>NC_140503.1:164710033-166173783 GCF_964339955.1 Pipistrellus hanaki | reverse complement strand
TTATTATTTGTTGAAAGTTGAAGATCAACCATTGACTGAGGTGGGAGGAATTTAGGGGTTCTAGTTCAGGAGGGATGAGTCTTTTTAGGTCATCTCTGTACTGGGTGTTACTGTCCTAGAGTGCTCCCCATATGTAGCTGTCCTCATCCAGGGTGCTTTCAAGAGCGCTTTGGGGTGGAAGACACCTAGAAGTGAGCTCTGCTTCTGTGTGAACTCTACGGGAGCAAGACACGGGTTTTGCTTATTTCTGTGCCCTAGGAAGCAGTACAGAGGGACACAGAAGATACAAATGCTGGTTGAGTTTGGCTAAAGCTATCTATTAAGAACCTTTGTATTTGCTGAAGTTTTGTAAGAGAGAGAGGGAGGGAGGGAAAGATTGATTGATTGATTGATTGATTGGTTTGGGGAAAGGAGTTGTGTTGTCAAAACCTCAAATTTGTTTTGGCTCTCTCCTTCAGCAACAGCCATCGGCTTTAACAGTCTTATTTTCCTCTGAACTGACTTCACCTCACACCTGCTCAGGGATCTGCCTTCCCTCCCTGTCGGTAGAAATGTCTGAAATTGTGGGGAAGCACGGGACTTGGTTGGAATGTCTGTAAGGAGGGTTCTCTGAAAGATCGGGGGCCTCTGAGGGGACCTTGCCCAAGGCAGCAGCCCCTCCCTTGACTTTTCCCAACAAGTCCGATCCCCAGGGTGTTTTCCTAGAATCTCTAGGTTTAGTCTTTAAAGACCCGACCTTGTAGAAGCATGTACTTTCTCAAGGATACTTACCCTGCTGATGGTATCTAGATGTTAATTTTAGTTGAAGCTGTTGTTACAATAAAAAGCTAAGGAGGCAGGCAGTCAGGGCTATTTGCTCCTAAAGCAAACTACCCCCTTAGCTTCTCTTCCACATGAATGATTATGAGAGACTAGATGAAATGCATGTGGACCACTCTACCAAAATAGGCGCCTGACAACCGAAAGCCAGTAAGATCCGAATGGGATTTCATTTTCTAAAGGATGTGACTTTGGCCTCGGTGAGTGAGTTTAAAGTTTGAAGACAAAACACACCAGACCATTAAGGGGATGATTTTATTCAGGTTATTGCATCGGGAAAAATGCTCATTGGGAAGAAATGAACATCTCAAAACAAAAAAGAGGATCTAGGGTTTTGTAGAGGCAGGTATGCAAGAGACATGAGGAAGGGCAAAGACAGGCCCTATCTCTGAGAGGCAGATGGCCCTTTGTAGCTTGGCTGGGACACAAAAAGGTGGGAAGATTTCTCAACTGCTGTGTGGGAGCACAGGGCTCATATAAAAAGTTCAACTTGAGCCAGTGGACTCAAGTGTCTTTGTGTTTGAATCCTACTTCCATCACTTAGTAGCTGCGTGACCTTAAGCAAATTACTTAACCTCTCTGTATCTTCATTTTTTTCAGCTATCAAGTGAAAATAATAATAGTACTATTGGAGATGCTGTAAGGACTAAATGAGATGAGGCATATAAAGTGCCTGGCATTATGTATGTGTTCACTGAATGTTACTTCCATTTGTAAGTATTCTGAATAAAAATTAGGTTTACAGTCAAAACCAGTTTGGCTCAGTGGATAGAGCGTCGGCCAGCAGACTGAAGGGTCCCAGGTTCGATTCTGGTCAAGGGCATGTACATTGGTTGCGGGCACATCCCTGATGGGGGGTGTGCAGGAGGGCCGGTCGATGGTTCTCTCTCATTGCTGTTTCTAGCTCTCTATCCCTCTCCCTTCCTCTCGGTAAAAAATCAATAAAATATATTTTAAAAAATTGGGTTTACAAGGAGGGACAAAACTTGCTGGGGCTCTCATAACAAACTTTACAAAATGCAAGGAGCCGCCGAAACCGGTTTGGCTCAATGGATAGAGCATCAGCTTGGGAACTGAAAGGTCCCGGGTTCGATTCCAGTCAAGGGCATGTACGTACCTTGGTTGCGGGCATATCCCCAGTAGGGGGTGTGCAAGAGGCAGCTAGTCGATGTTTCTCTCTCATGGACATTTCTAACTCTCTATCTCTCTCCCTTCCTCTCTGTACAAAATCAATAAAATAAAATAAAATATATATATATATATATATATATATATATATATATTTTAAAAAATGCAAGGAGCCTCATTCAGATAAGACAAATGGTTTTTCTGACTCCCTAAAATGTTGACTCAAAGAAATGCCGAATACAATGGAATAATTTAGAAACTTTCTTTTAAAATGCTAAGTGATAAAGTCACTTAAACAAATAGTTGAAGCATTTTCTTGTGTATATGTGTAAATAATTTTCATTTATATACAATGGTTCAATGGAATTTGTTTAAGTCGTTTAAGATTATGACCCTTTAAAAATTATTTCATTTTGGGGAAAGCTAGTCTTTAAAATTATCTTGTGGCTGATTTAAATAGTCACATTAAATTAGATACATTTTGTTTTAGGGAAATAGTTGTTAAAATATGTTTTCAAGCCATCTATCCTTGATAAAATAAAGGGGAGCATTGGGGGGAGACCTCTATTGTAAGACAGGGACAGTGGTAGGCACTCCCAATGTTTTCCTTTCTTTACAGTAATCTTGTGACAGAAGTATTATTATCTTAGTTTTACATTTGAAAAAAAACTGGGTGCGTCTCAGATTAAATAATTTGCCTGAGATCATGAAGCTAGTTACCAGCACAGACATGGATTTCCACTTACGGTCTCAGCTGTTGAGGGGGAAAAAGTGGTTTTCATGTTCAAAATAACACCCGATACCATGTCCTGCTGTTTCACCAAGCTGGTTTGAGAATCACAGATGCACAGATCACTGAAATTCATCAAATGATTCGATTTAGAATCCCCATTTCAGGTATCTTCTAAATTGTAGTCCTAATATTTCCTGGAGGCTTAACTACAGGCTAGGCACTGTTGGAAGCACTTTACATGTGATAACTCACTTAACCCCCCCAAATCCAATGAGGTAAGTGCTATTATTACTCATTTGTTTACAGATGAGGACACGGAGACATAGATAGACTGGGTGATTCCCTGAGGTGGTACAGCTGGTAAATTTTAGAGCCAGATGCTAATCCGGGCACCTGGTGCCAATGCTCTTAACACTCTTATACTAGCTCTGACACTGAAACAGAGTGGAATAATCAGTTTGAAATTTGTACATGTATGAAGTGGTTTAGAGAGATTAAGGAGCATTTGAATGAATAGTCATAAACCAACAGAAACTTGTCACCCTATAGTTATCACACGAATTTTATTTTTAAAAATATATTTTTTATTGATTTTAGAAAGTAAGGGAGAGGGAGAGTAGAAACATCAATGATGAAAGAGAATCATTGATCAGCTCCTCCTCCACCCCCCCACATTGGAGATTAAACCCCTGACCAGGAATCAAATCATGACCTCCTGGCTCATAGGCCAATGCTCAGATAAGCCACACCCAACCAGGCATCCCATGAATTTTAAAGGAAAATAATGAAAACAGCCAGACATTAAATGATTAACCCCAGTGTATGCACCATTATCCAGGTTTCTTTGTCTCGGTAGTAGTTGGGATGTCTTATTTCAGTTTAATTACACTAGTGAGAATTCAAGTCCTTTCCCCAGACTAGGGGTGTCGAACTCAATCAGAGAAGGGGCCAAAATCTAAAATCCAGCCTAAATCGCGGGCCGAATGGTTTACTGAACAGTCATAAACTAACAATGTCATAAACTGACAGCGGAGTGCAGTGATGACAGCGCGGTGCGGGCCACATTGCAAGGCCTGGCGGGCTGGATTTGGCCCGCGGGCCTTGTGTTTGACATATGTGCCCCAGACACTCCAAATTCTCCTTGTTCCTAATTTCTTAGTGCATATATTGACCATAATCTGAACTCCACTTGAGAAAGCAGCTTGGCCTTTGAGGCCATAGTTGGCCTTTGAAATCATGAAGCAGTTGTAAGACTACAAATGATAATCTCAGCTCAGGTCTGAGTGTAACTAACAAAAAAATCAGAGCGCAGAATCCTCTTCAACTAGGAGCATGTAAAATTTTCACAGAACTTTGAAATACCTCTGCTTTATCCAGTACCTGTCACTAGCTCTGGCTCCTTGCTTCACCATCTGTCCCAATGCTTTTGTTATTACTGCAAACTAATTTGGTTGGCTATGGAGCAGGTATCTATACTAATGAAAGGGTAAGATGCTAATTAGACCAGACCTCTTTCGGACATCCTTCTGGACAAAGCCACAGTGGCAAGGGCCAAGGCAGAGTTAGTTAGGGACGATCAGGCCTGTAAAGTAGAGCAGTTAGGGTTGATCAGGCAGGCAGGCAGGTGAACAGTTAGGAGCAGTCCATTGCGAGAGGGATGACCCAGATTGGAAAGAGTACAGGCTGGGCTGAGCCCTGTGGGCCCCTCCCCGGCCCCCCACCCCCTGCACGAATTTCATGCAACAGGCCTCTAGTTGTTTCATAATCTACAGTGTATCTTAGTGTCACGTAGTAACACTCTTTCTGGCAACTTTTATTTTTTTTTCAACTTCAGATACAGCATATGGGTTAACCTTATCTTTTAATTCATGACATTCCCTTATCAAGTGGGTATTAAAGGCCCTTGCTTATTCATTTACACAAAAATCTCATTCTGTTTCTTTCTTCACTCAGCACTTCACCTTAAAAAGTCTAACCATGTTTTGAGTATATATCTAGACTGCTGCTTCTAACTGATGCCCAGTTTTCCATTCATTTTTACCCATGTTCACCACAGAAATGGACATGCACAGTGCCTTCAACTCACCAATTCTACTAATAGTGCTGCCTGCCACAAATATCTAAATACATATTTTCTTATGGGTGGTGAGCATTCCTCTGGATTCCTGTACCAGGCAGTGGAAATGCTGGGTCATAAATATGAATCAGTCAGGGTCCTTACCTGGAAAACGAAAGCCAAGGGACTTTAATGCAGGGAGTAGGTTACTGAGCTGATGGAAAGAAGAGCTGAAGTCACACAGGATCTGAGGTAACAGGGATTAGCAATAGCAGGAAAGCTCACCACATTGAAACTGCAGGGATTCCTTGTGACAGGAGCTGAGTCTCCTGTTACACACAGCCCCTGGAAGTATAGCCTCTCCACTTAGTAAGGCTGGGAAGTCACCTCCAGTCTCTACAGCTCAGCAGTTTCAATGAAACAGACCTGGAAACAGTCTGTGGTATAAGGTTGTTATGGGGATGCAGTAAGGAGATAATCTAAAAGCTATGCTCTCCAATGGAAAAATAATGCAAGTCACAAAATGTGAGCCACGTGTGTGATTTAAAATTTTCTAGTGGTATATTTTAAAAAGGAAAAAGATGTAAAAAGAAACAGACAAAATTAAATTTAATCATGTATGATTTCACCCATCATATCAAAATATCATGATTTTAACATGAAATTGGCATAAAATATTAATGAGAAATCTTACTTTTTTTTTTTTTTAATACTAAGTCTGAAATTTAAGCACATCTCAATGATGGAACCTGGAACCTATGGGGGCTGCCTGGTGGGAACTGAAAGAGAAGAAAGAAATATAAGCATCTCCTTGGAGAGAGAGGGAGAGAGAAATACCCTGCCTTTTCCCTTCCCTCACCCCCAGGTTCCGGCCAGTGCTTCTGCCAGCAGAATCCATCCCCAAATGCAGCCCACAGGTGCCAGGGCTTTCCTTCGGGTTATTTGGCAATTTTTCCAATTTGTTAAGTTGGATTGTTGCTCATTAATTTTCAAAACTTTAAAACATTGTGGCAAATACACACAACATAAATTTGCCATGTTAAGCATTTTAAGTATATAATCCAGTGGCTTTAATACATTTATAAAGTTGTGT
Organism: Pipistrellus hanaki; assembly: GCF_964339955.1. NCBI lineage: Eukaryota > Metazoa > Chordata > Mammalia > Chiroptera > Vespertilionidae > Pipistrellus > Pipistrellus hanaki. Next base: position 166,167,954 of record NC_140503.1, on the reverse strand, counting down.
GATCATTACCACTATCTGTTTCCAAAAATTTTCATCATCCCTAAGGTAAACTCTGTATCCATTAAGCAATATTTCCCTATTTCTTCTCACCCCCATCCTCTAGTCACTCCTAACTTACTTTCTGTCCAATCAATTTGCCTAATCTAGATATTTCATATAAGTGGAGTCATATAGTATTGGTTCTTTTGCATTTAGCTTATGTCACTTAATGTAATGTTTTCAAAGCCATTCATGTTGTAGCAGGTATCAGAATTTCAATCCTTTTGTAACTTGGCAATATTCCCTTACATACATAAATATTTTTTGCTTATCCATTTGTCTGTTGATGGATGCTTGGGTTGTTACTACTTTTGGTTATTATAAATAACTAGAAGCCCAGTGCACAAAATTCGTGCACTTGGGGGGGGGGGTGTCCCTCAGCCCAGCCTGCACCCTCTCCAATCTTGAACCCCTCTCACAATCCAGGACTGCTGGCTCCCAACTGCTTGCCTGCCTGCCTTCCTGATTGCCCCTAACCACTTCTGCCTGCCAGCCTGATCACCCCCTAACCACTACCCTGCCAGCCTGATTGATTCCTAACTGCTCCGCTGCCAGCCTGTTTGCCCCTAACTGACCTTCCCTGCAGGCCTGGTCACCCCTAACTGCCCTCCCATCCAGGCTTGGTCCCTCCCAACTGTCCTCCCCTGCTGGCCATCTTGTGGCAGCCATCTTGTATCCACATGGGGCAGCCATCTTGTGTGTTGGAGTGATGGCCAATTGCATATTACTCTTTTATTAGAAAGGATGCTGATATTGATGAACAAATATCTGAGTCTCTGTTTTTAAATATATTTTTTAAATACCTAGGAGTGGAATTGCTGGATCATATGTCAAGTCTATGTTTAGCTTTTTAAGGGCTGACAAATTGTTTTTCACAGCAGCTCTACCATTTTACATTTCCGCCAGCAATGCACAAGGGTTCCAGTTTCTCCAATCACCACCAATCCTTGTTTTGTTTGTTCATTTATTATGGGCATTCTAGTATGAAATAGTATCTCACTGTGATTTTGATTTGCATGTCCCTAATGACTAATGTCGTTGAACATCTTTTAATGTACTCACCAGCCATTTCAATATCTCCTTTGGAGAAATGTTTATTTAAGTCTTTCACCTATTTTCTAATTGGGTTATTTCCATATATCTGATGTGCTGACTGGTTGAGTTAGTATATCACTTTGGTTAGTATTGTCAACTTAATATTAAGTCTTCTAATCCATGAACATGGGATGTTTTTCCATTTATTTATGTCTTAACCTTTACTCTTTTTTAGTTTAATAAGTTAAGGTCATTTCACTCTAAGTATCATTTTAGCTGCATCCTACAATTTTTGATATTTTTACAGTTATTTTTAAATTTCCATTTTGATATCTTACTCCCCTATAAATTATTTGTGTTTTGTATTATTTTCTTTTTCTTTTTTTAAATTTTTTATATTTACTTATTCATTCATTTTAATATACAGCCCGCATATAATAGTACATTCCTTTTTTAAAAAAATATATTTTATTGATTTTGTACAGAGAGGAAGTGAGAGAGATAGAGAGCTAGAAACATCGATGGGAGAGTGTCATTGATCAGCTGCCTCTTGCACACCCCCTATTGGGGATATGCCTGCAACTGAGGTACATGCCCTTGACCAGAATCAAACCCGGGTCCCTTCAGTCCCCAAGCCGACGCTCTATCCATTGAGCCAAACCGGTTTCGGCTGTTTTGTTTTATTTTCAAATAAATACTTTAATGTATACACATTGTTAACAGTGTGTGAGTTAAATGATACCAGTTGAGATAACGTTGCAACTTGCTTTATGAACTTGCAAATATAATTTACTAAATGTTCTTGAAAAGAATGTGTTTTCTATAATTGTTGGATGCAAAGTTCTACATATATCCATTATATCAAGCTTTGAATCCTTGGTCCTCACTAATTTTTTGGTCCTTTTGATATATTACTGAGAGTTGTATTAAAATCTTACTATTAGAATGTATTAATCAATTTTTATAGAGGTCTATCAATTTTTCTTTTTATATTTTAACCCATATTATTAGATATAAGTTTACAATTGTATATCTCTGTCTAGGTATGTGTGAATTGAACTTCTTACCATTATGCCTAATAATCTTTAGTAATCTTATATATCTATAATTATCTTTTCCCCCTTAATTCTATTCTGTCTAATATTAATATAACTATATCAGTTTTCTTTTGTTTAATATCTGTCTGATACATCTTCCTTTACACTTTCCTAATCAATATATTTATCATCCTCTCAGTTAAATAAAAAATCCAATATTTCAGAAAAATATTTTTTGTTAATCTCCACTAAGTAGACATTATTATTAATTTATACAATCCACTTTTTAAAAGAATATTTTTTCAACATTCTATTGTATTTCATAATAGTCATTTTCTCCCTTTCACCTGAACCTTTAGAATTTTCTCTAGTTTTGGTCTGCTGATGATAAAATTATGCCATTTCTGTTTGTCTGAAAGTGTTTTTGAGCATTGTTATTGAAAGATAATTATACTAAATATACAATTCTAAATTGATAATTATTTTTCACTCAAAGCTGGATTATTTTAGTCTTTGGCTTCTATCATTGCTTTAGAAGTTAGCTTTAGTCTACTTATTTGTTCCTTTGTAAGTAATCTATCTTTTCTATTTGGCTACTTCTGGTGTCAGCTTTTTATCTTTTGTATTCATGGTGAAATGCTATATGAGATTTTATTCTTATTTATCTTATTTGCGGTCAGTTGTTCTTCCTGAAACTGAGAATTTGTATCTTTAATCAAGTCTGGAAAATTCTTAGCCATTATATTTTTAAATACTGCCTCTTTCCTATTCTCCCTACTATCTTCTTATGGAAATCTGATTAGAAGTATATTAAACTTTCTTACTCTTTCATCCAAATCTTTCATACTTTCTATTTCTTTACTTATTTTGCTGTACTCCAGGCATTAATTCAGAGCTATCTATGTTTACTAATTTTCTCTTGAGCTGGTCTAATCTGTTGTAAACCAGCCCACAGAGTTTTTAATTGCAACCATATTTTTCATTTCTATAAGTTCTATGTAGTTCTTTTTCAAATATATTTTTAAAAATTGCTGCTTATACTTTGCTCATATTTTCAAGTCCCTCTATTATTTACTAAACATATTAAGCATGCTTACTTTATGTATATAAACATATATGCTTATACATAACTAATCACATGTATTTATATTCTACATCTGAACATTCCAACACATAAAGTTTCTACAATCTGATTTTGTCTTTTGTTGTTTCTACTGACTCTTAGTCATTGTGTCTTGTTTCCTCATAGATTTTGTTATTTTTCTTGGCAAGTTCATGCCCATTTTGAGTACATCAGTAGAAATTCTGTAAGAACTAGGCTGAGGGTAAGATTGTCTAAGCTCAAGATAGTCCTGCGGGGAGGATTCCAAGGGCTCCACCAAGGCAGGACCAACAAGAGGTCTCAGTTTAACCTCTTGTTGCTTTTGTTGTTCAAATGCTTCTTTTTTCTGGAAAGTACTGATAACTAAGTATTGCCGAGTATGTTTTATAATGCTACAGAGAGTAATTAATCCTTGTGTGAGAAAGATGCAGTGATAGCTTTGGGCAATCCTGTTCTAGGTATTTAAGTAATCTTATTTGGAAATGAAATGGTCACACTGCCTGGCAATAATGCTAGAAAATTACCTGGAACATTCTCATCCTCGTTGTTAAATAATATCACTCATTAGATTATAGGCAACACAGTTACCTTTGTGTTGTAAGAGAGAGAGGGAGAGAGGGAGAGAGGGAGAGAGGGAGAGAGAGAGAGAGAGAGAGAATATGAGAGATTTTCCTGGCTAATAACTATAATTAAGGTATGGAATGTGGTGAAATAAAAATGTTAGTTGTCACCTACCAGATATGGACACAAAATTACTGCACAGAGCAAATATTATCCTGTGAGAATGCAAAATTCATGAAAATAGGTGCACTCTTCTTAATTCATGCAACAAACACTAGAGACTAAGTACCAAGAACCAAGTCTGTTAATTCTCCATTGCCTAGCATCCCTGGTGCCTAGCATGGCCATAACACACACTAGTTGTTGAATGAGTACCAACTGTGTGCCAGGCATGGCACTAGGAGCCTTACCCTCAGTCTTTTGGAGAAATCCTACTTGGTCAAAGTAATGAAGCTTGAATTTGCAACCAATCAAACTATATCAAAGATATTATCAAACAATGAAAACAAGTCATTGGCAACTTATAATGATTACATCGGTAACTTTCTCCATTAACTGACTCCTACAACTCTATGAAGTAGACAGGGCAAATACACCTAATCCCCCGTTCGCAGCTGAGGTAATAATAGTACTCAGCAGTTATTGAGGGATTCTGTATTGCTAGCACTGTTTTAAGTGCTTTGCATTTATTATCTCATTGAGTCCCCCAATAACTATTATTTCTCCCACTTTCAGAGCAAGAAATCAGTGAAGCTTATAAACCTTTAAGTGGCCGTGCCCAGGAGTACATCATTAAGTTGCAGAGCGAGGGTTCATCTAAGCCAGGCAGTGGGAGTCCAGGCCCCTCCATTGTGTGCAGAGAGGGCAGCTAAGCACACGCAGGTGTAGCTGCTGGAACGAATACCACTCAGGACACCTTTAACACTATCCAGATGGTTGATGGCTTCCCAAAGGTGGGACCAATTTACTGCCAAATAGTCTGAAAATCAGAAGACATCCTGAAATGACTACAGACATTATTCTCTGAAAACAGACACGATGTAATGACTGCAATAACTTTGAGACAGGAGAATGCGTTGCTGCTATTTTCTCTGGAAGCAATGCTTAATATTTAAAATCAGAAACACTCCAGAAGTAGCAAGAGAAATGAGCAAAACCCAAGGATATATATGGGCATCTGCCTACCAGGGCCAACTGAGAGGGAAACTGCCCTGCTGGAAGTGGGTCAAGGCAAAAGAATCAAGTAACACACGCTGGAATGGAGTCTGGAAAGCGGCTGGTGACTCACAGCCATGCGTGCGCAGCCCACTATGGCAGAGGCCGCGATGCCCAGGCAGTCCCAAGCATTTCATGCTAAAAGGCCTTCTCACCATGAGACATCGGTCTATTCCTTCCCCTCTATGTGCTTGCTCTCTGTCTCTCTCTCTCTCTCCCTCCCTCCCTCCTCTCCCTCCCTCCCTCTCTCTCTCTTTCTCTCTCTATCTATCTCCAGCAGCCTTCTCTTCTTTCCTTCAAGAAACTTTTTTTTTTTTTTTTTTTTTTTTTTTTGCCGAAACCGGTTTGGCTCAGTGGATAGAGTGAAGGTCTGCAGACTGAAGGGTCCCAGGTTCAATTCCCGTCAAGGGCATGTACCTTGGTTGCCAGCACATCCCCAGTGGGGTGTGTGCAGGAGGCAGCTGATGATTCTCTCTCATCATTGTTTCTAGCTCTCTATCCCTCTCCCTTCCTCTCTGTAAAAAAAAATCAATAAAAATATAGATATATTTTTAAAAAGAAACACTTTTTTAAAGGTAGTGAGCAAAACAGACCTGGGGCCCAGCTTAGGATAAATGTCAGTGGGAAGATGTAAACGCCTTCCCAACAGGTTAAAATATAATGACATCAAGGCCCTGGTCCTCACCCTTCCCTCGCCTGGGTCCCCCACCCTCGGGCGTCGGAGACCTGGGGTGCAAGGTCAGGGCCGGATTGGGGCCAAGCGGCTTCGCGGGGAGGAGGCGGGGCGCCCCGGCAGCTTGGGAGCTGGAAACCGAATCGCAGGTCGCTGTTGTGCGGTCTCCTAGCGACCCCAGACCGGACGCACCGGACGGAGCTACGGGCCGTGATGGCTGTGACGATGGCTGACCGCAGGCGAACGTCCAGGCCCGCTCCGCTGGCCAGGCTCGGCGTGCACGGCAGGTCCTGGTAAGCGCGTGGGGACGCGTGGGCATCCGCTCCTGCCCGGGCTGGGGCGGGGCGGGGGGCGGGGGAGGGGGGCAGAGGAGGATGAATGGGGCGGGGTGGATGGGAAGGGGGGTGGCTGGGGGCCACTCAGAGCTCGGCTGCAGGCCGGCCTGCTTTTCCTCTCCAAGGTCCCCAGCACACAAATGATTCTAATAAAAAATATCCAGTGCTCGACGCTGTTTATGGCAAAGGACGCTTTCCTCCTGTGATCCTTACAACCCCAGGGGATGTAGATTAAAATGCCAGTCCCAGGGGGAACCCGATGGCCCCTGCATCCCCTGTGGAGCCTGGTGCAATGTGGGCGCGCCCCTCTCCGAGGCAGCCCCCCGGCCCCGCGCCCCGGAGGCTGGGCTGCGCCGGGAGCGCCGGCCGCCCGGGGGCGAGCTGAGCCCGGGTTTGGGGGCGGCCTCGGGTCACACCTAGGGCGGCCCGCGGCCATTCTGAGTGCCTGGTGTCTTAGCCACCGGGCAGAAGCCAGGGCTTGTTTCCTTTGCGGATTCCTTGAGTTTATGAGGATGGGATTCCTCATTCACTGTCTCCCTTTAAACCAGGGCTTGGGGAGGTACAGATCCCCAAGTCTAGACTCGGAAAGGCTGGAGTCCAGGGCCAGTGCGCCCCTGACCTGCACTGTGGCCTTTGGCGAGTTCCTTGCTCCTTCTGGCTCAGTTATATATATATATATATATATATATATATATATATATATATATATATATATATATATATATATATATATATATATTATTTTAACAATTTTATTTTTATTTTTTTCCTCATTTTTTATTAAGGTATTATATGCGTACATACCTTACCAACCCCCCCCCCCCTCCCATACATGCCCTCCCTCCCCAGAGTTTTTCGTCTACTGGTTATGCTTATCTGCATGCATTCTGGCTCAGTTTTAGCTGTAAAACAGAGACAACCAGCACAATCCGTTGTACAGGATTGTTGTGAGGAGTAACGGACAGTACAGGTGAAGCAGTCACTGACACTCGATATGTACTGGACACATGGTAGTAAGTATAAGCTCTTTGGGAATTCCCTTTTCGCCCATTTTCAAACTTTTTTCCCCTTTTTAAATTTTTTATGGACAAGCTTTTTGTGTTGAAGTAATGACAGACTCACAAGAAGGTGCAAAAACAGCGCAGAGGTCCCCGGTACCCTTCCCCGACCTGCTTCGAGTGGTTCCTTGCACATAACTATAAATACATTGGCAAAGCGGGAAATCTGCATGGACACAATGTATTAATTACAATATAAACCTTACTTGGATTTTACCAGCTTTTAATTGCATTCCTGTGCGTATGGTTCTGTAAAATGTTATCATATGTACACAGGAAGATACAAAACTGTTTTCTCATCTCAAGAAATTAGCGGTTGCAAAGGGTTGGGGTGGAGAAAGGAATGATGACTTAAAGGGGTAGCACAACTAAAGGGGTTCCCTTGGCAACCATTAGTTTGTTCTCCATATCTTTGATATTGTTCTTTTCAGGATATTGATACATAAAATAATATAGGTTAAGTGAAATACCAAGGTCATTCCGCTAGTTCATGGCAAGGTGTCGCTGGGATCCAGGCTTTCCCACTCACCGTCTCCCTTTAAACCAGTGCTTCTCAGCCTTTCTGATGCCCAGACCCTTTCATACAGTTTCTCACGTTGTGGTGACCCCCAACCATAAATTTATTTTGGTCGCTACTTCATATAACTGTAATTTTGCTACTGTTATGATCCGTAATGTAAATATGTGTGTTTTCCGATGGTCTTAGGCTCTACAGCAGCGACTCTCAACCTGTGGGCCACCCGCTAGCAGGGTCGCCTAAGACCATCAGAAAACACAGATATTTTCATTGTAATTCATAACAGTAGCAAAATTACAGTTATGAAGTAGCAATGAAAATAAATTTATGGCGGGAGGTCACCACGACGTGAGGAACTGAATTAAAGGGTCGCGGCATCAGAAAGGTTGAGAACCGCTGCCCTAGGAAGGAGACCTAGAAGGGGCCGCCACGGTGAGTGCCCTTTACGAAGAGGAGGGACAGATGGACTGTGGTGGCAGCAGTTGAGTGACATGAACAGGCCTTTATAACATTGGGCTTGGGAAACAAATAGTACCATTTATGTAAATTAAGAATGCATGCGCACGTAAGGATAGCACAGGCATTCTAAAAATGTGTGCAAACGAAAGGGTGCATTACAAATCCGTAGGAGTGACTTTGCTTACGCGGGGGGAGAGTGATGAGAGTGGGATGCACAGTTACATAGAATAAGAAAAACAGGAGAGGGGCCGTACACAGACCGGGGACAATGGGCCACGAACTAGGGCAGGGGTCAGCAAACTCATGAGTCAGCAGAGCCAAATATCAACAGTACAACGATTAACATTTCTTTGGAGAGCCACATTTTTTAAACTTAAACTTCTCCTAACGCCACTCCTTCAAAATAGACTCACCCAGTCCGTGGTATTTTGTGGAAGAGTCACACTCAAGGGGCCAAAGAGCCGCATGTGGCTCGTGAGCCGCAGTTTGCCGACCACGGAACTAGGCATACGATGAACTCAGCCTTCTCCCACCCCGGTCCTTGTGGTTCCATACGCTGGGCCTGTTCTCTTCCAGGTGTAAAGAGAATGTGCCTTCCCAGTTTTCCACACAACATGAGGACAGGCGGTTACATCCCACCTTCATGAACACCAAACGGTGGGTGTTTGTGAAAAAGGGGCTGGATGACTTCAGGAATGGCTGCCCTTCTTGGGAGAATATGGTCACTCGGGGCCTTCCGGGGCATCCTGGCCCCCAGAGGTACAGCAGAGGTCCCTGGCCTCCCCCCAGAAGGAGGCCGAGCTACCTGCCCGAGGGCGCAGCCCTGTGTTCCAGGCTCTCGGCCGCCCAGCGGGCGCGGAAGGCCTTCCTGGAGGACATCGAGGCCCAGCTGACCCGGCACCCCCTGGCTCCCTGCCCCGGCCTGGAGGAGAGCCTGCCTCCGGAGGTGATCTCCTGTCCTCGGTGTGGGCGGGCCTGCACAGAGGGGGTGAGGGGGTGAGGTGAGGGCTAGGAAAGAATTCTCCTTAGATAACTGGGGCATTCCCCCCAGGGGTGACATGCTTATGAGGAGGAGAGGACAGGAGTATCTCTCCAGGGTGAGAGTTTTCGGGGGCTGGGAGCAGCCTCCCTTCAGGGGCATTTCCCGTTGCTTCCAGGAAGTCTGCGCAGCTTACAAAAGTCCAGCAGCTGGGAACTTAGACTTCTTTTTTCCTAGAAGGTTCTACCAATCCACTTCGCCTGGGACTTTATTGGGGAGAAAGGTGAGGGGCTGGTGGGATTGTTCAGTCTTACTTGTGCCCCTTAAACCTGGACTTGGGAGGTGTCCGTAAGTGTTTACATACTGATGGGTATAAGGCCCAGGAGAACCAGGAAGGTCCCAGGGAAAATTCACCAAATGGCCAGGCAGCTCCATAGTCCTCAGCATGTGTCTCTAGTTTTTTTTTTTGTGTGTGTTTTTTTTTAAATCTTCATTGCTTTTCATTGGATGTTGCAGATTGGCATCTTAATTTAGAAAGTCCTAAACTATTATATCACATTTTAAAAAATGTATCTTTATTGTTGAAAGTATTACAGATGCCCCCTTTATTTGTTTGTGATTTTTCCTCTCTCCCTTGGCTGTCTCTACCCTGCACCCACCCCTCCAGGCCTTCACCACTCTGTTGTCTCTAGTTCTTGTGTCTCCAAAGGCTTCCACACCACCAGGCATGCAGTCTTTCAAACAAGAAGGGGTAAGGGGCAAAGGTTAAAGGGTATATGCCAGCTGACTGTTTTTAATTAGGCAAATACAGTTGACCCTTGAACAGGATCAAACTGCCCAGGTCCACTTATATGGGGATTTTCCAATAAATCCCCTTTCTAGCGATGGGTTTTGCTTGTGCAGATTCAACAAACTATACTGTTTTATATATGCAGTATAGAAAACAGTATATTCACATTCCCAACCATGGACCTAAAATACTGTTTTTGATTTGTGGTTGATTGAATCCACGGATGCTACGGGCTGACCATAGAGTCAAATGTTCTATGTGGATTTCTGACAGTGGCACCTCTTATGCCTGTGTTGTTCAGAGGTCAACTGTGATAGCCTTTCAGTAAACAGCTCATTCATCGACATGTTCTAGGAAACTGAGTCTCATGGTTGGCATTGCAATGCTGAACACAACACAGAACACGTGATTTAGATTTAAAGCAAAAGCGCAGAACAGGTACTGGGCAGGGAACTAGCAGTGCCAGCTCCCGCCCTTCAAGTCTGTTCCCACACAGTGAGCGTGACGGTTGTTCAGAAAGCCCCCAGCGCCCCCTTCTCGCTCAGAGGGGAGCCTTCACCATTGTCTTAGAGGCCTTGTGTGTTCTGCTCCCTGCCTGCATCTCTCCTGCCTCCCCTCCAACCTGGCCGCCTACTGCTCTGCTCTCACCATTGCAGCCACGCTGGCCCCTGCCTGCTCTGTCTGAGAACGTTACCAACATTTCCAACTAAAATCTCTGTGCCTGTGTCTGGGACACTTGCCTCCCATGTCTGCCTAGCTCATTCCTTCACTTCTTTCAGATCTTTGCTGGAATGCCTCCTACCTAGGCTGTATAAAATACCATCTCCCTTCCGCTCTCAGGCACTAGTCCTTACCAGGACCTATTATTCAACATAGCACTTGTCACACTGGGCTCCTCCCTGGAATAAGAGCTCTACAAGGCAGTGACTTTGTGTCTTTTACCGTGTACTACCAATACCTGACATAACGAATGAATTATGTTTGTGCATACTGAATGAATGGATAAATGAATGGATGATCCGTGGCAGAGAAGTCTAGAGAAAGGACACCTAGGATTTCCAACCAATTATTTTCCACCCAAGGCTTTCCTGTCCTGCCTCCTGCGAGCCAGAGCGTCTGAGCCACGGCAAACAGACTGTTTTCATGCCTTCAGATGGCTCATGCGGTTGTGCCCTTCCTTATTTCCATGTTTGACCTCCCAACTAGGTGTGTTGGTGCTTTTTTGAGGCCAGATCTCTTTTTATGGTGCTGTGATGACCATCAGCAGCTCTAGATTTAAATTCTACCCAGAAAAAAAAAAAAGCATTTATTTTTGCACAGGCTCAGCAAAATTCCAAATCTTGATTCCTGTGGGTCCAACTTGGGTTATGTGCTTATTCAAACCAGGCACTGGGTCAGTCCAGAGAGGATCGGCCTGCCTGGGACGTGAGAATGGGGTCAGGCCAGTGCAGACCATTCGGTGTGAGAGTGGAAAGAGAGATGGCTCTCCAAAGAAAAACCTAGATGCTGTCCTTCATAGGAGGAAGAATGGATGCTGGACAGTCAAAAGCCACAGAAATTCTGTAGAAGTACTTGGGTGGGGGCAGATGGAGCCTGGGCAGACCAGTATATTCACATTCCCATTCCGGTCCACAGGCTGCCTACCCCATGTCTAGGGGATGGAGGTTTACCTAGCACCCAGCACAGGGTCAGCACAGGAACCAGGGAGTGCGTTGATGGATTAGAAAGGAAAAGTTAAGGGGGGAGGTGGTCCGTTCTGCTTTAGAAGCAAGGAGCCCCATTCTCCACATTTTTCTTTCCACCAACTGTTTTCTGTGTGTAGCTCTTAAAGAGGGTGCTGGAAGTGCTGGACCCTGACAAGAAACTGGAGGATGCGTGGGCTCATTGTGAGGGTGTTGAGAAAAAACCCACGGAACCCACAAAACTGCGTGAAAAATGTCCCACCCAGGACCCCACAGAACCCACAAAACTGCGTGAAAAATGTCCCACCCAGGACCCCAAGGAACCCACAAAACTGCGTGAAAAATGTCCCACCCAAGACCCCAAGGAACCCACAAAACTGCTTGCAAAACGTCCCACCCGAGCCTCCCTGGAGCTGTAAGTATCGTTCTAGGCCCCTCGCTTATTCCTGTCACCTGATGAAGCATTCTAGAAGTTTCCTTCTCAAAGCTCCTCATTTTTAGAATAATTTAGAGAAGCAAAAGTAACCAAGTTGCCAAGGAGAAGGGAAAGGAGCCTTGAGCCCTGCTCTAAACAGTGGTTTTTAATTAATGGAGGTTAATTAGCCAGCAATGGGGCAAACAGGAGTGTGTTCACACGACTCAGTGAGAGCTGCGGGAGGAGATACGCTGCAGGCAGCCTGATTAATTGGCCCACCATGGTTATTTATTTCAGAAGCCCTTTTAGTCACATGATTGGGACCAATAGTTCATTGGATAGCTTGCTCCCCCCCGCACCCCCCCCCCCAAAAAAAAGTTAATATAGGGAATTGTAAAAGATAACACTTAATTACTTAGAGCATCTTATTTTAAAAAAATATATTTTATTGATTTTTTACAGAGAGAAAGAGAGAGTTAGAAACATCGATGAGAGAGAATCATCTATCAGCTGCCTCTTGCACACCCCCTACTGTGGATGTGCCTGCAACCAAGATACATGCATTTGACCGGAATCGAACCTGGGACCCTTCAGTCCGCAGGCCAAAGCTCTATCCATTGAGCCAAACCGGTTTCGGCTAGATCATCTTATTTTAAGCCTTTTTTTGAATATGGGGGGGTCTACTACTTGGATTTCCAAGTCATCTTTTTTGCATAAACCGAGGCAGTAATGACACCTTCATTGAATCTTTCTAAAGCACTGAGCTTGATTTCCATAGAAACAACTCTTGTATTCCCAACTCATGGAATATTTAATTAAAAATGCAAATGCAATGAAATATGTATATTTGATGTAAGTAGATTTGGGATATGCATTTGACTTTTGAAGTTAACTGGTGTCACTTGCAGGCACCGAAGAGCGTAGGTGTACTAGGGAGAAGCCCACCCACAGCACCCAGACTACGGACAGAGGCCCAGAACCACGGCCAGGTGTTTGGAAGGGACACGGAGGGCTTGGCTAGTCGCACAAGTTACCCACTTCAAGGCAGAGTGAGAGAAAATTAAATTACATTTAACTGTATTAAATTACCCATGTTTGTGAGGGTGAGACACAAAGTGACCAAAACTCTACTGTTCTGGCCCCTGGGTGTACCCCTGGTACATTGGGGGAGAACAACTGAGGATACTCCTCTCAGCTCTGCCCTTTCCCTGGGAATCAAGTTCTCCTCTGTTTCTTCCTTCTTGAGGGACTCCCCCTGCTCAGGGTAGGCTCGGACAGTCTGCCCATATCTGGGTTCCAGTGAGCAAGTCCTCTTGGACCTAAGCCCCTGTCTTCCAATGTGGCTGCTGTCAGTAATAACTTGAATTATTTTTCAAGTTGCTCGAAGCCTGGGTGGGGAGGGGGGAGCAGTGTTATGTGAAGGGGTGCCCATGGGGACTCCAACAGTGTGGGTCAGTGTGGCCCTGGGAGCATCTTTAAATTCTTGGCCCCCAGTGAGCCGTTAGCTAGTTATTATGGCATGTAAGCTTATCGCTATTCTTAAAAAGAAGCCATTGGAGAGGGTATAATGAAGGATGAAGAGTGGCTGATTATGAGCAGATTTATATTTTGAAATGACTATTTTGGCTGCAGTGTAGAGAGCAGGTTAGGGATTAAGGGTTGGGGATCCTCAGAGAAGATTCAGAGACCCCAGTGAGGAGCCTTTTGCAGCAGGCCAGAGCAGACAGAACTACAATCCATCAGGCTTATTAATAGGTTTTAGGGATGAGGGACAGAGGGGCCAAGGATTTCTCCTCCTTGTCAGGATTGTCGAAGGCCGCGGCAGACCCCAAGCATAATAATTTACGCTTTTACCTGGCACGTGTCTTAATAACTGGTACTCATCATCTTAAAAATCACCTTATAATGGAAAAATGCTATATAAGCTTTCATCGTTATAACTAATCATGATATAGTTATCTTTAGATTATTGATAATAGGAATGGAATCTTTGAAAAATTTAAACAATTAGTGTGAGCTTGCCAGAAATGGTCGGAAATACTTGTTTTATGATCTCCTTTCCCCCATGACACCTTTTGAAATCCATTTGGGTTCATGGTGGCTCATACTGTAATACTTTGAGGATCCCATTATCTTTAGTCCCAAGAAGACTCTTCGGTTGAAGAATTCACGCCAGTCACTTTCTAAAGAGAAGAAGCCACGCCGATCGCCTTCTGAAGAGAAGCCCAGTGAGAAGGATTCACTCCACAAGGATGGTTCTGATCCGTATGAAAACGCGCGCAAGTCAGTTAGAGACCTCTGCGACTGGGCTGCTTCGATTGTACGTTAGTAGTAATACTTACCACTTTTAAAGTCACACCCAAAGTTACTTTTATTAAAAAACAGTGTTTGACTAAGTCAAACAAAGTCATAAAGGAATCTTTAGGACTCTTCCACCATTTTAAAAAAAATATGTATTTTATTGATTTTTTACAGAGAGGAAGGGAGAGGGATAGAGAGTTAGAAACATCGATGAGAGAGAATCATCAACCAGCTGCCTCTTGCACACCCCCTACTGGAGATGTGCCCGCAACCAATGTACATGCCCTTGACTGGAATCGAACCCGGGACCTTTCAGTCCGCAGACCAACGCTCTATCCACTGAGCCAAACCGGTTTCGGCCTCTTCCACCATTTGTAATAGAAATGTTTCCTATGGGTGACAAGCCTCATTTTCAGTCCCTTATGACCAAGGTCTCAGCTTTACCTGTTTTGCTCCCATCATATCACCCTGTGGTGTTTCCTCCTTAGCATTAGCTTATATTATACTTTCCTTCCGTGCTTTTATTGTTTACCTCACGGACCCTGCTGGCTATATTTCTGCTTCGTTATTATTTCACCCTGGTTTCCACGCTACTCCCCCCATTATGTTTCTGAGTCTATTTCATGGCTCCTCTCTGTGAATGTCACCCCAGCGTCAGCTTCAGTTGTTAATGACCTCATTCTCTCTGTGTTCCCCAGTTTCTATTTTTTAAAGTGGGATTGCGTTGAGTCTGTAGAGGAGGAAAATATAACTTTCCTTCTAGTTTCTAAGTTCTCTCTGGGGCTCTTATAACAAAATTCAGATTAACAAGAGAAAAATAAGCAGAAGTTAATTAACATGTATACATCATATATATATATATATATATACACACACACACACACACACACACACACACACACACACGGGAAATACCCCAAGGAAAAATGTGTAACTCTCCCAGATGGCTTTGGAATTCAGGCTTACACACCATCTGCAGCACAAGATGAAAGAAAGAAGTGTGTGGGGAGCCACTTGTCAGGAGATGGCCAGGAAAAGTAGGTAAACTTAAGGCTTGCTATGCGGACTTAAGTGTGTATCTTCTCCATTGACAAGCATTTCTTAGGATTTAGAGTCTTCCTTCTCTTCCTGGTACAGAGAGTGAGACACCCTTACAAATGGAGATTTCCCTCATAACTGTAAATTTCGCTTACAAAGGCGTAATGTCTATCCTGTTTCCAGAGCCGCAGTTTGCCGACCACTGCTCTAAAGGATTGGAGAAGTTTGCTTTGGTCAAACAGACTGAATTTTCCCCAGGCCCATTCATTCCCTCAGGGACTCACTGCTTCTTGCAGGTCCTAAATTGTCTCTTAAGGCCAAGTCCTCCAGGCCCAAATACAGTTGATCTCCTTGAACAAGATGGTTTGAACTGTGCTGGCTCACTCATACCCAGATTTAAAAAATATAAATGTCCATACTATTTTCTAGCCATGGTTGGGAGTCCAGGTGTGAGGGCCGACTAAAACCATTTTATAGAAGGAACTTGAGCATTGCAGGGTGTGGGGCAGGCTGGGGAGTTGTGGGGTGTGTGAAAGGTGTGGTGGGAAGGTCCTAGAACCAAATTCAGATTAACAAGAGAAAAATAAGCAGAAGTTAATTAACTTGTATACATCATATTATATATACATGGGAAATACCCAAGGAAAAATGAGTAACTCTCCCCTCCTGCATTCCCCCTCACAGCCCCATCCCTGCAAATACCAAAAGTAGTTAGGTTTTGGGGGAGTCAAGCGCTATTTAGGATTTTCAATTGTGCTGGAGGTCAGCCCTCCTAAGCCGCCTTCTCCTGTTGTTCAAGGGTCAACTATACTTCTTGTCTCACTGAATGCTGACAGAGCATTTTCTCCTTCTCCGAACTATCTCTTCTCCAGCCGTGGTCAAATGCCTCCCTTAGATTAAAGAAGAAAGCAAGGAGCATTTCACCATCCGTCCTTGACTTATGCAATGTGATATTCTTCCAGAGAAGCACGAGGATTGATGAAGAGTACATCATGAAGCAATTTGAGGTTAACTATGAGAGGGAAGTCAGCCATAATGTGCTCCACTCGCTGAAGCTTGGCGAGATTCCCGGGGACCTAAAGAAGGGAGAGGGGCTCAAGAAACAGCAGGAGTCAGAATTTTTCCAGGAACTAGAGCCGGAACCAAAGGTAATCAGTACATGGGAGAAGACTGAAATAAAAAAAAATTAAAGTTATATTAAAATCTTAAATGTTCTTGAGTTCTGGTACTATAAGGGGGACCAGTCTTTTTCAGTAATATACTTGATTTTTTTAATGTTTAATATTTGTTAAGTGAGTGAATATTTAATACATATAACAAAGTCAGTTATACAAACAAGGCATGTCAATTGGCATTATTAATTATCTGAAGAGTCATTAGTATTCTATGTGTTTTCTAGGTTGAGATAATCTCTTTATGTGTTTTCTATATTGAGATCCTGTCAGTGGAAATATATATGAATGCTTATTATTGCAATAGTAAAATGCTGCAGTTAATGACCATGAACACTGTTCATTTTATGTCCAAAGAATTCTTGAGTTTTTAGGTGAGTCTAACTGACCTCACACCACCATTTGTGATCGCATGCTTTGCCTGATCATGAATAACTTGCTCATTTTCCCAATACCAATTTCCTGTGAAGGTAGAACAAGGTAACAGAGAGGGAAAATAACACACTATGTTCCACTAAGAACTTTTCCACTTTTTAAAATTTTAAAATTTATTTTATTAATTTCTTTATTGATTAAGGTATCACATATTTGTCCTCAACCCCCCATTCCAATCCCCACCCCCTTACTCATGTCCCTACCCCCCTATTGTCCTTGATCACTGGTTAGGATCATATGTGTGCACATAAGTCCTTTGGTTGATCTCTCCCTTTTATCCCCACCCTCCCTTTGAGGTCCAACAGTCTGACCCATGGCTCCTTATCTCTGGGTCTGTTCTTGTTCATCAGTCTATGTTGTTCACCATTTCCCCTAGATGAGTGAGATCATGTCCTACTGGAAATATACTTATAAGAATCAAAAATGAGGTAAGCAATAATTTTTACACAATGTATTACTGCAAATATACATACAGGTCAAATGTGCCAATCCAACAAAGACTTGAGTGCCTACATGGGAGTTGGAGTGGGGAGATAGTTCCTTTCTCTAAAAGTGAAAAACTATATATTATCTTTATTTTACACATCATTTTTATACTATATTTCCAACATTTTGGACATATTAACCTTGTCCTTTACAATCTAACACAATCGACTGACCTATTTTTACACACATGATGTTTTCTATTCCTAACTCTATTGCATAGGTTTATGAAAACTGTGCATTCCATCACTAATATCAACTGTTTAAATTTTTCATTTTCCTCTCCTTGTTATAAAGGGGGAAATACAAACTATTGCTGGATAAATTATGTCTGTCACACCTGGGGCCTGAACTCCTGCTTATCCTGAATCTGGGCTGAATGAAATTGCTCAATTCTTTGTATTTACAAATAATTGCACAAACTCTTCTTTATAAATAAGCAGGCCTGAACCCCTGCTTATCCTGAATCAGGGCTGAATGAAATTGCTCAATTCTTTGTATTTACAAAAAATTGCACAAACTCTTCTTTATAAACCACTGTGGTTATTGACAAAATTGAACTTTTGACTGGCAGACTGAGGGTCACTGTGCAAAAGTTCAAAATCTATTTCCACATGGTCCTTCTGCAGGTGACGAATTCGTTCAGCTTTTGTTTGTCTGAAAACATCCTTAGTCTGCCTAGATTTTTCAGGATCTTTTTGTTGTTATATAATTCTAGGTTCCCAGTATTTGGTTTGCTTGTTTGTTTTCAGAACTTTAAAGATGTTGCTTCATTGTCTTCCTGGTTGAGCTGTTTTCAGTGAGAAATCTTCTGTCATCCTTACCTTTGTTTTTCTTGGAAATGTTTTGTTCCATATTGGCTGCTTTTCACATTTTCTCCTTGTTACTGTTTTTGAGTAATGTGATTATTACATACCTTGGTGTATATTTCTTGTACTTGGGGTTTGCTGAGTCTCTTTCATCCATGAGTTTATAATTTTCATCACTTTTGGAAAAAGTTTCACTGCTACTTCTTCAAACAGTTTTTGGTCTCTCAACCCAACTCCCAGGACTGAAATTACATGTCTTATATCTCATTGCTGCTCTGTTCAGTTTTTTATTATCTTTTCTCTCTTTTTCTATTGATATATTTTTTGATTCTCTAATTTTTCCCCCTCCTGCTGTGTCTAACCTGCTGTTAATCCTAGCCAATGTATTTTTCATCTCATACATTATAATTGTCATCTTAAGAAGTTTAACTTGGGTTTTAAAGATATATATATCTCTTCCGGCCTAGCCAGTGTGGTTCAGTGGTTGAGTGTTGACCTATGAACCAGAAGGTCAAAGTTCAATTCTCTATCAGGGCACATGAGGCAGCCAAATTCTCTCTCATCATTGATGTTTCTATCTCTCCCTCTCCCTACCTCTCTGAAATCAATAAAAATATATTAATAAATAAAAACGTATATCTTCTGTGTCTCTACCTAATCTTTGGAGCCTACAGAATATAATTATAAATTCTTTTAATGTTCTTTCTGCTAACTCTAACATCTTTATTGGTTCTGTGTGAGTTGCTACTAAAGATATCGCTTCACTGTCTTCTTGGTTGAGTTGCTTCCAATGAGAAATCTTCTGTCATCCTTATCTTTGTTTTTCTGGATATGTTTTATTCCTTGATTTATTTCCTCATTGTGGCTTAGGTTTTCTAGCCTCTCCGCATGCCTGGTGATGTTTGAGTAGATGCTATACATTGTGAATTTTATCTTCTTGGGCTCTGGGTATGTTTGTGTTCATATAAACTTGAGTTTTGTCCTAGGGTATAATTAAAGTGACTTGGAAAAGTTTGATCCTTTGCATATTGCTTTTAAGATCTGTTGTGAAGGATCAAAGTAATGGCCAGTCTACAGCTGATTCTCTACTGCTGAGGCAGGACCCAGTGTATTCTACCCAGTGTCCTGTGAACCCTTAGGTTCTCAGGAGGGAGTGGGCACTGTCCCTGCCCCATGCGTGCTGGGCACTGTTCTCTCTGATCCTCTTGGTTGCTTTCTTCCCGGACCTCTGGTAGTTTCCTCCCACACGTGCACAGAGAGACATTCTGTGCAAACCTCTGGAGCTCCCTCTTTGCAGTCTGGACTGCAAACTTTAGCTGCCTTCATCTTCCTGGATTTTCAGTGCTGCCTCCTCAACTCCAAGTCCACTGAGCTCCTCCCGGGCTCTCCCTGCTCTGTGGCCTGCAAACTATCCAGGCAGTGAGCCGTGTTAATTGTGTGGTTTATCGTGTTGCTTTCCTGCGCTCAGGGATCATTGTGTTTTGTTATTTGATGTCCAGTGTCGTAAACACATAAAAAAATACTATGTTGGTTGTTAGTGGTTGTTTGTTTGTTGTAGGTGGGAAGGTAAATCTGTTTACCCCGTTCCAGAATGGAAGTCCCCATGTGTATTTTTTTTTTTTTTTTTTACCCTATGTTCTCTCAGGCGTGCTATACTCTTTTCTTTGGTGTTCCTTAAAACTCTGAGCTTTCCTACTACCTTACCTCTGCTCACAATATTCTCCCTGTCTGAACTACCCCTCTTCCGATGTCTACATGTATCTCTCTTTAGGCACAGTCTAAATGACAGTTTGTTCCATGGGTTTTCTCCTGGTCCTTTGATTGACATTAATTTATTCTTACTGCTCATCTCTCATAGCCATCTGTGCCTCTATGAATAAATTACCTCAGTATATTCATTCATCCATTTGTTTATACATTCATTCAAAAAACAATTGTTAGCATCTTCTTCTATGTGCCAAAAAGTGCTGGGAGCAAATGAGGGACTACCTCCTGCACTTAAGGAGCTTAGAGTTTAGTAGGATCAACAGGTCAATGATTAGCTACAATGAAATGTTGTCATGGTTTGTACAGGACAGAGGAAATAATCAGTTTCACCAAACACAGTTAAGGCTTCATAGAAGATACTATGTCTGTGCTGTCTTCAAAGAACACCAGTTACCCAAGAACATAACATAGTGTAGACTCAGTAATTCTTCCTTCCCTTCTCCCTTTCTTCCCTTCCCTCCTTCCTTTAATTCAGTGGATCTCAACCAAGGGTGATTTTGTCCCCCAATCCCAGGATATTTGGCAATGTCTGGAGATGACATTTTTAGTTATCCCAATTTGGGGAGTGCTACAAAGAATTATCCAGCTCAAAATGTCAATAATGCTCAAGTTAAGGAATCAGACTTTAATTCAACAATTTCTTATTGAGCACCTATTGTATCTTAAGTATTGCTCTAGATGCCAGGGGGATGTAGCACAGAACAATCTCAGAAGCTTGCATTTTAGAGGGTGAAAGGAGATATAATCAAAAAAACATACAGCATTTCAAATGGTGATAAGTGAGAAAGATGAGGCAGGGAAAGAAGACAGGACTGTTGTGAGGTGGTGATAATTTTTAAACTGGATGGTCCGGAAGTATACTACTGAGAAGATCACATGAACTAAGTAAGGGAGTAAGTCATGTGGGAATGTTGAGTAAAAAGCATTCTGGCAGAAGGAATAGTGAGTGCAAAGGCCCTGAGGCAAAAGCAGGAAGGAAGTGCTCTAGAAATAGCCAGGAGGTCAGTGCGCTTGGAATGGAGGGATCACAATGCGAGTCTAGCTCTGAGGAGTGGGATTTCCCTCCCTGTCCTGCTCCATCCTCTCTGCTTTAGGCACGTGAACCTGGCTGGACCTCTGATACCTGACACATTCCACCTCTTAGTTTAAATGTGAGTGAGAAGAGAGAAGGGCAGGATCTTCGTGTTTCTTGCTTTTTTGTTGCTCCCAAGCATTAGACCCCCGCCCCCAGCCCTTTGTGATGAGGCAATATGTGGTTACTGAGTCCATAGAATCCAGGAATGAACCAACAGATGCACTTCTGAGAAATGGGGGAAAGAAAGGAATGGCATCTAGTCTTCCTCCTCTTCCTCCTCCTCCTCCTCCTCCTCCTCCTCCTCCTCCTCCTCCTCCTCCTTTTTCTTCTTCTTTAATGTTTTTATTTATTTCAAAGAGAGAAGGAAGAGGGAGAGAGAGACATTGATGTGAGAGAGACACATTGATCAGTTGCCTCCTGTGTGCACCCAACTGGGGATCCACCCTGAAACCTGGGCATGTGCCTGACCTGAATCAGGATAATGCTCAACCAGCTGAGCCACAATGGCCAGGACCCTCCTTTTCCTTCTAATTAAAGAGGCAAGAGATGGGTGTTGGATAGTAGTTTTACAAGGCTGAGCACAGTACCGGGCTAGTAACTTATCCTTTTGGTTGACTGAATGTTGTTTAGGGTCATTAGCCTTTGGTGAAATATGTGATTTTTACATGATTTCTAGCTGCTTTTTATAATTATCTTCTTTAATCTTCCCAACAACCCTATGTGTGGATACTGCTATCTTAGTTTACAGATGAAGAATTTAAGTAACTTGCCCATCAACTTTAATATCTGCTAAGTGGAGGAAGTTGGATTTGAAACCAGATATCTCTAAATCCACCACATTATTTTATCAATCTCAAACTCTTCATGTCAAGTTGGATTGAAACCAGATATCTGTAAATCTACCACATTTTTCCCCCCTCAATCTCAAACTCTTCATGTCAAAGTATACTGAAGCTTTATAAAATACTTTGGCAAGGATAAATCATAAATTCAAAATGAATGACATTGCTTTAATAAGCTAAATTTTTATCAAAACGAACCTCCCCCCCTCCCCCCAAAAAAAGAACAACACACACACACAAAAAAAAACACACACAAAAAAAAAAACTACTAATGTAATCGGGAATTACATTATTTTCCATAGAATACTTGTAAACCAAAGCATGTGAAGATGCTGTATGGAGCCTGGTATCTGCACCCAAAACTGTGGAAAAGACAAAGAGCAGATGAACCTTTGACTGACCCCAAGGCCTTACACAAAGACGAGAATTTAAGAAAGGAGCAGAAGAAACAGGTATGTGTGTATGCTGTGATTCGATCATCTGAACTAAACATCAGTGCAACTGCAAGCTCATATTGCAGGTGGAGTCTCTGGATAATGCAGAGGCTTCTGAAAGTCTCATAGCTTCTATAGGAAATCCAGCCATAAGAATACCAACTCATTAGATAGGGAATGTCTAATAAGCAAGACTGGAAATTTCCTGCTTTCATGGTGGACAGAAATATCTCCAAAAATGGGGCAACCACTCACTGTACTTCATGCGTGGTCCAGGGTCCATGGATAAATTGGCTGTCCAAAGGGTGCTGTGACCAGGTAGGACCACCTCAGTACTCAGGATGGACATAATGTCGTGGGTTCTCTGTGAGTAACACAATGTGAGGCCTATTTAAAAAAAATTTTTTTTATCCATAGTGAATGAATATTAAAGAATTTCAAAATTGCAATCAGGAAACTTCTTTTATGCAATTCTGCAGAGTTGCAGGAGCCGAGAGGAGAGGATATCATAAACAACAAAAATGTGCTCTAGTTCTACTACAAATACACTCTGCCTGATGATTTCTTGTGTATAGGTATCTAATGGAAAGAAGATCCTCACTGCAGTCCTGAAAACTGGAGATGCTGACACAATACTTGTGCAGGACTCTAATGAGAATATTTGTAAAACACTTCCCCTTCTCAACGGGCCCCAAACTTCTCCCAGATCTCAATGTGAAAACACTTTGAAAAAGTAAAATGCTATACAAATTTGGCTACTCATTCATTCATAAATCACTCATCAGCTGCCTCCTTTACATTGGGGGAAGATGGTCATTTTAATTTTTGGGGGGGAGATAATAATGTAAATAATATACAGCACTATTCCTGGGTGTATGTTTTTGGAGCTGCCTATCTAAATTTATGTGAATTTAATACATAACATAAAACTATTTCATTTGCATTTTTAAAATATAAAGAAAAAATTGTTACAAACCTTTTAATGTATCTAGAAGTTCTCTTTTTAGAAATACATTCTTAAAGACTAATTGTTAAAAACAAATAATTTTCCAAAAATATTTTATTTTGACAACAAAATATACTAAAAAAAAAAGTAATATATAAATTTAGGAAATATGGCTGATATAATTATTACAGTAAAAGATGGTTTATCAGACAGTTTATACACAAAAAGGATTCAAAGCAACAGAGTCGTTCTATAATGGTTTTTGTAAGTCACACTTTTGTAATACCTGAAGATTGATTTGCCTGTGTACCTGTATATTGGGGGGCCACTTGGCTATGGCATCCCAATTCACAAGACACAGGTGCAGGGTTGTGCTAGTAAGGGACAGTCACTATGATGACATGGCTGTCTTTCTGGTAACATGAGTTTTGACTGCTGCTGATTGAGTTTGTTTGGAAGGTGAAATGCTCTTAAAGAACTGAATTACAACGATATAATCTTATCTATCCAACTTTTAAATTCAGATAAATGAAAGGAAAAAAACAAATGAATGCATGAATACTCCAAAGATACTGGGACTGGATCAAGTTTTTTTTTTTATAACCATGCTTTTTGGAGTTTAGATCTAAAAATTGTGAATATACTGTTGAATAAGAAAAACACGTCTGTTTCTTCCTCTACCACTCTCAACTCTAATCACCAAATGTGTTAGGTCCCTCCCTCACTCCAGACACACACCAAGGAATTCTCTGAACATCAGCTGGGTGTCCTACAATTTAATGCAATATTGTCATTATCTATCTGGAGATGGAGTCAGATCCCACAAGATAAGGGCTCAGTCCCATGAGACTGCCCTCACTTCAGATGCCAATCTCAAGTCCAGGTCGCAATCTGTGCTTCTGACCAACTGGCTATATACATTGCAGGTTCCCTTAGTCCCCTCCTCAGATTCAATAATCTGCCAGAGCAGCTCACAGAACTCAGGAAAACAGTTTATCAGATTATTATATATATTGTATATATAAAAGGCTAATATGCAGAGTGTCCCCTTGGGAGTTCAACTAGGAGAACGGGAGTTGGATTGCTTGCTATGATATGTGCTGACCACTAGGGGGTGGTGTGGAACATGGCAGGTGACTAGTGGTGGAGGCAGGGTGTGCGGATGGCGAGGGAAGAAGGAGGTGGGGGTAACTGTGAGGTGGTGGCATGTGGGCAGGGGGGCAGGGAACCTGATTGGCCCTGATCGCCAGCCAGGCCTAGGGACCCTACCCATACATGAATTTTGTGCACAGGGCCTCTAGTTTTATTATAAAAGGGACCCTCAGGAGCAGCCATATGTATCTCAGAAAGAGATACATAGGACAAGGGATGTAGGATGGGGTGGGCATGGAGCTTCTATGCCCTCTCTAGGTGTGCCACACTCCCAGAACCTCCACACGATTACCAGCCTGGAAGCTCTCTCGACCTCATCCTTCT
Organism: Pipistrellus hanaki; assembly: GCF_964339955.1. Classification (NCBI taxonomy): domain Eukaryota; kingdom Metazoa; phylum Chordata; class Mammalia; order Chiroptera; family Vespertilionidae; genus Pipistrellus; species Pipistrellus hanaki. The sequence continues at coordinate 166,143,279 of NC_140503.1, read as the reverse complement.
GGGATTTTATTAAGGCTTCATTACACAGGTATGATTGATGGTTGGCCATTGGGAAGTGGAGCTGAGAGTGTCAACCCTCTCTTCACATGATTGGTTCTTCTGGCAACCAGCCCCCTTCATGGGACTACTTATGGGCTCACCAAAAATCACCTCATGAATATAAATTCCCCTGTGCTTGAAAGGGGTTTGTTATGAATAACAAAGGCTCTCCTTTCACCTTGGTGGCTCTTATCACTTAGGAAATCCAAGGGTTTTGGGGGCTTTCTACCAGTTATAGGAAGAAAAGCAAATACATATTTAAATTTATTGGGATGACATTAGTGAACAAAATTGTATAGGTTTCAAAATATCCTAATATATCAAAAGCCAGGGGCTATCATGACTGAAACAACTGGATGGATGACCAATAGCAGGCTGCATGGGGCAACCAGGACCAGCGGGGGAAGGGTGGACAGTTGGAGAAGACCAGGCTGGCAGAGGGGGGAAGTTGGGGGCAACCAGACCAGCAGGGGTGGCAGTTGGGGGTGACCAGGGCAATGTGTGTGTGTGGGGGAGTTGGGGTGATCAGGCCAGCTGTTGGGGGGAGGGCAGAGGCAGTTAGGGGTGATCAGGCAGACAGGCAGGTGAGCAGTTATGAGCCAGCAGCAGTCCCAGATTGTGAGAGGGATATCTCAGATTGGAGAGGGTGCAGGCTGGGCTGAGGGAACACCCCCCCCCCCCCCCCCAGTGCACAAATTTCATGCACTGGGCCTCTAGTAATTTTGTAATACATAATCTTATATTGTATTGTGTTTACTACCCAAGGTCAAGTCTCCTTCCATCACCATATATTTGACCCCTATTGTTTGTGGCCTATGAATTTTTGTTTCTTTTATCATGTTCGTTCATTGTTGCTTTCAGATTTATATCACACATATGAGTGAAATCATATGGTTCTTGACTTTTTCTATTTGGCTTATTTTGTTTAGCATGATATACTCAAGATATATCCATGTTGTCCCAAATGGCAGCATTTCATCTTTTCTTATGGCTGAGTAGTATCCCATTGTGTATATGCACCACATCTTCTTTATCCAATCATTTATTGGTGTTTCCATGTCTTGGCCACTGCAAATAATGCTGCACTGAACATAGGGCTATATATATCTTTGTGACTAATGTAAACCTTAGTATCACAATTGTTCTTAAATTGGTTAGATTCCAGACATTTTAGGTCAGTAATTGTCTAATTGCTAAAATGTATGACTTATCCTTAATATAGGGGTTAGAAAAGGGGTAGGGAAAGGAGAGAAAGTTGTACATCTTGTGAAAGCCTTTGTATTCTTTAACTTGTGAATGTAACCTACGCACCTGAGGTATTTTATAAAGAGTCAAATGCGCTGAAACCGGTTTGGCTCAGTGGATAGAGCATCGGCCTACAGACTGAAAGGTCCCAAGTTCGATTCTGGTCAAGGGCATGTACCTTGGTTGCGGGCACATCCCCAGAGGGAGGTGTGCAGCAGGCAGCTGATCGATGTTTCTGACTCTCTATCCCTCTCTCTTTCTCTCTGTAAAAAATCAATAAAATATATTTTAAAAAAATAAATAGTCAAATGCTTCTGATTAGGACAAAGATGAAAGCAAGCTTCTGACTGCTAGTTGTTGATTCAACATGTGAACTTTCTTTTAGGAGGAGGAGGAGTTTGCAAAGCTTCACGGGCCAGCTGCCTTTAGGAATTTCATTCTAAGGAAGGGCTACAGGATGCCAAGTGTGAGTCAAGGGTCATTTCAGAAAGACCTGCTGAGGGGCTCGGTTGCTCATGGGAAGGCTTCAGCACCCTGACAAAATCAGAACACCAGGCCCCAGCCCCTGGGAGAAAGAGCTAAGATGCTTTTCCTCAGATAGAAGCCAAGAGATAGGATTTGGCATTTTTCTCTTTCTATTCTGCCAATTCGGTTTCTGCTGTCAGAGGTGTTGTCTCCCTGCTGATGCACCTGCCTTGGGGTTGGCCTCAATGGGACCAAAGTAAAAGGGAACCGTGTACAGAGCATATGCCATGCAAATGCTGACAGCTACTAAAACACTCTGAATTCTCTAGGAAGTGTTTGTTTCCTTTGCTTCTTTTGCTTCCGTATCTAAGGACAAAGAGCCGTGGCTTGTATCAGGACAAAATGGGGTTGGCATGGACAATATCATCATTGTCGGCCTCATGTGGAAACAAACCAGTGCAAAAATTCACCTCCTGGGGCCCACCAAGAGCTGCTGTCTTTTTCCCATTTTCTCTTTTGCCTGTTCAGCTTCCCCTCCCTTCACTTGCAAAGCTGGTCCAGCTGCGTCCCACGTGGAGCAGCCCCCCTTGGAAGACTCCGTGACGGGTGGAGTGGGAGGTTGGACCATTTAGCAGGAAGTTCTGCACCAGCCCAGCCAGAGACAGAGCTGGTACCGGTAGTAAGTCACGTGTTCGCCAGTGTCCTCTGTGTGCACAGCCTGCAGAGGCCTCGAGGCCATGAGGCCAAGGCGGTCGAAGTTCCCGGAAATGGGATACAGAATTTCTTTTCTCCCAAGAGTTAACAACAGCTTATACTTACTGACAAATAAATATGTTGACTAGGCTCAGATCCAGACTGATTTCAAAGTTAAATTAGGCAACGTGAGGGGAGGCCTAGCACATGAGGAAGAGATGGGGCTGAAAGACTCCATCGCATAGCTGGGATGAAATTTCTCCTCTAGCTTTCAGCATCAGTGATGTATATTTAATATACTTACACACATTTATGCACTTATAATAACCTATCTAAATAACATATGTATAAATATACTATTGTATAAGGTCACAATAGTATATTTATACCTATGATGTATGAAATATGCTTATATAATTACATAATTATATTGAACTATCCATCTTATATAAAAACTGCTGTTTGAAATTTTAGCCCTGCTATTTTGGCTTCTGTAAACGTATGCTTGCTTAAATAATAAGGAAAACAAGACTACTCCCATTCCAGAGAGGCCGTGGACTATGCCCCAGACAGAGCTGTCAGTGCTGACACCGGGCCAGGCCTTGAGATATGTTCTCATGGCCCCTTCCCAGCAGGCAGGCCTTCTTTCCCAGAAGGCCCGGAGTCTCATTCCAAATTTGGGAGACAAAAGAGCTAGAAAAGATATAAGTAGGAAAAGTTTCCTCCATACTGGGGGGCCCAGAATTTGAAAGGCACATTTCCCTCTGGGCCTGCGCATAATAAAATGTAACTTCCTTTCTCTAAGCATGGCTTGGTTTTTCTCTGGTCTTCTGTAACAATATGATTATATATTTATATATGTAAGTATACTTAAGCATAAGTATAATTATGTGATATATAAATGTATCTCTCTATATATTCCTCTTGCCATGACTATGTATCTATGTAGATGTATATTTACATACATACCCATATATACACTCTATATAATATCTTTATTTGCTCTTGATTTTGTAACGATTCATAGTTCTATCTTAACATTCTTAGTGGCAAAACATTTTTTCCCCCCCATTCTGATTTGTCCCAGGTTGGTTTCATCCATTCTGTATATGAACATTTAGCTCAATTTTGGGCAAAGGAAGCATGCCTGACATTCTGGCTATACTCTTTTAGCTGCAGTAACTAAAGAGGGATGACATTTCTGGCCACATCTGAGTCCTCTGAGAACACCTGTCACTCAAGCCTTTTATTCTTACACTAGAGGCCCAGTGCATGACTTCATGCATGGGTAGGGCCCGCCAACCCCGCCCCAATAAGGGCTTGGGGGAGGGGCCGAGGGTAATTGGTGGGTGGGCCCCACCCCTGATTGGGGGTGGGGCTTGCTGTGGGGAGGGGCTGTGGGCTGATCAGGGAGGGTCCACAGGCCAATGGGGCGATGGGGGCTGATCAGGGGTGGTTTCAGCCATGGGGAGAGGCTTTGAGAAGTGGGCTGGCCGGCCCCACCCCAAAATGGGGTGGGGGGAAGGGGCCATCGGGGTCTAGCGGCTTGGGGGAAGGGCCATGGATGGTTGGCCCGCCAGCTCTGCCCCTGATTGGGATGGGGGGCCCATCTGGGTTGGGGCCATGTGAGGGAGGGGCCGTGAGAAGTTGGCTGGCCAGCCCCACCCTCCAGTCTGGCTGGTTCACTGGCCACAGTGGGTGTCATAGCTACCGGTTGTTCTGGTCACTACAGCATTCTGGTCACTGGCTTTTTATATATTCTCTACTTTATCAATAAGATTTTGACTAAAAGAGAGGAGGGACTCTATTAAAGTTAATATATATTTATACACACACATATAATATATACACAGACATACACACACATACACACACACACACACACACACAAACTGTCATTACTTCTTTAAACTTAGATATGAAAATGTATTCTCTTGTAACTCCTATAATGTCTATGTACACTGTGTATAACATACAGATTCACATGTGTTATATGTGCATACATACTAATATACACATTCCAGTATCTGCTGCTGGATTATCTGCTCTATGCATTACCCAAGCTTCATTAAGTCTGCTACACAGATAAGAACCAGGCCTTTAATAGCAGGGATGAGCAGCACAAGGCTGTGCTGAGCTGGGCTGGGCTGGGCTGGGCTTGGACACCAAAGAAATGTAAATTAGATCTTAGTATTTCTGATGTTGTGCAGCTTCCTTCCAAAACTCACCACCTATCATGTTCTAATTGCCAACATGAGATTTTGAGTACTATGAGGATATATGTTATAGAGTGTGAAATTGTGAATTTGGGTGTGATTGTGTCTGTTGGCAGGACTGTACAATTTTTATTTGCCAATCTAATTAAGTTTTTCTCATCCTTTTTTTCTTCAGTTCCTGGAGAACATAAATACCAAGAAGGAATGTAAGTGTGATTGTAATAAGACTCCTGGAAAATAACTCATCATAGAAGAGTTTAGTGCCAAAACCTGTTTGGCTCAGTGAATAGAGCATCAGCCTACGGACTGAAAGGTCCCAGGTTCAATTCTGGTCAAGGGCATGTACCTTGGTTTCGGGCACATCCCCAGTAGGGGGTGTGTAAGAGGCAGCTGATGGATGATTCTCTCTCATTGATGTTTCTAACTCTCTATCCCTCTCTCTCCCTCTCTGTAAAAAATCAGTAAAAAAAAAGTTTAGTAAGATGATTAGACAGATTTTATTTACTATATAGCATTTGGCTATTTTTCTCTCTCAATGAACATACGTAAAATTTAGGATGAGTCTCCCACCATGGATGTAAAACTTTGACTTGATGATATCCATAAATTTTATACCTAATGTTTATGAACATTTCATAGTGGCCTTCTGCCTTTGTTAATCAATATTTTATATATTTTTGCCAACTGTGAGATCAATATTCATAAATAGTCTTCTTAGATATTTGTAGCATTGTAAATTTAACTTAGTTATATCAATTATTTGTAAAACATAAATAAGATTATAATAAAAGTAGAATTGTTCTATTGCATTTTCCTAGAGTATTATTTTCCCCTGGTTTTGAGTGAATATTTGCTTTATTCTTTCTTTACAATTTTCTTTCATTTTGAATTAAGCTTACTGAGGTTTTCCTCCTTTTTTTTTTTTAATATATTTTATTGATTTTGTACAGAGAGGAAGGGAGAGAGATAGAGAGTTAGAAATACCGATGAGAGAGAGTCATCGATCAGCTGCCTCTTGCACACCCCCTACTGGGGATGTGCCCGCAACCAAGGTACATGCCCTTGACCGGAATCGAACCTGGGACCCTTCAATCCCCAAGCCAACGCTCTATCCATTGAGCCAAACCAGTCCCGGCGGTTTTCCTCCTTTTTAAGGCATGTTAGTCTTGATAATAACTGTGTACCTATAACATAAGGCCACAAATCATAAAGTTTAATGGAACTCAAGATGGCGTACATTTTAAAATAATTATTTAGAATTATTTTTTTATTAAAAATGTTAATGCTCTGGCCAAGCCAGTGTGGCTCAATGGTTGAGCGTCGACCTATGTACCAGGAAGTCAGGGTTCAAGGTCAGGGCACATGCCAGTGTTGTGGACTTGATCCCCAGTGGGGGACATGCAGGAGGCAGTGATCAATGATTCTCTGTCATCATTGATGTTTCTATCTCTCCCTCTCCTTTTCTCTCTGAAATCAATAAAAATATATATTTTAAAAATGTTAATGCTCTGGAATAGATGGATGAAAGATTAAGAGAATATTCAAAGGTCATATATGAATAGCCCCATGAATACAGACAACAATGTCGTAAGAGCCAGAGGTGGGGGGAGGGTTTGAGTGGAGGGGAGCAAGGGGGAAAATGTGAGACTTCTGTAATGTTAACAATAAAAATAAAATATAATAAAAATGTTAATGCTCATGTTAAGAAAATTAGAAAATATAGACTAACAAAAAGAATGTAGAAAATACTTGATACCTATGGAGTCAATAATAACCACTCTTCAATTATCCTATATAATAAAAACCCAGCGACCGAAAGGCAGAATGACCTGAACGTCCGCTTGACCAGTCGCTATGACACATGCTGACCACCGGGGGCAGGTGCTCAATGCAGGAGCTGCCTTCTGGTGGTCAGTGCACTCCCACAGAGGGAGCAGCGGCTCTGAGGATGAGTTCACAGCAGCTTGGCTGACCAGAATGAGCGGCGCTCCCACAGCAAGCTGATCCCCATAGCCCACACCTCCCACCAGTGCATGAATCCCATGCACTGGGCCTCTAGTTGGAATATTTTCTTCTAGAACTTTCTCTGTGAAACTCACTCTTGAATAATTTGATCAAAAAGGAATTTAGTAAGATGATCTTGTGTAGAGAGTTTTATCAGTTTTATTTACCTTCAAATATGAAGTCTCTGGATGGTGACCTCTCATCTCACTGGTCTGTCATGAGCCCATTCTCAATAATCTGTATGCTGGACTGACAGCTGGTTCTGTGAGTCTTTATCATACCATCTGTGAGGCCAGACATGAGGGTGATGGAGTACATGATAGAAGCAATGAACCCCATAGTGTGAGCCCATTGCCGTAAAATTCGTTTCTTAGCAAGAACCAACGTTGGGTGAAATATCTATGGTGGTGAATAAGCATTCAGGAGTCTGTGAAGGTTGGTGTGTGCAGAAGTTTGTTCATCAGGAGAGAAAATCCAGGTCTGGAATAAGTTTCTATGACAGGAAAGCCAAACTTTCCCAAACTCCTTTGATGTTTCAACTCACCACCCAGGCTGCTAGTTTGGTACCCGCAGCAGCCACAAGGGGGAGCTGCTGCTCCTCAGGCGGAGGAGGAGGCATCCAGCTCTGTCAGCCAAGCTGGGGCAGGGTTCTGGCCTTCAGCACCAGGATTCTGACATCTGAGTGCTGAGCAGAAGATGGCACATTGGCAGAGGTGGTCTGGAGAGAATCCATTTCTTTCCCTGGCTCTGTTGCATGCAAGCCCAATTCATACCAGGAACTCAAATTTGGTTTTAACTGCTGGGCAACTACATATTCAGCAGAAACAGTAGCCAGATCAGCCTTGGTGAGGGGAAATCCAAACTGCTGAAGCCACATGCAGCCTGCAGCCTGCCTCCACGCCCACGGGCCCCAGGGGAATGCCTGGAGAGAGAAGCCAGGCTGAGATGCGGAGGACGGGCCAGCCTCCACACCTGCTTCCTGAGTGCTTCCTCCACAGGGGAGGCCTCTTCCTGGTTATTCACAAGGAACCAAATGCCCTCATCCTCTGGACCCATTCTGAGAGGCCCCCTGCATGCCGCTTCCCCCGAATATGCTTGTCACCAGCTCTACTTTCTTCTTCCTTCCAAGTCTCTGGTTGTTGAGCTAAACCGATCAGCTACTGAAATATATACCTCAGACCGTCTCCCCTTTCCAGACAAAGTGGTCATCAGGGTGAAATACTTAACATTTTTGTCTACTGCAAAATTTCCCTTCTCTGTGGTTCTTCAGGGCCCCCCTGAGTTGGGGTAACAGAGTAGTGGCAGGCCACTTGTGCTGTTGCCATCATACTGTGCCAGTTGTCTGTTTAGTCACCTGGACTTTGAGGACATCCCCAGGTCAGATGTGCCTGGTGGAAAAGAATGGAAGGGGGGTAGAAGCGAGCACACCATGCCATCTGCTGTGTCTTCAGATCCTGATCAAGCCCAGTCCCATACAGAAAACCTCCACTGGATTCTGAGAAGCAGTATAATTTCGTAATGAGACTGGAGCCAAAGGGCCTAGGTTCACATCAAGCTCTGCTACTTAGGAGCTATATGATCACGGAACAAATTGCTTACCCTCTCTCTGTGCCAGTTTTCTAAAGTAGGGAAGATTGCCGAAACCAGTTTGGCTCAGTGGATAGAGCGTCGGCCTGCGGACTGAAGCGTCCCGGGTTCGATTCCGGTCAAGGGCATGTACTTGGTTGCGGGCACATCCCCAGTGTGTGTGTGTGGGGGGGTGTGAGGCAGCTGATCGATGTTTCTCTCTCATCGATGTTTCTAGCTCTCTATCTCTCTCCCTTCCTCTGTGTAAAAAAAATCAAAATATATTAAAAAAATAATAAAATAATAAAATAAAGTAGGGATGATAGCAATAACAGCACTATCACCGATAACTGTGGGGAGGATTGAAGGCAATGTGACACGGGAAGTGCTTAGGAGACAGACAGCCTGGCACAGTGTGCACGCACACTCGATGGCAGGTGATTCTGTGACTTGGCGGATCAGGTGACCCCCAGATTAGGATGAGCACCATTTTCTTGGTTACCTAATGTCTCCTGACACACTGCTGTATTTACTGGTGCCAAGCAACACATCCAGATTCGTTTCTCAAAAGGAAAACAGTTCTGCGCCACAGAGCTCTTGGCTCGAGCGGCAAACCCCAGGGGGCCCGTGCTCTGATCCGCTTTCTGAGGGTGCCAATGCGCCTGTGTGCCACAGGTGCGTCAAGCCCACTGGATGTGTGGATCAGAGGCCATGGCTTTCTGGACCAGCGAAAGCCTTCTCTTGCTCGAGGCTGTCCTCAGTGCGGGCAACCTCTCAAGTTACGAAAGAGAAGAGCTGAAATAGCGCATCTAAATCTGGCCTCCGAAATTCAGAGAAGTGCATAGAGCACCATTACACATTAGCTCCAGCGTCCAGATATAGGAGATGTAAATAACCTCAGGTGCACAGATAATGGGAGATAATGGGAAGTTTTTAACACATTGCGGACGGATCACGAGAATTCTTGCTTCATACTACACAGTGTTTCACAAAGTACCATACTTAAAAATGACATTAGCTTGTAAGACCATGTAATAACTTCAGAATGCAATGGGTATTTCATTTTAAAGCGTGCCTTTAACATTTATGTAAAACATTTTTTGTATTCGTTCAATAGAAACTTATCTGGCCACTGGGTAAAGCTAGCAATAAAACTACTGGCCCTCAATATGTAATAATGGGCGTTGGTGAGTTTTTGAGTGTTTAATTACCATTGGTCTTAATATAATTTATTTTACTTTAAGAATCTTACCTAATAAAAGAGAAACGTGCAAATTAACCATCACTCCACTGCACCCACAGCCAATCAGAGTGGGTATGCAAATTAACCCAACAAAGATGGAGGTTAATTTGCATATGCAGGCAAGGAGTGGTGTGAAGCCTGCTATGAGAGGAAGGGGAGTGGTGGAGGGAGCTACTGGGGTGGTGCTCCAGACAGAAGCAAGGACTTGCCAGCTTGTGGCTGGGGAGTGGGGACTTACTGGCTCCTAGGTGGCTGGGAGTGAAACCAGGGGAAGGAAGGCCTATTCTTTCTCGAATATCGTGCAACAGGCCTCTAGTATTTAATAATGACTGTGTTTACCAACCAATTTAAACTTCTTAAAATTTAAGTTGGCTTTTGTGAGGTGATAGAAGCCGTCTCCAGCACATTACTGCTGCTAGGATTCAGGCAATGAGGGATGTTAGGGGGGAAGAATGAAGAGAACTGGTTTCCCCAACCTCTGCCACGATATTCCCACAAATTACAGTCTTCACTCCAGGTGGGAAAAGCGTCGTAGCACAGGGGAAGAGGGAGCATTTCTCTGACGAGGAAGCCTGCATTAGGTTGAATCTGCCATGAAGCAAATGGCAAAGTGGGACTAGGTGTTCAAGAGGTTTACTGGGGGGTGGAGCAGGAGAAGATGAAGGAGCCTTTAGGTCATGGTGCATGTGTGATCCCTGTGCAAGGAGGGAGGGTGCAGGATGGAGGATGACGGGGCAGGCCATCTGGCGATGGGGGTGAAAGGTAATTTTGGATAGGGGGGTTATGGAAGACCTCTTTGAGGAGAATTCTGACCTACATTCATTTTAGTAAAAGTAGGCACCTGGTGGGAACCGGGACTCTTTTGTTCTTTACTACAATCATTTGAATCATTCCCACTTGGTTGAAGAGTTGGTGTGTGTGGCATGGCCTGCCATGACTAGACTCCAAAAAGCAGAGAGAGCCCGGTCACCTCCTGGCTCTTCCTTTTGTGTGTTCTAGATCGACTCCCTGCTCCAAAGTCCCTGACACCACCTTCCAGATCTTTTTTTTCTTTTTCTTAAATATATTTTATTGATTTTTTTTACAGAGAGGAAGAGAGAGGGATAGTTAGAAACATTGATGAGAGAGAATCATCAATCAGCTGCCTCTCGCACCACCCCCACCAGGGGATGTGCCCGCAACCAAGGTACATGCCCTTGACCAGAATCAAACTTGGGACCCTTCAGTCCTCAGGCTGATGCTCTATCCACTGAGCCAAACCAGTCTTAGCACCTTCCAGATCTTAACCTTGAGTTAACTTTGCTCCTAGCGTCCTTGCTACTTAAGGTGCATCGTTGCCATGGATATGATGCAAGCGTCCCGCTCTGCCCCTGGCTGCTCGGCACCTGTGTATGTAAATTAACCTGCCATCTTTGTTGGATTAATTTGCATACCCACTCCTGATTGGCTGGGGGGGGCATCGCAAAGGCACAGTCAATTTGCATCTTTCTCTTTTATTAGTGTATATTGTATTAATCCCTTGTCAGTTTTAATAACACTAAAACCATCTCCCCATGTGGATATACCTGCTATTTTTGTCTGTGGCATCTTTTATTGACCACACAGCCTACCTGTGATAAAACCATGACTTGGTTTTACCTCCTATGTTATGCAGTGTCACCATGATTGTCTCCTGGAATTTTCCGTTAGCTTCATAGTTTGCCATTTACATTTAGAACTTTATTCTACAATATGTGGAGTCCACCATTTGATGTGGTACAAAGTGGTAATCTCACTGTTTTCTCTGTAAAATGAGCACGTTCTCCCCACACAGTGTTTGCTTTCCTCTGTAGGTTGCATTGTTTAGCATAAGAAGCCTCAGCCTTGAGTCTATTCTGGAACTGAGATGAGTCAGACATTTGCAAACAGTTGCAGCGAGAAAATGTCTCTGAAATCCGAAGCGGGGTAGCTCCATGTGACTTGGCAGAAAGATTTCACTTACGGTTAATGTGAGAGGAGTGACAGGAGTCAGAGGCCTGACAGCAGTGGGCAGGTGCTGGTGGTGGTGAGCTCCTTTCCCTAATGAGGCCAGGGCGCCAGGGCTCGTGGAGAGAAGAATTACAAACCAAGAGCAAGGCTGAAATTCACCGTAAATCTTGGAACACTCCCAGAGGAATTCTCTGCTGCCGCATATTCAAATTTGCACACTCACTTCCAAAATTTATGCTTTGAAATTTGGCTTAACGATCATTAGGATTCAATATAACTAGAATTTCAAGCTTGGGTCTTGGGAAGTGAGAATAGTGTGTTCAAATCTCAACTCCATTGGTAATCAGCTGTATGCCCTTGGGCAGATTATTGTTCTCAGGGTATTACATGAGATAATCCCCATACAACTCTTGGCACAGTACCAGTATATATTAAGTATTCAATGAACACAGAAAATTAAAAGGCCTGTTAGATAATAGACTTTGTATTCTAGGGCATACAAAGAATAAGTAAACTCTGGCCCTCAAAAAATTTATAATCTAATTAGAGGCCTAGGCCTAGTGCATGAATTCGTGAACAGGTGGGGTCCCTTGGCCTGGCCAGCAATCAGGCAGTCTCGCCCAGTCCCAATCGACCAGACCTCAGCAGCAAGCTAACCTACCAGTTGGAGCATCTGCCCCCTGGTGGTCAGTGCATGTCATAGCAACTGGTCAAGCAATTGATGGTCAGACACTTACTATGTAGTATTAGGTCTAGTAATAATTAATGTCGTTTCCTAATACTTTTTTAAATCGAATTTATTTAAACAATACAACAAAATTTAATCAACAATATAGTTGCCGTTGTTTTCTACTACTTGTGCCCAATGCTCAGGAAGCATTTTAATCCCTCTGTTGTAAAATTCTTGTGATTTTGATGCAAAAAATTCGGTCAATGCATTTTTGAGGCATTCTTCATTATTAAATTTTTTTCCAAGAAGAAAGTTTTGCAAAGAACGAAACAAATGGTAATCAGAAGGGGCAATATCAGGAGAATATGCAGGTTGAGGGAGAACTTCCCATTCCAACTGGCGCAGTTTTTCAGCAGTGATTCTTGCAGTATGCGGTCGTGCGTTATCGTGGTGAAGAATTACGCCCTTCCGATTAATCAGCGCGGGTTCCTTTTCTCTTAAAGCTTGGGCTAACCTTTCCAATTGGGCACTATACACTGCACTTGTAATGGTTTGGTTAGATGGTAAAAGTTCATAATGAAGAATTCCTTTAAAATTCCACCAAACACACAACATCACTTTTTTCGCATGCAAGTCAGGTTTTGGCGTGGGCTGCGGAGCCTCATTTTTGTCCAACCATTGAGGCCGCCTTTTCAAATTAACATACAGCACCCATTCTTCATCTCCGGTAACAATTTGCTCTAAAAACAGCAAACGGTTTTGACAAGAGAGGAGCGAACTGCAAATTGTGACTCTTTGATTACAGTTGTTGTCGGTCAACTCATGAGGAACCCATTTTCCAAACTTTTGGACTTTGCCAAGTGCACGCAATTGATTGGAAATTGTTTTTTGTGAACAATTTAAAGTTGTTGCAAGCTCTTGTTGGGTAATTTGAGGATTTTGCACCAAAAGAGCTTGAAGAGCTTCTTGATCAAAATTGGACACACGGCCTCGACCACTCTTGTCATCTAACGAAAAATTTCCCTCGCGAAATTTCTCAAACCAACGCTGGCATTTTCTGGCGCTAACTGCATCTTGACCAAGAGCACTACAGATGTTTTTTGCAGCCTCACTTGCTTTTCTTCCTAATTGGAACTCGTAAAGCATGCAGTGCCGAATATGCTCTTCATCCGCCATCTTCTTAGCCCTAGTTTTGCAACAAAAACCAAACCAAACACAAACTTTTTCAAGCAAAACTTGTTAATTGCACTTCACACGTTCTGTAGATACCACATGTTTGAAGGTTATGTCAATACAAGTCAACGCCAAGCAAGATTTTAAACGAATGTTTAAAAACGACATTAATTATTACTAGACCCGCATATTAAGCATGTGTGTGTGTGTGTGTGTGTGTGAATGAGATGAACTACAAAAATAATTATAAGAGAAAATCTCATATTTTTTCTCTAAGAGAGTTATAATATGCAGTCAGAGTTCAAATAGTAATTTGAGGTTTGGGGGCCATGGAGTGGGATTGGAGGCTGGGGAAAGTTTCATGGAGGAAAGCGGCTTTTGGGAAATGTCTAGACTGAAGAGTGAAGGCTCCAGGGGAGAGTCCCACCTTGGCTGAGGGCAGATAAATGGTGAGAGAAAGGCCTGGAGAGGTTACCCGGAGGTAAACACGGGGCTGAACTGAGCCTGGTGGGCAGAGGAGAGGCCCTGCCGGAGGCTGTCCTTTGGAAGGATCGCATCGGGAGTGGCTGCAGAGTAGATCACAGCCATAGGGGAGGTTCGTGCGGAGGTAAATGAGGAAGCCATTGCGCTGTCTGGACAGAGTTAGGGATCTTCATGGGGGCGAGGGCCCTGGGAATGACAGAGAAGGGGGCAATGCAACAGGACTCAGAGAGGGAGACAGCTCCCAAAGGGCACCTCTTCTCCCAGTTGGCTGTTGCCTGCCCTCCTCTGCTTTCCTTAAAACTCAACCCTATTTCCTTTCTCGTCTCCTCTCCTCTTCCATCTGAGGCCACCCCTTCCACTGGTGTGCTGGCCCATGGCTTCCTCTCCCTATGGACTTCCCAGAAAGTGTTTCCTCTCTTCTCACATCTTCAGGCTCTATCTCCACGGGCTCTTTCCTGCCTACAAACATGCCCAGATCGCTCTCCCTGTGAAAGAACGTCCCTTGGGCTTTTTCTATTCTTAAGCAACACTTTAATTTCTCTCTTACCTTTTGCTTCCAGATTTCTCAAGGAAGGAACTAACTCAAAGATGCACTTCACAGCCTTCACCACATTGACACCTCAGCATTCTGAAATTGAACTCTCACCCTACAAACACTGCAGAGTTAGCATGGACCTCTTATATGGCAAGTCCAAATCTCTCAGTCTTCTATCCATTTAAATGCTGTTGAGTGACACTCCAATTCCCCACTTCCCACCACCTTCTGTACCTGACTCTGGAAACAAGTGTTCCACTTCCCTCTTTTCCCTATCTTTTCCTTCCCACCCTCTTTAATGCCTGTGGCCCTGCAAACAAAGCTGCTTTTCATTGTTGTGTCCTCATCACTCTATACCAGGAGTGAGCAATCTTTTTTTGCCTGAGGTTAAAGAGGAAGAAGAATCTAATAAAAGAGTAATATACAAATTGACTGTCACTCCAAGACACAAGATGGCGGCCCCCATGTGGTCAAAGAATGGCTGCCCCCATGTGGACACAAGTTGGCCATCAGAAGATGGCCAGCAGGGGAGGGCAGTTGTGGGCAGTTAGGGGTGACCAGGCCAGCAGAGGAGGGCAGTTGGGACAGATCAGGTCAGCAAGGGAGGGCAGTTTGGGGAGACCCAGGCCTGCAGGGGAGGGTAGTTGTGGGGGGGACCAGGCCTGCAAGGGAGTGCAGTTGTAGGTGATCAGGCCAGCAGAGGTGGGCAGTTGGGGCAGATCAGGCCAACAGGGGAGGGCACTTAGGGGAGACTAGGCCTGCAGGGGAGGGGAGTTAGGAGTGACCAGACTGGCAGGGGAGGGCAGTTAGGAGTGACCAAGCCAGCAGGGGAGGGCAGTTAGGGGCAATCAGGCTGGCCAGGAAGCTGTTAGTCATTGATCAGGCCAGCAGGGTAGTGGTTAGGGGGTGATCAGGCTGGCAGGGAGAAGTGATTAGGGGCAATCAGGCAGAGGCAGGTGAGCAGTTGGGAGCCAGCAGTCCTAGATTGTGAAAGGGATGTCTAACCGCCTTGTCCCCACTCAGCTGCCCTCCCCTGTCCAACGAGCAGTTGGACATTCCTCAAGGGGTCCCAGATTGGAGAGGGTGCAGGCTGGGCTGAGAGACAGCCCCCCACCCCCACCCCCACCCCTTGCACAAATTTCATACACCAGGTCTCTAGTACATAAATATATGGCTTAAAAATTCATCCATATCTTTATTTATTTATAATATATTTAATAGAATAACAATTAGAACATGGGCACTATATTATGGCTCCTAAAATATTATGCAAGAAATAATTGCAAGTTAACTAGCAACATGGAAGTAACTTTCCAATCTTTCTTCTTGAAATTATGCAAAGGTACCCTAGACATTTTGGCTCAGTGGATAGAACATTGGGCTGTAGACTGAAGGGTCACGGGTTCAATTCTGATCAAGGACATATACCTTGACTCTATGGCATCAAGTTTTTAGTTTGACAATAATATAGAACAAATCTAAATTTTTCTACAAAGTTCTTATTCTAAAAATAGCTTTAAATTTAAGCAGCAGTTAGTAAGTCGGTTTCCATAATAGAGGTAGAGTCCATAAAAGACATTGTCCACAAAGAGAATCTTGTTTTTTATAGTGACATTCATTTTCTTAAAAATATAGTTTTATCACTACCTCACTATTTTCATACTCAAAACTGATTTTATTATCTTAAGGCTGCCTGAGGTGAGATGTATGGGTGGCTGTCAATGGTCTTAAACTTTAGAGGTCTTTAAAAAGTCTATCATTGAATTCCTAATTAATTTAAAATATGAAACTTTGACAAACATCTACACTGTATTAAAAATGCATATGGAGCTGAAACCGGTTTGGCTCAGTGGATAGAGCATTGGCCTGCGGACTGAAAGGTCCCAGGTTCCATTCTGGTCAAGGGCATGTACATTGGTTGTGGGCACAACCCCGGTGGGGGTTGTGCAGGAGGCAGCTGGCCCATGTTTCTCTCTTATCGAGGTTTCTAGCTCTCTCTCTATCCCTCACTCTTCCTCTCTGTAAAAAAATCAATAAAATATATTTTTAAACATGCATATGGAATCTATAGAAAGAAGATGACAATAATGCTCCAGACTGGGAATACATGGAACTTTTAATTCATTCCATAATTGCTCCCTTGCCCCACTCTGCTACCTGCAAGACACTTTCATTTTGCGCGCCTCCCAGTGCTCTTCTAGTTGATAGGTAGGATGCTTCCCCACTCATACATCACTCAATAAAGCCAGTTAGATCTTCAAATTTACTAGACTGAATTTTGACTTTTAACAAAATTCAGTCTAGTAAATTGTTTGTGAGGATCAAATCGAATGCATACGTTAGTGATCCACAGAGAAGGCTTCTGTTTTTATTAATAAAGCCCACCTGTGGGAGCTTGTCCCTGGGCAACATCCAGACCATACCTCATTTTGCAACAATCACACGCCCGAAAAAGAGATCCAGGAAGCAACAACGACTGGAAGTGTCTGAGATGATTGGCATTTATAGATGGATGAATCTCAGTACAATCCTTCGAGGCTGAGGCTTGGGGAGGCTAAGCGCCCCAACTAAGCGCTTCGATAGAGCTTCCACTACGTCTCCAGGTTTCCTCTCAATGCGCCTGCAGTGCACCCCACTCACCCTACCCGCACGCTGAACTACCTTTCCAACCTGGGGCCCCCGTCCCGCGCGTCTCTTTGGAGCTGGCTGGGGCGGAGCTGAGAAAGCCTTGGAGGGCGGAGCAGACCTGGGCGGTTCAGGGCTGGGAAAGCAGCGGAGGGCGTGGGCGGGGGGCGTGGCAGGGCTAGGGACGGGGTGGGTGGGGCTGGGAAAGCCGAGAGGGCGGGGCAGGGGCGGGGCTGGGGCAGACCAGGGCGGGGCTGGGCTGGGCTGGGAAAGCCGCGGACGGGGCAGTGGGCGGGGCTGGGAAAGCCGCGGAGGGCGGGGCTCCGCAGGGAGAGCCGCCAGCTGGGACCGTAAAAGGCCGGAGCGCGCGGGGAGGTGTGGCTTTGCGTTCGTGACCCGAGCCCAGGTCCCTGTGGCCGTCGTGCCCTGAGCTGCGGCCTCTCCGCCATGGGCGCCGTGTGGTCAGCCCTGCTGGTCGGAGGCGGTCTGGCCGGGGCGCTGCTGATCTGGCTGCTGCGGGACAAGGGGAGGAAGGGGGACGCGGAGCGGGAGGAGGACGCCGCTCTGGGAGGCGATCGGAGTGGTGTCAGCGGACTGAGCCCGGGACCTTCCCGGCGGGAGCCGATCACCAAACCAGGTGCCGTACCGTCCTCTCCGAGCCTCCAGGGCAGATCTGCCAAGGGCTCTGAAATTCGCCGGGGGAGGAACATGCCCCCTGGAGCACTCGTTTCCAGGGACGAACTACCCCCCGCCCCTCAGCCCCCGGGATAGGGCCCGCCCCACGCCCAGTAGCTCCCGTGCCGGGGCTCACGCACCGCAGGGGTTCCTCGCCTTCTCCCCAAGCCCTGGGGCTGCCCTGGCGGTGCCTCCAAGGACGGCGCCCCTCCTCGCCTCTGTTCCGCCCCCCCCCTCCCCCCCGGGACCGACCCTGGGGACCTGCCCTGGTCCCTCTCGTGGGCATGGGCTCTGCCCAGCTGCGCGAGGTGCCCCTCTGGGACTCCGGAAAGGAGTGCTGAGGTTTAGGGGGACCCATGCCACCCTCTGCAACCTCTGATGGAGCAGGGACATTTTCCCAGTCTCAGTCCCATAGGCTCAGGTCCTCCCATGGAAGAGCTGGGCTTGGGAGCACCTCCCGCTATCTGGATGCTTCTGTCTGGAAGGCAAAGTTCAGGTTGGACGCTGGCCAGGAAGGCTCTGAGGGCCCTGCCCCAAGCTCACCGCAACAGCGCAGGGCTGTCTAACCCCGGGGAAAGGGCTGAAAAAGGGTACTGAATAGGGGATCCAGCTCTGAGGAGTGGAATTGGCGTGCAGGTCTAAATCGCTGCGTTTTGGAGAGGGCATGCTGGGCGCAGTAGGAACACTGGCAGGAAACCTTACTTTCCAGTGTCCTCCTGGGCGAGGCTCCATGGCCTGTCCCGCCTGCCAGCCATAACATCTGTGAACTTGAAGGTCTGCCCCTGTGCCTTTCCTGCCGTTGGTTTGGAGTGGGCAGAGAGCTCATTTTCCTTTATCTGATCCCTATGTTTCAGGCGGAAAGATTGGGGAATTCAGAGTAATATTTGTTTCCGTCTTCCTTTCAATCCCACCATTAAAGAGAAAATTAAGGACTACCTTTCCTCACACCCTTCCATACCCTTCAATAAAACCCCATCTGGGCCCTGGCCAGTGTGCTTCTGTTGGTTCGCTTTTGTCCAGCGCACAGGGAGGTTGCTGGTTCAAGTCTCAATCAGAGCACATGTTAGGTTGCGGACTCCATCTGTTCCAATCCCACTGGGTCATGCTGATTGATGTTACACTTTCACATTTGATGTTTATCTCTCCCCCTCTCCCTTCTCTCTTAAAAATTTATTTTTTTAAAAATCTTAAAACAGCCCTAGCTGGTTTGGCTCAGTGGATAGAGTGTCGGTCTATAGGCTGAAGGGTCTCGGGTTTGATTCAAGTCAAGGGCACAAGTCAGGGTTGCAGGCTCAATCCCCAGTTGGGGATGTGCAGGAGGCAGCCCATCCATGGTTCTCTCTCATCATTGATGTTTCTATCTTTCTTTCTCTCTCCCTTCCTTTCTGAAATTAATAAAAAATATATTTAATTTTTTTTTTAAATCTTAAAAAACAACAACAAAACAAAAACAAAAAAAACCCTATCTGTGATGACTGTATGACTGGAGATTTTGATCTTGTAGGGAACAATTTAGACTATCAAGGAGGTGACCAAGAAGGAAACTGAGTCTTTAGAGAGCTTGGATTGTGTAAAGAACATTTTTTAAAGCAGAGTGTGAGGGGGTGTAAAAGGCCAATGGTTTGTTGAAGAGCTTCCTGACACACATGGGATTGGCAAGGAGAGAACAGCCCTCTTCTGCCCCCCTGCCCCCAGCTCCTGCCCATGGGGCACTGCCGTCCTGTGTATTCCCCCACCGGCAGCTGCCAGCATCTGTGAGCACGGATCCTGGGGCTGCCCGCGGTTCCTGAGAGCACGAGTGCACTCTGGGGTTGTAGGGTAGCCATCCAGCCCTTCACTCCACAGGCTGTACATCTACACTAATAATCTATACTAATAAAAGGATAATATGCCAATTAGACTGGATAGACTGGACGTCTTTCAGACGCCATTCCGGACATCCTTCCTGACAAATCTGGGGTCCCAGGTGCCTGCAGGCGGCCAGAGGGAGGGAAGCCCAGACCCCAGGTGCAGGGCTGAGGCAGAGGCAATTAGGGGGGATCAGGCAGGCAGGCAGGCGAGCAGTTAGGGGCAATCAGGCAAGCAGGCAGAGTGGTTAGGGTGATCAGTAGGCAGGCAAGCGAGCCGTTAGGAGCCAGCAGTCCCAGATTTCGAGAGGGTGCAGGCCAGGCTGAGAGACCTCCCCCAACCTGAGCACGAATTTTGTGCACTGAGCCTCTATAGTCTTTTGATATCAGGAGCCAAACAGCCTGACGTGGGTGCATGCCAGCATGGCCTGGAATGCGGAAGGTGAGGACCTGTACACTTGCCACTTCCTCAACACTTCCGGATATGCCTTTTATTGTTGGGTACGCATGCATATTCTTAGCACACAGACTGTATTGGGTCCGTGTCCGAACTAGGCGATGAGTACCTGATGTTAGTAGGGATAGATTTTGTGAACTGCAGATGGGTTGGTGGTAAAATCTTCAATATCTAAACCTGTTTTCTCAGCCCAGCTTCACTTCTTCTCTCATGAGAACTGACTGTTACATTCTGTCTTTATAGAGCTTCTTCAAGAGACCAAAGGCCCCGGCAGCAGGCAGGAAGCAGCGTGGAGACGGCAGAGTTCCCCTGGGGAGCATGCTCCTTCTGGATGGCTTCCAGACACACAATCTCTATCCGCATCTGCGACCGGAGGCTATGTAGAAGCGTCAGGCAATGGAAGTCGCGAATCCCGTATAGGAGAATGGGGATTCCAAAAAGGACAAGAGCTACCTGCTGACGCAGCTCCATGTTTCGCAGAGACATTGCTTTCTAGCAGCCTGCTCGTGGACAGCGGTCAAGACGGCGTGGGCCTCGTCCAGCTGGACAGACAGGACTCGGAGGACTGGGAGATGGTGTCCAGGCACTCATCCTGGGGAGATATCGGTTTGGGTGGCAGTGTGGAGGCTCCCACGTTAAGCCCGAGCCAGGGGACGGACTCTGGCAGAAACCCTCTTGCGGAAGCGAGTGGCCAGGAAGTGGTGGTGAAGACAAAGCGGCCGGTAGTGATGACTTCAGAGCCCCCGCAAGTCAGTGTCAGGTTCCAGGTCCATTACATCACGAGCACGAGGGTGCAGTTCGTGGCGGTCACTGGAGACCACGAGAGGCTGGGGAGGTGGATCTCTTACCTCCCCCTGCAGTACAGCTCGGGCGGGCTCTGGTCCCGCTCCGTCTCCCTCCCGGCACAGACGGTGGTGCAGTGGAAGTTTGTGGTGGTGGAGAACGGGGAGATCACTCGCTGGGAGGAGTGCAGCAATAGGCGGCTGGAGATCGGCCGTGAGGACGCCTTGGTTCACAAGTGCTGGGGGATTCACTGAGGCGGCTCGCAGGGTGATGAGCGAACGGTTGCAGGATGTGGAGGGGGCTCAGGTTGTGGAGCACACTGGATAACTGGAAATAAAGGAAGTGTGAACTCCACATGTAGCCGAGTGGTTTCAGATTTGCTAGTGGCTTTTGTTTCATGTGCAGAAATGCGTACGTGGCTAATGCTTCCAGGGAGTGTGGGCTTTTTCTGAGGCCGTGGTGGGTGGGTTATGCTGACCCATCCATACTTCAGGGCGTGGTCCTCTTGGGGAGTGGCTTGGCTGAGCGTGGCCAGGGAGCACAAAAGCTAACCAGCTGCACGGGGTTCAAGCTGGAGCCTTTGGGTGATCCTTAAACCAGGGGGAGGGCGAAACAAGTCGATGTCCTCGTGGTGCAGCTGGAAAAGCGTGCTGTTTACTAATGTACTGTCTGTACACTTTATGTTTAAAAATAGTCACCACCCTATGGAACTGTGAGCAGAAAACATCTGGTCGCTGGGTGTGACTAGGAAGGTTATGAGATTTCCCAGTGTTTGTGGCCTGGTTTTACCTGCCTGGTATGGTGGGAAGGTAGCAAGCACGCCTTTGTCTTGCGATCGAAGGCTAGTTAGAAACAAGGGCCGAGGCAGAGCCCATCATCAGGAGCGGCCCAGGAGGAGAGGGGACAGAAATGCGGTTGAGGTGTGGGCTGAGCCAGGCCTGAATGGTAGCTCTGGGAGGTACAGGCAGGCGCACCTGACGGCAGGAGGGACACGCCCATCGTTTCCTCCTGGGCTGTGGTGGCATCCGCGGTGCCCACAGCGAGGACCTCAGCATGCTTCCCCCTCCTCCCCTCTCCCTTACCAATGGAGCAGGCCAACGAGAGAGAAGTGTGTCTTTGCTCTGAGAAGAAATAAACATCAAACCTTGCTATGATAACCCAAAAAATAAATAAAACCAGAGTTTTAATATATTTACTAAGTGTCTGGATTATTTGTCTAAATCTTGGTACCATTAATAGCTTTGATGTAAAATAAAATACTAATGTCTTCCTTCGTTAATAACAGACGGAGGGGGAAAAGCAAACATCAGGAGGCACGGAAGTCTGTTTCACTCCTCCCTTTGGAGACAAAGTTTTAGAATATTTCTTGTGAAACTGTACCTTAATCAATAAAAAAATAAAAAAAAAAAACAAGTTTATTTCTTCTCACAAAACAAACAGTGGGCACTGGGTTTTCCTGGCAGGAGGGCAGCTCTTGCAGAGATTGTGACCAGGTTCCTTCTACCCTCCTGTCCCCAGGGCCTCCCTGCCCACAAAAGGGAAATGAAATGGAGAAACCAGGAAGGCTTACTAGGACGCAATTGCTCTGTCCACAAGCAATGGCGGAGGGCAGCGGGCTAGGAGACAGCCTCCAGCTGGGCAGCTGTTTCTCAGTGAGGTCTGTGCCAGACAAGGAGTGGGTGCAGACTGTCTGGGACAGCCAGCCTTCTGCCTCATGGACCCTGATGTCTTTGGCACAACTGGAACATTTTTGTATATGTTCTTCTCGTTTTGTTTGGGTCACACATGTGGTATGATATGGTATAACTAGAGGCCCGGTGCGCGAAATTCATGCAAGGGGCTCGGCCCCTGCCACCGTGGCAGCTGCCGCTGCCTCAGCCCCCACCTACCACAGCAGCCGCCTGTGGTCCTTGTAGCCTCAGCTTCATCTAGAAGGACATCCGGTCTAATTAGCATATTATGCTTTTATTATTATATTATAGGTAAGTATATTTAGTCTTTGTCCCAGGTTCCTGGCACTGAGCTCATTAAACCCTTGGGATTTCTTGAGCCCTGGGAGTGTCTTGTTATTCAGAGAGAGGTCCTTTAGGTCACTCCTGAGTTTATGCTAATGAGGCGATTTATGGGGGAGCCCCTACATAGCCCTGGGGTGAAGCTGGTCACCAGAAAGTGGTGGTGATTAGAGGTTTGGAACTTTCAGCCCCTCCGACCAGTCTGTGGGATGGGGTGGAGGACAGGAAGATGAGCTCTAAAAACCCTTGAATAAATGAAGTGCCCAATAAAGATGATTTGGTCAACCATGGACCAAAGACCGAACTGGATTATAATGGAACTGGAAAATACCTGTCACCCAGTGAGGTGGCAGCCATCCTCACATCACAGCATAACTCACGTGCTTGCGGTGATGCTGGTGTGAACAAACCCACCACGCTGCCAATCGTGTAAAAGGACGGCACATACAATTAGGCACAGTCATAATTCTTAATAATAAAAGACGACTGTGTTACTGGCTTATGTATTTACTACACTATACTTGTTATCACCACTGTAGAATGTACTCTTTCTGTTTATAAAAAGTTCACTGAAAAACAGTATGCCCTGTTAACACTGGCAGCAGCCTCATCTCGTGTTTACTGACTCTCTTGATTGCATCATCTCTCTTGTGCTTGATTTACTCTCATGCTGTTTTATAATTTCCATGTAGTCTAAGTGTACAGGGTTTATAAAGTCTGCAATGGTGGTCCTGGGCCACTCACTCACCGACTCACCCAGAGCAACTTCCAGCCCTGCAAACTCCGTCTATGGCAAGTGCTCTACACAGGTGGCCACTTTCTATCTTTTATATCATAGTTTTCACATTTCCACTACCTTTTCTATGTTTAGATACACACGTACTTACCGTTGTGTTACAACTGCCTTGAGTATTGAGTACAGTAGCGCACTGTACAGGCCTGTAGCAATAGGTACACCATATAACCCAGGTGTGTAGTGGGCTGTATCTTCTTACCCATGTGTGTGATGTTCGCACAATGATGAAATGCCTAAGAACATATCCCTCAGAATGTATCCCTGTTGTCACAGCAGGAGATTGTCAGGAGACTGACTGAGCTTTGGGTGAACACGCTGACGAGCGGGGAGGGGGCACACCCTGAGAGGGCGTGGAAGCTTCCGGCACCAGATGCACCCCCTGCCCTATGCGTCTCTGACATTTGGCTGTTCCTGACTGTTTCCTTTATGATAAACCAGTAACAGTAACCAAAGCACTTTCATAAGTTCTGTGATCCACTCTAGCAAATTACCAAAACTCAGGAGGAGGTGTGGGAGCCCCCACTTTAAAACGTGTCAGTCAAAAAGTCCGGGGGCCTGGGCCTTTCGATTGCCACCTGCACTGGGAGGCAGCTTTGTGAGGCGGCGGCCTTACATCTGCAGACGCTGACCTTACCTCCAGATAGTGTCAGAGCTGAGCTGGCTCGGAGGACGTCAGTCCATTCGGTGTCCACAGAGAATTGGTTATTGATGTTAAGAAACACTCCACATACACAACCCCTAATTAGTTAAAATGTAATTAATGCAGACTGAATCCATTCAATCCGTAGAAGTTACCTACTGACTGAAGAATAATATGTGTCTTCTTTCTTCATAAAAGAGAAACATTCCCGGAAGTCTTGACCAGGGGCCCAATATTTTGTTGTCTGATCACAGCCACTGATAATGATGGAACAAACAGTTCAGGGTCACAGCAGGAATCCCTGTCATGTGTCAGTCTGCCCTGTTCCGGGCATTATACCACATCTCACTTCCATGTAAAGTTGTTTTTTAAGTTGGGAGAAAAAACACACACTATTGCTTTAGCACCAGTAAAAAAAAAAAAAAAAAAAAAAAAAAAAGAGCATAATTATTCTAGCACACTAGCACAAAGTAATACATTTTAAGTTATGAATACTTTCACAACTAGTATATTTAGTCTGCTTGAAGTTTTACTGGGAGAGCATTCAGGAATAGTTTATTTCAAAATAGAGTTTACAAGACAGGATATCTTTAATTAAAATTTCACATAAAAAGAAAAACGTTTGCAGGGCACTATTTATAAGTAACACCACAATTAATTTGGCATCATATCTCTGTAAAGAATAGGCAAGCAACGTGTCACTTTAGTAACATTTTTTCTTGGTCTTTCACTTTCTGTATTCTCTTTTCTTGATTTTTTATCATTGAAGACATTGCTGAAAATGTTGATAAAACAAAGTTAGAATAACAACATTTACTGAGGTTTCAATTCTATTATGTGCTTTTTAAAAGGTCAGCTTGCTACTGTAGAATACATGCATTCTGAGCTCAAGAAGTTCTTAAAAATGCAAAGTAGTATATTTTTAAAAAGATGTGTTATGGAACAGAGCTAAGGATAAATCTCTCGTAGTTTAGTTATTTTAATGAGCACGGTAATTATTAGGGTAGAAGTTGTGCATACTATTGTTAATAATCCGAGCACCTCAGGAGTGTACAGAGATGCAAGTCAGTCTCTGTCTCTGCTCCCTTCACCTGCTGACCCCACCCCCTTGAGGTCATCGCTGTACACATTCTGGTGAATATCTTCATGTGTACCTGCGTGTACACACACACACACACACACACACACACACACACGTTTCTTCTTTACATAAACGGAAATGTAGTATAACTTGTTCTGTAGTTTGCTTTATTTACTTAACAAAATGTTAACATCTTCCCAGTTCAGCTCACATTTTGTTATGACTGCACAGAATTCCATTATATGGCTGTACCAATGTGCTAGTAAACACATTTTAAAAGTTGTTTTCTTAGTTTTATTTATAAATAATGTTACAGGAAATACTTTTGTAAACAAACCTTAGTATAATTAGTTTTTATAGAATAAATAGTTAGAAATGGAATTTCTGGGCCAAGGCATATGTGCACTTTAAATTTTGATAAATGCTCCCCAAATTCTCTAAAAAAATATTTGTTTCATAATTTCTAAGATACATCCTATCCAGACAATGTAGCCAATATAAAGGTCTTTGCATATTTTTAAACAAATGCAACAAGTCTTTGATTTGAACTATTAAATGGTGGCATTACTCAAACAAACCCAATAATATAAATCAAAATATAAATCAAACCCAAAAATATAAATCAAACCCAATAATATAAATCAAACCCAATAATATAAATCAAAGATAAAAACAGAGCCAAGGAGATAATGCATCTTCTTTGAAAAAGCTCACAATAAACTTAAAATCAGACATTTTCTGATATTTATCTCCACAGGGTCTGGGGTCATCATAGGGGTCTGGAATCTTTTTAAATAATAATGGTAAAACATGTGGACTTCGGAGTTAGAAATTGCAGAGATCAAGCCCCAGTTCTACCTCTCGTGTGACGGAGAAAGTACTGACTGACTGTGTTACTTGCAGTTTCTAATGACATAACATCAGTGCCCAGTCCCCGGTGGGAGGTTCGCCTGAGAGAACGTCAGTGAGGCTCTGGGAACAGGGCCTGCCACACGGCTGGGAAACGCTCAATCAAAGCTAACGGCAACGACGATTACCACAAAGTTAAATTTATTTTATAAGGATTTGTTCTTAGAAAAATATTTATTCTTCATCTGCAACTTACTTCTCTGGACCTGGGAAGATAGAATGACATGTATACTTCAAAATGGCTTTCCCTCTGACCAGGGGCTGGAGGATTCACGAGTTTATGTCAGAAAAGCATAAAGCGTGATAGCCCTGCAAACCCATACGCGCATATCCGAATCCTCCCCTAAGCACCGGCGCGTCACTTACAACTTACGCCCAAATGCTGCCTGTGATCTGCAGACTACAATAACGTCTCATCCGAACAGCTTCAGTATATTTGGTATATTTAGTATGTTTAGTATGCTTAGTATATCTATAAGTGATTTGTTTGTTTATGTGGCACAGTCTCTTTTTCTTTCTTTAAAGCGGAAGAGTTTGTTAGTGAAGCGGTGAGACAGAGGGGGCTGCTCCACAGACAGAGCCGCCAGTGGCACAGTCGCGTGTGGTCCATGCCAACCAAAGCCCCGTGCAGGCTGTGTCCCGCTATTTTGTTTTCTGGCTACTGACGGTGATCATGCCCCGGCTACTGCCACACAAACGCTCATCTACAGTAGAGCAGGACTAAAGTGACCTGCCTAAGGTCACCAATCAATCCAGGGCTCAGTCTTGGTTCAGGCCCTTATGTTTTGCTTAAGACTGCTTATTGAGGATGCTTTACAGCAGGTCACAGAGAGGAGGCTTCACCTGAAGGGAAGGGGGTATGCTTTTGAGCAAGGAAGATCTCGCCAAATGTACACTGTACCTTGGTTCTTCATCTGTAAATCTTCCACCAGAGTTTGCAAGCTTTCCAGTCTGTTCTGAAGCTTCCTGCATGTTTTTCCTGTGGTTTCTATTGGCTGAGACTGTGAAGCTATTAGAAAATTGCTTAGATGTGATAGTAAAAATCTATTTAATATATATTTCAGAAATCTTCCAATTACAGGTTAAACAACCGTTCCTTCAAATAATGAAAACCTTAACCTATGAAAACCCATTTTAAAATAAAGAAGTGTCTTATCTACTTTTTGTTTACTGATATATTCTCCATTGTAAATGACAGCTTTTCATAACAAACCTTAGAGTTCCACGAACTTAGGGTTTGGAAGAGCAAGATTTAATAGTGACACTGGGGACATTCCTGAAGGTGTGTGAGGCCGAGTGTGCATTTTAGCTGCCATCACCTGAGGGAGGGAGGGAGGGGTTATAAGATGGAAGAGGGTAGCCTGGATGCTCACCTGGCTGCTGTGAACCTAGAATGAATGTGGCAGGAGGAACTGAGGAGGGGCTAGATACATGGAAGCTATTCTTTAATAAGGATGCTAAGTTCTGCCAATCCCTAAAAAATACTCAATGGCAATCTCAGGATTTTAATTTTATTCTTAGTCTCTTTTGCGACAACTTGCCTAGTTTATCCCTTGTCAATGGGAATGAGACCGAGAGCCTGGGTCGTCTGTGTCACTGTCACAGAGGATGAAACACAGTTCAGGTTCAATCCAACATTTATTTATTTAGCATCCATGTATTTATCAGACCCTTACTCTAAACCAAACATTTTCCCATCTGTCTTAGAGTGCGTATGCGCGCGCATACACACACACACACACACACACACACACACACACACACACAAACACACACACACACATACACACACACACACACAGAACAGAATAAAAAATGAGAACATTCTGATAAGTTTGCCTGATAGATTCTTGCATTTACAAAGGCACAGACAGAAGAGGGTTGGGATTTCAGAGAATGTAAATAAGAGAAGTCACAACATTGAAAAGGAAACCCAAAATCTTATAAATAGAAAAATAATTATTTGTGACAGAGAAAGAGATAATATTTACATATGTCTATGTATATTTACTAAGGGGTGTGTGCATGTGTGTATACACAATAGCTATTATTTTTAAAAATATATATATTTTATTGATTTTTTTTTTTTTTACAGAGAGGAAGGGAGAGGGATAGAGAGTTAGAAACATCAATCAGCCGCCTCCTGCACATCCCCCTGCAACTAAGGTATATGCCCTTGACCAGAATCGAACCTGGGACCTTTCAGCCTGCAGGCTGATGCTCTATCCACTGAGCCAAACCAGTTTTGGCCACAATAGCTATTATTTAAATCAGACCCACTTACGTTGCACAGCTAGCTCTCAGAACTTGCATATAAGAACACCAAATAAAATCTTATTCTGATTATAAAAAGAAACTTTCAGTTTATCAGAGCAGGAAAGTCAATTAATCTCCTGGGTGATATCAGGTGATTCTTACCTTTAACAGAATTGGCTGAACGGGCAGTTTTGGCGGACCTATATGGAGACGGAGACGTGGAACATATGGAATCTTCAGCCGAACTAGTTAGGAGGGAGTGAACTGAAGACTTCTTAGGAGAAGAATGGAATGACCGAGAAGCTGAATTTTTCGCAGATGGGTTTACTAAAGTTTTGCAAGAACAAAAGTAAAAGCACAGATTTAATAATAATAAAAAAAAATAGTATACCACACCTCTCAAAAAGTCAAACTTTCATGAGAAAATGTTTCCAATGATGGGGTTGGGGGAAGGAAGTCCTAGTGGATACCCAGGACTTGGGGTGGAACCCACAGGTCTGGACATGGAAGCACAGACTAGCTCAGATTCACACAGCATGACTGCACTAACCAAACAGGTTCTTCTATATAAAGAAAACCATTATCTCAACATATCAATAAGACCTGCTAAAAAGCAAACAAACTAAAGACAAAGACAATCTTAAAGCTGCCAGAAGGGCAAAAAAGACAAATTACATTTAAATGAGCAACAATTAAATTTAGAGTTGACCTCTTCGTAGAAACAATGGAATATTTTCAAAGTGAAGGAAAAATGTCAACCCTAGAATTCTATACTCAGCAAAAGATATTCTTCAAAAGTGAGCATAAAGACAAGTTCAAAAAAACAGAAACTAAGAAAATATGTCCCCAGAAGACTTACATTAAAGGGAACATCAGAGGCATAAGTGAAGTAATACCAGATAAAAGATAAAGTGTAACTATGTGGGTATATTTAAATGAATATTAACTCTACAAAACATGAAAGTTATCCATTGTGGTACTTGCATTGTGATAACAATTGAATGTAAGTTGGAAGAACAGTGAATATGAAAAGGTAAAAGCACTCATTTATATTAATCTAATAATGCAAGAATATATCTTGTATTCTCTTGCATAAAACAACAACAAGACAAATAAGTGAAGTAAACATGAATTGCTAAATTTAAATGCTCTTTTCTTCAAATATTAGTTCTTAAAAGATTTACCACAAGTTAAAGATTATATACAAATTGAGTTTGTATTTATTAAAGAATATTTTATTTGATTTTATATATATATTTCTCTATAAAGGAAAATTTTTAAAACTTATATTTCTCCTATCTCGTTCACCTCACATCTCAGTTTTGCCTATTTACATTATCACTGTCCAGATTTATAGCTATACTTTTGTTGAATAACTGTCATTTTCACAGTTTCATTTTTCTCACTTATCTTTTTTTTTTAATCTTTATTGTTCAGATTATTACAGGTGTTCCTCTTTTTTTCCTCTCCATAGCTCTCCTCCACCTGATTCCCCACCCCACCCCATGCCCTTACCCCCTGCCACTGTCTTCATCCATAGGTATAAGACTATCCAATCTCTTCCCACACCCCTCAAACCCTCTTCCCCGAGAATTGTCAGTCCACTCCCTTTCTATGTCCCTGATTCCATTATATTCACCAGTCCATTCTGTTCTTCCGACTTTTTATTCACTTGATTTTTATTTATTTATTTTTAATATATTTTATTGATTTTCCACAGAGAGGAAGGGAGAGGGATAGAGAGCTAGAAACATCGATGAGAGAGAAATATCGACCAGCTGCCTCCTGCACACCCCTCACCGGGGATGTGTCCGCAACCAATGTACATGCCCTGACCGGAATCGAACCCGGGACCTTTCAGTCTGCAGACCGACACTCTATCCACTGAGCCAAACCGGTTTCGGCTCACTTGATTTTTAGATTCATTTGTTGGTAGGTATGCATTTGATATCTTTTTGTTGTTCATAGTTTTTACCTTTACCTTTTTCTTCTTCCACTTCTTAAAGAATACCCTTCAGCATTTCATGTAATCCTGGTTTGGTGGTGGTGAACTCCTTTAGCTTTTTCTTGTCTGTGAAACTCTTTATCTGACCTTCAATTTTGAAAGATAGCTTTTCTGGGTAGAGTAATCTTGGTTGTAGGTTCTTGCTATTCATCACTTTGAATATTTCTTGCCACTCCCTTCTGGCCTGCATAGTTTCTGTTGAGAAATCAGCTGACAGTCGTATGGGTACTCCCTTGTAGGTAACTAACTGTTTTTCTCTTGTTGCTTTCAAGATTCTCTCTTTGTCTTTTGCCCTTGGCATTTTAATTATGATGTGTCTTGGTATGGTCCTCTTTGGATTCCTCTTATTTAGGGTTCTGTGCACTTCCTGATCTTGTAAGTCTATTTCTTTCACCAGGTGGGGGAAGTTTTCTGTCATTATTTCTTCTAATAGGTTTTCAATATTTTGATGTCTCTTTTTCTGGCACCCCACAAATTCGGATGTTGGTATGCTTAAAGTTGTCCCAGAGGCTCCTTACATTATCTTCATATATATATTTTTTTATTCCTTTCTTCTTTTTGTTTTTCTGGTTGAGTGTTTTTTGTTTCCTCATATTTCAGATCTTTGGTTTGATTCTTGGGGTGCATTGATCTACAGTTGAGTATCTGTATATTCTTTATTTCAGACAGTGTATGCTTAATTTCTGACTGGTCTTTATCCATTTTTTTTTTTTTTGAATTCTCATTAAGGTCCTTGAAGGTCTCATCAAGTTTCTCAGTGGTTTTTAGAAGATTCTCGAGTAAATTTATAAATGTGGTTTTGAACTCTATGTCATCCCATTTCTTTCATTCGTGACATGTTTCTGTATCTCCCATTTTGGCTGCCTCTCTGTGTTGATGGAGTCACTTTGTGTGGTAGGTGATCTACAGGGGCCAGTAGCTCAGCCTCCCCAATCATCCGAAGTGGACGGTCTTGGTACACCCCTTTGTGGCCTGAGTGCAAAGTCTTGGTGTAGTTAAGCCTTGATTGCTGTTGGTACACTGGGAGGAATTGTCCTCCAGATCAATTGGCTGTGGGGAGCCGCTGTGTCTATAATGGAGGAACTGCTGTGATGGAGACATGCTTATGGTGCAGGACTTGTTTCAGTGGGGCTTTGGTGCTCATTGAGTCTGCCTCTTGAATGTGTCACTTATGGCTGTGAGGAGTTGAAATCTGTGTCTCACACTGACCACTAGGTACACTGGCTTCTGGATCTCCAATGGGGTACAGGTCAGTTACTATCTGAGGCCACCCTGCAGGAGTTACAGACCTCTCTTCCTGGCCTGGGATTTGTAGATTATAGAGCTGTCTGAACCGGTTTGCAAGTTTGCTAGGTTAAGCAGCAATAGTGCAGGCCATTCATATGCAAAAGCCACTGCCTGGAGCTTGGGTGGGTTTGTAGGTTGTGCGGGGAGGGGTCTCAGGGTGTCACTAGGCTAGGGCGTAGCAAACAGCAATGGCTGGCAGCCTGCCATCCTGCGCCTCCAACTACATCCCCGCGTCTCGCACCCCAGCACAACAATCATTCTTCCGCGCAGCTCTGCAAGCCAGCCACCCTCACTTTCCGACCCAATGACAGACTGTCCAGCTTCTCCCCGTAAGAGTTTTGGGATTATTGTTTTTTAATCCTCACCAGAGGATATTTTTCAAATGAATTTTAGAGTGAAATGGGGGGAGGGAGAGAGAAACATCAATGTGAGAAAGACACATTGCTTACTGAATTCGCCCAAATGGAGCCTAGGATCACATCTACAACCCAGTTGCATGCTCTTGACCAGGAACTGAACCTGTGAACATTCGGTCGGTGGACCGATGCTCTAACCATTTAGCAAACTGGACATGGCTTCTTTTCCATTTTTAGTCTGAGTTATGCCGTTTTGCTTTTCAACAGATTCTGTTATCTCTCAATCTCTTCCTGATCTCCTTATATTTTTAGAGAACATTTTGTCTATTAGTCTTGGGAAATTATATGGAGAACCATCTGTCTCAATTCTTCTCCTTTCCCTTTCACCAATTCTGTAAGTATTAATTCAGCACCTGCTATGCACCGGGAAGGTTCTAAGTGCATGGGAGATAGATCAGGCAACCCAGCTCTTAGAGACATCTGCCCATGTGCAGCTTTTGTCTAGCAGGAGTGACACACAATGAACAACATAAACTAGTCAGTTACAGAGCATATTAAAATGCGTGCAATTTAATTTTTTAAAAAGGTAAGGGGCACCAGGAATGTGGGAGGGTAACATTTTAAAATAAGATTGTGACAGTGTCACTGGGAAAGTGACATCTGAGCCAAGGCTCCAAAGGTGGGGAGGGGTTAGCAGTGTAGAGGAACAGGATGGAAAGGCCCTGACCAGAAGCTGCCTGGTATGTTCAAGAGCGATTCAAGGATGGATGAAGCAGAGTGGGACACAGGGGACAGTAGGAGTGAGACCAGAGACCTCACAGGGATGTGCAGGCTGCTGTAACAGCGTTAGCCTGCATCCTCATGGAAATAGGGAGCCACGGGAGGGTGTGAAGGAAGCAGGCCCGCTTCAGTGCTTTCACTGGAAACTCACCTGTTGAGGGGAATGTAAAGCAGCTCGAGGGGTCTTCCAGCTCTCCTGCATGCAATTGGACTGGCTCTCTGCAAGCATAAGAATGGCCATGCAAACACTCCATTTCAAAAACAGTGCTCATCTTGATGGGCAGAAGCAAGCAAATGCAGGCAAAAGTGAGGGCTTACAATATGAACTCAAGGCGGCAGTCCTTACCCTAACCTGCCAAAGCCCTAGGAAACTGTGAGGGAGAACCAAAGTTGCACTCTATGCATTCAGTGCCCAGGAATATTTTGCCAAATGAAAATGTAATAGTATATAATCCTAGCTAGAAAATTCACTTTGTGTAATAGGAGCTATAAAATCCAAATCTTTCTCTCATGGATTCTAAGAGATGAGATCTTAATGACTTATTTAAAAAAGAGTAAAAGAAAAAACCTCTCTTAGCAATAGTAGTATCACTTTACAAAACTTTCAGACTCATTTAACTCAGTAAGTTGAAAAACCCACAGAGCTCTGTGCGTCTCGTACCCGTAGGAGAATATTATGGCAGCTATTCTCAAGATGGTTCCCTTGCAGGGTTTGCGAGGTCAATAGGTCTTTGGAAATATTCACTATAATACTAAGACACTTGCTTTTTAACTCTCAGTCTCTTACAAGTGTATAGTGAGTTTCCCAGACATCTGACATCACAGCCAAGAAAATGCAGATGCAGGCAGGAGAATCCAGCTATCTTTGCACAGCCATGCATTAAATTGTGAAACAATACCTTCTCAATGATTTTTTTTTGTTTGAAAATATAGCTATAATAAAATAAATTATTATGGCAACATGCAGTACACTTTGCTATTTTTAACCTAGTGGCCTGGTGCATGAAATTTGTGCACTGAGGGGGGCTCCCTCAGCCGGGTCTGTGCCCTCTTGCAGTCCAGGACCCCTTGCTCCTTACTGCCTGCCTGCTCGCTCCTTACCAGCTCGGCTCACTGCTCCTTAGTGCTGCAGCGGAGGTGGGAGAGGCTCCCGCCACCACTGCTGCGCTCACCAGCAGTGAACTCAGCTTCTGGCTGAGCGGCACTCCTCCTGTGGGAGTGCAATGACCATGACATGGCAGCTCCTGCATTGAATGTCTGCCCCCTGGTGATCAGTTTGGATCATAGTGACCGGTTGTTCCAGTCGTTCCGCCATAATGATCGCTTAGGCTATTATTATATAGATGGAACTACTTGACAGTCAATGTGCCCCCCTGAGGGATCCCAGATTGTGAGAGGGCGCAGGCCAGGCCGAGAGACCCCACAGGTGCATGATTAAGGCCAGGGAGGAACACGGGAGGTTGGCCAGCCAGGGAGAGACCGTGGGAGGGCTCCAGGGAGTGTCCAGCCTGTCTTGCTCAGTCCCAACTGGCTGGACCCCAGCAGCAAGCTAACCTACCAGTCGGAGTATCTGCCCCCTGATGGTCAATGCACATCATAGTGAGTGGTTGAGTGGCCTTAGCATATAATTAGCATATTACACTTCAGTTGAACAGATGGTTGGATGACCAGACACTTAGCATATTAAGCTTTTATTATATGGGATAAATATCAGTATCTTAACACATTGTGGACAGATTAAGAGAATTCTCCACTTCATTTCACACAGTGTTCTACAAAGTATCATACTTTAAAAAGATATTAGCTTGTAAGAACATGTAATAAATAACTTCAAAATACAATGGGGATTTAATTTTAAAGGATGCCTTTAACATTTATGTAAAACATTTTTTGTACTCATTCAATAGAAACTTCTCTGGCCTCTGGGTAAAGCTAGCAATAAAACTACTGGTCTGCAATGTGTTAATTGAAAAATGCTTAAATTAAAATTTATTTTACAATACTTAAAATGGCAATAGTAGAAATAGCCCAGATAAACAAAAGCTCTTTGGAACCCTCAATGATATTAGTGAGTGCAAAGGGGTTCTGAGACCAGTGAGTTTGAGAATAGCTGTTAGGAGGAAAGCCCTGGAAAGAAAGGCCATGGCTACATTGTGAGTGTCTTCATGACCAGGGTAAAGAGCTGCTCTTGCTGGAGTAGGCAGTGGGGAACCTTCGAAGTTGGGGCTGGGCAACTGATATAGTGAGGGGTGTGCTTTAGGCAGACCGATTTGAAATTGATGCATAGAAGTGACTGGAGCATGCAAGAGAACAGAGACTGAAAAACATCCACACTGAACACTGTAGAGGCCACCACAATTGTCCATAATTAAAGGCCGAAGGCCTAGGCTGAACAATGGCTGCCAAACATAGCTGTAACCTACCGATGTTACCTTACATGGCATAGAGGTTTTGCAGATGTGGTCATATTCAGGATTTCGATATGGGGAGACTAGTGGATTATTTAAATGGGCCCTAATTTTTTTTTCTGGGTGAGAGGCAGGGGGGGATTTTATAGAGAGAAGATGACAGGACAATTTCAGCAGAGAAAGATTGAGGATGCTGTGCTGTGAGCTGTGAGGATGGACAAAAGAGCTGCAAGTCAGAGTGCAAGAAAGGAATCTCTAGAAACTGGAAAAACATCAGGAAATAAATTAACTCTGGGAGTTTCTGGAGGTGTGTGGCCCTGACAACATCTTGACCTCAGCTCAGTGGAACTGACTTAAGACTTCAGGCCTCCAGATAAATTTGTATTGTTTTAAGCCACTAATTTCATTACAGCAGCCATAGGAAATTAACACAGGCAGTTCAAGGGGACGTTCCAAGAAGAAAATGGATGTGAGAGCTGTTTTAGAGTTAAAAATATTAAGGTTTGGTGACTAGACAAATAAGACAAGAGAGAAAGAAGAATCAAAGATAATGTTAAGAATTAAGCATAGGTGCCTGGGAAAGTGGTTGTGCCAACAGAAGTGTGAGCTGGAGGGGAACAGTGTTGTGGAATGGCCATTTTTATTTATTTGTTCATGCATTCATGCACCAGGGGGTCCCTCGGCCTGGCCTGTGGGATGGGGCCGAAACCGGCTCTCTAACATCCCCTGAGGGGTCTTGGATTTTGAGAGGGTGTAAGCTAGGCCGAGGGACCCCACTTGTGCACTATCGGGGCTGGAGAGTGACATGGGAGGTTGGCCAGCAGGGGATGAACCGCAGAAAGGCTCCAGGGCATGTCTGGCCCATTCTGCTCAGTCCCAACTGGCCAGACCCCAGCAGCAAGCTAACCTACTGGTTGAAGCATCTGCCCTCTGGTGGTCAGTGCACATCATTAGTGACTAGTTGACCAGCCGACTATCTTCCCCCTGGTGGTCAGTGCAAGTCATAGCAAGCAGTTGAGCAACCTTAGCATATCATTAGCATATTACACTTTGATTGGCTGAATGGATGACTAGTCAACTGGATGCTTAGCACATTAGGCTTTTATTAAATAGTATTATAGTCTTTGGGTAATTATGTTTCATTTACTAAAACATCCATATGGAAATGTGAAAAAGGGAGCTAGATATTATGAAGCTTATATTAGAAACCTTCTTTAGGGCATAATGTTGCATATATATATATATATATATATATATATATATATATATAAAAGCCCAAGTGACCATTATGACCAGTTTACTAAAGGACCGGTTGACCAGTTGCTATAATGTGCACTGACCACCAGGGGCAGACTCTCAATGCAATGAGCTCCCACAGCCAAACTCCCACAGTGGGCTAACCTCCCGCGGCATCCAGCCCCGATAGGCCCTAATCAGCCCTGATCGCGGGCCGAGCTAAGGAACCCCACCTGTGCACGAATTTATTCACCGGGCCTCTAGTTAAATTATAAGAAAAGTAAACTCTCCACCAAACTTCTGAGAGATGTTGGTCTCAGTCAGATTAATGAAAGCACAAATACCAGAGTTACTTGTTTCTTTTTTATTCTGCTCTGGTCTGGGTATGTGGAATGTATTGATTTAGTTTATATGGCTACAGAAGTTTTTAGGTTA
Source organism: Pipistrellus hanaki (assembly GCF_964339955.1). Lineage (NCBI taxonomy): Eukaryota > Metazoa > Chordata > Mammalia > Chiroptera > Vespertilionidae > Pipistrellus > Pipistrellus hanaki. The sequence goes on along the minus strand of NC_140503.1, from coordinate 166,106,391 downwards.
AGTAACATTACTATAAGACGTTGATTAAAGAAAAGGTGCTGCACCTACAGTGAAATGCTGAGGTAAACAGCAATTGTGGTATTCTTTCTCACTTATTTGTGAGTTTAAAACATGGCCAATTTGCCATAGGGTAGAGCATTATAATGCAGTTCTAATTTTCTAGTTATGCATCATACTTTTCAGAGCTTCTGTTAAATACTTAAAAATCACTTCTTCCCATTTGAACACAGGAAGGAACTAGGGCCCATCTCTTCCTTACCAAACTCTCTTCTTTACAAACACATCGCTGCTGCAGGAAGCAGCTGTTCTAGCCTTGGAAAAACTGCAGCAGAGCTTTACTTAGCTCAGGGAAGCAGCCCCCGGTGCCCATGCCCAGGATTAGGCTCTTTTCCTGGCAGCTCAGTCCAGGTTCCCGGAGCTCAGGCGCCTGCTAGACCGGAGTTCAAATGTGACTCTGTTTACACTGCATGATCTCGGCAAGTTGCTTAAGCAATCTGAGTCTTCATTACTAACCTATACCTGGGGATAATAATGCCTATGTCATAGGTTAGGCAGACTTAATGTAGTAAGTCTGAAATAGCTTTACTACAAAATATAAAAATATAAAAATATGCAATAGATTGCTGCAGATATTATTAATAGGAACAATGCAGTGTTACACACCCAGGTGAGAAGTAAAATCAAATGTCATTTCCTTTAGGTTAACAGAAAGATATACTTAGAAAGATTCAAGTTCATTATATATTGATCAATTGTGGGGAAGCACGGGACTTGGTTGGAATGTCTGTAAGGAGGAGTCTCCGAAAGGTTGGGGGGCCTCTGGGAGGACCTTGCCAAAGGCGGCAGCCCTTACCTTGACTTTTCCAAACAAGTCTGATTCCCCTGGTACTTTACTAGACTCCTTATGATTTCACTTTAAAACTTCCTTGCTTAAAGGACGCATGTGTTTTCTCAAGAATGCTTACCCTGCTAATAGTATCTAGTAATTAATTTTAGTTCAAACTGTTGTTACAATAAAAGCCAAAGGAGACAGGCAAATAGGACTACTTGGTGGCGATAGCTAAGGAGCCCCTTAGCCTCTCTTTCACAGAAACGCGTGTCAGAGTAATTATTCATCCGTCGTTCAGGTCTGCCAGTCAGCCCCAGCAATCACGTAGCAGGGACAATAAGAAAATATTTATAATAGGGCTTAATTTATTCACTAAACAAATATATACTGAATGGCTACTATGTGACAGGTGCTTGGTGCGGAAGATACAGCAATGAATGAGCCTCTGTTCAACTGGAAATGAAACAGTAGAATTCATTTTCATATTCTTATAATGCAAAAGGGCTCTGATATCTCTATTTTTTATAGATGGTAAAAATAGAAAAGAAAAAGTAAGCTTTTTCCCAGGCAGTCAGTCAACAAACAGACCTTAGATTGTAAGCAACTTGAGGACAGGGCCCCTGTCTGTCTTGCTCCCTGTCAGTCCCGGGACCCAGCACAGAGTGTGGCACGTCATGGGCAGTTAGTGATCTCCTGAGTTAATGAATGAACAGTGGTAAAGAGGGTATTCTGGAAGTCAGGGCTGGTGAGATCATTTCTTACCTGCTGAAAGTCTCACTTGATTTGCTGCCTTCGGTGGAGTCCCTTAATGAGTGGCTTCTGTTGGAAGAGGGACGGAGACATTAAAGACTACACAATGTTATTTTAACTTAGTGATAAACAAAATTGTCCCTCTGAACATTGCTTTTAGACAAGTACAGACTCAAAAGAATGAGATTGGGGCACTGGCTTTTCCGGGTGGAGGAAATAGTATGGAGAAAAAGCTGGAGACAAAAAAAAAAAAAAAAAAAAAAAATAGGGAATCAGGAGTAGCCTGTCCAGATTAAGCAGGCTGGGGACAGGGAGATGCTTAAATGTCAGCCTGAGGGATCATGTACTTAGTGCAGCAGAAAGTGAGGAATTGCAGAAAATCTGCAAGCAATGGCCTGTGTCTAAAATGAATAACAAATTAATATTAGCCATTTTTTCTTTTATGGCTAAAGTCATTTCTCAGAAGTTGTCCTTGATTAGGGGTCATGGATTTCATTTCCTTATGCTCTTTTTATGATTTCACTTAAACATTCAGCCATCAATAATTGATGAAAATAGGATTGTTTTCAGTGAGGTTATTATAAGCCTATATTGAGATTGCTATCATTTACTTCCAGACTGCCTTCTTCTCAAAAGTGATGTAAGTCATTGTAAATATGTGGCACACAATTTTTGCTACATGGTAAACAGTAGCAAAAATTAAAATAAGCAAAAGCATGCTTATTAAATGATTTCTAGAAAGTAAATTACTGTAGTACATTTAATTGAAATCCCTTTTTAGTTTCACTTAAACAATGTAACAGCTTTCTTTCAATGAGCTCAAAATGCCCACCAATTTCCATGTAAACTATACAAATTACCTAGTCACATATAAAATTCTTAGACAATTATTTAAATTCAGAATCTCAGATTCTTCTTACCTATGGCACATCTCTAATCTCAGGCTTGATTCAGTAATGCATTCTCTTACTCTATTGTCTCTGTATAGATAAATATAACTCTCAGTTAATTATACAAAGAACAGTTTCCAGATCCCATGTATTTTTAGAATAATCATTGCTCATATATATTTAACTTTTCTTTAAGGCACAACAGTATATCTTAGGCTTCCAAACAAATTTGCAAAGTTCATCAACTCAAAAATGCTTTTTCGTCCCATGGACTCTTAAAAGTTTTAGACAGAGTTTATGCTTTGATGAAAAGGTCATTTGTAGATTACAGCAAACGAACATAAATTCTCCAAGGGCAGGGACCAAATATACCCATATTCAATACAGTACGATATAGTCAAGCCCACAATGGCTGAAGTGACGAAAATCCCACCAGGGAGGTCATGGCGCCTTGTGGAATGATTAGTGCTGGGCGCGCCAGGGGCTCTAACTTCTACTTCTGGCTTTGCTTCCTCGCTTCCTAGGAGGAAGCAACTCAGTTTATTCCTAAATGTATTCACTTGTTAAATGAGCTTAATAATCTGCCCTGGCTTAGCAGGTATATTGAAGAGTTATGACAAAAATAACAGTGCCCTGCACATGTCAGTATTCTTTGATGGCGTGGCCAATACAATGCTATCTTAGGTAACTGTCTGTTTCTACTAACATTTTACTATTACTATTTAATAGCCTGGCCAGTGTGGCACAGTGGCTGAGTGTCAATTTTGGAACCAGAAGGTCACAGTTTGATCCCAATCAAGGGCACATGCCCACACTGTGGGCTCGATCCTCAGTGAGGGGCTTGCAGGAGGCAACCGATCAATGATTCTCTCTCATCATTGATGTTTCTATCTCTCTCTCCTTCTACCTCCTCTCTGAAATCAATAATTAAAATAATAATATTAGTAGAAAAAATAGGAAAATCCAGCTAATATTTTGCTACTTCTGATTAATATATACTAATTGAACATATTAAGAAATTGGAGATTGTTTACATATAAATATTACTTCAGAAAGTATTACTTTTAGATATTTGTCATATAATTAGAAAACGACTATTACAATAATGTTGTACTAACAGCTCACATAAAATTTGTATTATAATACTAAAAATACAGTATATACCATATTATGACAGTCTGAAAATAATATGAAAATCACATTATTTCTGTAGGTATGTATAAGAAAGGGCTTATAAAGTGGTTGAATCCTTTTTGGATCTGAATTGTTATTAATTTGAATAATCATTGGCATGAATACCTACTAGTGTGCCGCGAGATTTTGCCTGGTGTGCCGTAGGTGCAGACAAGACAAGAATTTTATAATTTTTCACTATTTTGTTTACTTAATATTTCATAATAAAGTAATTATAAAATACTTTCTTTGTGTTTATTTGATTCCTATTCAAGAGAATTACTTTATATATAGTCAATATAGGCACAGAGTTAAATTTTTTAACATTTTCTAATGGTGGTGTGCCTCGTGATTTTTTTCATGAAACAAGTGTGCCTTTGCCCAAAAAAGGTTGAAAAACACTGACCTAGAGAACCAAGGCCTTTGCTATTGGCTTATACTGGGAGAGGTATATATTTCCCAAGTCCTAGTGTTAGCTTCACCTATGTCAGTGGTCGGCAAACTGCGGCTAGTGAGCGACATGCGGCTTGCAAGCTGCGGTTTGCCACTCTGTTGACTAATGAGTTTGCTGACCATTGACCTAGACTCTCAATTCCAATAATTATAGGCTGTTATTGTTCCTTGTGATTAAGCCCCTATCCCAGTGCTCAACAAACTCATTAGCATGTGGCTCGTGAGCTGCAGTTTGCCGACCACTGACCTACGTGGCTATAGGCAAGTCAACCTTTTGAAACGTGTGTTTTTATCAATTGTAAAATAAATACTGGCTTGTGTTTCAAACAATTGAGATAATCCAATAAGATTATGGATGTGGCCCTAACAGTTTTGGCTCAGTGGATAGAGCGTCAGCCTGCAGGATGAAAGGTCCCAGGTTTGATTTAGGTCAAGAGCATGTACCTTGGTTACAGGCACATCCCCAATAGGAGGTGTGCAGGAGGCAGCTGATCAATGTTTCTAACTCTCTATTCCTCTCTGTAAAATAATCAATAAAATATATATTTTTTAAAAAGATTATGAATGTGAAATCTGTTGGGAACTATAAATTTACATAGAAATGTAACTTTGGGTAACACCTCACCCTGATTATTTTCTTTCTATGTCAAGTTTTGTTTTTTTTACTTTGATTTAACTCCTCCACTTTCATATTGCTATCCCTAGTAATGTCAGATACCTTTGAAAATTATTTAAACCTCAACCTCCTAGAGCAGTGATTTTCAATTTTTTTTTGTCTGATGGCACACATAAATTAATTATTAAAATTCTGTGGCACACCAAAAATTATTTAAAAATTTTTACCAATCTGACAAAAATTAGATATAATTTTGATTCATTCACACCGGATGGCTATTGTTGTTGGCTATTGTCATTTTTCTATTTGACAAACTAAGGAAAAAGAGGTCAGTGCCCCTGACTAAAGAGTCCGACTGCACGTTTTAAAAATTCTTGTGGCACACAGGTCAGAAATCACTGTCCCAGAAAGTGGTACACAGACAACGTGAAGGCAAACCACTGGAAGGAGCTTCCCCGCCCTGAAGCACGCCCCGTCTTACCCGAACTCGGCTCCCAGGGACTGCGCTCTCCCGTCCTCCTCCGCCTTGCCCGCGGGCACAGGTGGCTCCTCGTTGATCACGCTTCTCAGCTCCTGCAGAAGCTGTTTCAGGTCCCTGGTGGGGTCCTCCTTCAGGGCGTTAGTTTTCATAGAGTGCTGCAATAAAGCAATGTACAGAACAAAGACGCTTTGTGGTGGGTTTTTTTTTTTTTCTTCCCAGATTTGTATGCTGTTATTTCTTATTATAAAATTAATTCAACTGGTAAATAGAAATTATGGAGAAGAGGAAAACAAAAATCATCAGTAATCTTGCTAGGGATAATCAATCATAAACATGGGGCCCTAGCCAACTTTAAAATGTGTGTATAATTATTTATACACATATGCACACATATTTACAAATTAGAATATAATTGTCATAGGAGCCAATTATACACATATACTTTAAACCTTTTTATTTTATTTCTTAAAATATATTTTTATTGATTTCAGAGAGGAGAGAGAGAAAGAAACATCAAAGAGAGAGAATCATTGATTGGCTGCTTCCTGCACGCTCCCTACTGGGGAACAAGCCCACAACCCCTCAACCCCCGGCATATGCCCTTGATTGGAATTGAACCAGGGAACCTTCAGTCTGTAGGCTGATGACAAACCAACTATGTCAAAAACATTTTTATTTTTTTGATTTAAACAGTGTAGTATAAATATCAGACAATGTCATCAAATGTTAAAAACAATATTCAGGCAAAATAATTTCAATACTATTTTTAGGGTTGAACTAAGTTTTTAAAATTTATTTCAGAGAGAGAGAGGAAAAGAAAAGACACACACACAGAGAGACAGAGAGAGATTGAGATTGGTTGTCTCCTGTGTGCTCCCTGACAGGGATCAAACCTGGAGCCTCAGTATATCCCTGACCAAAAGTTCGATGCGCCCAACCAATCAAGCCATCAAGCCAGGGCGATAGGAACTCCTTATTTATTGGAAATATTTTTCTAGTTTGTGATTCCTTTTTAATTTTGTTTATTGTGGTTTGTGATTTAAGCTTTATTTAGTTGAAATTATGAATCTCTCCTTTTAATGTTCGTATATCTTGCAATTTTTTATTGATTCATTTTTAGTACTTTACTCTTTATATGAGGCACATTTTGATTTCTAATACAAGCAAAATATACTTTTTAAAATTAGAAAACAGTTATGAAATGGACAGTTCTGAAACACCCTTTAAATATGACTCCAGTCAGGCTGGTAAAGAAGTAACTACGCATGAGCTCTTCCTGAAGCTACTGGAGACATCCGAGACTCCTGTCCCCCCACCCAGTCCTCTGACCCGGAGAACACACGCTGAGGCTGTTTATAGAGGCCGTACGTTTTCAGGCTGAAACTTCTGCAAGCTTTAGGTTTCAAAGTAAGAATATAAGCTTATACTGTTGTTGTTAAACTTAAGGTTTATTTTGTGTTTTGATTAGTTTTCTCTTACACTGTATGTTAGACTTTGTTCCAAAATAATTCCTAAAATTAGATCTTTAATATACCTTCATCTTCTCCAAATACTGTTTTCCTTAATGGCCTTGAGTCATTACAAGCAAGTTTATGATTATGATGTGAAATAAGCAACGTCTAGGGAGATTGTGTGCTTCTCAACTGGTCCTATCTCCATTCTCCAAAGATAGAAGATAAATGTAAAAGCTAAAAATAAAAGCTTGATCTCATTCAGTTTGAATTAGATTATTCTATTTTGAGACTGTCTGGCCCAAATCCAACTCTTATGCTTGTAATCCTGTTAGAAGACTGTAATAAAAATGAAATATAAATACATTTCTTAGATTGTATATATATTATTTATACTGTATACCAGGAATGAGTGAGTAGGAAACAAAAGTTATAAAGTGTTACTAAAACTCTTGCCCACATCATGGGTACTTCAGTGACAAAGATTATGCCCACCTAGTACAAATTATAGTGTATGTATATAGAATCTGATATAGAAATAAAATTATACTATCTTGGAAATAGTCTCTTTTATAGCCTAAAATAGCTTTTATCTAAATGTTAATGTGAAATACTTCGATGTCAACCTACCAATCACATGTGCATTTGTATGTACATATATACACTATAACACATACAAACGTATGCAGGTGTTTGAGGTTAGACTAAATCACATAATATACATTTTCTAGTTCTCCCATTTTCTCACCTCTAGCACAGGGGGAATCAACTGGATAATTTTAGGAGCCTTTGAGGCTCTAAAATGGCATAATCTTCCTTCACAAAAGCCTAATGAAATATAGTATTTTAGATTCAGTATCTATATCATTTATTTAAATTATTATTATTTTTAATAAACAGCATTCGGTGGGTAGCATAGAGAAGCAGAGATTAAGAACACAGGCTCTAGGCTCAGGCTGTCTTGGTTAAATCTTGGCATAACTATGTTTTCGGTGTGTGAACTCTGTAAGTCACTTGGCTTCTCCAAGAGCCAAGTTTCTTCATCTGTAAAACAGGTAGAATAATCAGCACTTACTCTTGTGGGTAGTTCTGAGGAATAAAGTAGATAATCTACAGAAAGTACTTTGCACAGTGGCTGGCGTGAAGTCAATCTCAGCTACTATTAGAATCATGGAACAAGAAGACTAAAATAACATAAGATAAATGCAGAGCAATGCAAACAGTAAGATTCCACTTCTAAAGATAAACTTGGCATTTATTTCTGCTCTATCTAAAACCCCACTAAAATGACCACTAAAGGGATTAACAAGGATAAAGAAAAAAAGGAGAGGTAATATTAGATGAGTAATAACAAAAGTTGGGGGATGGAAAGCAAGTGGATCATTTCATAACTGATTTAGTGGAACAAATAAAGCTAAAATTTAAAGTCCCAGCATAGAAGTAGCCAACAAGAAAGGCTCAGAATGTGGAGGTCTTGTGTTCCTGAAGACCAAGGTAAGAGAGAGTAGCAAAAGAGGAGGATTGGGCAAAAAGTCTATGGGAGAAGCTGTTAGAATCCCAAATTTCTTCTTTATAAAATTAGGTAATTACTCATTCGTTTCCCCTAAGTGAATTTAGAGGCTTAATCTCTGGGTGAGGTTGACCAAAGAACTTTAGGCTCCAAAGGGATATCTGGCAGAGCAGGAACAGGGCTGCAAACTGAAAATATGAGCGTTAAGTGAGGTCACATAGTAGACAGACAGCCCATACACCCTGTCCCGCTCACCTCTCAGAATGCTGGCAGATGGATTAGGGAATTGACAGGACCAAGGAAAAAACAAAAACACACCTATAGATAATTTTTGGGTTCCTCAATAAAAAAGTAATACCTAACCATCTACTAGTTGACAAATCCTATAAACTTTCAAAGAGCTATTTTAATAAGCTTTTAGGGCCTCAATCTTAAATAGTAATGGACAGCCAGCAATCTCCAAACATTGAAGAAAAGTCTCTAACATGAGAGACAAATATCAAAACAAACAGAAAAAAATGAATTTGAAGAAACATGAATAATTCAGGTGACAGAGAAATTATTGAAAAACTGAAGTTAATATTCTTAAACAGAAATGAGAAATATCATAAAACAATATAAAGAGATTTTAAAGAAAAAAAAGGGCTTCTGGAAATTAAAGAAATATATAAAATCAGGGAAAAAATGCAATAGTTGTTTGGAATAGAGTTGAAGAAATTTCCCAAAGGGTAAGAGTAAAAGATGAAGAGATGGAAAGTGGAATGGAGTCAAAATTAAAGAAGACTGGAGAATCAATGTAAGAGTTCTAATAGGTGACTAATAGAAACTCCAGAAAGAAATAACAGAGAAAATGATCGGAGAAATGATACAAGAAGATATCTGAGAGCAAAAGAAAGAAGAATCTGCTAAGGATCCAACACAACGAAGAGAAAACGGACCCCTTTCCCACTATAAACAATCGGAAATGAATCCCAGGGATAAAGGCTGTGGAATAAAAGTGGCACAGCAGCAACAAAATTTTCACATCAAATGTAAGTGAAAAATAAAGGTATTTCTCAGACATAGCAAGTTTTAAAACATAGAGAATGAAATAAACCCTTTCAGAGGAAGCCACTACGTTGTATGCTCAATGAAAACAAAGATATAAATATACCAAGAAGGTAATTCAGCCTAAAAAGGTGGGGAGGGAGAACACCAGACAAAAAAGGTAAGAGGAATTCCCTGGATTTTGGAAGAAGAAAATCCACAAAGCCCCTGATCCAGATGTGAACACTGTACTACCGAACACCTATTATGTGCCAGATACTGTTCTAGGTATTTGAACAGTATGAGCAAAACAAAGAATGTATGTTACTTTTATTTTGTAAAATTATATACTGTATTTCTTAAGAGAAGGAATTAATTGTATATTGAATGCTTGACAGTCCATTTAGAAAATATATTTTATTTTTGCTGTTAGAACTCTATTGAAAAGTTTAATTTAATAGATATATGACTAGTACTTTTTCAGTGATAGATGAGATTCTTTACAATCAAGTAGATCTATATATTAAATGGCTGGGCAAAATCTACGATATTGGTTTTAGGGTAATGAAAAGTCATGGAACTTCAGAGCTAATCTTTCTAGATGACCCTAGAGATCTTCTAGTCCAAACTCCTCATTAGAGATAAAAAGAGCAAGGCACAACATATTTAACTGGTTTTCCAAGGTCCCAGTGACTCTTGGTCAAATATTCTTTGTTGTTGTTTGATTTGTGTGTGTTTTGTCGGAGAGAGGGGTTTAAATAAATTTTTATTAGCATAACATGTACATAGCTTTAAAGGTGAAAGGATTTTATAAGAAACACCTAAAACAAAAAGCAGCAGTGTCCTGCCCTTCCTTTGCCCTTCTCCGAGTTTAGTCTTCAGAGAGAAGGACATGCTTAACCTCCAGTATTACTATTACCAGTGGCCCAGTGCATGAGATTCGTGCACATTAAAAGGGAATTAGAGGAAACATTTTAATATTGCTATTTGCCCTTTCTCTATAACAGAAGTGTTAGAGATGAAAGAAAATTAGTAAAATGTATATGAAAATCTTCCTCCTGTCAGAGTCTGGGGCACACCGCAGGACCCAGAGTCAAGTTCCTGCCCACCTGCGTGCGCCTCAAAATCAAGAGACCCAGACCCAGCCGGCCCGACCCCCATTGGGCAAGTTCTAGACCCAGCTGCTCCCCCCTCCCCCGTCAAGCCCTGCCAGGCAGGGGGCACAGCTTCAGGTCCCCTGGCACATGCCAGGCATGGGGCGGGGCCTGAGGTCTCCCATCAAGCCTTACAGGTTGGGGGGCATGCCTTAAGGTCCCCGGTCAAGCCCTGCCAAGTGGGGGGCACAGCCTGAGTTCCCCCATCAGGCTCTGTTGGGCAGGGGGGTGCAGCCTCAGGTCCCCAGTTAAGCCCCTCTGGGCAAGGGGAGCAGCCATCTTGTGTTATGGGAACCCAGCCTCTGCTGTGGGTACAACCATCTTTGCAATGGCATGAGGGTTAATTAGCATATTCCCTCTTTATTAGATAGGATTATTCTAGCTCTGGCCAGTGTGGCTCAGTTGGTTGGGTATAATCCCATGCACCAAAAGGTTGCTAGTTTGATTCTATAGGTAGCCAATTGATGTCTCTCTTTCATAGCAATATTTTTCTCTCCCCACCCCCCCAAAAAATAATAGTAAATTATTATTCAATTGTTTGATAGACTATTGTATTACTTGCTGTGTTATTGCTTGTTTTTCAGTACACACATCTTAAGTGTGTGAAAAGAGTCCACTTCAACTTTTAGTCATTTCACAGAATATATGCTCATTTATATGGCTCAGGTAGAATAACTCGCAGGTCACTGGTGATCCTGTTGCTATACATATTGTACAATAAGACTGTTAATTAATGAAATTGATTTGCATGTGTACTTATGGGATAAGTCTCATTTTGTTAGAGGTGGAGCTGAGTACAGGTTGCAGGGAACTAGTGACTCCATAAATACATTTTTAAAGAAAAAATATTCCTAAATTTTACATTGCACATATTTCCCCCTGAGCTTTAAAAGTACAAAAGGTTATACTAAACTATTTCCAAAATTATTAATATTTTATGATTATAAATTCACATGTAGCTTATGAATCATTTTCATCTTGGTAGAGTATTAAATATGCCAGTAATTTGCCTTTGGCATTTGAAGTGATGCTTATTTTAGCTATCTCAAATTTTGCTTTGTAATCTGGAAATCCCTGTGATTGAACATAAAGCTATTAAATAACTTTCTTTAACAATTAATGTTAAAATAAATCCCACTGACTATTTCGTATTTATTTTTCTCAGAGACAGCATCAAATAGTGAAGAAACTATTTTCATTCATCTAGTCTACAAAAATCTAAAATCTAGTAATTTAAAATATCTTAACATGAAATTATCTCTATATATATTATGTCATTTGCATCATGGATTGTAGGACCAGTCCTTACATGAGACAGGAAGCTGGTCGTAGACTGGGAAGACGGCATATTAGAGTGAGCACGTGCAGAGGACTGCAGAAGACGTGGTTTCACAGGAGGATTTGAGGTGTACCCAGGGCCCTGAAGTTCCTGGAAAACAACAGAGATGTGAACAAAACAACTGTCAACTACAATTTGAATTGTGAAATCAAAATGTATCTTTTCAAATACAATTTCAATCTTACATGTTGAACTTCTACAAAGTTATATACCAAAGTACTGTATTAAGCAAGTACTTGTATATGAAGGCACACCTAACATGTTATGCCTCTACATTGGCTCCCAAATTTTGCCAAAGACTCCACACTAGTGTTGGCATAATATTGAGAAAGATCCTCTATAGCAGGAGTGTTCTAGCTGTGAAAGTATCCACTACTGAGACTTTAAAGTATGGCTGCAACTTTAAAATATACTTAGAAAATAGATATGTCAGTGGAAAGTGTACTGTTTTTAAAGAGCAATGTCCTAGATGTGACAATTACATCATTTTTGCTATTCTCCCAACAGGCCAAACACCTTGCACTCTGGGCCTTTGCACTTGCTTGACTCTTCTGTATGCAAACTCTCCCTCAGGTATCACCAAGGGAGCCACTTTTATTATGAGCTTAACATCAAGCATGATGCTTCAATTTGTTACTACATATGAAAAGGGGAGATATAACATGTAACAAGGTTTGTACAGGTTTTATAATTGCCAGTATCAGACAATGTTGAAAGTACACATAAATGTTAACATTAATCCCACTAAGTATTTCATGTTTGTTTTCCCCAGAGAAAACATCAAATAGTGAAGAAAACATTTTTATTCATCTGGTCTATATAAATCCAAAATCTAATAATTAAAAATGTCATAATTAGAGATATATTTTTACATAAAATTTTTCTCAATTCAAAATTCTCTGCATATTATGTCATTTACATCCTGGATTGTAGGGCCAGTCCTACAATGTATCTAAGGTAATAAACAAAATATAAGTATATCAAACAAAGGCATTATTTTGCTGACCCTACTATCTATGATGAAAAAAAAAGACCTTACTTTTACATCGAGAGTGTGTTGAAGTTTCAGGCGCACCGATTCTTGTTCCTGACGTTGTATTATATCTTGACATTCTGCAAACTGCAAAGATGCCTACAATCAAAGCAATCGCATATAGTTTATTCTCCATGCAATTTTATGTTATCCTATATAATAAAGGTCTAACATGCTAAGTGACTGACTGTTCAACCATTTGACTAGTCGTTATAATGCACACTGGCCACCAAGGGGCAGACACTACGATTGGGACTGGGTGAGACAGTCTAGACACGCCCTGGAGCCCTCCCATGGTCGTTTCCCAGCCTCTAAAATATTTCTTCTAATTAATTTCTTTTCAATGTGCACAAATCCATGCACCAGGCCTCTAGTTAACCTATAAATGCAGAGCTGCCATCTCTTCAAGGAAATGTCCCCACTCTTAGCACACCGTATTTATCTTTTTATCTGTTTTATCCAGTAACAGAGACTGGAGGCCATGTCTTTCTCCTATGTATGGCCAGCACTTACATAGCATTTAGTATGTGGAGGGCTCAATGATGGAATCCCCCTTGTCACCAGAGCCAGTTGCTCCAGAGGTGTTCCCTGGGTGGACCAGTGAGGCCTCCTATTGTGGTTGGGCCACAACTTCTATGGACACAGTGATAGCAAGGCTGGTCCTGGGCCCACTGGCTCTGAGGCCTGGCCACAAGTGTTGTAGGCTCACTGATGTATTGGCAGCCTTTGGTGTGGCTGGCTGTGAGTCCCCACCACACTGCTGCAGACACACTGCTATGTGCTGGTGCTGACTGAGGCCCCCCACTTTGGAGGGGTGCTAGTCTGAACGGGTCCTCAGGAAAATGACGGGAGGAGTGAACAGTGTTAGTAAGGTTAAAGGAGAGTGGCAGAAATGATGCCTGCCAGTGTTAGATGACCTAGCTTAAAGAAAGGGAGGGAAAATGGAGCTTACCAGTACCTCTGACTCAGGAGATCCAACAGATCCCTGTCCCTTCAGCACACACCCTCAAATCAGTCAATGTATCACCTTCATGTATGACCTAGGTGCTTTTCTAACTGTTTCCTCTGTGCCCAGACTCAGAAAGAGCACAACCTGGGTTTCCTCTAGCCCCTTGTCTTTCCCAGTAATTCCTGATAGTTTTCAAAGCCAGATGTTACAGGGACTCCTCTTTCTGGGGCAGGTCCCCCAGGCTACTCAGACCCCCTCACTCTTTGGGGATGACCCCTGCAGTTGTGATATCCCTCCCACTGTGAGTCACTGCATGGGGAGTGGGGGTAAGGGTAGGTCCTAACTAGACTTAGTCTTACCCCTCCCCCCCCATTTCAATGTGGCTTTTTCTTTATATCCATAATTGTAGAAAATCTGTTCTAGTTTTCAGGTTATTTTTAGAGATGGCTGTTCCATACGTAGTTGTAGTTTTGGTGTCAGTGAGAGGAGGTGAGCTCAGAATCTGCCTGCTCCAACATGTTGAATTCGAAGCCAGGTGCCTTGCTCTTGAATGCCAATTTAATTTGTCTGTGAAATGTTATTTGTAGCTGATTCACTGCCCCACATACAAATGTGATGGGGAGGCTGAGTCACTATTTAACTGTATTCTTTTTTTTTTTCTTTCATGCTCAAAGGCAAATGTATTCAGTTCTTTCCCATGCCACACATTATAAGGTTATCTATGTGCCGGTTATTCCTGTTCTAATTCAAGTTGGGGCACCTTTGAATATCCACTTATCCTCCACAGTGAGCTATATCACACTGTGTGCTAGCAAGTATCTGATGTCAGAGGGGAAAGGAACATCCCTAACCTCTAGCTCAGTCAAGTGGGGAGTGTTCTGGGAGGACAGGTAGTCTATTGTCTCTTCCATTGTTGTCTTGAGGCTCACAGTAGGGTCATTATCAGTTCGTATCAACAGGTGCCTATAGAAGCCATTCGGATATGCTATAGCAGGGAGGAAGGCACAGGAGAAGAGGAGGAGGAGACTCGATGTCCTATGGTGGAGTGTAGAGGCTGATCTAGGTACAGAAACCGGGAATAACGGAAACCAGGAAGTCCTCCTCAGGATTCCAGGCCAAGAAGAAAACCTCCGAAAAATCCACCAGTCACTAGAACGTTCTTTTCCACAAAGGACGCCATCTCCTTGGCTTTGCTTTTCACCTCTGTGGGTAAGTGGTTGCTCTTGCGGATCTTCAGCTGTTCCTTGGCCTTCTTCATATCCTTCTCTCTTCGTTGCCAGTCAATTTTGATGTAGCCAGTATGGTTTGCAATCTGAAGGAGAAAAAATCCTCCTCCCACAGCTGTTGCAGTCAACTTTCCAACCTTCTGGAATATGAAACCTGTGCACCAGCCAGTGACCCCTCCGATCAACAGCTGGGTTGTGACACTGCACTTTTCAGCTGAGGGCCCAGTTTCTGGCCCGAACAGCTTGCGCCACCATGGCTGCTTCTTAGCATATTCCATAAGGTCCAGTGACTCAAAATGCCCTTGGGTGGATGCAGCCATTTCAGCGAGCTGGTCTCTTAACTATATTCTTAAACGTCAGAAGAAGCTTCTCTATAGAATGTTCTTCCCCCCCCCCCCCCCCCCCCGCCAGTTTACTAGGTGATTGATTTGGTTCCTATCAACATGGAGTGTTCATTCAGAACGATTCTGCTTAGTTGATAGCTACTTAGTAGATGATGAATTTATATATTTAGTTAATAACTACCTTATCAAGAGCAACTTCCATATTTGCGACCTTTTCTTTTAAACGACGTTCCTGAGACCTCAGGACTTCTAGTTCTCCAGCCATCTTGTTTTTCTCTGTTGCAACAGTATTCAATTCCTGGCTTAATTTATTCTTTTCTTCTTTTAGAAAATGTTTTTCCTACAATTAAGAGGAGAAAAATATCAAAATATCAGAAAAATAATATACTGATATAAATGCTGAGATGCGATGAAAATATAAAACTAGAAACAACTGACAATGAAAACACAACAATCCAAAATCTATGGGACACAGTGAAAGCAGTCGTGAGAGGGAAGTTCATAGCTCTACAGGACTAGCTCAAAAAACAAGAAAAAAATGGCAATAAATTGTTTACCCTACAACTTAAAGAATTAGAAAGAGAGCAGCAAGAAAAGCCCAGTGTAAGCAGAAGGAAGGAAATAATAAAGATCAAAGTGGAGATAAATGACATAGAGACAAATATATATATATATATATATAATATATATATATATTATATATATGTATATATATATTTATATTTATATATACAGACACACACACACACAAAAGATCAATGAAACCAAGAGCTGGTTCTTTGAAAGGATTAACAAGATTGATGAAACTCTAGCCAGGCTCACAAAGAAACAAAGAGAGAGGACCCAAATAAAACAAAATCACAAATGAAAGAGGTGAAGTAACAACTGACCCCACAGACATACAAAGGATTGTAAAAAACAAAAATACTACGAATAACTACTCCAACAAACTGGACAACCTAGATGAAATGGACACATTCCTAGAAAAATAAAATCTTCCAAAACACCATCAGGAAGAATAAAAAAATCTGAATAGACTAATAACTACTGATAAAACGGAAGCAGTAATAATAAAAAAAAAAATTCCAGTAAACAAAAGCCCTGGTCCTAGGGCTTCACAGGGGAGTTTTACCAAACATTCAAAGAACTAAAATTTATCCTCAGACTATTACAAAAAATTCAAGGGGAAGGTACATTTCCAAGCTCGTTCTATGAAGCCAGCATTACCCTAATCACCAAACCAGATAGACACCACAAAGAAAGAATTACAGGCCAATATCCCTGATGAACATAGATGCTAAAATGCTCAAAAAAAATCCTAGCAAATGGGATCTAGCACTACATTAGAAAGATCAAACACCATGACCAAGTGGGATTTATTCTGGAGATGCAAGGCTGGTACAATATCTGCAAATCAATAAACGTTATACATCACATAAACAAACTGAGAGATAAAAATCACATATTCATGCAGAAAAAGTATTTGACAAAATTCAACATCCTTTCTAGATTAAAAAAAACCCAAAAATCACAACTCTCAGCAAAGTGGGAATAGAGGAATCATACCTCAGAGGGAAGGAGGGAGGGTCGGGGGGTGGGGGGAGTTATCAACCAAAGGACTTGTATGCATGCATGCACATAAGCCTAATTAATGGACACAGACAGTAGGAGGGTGAGGGCATGTGCTGGGGGGTGGGAGTAGCTGGGGAAAGGTCATGGGAGAAAAAGGAGACATATGTAATACTTTGAACAAAGAATTTAAATTTAAAATAAATTAATTAATTAGATGTCTTAATATATATATAAAAAAGAAAATATAACACTACTAGAGGCCCGGTTCATGAAATTTGTGCACTTGTGGGGGGGATGGTCCCTCAGCCCAGCCTGAGTACTCTCGCAGTCCGGGACCCCTTGGGGGATGTCCACCTGCTGATCACTGGGGAGATCAGACATTCCTCTTGCGGTCTAGGACCCCTCGCTCCTACTGCCCGCCTGCGTGGAGGTGGGCAAGGCTCTCGCCACCACAGCTGCACTGGCCAGCCAGGAGCCTGTTTCTGGCTGAGCAGCGTTCCTCCTGTGGGAGCACACTGGCCACCAGGGGGCAGCTCCTGCATTGAGTGTCTGCACCTGGGTGGTCAGTGCGCATCACAGCAACTGGTCCTTCTGCTGTTCAGTCAATTTGCATATTAGGATTTTATTATATAGGATTACATAAAGATCTGAACTACTGTGAATTCATATATCACTTAATTATTTCTAATTTAGAGTTGGGAACTGCTAGAATTATGTTATCATATACTATCTCATTTTTATCACTACTGGTATTATTATTTTTCTAGACTTAATAAATCCTTGATACAACTCACAAAATATGTAATTATTATGTTGTCATAAAAAGAAAGTATATAGTGATTTGAGATTGAGTAATCATATACCAAATGTTATTGAAACTTATTTAAAATGACAGAAGAGATTTAAAGAAGATGCATTTATTTGAAAGCTTTATGGATTTTTAATTTGCTTCAAGGTTAACTATTCATTTCACAAGGTACCTCCAACATAAAAAGAAATGGAACACACAGTTTCTGACCTCAAGTCCAATGATGAGAACAAGCTTATTGATATAGAACTTACTGATATACTCATATACTCTGGTATTCAACAAAATTTCATTAAAATTAGTTCATTCTTTTAAAACCATCATGGATGGAATAGGTAGACAAAAAGAAATGCATAGCAGCCAAGTTAAAACACAGACCTCAACTTACTGAGCCTATATTTCTTTAAATATATTTTTCATAGTGAAAATGTTTAATGTAAATAAGACAGATAGTACCACCACTATAATACACATTTTGGATGCAAATAATTATTCCTTTTCTGACTAGTCAAGCATAAAAGGTTTCAAAAAGAAAGGCTGCCTTCTTTCCTTCTGAAGGGACTTTTGATGAAAGCTTTCCTTTAGCGGGGGCAGGCACCTCTGGCAATGCCTCTAAATGCCCTACGTACCCTCAGGGAAGAATGAGCAGAGCACTGCTTCTGGTTTCAAATAGGCAAGTAATGGATGAAGAAAGAGAAAATGCAAGATGAGAAAAAAGGGGAGGAAAAGTGGTAAAGAACAAAGAAATGTTTACATATTTATATATATATATAAAAAGCCAGCAACCGGAATGCCGTAATGACTGGAATGACTGGTCGCTATGACACCCACTTGTGGCCAGTAAACTGGCCCAGTCAGGGGATGAGGCCAACCGGCCAATCTCCCACGGCCCCTCCCTGCAGCCAGCCCAGCCCTGATGGGGCCTGATCGGGGCAGGCTGGCTGGCCAATCTCCTGCTGTCTCCTCCTCATGACAGGCCTGGCCCCAATCTGCCCCTATTGGGGCCGGGCCAGCCAGACTCCACCCGTGAACAAATTCATACAGTGAACCTCTGGTTTGTTAATATTTAGCCTCATTCTGAAAAAGTATTTCAACGGCTCCTTTTAGGTAGGGGGAAAACTATTACTTGAGTTGCACTTATTATTTTCTACTTATGCTCTTGATAGTTTCACTTCCATTATAGTCAGTTCTAACTTTTCTGTTAAAAGTGTGGTATTATCAGGGAATATTTGAGCATAACACAAATCTCACGTTTACTTAGTGAAGTTTCATTTATGATAAATATTAGATCAATGCAGAAAATGCACCCAGCTAAACAAATCTGCATGGGAATATACAAAGAGCACACGTGCAATGTTCAAACAATTATCTATTAGCTACCTCCATTTACCCTGTGTTATGAGCCACATCCAAGCACATCTGGTGTTACAGAAAAGCTACCTTCTACCCCTTCATAGTAACTCACAAGCTGCCACCCTCTGACGCACACTTCCACAAGGGAACGTCTGGTATTTTTTAAGGAAAGGGGCCATGGCTGCTGTAGTATTTATGTATTACTATTGAATTTGTGTAATACTGGGCTACCAGTTTCATTAGGTTCCTATTTTTGCGTGTGTCACTGACTAAATTTGTCAGTGGTGCTTCTCATCCCATTGTTTCCATAGCCCTGAGGTTCTCCTCACACAGTTTGTATAGCACAGTAATTTTAGGAACACATGCTGCCTTACAACAGAATGGTGCTTTGTTTATAACCATTCCTGTCTCTGTCAGGAATGTCCTTTTGCCCATTTCCTGTACTTAACTAGCTCCTTTGCGATCTGGTTCCTTCAGGAACTTTTTCCTAATTTTCTCAGTCAGAAGTAACCTCTTTTCTCTTCTCCACTGTACTTTTTAGTCTCTGCTCTGTCTCATTTTGTTTTCTAGTATATTAATGAGTGAACATGTTAGATCCCCCACCCCAAGGGAAGGGACTTACCTTATTTGCATTCGTCATTGCCTCTTCCAAAAATTGTATCTTGCTCTGAAGGGCATCTATTTGACCTCTTTTAGCTGTGATTTGCTTTTGCATCCCCATTGCCACTTTCATAGCTGGGAAAAAAGAAAGGGAACTCTGTCTTAGTTTTAAGTTTCTAAATTTTGAGAGGCTACTATAATGAGAAGGTCAAGCATTATGGAAAGGTGACAAGTAAGATTCTCCAAGGCACCTGGACAGTTTCACAACACTGAAGTCTAACAATTTTCAGCAATTACTCAGTTTTAAACTCTATGTATGTGTGTGTATATCCTATATACCGTGTTACCCCAAAAATAAGACATCCTCCGAAAATAAGACCTACTTACAGGTTTCCTTCTGAGTGAAATATAAGGCATCCCCCGAAAATAAGACACACACACACACACACACACACACACACACACCCCGCCAGGCTCTGTCTCACAATGCTATTGCTAAACATGAGAGATTTGGTCCACTGATTCTGAAAGAAATGGAGTCACAAGAAATTCACCAGGAAATTCAGGAATTGGATTGTTATGATGATGTTCCAGAAGATGATGGCATGATTGTCTTTGAATAAATGAGTAAATTTTTGATACTGTATGATTCACAGTTTGTCTGGTTTGTGTTGACAACTACTGTACTACCGTACCATATACAGGTAATAAATTTCCTTTATTTTCATTTAACAATAAATGTGTACCGTATTCTTCTTCATGGAAAAATAAGACATCCCCTGAAAATAAGACCTAGCACATCTTTGGGAGCAAAAATTAATATAAGACACTGTCTTATATTATATTTTCAGGGAAACAGGGTAATACAAATATGCAAATTGAGTGAATGGCAGAATAACCAGGGGAAAAACCAGTAGCGATGACATGCACTGACCACCAGGGAGCAGACAACTCAATGTAGGAGCTGCCCACTGGTGGTCAGTGTGCTCCCACAGAGGGAGTGCTGCTCTGCCAGAAGCCAGGCTTACGGCTGGTGAGCCCAGCGGTGGTGATGGGAGCCTCTCCCGCCTCTGCTGTAGGTGGGTGGTAAGGAGCAAGGGATCCCAGACTGGACTACAATAGGGATGTTTGCTGGCCTAAGACCGATCCCCTTGGACTGCGAGCAGGCATAGGCTGGGCTGAGAACCACCCCCTTCCCTGCACCCAGTGCACGAGTCTCTCTCTCTGTGTGTGTGTGTGTATAATATTTTATAATTTCCTTGTTACTGGTATTAATTTCATTGACCACAATAATTTGCCACATCTCCAATGGTAATAAATAATACTGACCAAATTCATACATAGATGTAGGGAGCGGCTATAGGGTCAAGCCTTGGACTGACCTGTGGCAGGGCCACAGACAAGTCCCAGCTTGGAGGGCAGAGTCCTTGTAGCATAATTAAGCTTAACCTTATAGTCCTCCCTAGCTCCTTGCTAGATAGCCAATGGGCTGTGGGAGGTGCAGCAAGAGCTGCCAAGACAAGGTGAAACTCATGAACATTGAAAACATGTTGACCACTTCACTTGTTTTGCTTTGTGTGCTCTGACTATAAAATAAAGCTTCGGCTTACAGCTGGGTCTCTCTGTGTCCTTAACCAGGCACTAGAGATCCACCCAGCCCCACCTGTATTCTCTTTCTGTCTTTTTTGATCCTTCACTGTGCCCCCATCTCAGGTTCACCCATGGCCATGCTGGTGCAGCACACTTACACAGATAGGAAACACATACATAAAATATATAGTTATATAATAAATAATATATATAATATTTTTACTAAAATATTTTTTCTAGAAACTCAGATTTCAAATACCACATAGGACATCTGCTGTTAGTGATCTTTTATTTTTTTATTTTATTTATTTATTTTTTTAATATATTTTATTGATTTTTCACAGAGAGGAAGGAAGAGAGATAGAGAGCTAGAAATATCGATGAGAGAGAGTCATCAATCAGCTGCCTCTTGCACACCCCCTACTGGGGATGTGCCCACAACCTGTACATGCCCTTGACCGGAATCGAACCTGGGACCTTTCAGTCTGCAGACCAACGCTCTACCACTGAGCCAAACCGGTTTCGGCTGTTAGTGATCTTTTAAAAGACTCCAGTGATATCACAAACCATTCATTTTTATTCCCATGGTTATTGTCATGTGCTTAGAATTCACTATTCTTTCAATAGTTAAATTGGCAGCATAATCATATATGTGATAATTTAGTAAAACTGGTGACAGGATGAGAATGTTTTGGACAGGTAATAGACACTGAATACTTAGAATATGGCAGGCGACTGAAAATTTATATAAAGCTCCTCCTTGCTTGGAAATTCAAACACAGGCTCCCTGTAGTCAACTGAGGAAAGAGGTTTGAAAATGCCACTGCTTTGAGTCAGGTCCAGTTATAGCTTAGAGGTTAAAAAGAAGGAAAAAGTATCATTCTATAAAAACAAGAATGCTAATGAATATAGTTCCTATAGCTAACCTGTAAAAACAGGGTTATCAGAGGCACAGTAGAGTGATAGGCTAATCATCGATAAAAAGTCTGACATCATTATAAATAATTCTGGTCTGATTAAAAGGACCATGGTTGGCTTTCAAAGGTAATTTTCTTACATAAATATTTTTTATTTTAAGATAATTTTAATCAATGAAAATAGGCATTTGAATACAAATACAAGATTACCTGGTTAATTTAGTAATTATAATGTGACTGAGGCCCTTGTGGAGATGCCTGAGGGCGCCGAGGCAGGGACTCTATCTTGGGGGAGGGGACAGACCCCAAATGGGCCTCCTGAGTGACCTCTCCAAACCCCACCATTTTCTTTTCTTTTCTTTTTTTCTTTTTTTAAATATATTTTTATTGATTTTTTTACAGAGAGGAAGAGAGAGGGATAGAGAGTTAGAAACATCAATGAGAGAGAGTCATCGATCAGCTGCCTCTTACACCCCCCCTAATGGGGATGTGCCCACAACCAAGGTATATTCCCTTGACCGGAATCGAACCTGGGACCTTTCAGTTTGCAGGCTGACGCTCTACCACTGAGCCAAACCGGTTTCGGCCCCCACAATTTTCTTGATGTGAACCAACAAAGAAAGAGCTGAGCCTCCGAGAACCACACTAAATATGGAACAATTCAAAAATGTGTGTGCCATCTTTGTGCAGGCGCCATGCTAATCTTCTCTGTGCCGTTCCAATTCTAGCATATGTGCTGCTGAAGCAAGCACAGAAATAAATCTTTTGCCATTAAAAATATTGAGAAATGGAAGAATGTAGACTTTACTTAGATAAATATTTATTTCCATAGTCAGCTAATATAGCCAAACCAAAAATATGAATGATATGAAACAGTAAACTTCTCTCTCTGAATTAATATGGGCAGCAAGGTAAAAAGGGAACAAGTTGAAGTGGTGAGGACCTCATCCTAGCAGTTCAATTCCAGGGCTCCTTCCCAGGAACTGACAATTAGCCACAGAGATATAGTTTATAGATAATAAACACATGAAAAATAAGGGGTTGAATGAAAATTATCAGTAACTTGTATTTATATCAACACAGCCTCAAAAACAATTAATTGGCATTTATAAGTGTGGAAGTCTGTTAGAAATTATTGAAACAACTACAGGGAAAGATTCAGACACATAAGCACACGGAAATTCCTCTCTCCCTCCCTCACCCCCCAGAAACGAGTGAAACTACTGCTCTATAGCACCCACCGTTGATACCTGTTGCTATCTCTCTCACGTCACATGACACATGAAGAGATGGCAGGCAATGTATCCAGGTTTGTGTTTTTAATAAATCTAGATCAGTGGAAATTAAAAACAAAAAGAAATCGAATAAAGCATACCATGACCATCAGATCCTTCCATTGATTTCAATGTATTTCTTGTTTGTTCTAGTTCAGACTGTGCAGATTTTAATTGCATTTTCAGCTTATTTGTAGTAGTTTCCATTTCTTCACTTTTGTTTCGAAAATTCCTTTTTAAGACTTCGTAGTCCTCTGTAGAACATGATAGTCAATAATAGTTACTTTTTTCTATCCTATTGTTAAGAATATTTTATTTGTAACTAATGAATACATAATTTTAGAGCTGGAAGAGACTTCATTTAGTTATATTGTGATTGTTACAGACATTAGATGTATGTACACACACTATTCCAAGTATCTGACTCTTTTAAAAATCTGCTTTGGTGGCTCCTCCTCCTCTATCCACTTATTATTCACTGCTTTTTCTCCCACCTGTGTAACTGACTCACATCTGTTTCACCTTATACCTTTTTTGGGGGGTTATCATACTCACTACAATAGATTTAACCAACATCTGTAGGTAGATAGATCTCTATGACACAATAAGTAGCCTGAAATTATTATGTCTTTTATCTGATTTTTATCACCAGTAACTATCAAGATACCCGGCATGCATTTGTCATTCAAATATAAGAATATACACACACTCAACTACCTATCTATATTTATACTAAAGGCACAGTGCACAAAATTTGTGCACTCAGGGAGAGGGGTCCCTCAGCCTGGCCTGCACCCTCTAGCAGTCTGGGAGCCCCCAGAGGATGCCCAACTGACAGCTTAGGTCCATTCCCCACGGGGAGCGGGCCTAAGCAGTCAGTCAGACATCCTTAGCACTGCTGTGGAGGCGGGAGAGGCTCTCACCACCACTAGTGTACTGGCCAGCCATGAGCCTGGCCTCTGGCTAAGCAGCGCTCCCTCTGTGGGAGCGCACTGATCACCAGGGGGTAGATCCTGTGTTGAGCTTCTGCCCCCTGGTGGTCAGTGCATATCATAGTGACTGGTCATTCTCCGTTTGGTCTATTTGCATACTAGCCTTTTATTATATAGGATATTTATATATGATCAATAGATTTACATATACAGGAAACAGACAGAGCCAAGACCTCTTTGGTGAGCTCTCTGTCTACCCAGACATTTCCATGTGAATGCCCTGGAACTTGTCTCCTACTGGCTGCGTCTCACCATCCTGCCCACAAACTTGCCCCTCCTTCCAGTTTCCCCGCTCTCAGTTGTTGGTATCATTGTTTTCCCAATAATCAAACTTAAAACCTGAATCCATACACAACCCCTCCAATCACTAAGTATTGTTGATTTCAATCTCCCAAAATATTCTGAATTCTTCCTTTTCCTCTCATTCTTACTGCCATTGCCTTAGGTCAAGTTCTCATGATATTTTCCCGGGAACTCTGGGAACTCAAAAAATCCTCTTTGACTGGTTGGCCCCTGTCCCTTTAGTCTTGCCTTTTTGTATTTACTGCTGACACTCTTCTAAAATGTAATCTGATGACAACAATCTCTTACTTAGTGCCCTTTGCTGGCTCCACATTGTCCGGCTCTGCCTATTCTGCCTCATTTCTTAGTTCCCATTCCTTCAGGCTTTTACTCCAACAAATACTTCAGAGGTCACATCATGTTATTTCATGCCTTCGTGGCTTTGCCCATAATGTTCTCTCTGCCTGGATTTCCCTCCCACCTCTTTTTCACCTGCCAATTTCCTTTTCCCCCTTCAAGCCTACACAGATGACAACTCCTGAAGGAGGCTGATTCTCTGCCCTCTTCTGCATCTGCACTCAGCACACACCAATGTGCCCCAGCCACTGTACTTGTGACACATTCCATAGAGCCTGGCTACCAACTATCTGGGAGCCTCACTGTCGTCTATAAGGCCTCTCTCAGTATCTGGCTTAGTCAATGCTCAGGAACCATTGACTCTGTGTATGTATGTGTGGTGTGCTAGTGATATGTTTGTGTGGTGTGTCTGTGTGTGAAGCAAATTATGGCCCTACCATACTAATTGTGAACAAAAAGTGCTTCATTTTTAAATTTAAAGCCTTGGATTTTTCCTTTCATAAAATTTGCATAAGTTTTTTTTCTTTTTTACACATATTGCTTCATCATTAAACCTCTAATCAAGATATGTGACTCAAAGAGCTCAAGGTTTGCACTTCCTTCACCCTTCTAATGGAATCACAGCAAAGAATTTTATGGACTCTGAGGGCTGACTAAAAAGTGCCGTTAATAAGTGCAAGATATGAAAGCTCTTCAAGGAGAAGTATCAGATTTCAGGCAATGAAATACCTCACTGGGGCCCCATAATTAATCCACAGTTGTCACGTGGATGAGGAGCTATTCTTTTGCAATAGTCCTAGTGTCTCCATTGGACTTCACTGATAGAGTTGGTTTTTGTTGTTGTTGTTGTTTTGTTTTGTTTTTAGCAGAATTTGAACTGAAGTGACATACCTGTAAGGCTGTTTAAGTCATTCCTATTAGACTTCACCTCATTTAATAACTGATCTCTCTCCTGTTTGATGTCCTTCACTGCACGGAGCCGCTCAGAGCCTGCATTCACCAGCTTCACCTTTTCCAGCTCCAGGTCACTCACTCTGGCCTCCAGCTCTCGTATCTTTGAATCTTTTTTATCTTTTAAAATCTAAATATAGTGATAAATACAATGGGTAGAGTAAGAAATTAAAATTATGTACATATATAGTTATAACATGTTTCAATATCATATATATATGATATCATATATATATAAATAAATGTTTTTTCACTATTTCCCAGGACATTAAATTTGTGTTTTATTATAAAGTAGCAATAGAGTGAGAAAAAAGCAATTATTTTACCTTTCTTTTAACCTTAGATGTCAATTCACCATATACTTGTGCCACTAGCCATATCTAACTACTACTGTGCACTTGAAATGTAGCTAATCTAAGTGGAGATATGCTATAAGAATAAAATATTCCAGATTTCAAAGGCTTTACATTAAAAAAAGTAAAATATCTTCATTTGTTACATTGATTGCATTATAAAAATATAATCATATTGTGGATATATTAAGTAAAGTATGTTATTAATTTCATGTCTACTAGACTTTTTAACTTTAAAATTAATTTGCATGTCTACTAGAAACTTTAAAATCATATATGTGGCCGAAGCCGGTTTGGCTCAGTGGTAGAGTGTCGGTCTGTGGACTGAAAGGTCCCAGGTTCGATTCCGGTCAAGGGCATGTACATTGGTTGCGGGCACATCCCCGGTGGGGGGGTGTGCAAGAGGCAGCTGGTCGATGTTTCTCTCTCATCTACACTCTCTATCTCTCTCCCTTCCTCTCTGTAAAAAAATCAATAAAATATATTTTTTTAAAAATCAATGTGTCTCTCTCACATTGGTATTTAAAAAAAAATCATATATGTGGTTCACATTACATTTCAAGTGGACAGAGGCAGCCCAGATATTCTAAACAAATGCCATTTTAAAATAAAATTATTTTTGTCAAAAGAATTTCTATTGTTTGGTGTATATTTCTCCAAATATCGATATAGATATAGGTATAAAAATGTGGGTGTATTTTTTTCTGTGATTATTCTTAATTATTTTTTAAACTTACTCTTTTGGTCATAGATTGTCCCTTCAAATTAAGGCCTATTGGCCTTAAATACAATCAGGCATACCTCTCATTTTATTGCACTTTATTTTATTGTGATTCATAGGTCTTGTGTTTTTTACAAATTGAAGACAAGAATACACCAGCAATAATATTACAATTTGCTTCATTGTGATACTTCACTGAGGTAGTCTGGAACCAAACCATAATATCTCTGAAGGATACTTTTAATATTGCACAGGATCAAATCCCAAGGTAATGTTGCTCACAGGCAAGTTACTTAATGTCTCCAAGTCTCAGTTTCCTAGTCTGTAAAATTGGAGAATGTGCCTACCTCATAAGGTTTTTGTAAAGATTAAATTGATTTATTTTTTAAAGTGTAAGACTCAATAGGATTCTTCCATTTGTTTATACTATTAACAATACTGGAAATTCATCTCTTTTTTAAAATAAAAAGGTGGAATAATAATCTTTTCTCCTCTAATATGTTCTGTAAATCTATTCTAAAGCTTTCATTGTAAGGGTTAGCCTTTAAGATATCTTTAAAAGTCTCTTTCATGGTGAGTTTGGCCATTTAAGAAGTTCTTATGATATAATTAAGTAAAAGCTTAACACTAGAAAATTCTAATTTTTTAATGCAATAAACTTATATATTTTCATAGGATAGATAATAACTTATAGTTGGCCTTGTTTTAGAATGAGGAAACTCTGGCATCTAAAGTTCATGTGAGATTTGTGTTTGGGCGACTGGGTAAAAGTAGGGTCCAACGGTGCAAACTTCCAGTTACAGGATAAGTAAGTACCGGGGATATAATGTACAGCATGGTGACTATAGTTAACACTGCTGTATGGTGTTTGAAAATTGCTAAGATGGCCAAAACCAGTTTGGCTCAGTGGTAGAGTGTCGGCCTGCGGACTGAAAGGTCCCGGGTTTGATTCCGGTCAAGGGCATGTACTTTGGTTGTGGGCGCATCCCTGGTAGGGGGTGTGCAAGAGGCAGCTGGTCGATGTTTCTCTCTCATCAACATTTCTATCTCTCTATCTCTCTCCCTTCCTCTCTGTAAAAAATCAATAAAATATATTTTTTTAAAAAGGAAAAAAAGAAAGAAAATTGCTAAGATGGTAGATCCTAAAAGTCTCAGCACAAGAAGATAAACATTGTTTTCTTTCCTTTTTGGTATCTATGAGATAATAAATGTTCATTAAATTCACTGTTGCAATCATTGCACAATAAATGTAAGTCAAGTCATTATGCTGTACACCTTAAACTTATACAGCGCTGCAAGTCAATTACAGCTCAATAATGCTAAAAGGAAAAAGAATTAATGGTATGTGATTTGTCTCCTATTAGTTACCAAGGCAGAGATACAGATGACACAAAACTTAGAAAATCAAAGTTTTAAAAAATTCACTCAATAATTTAAAATTTTGATATCTATTTACTGAGTACCTGCTGGATGAAAGGCACATGGGCAGGTGTACAAAGATGAATAAGATGTGTACCTGCTTGAAGAAGTCAGAGTCTTACAGGGAAGAGTAGACACTGCTATTTAAACACACACACAGTGCAGCAGAGAAAGTGATCCAGGTTATAATGGGTACAAGTGAAATAAGATTTAGACAGAGAATGGAACAGGCAAAGGGAACTAATATTTCCTGAACATCTACAGGTCAGGAACTAAGCTAAGTGTTTGATATAAAATTTCTCATTTAAGCTGCAAGTAACCTAGAGAGGTTATTGGGTTTTTGTTGTTTTGATTTTGTCTTGTTTTACAGATTCAGTAAACAGTCCATTGCTTTCCAGTTACTGAGTTGTAGGAGATGTGGCTCACATTTAGGTCTGTCTGAAGGGAGAGGAAAAAAAAAAATTAAACTGTGGGATCAGGAAAAGCTTCATGAAGAAGTTGTGTATTTTCGGATTTTCTCTTTTGAATGGGTAGTTTTGAAACATTATTTGTCCACTCCATTTGGAATCTAATGAAAGTATGGCTCCTTTATCACAAAAAAACACACGGGTGCACATAGACACAAATACTTTCAAACAATTTCAGTGTCTATACAAACCCCTTTTCAGTAAATTAGGTCGGACTTATTCATGGGGAAAAGATATTTCAGAAGCTACACCACAATAGAACTCTACAGACCTTAAATTCCTGTAGTTCCAGCCTCCGATCATTAATCTCTTTCTCAAGCTGAGCTTTTTCTACTTGCATGGCACCGGCAGTTCGTCCATGCTGGCCCACCAGCTGCGTCATGTTTTCGATCTGTTGTCGCAAAATCTCGATCACCTTGTCCTTTTCGGCCATCTGGAGCTTGAGGGCCTCGCACTCGGCCTGCACGTTCCTGAGGTGATCCCCTTCATTCTTCAGGTGCTGCAGCTCCTGCAGCTTCAGGTCCACCCGGGCGCGCAGCTTGGTGATCTCCGCATTGGTGGCCTCGATGGCTCTCTCCTTTTCCTGGAGAGAAACGGTCAAGTCCGACACGGTCCTCTCGGAACTCTCCAGGGTCATTTTCTTGGCTGTCAACTCCTCCACGACTTTCCGGAGCATCTCTTTGGTGGATTCAAGCTGAGCGGTCAAGGAGGACACTTTTTCTAGGCTCTCATTCTTTCCTTGAATTGCTGCCATCTGATTGTTAAAGAAAAGAGAATTTCATGGATTGGGCAGATAGGTAGCGGTAACCTCAAGAGATTTAACAAGTCAGCTTAAAAACATGCAATCATGCCAAAACCAGTTTGCCTCAGTGGATAGAGCGTCGGTCTGTGGACTGAAAGGTCCCAGGTTCAATTCTGGTCAAGGGCATGTACATTGGTTGTGGGCACATACCCAGTGGGGGGTGTGCAAGAGGCAGCTGGTCGGTATTTCTCTCTCATCGACGTTTCTAGCTCTCTATCTCTCTCCCTTCCTCTCTGTAAAATATCAATAAAATATATATTTTTTTAAAAGTTTAAAAAAAAAACATGCAATCATTCATCAGATAATAATTACTTAGACCAGTGGTTGCAAACTCATTAGTCAATAGAGCCAAATATCAACAGTACAATGATTGAAATTTCTTTTGAGAGCCACATTTTTTAAACTTAATCTATATAGGTAGGTACACTGTTATTAACTTAATTAGGGTACTCCTAAGCTGGCCTTTGCCAAAAACTCAAGGGGCCAAAGAGTCACATGTGGCTTGTGAGCTACGTTTGCCCACCAGGGACTTAGACCAACTCAAATCATTTTGCTCTCAGAACTCCATATAGATCATAGACTGACATGTATTGATTAGACCAAGGTGGAGAGGCCTTGATTAAATATTAATGTCCTCCAAATGGTTTTCTAGTGTGGGGATCTTAGGAAGATCCTTCTGAGGATGTTTTCCATACCAATTTAAATTAAGTTAATACTGGCAACAGGGGGAAGTGTGCCTTTTCTATTTCCCATCAATCTGCTCTTTAATTCTACCTCATAGGGAAAAGTGAATAATAGCTTTTATCCAACATACATTCACCTTCTCGGGTCCTTGTTAGGAAAAAAGATTCTAAATTCTAATTGCTTCTTTCATCTTTCTTCTTTCCCAGGTTGGGCCAGGCAATAGGAAGATGGCTTTGCCTGGGTCTAAGTTAAGGCTGGCCCCTTTGGTTTGCTTTCACACCTGGGAAGGTTCCATTTGTGCGATGCTTTCTATGTCTCTGTGGCAGTAAGTGGCAATGGAACCAGGTCCTGCCAGTGTGTGTGTGTGTGTGTGTGTGTGTGTGTGTGTGTGTGTGTGTGTGTTTTAAAGTTTTACCAATGAGACATAAAATACATCCTCCCTCCCCACCAAGAGACCATGTGGAGAGGCTGTCCCGGGTGCTGCCTGACCTGCCGCTCCATCTGGCCCTGGCACTCGCTCTTCATGGCCTTGAGGAGGGCTTCCAGGCGCTGTACCTCCATGTTCCGGTCGTCCAGCTCCCGCCGCAGGTGGTCGATGGTGATGCTGTTGCCGGTGTCCCGGTCCCACAGACGCTTGTTCTGCTCCTTCTCCAGACTCAGCTCCTTCTCTCGCTTATGGAGATCAGCCTGCAAGAAGTGAGGTGTGTTTCCCCCTTAGTAGCAAATAATAAAATTAAAACTCTATGTTCCTTATTCATCTTTGGAGCTTTTGTGTGATTTGAGAGTATTTTGGTTTTGGAATTAGATTTCTTTTTAATAGCTAGATTATGAACATTTCCTAGAAAAATAAATTGATATTTTGCTTACTCAATGGACTGGACCACAAATAATATGTAATGAAAAGGAAAACACAGTAGATTTTTAAAGTTATCTGTTTTTAAGCTTTGAATTTTCTAACCAAGATATTATGTTTCACATCAAGCGTGTTCCTGTAATAAGGAAATGTTCAAAAGGTTGAGAGAATAGCAACAGTAATTTGGATTACTGATTCAGAAATGCAGACTAGTTTCCCGTACTAGGATTGGAATGGCAATTGGGCTGTGACTAGCATTACCTCCCTCTTCAGTTACTAACATAAATATATTCTATAGAGTGTTGTCTACTGTTAGCAAAAACTCAACAGAGTAGGAGAAACAAGGACTCATAGATCCTAAAGGATTTATCATCCAAAGAGAAAGATATGAGACAAAAATAACTGGAAGTGGCTTTTCTTTAGAGACAGAGCTAAGGACTAGCTGAGAGAAATCACTAAGATCAAAATGCTTGGAGAAGGCAATTGAGTTGGACCTTGGGGACAGTTTGGAGATGCAGAGATTAGGAAGAAGGGACCGGAAGGGGCATTTGCTTCGAGCACTGGGTGTATATAGAGAAAGGACTGGAAACAGACAATAGGAGGGAAGAATAATCTTTCTCCCCAGGTCTGGCACTTTGCACACACAGTTGCCAGCTCTACCTTTGGCAATGCTCAAGTCCTGTGTCAACCTAAGAAGAATGGAGCTGCCGAAACCGGTTTGACTCAGTGGATAGAGCATTGGCCTGCGGACTCAAAGGTCCCAGGTTTGATTCTGGTCAAGGGCATGTACCTTGGTTATGGGCACATCCCCAGTGGGGAGGGGGAGGGGGGTGCAGGAGGCAGCTGGTCGATGTTTCTCTCTCATTGATGTTTCTAACTCTCTATCCTTCCTCTCTGTAAAAAAATTAATAAAATATATGAATATATATTTTTTAAAAGAATGGAGCTACCAGCAGAGTACGGGGTTAGCGAGTAAGAGAGAAATGTATTCTACTGTCCCGCTGGATCACACAAAGTAATACCAAACATTTCCTTCTCCCAAATTTCTCAGCCTACAGAACCTCTAACTGAGGCTGGTTTACAATGATCAGAATTCCCTTTTCGTTCTTTAAAAAACAGTTAAACTAAATTTCCAAATTTTCTATATACATAATTTGTATGTGTTTTAAAAGTTACTTTGCTTTGAGATGAACACAACTCTACTTCAATTTAGCAGATTGTACTATCTAGTTGAAAACTATGGTTCTTTGAAGATCAGCTCACTTGATATATAAGCCATGACAGTTCTACTTAAGAAGAAAAAGGAAAATATGGAATATTATATCTTACATGCAAAACTTGAATAATTTTATATGTATGCACAAATATTTTCTAAAAATTATAATTTTATAAATGAAACTAGTTTTGTGAAATATTTTGGTGGAAAACTTCCCAGAATTAATTTTAGTCATATTTTAGAGCATAATCTCACCAACAGCTTTTGAAGTTTGTCATCCAAATTCCCAGATTCCTGACTGAACTGGTCGCGCTCTGTCCGCGCTTCAGTTAGCTCTGAGTTGGCAAGAACCAGCTGCTTCTCCAGCTCTTCTATCTGAGAGGGAATCACAAATCAAACACTTGACGACGTCAGTGGGCAACACAAAACAAATAGAGCCTTGGGAAAGCGAATATTATTTAGGGGGCAAGAATAAAACTGTATTGTGATGTGGTTTGCAAAGTTTTCTAAACTTAAGATCTATGTAGTATTTGGCCAAATAAAATTAGCCAAATGAAACAATCAAAATTTAGCTTCTGTGAATAGGTGTTCTATCATTTGCCATTTAAGGAAGCTTGATGTGGAATAAATACACCAAGCATACATAAATAAAATGTATTATAGTTGAACTATTTTGCTGCAGAATATCAGCATATCAGTAATAAAAGGCTTTGAATATAAAATAATGAATGTCAGTAATAAAAGGCTTTGAATATAAAATAATGAATGGCAACAAGTTTTTAGTTACTGTTATTATTATATAGTCACACTATTAGAAAAGGGTGACTTTATATATTATATAAATATATTAATATGTTTTTATACATATGATATATTCCCATCCTAATTTTCTTTATAAAATGAGATAAACACTAATTTTAAGTGTTACAGGTGTATTTTTTCCACACAGACAGGGCAACTGTTTGATCTGTGGACCATGAATTTCTATGACCTGCTGGAAGGCCCATCACTGTTAACAGCCTGTAGACTAAGAGGTTTAGAACTCAGAGGATGGAGACTCAGCTTAGATTTTAGTTGAGCCACAGAAATTCATAATTTAGATACTGAGATATTAAACTGATAAGAACATGTTGCTACTTAGTGTTTTCTAATGTTAGCTGATCTTTAATGTGATACTACAATACTATTTCATCATCTATTTTCCAGTGATAAGACATTTTTCATGTCTGCACTAATGCTAATAGCATAAGTTTCTTCTTACTTCTAAGGCATCCATTCAAAGGCTTCCAAAACTTCTGTGTCAAGAATAAAACTTACTGATGGATTTGGATGGTGCACTGTGATTAAACCTTCTTAGAGAACATATGAGAGAGACTTTTTCTTGATGAGTATTTTTACCTAGACTAGGTTCATTTAAGATCTTCATTTATTAATTCTACACATACTTATCATATTATACACACACAATGTAACTATGTCATTGATAAATGAGTATGCATACATAGAAGTTATATATCTTTATCTACACACACACACACACACACACATATATGTGACTTAAGAAAGTACTAATATAGGATTATCAAACAGTTTCACATTTACCTACAAAGTAGTATCACAGCCTACAGGGATTGGAATGTAAATTTTAATATTTAAATGGGATATATTTTAAATTTTTGTTTTAACTTTGGTTGTATGTTATATACAAGAAGTATTTCACAAGAATTAGGTATATATAAAATATTGGGCTATGGATAGAATCGTGTTGATAGATTCTAATAATCCTATAAAGTACTTTCACCCTTGTGCTCCTAGGGGGCATATATAGAAAAAAGCCGCACAACTCAACCTCTGTAGTACAAATAGCCTCCTAACGAAAATGAATAAATAATACCAGTTTATATAATCTCCTTAGTTCTATTATTATTAGGAAAGACTAAGTTAGCACACACTTAATACAGGTACTAGGAATACTTAGGGGGGAAAAAAGCACTAACTTTTACTTTGGGTCAACAGATGTGATCAGAGAGTCGATGTGATCAGACTAAGAGTCAAGCATCTTAAGTTCTGATCCAGGTTCTGTCACATAAAAAATTTGAGTCTCAATTTTTTTCATCTATAATTTGAAAAGATATTCCTGATGACGTTTCAAATTCCTTTCAATTCTGCTTCTAAATACTTTTTCACATGAGAAAAACAGTACTGATAAAGCTAAAATTCTGTATTTCCCATTTATCTTTGGGAACAAAATATAATCAAAGAAACCATATTTTGAGCTATAAATTTAATAAGAACACTTTTGACTTGAAAAGTTACTCATAAGACTAAACCATTTTCCACTCATAGTGAGCCTGGCACAAAACCCTATCATTGAGAACAGTATTTGTACGTATATGTGCTTTAAAAGCTTAACTTTAAACTTGTTATTTTATGTCTGTTTTCATTTAAAAAATATTTGGATGACCATTTGATAACGTCAAGCCTGATGATAAAATGTATAAGACCAAAACTAAAGAGCCTTTTTGTCTAAGGTTAAGTATCGGCAGTTCCTCCAGACCCCTGCAGGAACGTTTGTTTGGTAGTTGTCAGTACTGACTCAGCTGCTATAGCTCTGCTTTTACCTTTCACTTTTTAGAATAAAAATATTTATATTAACCAATCAATCAAAAAGGTGAATGGAGAGTGAAAGGGAAAACCATTGAAGTAGCAGCTGAGCTGATACAAACAGCTGTAAAAAAACAACAACACTATAAAGAAAGCCTTTTAAAATGTCCATAATAAATACTGACATCTGAGATGTATTAAATATTTTTTTTCTTTCTTCTTTTCTTTTTAAATAGCAGCACTGGTTTTCCCTTTCACCATCTATTAATCTCTTAGTTTTTGATCACTGGCCAAATAAGTACTGGGTTCTCATTCTAATTGTTCAGTGATTTTAGAGATATTACCAATCATATTGAATTGGATCTTTTGTTTTCTGTGCTCAAAACAACACAGATGGGGGATAATAAGGGGTGCTGCAGGTCAGCACGAGGTGCATTGGCAGAACTATGCAAACAGGTTTGCACAGAATCTTCCCGCCCAGTATACGGCTCCAGCCAGTGCTACTAAATCTTTTGAGTATGAAATTCAGCCCCAAATGCTTCCAAAGTAGGAAAAATCAGCTTATAATCAAGGTTATGAGATATTTTTGTTGTAAAAAAGCGAAAGTTAAGAGTAAAGCCAAATCTACAGAGCCAATAGTGACAGCTTCTACTGGTCCAAATTCGTAAAGGGGAATTCTGGAGGCTCTCCTAAAATAGAAAGAGAAGAATAGAAAAAAGCATTACAGTAAAACACTTTTGTAAGCTACAAAAGCTATCTCTAAAATTTTCTTCAAAACACAATTTCTATTTTTATCAATATGAAAATATTTCTGTTAATCTGAAAGAAACAATGCCCTCCTAAACAAGTTTTCTCATAATTTATGCATTCTAGTTGGAAACGTTTTGTTCAGACCTGTCATATCATCAATTTTTTTAAAAACGATAAATACTTTTTATCTGAA
The DNA here is from genome assembly GCF_964339955.1 of Pipistrellus hanaki. Lineage (NCBI taxonomy): Eukaryota > Metazoa > Chordata > Mammalia > Chiroptera > Vespertilionidae > Pipistrellus > Pipistrellus hanaki. The sequence continues at coordinate 166,070,409 of NC_140503.1, read as the reverse complement.
GGAATATGGCCTCAGGAAAAAATGCTAATGCTGCTTCTCATAAAATATCTTGATATATAATATCTACTCACACTTATAAATTTCTTTTTCAATAAGTCTCACTTTTAAACACAACTTTTATGTTTTATTTTCTTTGACACTTTTTTCTTTATTGTTATTTGACAGTATATACTAAAATATGCACTGAAGCAGTGAAAAATCAAGTAGATTTTAAAGTTTTAATAGGCTTTAGTATGTAAAGTCAAGGTACATGAAAATAAATTAAACAGAAGAATCTGTGTTTTTTAGATTCTATATTCAATTCATTATAACAAAATCAGGTTATGACAATGACATTTTTCATGACCCCCAAATGCAATCCTATTGATAATTTGTTTGATCTTCTTAGCTCAAACATGCACTAATGCCTTTCAGGCCAGAATATTTTCCAGCCTCTATGAACATGACTGGATAACCACCCCTCAGTGTCCCCTGTCTAAAGGCAGTTACTATTAAGAAACTCGAGTTACCCATCAATTAGGTACCAACTAAATTAGATTCAAATGCTGCATTATAAATCTCAGTGGTTTGAGTTAAACTAATTAATCAGATATGCCCCCTTATTTCTATGAATGTTGAGTTTTTAAGATTGTCAAAATCTGTTTACATTAGAACAAAACAAGACAATACCCTAATATCATGTTTGTGTCTATATGACCTCAAAACACTCATACAACAAGTTCATCCCGTCATGTATCTGGATGTTTATGCTTGCTTTTACAATGCCAAAGAGATGTTTATAAAAACTCAGAAACTATTTTTGGATTATTTAGGTGTATATTTTAGTATTTACTAAAATTTTCCACCATGCCCGTTTTGGAATTGAGCAGCATGATGTTATGTATCAGTCTGTATGCATATTAGTTTATGACAGGATACTTTCTCCAAGAGACATTACAATGGAAAGCTACAGCAGATTCAAATCATGTAAAAGAAAAAAAAGTTTTATTTAATACTTCATGACTTTTCAAAGGGTTTCATTTGTCAATAAACAATAATATTTAACCTGTTCAAAATGATTTGAGTAGTGATAAATAACAGCTATTGTACTGGATATAACACAACAAGGGTCCTATTTCCTCCCTAGCTGTCATATTGTCAGCGCTCAGTTCTGCCAATGTGCCGCCCTCATCTAGAGGATCCAAATCTCATAACTGAGATTATATAGTCTCATATTACTCTTTATTGTTTAGACTTTAATAAAGTCATATCTAAATTTTCCATTCTTATTTTAGCTGTGCCACTGGAAATTAAGGTCAAGATCTTCTATTACATGCTTGACTCAGAGAAACTAGGAGAAACAGCCCCCTCCTGTGGCCAGCACAGGGGTGACAGTGGTAATTAAATGAAGGGGTGCTCAAAAGAAGGCAAATGGTGAAATAATCAGTGCTACAATATTAAATTGCCTCTTCCCATGAGAAGATTTTTTTTCTTGAACTGCTATCCTGTAGAATTGGGTAGTTTTATAAAGGATATCTGGCATCTTCCTTATACTCTATATTTTCCCAATAACCTAGGGTGTGAGAAATTGCTAAAAGTGATGGTTATAACTATATAAGGTCTCTTATAGGTAGGATGACTATATATGGAATGTATCTTCCAAACTGGGACACTTTGGAGACAAAGGTGGAATTCACAACCCAGGACACTGGGATAGCAGGTGTAAATTGGGACTATCCCAGGCAAAGAGGCATGTATTTGGTCACCCTTCTCTCAGGAAGAAAGAACACATGCTTCTCTGAATGGCAGCTCTTTGATTGTTTTAAAGAGACTCTACTGTGTTATAAATGCTTGAAGCTAATAAAAACCCAAGATCTAGAAAATGGTTGATAATGATAATGAATACTTCTCTTTAGCTATGAAACGTGAGAGAAAACAACAATATAAAACATCAATGAAAAAAATGAAAAGAAAAATCAATAAATAAGTAAAACATTAATGAATATCTGGTTTTAAGAGAAATTGTATAAAGAGAGATGAAGAATTAACTTGCTAGTTATTTTTTATTTAGACTAATCTTAAAGTTAATTCAGTCTTCTAACTGCACAGTGATGAATAAGTAGGAGTTAGCCCCTAAAGTACCAAGTAGAAGGAGAGCAGCTGGTACTGAACCAGCATATACCAAAGCTAAGCTTTGTAAAAGCAAATAAAAGGGCCTTAGTCTTAATTTATTTTTTAGAAAACTTACTTAAAAGTATGCAAAAACATTTTTTCTAAGATGAATTAATGTGAGCAAACAATTAAAATAAAAATTAGTTGGCATCCATCTTATGAAGTGTTTTTAATTTGAAATGAATACTTTGATTTCTCATTTTAAAATAAACTATCAACACTATATAATTGAGTATAATAACCTCTGGAAGCAGAGAAGCAAAGTCTAAACTCACCTTGTCTTCATACATCCTTTTGGCTTCCCTTAATTCAGAACGGAGCTGAGAAACAGTAGATTCCAGTTCACTGAGTTGACGCATATACATTGAATTTTGGTTTCTTGCTTGTTCTCTAAGAAGGGTTTACAGGGGGAATAAAATCAAAGAGCAAACTAAGAATAAGTGTGATACCTAAGCACACTATCTTTTTTACATGGCATTACTAAGCTGATCATCTTTGTTTTCCAAATTTGCTTATTTAAAGATCAAAAATGCATTGATAGGGGGAGGACCAAGATGGTAGTAAATGCAGTACTCACAATCTCCCACAACCACATCAAAATTTCAGCTAAACCACAGAACAACCAGCCTTCAGAACCACCTGAAATCTGGCTGAATGGAAGCCCTACAACTAGAGAATTAATGAAGCTGCCCTGAGACTGATAAAAAGGGTGGAAGCACAGAACAGGCTGTTCTGAGACCCACTTATGGCATTTCTTTTAATTGAGAGGGATATCTTGGCTGCAGATGCATCCCATAAGGAACAAGGGGTCCCAGCCCAATTGAAGCAAATCCTGTTCCATAGAGACGTCTCCTGCACATCAACTCTTCCATGTAATTGAGTTGGCCCACACAGCTGATTGGCTTGGGGATCAATCCCTTCCAGTGATGCCAACAGCAATCAAGACACAACTACAGAGGATCCAAGATGGCTGCATCCAGGTAAACACCTAGCCGCAGACGCACACAACAATTTCAATAAAATACAACTAAAATATAAAATGACATTACACAGAACTACAGGAAAGTTGACTGACTGGAAATTCTACAACGAGAAGCAAGGAGAAAACCAGAAGGAAGCGCGGAGGAGCTGTAAAAGGTACTGAGACACGCGGCACGCGGAGAGGACGGAGCAGGAGAGGAGGGAGGCCGAGTGCCTGGCTGGCGTTCCCTAGCGGGAAGGAGATAAAACTCCAACTGTGTTGGGCCCCAGCTCTGACTGCTCTGAACCCCAGTTCTAGGCCAGACCCCGGGGACCCAGGCTCATCCATAGGGAGCTGGGCTGTAAGGCGGAACCCTGGAAAAGCGGCAAAAGGAGGTCCCGGCGGCACGCACATTGTGCACAGAGAAGGGACGGTCGGTTGTGCCACGGGATTGCCCTGGCTGGAAGGAGACTGGGGCTCCAGTCTGCTCTGAACGCCACCTCCAACTCCACTTCCAACTGAACTGAACCCCAATATCGGGCTCATTGGGAGAGAGCATATACTGTTTGGCAGCAGGCGAAAATCGAGGGCACCTATCTCTCAGAGGCGCTTTGCAGCGAGTACTGAAGGACCCTGAGATGCAGGAGCCACATAGGGCGGGGCTGACGGAAGCCAAGGCTGTAGGCTCCACCCTGAAATCCTATACCATCTGTAACTGCAAAATGCGACAATGAAATAGATCACAAATGAAAGAAATGGAGGACAAAAAGCAACTGGATATAGAGTTCAAATCTACGTTTATAAGGTTTTTCAAGAATTTCCTAGAAAAGATGGATAAGACCTAAAATGATATGAAAAGAGATCAACTAGAATTAATAAGGAGTCAACAAGAAATGATAAGGGATCAACAAGAAATAAAGAATACATTGTCTGAAATAAAAAATATTATACAGAGTCCTAAAAACAGAATGGAAGATTGCAAGAATCAAGTCAAAGATTTTGAACATAAAGAACCAGAAGACACTCCTTCACAGAAGCTGGAAGGCAAGAGAATCCAGAAAATTGAAGATAATGTAAGAAACCTCTGGGACAACTTCAAGCGAACCAATATCAGAATTATGGGGGTCCCAGAAGATGAGAGAGAGCAAGATATCGAAAACATACTGAAAGAAATAGTGACAGAAAACTTCCCCCACCTGGTGAAAGAATTAGACTTACAAGTCCAGGAAGCGCACAGAACTCCAAACAAAAGGAATCCAAAGAGGACCACACCAAGAAACATCATAACTAAAATTCCAAGAGCAAAAGACAAAGAGAGAATAATAAAAGCAGCAAGAGCAAAGAAGGTAGTTACCTATAAAGGAGCACCTATACGATTGTCAGCTGACTTCTCAACAGAAACCATGCAGGCCAGACGGGAATGGCAAGAAATATTCAAGGTGATGAATAGTAAGAACCTATAGCCAAAGATAATCTATCCAGCAAAGCTATCACTCAGAATCGAAGGTCAGATAAAGAGCTTCACTAATAAAAAAAAAGCTAAAGGAGTTCATCAACACCAAACCAGAATTATATGAATTGCTGAAGGGGGTTCTTTCAGAAGAGAAAGTAAATAAAGATAAAAATTATGAACAACAAATACGTAACTATCAACAAAGGAATCTAAAAACCAAGGAAATTTAAAAAATCTGATGAACAATATTAACTGTTGAATATAATAGAATCAGAGGTATGGAAGGGGAGTGAACTGACGATTCTTGGGGAAAAGGAGAGAGGGGGATGTGGGAAGAGACTGAACATAAACTGTGCACCTATGAATGAGGACAATGGGGAGTGGGGAAAGGGCAGAGGGTGGGGTGGGAACCTGGTGGAGGAGAGCAATGGTGGGGGGGGGGGGAGGAACATTTGTAATAATATGAACAATAAAAACTTATTAAAAAAAAAAAAAAGACTCAACTACAATAAAATAGTACACACAGCTCACATAGGGGTACTCCTAGACTGCCCAGCTCAGGTGATAGGAGGCTGAGCTACTGGGTTCTATAAGACATCTACAACACAAGGCCACTCTACCAATTTCAAGAGACATAGCAGCTATACATAATACATAGAAACAAACACAGGAAAGCAGCCGAATGTAAAGAATCATGTTGCAAATGAAAGAAGAGAAGAAATCTCCAGAAAATGAACTAAATGAAATGGAAGCAAGCAAACTACCAGATTTAGAATTCAAAACAATGGTTATAAGAATGCTCAAGGAACTTAGTGGGAATTTAAACAACATAAAAAAGGACCAGTCTGAAGTATATACTAACTTAAATAAAGAATAATTTTCAGGGAATCAACAACAGAGTAGAGGATGCCAAGAATCAAATCAGCCCTGACCGGTTTGGCTCAGTGGATAGAGCATCAGCCTGCAGACTCAAGGGTCCCAGGTTCGATTCCGGTCAAGAGCATGTACCTTGGTTGTGGGCACATCCCCAGTGGGGGGCAGGGGGTATGCAGGAGGCAGCTGATCGATGCTTCTCTTTCATCAGTGTTTCTGGCTCTCTGTCCCTCTCTCTTCCTCCCTATAAAAAATCAATAAAATATATTTAAGAGGAAAAAAAAGAATCAAATCAGCATTTGGAATATGAGGAAGCAAAAAACACCCAATCAGAACAGCAAAAATTTAAAAAAGAATAAAAAAATATGAAGAAAGTGTAAGGAGCTTATGGGACAATTTCAAATGTACCACCATTCACATCATGGGGGTGCCAGAAGGAGAAGAGAGGGACAAGAAACTGAAAATCTATTTGAAAAATAACGACAGAAAACTTTCCCTATCTGATGAAAGAAACAGACATACAAGTCCAGGAAGCACAGAGAGTCCCAAACAAGATGAACGTAAAGAGGCCCACACCAAGACACATCATAATTAAAATACCAAAGGTTAAAGACAAAGAAAGAATCTTAAAAGCAATAAGAGAAAGGCAGTTACTTTTAAGGGAGTGCCCATGTAATTGTCAGTTGATTTCTCAACAGAAACTTTGCAGGCAAGAAGGGAGTGGCAAGAAATGTTCAAAGTGATGAAAAGCAGGGACCTGTGACCAATATTACTCTACCCAGCAAAGCTATCATTTAGAATTTAAGGTCAGATAAAGAGCTTCACAGACAAGAAAAAGCTAAAGGAGTTCATCACCACCAAACCATTATTACATGAAATGTTAAAGGGTCTTCTTGAAAAGAAGAAGGAGAAGAAGGAAGAGAAGGAGGAGGTGGAAGAGGAGGAGAAGGAGGAGGAGAAGAAGGAGAAGGAGGAGGAGGAGGAGGAAGAGGAGGAGGAGGAGAACACATATGTAATACCTTAATCAATAAAGAATTTTAAAAAAAGAAAAAAAAATCTCAAAACTGTTAACTATTAAAGTTATGTGATGTGTAGATGGGAGTTCATGAAACTCTTCTCTCTTTACGTTTGTGTATAATTGAAAATGTCCATATAAAGTTTCAACACATAATCTCAAATTATAAAATGATTTATATAATTTTATACTTTTAATTTATATATATTTATACACATATGTTTTTTATACTGTCAATTACAATATGAACAATATTTAAAACATCCAATCCCAAAAGGTCCAAATATATATTTATAATAATACTCCTGATATGGTCATATAACATTACCTATATGTTAAGTATCTTTTCTATTAACTTAAATGTTAGAAAAGTTTTACTTTCTTGTGAATTCAATTATTAAACAATTTAAAAAACACTCAAAGCAGAAAATAAACTTAAAATGAAGATTATGACTCAATTTCAAACCCCTAGCACACACATACTGAATGATTTCCAGTTGACTTTGAATACTATTGGCTTGGCTTCGAGCACTGCTAGCCTTCTCAGTGAGTCCTGTTGTTTCTATTTCATGTTCCCTTATTAACTGCTCAATCCTGTAAAAAAAAAAAAAAAAAAAAAAAAAAAGTGGGGATTGCTATTTGATATAGAAGATTATGCATGTAAATTATGCAAATAATTTTCAATACTCTCAAATTTTGTTTTGGCTTTGAATATGCTGCTCTTTTTATTACCAGTGTCTAAGTAAGATATAGAGTCCTTTATCTAAATCCTTTGGGGACCAACTAGGTTTTAGAATTCAGAATTTAAAAAAAATTTTACAAAAGGTAATAAATTATAAGGACTATATATTATATGACATCCCCAGAGAGGTCTGGGGAAGTAACCTATAGGCCAAACATATTTCTAATGCAATAACAGGCTTTAAAATATTCACTAAATCATAAAGATGATAAAAAGCTTTACATTAGCTCAGGTCAGATTTGCCAACAAATGAGTGACAAACGCTTTCTCCTGACCAAACTTTAGTCCAGCTCCTCTGGGCCTGCTTCTTAATTAGGCCTTCCTGCCTCCGTCCACCTCCTTAAAATGCCTGGGTTTGGTAAGAATCTTGCTTAGTTTAGTGAGAATCCCCTCACCCTTGATGTATCCTCTTGGCAATTTCCACCCGATGACCCCCTCACCCTGCTTCTTGCTATGAATCCTGGCTTGTTCTAGCAGTTGAGCCTGATTTTTCTTTAATGGGAACTCCTATTTCCAATAGTTTTGAATAAAATCTTCCTTACTGTTTTGTGGTGTGTGTGTGTGTGTTAATATATTTTTATTGATTTCAGAGAAGAAAGGAGAGGGAAAGAGAATCATTGATTGGCTGCCTCTTGCAGGATCCACACTGGGGATTGAACCTGCTACCCAGGCATAAGCCTTGGCCAGGAATTGAACCGTGACCTCCTGCTTCATAGGTTGATGCTCAAATACTGAGCCATGCTGGCTGGGCCTTCCCTATTGTTTTAACAAGTGTCAGGATACTTTTTTTTTCTTTAACAATTCACCACAAACCTATGAAAAACAAATTTATGTGTTTCAGAGCTTTTTAGATTTTGCAATTATTGATGAGAGACTGGAGACCTGTGGTGTAGTTTCCTTGTGACTTTCTAGATCACTCAGGCACTTACCTATCTTGATGCTGTTGAAGAAGCATTTCTATTTTGTTCTGTGATTCAGATTTCAGTGCTTCAAGCTGATCCTCTACCTGGTTATAAAGAGATATGGATTTAGAAACCAGTAACTTTAAGCTTGGAAGATTTATAGATTTTCAACTGACGGAATGCTTTAAAAAGATGCAAATAGAAGTAATACTTAAACTGGATACATTCTAACACTGTATTTTATTAATCTTTTATTTTAGCTTTACTCTCACGAAGCTTTATAGGTCAATCAAGCTAGTTCCCTTTATTATAAGAGTTCATTGTGGAAGCAACTCCATTATTTTAGAGTACAAAAATGAGAACTTACTTTTAAGAATTTAAAAAATTATATGCCTAATACTATTGTCTTAATAAATTTTAATATAAAATTGAAGTAGTGTTCTCACCACTTACTGGAAATATCCTCCCTTTAAGATAAGAAATCTCTGTGTCTAATTCTCTTAGGATTTTACTAATAGCTGAGCCCATGTTGCGGAAGTGGATGGTAGACAGGCTGTCGTGTTCATTTATTTTCTTGCCTGAGGCTTGTTCAAAGTCAACTAGGATTGATCGGATTTCATGAAGCACTCCCTCATGACTAAGCATCATCTTTCTTAGCTGCTCTATCTGTGTGTTGCTATCATTCAGCATGTCCTCCTTAAGGCTTCTAGCAGCTTCAAGTTCATGAACTGTATTTTGAAGCTGATTTCTTAAATCTTCCTGGGACTGACTCTCCCTGCGCCTATGAAATAAATAAAAGAGAAAAAAACAATATTGATGAAATTCATAATCACACAAGTAGTAATACACTGCAAAGAGTAAAGCTCTAAAATAATCTCAGGTAACAAATCCCAACCTGATGTCCACCATGGCATCTCTCTCCATTTGCATCTCTTGAAGTTTTGTTTGTAAGTCAATGACTGACTGCCTTAAGTAAAACTTCTGTTTCTCATGCAATTCATTGCTCTGGAAAAATAGAATGCCATGCAAATTAGTCTTTTCTTTTTAATTAAACTTATTGGGATATCATTTATAATAATAAAAGCATAGTATGCTAATTACACTGGACAGCCGAACGACCTTTCCAATGACCTCCAGGACAAAGCCAGGGCTGTGAGGGCTGAGGCAAGCTGCAGCAGCTGTGAAAGCCAAGCCCCTTGCACAAATTTTGTGCGTTGGGCCTCCAGTTAATAAAATTATCTAGGTTTCAGGTGTACAATTTTATAATACACCATCTGATTATTGTTAAATTAGTCTTCATTAGGAACATAGTTCCTGACAGCCAGTAATTTCCAAAATCTATATATTATTAATTTTTAACTTTATTTTTATTGTTGACACTATTACAGCAGATGCCCCCATTTCACACACACATACACACACACACACACACACACACACACCTTTACACACCTCTACCCAGACCGCCTCCCCTCTGACATCTGTCAGTCTGTTCTAAATATATCCATGCCTCTGTTTCTATTTTGTTTGTCAGCTTATTTTGTTCTTTAGATTCCACATATAAGTGAGATAATATAGTATTTGTCTTTCTCTGACTGGCTTATTTCACTTAGTACAATACTCCCCAGATCCATCTATGCTGTCTCCAAGGGTAAAATTTCCTTCTTTTTTGCAGCCATGTAGTATTCCATTGTGTAAATATACCACAACTTCTCTTTTTAATCATCACCAAGGATATGTTTTTATCGATTTTAGAGAAGAGATGGGAAGGGAGAGAGCAAGAGAGGGGGAGGGAGAGAAAGAATAAGAAAGAAGAGATAAATGTGAGAGAGAAACATCAATTGGTTGCCTCCCATATGCGCCTTGATGGGGATCAAACCTGCAACTGAGGTATGTGCCCTGACCAGAAATCAAACCCACAACCTTTTGATGTATGGGATGATACTCCAACTGACAGAGACACCCAGCTAGGGCTATACCATAGCTTTTTTATCCACTCATCTACTGATGGGCACCTGGACTATTTCCAGATCTTGGCTATTGTATACAATGCTGCTATGAATATAGGGGTGCATATATTCTTTTGAATTGGTGTTTTAAGTTCTTAGGATATATCCCCAGAAGTTAGTATGTAGACTTTTCATTAATCCAACTTTTAATACTGAAATAGAAGGCATAGGCTTAATTAGCAAGTTTAACCAATAAATCCATTAAGTTTTTCTTCTAGAAAGTTTAGGTTCTATTCCAAGGCATTGTGCCTCACTATCTTCCCAAACTGGCATCAGGCACTGAAAGAAAAGATTGCAACTCACTTCATTTAGTCTTTTCTGCAAATCTTTGACTTGATGTGAATATTCCTCCAAAACACGTTCAATGTGCTCTTTTCCAGGGTAAGGGATGACTTTCCTGTGAGGATCAGGTTCTACTTCATATTTAGGGAAGAAGGGAATTTGTGTCACCATCCCAGTTGCTGATGTGTTTTCAATTATTGTACCACGTATAGGTGACATAAAAAATGGACTTGAAGAACCTAAATAATAAAGAATTAATTAATTAGCTTATTACTAAAATCATTTTGTGGCAATCATTATCCTAGGTGATTCCCTTATTGTACTTTAAAGGAGCTCAAGGTCTCCTGAGGCAAATAGACAAGTGAAAGTACCTCTGAGAGAGGAGCACATGGTAAAAAGAAGGAGCAGATCAGGAAGAAGGAGGGAGTTTTACCTGATGGTGATCGAGTGATGCTTGAGCTGAATGAACCTTGTCTGGAGGACAAGAGAAGGAAGGGCATTCCAGATAGTGGGAACACCATAATTATTGGCATGGCATATTCTGGGTGAAAGTAAAGTAGTGGCCAGGTATGAAAATGAAAATGTAGGATAGATCATGAAAGGCCTTGTGGGGTCATACCAGGGAGTTTGGATTCATCTTGAAAGTGCTGGGGAATCACTAAATGATTTGAAAGTAGGGGGTCAATATAAGTAGATATGTGTTTTGAAAAAGCTCTCTGGCTTCAGTGTGGAGAATGCATTGACTGGGATAAAATGGAAGTTAGAGAATCCACATAGGAAAAGGCTTTCAATGATGCAGGCAAGAAATAGCAAGAGTGTGCCCTAAAGGAGAGAGCAGTGGTGATAAAATCAAAAGCATGGATTTGAGCAATACATGTGAAAAGTAAATGAGAGGAAAGTGTCAAGTATTTTTCTTGGGTTTTGGGCTTCAGCAACATCCAAGGAGGATGTTTGGTTTGCAAATACTGAACATGGACCTGAAGTTCAGGAGTGAATTTTTGCTTCAGAGATTGGGATTTGGGAATTATCAGCATATGAATTCTAGCAAATCCTTGGCATCAATGGAATCATCTAGGGATAGTATATGGAGTGAAAAGGGAAGAGGATCAAGAGGAGTGCTCTAAGGAAATACCAATGAGTTAAAAGGAAAAACCAAAAGAGTGAAACCCAGGAATATTCACAGAAAACCCATAGAGGTTTTGGAGAATTATATTCAAGACACACTGCTGACTTGCACTAAGGAACAGAGACAGTGTGCGATGGTAAGAGGCCATCCATAAGCAGGCTGTGAAAAGCACTTAGCTGAAAATTTATGCTATCTTTCATGCAAAAGAAGGACTAGAAGTCAGACCCAGCAGTCCAAAGAATGGTGTCAAGAACCATGGACAATTATTTCCAGACCAAAGAATCTATATATATAAAAGCCTAAGCAACCAGCCAACCATTCGACCATTCAACTAGTAACTATGACATGCACTGGCCACCAGGGAGCAGACACTCAATGCACAGGCATGGAAACAGACTGATGAATCTCAGAGGAAAGGTGGGAAGAAGGAGGGGAGGGAGAGATTAACCAAAGATCTTATATGCATACTAGAGGCTCAGTACAGGGATTTGTGCACCCTTTAGCAATCCCCTCAGGGGATGTCAGACTGATACCCGCAGGCAAGGGTGAGGGATCCCACTAGTGCACAAATCCATGCATTGGGCCTCTAGTATTAAATAGATAAAGTGCATTTAAAGTTAAAAGGCACATTCCACAATATATTACTTCTATCCTTAGCCAGTTTTGCTCAGTGGCTAGAACATCAGCTTGTGGACTAAAGGTGCCCAAGTTTGATTCTGGTCAAGGGCACATGCCTGGGTTGTGAGCTTGATCTCCAGTAGGGCATGTGCAGGAGGCAGCCAATCAATGATTCTCTCTCATCATTGATGTTTCTATCTCTCTCTCCCTCTCCATTCCTCTCTAGAATCCATAAAAAATATATTTTTAAAAAGATATTACTTCTAATTGTTATAACAACCATTTAGATAAAATATAAATTGTGTTATATGAACAGAAATTAAAAAATTTCTGAAAAATAATACCAACAAAAAGACTACACATCAGAATTTGAGATACATTTCTGTGAATAGAAGGAGCAAGACTTAGTAACTGACTGGCTGTGAGTGTTGGTAAGAGAAAAGAAGTCAAAATGATACAGAATTCTGCCTTAGAGTCAATGAAGGAAGATAAGGTGTTTAGGGAAACATTGAATGTGTTGAAGTTGCTCAACATGAAAACAATTTCTAAGCCAAAAAGTAATGTTAACATATGCTAAAAAAAAAAAAAAAAGAAAAAGATATGTTATTTTAAAAGAGTAAACAATTTCTCAAAAAGTAGACTTATACAGAATATCAAAAACATTATGGCCAAGGTCTGTGCTGAACAGTTAAGCATACTAAAAGCAGTAGCTTGAATGAATACTAAACTGCTTAATTCTATTTTCCCCACTTTGTTTTATAAAGAACATATACCTCCATTGGATGCGATGCCACTACTTGATAAATCTTCACTATGTGATTCACAAGGTTTTTTTTCCATATTAAATATTGCTGCCTCTTCTTAGAGATCTTGAAATATGAATGCTTCACTGTTAGGTTCTTTTAGTTCTTATCTATAAAAGACAGGGATTCAATATTTGTTGATAAGGTATAATGTAAAAATATTTATTGAAATGGGATTAACTTTGTTCACATTTGAAATTTAGTAATAATTTTTCATCAGGAAAATATTTATACAAAAAAATGTATTATATAAAATTTAAAAATTAATAGAATCGTATTGTAAAAAGTGTTGATTTTGATGGCCAACAGGATTATTAAAGAAAACCTAAAAAAAACAAAACACTCTAATACTTTAGTTATTATAATAATTAAAACTCTAATCGGGAAAAGAGGTTTTTCTCTCAAGTCTCTTTCATAAAGTTACATTATCAAATACTGGAAGAAAATATCTCCTTAGTAAAAAAAAAAGTCACAAATTAGCTTTAAAAAAAGTCACTAACCAGAAAATTATAAACTGAAAAACTTCTTTGATATCAAATAGTGCTCATAATTTTAGATTAGGCCAAGAGGGGACGTCTGAATCTGGACAACAATGGTGGTGGTCTGATTCCAAAGCTCTCCCTACTTTTATTAAAATAACCATAAAATCAACAAAGGGAACAAATAAATAAAGCCACATGGACCCCTTCTGTATCTCCAGTAGACAGGGAATACCATAACCTTCAAATTATTTGCAAGCAGAGGAAAATTATTTCCCAAAGTTTCTCCCACTGTCTGCCTCCCACCACTGTAAGCCCGAGGGTATGGAGGATGGGAGAGGAGATGATCAAAAGGAGCAGATGGATGAGAATAAGAACAGACAAAAGAAAGTGAATAATAAAAAAGCTGAGACACTAAGCAAAAGTTGGAACTTGAAACCATAGCCCTGGCTATGCCTTAACGGCTTGAAAGTGTGCAGGAGCCAGAAATAGCAGCCTCAGAGAAGCAGTGTTTCGGGGGAGAATCATATATGGAGAGAAGAGGTGATCGCCACTGAAGACATAGTAGAAAGGAAAAGGAGGAAATTCCATCACATACAAAAAGAAAGCAAGATATGCCAACTCTCCTTCTACCCCTCATTCCACCATCACCATCCATAAAAGAAACTGCCCGGAAGAGGACACTCTCAAACTAGGAATCCTGTTCACAAAATGAACAGAAATAGACAAAAGCAGACCTCATCCATACAAAACTACTACAAAATGTAAGAAAATGCTAATAAAATCTTTTCTGCTGGTTAAAAATTGTCCTTACCTCCCCATCCACTTGCTGCCCCACCAACAAACATGAATTCAAAGAAAATTAACACAACAATCCAAACTGAACTAAATATTCTCAAACAAGCATTTAGGGATATAAAAAATCACCCTTAAATCAGAAATGTAAAACTTAACAAGAGAAATGAATAAGAAACAAATAAAACTAGCAAACAAACATAAGGAAATTAAATGAGAGCTGGTTGAAGTCATGAAACAAGGTAGAAAAAGACAAAATTATATTAGAAATTAACACCAAATAACAAAGTACACGAGAGAGGATGGATTGTACTAAAAAGTTAATAAAGGCATGAAGAAAATCAGGAAAACAACCAAGAGAATGAGAACTAAGACAAATACATAAATTGGGTGAGAGAAGAAGTGAATGAAATGAAAGATAAGCAAAGGAGAATGAACATAATTGGTGTCCCTGAAGAAGAAAATCAAAACCATGATGCAGAACTACTATTTAAAACTATAATCCAAGAAAGTCTCCTAGAAATAAAGGAAGACCTGAATTTATACATTTTTCATACTTGGGAAAATCAACATAGAATGATCAACTCTGAAACATATCCTAGTAAAACAATAATATTTTAAAGACAATGAAAAAATCCTCAGGGCCTTCAGGCAAAAAAGATGAACTACTTTTCAAAGGCAAGAGGATTACAATAGCATCAGATTACTCAAAAACAACAATACAAAGCAAGGCAACTATAAAGCAGCATTTTAAAGAAATATAAGGAAAGCGCATAAAAACTGAGATAAGATATTATATGCAGCCAGGATCTCCTTTGAAAGATTCGAAGCCATAGAAAAATGGTTTTGACTATACACTGTACACAGGTGCCCTTCTGAGGAATCTCTAGAGAGGGTGAAGCTTCATCCAACCAGAAGACAACTGGCAAGTGTGGCGAAGTCTTAACTCCTGGTGGAAATCTTTTGGGTTTTCTGTAGGTTTTTAATTTTTCAAACTAAAATTTGGAATAAAGATAAAGACAAACATTAAAAAAGAAGATGACTGGGAAACTTTACAAAACAATTTGTGATGAACATATAAATATTCAACTGCAGAATTGAGACTAAAACATGATTGTCAAAAGATACCATTTAAAATTGACAAATTAAATAAGGAAAAAAGGAGTTTATAAGTGCACTATAAAAATATTACTGCAGCCAAACCCAGTTTGGCTCAGTGGGTAGAGCGTTGGCCTGTGGACTGAAAGGTCCCAGGTTCAATACAGGTCAAGGGCATGTACCTTGCTTGCGGGGCACATCCCTGGTAGGGGATGTGCAGGAGGCAGCTGGTCGATGTTTCTCTCTCATTGATGTTTCTAGCTCTCTATTCCTCTTCCTTCCTTTCTGTAAAAAAGCAATGAAATATATTTTTTAAAAATATATTACTGCAAAGGTAATCACTAGAATAAAAAAAACTTCTCAGTGGCAAAAGAATTTTAAAAAGAAAAAATAAGGAAGAAACACCAAACAAATACTGCAAATAGAATATAATACAGTAATTACACACAAAATAATAATGTAATAATAATATCACAAGTTTTATTTCTTTTTAATTTATTGCTTTTAGAGAAAGATAATATGATAGAATTTAGGCCAAATATAACAGTCATGTCAATAAACATGAAGAAACTTAACTTGCCAATTCAAATAAAAGGATTTTCAAATAGACTCTTAAAAAAATTAAACTCTATATTATACACAAAAGGATACTTACAAGGCACTGATTCTAGTACAGTGATAGATAAAGATTTGCCAGATAAATGAAAACAATAAGAAAGCCTGGATTAAAATCCTGATTCTAGACCAAAAAGTCTTCAAGGTGAAGAACAGTATATAAGACAAAGGGCACTTCAAGGTAAAAGGCACATTCTGTAATAAAGATATTACTTCTAATTGTCCGATATAACACAATCACTTAGACAAAACATAAATTGTGTGATAAGATCAGAAATTAAAGAATTTCTGAAAAATAATGCCAATGAAAACCTCCACATCAGTATCTAAACATTTAAGTAGTGAAAAGAGGAAAGTTTCTAGCCTTAAATTTCTATTTCAAAAGTGAAAGAATGAAAATAAGTGATTTAAATTTCTAACACAAAAAGGTAGATTAAAAGTAAAACAAAAGAAAGCACATGCTAGGAAACAATAAAGATAAAAGCAGAAATTAATGAGGTAGAAAACAGAAAAATAGATAAAAGTAATGAATCAGAATCCTGATTCTTTAAAAAAAAAAAAAAAGAAAACAATACAAAATATATAGACATAAACCATCAAAGTGACAGAGAGAGGAACATCACATATAATATACTGTTTATCATTTTTACGTTAATTCATAATTGTAAGCATAGGGTTAAAAGATTTTTTTTTTAAACCTGTGAGCTGAAGGGAATTTTATTGAACAGAATTCCTTTTTATTTCACTCACAGTTTCTCCCTTTTGATTACTGAGATGCAATCTGCCAAAACTACAATTGGATAAATTCTTCCTTAATATGTTTCATACTATAATTTTAGCAAATAAGTAGTAGGTATGGAGATGTTCTGTCAAGAATTATAATAATGTTAGTCAAGATCGCTAGGCAACTTAAATGTTCTAAATAGAAGAGATTGTTATTTGGGGGAAAAACCCTCATTTAAACAAGTTTTATCATGAATGTATAGTGTATACTTTTACTTACCCACTAAAATGATGCATTTGGGGATTCTTCAGTATGATGAAAAACACTAAGACAATTCAAATTACTGAGCAATGTTATTATCACAAATTAGAGATAGATCAAAAGCATAAAGGAATGAGGACAGGCAGAATTATATAGCCAGTGTTGGGCAATCATACCCTAATCCATTTTGCTTAATACTAAAGTTTTTGGTATCAAGCATGAAACAGAACCTATGAGCAAGATAAGCAGAACTGGAACTAGTAGTTGGAAAAGAGAGAAAAGAAGAAAGGAGTTTTGACTTTAGAATATCCTGATATGGAAACTACATTTACTTACTTTGGTATAAGATGATGAATGAAATAAACTCATTAATTCAGTATCCACGCATAGACAGCAGCCTATTGAAGAGTAGCAGACCTTCAGAGGAAATATTTTTCTTGGAAAATTAATAGTTTAAAAAAGAAAGCTTCGATTTAGTTAAACAATAATTATAAAACAACATTTATTTGTAAAGAAAATGACTAGTACTTCTATTTGCCAATGCCACCTTTATTTTATGAACTTTACAATAGGAAATCTCTTTTAAAAATACTTGAATTCGGATTTTCACTATTTTAGATTGACCAAATCCTCAGTTTGGTCAAATAATTCAGTGTTCCTCTAATTTCATTACACTTTAAGAACTAAAACATTATACCTGATTTCAGGCATAAGTCTTACTAAAATATTAAGGATTTCTGGTAAAAAGAAAAAAAAAGTTTTTAAGTTTTTAACCTTAATAAATCATAAATTGTTAAAACGCTATACTTTTTATAATGGGTAACATAAGATGAATTTACATTGTATTTGTTTAAATCTCTGAGTAAAGTACAAAGATGAGATCGTGGCCTCTTCTAGTAATGCCCAAGATTAATTCTGAACAATTCTGCCTGATTTAAAATTGTGACCAGATTCCCAGTGAAAGGAGCCTTATATTTCTGACAAGTAATAGCTAGGTAAAGATTCTACCTTGGTTATTCCATTGGAATGTTGCAGAAAAGACCTTAGAAACCACAGACCACAACAAGAGGACTTTCGGAGGAAAACAGTGTACAGACTTTTTTTTGTTTGTTTGTTATACAGTTGAGTTAAAGGGCTTTAAAGTGTCTCCTGGGTTCTTACCCCTTCTCCTGGCTTCCAAAAGACCAAGGTGGCTGTGTGGCTATCCTTTCCCCAATGAGAACAATCCTCAACCTGATTGCCTATGACTACTCAATGTGGACCTCTCCCGTGACCATGATAGAATGTCACTGTCTCTATAGTAAGTTGACTTAGAATCTATGCTCTATTTTGATTGGGTACAGATGACTTATAACCTGTGTTATGTTAATCAGCTAATGACTCAAGCCCATAGAATGCCAAACCATTCTATCTTCCAGAGAAGCCTTCTCCTGGCTTCCAAAAGACCAAGGTGGCTATGTGATTATCCCCTATTGGGATTTCCCCCCAATTTTTGGAGATATTTTTATTTTATTTCATTAAGGCATTACATATGTATCCTTATCTCCCCATTACCCCCCCCCCCAAACCCCCAACTCATGCTCTCACCCGCTTGTTGTCTGTGTCCATTGGTTAGGCTTATATGTATGCATACAAGTCCTTTGGTTGACTTCTCCCCTTTACCCCTCCACTCCCGTCCCTTCCCTCTGAGTTTCGATGGTCTGATCGATGCTTCTCTGTCTCTGGATCTGCTTTTGTTCACCAGTTTATATTGTTTATTATATTCCATAAATGAGTGATATCATGTGATATTTATATTTCTCTGATTGGCTTATTTCACTTAGCATAATGCTCTCCAGTTTCATCCATGCTGTTGCAAATGGTAAGAATTTCTTCTTTTCTTTTCTTTTCTTTCTTTCTCTTTTTTTTTTCTTTACCACAGCAAAGTATTCCATTGTGTAGATGTACCATAGTTTTTAATCCACTCATCTGCTGATGGGCACATAGGCAGCTTCCAAATCTTGGCTATGGTAAATTGTGCTATTAACATAGGGGTACTTATATCCTTTCTGATTAGTGTTTCTGGTTTCTTGGGATATATTCCTAGAAGTGGGTTCACTGGGTCAAGTGGGAGTTCCATTTTTAGTTTTCTGAGGAAACTCCATACTGTTTTCCACAGTGGCTGCACCAATCTGCATTCCCACCTTATTGAGACTTTATAACATTGATCCATAATCTCACAGAACCAGTCTGCAGGTGTATTTTCCTTAGGAAATTCTAAAGTTCCCCAAGATTGATCCCAATAACATATCACATAAATATAAGAACATTAATGACCATCACTTCACTGCTTGAGCTAATGTTAATTGCTTATTAACTTCATATTCATTTTAGTGTCTGTTTTCTCAATTGCATTCTTTCTCTCTAGATGTTGTCAGTGCCTGTTAGGGTTTAAATCCTGGCTCTGTGATCCACTAGCTCTGTGATCTTGAAAACAATATTTAACCTCCATAAGACATAAAGATAAAGAGTGTATAACTGAAAAGAATAAGAGTTAACTAAGATAACTCATGAGCAGCCTTAATATGGTCCTTACTTCAATCAATAAGTATATAGTATCACATAATAGGACAGTAAAACATGAATAACAATAATATACTAACTCAATTCCATAATAAACATTTTAAAGTATGCTTATTAATATATATTTCATTAGATGAAATTTATTATTTCATATAGTTCTACTAATAGAAAAGAAAGTGGATTTAGAACGCATTGAGTGAACACAGGAACTATATTAATGTAATATAGAATTAAGCTATTTAAGATCATATTTCATCAGTACAAAATACCATCTTGGAAGGAGGCAGAACAGAAGTACAGAACTTCGAATCAGAAAACTTAATTCTGTCATTAGTTAACTGTGAGAGCAGGGGCAAATTTTTACATATCTCTGAGCCTCAATTTCCACCATTACTAGATAAGGTTAAAGTTGTGTTTTTCAAACTTTTTTAGGCAGTAGAAATCTTTATTTAAATCTTTAGAATCCCTACTACACACTCTCCTCTATGCCCCGAGACATCATAATGGAAAACAGAAGGCTCCACTGAGCAGAGTTTGAAAACCACAGATATAGCCCTTGTGGCTTTATCTTAGATATTCCAGCCTAGAAATTCATCAAATTCAAGGCTTCGGTTTCTAAGACAGATCAAATATAGATATAATAAAGTATATAGTTGTTTATGTTCACAATTCTTAAGTACAAAAATAAAACAAGAGATACCTTAATATCTGGATATTCTTATTTTCACTTATCCTATTAATACCTGAAAAAAACAAAATATTTTAAAGTATGCTTATTAATATATATTTCATTAGATGAAATTTATTATTTTCAAAAATTTCAATTCACAAGTTCATTTTCAACACTTAAGATCCGACAGCACCCAAAACACATATATACAACAACAGCAATACAAACCTTTAAGTTTTTTTCCTTTGGGCTTATTTTATTTATGAAAGTATATTTTTATGGCACTTATCTAATCTATGTTTACACAATAGAACATGTTCAATTACATGCTCCCTATTAGTGCAATCTAATTTTGTTGGTACAGATCTCATTGGCATTATTAAGATAACAAAGTAAACATATAGCCACATGGCCCCCTTTTTCATATGTTTATCCCCAGACCTGATCTTCCTCCAGGTACAGTCCAAACTGACTTATATAGCCGCCTGAATGTCTTCTGATCTGCTTTTATTTCTTGGAGATGCATTGACCAGGCAACAGATCTTGTGCTTGGTTAGAAACGTTACTAGGTAGAGGAACTTTTGTGAGAGGGTTAGAAATAGGTCTATAAAGTTTAAGAAGTGGAGCTGAAATGATGAACAACTAGGATTTTTGGAATATCTCAGTGGAATCTAAGTGAATAGTTGCCTCATTGAAAAAAATGAGAGTCAATATTCTAGGTGCAGAACTAGGACTAATGCTTAGAAGAAAAGGGAGGTAGATTCTAGGTCAGAACTAGGACTAATGCTTAGAAGTAAAGGGAGGTAGATTCTAGGTCAGGACAGAGATGGATATTCTGAAAACTAGAGTGCCTCGTGAGGCTTGTGAGGTGTCCGAGCTGAGGTAGATGAGCATCTGTTGGGATGACAACTGTCACTGGCTGTCCTCTCTAAAGCAAAGATCTCTAAAATCTTCTCCAATTTGGACATTCTATAATTTACTCTGGAAAACATTTTGCGAAAAGATGACCAAAAAAATATGATGACTTCTCCCAGGTGATTTCAGTCAACAACAAAGCCAGATAGAGACATTTCCACTGCTTCCATCAAGTTTCATGCTATTTGTTTAAAAAATAATAACTGGCTTTAGAAAAATTTAAATGAATGTATGTTCTTTTAATATCTCTGCCTATATGTTTACAGTCATCTTAAATTCATTTTACACCATATCTGGTCTCTTCATATTCCCATCTAATCTGCTTTCTAGGCTGTTCTCAGATGATAACACCATAAATCTAACTTCCCAGGTTAGACATTTCAGTGTCTTTTTAAAAAAATATATTTTTACTGATTTCAGAGAGGGAGAGAGATCGAAACATCAATGATGAGAGAGAATCACTGATTGGCTGATTCCTGCACACCCCCTGGTGGGGATCGAGTCCACAACCCAAGCATGTGCCCTTGACCAGAATCGATCCTGGGACCCTTCAGTCTGCAGGCTGATGCTCTATCCACTGAGCCAAACCAGCTAGGGCTCTTTATCTATTCTTCATCTACTCAAATTCCATATCCAATTAGCAGCCATACTCTGTTGAGTCTGTCTCTGTTAATATCTTTTAACTCAGCAAAGAAGACTTAAGTGTGCGCATAAATCATAAGGAACAAACCCTGGAATATGCTATTTAGTTCATTTTAGTTCTTTTGTATTCTTTCATTCTTTAGTAAACTCTTGCCAGACCTTATAAAATACCTCAAAATAATCTTTTTAAAAAATATATATATATTCTATTGATTTTATACAGAGAGGGAGAGAGATAGTTAGAAACATCGATGAGAGAGAGTCATTGATCAGCTGCCTCTTTTTATACACCCCCTAGTGGGGATATGCCCACAACCAAGGTACATGCCCTTGACCGGAATCGAACCCGGGACCTTTCAGTCCCCAAGCCGACATCTATCCATTGAGCCAAACCGGTTTCGGCTCAAAATAATCTTTTTAGCTTCACTTTCTCACAATCTTTAAGAGTTCCCTTTAAAATCAGAGCATTTTTGTCCTGTCTTGCTCAAAGATTAAGGTGTGAACTAAGACTAGAACTCAAAACCCTTTATGATATGGCCTAACAACCTTCCAACTTCATCTCCATTCAGACATATCCTGTGCCCCAATCAAGGTCTACTTGCTGTGTCCTCAACATGTCCTGCTCTTTTAAGACTCTGCTAAAGTCTTTCTTCCTAGAAAAATCCTCCAGTTTAGTTTTTAGGGATGTGGAAAATGAGGTTTAATAATAGATTACTAATGGCAATATACATTGATCTAGTCTTTAAAATAAATATCTACACTAAATAAGAGAGGAAAATGCTAATTGACCGTACCTTCGCTATGCCCACAGCCAATCAGAGCGAGTATGCAAATTAACCCAACAAAGATGGAGGTTAATTTGAATACACTGAGGGAGGGAGGAGTGAAGACTGAAGACAGCTTAGAAGGAAGAGGGAGGGAAAGTGGAAAGTAAGGTGGCTGCCAGAGGGAAAGCACGGGTGGCAGCATCGGTGCACAACCGCACCTGTGGTGGCGGTGGGCAGGGCAGGGCGAGGTGGGGCGGGGCAGATGGCAGCAGCGAGCCACTGTGGCAGCGGCTTGCAGGAATCTTCCTGCAAATGGGCTCCTAGTCTATAATAATAAAAGCATAATATGCTAATTAGACCGAATGTCCTTCCAGACGTCCTTCCTTCTAGACTAGGGGTGTCAAACTCAATCAGAGAAGGGGCCAAAATCTAAAATCCAGCCTAAATCGCGGGCCGAATGGTTTACTGAACAGTCATAAACTGACAATGTCATAAACTGACAGCGGAGTGCAGTGATGACAGCGCAGTGCGGGCCACATTGCAAGGCCTGGCGGGCTGGATTTGGCCCGCGGGCCTTGTGTTTGACACATGTGTTCTAGACAAAGCTGCAGTGGGCAGGGGCCATGGTAGAGGTGGCAGAGATCCCTGGCCATGGCCGCAGGCGGGGCCGAGGCAGAGGCAGCTACTGTGGTGGAGGCCAAGATCCTTTCATGAATTTCGTGCATTGGGCCTCTAGTCCTAATAATAAGAGAATGAAAACTATCCAATGTCTCTGAAAAAAATAACTTAATGTAGAGGAGGACATTTAATATTTGGAGGATGTGCTCCCCTTACTCTTCCCACATCAAACACAGTAAACTTCGATTAAATCATTCATATACAAGCCACGTGGCACAGGGCCTCGCACATAGTCAGCATTCAATAATTATTAGTTACTGTTGTTGGCATTTTGATGCTTTACAATGCTTCACTGTACTGCTATGATCAATGCTTCTAGGCATACTAGAGATAGAGCTGTTTAAGATCAAGAACAGGTTTCTACCCTCATGAATCTTACAGTTTAATGGAGAAAGAGAGACACTAAAGAAACAAATCAAAATATAATTTGGGGAATGGTTAAATGCAATGATGAGAATAACAATATACAGAGACGAAGTTGAAACTACTTAGGGTGGGTCAGGGAAGGATTTTATGAAGAGGTGACATTTGAGCTGAATGAGTAAACAGAGTTAGCCCTACAGAGGATTAGGGAAGATCCTAAGAGGAAATACCAGACGAAAAAGTCCTGGGATAAAAAGGGCTCAGTGTTCACTGAGAGATGAGGAAGGAGGCTGCATGTAGTCGAGGAAGGATGAGAGGCCTACTTATGGATAGCCAACTGTGTACCACACCCAAAGCAATTCCTTCCCGAAATTATCCTGAGAAGTTGCTGGGGAGATTGGTAGAGGGTAGAGCTCACAGGGGCTTTAAAAAGCCATATGAAGAATTTCAGGGTTTATTCTCATTGCGATGGCAAGCCATTGGAGGATTTTAGTCAGGGGCATATAATCCTCCAGCAGCTGGGTGGACAATATACTGAGAAGAGGACAATAATAAGGCCATTGGAGTAGCCTAGCAGAAGGACTAAAACTTAACTCTGAAGTAGGCCAGTGATTCAAAGTGTATTGGAACTGGGGGTGGGAATGGGGATTGACTGTAAAATGGGCATAAAGGGCTTTTTTGGGTGATGAAAATGTTTTAAACTGAATTGCAGTAATGATTGCAAAACTCTGTAAATTTACTAAAATTCATTGGATGTTATACTTAAAATTGGTGAATTTTATGGTATATAAATTATACCTCGAAAAAGCAGTTCAAGAAGGAATTGAATTGTCTTCTCTTTGTGATGTTTGTGGGGCAAGAGCAGGGGTGCAAACTATAATAGTAGCCTGTGTCCCAGAAATCAATCAAACTGAGACGCTGATTTCTCTGTGCACTCTGATAACTCCACAGTGTCTTCATTTCAAGATGACTAAAAGGTTGCTTTTAGCCAGATGTTAACACCCCCTCCTAGAAGCACTCTGGCTTTGCTCTTTTCCCCAGGGCTGGACTCAATCCCCAGGTGTCTGCAACTCTTGGTATGAAGGCTTCCAATAATGTCTCAGTGAAGGACCAAGCCTTATTCTCTAAACCAGGGCAAATACAGTGATATAGTAATAGAAATACTTTCAAGAGTTTAAAATTTTACTTTAAGTGCCAGACTACCTCTTTCCTAAGCACCTAGTTTATTTTCTCCTTACCAAATTCCTTGTTCAAATTTTTGCCTTCCGGTTTACAGGGCTTAAGAAAATTTTTGGTGTTCTCCATTATCAAATCTGTCACTGCCCCAGCTGGAGGGCATTAAAATATTCATCAACACAGGATTGATTCTATGTGACTTATAAGCATGACCATATGTATTTGGTCATGCTGTAATTGCCATGACTAATTGCCACAAGCGTGGTGGCTTAAAACAATAGCCACTTATTCTCTTACAGTTCTGAAGGCCGGAAGTCCAAAATCAGCCTCCCAGGGCCAAAGTCAAGGTGTTGGCAGGGCTCTAGGAAACCCACTTCTTTCCTCTTCCAGCTGCTGCTGGCTGCTGGCATTACTCAATTTTGGGGCCTCATCATTCTAACCTCTGCCTCTGTGGTCCCTGTATTCTCCTCTTTGATCAAATCGCCCTCTGCCCTCACCTATAAGAACACTTGTGCTTGCATTTTGAGCCCACCCAGGTAACCCAGGGAAATCTCCACATGTCAAGATCTTTGACTTAATCATACCTGCCAAGACTTCTTTTCCTCATAACATTACAGTTTCCAGAGCGTTGGTCCTGATGTTTTTGACCCTTACTCAGCCTACTATATAACTTTGGGCCATCTAGTTCGGGAACAGACAGTTCATAAGCAGTCCTATTTAATAAGTTGTGGAGTTTTAACGTGAGTGACCCAAACATACAGGACGTCATTGAGTCCTCTTTGTGAAACAGTAAAGACTTTGCACATACAGAATAAATTGTTGATTTCTGCCCTCGTTTTATTTTGGGAATCTAACAATATCCCTATGGCATAAAAACCATTTTATCTACCACACAGATAGATAATTGTGTAAGATTAAAAACGTTACGACAGGATCCGTAGTTTCCCTCCCCAAATGTATGGTACAGAGCTGGGAGGGCCAGACCTCTCCCTCCACTCCCACGCCCACACACGACTTTGCACGCAGAGAAACAGTCCCACCTAACTGGTCTCTGGGACACGTGGAAGGTGCAGGCCCTTTTCTGACAAAGTAAGAAGTGGTTGCCGGTCAAAACCCAATGAGAACGAGCCCCCCTTATTCTCCTCTACTTTCCCCCGACCTTCCTGTACAGCAGTGTTTCCCAAACTTCTCACCTAGTGGAAATGTTAAAATACCGATTCCTGAGTCTGTAACTGCTCTGTGTTAGAGCACTAGTTAAGTATACATTTTACCTATATGTTCCCAAAAATTCTAGTTTAGCACTTCTTAGTTGGGATTCAGGAATCTGTATTTGAACAACTCCACCAGGTGATTCTCATCACGAGAGAAGTTTGGGAAACACTGCTGTACACCAACAGAACCAGGTACAGCCTGGGAGAGGACTGGAGCAGAGTTCTGTTCAAAGGGGTGGACTCATTTGGCAGCTCATGTCTGATGGGTGCTGACAGCAGGGCGGAGCCAGACTCACCGGCCGCTCCAGGGCCTGCACGGCCCTCACTACACCCGCAGGTGGGATGGGGCTGGTGACTGTCCCAGGCCAGACCCTCCCCTGACCTCCAGGGCCTCCCGCCCGCCGGGGGCTGGCAGCAACCGGAGGGGACAGCAATGTTGTGCCCGGATCCACGGATCCGGATCTTTCTCCCCTCCCCGTCCCCCGCCCCAAATCGAATACTTTGCACATGGCCCGGTGGTCCCGGAGTTACAGCCACTGCCCCAGGGGCGTCCTGCGATCCCCGAAATCCACATCCTGGTAAATCCACCAACACCGAGGTCTGGGAGGGTCAGAAAGGAAGACGCGCTGCTCCGGGACGTCCGGGGCCTCCGGGCCCCCGCGCTCCCCCGCTCCCGGGCCGGGGCGGCCTCTGTACCTGCAACCAACTCCTCATCCTACGGGACCGGCGCCTCCGCGCAAGGGCGCGGCGGGCGCGGCGGCCGCACCTGCGTCCACCGGGAGGCGGCGGGGACAGCGGGGGCGGATCCTCCTGGCGGCTGGGGCGCTGGGCTCGGCCCCGCCCACCCCGTCCCCCGGCGCCCCGCCCACCCCGCGCGCGCGGGCGGCGGTTGGGCACCTGGTGGAGACGTGGGGGCGGTACGTACGGGAGAAGCTCCGCCCCCAGACGCCGTCGCCGGGGCAACCGAGTGCCAGTCCCGCCAACCTCCCCCAGGAGCCGGGTGCCTGCACCAGCCCGGCCTCCCATCCGGCCAGCTCTGCCCAGAAAAGGACCCAGCATCTGGGCTCCTCTCGGACGCTGTGCCCCTCCAGGCCTCTCACTGTGGCGACAGCTTCCTAACCTCCTAGCCCAGGCCCCTATGGCTCTGCTCCCGGATTGTAATCATTTTCTGAAAATGTTACTTATTTTTGCTTTGAGTCCCACTGAATTCTCATGTATCAATGGACCACCAGAATTCTGTGGTTCTGGGGCATCATAAATGCTATACGTGAATGGTGCAGAAAGGAAAAAATGCCCGTTGTATGTACCTCTTTGGGTCATGCTCTTTCTCTATTATCACATCAATTTTCATATATAAAACACCAGTTTAAATAAAATTTAAAATTTCAAGTAGTAAAACCAGGGGGTATTAATCCAAGAAATGAGTTCTCAATATGGAGCACAGGTCACAAGCCCATAAAGTGCACCTGGCTATATTACGGTAGTTTGGGAACTCTCAGATTCACATTATGCTGCTGGGGATTTTCCTCCATCTTAAAGAGACACATAAAGAGATTATTCTTTTTTCATCTGAGCGGTTGCCTAAAGAGATTATGCAAACTTTAAAATAAGATTTTTGTCTACTTAGGATGGTTCTGAGACTTTCTTTCTAGAGAAAACGAAATAGCCTTTCAAACCTACAATTTAATCATTTATTGTCTACGATTACTTTAATGATTGTTTAGTTAGAAGATCCACTAGATGTCACTATAACTTTTTCTCAGATGTAATCCAGTGACATTTTCATTCTTTGAGATAATAAACTCAGAGGCATTAAAAAAATTAAGGAAGTTCAAAGTCATATTTAAAGTGATAGCAAAGACAAAGAGAAGAATGTTAGGGCTTACTATAAAAAATGCAAATCAAGAAGTGAGAATTTTGAGTAGAACACATTAACTTCTCCTTAAGTAATGTTAACAAATTGAGTGATGTGTAATTTCTAAGATGCCAAAACAATGATTAGGCAAATGACATTTAAAAGAGTGGTACAGGCATGCCAGACAATGAGAGAGTTAATATGATTGAAATATTTTTCTGTCCTGGAGCCATATTCACAGAAACAGCAACAGGAACTCAACTGCCAACAGTGGGGATGTTTCAGAAAGAGACAAAAAAGTAGAGTTGTGAGTTGTGTTCAATCAATTGTCATGAAAGGACGAATTTGATTGGAAAGTGGTAGTAAATCTAAGTTAGAGGCAAAAGGAAGCAGGGAAGCAGTAAAAGAAAAGATTCAAAACTGTATCAGCGAGTCAGCACTAGCTTCCCTAAACTTTCTCCTAAACCAGGAAGAACCATGACATGAAGGGTGTCATTATGTATCACTCAGAACTTTTCAGTTGCAGCTAGCAGAAACCCAAAGCCAACTGTGTAAGTGAAAAATAAACAGGTATGTATGGGCTCACAAAACTGATGAGTAGAGTAGCCATAGGTATAGCTGCATCTAGTTAAGGCGGCAGTTCTAAAAGAATGGTCTGGGGATCTTGGGGAGTCCCTAGAGCCTTTTGGGTCCCAATGATCAAAACCTTTTTTGTAATAATAAGACCTACTTTGCTTTTTTGTCACTAGTTCTCTAACAAGTGTATCGTGGAGTTTTCTGGGAGCTGTGTGATATGGATATCAAACAGAGAGAATAGGGAAGTACCGCGTTTCCCCGAAAATAAGACCTAGCGCATGGAAAGATAAGGCATCCCCTGAAAATAAGACCTAGCGTAACTTTGGGAGAAAAAATTAATATAAGACACTGTCTTATTTTGGGGAAAACAGGGTAGATAGCAGGACCCAACCGTCTTCTATTCAACTGGCCAGGAGGAGATTTCAAAAATGTAAAACAATGCCATTCTTCTCATTAATTTTTGTTGTTTGAGAAAATATAATGATTTTTCACCAAAATATGTTAGTTCTGCCCTAATGGGTTTGGCTCAATGGACAGAGCGTCAGCCTGCAGACTGAAAGGTCCCAGGTTCAACCTTGGTTGCGGGCACATCCCCAGTAGGTGGTGTGCAGAAGGCAGCTGATCAACGTTTCTCATTGATGTTCCTAACTATCCCTCTCTCTTCCTCTCTATAAAAAAAATCAATAAAATATATTTTAATAAAATAAAATACATTCGTTCTTTTAACATACTAAATGAATTTATTATTTTTATTTTTTAATATATTTTATTGATTTTTTACAGAGAGGAAAGGAGAGGGATAGAGTTAGAAACATCGATGGGAGAGAAACATCCTGAACACCCCCTACTAGGGATGTGCCCACAACCAAGGTACACGCCCTTGACTGAGATCGAACCTGGGACCCTTCAGTCCATAGGCTGATGCTCTATCCACTGAACCAAACCCATTAGGGTGGATTTATTATTTTTAAATGAATTAAAAAATAAATATTTTAAATGTTCTTTTTTGTTTAAATTTTCTACAACAGTAAATGTTGATAACATTTTTATGGAGCCCTCAGTGCTTTTTAAGAGTATAAAGGAGTCCTGAAATCAAGAATTTTGAGAATTGATGGTTTAGTGAGGTACAGTGCACCCAGGACTCAAATGGTATTACCAGATCACTGACTCCATTTCTTGGATTGATTTCTTGGGGAGTAGACTTCCTTCTTGGGTTTGTAGTGACCTACCTACCAGTTTGGCAGTAGGAGAGAATGCTCCAGTGGAATTTTTAGTTATTACATTGGCCAAGCTTGACTCACATGCCCATCCACATAATAATCATTTGAGCCAAGGTTGACACTTGAAGGCAGAGGTGGGGTCAGCCCACCAGCACCAGAGTATAGGTGAAGAAGTGGTTCTCCAGCCCTAGCTGGTTTGGCTCAGTGGATAGAGCTTTGGCCTGCGGACTGAAGGGTCCTGGGTTCGATTCTGGTCAAGGGCATATGCTTGGGTTGTGGGCTTGATCCCCAGTAAGGGGATTAGGGCAGGAGGCTGCCTAAAAATGATTCTCTCTCATCATTAATGTTCTATCTCTCTCTCTTCCTCTCCCTTCCTCTCTGAAATCAATACTAATATATATATTTTTAAAATATATATTTTTTATTTTTTTATAGAAAGGAAGGAAGAGGGATAGAAAGCTAGAAACATCGATGAAAGAGAAACATGGACCAGCTGCCTCCTGCACACCCCCTACTGGGGATGTGCCCGCAACCAAGGTACATGCCCTTGACCGGAATCGAACTTGGGACCATTCAGTCCGCAGGCAGATGCTCTATCCAATGAGCCAAACCGGTTTTGGCAATACTAATATATTTCTTTAAAAAATAATAAAAGAAGTGGTTCTCCAGAGAGATACTGACTAGGCAAAGAAAACAAGTCCTTCAGGGTGGAGGTTTTAGGGGCAGCCTCAGAGGAAGATCTCAATAGAATATTCATCAATTTTCCAGGTGTGTCCTTTCAGGGTTGTGGTCTCCACTGATTGTTCGGTGCCTGGAATGGAGCTCATTGGTGAATGCAGCTGGTCCTGAGGTGAGCTCTGGCCTGGCTCATCTGGTTTTGCTGCTTTTCCGGGCCTGGAGCAAAACACAGCTGAGGCCTAGATGTATTTGATTCCGTCAGAACCTCCTTGTCCTGGGGCTTAATGTTTAAGGGTTATTCTCCAGCTCCCTTGTTTGTTCCTTCTCTCAGGCAGTCTAACCGACATGACTACCCTGTTTCCCCGAAAATAAGACAGTGTCTTATATTAATTTTTGCTCCCAAAGATGCGCTAGGTCTTATTTTCAGGGGATGCCTTATTTTTCCATGAAGAAGAATATGGTACACATTTATTGTTAAATGAAAATAAAGTAAATTTATTACCTGTATATGGTACGGTAGTATGGTAGTTGTCAACACAAACCAAACAAACTGTGAATCCTACAGTATCAAGAATTTACTCATTTATTCAATGACAATCATGTCATCATCTTCTGGAACATCATCATAACAATCCAATTCCTGAATTTCCTGGTGAATTTCTTGTGACTCCATTTCTTTCAGAATCAGTGGACCAAATCTCTCATGTTTAGCCTAGGGGAGGCCTTATTTTCGGGGGGATGCCTTATATTTCACTCTGAAGGAAACCTGTAAGTAGGTCTTATTTTCGGAGGATGTCTTATTTTCGGGGAAACACGGCAGCAGCATGCCAGGGGAGGAAAGATCTGGGGAGGGTCCGAACCACATGACCATGATGTGCAAGGTCTAAACTGCATGACCATCAGTGTGCTAGGGGAGGAAAGGTTACCCTGGGGGTGAGGTCCTCGCTTTCCCAGTTTTGCCTCTTGCTAGGTACCCGGGGCTTTCTACCCTGGTGACCTGTACCTGGCCCATCGTCCGTGCTCTGCTCATGTCTGTCTAACTGTCTGTCTAACTGTCACGTTTCCGCTGAAATACTGTTATTACACATAAATGAGATTTTACTTTTTTGTGTGTCTTTCAACCCCTCAGTTGAAGTTACCACTGCAAATCAAATAACCCTTGTCATGTGTTGTACATTAAATTTGTCTAGATATTGCATCTTATGTCTGCTTCTGTATTATATTACCTTTTCATTAATTATAAGTACAAACACCAAAATTAAATTGGTATCTAAACCCACAGCAGTCTTTAGCCTGTTTCCAACACAATTTACATTTATCACATACTTTTAAAACAGAAAATGTTTTAGCAAACATATTCTTTGGAAATAATTCTAATTTGTTCCAGTAACTTAATAGCTGAGGCTTCTGCGTATAAGATATAGTTATCTTGCACTGTTCACAAATTTTTAACAAGAAGTAGGAATGTTACGTTTTATGTAACGTCATTACAAAATTCCACCAACAACCTGAAATCAGGACAATATTCAGCCATTCCTTGCCAGGCATTATTTCTTTTTCATTTAAAGCAGTGTTTCCCAACCTTCTCTCATGATGAGAATCACCTGGTGGAGTTGTTAAAACACAGATTCCTGAATCCCAACTAAGAAGTGCTAAACTAGAATTTTTTGGAACATATAGGTAAAATTGTATACTTAACTAGTGCTCTAAGACAGATGTTATATACAGAGCACTAAGTTAGGTATGCAATTTTACCTATATGTTCTCAAAAATTCTAGTTTAGCACTTCTTAGTTGGGATTCAGGAATCTGTGTTTTAACAACTCCACCAGGTGATTCTCATCATGAGAGAAGTTTGGGAAATACTGATTTAAAGAATGAATAACAGTCTTAGAGGAGGTAATTAAAGTAGCGAAGAAACCTGCCTTCTGTGTGTGTTGAGTCAAACAAGCAGACATTTGATTGGAGAATCTTATTTCCAGACGAGAGGCTGCTCATATACAATATTATACGTGGTATTTTCTTCTAATGGAAAACATAAAGCCCTCGGGCTACCACCTTGACCCTGACTGCTTAGGGCGCTGCTTCCTGAACTGGGCTGCGCGGCTACTTTGCACAGTCTTTACAAAATGTCAAGGCCTGTGTCTCACCCCCAGGGATTCTGGCCTAATTGGTCCAAGGTGGAGCTGTTCCATCAACTCCTTTCTACTCCGGGGCAATTAGCCATCTGCACGGTACTTTATCAACGGCCCGGCCGCTTTGATTGGTCAGGCCTTTGTGCTGAACTGAATTCTGCGCAGCACAGCTTACTGTGCAGAAAGGTAGCGGTGCCTCTAAATGCCTTAATCCATTTCCCTCTCGCTTCCTCCCTCTCCTCTCACTGAGGAGGCAAGTGGCTGCCTCAGCAGCAGCAGCAGCAGCAGCAGCAGCCCTGGCTGATCATCACTGAAAAGACCAAAGAAAGAACGGGGCTGCCTCCTGGGTATTTTTCCATTGAGGATTAATGTACCATGCCTTTTTCCCTGTTCTCTACATCCTGCAAAAACTTTTTTCCCCCTCCCCTTTTGCAAGAAATAAACTCGGAACTTATTGCTGAAGAACATAAACAAAAAGTTTTAGCACAGCTTCTCTCTCTCTCTCTCTCTCTCTCTCTCTCTCTCTCTCTCTCTCTCACACACACACACACACACATACACACACACACACACAAGTTTGGAAAATTGTGAAGCAAGCTGAAGCATAGTAAGTGCTTTCTTTCTTTTAAAGCTACTTCTGGGGAGAGGGGAGGCTATTGTAATGGTAAATCTCACTGCCAGAGGAAGAAAGGGTTGATAATCAATCAAAAATGAAGTATTTGTTGGAGGTTTCGCAATTTTCTTACTATATTGTAAGACTATTTTAATTTCCTCTGTAACTATATACAGAAAATGTCTTATTGTGTATATGCATGAAATAAAAGCAGTCTTGAGAGAGACATTGAAAGAAGTTTTGTCCAACGGAGTGAGGAGATCTATACACACCACTCCCCGGAATTCCAGGAGGAGACTTGACAGAATGTTGAAGTGAAAAATCCTCCTGGGTCGGCATCTTGGAGTTAAGCTGGGGAGAAGATTTTGCATCTGAAAAGAACTCAGTTCTTAACACCCCTCTTTTGGCCAGCATGCTATCTTGAAGGATGGGATCATGGGCTATACTAGAAGCATCGCTCTCTTGAATCTGCTTCAGGCGTTTACAGTTTAACTTGCATGATGAGAACCACAGAGAACTTTGAGGAGACTTGTGCCACACGAAATCGTACGCCGACCCCCGGGGGAAGGTACATTTATCTGGAGGCATTCTTGCAGGGAGGAGCTCCCTGGGGGTTCACTCTGAAAGGTGGCCTGGAGCGCGGAGAACCATTAATCATCTCTAAGGTATGTTTCCTTTGCCAACACCACCTTTATTCACACTGCTTTTGCAACTTTTGTCAAAATGCAAAAAAAAAAAAAAAAAAAAAAAAAAAGAGAGAGAGACTTGCCTGACTATTGCTGAATTTGATGTGTCATATACCTTGCTGATTGTATCTGGACTATTTTGCATAACTTGGTGTTTGAGAGGAAAATGTGTCTGGCTCATTTATTCTGTGAAAGCCTAGAGAGAAAAAAATGTGCTGGTTTGATGGATCATCTCTTGTTGTGAGTGAAATAGTATAAAACCAGCTACCACATGATCTTTTTTTCAGTTGTAAATCAGACTAAAGATGTGTGGCATAGTTTATGTTTTTGTATGTGTGCCTCTATTTAACATAGGGCTAGAAAAATATCTCTTTTTCCTTTCAGTTGAAAAATATCTAACATTCCAAAAATATTTTAGAATTTGTTTGTAGTTCTGGATAATTGAGTATGTAAATAGTATAGCTTTTCAGCATGCTCAGAGAGGAGAATTAAATTAGCTTTCAGTATAATTCAAGGGCAAAATGCCATGTTTTCCCCTCTTGTATTTATTTATGTATTTAACCTGATTTTTAAACTTTAGTCATCCTGTAACATGCCTGTTCTTTATCTCTGGTGTGGATAGGTATAGCCAGTGAATGAATCTATTTTATACATTAGACTTTATATTTTTGCTTTTTTCTTAAACTACAGTGATTAAGAGAGATTACAGAGAAGTCTTTTAAAGTTTCA
Organism: Pipistrellus hanaki; assembly: GCF_964339955.1. Lineage (NCBI taxonomy): Eukaryota > Metazoa > Chordata > Mammalia > Chiroptera > Vespertilionidae > Pipistrellus > Pipistrellus hanaki. Next base: position 166,036,027 of record NC_140503.1, on the reverse strand, counting down.
GAATATTAATTGTCTAAAGCAGCAAGATATAAGAGCTTTTCATACAATGCATTATTCAAGAAACATTTGCAATTGAGGGGAAAAGCGGTTCAGTTTGAGGGTGAAAACGGAAATGACTCTTGCTGGAGATGAGCCGGTGGAAAGGGATTTCTAGCAGGCAGCCGTGAGTGGGACCACTGTGCGCTGAGTGACTTTCCCGTGTCGTTCCTAAAAACAAAAGATGTGTGTGTATGCATCAGGAAGCCTTCCCGCTGTAAGGAACTGAAACCCTGATTTATAGGAGCCTAATAAATGGGGTTTGTTTTTCTCAAATGACAAGAAGTGTGGAGGTAGGCTGTCTAGGCAAGGAGCAGCAGTTCAATAATGTCAACAAAGACCTCACTGGTCTCTCTGCCCCGCCATTCTTAATGGTGTTGGCTTTTGTCTTGATGGTTGCGTGATGGATGCTACCTCTGGCATCGCATCTTCATTCTGAGCAGGGTTTTGGCTTTTGTGTGTGTGTGGAAAGGGACACTCTTCCTCTCAGACTTTTGCTTACAGCTCATTGACCAGAACTGTGCCACATGCCTATCCTCAGATTACGTACTGGCCCAGGGGAATGAGATGGCCATGACTGGTTTAGACCAGTCAGGATTTCTCTCCTGCATTCTGCAGTAGGAACTTATCTTTTCTGATGTCAAGGAATCTCTGCCCACAATTTGAACAAATTGGGGTTTTGTTTTCAAGCAGAAGGTGGGAATGAGTGCTGGGTAGACAACAAAGAATGTTTGCCACAAATATAAATGTCATTCATCTCTGCGTTTAAAAATCTGGTGGTACCCTCAATTTACCTGGCCTTTGAGGATAAAATATCATATATTGATATACTAGAATATAGTTTGCTCTCAGATCTAATCCTACCACTTTTGAGCCATCCCTCTAAGACTCCATTTTTGTCTGCAGAATGGAGGCACACTCTTATTTCCCTTACCAGAATGTGTGGGTATTAAACAAGACCATGCATTTAGAGCAATCAGCATAGGGCCTGGCACACGGAAGGAAAGGAACTAAAAAAAAAAAAAAAAAAAAAAAAATCTTAGCAAAGATTGTGATTATTGCTTTTCATTGTTCTAGAAGACATTTGGATTAGTATACAGATTTGGCTGCTGTGCAGAGATCCAAAATAGCAATAGCTTAAACAGTATAGGCTTTTATGTCTTTCTCATATAACAATCTGAACATAAGCCAAACTGAAAGATGGCTGCATGGCGTCAGGGACCCAAGTCCCTTCTACCCCTTGGGGTGATGTCCCATCTGCTTGGTCCAAGATCACTTGCCACAACATCTGCTTTCCAGTCAGTAATAAGTGGAAAAGGGGAAAAGAAGGCAATCTCCTTCCTTTCAAGGGCATAATCTGCTCTGTCCAATATGGTAGCCAACAGCCACATGTGGCTATTTCCATTTCAGTTAAAACGAACTAAAACGAGATACAATTTAAAATTCTGTTCCTAATATGCACTAGTCACATTTCAAATTCCATATGGCTTCAAAGCTCTTTAATATCTTTCCCCATCCTGTCTGTCTGGCAAACTCATATTCATCCACTCTCCATTTCTTCCTCCCTCTGAAGTTTTCCTGACTTCATCCTGCTGAGATAGGTAACCTCTTCTACGCCCCCAGATTCTGCAGGTTTTACTCTGAATCATGGAGATATCTTTTTATCTAGGCTGCTTGTCTTCTCAGAAGACACCTCATTGGGGCAGGGACTGTATTTGTTTGTTTTGTTTTCATCTCTACCGCATCTAACACAGAGCCCGGGCACACAGATGTTAGTTGAGTAGATGGAAGGGCTGTGTCTTATTCCTGTGCATTTCCAGGATCCAGCAGAGAGGCTGGCACAGAGTAGGTGCTTGATTATTTCTATAAGCAAAGATAAATGAGAGCAGTGGCAGTGAGTAGGGAGGTGGGTCTCGTGAGATGAGGCAGATTTCCAGTGATGGAGTGTGTGTTAGTTTCCTGTTGCTGCTAAAAAAGTTACCACAAACTTAGTGGCTGGAAAACAACACAGATTTGTTACCATAGAGTTCTAACATGGCTCAGAAGTCTAACAGGGCTCTCACCCGGCTAAGATCAAGGTGTCAGCAAGGCTGTATGCCCTTCTGGAGGCTGGAGGGGAGAATCCATTTCCTTGCCCTTTCCAGCTTCTAGAGCCTCAGGGTCTCCTTTCTCCGTCTTTAAAGCCAGCAATAGCAAGTTGAGTCCCTCTCACATTGCATCATTCTGGTTTCTAACTTCTGCTTCCCTCTTTGATGTTAAGGGCCCTTGAGATCGGGCCCACCAGGATAATCTCTCCATTTTAAGATCAGTTGAGTGACAACCTCAATTCCATCTGCAACCTTAGTTCCGCTTTGCCATGTGACCTACCATATTCAGAAATTTCAGGGATTAGGACATGGATGTCTTTGTGGGGAGATGGTATTATTTTGCCAACCAACACGGTGTGTGAACTCTGATGAAAGCCTACGTAATGAATACAGTGATGAGACTAAAGTGAAATTTAATGACTGATCATGTATATCCCAGATCTTCCTTCTCGGACAGCGAAGAAATGAACATTACCTCATACACTACTAACCAAATGTTTGCTATTCTCCCAATCTAGGGTGACTCCTCCCCCGCCGCCCCGCCCCATTGTAAGAGAAAGGAAGGGACAGTACACATTGAGTCATACATATGAAAGGCATATATACAAAGCAGTTATGAACTGCCAGGTATGGATGACAATATAATGAATGAAATATCCTTTTTCTGTCGGTATAAATGAGGCAGGAGAATGAATAGGGAAAAAGGAACTACAAAAGGGTAGCAATAAAAGAAATCATTTTCAAATCCCTTCCTTTGGGATTTAAAATCCCTAAAAAGGAAAAGTGGGGGTGAGGAAAGAGCATGTGTAATCTTCGAACCTGAAAAAGAAAGGGTAACTTTAAAAAAAGAAAATAGCGTTTGTATGTGGAAGCTTAAGTAATTTAATAGTTTGGGAAGTTGGCAGCCTGATTTCATTATGACTCACTCTGCATTGTGGCTGAGAAAAAGCAGTTTCACCTGCAGTGGGCATGCACCTGCCCCCACGGTTTATAACTCAAGTAAGAATATGACAACAATAAGCAACAACTGCTGCTGGCATGTACTGAGGACTTACTACGTGCCAGTCTCTACTCCAAGAGATCCACATGTGTTAAATCCTTTAATTTCTACAACTCCTTAAAGAAGGTGATATTAGTATGCTAATTTTGTACATGAGGCAGAATTTAAGTGGTTTTCTGAAGCTCTCACAAGTGGTAAGTGATGGAGCTAAAATCTAAATCCAGGCATCCTGGTTTCCCAGAGTCCGGGCACTTAACACACTATGCCATTCAGTCATCATTGCCTATCAATAGGAATATTTGGCTCTGACTAGATTCTAGAGCTATTATCTGGGTAAAATATGGAATTATGGGTGGGAAGAGATCAACCAATGAATTTATATTCCTACTAGAGGCCCGGTGCATGAATTCATGCATGGGTGGGGTCCCTCTTCCTGGCCAGGGATTAGGGCCAATCGGGGGCTGGCTGGGTGGGGTTAGGGACCACGGGAGGTTGGCCCCAGCAGCAAGATAACCGACAGCCAATTCCATGAGGAATCGGGAGATGTAAATCATAATGTAAATATCTGTGTTTTCTGATGGATATTTACATTACGATTCATTAACAGTAGCAAAATTACAGTTGTGAAGTAGCAACAAAAATAATTTTATGGTTGGGGGTCACCACAACATGAGGAACTGTATTAAAGGGTTGTGGCATTAGAAAGGTTGAGAACCACTGCTCTAGGTTATCTACCAAATCTGGGCTCACTAACCCTATCCCATCTGCTCCTTTCATTGCTTTATCTAAAGCGGGGGCAGTAATGTGCGTGTCTGCTATGTGAAGTCAGAGGCACCCTCAAACATATGTCCCCTGGCTTCCTGTTGGCTGACACTACTCAGATTTTAAAATGGGATTCTTTCATTGGGTTCTTCTAGCCTTAGTGATATGGTCTAACCCCTGAGTCCTCCTCATAATTCCTCCTCTGGAGAGAATCATCCAAAACATCCCAATCAACCTGCCATTTTAGAATGAAATGAATTGCTTTATTGCCCTGTGAGAAGCTTTGGAAATATAACCAGTCCATAGGTTAGGGGATTACACATTTGGAACATACTTAACTTGTCTGGATGACACATGGAGATTTCCTCAATTCTGAATTTTTTTATTCATCTGTCCAGTTCAGCACTTATAGCTCCTTAGTTTCAGCACAGCAGCAACAGCCCTACAATCTTTTGTGGCCCATTTCTTCTGCACTAAAGCAACGCTTATTTTACAAGCTCTTCAGGCATGGACCTTGAGCTCAATGTGAAATTGATTTTTAGGCAGTTCCCCAGGACCTTGAGCTGATTCACCTCAGGTCATCTTTTACAAGTAGATCAGCTTATTATTGACCTTTCAATATAGTCAGTCCCTTCTGAGATTTCTCTCCTTACCTTTCTAGCTTTTTCCTATAACATCCTTTGTCCTTCATACCCAAGTAGCCTCCAGTCTTTAGTGTCCTTAAACCACTTTATTTGTTCCTTAACTGTTTCATCCTTCTCTGTCGTGCTTTTGCATTAGTTCCTCCTTCCACTCATTGCCTCAGCACCTTTATTCATGCCCTCTTTTAATACAGGTAGTTGTTTGCATTTGGAATCCTGCCAATATCAAATGAGTATTACTCTTGCTGTATATTCTGCTTCTCCTAGCAAAAACTTCTCATTTAACACATGACAAATGCTCAATAAATGTTAAATGCCTTATAGGATTTTATTATTTATTTATTTGTTCGTTTAGTGTGTGTGTGTGTGTGTGTGTGTGTGTGTGTGTGTTTATTTTTTCTCCTTATAGAATTTTAGAGCTATAATGAATCTTCCCCTTAGACTGTCAGGGACTTTCCCATTCTAGATTAATGTTTAATACTTTATATATCTTAACTTCAAAAGGAAACAATGATTTACAAAAGATATTTTAGTCTGGCACTTTTAGTATATACTAGGTGATGTTAAATATGGTGAGAAATAAATAAGTAAAAGAACCTCAGCAATCATCTAATCCACTTCCTCATTACACAAAGAGAAAACTGAGACCCAATGAAGTTAATTTATTTGCCAAGATGGTTTCTGCCTTATTTCTGCCAAATTGTATGTGTGGGTGTAAAGCTCAGCTGGTGAGGGCATAATGGCTTTCTAGTTGGACCATTCATAGTTTTGTATGAATGCTAGCTTCCCTGTTAGGCTGTTAACCTCTAGAAGCTAAGGACCTTTCCTTTCTCCTCTCTTCCTCCCTTCCTTTCTTTTTTTATTCTGTTACCCGCAGTGCTAAAACTATTGTATGTATAGCAATGATGAAAATAAAAAATGTGTTAATGAATAAAGAAGAAGATAAATGAATATTATAAGGGATCTTCTTTAAAATCTTTGTGAGAAAGATGTTGAGGGTGATGTGCAAACACAATACTGGTAAAACCTGTTTTTTTTTTTTAAAAAAAGGCAAGCTCTTTCCTCCATCCTTCCTGGCTGCCATAATGTTGTGTATGGATGTCCTGGCTGATGCTCTCAAGAACATCAACAATTCAGAAAAGAGAGGCAAACACCAGATACTTATTAGGCCATGCTCCAAAGTCATCATCTGATTTCTAACTGTGATGATAAACCATGGTTACACTAGCGAATTTGAAATAATTGATAACCACAGAGCTGGAAAAATTGTTGTGAACCTCACAGGCAGGTTAAACAAGTGTGGAGTAATCAGCCCAAGAAATGATGTGCAACTCAAAGACCTAGAAAAATGGCAGAACAACCTGCTTGGTTTCACTGTATTGGCAAACTCAGCAAGTACAACCAATGGAAACAAAACTCAGGGGAGGGTGGGTATGTATGGGAAGGGGGGGGGGAGCAATGGTAAAATATGTACACAGATAATAATTTAATTAAAAAAAACAAAACTCAGCAGGCATCATGGGTCATGAATAAGAAAGAAAGAAAAAAAAGCACACACACACAGCAGGGAAAATCCGATATTCTTTTTCGAGGGATATAATCCATACATACATGCAAATAAAATGCCACAAGGAACAACAACAACAAAAATAAGGCAGCTAGGTTGATCTTGACTTTCAATACAATGATGTCTTGCACACATTTAATGTTTGGTAAATGTCTGTTGAATTAGATTTGGGAGGGAAAGGATGCTCGTGTTTTAATTTAGTCTTTAGAAGTTACCCGTTAAACTCTGCTTAAAGTATTAGGCGTTTTAGACACAAACTAAGCTTATGATTCTATCAATGCTGTTGGAAATAGCTTTTGTTAAAGTACAATAACATGGTGCGGTTGCATGCCCAATGTTTCCTAGCATCAATAAGAATTCCGCTTTCTCTTAAAGCTAATATCTATTTCTAAGGCATCCTCTCTTGTGTAGGGAACACAACTTAAGAAATATTTGTTTCCTTTCAGTAAAACCACAATGTGACTGGAGACACAGAATGAGAGACTTTCTATCAATCTTTGAAAAAAAACAAAAAAAAAAACCCCCAAAGACTCTGGATCTGAAGTAACTCACAGACAGATTCTCCCACATCGCTCCCTTTGGTGTACTTCCAAGTAGCAAACATCTCGATCCAAAGAGCTGTGGAGTCGCTATTCTCCTGCACGGCCTATCCCATGAGTCCATCCATCTCCCGCCGATCCCAGGCCCTTCAATGAAACAAATCGAGGCAGACTCTCTGCTAAATCTGAGCACTGTTTCTCCCCGCTTTTCTAATGACTTTCCCACACAAGAGAACTTGTGTATCTCGATCGGTAGGATGGAAGTAACAAATCTTTGCTGCCTTCACAGGAGGCTTTTCTAACTTGGCAGACCGACGTGCAGAACACTCTGTCCTGGGCATCTGAGTCTGACTTTGCTTTTACATCAACTACATTTTTTCATTCCTCAGATATTCATGCATCTAGTCATTATGTCCTTTTCCGTCTCAAACTGCATTTTTATCTTTGAGATTTATGAGATTTGTCTAAAGTATTGTTTTTAAATGTTCTTTGCTATGTTACTGTTGCTTTAGGGTTGTAATTCCTATGTTATCTTTTTTCTTTTCATTTTAGGCAAGCCTGTCCAGTGTAGCCAAATACACTATCCCAGACATGATAGGGCTTGGAGTGAAAACAGACATGTTTCACATCAAGCGCAGTCTTTATAGGCTATGAGACCATGGGCAGTAACTTAGCTTCCCTGGCCCTCAGTTTCCACATCTTTAAAAGTGAAACATCATCACCTAAAGAAGTTGCTATAAGTATTCAATGGATCAAGTTACACGGTAGTGCTTTGAAATGATAAAACACAATCCAGAGTTATGATAGGACGATAGGAACTGGTGGGAGAATAATAGGTACCAAACAGAAGTTAGCAACTCACATAACAAAGCTAATACTTGGCTGATTTTCTGTGTCATGGTCAACAGTTGCTACTTCACACTGAAACACTGAACAGATAATTCCCTGCCCTCATGGAGCTTATAGAAGAAAGATGCTGGCAATAAATGCATTTGTACATGATAGTTTCAGGGTTGGTAAGTGTTATTTAGAATAAAAAGCCAGCCCAGGCTGGTGGGGCTCAGTTGGTTGAGCATCATCCCATGTACCAAAAAGGTCACTGGCTCCATTCTGGTCAGGGCACATGCCCGGGTTGTGGGCTTGATCCCCAATAGAGGGTTTGCAGGAGGCAGCTGATAGATGTTTCTCTCTCACAGTAATGTTTCTCTCTCTCTCTCTCTCTCTCTCTCTCTCTCTCTCTCTCTCTCTCTGTCTGTCTCTCTCTCTTTCTCTCCTCTCTCTCTCTCTCTCTCTCTCTCTCTCTCTCTCTCTCTCTCTCTCTCCTTTTCTCTATGAAATCAATAAAAAACATATTTTTAAAAGAAAACCCCCCAAAAATGATGGGTTCTACAGTGGTAGTGTCTGAGGGTTGAGCAGGGTTAAGTTTAAATGGGGTGATTAAAGAAGATATTTCTGATAAGCTGACATCTGAACTAAGATCCAATGGATGAGAAATAAGAAATCAATCATACAAAGAGATTTGTAAGCTGGGGTGAGGCAGGAAAGACTTCGAATGTTTCAGAAACAAGAAGAAAGTCAGTGTTACTATAGTATAGTAAGTGTCTCAGTCTGTTCAGACTGCTATAACAGAATACCACAGACTGGGTGGCTTATAAACAACAGACAGTTACTTCTTGTAGCTCTGGAGGCTGGGAAATCCAAGATCAAGGCACAGGCAGATTCATTATCTGGTGAGGGCTCGCTTCCCAGTCCGCAGATGGTATCTCCTCCTTGTGCCCAAACATGGCAGGAGGGGCAAGGGAGCTTTCTGGAGTCTCTTTTACAAGGTCATGAGTCTCGTTCATGAGGGCTCCACCCTCATGACCTCAACACCTCCCAAAGGCCCCACCTCCAAAAATCATCACTTTGGGAGAATAGGTTTCAACATATAAATTTAGGAGGAACACATTTTTAGCATATAGAAATAGGCAAAGTAGAGAGGGTTATAATATGAAAATTGAAAGTTTGTCATGGTTAAAGCACATGGGACCTTGTAGGTCAGTGTTTCCCAAAGTGTGGTACGCGTACCCCCAGGGGTACGGGAGGAGTTTGATGGGGGTACACATTGCACCAGAGTTTGATGAGAATATGCACTGCACTGTGCTTAGCTGCGCCTAATTCTATGTTCTCATGAGTATAAGGGCTACTCAGCGTTACGAAAATTATAGAAGGGGTACACATATGTCAAAAGTTTGGAAAACACTGTATAGAAAGGACCTTGAATTGGATTTAAATGTAGGGTGTGAGTGCATATCACACCCTGAGTCTTTCTCTACTTAGAGTAGATAACCAATGGCATGTATTTAAACTCTGGGAGATATTGGGTGGGTGGGAGTTTTTTGTTTGTTTGTTTGTTTAATTGCTGGCTCTTAAAGCCACCTTCTCTTCTCTCTTTCTCATGTGTTTCTAAGCACTTTCTGGGTCTATAACACAACAGGGCCTTTCAAAAGTCAACTGTCAGAATGCATTATGATTTATGGAATGATGTGTAAATAAACAATAAATATTCTCTTTTTTTAATTAACTGGGAGAGGTTCTCCTGCTCTACCCCATAATTATCAATCTCTTGGAGCTTGTTTTTTACTTCGAGTCAACATGATTTCCTGGGTTTGCTTTTGTCATCGTATGACTAACTCTGCTGAGGTCCTGCTCTGTAACAGGCATGCTATGTCATATAAGCTTCATAAACCTCGGGCTATAGGTTCTATTTTCTTTGCATTTTGTGGGTGAAAAAACTGAAAGTATTACTTAAGGTCATAGAAGTAGGTAGGAGCTGATCTAAAACCTTTTGAATTTGAAGCCTGAAAAATGATTTTTAAAGTAAAAACTGCATTTTCATTTCATAGTTCCAAAGAGTCCTTCCATCTACTTTGTCCATGTCATGATAAACTGTGGAAGAAGTGGGATGTGTGAACTGTGTGGAAAAAATAGGCAGCTCACCCTGCTAGCTGTGGCTCAGTTGGTTGGAGCATCTTCCCCTGCATTGAAGGTCACAGGTTCGATACCCAGTCAAGGCACATACTTGGGTTGTGGGTTTGATCCCTGGTTGGGGGTGGGGGAGAGGGTGTATGGAAGTCAACTGATTGATGTCTCTCTTTCATCAAGGCTTCTCTCTATTTCGCTTTCTTTCACTCCATCTCTCTCCCCCTCTAAAAAACAATTTATTTATTTGTTTATTTGTTATTTATTTATTTATTTATTTATTTATTTTTGAGATAGCTTGTGCCATGAAATGAGCAGGACTCCCTACATCTTCCCAGGCCCTGCTTCCTGAAGCCTTTTACTTCTGCAAGATTCTAACCTTGGTCTCAAGTCACCTCTCTGATTGTTGTTTGTCAACTAAGGTCTGGTTGGGTTTTCATCTTCATACACAGTCATTATCTTTGCCTTTGTGTTTCTATCATGTCTTTATCTCCTCAACTGACATAAACTCTGTGGTTTACCTGAACATAAAACAGTTTAATGCTAACAGGAGCTGAATCTGGTTAATACAGGAAATCAAATTTGGGCTTCAAACAGCTAGAACACTACTCTTCTGGGGTATCACAAGTCCATGCCCCCAATTTGGTGAAGAGACCTGGTGATAAGATCGGCACCACAACAGATGCACTTTCACGGAGGAGTGCCCATTGTACCAAATTTTGTGTCATTTTGTTTGTCCCTTTCTAGCTCTCACTTAGTTCATAATATAGTGCATCTGTTCTGCTCTTCCACCTTGTCTGCTGTTCCATGACTCTCATTGGGATCATCTTCCCTGAAATATATACTTCCCGGCTCTCCTAATAGCACAGTCACTTGGCATAATCCTGGGACTTCCACACAGTTATTACCCTCAAAGCCACTGCTGCTTGGTAACATCCCTCACCCATGGTTGGCTCCTGGAAAACTGGTTCAGACAGATCTTAGAATTCCAAAGCCCTCAACATTTAAAAATAACTATTACAAAAAATAAAAAAATGAAAATAACTACCCTGTTTGCCCAAAAATAAGACAGTGTCTTATATTAATTTTTTCTCCCAAAGTTGCGCTAGGTCTTATTTTCAGGGGATGTCTTATTTTTGGGGAAACACGGTATGTCATGAATTTGGAATCAAAACACCTGCAATTTAAGTGGAATAGACATTCTTCAGATTAGTTAAAGTGCCTAGCACTTTAGGCATTAAGGTATATCCTAAGCCACATATTTGCTGGAAGGTAGAAAGAAATATAAGACTTCTTTTTAAATTTTTTTTTATTGATTTAAGAGAGAAGGGAAGAGGGAGAGAGAGAGAGAAACATCCATGATGAGAGAGAATAATGAATCGGCTGCCTCCTGAAAGTCCCCAACTGGGGATCAAGCCCACAACCCGGGTATGTGCCCTTGACTGAAATCGAACATGGGACCTTTCAGTTCACAGGCCAACGTTCTACCCACTGAGCAAAACAGGCTAGGGTGAAATATTAGACTTCTAAAACTAATTGCCTTACTTTTTTCCTTTGAAAAGTTAAAAATTTTAACTGAGGGAGACGTATGTGTATACTTTAAGCTTTTGTCATCTTGTGTGTAGTCCTCTGAGAAGGTCACATTTTTTAGGCCTTATTTCATGGGAACTGGGAAATGCTATTGATAGAATTCAGACCCAGAATCTGGCTGGCTCCCAGGAATAAATACGCATGTTGGGTGTTAAGATACATTAACAGAATAGGAGAGTGAGTTAACTTTTGGAATTATGAAGGAAGAAAATTCCTTACATTTTCCCGTGATTCCTTGATTCTTCTGTTTTTCATATTCTCACTTTTGAGTAATTACTAAGGAGCAGCAGGTAAAAAACAACACAGCCGAAACCGGTTTGGCTCAGTGGATAGAGCGTCAGCCTGCAGACTGAAAGGTCCCGGGTTCGATTCCAGTCAAGGGCATGTACCTTGGTTGCAGGCACATCCCCGGTGAGGGTGTGTGCAAGAGGCAGCTGATCAATGATTCTCTCTCATCGATGTTTCTAACTCTCTATCCCTCTCTCTCTTCCTCTCTGTAAAAAATCAATAAAATATATTTTAAAAATAATAAAATAAAAAACAACGCAGTTATTGACTTAAGTATAAGCAGCAGGAAGGTTAAGAGAATTCGTCTTATTCTTCAGGATTGCGTTCATAGTTGAATACTGGTGCTCCTGGCTTAATGTTTACCCATTGACTTGAGTTCCAGCTGCACCATCTGCATTTCTTTCCTTAAGGACTTTATTTTGCCTCCTCTTTCCACCTGGTTAATGACTCTGGGAGGAACGTTCAACCCATGACTGAGTGGAGTTGGTATGAATAGATAAACAGCCCAGGCTCTCATCCCTTGGATGGAAAACTCTGAAGTGCGTATTTCCCACTGCCTCCTCCAGTTGCCCTGGCAGCATGAAGCTGCACTTGCCCATGTTGTAGCTGACTTAATAATGCATCTGTATGAACTGTCTTCCTTGCACAGCCTCCTTTGCCTACGTCCCTCTTAGTTTTCTTTACTTCCCAGATAAACTACTTGCCTTTGAATTCTTATCTCTGGGTCTGCTTCTGGGGAAAGTCAAACCAAGATAACCCCCATTTAGGGATTACTCACTAAGTGGAAGCCAGAACCTAAAGTCTAATGTAGCTCTGTTTCCAAAGTGTCTGGTCTTTCCACTCTACCATGGAATTCAAGCAGAAGGACTCCCATAGCAGTTTATTTTATTTTTTAATTTTTATTTTTAAAATATATTTTTAATTGATTTTTTTACAGAGAGGAAGTGAGAGGGATAGAGAGTTAGAAACATCGATGAGAATCATCGATTAGCTGCCTCTTGCACACCCCCTACTGGGGATGTGCCTGCAACCAAGGTTCATGCCCTTGACCGGTATCGAACCCGGGACCTTTCAGTCCACAGGCCAACGCTCTATCCATTGAGCCAAACCGGTTTCGGCCCCATAGCAGCTTAGACCTAACATTTTCTTAGGTGCTAAGAAAAGGAGAAATTCACTCCTACCTATGAAGTTTTGCAAGTCTCTCGTCTACTCTCTCACAGATGAGCTTGCCTTTCTCTTTTTTCCCAATGAATGGGTTGAGTCACACTCTTTCTGTCTCAATCAGTCACCAAGAGTCCCCTCCCCAACTGCCTCCCTCCCTCGTCCCTGAGAGGACCCAGTCTCTCTTTTGCTCCATAGATTCTTTCATTCTATAGGTTCCGTAGGTTAGTGGTTAAGGAAAATGTGGCCCCCTGGGCAGAACAGAGAAAATTACATCTGATTCTTTTGGGGGCTCTCAGAGCATAGTTTCTTTCCTAGAGTTTTATTTGTTGCTTTTTCGCTTTCTCAATTCATACGCCTAAATACAGCACAAGAAGAAAGTAAACAATGTACTGTTTTTTAGTCCAGAAAATTTGACAGTATGAATGGCAGTGGTATGAAGTCTGGCACCTAAGCAAGCAATAAAACATAACATAATTCCCACCCCATCCCAACTTCAAAATAGCAGAATAATTTTTCAACACTGAAATGTGGTTTCCTTGTGTAACTTGTATCACTGCCAAATTCAATACAAGAAACTTCTTTTCTTTAGGAGCTGTCTCCCTTCAATGTGAATATTCTTTGACTCACCATGTTGTCCTTTTCCAATTTCCTTGTGTGTGTGTGTGTTTTTTTTGTTTTTTTTTGCTCGAGTTCACGGAAGACTGATAAACAGTGGCCTCGTGTGACAGCCATTAGCCTAGCCTGCCTTAAACCTCAGCTTGATCTTGAATGGATAGAATAATGAATAGATTTTATGTGATTTAATTGATGTTGTCACCTATATGAATTTGTTAGTTCGAGAGAAACTAAGCTCTCAGTCCGTCCTTTCCTAAATTCCGACTTGATTACAATGACGTAGAAGGGAATATTCCCGCCTTCCGGCTGACGAGCCTTACAGCAGTCTGAACTCTGAATAATGGAGCAATGCGCATTTTATTCTATTTAAAAAGAAAAGGCGAGGAAGGTAAGTCCTTGCTTCTTTGGATGAGTGGAATTAACAAGCATTTTTAAAATTGTGCTTGTGTGTGTGAGCGCAGGGAGGGACATTTCCTAACGGGGGAGGTCCTGGCAAACCAGTGTTCATTTCTCCCTCAGAGCACTGACTGCCGAACACATTTATGGCCACGTTAGCTCCAGGAGCCCGGGGCACAGGGTGTAGATTCAAAAAACAGTACAGAGTACGATCATCTCCCACTCTCCCATCTCTCAAGCAGGGGAAATGGTGCGTTCTTTTTAATTAAAACTCCTTGATTTGCCCTGTTTATGCTGTCATTTCATGGAGATTAAAAATAAACCTTTCCATACATTGTTGGTGGGATTGTAAAGCGGCGGCAACTTTGGAAAAGCAGGTGGCAGCTTCTGAAAATGTCAAACATAGTACCCACATCACCCAACAATTATAATTCTCAGTATGCGCCCCGCAGAAAAGGACACATATATCTACTCAGACTGAAATTCTGGACCCATTCAACAACTCCTCGTTCCTCTCTCCCCCACAATCCTTAGCAACCTCTGCCCCCCAACTCTACTTTCAGTCTTTGGAAATTTGACTACTCTAGGTACTTCACATAAGTGAAATCGTGCGATATTTATCCCGTGACTGACCTGTTTCACATTGATAATGTCCTCAAAGCTGTAGCACATCAGAATTTCCTCCCTTCTTAAGGCTGAATAATGTTCCATTGTGTTTGGTATATTCATGGACATGTGGGATTTCCACCTTTTGGCTAGTGTGAATAATGCTGCTAATAACATATGTGTGCAAATGTTCAAGTATCTGCTGTTTTGGTCTGCTTTGACTGACATAACAAAATACTGGGTGGCTGAAACAACAGACATTTATTTTCTCACAGTTCTTGAAAACTAGAAGTGCAAGCTCAAGTTTCTGGCTGATTTGGGTCCTGGGGAAAGCTCTGTTCCTAGCTTGCAGATAGGGATGCAGTAAGATGAGATTTGAGGGGGTGTGGGGGAAAGCGGGGTGCTCTTTGCTGTCTCTTCTTATAAGGACATTAATCTAGACTGGTTCCCCACCCCTATGACCTCATTTAACCTTAATTATTTCTTTACTCCAAATAAATCCATGCATATACATTTGGGGAGGAATCAGACTTTCAGTTCATTATACTTTCTTCCAATTTTTCTTTTTTGACATACAGTATATCTAGAAGAAGAGTTGCTGGATCATATAGACCGCCTCTCTGACTCTGGCCAATCTGAACAGGCTTTTTATGCATGCAAATTATACATGTTCTGTACCCGAAGCTACACTGTGTTCTAGTAAAAAGCCTGCTCAGATTAGCCAGAGTCAGAGAGGCGGTCTATTAAAAAAAGAACTGGTGTTGCCTCGGAAGTGGGGGATAGTCTTATACAGCGAATATAGGCATAAACCTATTATGTTTAACTGTAAATTAGGGGGTCGTCTTATACGACAGAAAATATGGTAGTATAGATGATTTTTTCTTTTTGATGTTTTTGCAATTGTAATTGTTTTCTTAATTTCCTTTCAGATCGTTCATGGTTAGTATATAGAAACACAACTACTTTTGTATGCTGATTTTATATCCCGCTATTTTGATGAATCCACTTATTAGTTCTTATAGTTTTGCAGGCATAGGATCTTGGACTTTCCTGCATATAAGATCAAATCATCTGCAAACAGATAATTTTACTTCTTCCTTTTTAGTTTGGAAGCCGTTTATTCCTTTTTCTTGCCTATTCCTCTGGCTAGAACTTTCAGTATTATATTAAACAGAAATGTTAGATGAAGCTCACCTTTAACAATTGTGTTAAGCTCAAGAGTAGGAATCTACTAACAGGTCAACAGCAGGAAAGGAGGGGAGGTGAGGTGGGGGTTGGAAGGGGCCTTAGAGCAGCTGCGGTTCAGTTAAAACTGGCTTTTCTTTTTTTCTCTTATTCCTGCAACTACTATAGAAAACTATAGTTTTTTTCCTATTCAGTTGATTATAATAACAGGCCAAGACCTCTTTGAACATAATCAATAGAGAGAAAAGCATCCGCGCCCATCAAACTGGGTAAAATAGTAACCTAATCTCTGGTTTGTAGCTTGAATCCTATTAATTATAATTGTGTAGACTTGTACAGTGAGAATGCTTTGGGAGTTTTTAAAGCCAGATTTTTCAAAGACGACATTCCTCATTAGACCTTCCCTATTAAGGCATGCTTGATTGATGCTACACAGCCGAATAGTTGAAATTTTTTTCCACTCTTGTCATAGTCTGAAGACAAAGGATTCTTCCGCTTGCCAAAGTTCCCCGGAGCCTAGGTTGAGCGGCTGTGACAGCACTCCAGCAGGGAGCTTTTTATTCAGGCTTTGGTTTGCCATCAGGCCTCATTCCCTAAACAGGATCAAGTGGGAGCAGTATGTGGAGGAAAAAAACCAATGGAGGCAAAATGTGACACAGCCAGATATGGTGCCATGGACCCACTTTTACCTTTCATCGATGCTGAGTCATGACACAGTCTAAGCTATGGCACAGAAAATTGTAAAATCCTTGTTCTAAATGCATTGCATATTCTTGGTGCTTTGGCGAAAGCAATGCCACATGCATAGTTGAGCAAATGCTAGCACAGTATTGCATCTTACTTGACTTCCTGTATGAGAAGCAGTGAGAGTGGTGTAAAGGAACTGGGAGCCCTGCGGTTGATAGCAAAGGGTCTTCTGATGGTCTTCTTGCTTGTTGTCAATCTTTCCTCACCTCTATGTCCTCATTCCTTCTAACTCACAAGGTTCTTGTGAAAGTCAAATAGGGTTGATTCATGTTTGTTACACTACCAAGGCACACTTCTTATTCATTATCATTAGAATTTTTATATTTGAACTTAGATGTTGTATGTATATGATTCTTCTGGGCTATGTGTGTATGGACTTCAGCCATTACCAAGAGACAACTTTTTAATATTACCCAAGGAGAGTGTTGAGCGCTACATAAAAGTGACTTTAACTTAGGTATGAGAATTAAAAGGCTCCCTCCATTGGCCTTTAATTTGACAAAAACAGCAGATTTGTAACTAGACAGCAACAGGCATCTTTCTCTTTTATGTAAAATCTGGCATAGCATAGTGGTTAAGACCACCAGCTCTACAGTCAGAATTTTTGGGCTCAAACTTGCTAACAGTATTCCTCTGACAATTTATTTAATCACTTTGATCCTCTATTTCCTCTAAGATCATTGTGAGGTTTTAAAGGATTAACAGAAACAAAACTCTTAGAACACTGGTTAACACCTAGTGTTATTGGTATCATCTAGTTAACTGGAAGAGAATTTAGGGAAAAGAAGGAGAAAGAAGGGATCAAATTAATAATCCCTTCTCCCAAAACAAATCAAAATTGGAAAGAGTTGTCAAGAAGTTAGGGATCCAGGTGTACAAACACATCAAAATAGACACAAGGACAAAGACACTTTCACCCCTGTGACCTTTATATTTTTTACTACTGAAGGTTCTTGAAGCTGTGTTTCATCTGTATATTAGAGACTATGCATGGGTTTGCTAGGGCTACCATAACAAATGTTCACTGGCTCTTTTGCTGGATGGATTAAACAACTGGAATTTTTCTTTCAGTTCTGGAGGCTAGAATTCTAAGATCAAGGTGTCGGCACTTTTGGTTTCTTCTGAGGCCTCTCCCTTGGTTTACAGATTGCATCGTCTCATTGTGTTCTCACATGATATGATCTTCCTTCTGTGTGCACACAGCCCTGATGTTTCTGTATGTTCATATGTGTTCTTATAAGACACTGATCTATTTGAATTAGGACCCATTCTGACAATCTTCTTTTAACTCAATAACCTCCTTAAGGTTGCTATTTCCGAATAAGTCGTACTCTGAGGTACTGGTGGCTAGGGCTTCAATGTAAGAATTGGTGGGGGAATTCAATGCAGCCCATAACAAGCTTTCTGCTCCATGGACAATGAGAAATTAACCAAAGGACCAGGATTTACTCCAGTCTGATATACAGGAGTCAAAGACAATTGTGAATCCGATAGTAAAATTTGCTTGAATGTCTCATGTGGTACTTATGTCACCCATATAAAAGATAATCAATCTGACTTTCATGGAGAAACTCAGACTTTCATGGAAAAATAATAGACATTTAGCAATAAGTTTTGGCTTGGTTTAGATACATGACCCATAATTTTTGGTTGGAAAGTAGGATTTGAAGTTGGGTCAGATAGGAAAGTAGAATCTATGCTAGTTATTTTGGCAGAGGAAGTTTAATATAGGAGATAAGCATAAATATATTTACTATGACCTGCTCATGAGGAGCAATTTAGCATGATATCATCACCAAGGGAGATACATGTGATGTTCTGTGTGATGTTAAGATGATCAAGATCTCTGGGGACTAGCCTATGACAGAAAGCAGAAGAGTTGGCTTAGTCTTGAGGTCAAAAAGTGAAGGCGTACTGTTGTCTCTGTTGGTAGAAAGCAAAAGGCTTGTGATCCCTTAGAATTGTTTGAGGGGGGGGAAATGAGATCAATAACTGTAAAGCAGAGGTCAGATACCTGTGTTCATTTGCTCAAATAAAGTCATCTTATCTGGAACAGCAGCTTCAATTGGCAATGCCTAATTAAGTCTACAATAATCCATAATCATTATCCAAGATGAATACATCTTCATCATAGCCCAAGCAGGTAAGTTAAATGGGAATGTTAGGAATTGCCACACCTGTGTCTTTCAAGTCTTTGGTGGTTCTATAAATCCTAGTATGTCTTAGTTTACTGTCTGAGTGGGGTAGAGGGAGCACCAAGAGCTTCTACTTGGCCTCCTACAGTATTGACTCTTCCGTCACATTTCAGTGTGGAGATTAGACCTGTTTCCAAGCATCATCAATCATATATTCAAGAACTAAGAAGTAACCACAGGTGAGCCCCGTAAGAAGATTGAGCCAAATCTCATTTATCACCTGAACAACATGTCTTCTCTTTTACTATGATCTCCAGTGGTGTTTTGGGTTCCCAGGAATTAGCATATATTCAGGACCAGTGTTGAAAGAATTTCAAAGATCTATAGGCTCTTTAATTTCCCTCAATAAAAAAGTTAAGACTTCAGTTGAATTTTATTAGCAAAGTTGGTCCCCATCACTCGATTATTCAGGCTTCGATATGTGTATATATACTGGCTGATGCCTGACACCTGCTATGATAGGCAGTCTTTGCTCTGGGGCTCCCCATCAGCCTGGCCAAGTCTCTCTCAGAATTGCACTGCAGGCTGAAGCTCTGCCTGTTTAGGCTACTTTCCTTCTCTCCCTCCTTTCACCAGAGTCAGACCTGCACTGTGGTCAGAAGGCTCTCCCCTCCTATTTTTAAAAATATATATATTTATTGATTTTTTGCAGAGAGGAAGAGGGACAGAGAGTTAGAAACATCGATGACAGAGAATCATGGATCAGCTGCCTCTTGCACACCCTCTATTGGTGATGTCCCCGCAACCAAGGTAGTACTTGCCCTTGACCAGAATCGAACCTGGGACCTTTCAGTCTGCAGGCCGACGCTCTATCCACTGAGCCAAACCTATTTCGGCTCTCCCCTCCTATTTCTAACCCTTCACTTCTTTATCTTGTACAAGTGTTTCCTCCAATACATGTCTTGCACCTCTAGTTCCACTTTTGTTTTTTGGAGAACCTGAGCTGACTCAGAAATCAACTAATCATGGGGAAAAAAAAAAGAAAAAAAAAAGGCCCAAAGTCCATTGAATATTAGATTGTTGACAAATATAAAATTTCTAGACCTTGGAAGCATAGTTTTATGCTTTTTTTGGAACATTAATTAAATGTGCCATACATAGAAGACCTAAATAGAGTTGATTTCTTTCCCCAGAAAAACACCTATGCCCTAAATGGGAAATTGTCACTTAGGGAAAAAAAATTTTTAAGTGGATCCAGGGAAGAGATTAAATTCTGGGGACTGGGAGCAGAAACTGGGCTCTCTTCCTCTTTCTCTTTATTTTTCTTTCTATTTTATGTCACAGTGTTAACACAAGATCTAACATGCCAGAAATGAAAAATGTGAGGTTCATGTGGTGCTCTCAACAGGCTCCTCGAAGAACATTTTTTCCTTCTTTCAAGGATCAGCTAAAATTGAATTTGGCATTGTTTGCCCTTTGTCGCCTAGGCATTCGGGTCAGACTCTTGTCTGACCTAAGAGGCGATGATGGACAGTTCTGTAGAGGGCATTATCACAGCCTAATCAGATAAACCAAAGCCAAAATTGTTCTTCTCTTCTCCCACGGTGTCTGCCTCTTCGTGTTCTTCCTTTTTTATGTTCTCTTCTGCTTTGCCTTGTGAATCTTTAAGGCAGTGCAATTTATCGTTATTAGTGAGACAGAGATTTTGACTTCGGGAACGGTAGTATTAATCAAGTGTCTTCTGCCTGTAGACAGACTTTCTCAGGAACGAAGAGCAGTGTGTGTCAGCCCTGGGCACTGAGGCACAGCCATTCTGTAATGTCCTTTGTCTAATGCTGCTTCCTGGATGCTTTGGGCGTTTAGTCAATAATAATGCATTTAATCATGGGAGATTTAAAAACATTTTTAAAAATGAAAATTATAGCCAACTCTTAATTAGGACTTAATATGTGCCTACACATAGTACTCTCTATGCACTGGCTCTTCTTTCACTTTTCACAACACATCTACGAGGTAGGCCCTATTATAAACCGAATTTTGCATTTGGGGAAAGAGACTTAATGACTAAGTGATTTGATCCAAGACTCAGAGCTACTCGCTGAACCACGTCCCTCTGTTTATCTCAGGGTTTCTGTGAGAATCAAGTGAGTTTTTGTGGGTAAAAGTACTTTGAAAACCACAAAATATTAGATACTTGAAAGCCAGTTCTCCAAAGATAGAAAATGTTATTCACTCTATTCTATGAAACCATCCTTTTACTACAGAACTTGGAAAACAAGTTACTGTTGGAGCTAAAATAAAATTAACCATGGATTAGAGGAACAATTTTGAATAGCAAAGTAACTATTAAGAAAAACACAAGGATAAAAAGAAAACGTGGCATACAATCTAGATTAGTAGTAATAAAAAAATGGCATTTCTGATGGAGTGAGGGATTTTCACGGAGCTGAAATCTGCGATTGTATTGCCACTCCATATAGAACAGTCTCTGGAACAGGACTGACCTGGCCATAAAAGGGTAATTGTGTAGACTAAGAGATTGTTCCCACCTTCAGCTGCTAATGAAGCTCTTGGAAAATGTATCCCCACTTAACAAACAAGGCTGAAAGGCCAAGGACCTTTTGCCAAGGATGTGTTCTCTAGGCTCAGACTGAATCCATTATTTTGTTAGAGTACTGCCACCAACCCAACCATGGGCAATTTAGCATGCCACATTTCAAGCAGAATTTAATTCGTCTAATACATTCACTTTTGTGTGCCACAAATGAGACAAATACCCTATGATCAGGTGATGGACTGTCAGGAATGCCATAAACACAAAGTACTGGTATTAATGGAGAGTTCTTCAGTCAAGTCTTGGTTAGACTCTCATTAAAAGCTGGTTTAAAAAATTGCCAAGGATCTCAAGTTCCCATCTTGTGCTATGTCTGTGCCTTCTTAGAAGAGGTAAAAGGTATGTGTGTGTGCAATACCCAACTCCACTTTTGTTATGAATCATTACTTACCTTCATAACAACAACACAAACAAACAATAAATGTCTTGACCAAGGAAATCACCTCTGAGTGATGCCAAATCTGATATGGATGCTTCTTTATAGATCATACAATTCTGGATTTACCTGAAGATAGTCATCTCTTATATGTACTAGTTCCTCCTTTTTTTATGGCCATACACTTTCCCTTATATAGCAAGTCCAAGAGCAGGGGTGGTTGGAATGTTATTCATTTCTCTTGGGTATATACTCAGGAGTGAAATTTTGCTGTTGTCTATCTTTTTTCAATCATAGACATCTTGGTGGGTAGGTACCATACCCACCAAGATGTCTATGATTGAAAAAAGATAGACAACAGCAAGGCAAGGATGTGGGGAAATTGGTGGGATGTATGTAGCCACTTTGGTGGCTCCTCAATAAGTTAAACATAGTTACATGATCCAAAAATTTCACTCCTGAGTGTATACTCAAGAGAAATGAAAATGTATGTCCACACAAAATCTTGTACATGAATATTTATACTAGTATTATTCAGAATAGTAAAAAAGTAGAGAAAAAAAATTCAAATGCCCATGAATGGATAGATAAATAAAACATGATATTTCCATATAGTTGATTATTAGTCAATCATATAACAGAATGGAGCACATGGAATTAGATAGTGGTAATGTTTGCAAAACTCAGTGAATATATTAAAACACTGACTTGTACACTCTAATAAAGTGAATATCATGCTATTTTAATTACATATTTAAAAATTTTTAATATATTTCTATTGGTTTCAGAGTGAATTACATCTTAATAAAATATAAGGTATTGGGCAGTTTCATGATTTTAATGTTGTACTGGCCTAAATTATAGAGTGTATGAAGAAAGAATAGGAAACAAATTTGAAAATATAAATTGGAATCAAATTATAAAGAGCTTCTATTGCTGGGAACTTGGCAGTGGAGAACAATTTAAGGTTATTGGGAAAGTTAGTGATAGTGTTTCAGGAAATTTAGTCCAGCATCACTTTCATCATCATCTCTAACATCTTTCATAGGCTTTGTACTAGACAGTATTTTGTATCTTAAAATTTAGTTTTGTGTTAGGGAATATATGTGATTTTAGAAAATCTCCCCCAAAAGAATTGATCATAGAAGCCTGGCAAATTGTGTTATATATATCTTCATAATGGCATAAAACATTATGAATATATATATATATATATATATATATATATATATATTAACTTTTTTTTATAGGAAAGAAGTAATGGATAGAAGATGAAAGCAAGATTTTTATCATGTTCACTAATACACATCCTTGATTTGGAAAATAGGAAAATGGAAAACATATTAGTGTATCAGTCCAAGTCTCAATAGGATACATCTAGACTACATACAAAAGCCTAAGTAATAGGCTGACCGGCCAACAGGCCAGTAGCTATACTACATACTGACCACCAGGGGGCAAACACTCAACGCAGGAGCTGCAGAGCTATAGTGACTTTGCAGAGTGACCTCTTGCACTCCGGGACCCCTCTGGGGATGTCAGACTGCTGTTTTCGGCCTGATCCCCACAGGCCAGGCCGAGGAACCCCACCAGTGCACGAATCCATGAGCTGGGCCTCTAGTCTCTAATAATAACAGTATAATATGCAAATTGAGCGAACAACCAAACAATAGAACTACTGTCCGGACGAACTTTTGGATGATCATGCTATGACATGAACTGGCGCCAGGCCAGCCAAGGCAAGTGTGATGAAATTGGTTGGGGGGCCCCACTTTGCCCCATGATCGCCCCACAGAGGGAGGCCCAGGCCACTGGCCAGCAATATTGTGGTGGGTGTGTGTGGCGGGCCAGCGATCATCCTGCAGAGGGAGGCCCAGGCTAGCCAAGCGATTGCAGCCCATGCCTGTTGCCCACAGAGGGAGGTGACAGGTGGCAGGGGAGTAGGGGCAGCACTGCACAGATGGCAAGCAGTGGCAGTGGTGGGGGTGGAGCTAACTGCCAACAGCCAGGGGAAGGAAAGTCCTGATAGGCCCTGATTGCTGGTTGGGCCTAGAGACCCTTCCCAAGGGGTCCCGGATTGCAAGAGAGCACAGGCCAGACTAAGGGACACCCTCACCCCCACCACCACCATGCATGAATTTAATGCACTGGGCCTCTAGTGTTATAATAATTGGATGAAAGTTTTTAAGAACTGTGAAGAATCAGAGAATTTGCCTTGATAACAAGCTAACAAGTTGTTCTGCCGCAGTTTCATAGATGCTGGAAGAAGACGCAAGACTCCTGGGTCAGAGACAGAGGGCTTTTTCAGTCTGCATTTTACCATAATCCATTTCTACTTTAGTAAAAGAGTTAACCATTTACAGAATTTTTAGAAATGTGATCAAATTAGTATTTGGAAGCTCTAATAAGTATATTATAAAGTAAAATATCAATGCAGAAGCTGTATGAAATCTGTTTCCCACATTGATTTTTGAGTATATGCTGCTGGACATTTGAAAAGCTTATAAAGCAGATATTGGCTTTTGGGATTGAAAACTATAAGCTAAAATAGAACGTTCAGGAATTCAAGACAAATTACTTGAACTTACACTGAGCACTTAACTTTCTCAGTGCAGATCTTCAGAAGGACAGGTTCAGTAAAATGTGTTAACTGCAAACTCATTGTTTACACCAGCCTTCTTTAATCTAATATTCCAAGGTGGGGAAACAATTTACAGTGAATGAGAAAACATTTAGCAGTGAATTCTCCTAGTGTTTTCTTCCATATCTCCTGGGACCCATGTGGTTTAATCAACCCAAAACAATACTGTTCTAAAGAAATCCCCTTGTTCTTGCCAAAACCGGTTTGGCTCAGTACATTCTGGTCAGGGGCATGTACCTTGATTGCGTGCACATCACCAGTGGGGGCTGTGCAGGAGGCAGCTGATCAATGTTTCTCTCTCAGTGATGTTTCTAACCCTCTATCCCTCTCTATATAAAAATCAATAATATATATATATATATATTTAAAAATCAATTATATATATATATATATATATATATATATATATATAATATTTAAAAAAATATTATATATATATATATATAATATTTAAAAATCCCCTTGTTCTGGAAATCACATGAAGCCATCTTACCAGTATAACAGTTGTCTTTTATTTCATGTAACCCTGATGAACTCTACGGGCATACGGGTACAAAATGATCTTAGAGAAGCTGCACCAGCAGAATATTTCTACAAGCCGGGCAGTATGCTGAGTACTAGTGTATGGGGAAAATAAGACTTTGGTGGGGGCTCCAGGGTTTGAATCTGGAGACAGCAAGTTTCTCGGGTACAATTTGAAAACGCTTTGTTTTGAAGGGATCGCTTACCAATTAGGTTAGAAAGGCTTGTGTGTTTCGTACACAGGAGAGATAATCTTTCTACTCTCCCTGGGCCCCTAAAGCCATTTGCTTCAACTATCTGACCTCCACTCAAGACTGTGGGTCTGGCCTAGGATCTGTTTTCTATAGTTTTCTAAATGCTGATCCATTCATTATTAAAGAGACTTGGCCTCTAGCATCAGATTACCGCATTTCTTGTAAACCAGCTTAGTGGCAACAAAATCCAATTCATCTCTAGACGTTGGGTTTTTTAGCAGAGTGCTTCTATTTTTGTTTCTTGGTTCAAGAAGAGCTGCAAATAAATCCACGGGCCTTTTTGGTTATCACCATGACTTTTAAAAGATCTGACCATATAACCTTTTGTCCTATCTTAGATATTTGCTGTGTGTGTGGAGTGTGTGTGTGTGTGTGTGTGTGGTTGGGGATTTTTTTTTTCTTTTCTCCCCCCCCCCCCTTTTTTTTTTTTTGTCTACTGAAATGTCTTTCTTGTTCTTAAGCAGAAATAGCAGAAGATTAAGAATTAGGATATGTTGTTTCTTAATCCCCCATGTGTAACCTATTGCATTAAGATAATGCTTCTGAGAATGTGCTGTGGGTTTTTACAATGTGTGTGACTCCTGGTGAGCTAAGACAGGCTCAGCTACAATATCTATGAGTTTGGAGAAACAAGTAAGGATTAAAGATAGAAGAGAATATTCATTATATATATATATATATATATATATATATATATATATATATATTCACTAGTTTATAGGGATGTAAAAGACAGAGGCTGGAAACAACATTTCTTAAACTAAATAAGATTTGGTTTAATTTGATGTATGGCAAGGGCAAAGGACAGCTTCCCCCTCTCCCCTGCTGAGGGAAACACACCTTTGATTTTGCTGCAAGACTACATAACTTGTCCTTTTTCTGTTTTTGCCTGAATTGTCTAGACTCTAGAGGCTCAAAATTTTCTTAATGCTCAGTTACAGTGATGTATTAATTTTAAAAAAAGTTTTTAATCATTGTCATAATTTTTCCTTCTACTTTATTATAAATGTGCATATGTAGTTTGTATGATTGTTACATATGTGACACTAATTAAATATATAGTGTGAATCTATATATTTATTTCTTCTAAAGTCATCTATAATTGTTTTGGGAAAGAAGTGAGATATAAATACGTGGTAAAGATCACATGAGGTGTGGTGGATAGTTCTTTAATTAGTATTTTCATTAATTTCAAGGGAACACTAAAGCTCCTTATGAAAGGACTATAGAAAGATGACACAAAAAAATCGGTCTTGAGAGAGTTGATTATGGTTCAGCAGGAGCATCCTTTGAACTTTCTTTTTAATGCCAGGGATTTTACTCAGAGTGCAAAAATGTGGTTGAGATGTAGTGACTCAGAGACCCACCATCTGTTAGCAGAAAGTAAGAGGGCTGTGATTACAATCTAAGTTTCAGAGTCTGGTGGTGGGCCTGACATTTGAGAAACCAAACAGGGCCAGCCTTTTTGTCTCTCTTCTTCCCTTCCCCTCCCCAACTTCCTTCTCTAGGACCCAAGTTCTCATGCTGCCAGCCAGACCTGTCAAGTTGAGAAAGCACTGAAGCCTTCCACCCACTCTTCTCTACTCAGCCGATCAAAATATAACTTTCCTGTGTGTGTTCCTCCAGATCTGTTAGGAGGTGGAACCCAATGTGATTAAAAAAAAAAAAAAAAGTTCACAGTAAATATTAAATAATAGAACTAATTCCCTTCTCAGACCTTGTAGGAACCCCACTGTAGTCAGCTTTCCACATCCTTTCAAAGGCCTGTGTGATCTCTGGATTTGACTGTTGACATGTCAAATTAGCAATCACCCATCTCTTGCTCTCCCTGCCTATGTCCTCACCTTCCTGCCTTTTTTTCCTTTCTGTGTTAAAACAGGGATTAAAACTCTATTTGGCTAGAGTTGGTAAGAAGGATTGGAGAGTAGACAAACTCCTAATTGAGTTTCCCCCCCTAATATAAACAGAAAAATTGCCTGGCTAGTGTGGCTTGGTTGAATGTTGAAGCATGAGCCAGTAGAGAGCACAATTTGATTCCTGGTCAGGACACAAGCCCAGGTTGTGGGCTCAATCCCCAATAGGGGCATGCAGAAGGCAGTTGATCAATGATTCTCTCTCATCATTAATATTTCTATCCCACACTTCCTCTCCCTTCCTCTCTCTGCTTTGATTTAGAACACACACACACACACACACACACACACACACATACACACACACATAAAAAAATAGTCTTCTTTAAAAAAATAGAAAAATTGATAGAACATTTATGAGAGAAGAGTTATATGTTTAGTGGTCTGGAACATTTTGTTTCAGAAATAAATATCCAGAGATAAAATCACTTATGGTGTTTTCAAGAGCCTATCTTCCTGTTATAAATGGGTAAGGTATGTTTGCTCACCTCAGAATAGAGGCTTTGATGCTTAGCATAAAAGAGGAACTAGCACTGAGTATTTGAGACATCCTAGATTGGGGGGAGCAGAGTTAGCTAGGTAATCCCTTAAGATCAGACTATAAAAGTCTCTAGTGTCTTTACAGAATGTTGGCGTGGCTGTGACCCATGTTTTTGCCCTGCCGTTCCTGAAAAGGCTTTGTCATCACCTTTTGTCCTTTCCCAAGCCATTTGAAAATACAGAGAAGAGAGAATAATGTGATCAGGAGCTCCAGTAGTATTTATTGCTTAAGTACTGTAGTGATCAAAATAGGGATGTTTCATCATTCTTTGTCTTATATGTCTGAACTGTATCATAATAATTAAATGTTTGTTTAAAAAAAAAACAAATAAAACAAGTGGCCCTAGGGAATAAGTCCTACTTAGTCATAAGATTCACTTACATGGATACTACAATAATATGGTCTCGATTTGGTCATTTCCATTTTTTTTTTCTGCTTTCCTACCCTTTACACAACACATAGGAGATTTTTCAGGTCTGACCAGTTGCTTCCCACTCTCTCTGACATAAAGAAGAAAATGTGTGTACTGTCACTTACTTAAAGATCTGAGCTTCCCTTTCTGCTGGTTGGGATGGAAGTGAACACAAACAAGTGTGGTCAATAAACATAAGCATATTGCTAACTACATTTGCTTCAGAAGCACAGAAAGTTGTATATGTAATTGGCAGCTCAAAAAAACCAGAGCAGCCAGGCCAGCGTGGCTCAGTGGTTGAACATCGACCTATGAACCAGAATGTCATGGTTCAATTCTCAGTCAGAGCATACACCCAGTTTGTGGGCTAGATCCCCAGTGTGGAGTGTGCAGGAGGCAGCCAATCAACAATTCTCTCTCATCTTTGATGTTTCTATCTCCCCCTCTCCCTCCCTTTCTCTCTAAAATCAATAAAAATATATATATTTCAAAAAGTTAAGCATAAAAAAGCCAGAGCAGACAGTGGATGGCAATTAGCATTCTTTGAAAAGGACCTATAATAATAAGAGCATAATATGCTAATTAGACCGGACATCCTTCCAGACAAGCCACGACAGCAGGGGCCAAGGCAGAGGCAGCTGCCACGGAGGAAGGGCCAAGCCCCTTGCACAAATTTTGTGCATCAGGCCTCTAGTAGTATTATATGCAGGAAGCACTGGCCCAATGGCTCAGTTGGTTGGAGTGTCATTCCTGATACCCAAAAGGTTGTGGGTTAGATTCCCCATCAGGGCACATACCTAGGTTTTGGGTTCAATCCCAGTCAGGGTGAGTAGGGGAGGCAACCGATCCATGTTTCTCTCTCATATCTCTCTCTCTCTCTCTCTCTCTCTCTCTCTCTCTCTCTCTCTCTCCCTCCCTCCCTCCCTCCCTCCCTCCCTCCCTCCCTCCCTCCCTCCCTCCCTCCCTCCTCTTTAAAAATGCAATAAAAGAGCATATCCTCAGGGGAAGATTTTTTTTTAATTATGCAAAAAAAGATAATTTGCCTATGAATAAGATTGCAATTTATAACCACATAATGGATTGGAACCTCTTTCCTAAATATTTTAAGGAGTTCAGGTCAAGACAGTGGGGTTGATAATGAAACTTTTTCTTGTAGACCTTCATGAGTGCTGGCTGTGCCTATTGGGGATAAACCCTATAGCCTGGCTGACCGACTACTGTTTGAATCCCAATCCATTGGTACATATTTAATAATTCTTGCTAAAAACAAAAACAAAATACTGGTTCTTCAGTGGTGGTGGAGAGGGGGGATACTCCAGGGGAAAAGGCCACATGCTAATGCCAAGATCACCCTCTATGGCCATGAGATCTTGCTCGGCACGACTCCTGGAAACACCATTCACGTAGATTCCAAATGAATGACACAACCTGTAGTTGTGCAATGTCTCAGCTCTTGTGGTAATCATTTATTTGCTGATTTGGAAATGTTTCCAGAAGTATCCCTTGTGATCTACTGTGTATTTTATATACTTCACTATTAACCCTCTCATTTGTACTGAGTAACTACTGAATAAATATCTATTCAGTAAAGAAATGAGAGAAAAGCAACTTTAAAAAACCAGTTTTATTGAAATATAATTCACCCACTTAAAATGTACAATTCAATGGGTGTTAGTGTATTTATGGAGTAGGACAACTATTACCGTAATCAGTTTTAAAACATTCCATCACTCTTCCTCAAAAACATATTATGGGCCACTCTCTGATCCCTCCTTTCCCCAGCTCTGGGCAACCACTAATCTGCATCCTGTCCAGACTGGCCTACTCTGGACATTTCATATAAAGGGAATCAGACATTGTGTGGCCTTTTTGTGATTTTCATTTTTCAATTTTCATCCACGATGTAGCATGGATCAATACTTTATTTCTTTTTATTGCCAAATTATATTCCATTATATGGATACTAGAGGCACAGTGCATAAAAATTCGTGCACTGGAAGGGGGTCCCTCAGTCCAGCTTGCACCCTCTCACAGTCTGGGAGCCCTCAGGGGCGGGAGGCAACTGGGCAATCAGGGGAAGGTGACACCCCATCATACCTCTGTTGCTGCCAGTGCTGGCAGCACAAGCCTTGGCTGGCTCTGGTTACCTGAGCCTCGGGCAGCCCTGGACAGCTGGGCAGCAGACATCCAAGGCTTGCCCTGGGTGGCTGGGGGCCTGAGGGGACTGGGGGACTCTGGAGATAGGCACACAGAGCGACTGCTAACCTGGTAGGGCTGAGGTGACTGGGCACTGCCATCTTGTGGATGCGGGCCCTACCATAGTTGAGGGTGTGGCAGTCAGTTAGCATATTTCCTCCTTATTGGCTGTGGGCACCACCATCTTTGCAATAGCATGAGGGTCAATTAGCAAATTTTCTCTTTATTAGGTTGGATGCCACGTTTTATGTATCCATTCATCCATTAGGGGATATCTGAGTTATTTCCACTTTTTGGTTATCATGTTGTTATGATCATTCATATACAAATTGTTTATGTGAACATACATTTTCAGTTCTCTTGGTTACTGGGTTGAAAGGCCATTTTTAATTTAGAAATCTCTCCATTAGTAACTCTTATATTAAATGTCATCTTATTGATGGTGTGGGTCTGACTTGGCTGATACTTCTTGGTCCTGCGCCAACCTTCCAGCTCCCACTCCCAATCATGTTGTGAACCAGTAGGTGAACCACAGAAAGTTGAATTGTACTAAATGTTTACTCTCTTCAATGAGGTCATACTTACATTGAATTCACTCTGATTTATTATTTTGCTTCTGAACTTGAAACACAGATGGTATTCACTAAGAGCTGGAACTATAGAGTGGGAACAGAGGTTCGCTCTTTCCATTAGTCAACTTTCAAAGGATGGATGGAGCCAACTTCAGATTATTCTAAGGCCTTTGCTCTCTCAGTTCTTTGCCATGCTTCTTTCTTTTGGCCCCTTTGCTTTCCGTTAGTGCCACTTACTGAGCTAAGAGACCTGAAACACAGATAATTCAGCCAAAGTATTTTCGCCTAAATAGGTGAAAAGAACTTTTAATATGTGTGTCATTATGGTGTTTCTGTGCCTTATAAATTGTGTTTATCCTGAAACTATGAAGAAGTTGCAGTTTGCTTCTTTGAACCTATTCTTAGGTTCTATATTGTGTTATTAGAGACTAGAGGCCCGGTGCATGACATTTGTGCACTTGGGAGGGGGGTCCTCAGCCTGGCCTCTGCCCTCTCACAGTCCAGGACCACTCGGTAGACACCCTGAGGGGTCCTTAGTGCTGCCACAGAGGTGGGAGAGGCTCCCACCATCACTGCTGTGCTCACCAGCCATGAGCCCAGCTTCTGGCCTGAATGAGCAGCACTCCTGCTGCGGGAGTGAACTGACCACCAGCAGGCAGCTCCTGCATTGAGCATCTTCCCCCTGGTGGTCAGTGCGCATCATAGCAAACAGTCATTCCGCCGTTCAGTGATTTGCATATTAGCCTTTTATTATATAGGATATTATTAAGGATGGTAAAAAGAACTTACAGTATTGGAGCCAAATAGTTTAAGTGGACAAATTATATTAATTTATTTTTAAAAAGGAGGCCATTGAGTGAGAATAAGGACCACCAGAAAGACTTTTAAAAATTGACCATATTTTTACCACAAGAATAACTTCCTATATACAGAGGTACTCTGGCTATGTTTTTGCCCAGTGAACATTACTTTAGAAGTGAGATCCTAGGATTAATGGATTTGTCAAAAGTCTGATTTTTAATGAGCCAAAGCCATTGAATTGTGCAGACATTAACAATTTTCTTAGTGGCGTGTATATTGAGTAGGAGGTTATAAAGAGTAGGCAGCGAGAGGCATGCTGTTTGACTTTTAAGGAGTACATTGTTTCATTGGAGAGGAATAAAATATGGACTCCCCTTTAAGCAGAGCAATTTTCATTTCTATTGTCCATGTTTCTTAAGAGCCTGATAAATAATTAGCCTGGCCAGATTTCTCAAGGCCCCGATAAAGCACTGGCCCTACCGTATCCAGCATTCCCCATTTATCCTTCTTGGACTCCTTTCCACAGAAAGAAATTGGTTGATTCATAGTCTGGCCCAGGGCTTTGAATAGAGAGCTGAGGGAGAATGTTTAGGATGTTTTCCAGCAAGCCAGCAAGACTGTTGACAGGTGGCCAAGCCAAGGGAAAGAGTATTAGTAGAAACAAAAGCTTACACTTAACATAGCTCTTAATCATATGTCAGGTAGTGCCGTGAGCATGCTACATGTATCCATCTGTGTGATTCTCACGGCAGTCCTATGAGGCCAACCGATTTTTACCCTTAATTTAGCTGAGGGACCTCAGGCACAAACAAGTTAAGAGACTTGCGAAAGGTCACACAGCCATGATTTGAACCCAGGGGGTCTAGCTCCAGAGTCAGTACCTGCCTAACCACCGTGCTCCTGCACAGAAACTCCCATGCCCGCCTCTGGCCAGAGCTCTGGAGGCAGGAGGGAGGACAGGACTCCGCGCCCTGCCAGCACTTTCCCAGAATGGACTGAGGCATTGTCTCGGCCCTTCACTGCTTGGATACTCTCAGAGGGCAAAGGAAGCATTCGTTATGTGGAATTCTTTTGTGGCTAGAGGGCATTAACAGGAAACAGGTCTTGCTTATCTTTCTGATATATCTTTTATTGTTATTATTATTTTTTCAAACAGAGAAGGAATGCTCTATAATACAATATTGACTTTTATTATGGGTGGTTTGTGCCCACTGGCTAAGAGTCAAATTAAGAGGAATCAAAATGTGAAGATGAGAAAGCTAAGTCCCAAGACCATAGCAAAGTGAGAAGAACGTAACGTCTGCGTCCTTTTAACCCCCGGCGTGACCTTCCATCTCCAGCACTTAACGTTCACAGAAACCATCTAACTGGAGCTCAAGGAAGCAAAGAGCCACATGGCTTTTCATTTCTGCTTTTAGAAGCTGTGCAGATGTCAGAGGGAGATAAATAAATACTGTTATCGGCTTCGGGAAGCAGAGTGTGCTGTCAGAGAGTGAGCCGAGACACGAGCCAGGGCTTGTGGCCTCAGAGCAAACGAAGGTCTTCCTGAGGACACAATGGGGCTTTAGAGTTTTGGAGAAGCTTCTTGGAAGAAGGAGCATAGCCCAAAAGGTTGCTACCCTCGGGTCTCTCCTAAGTCAGACAGAGAAAGACAAAGAATCCGTTTATAAAATGGATTTTGGGTTAAAGGTAAACGCGGCCAATAGAATAGTAGAGATGTATTTCGCCAATTGAAATCGGCTCATTGAGGGCAGGCACCATGTATATATTACACACCCATACACCCTAATACATAGTGGAGTGCCTGCTACTTGATAACAAGAAAAACAGAAAAAAAATAATATTTACTGTTTATTGACACCATGGGTTCTATGTATCATTATCCCCTCCCTTTCCTAAAGGAATAAACTGAGTCTTGGAGAGTTAAGTCAGTAGCCAGATATCACACAAGTCATATCGCACTCATCATCTTGAGCTTCTAACTACACAGTCTGCTTTCTTACCCACAGCAGCTTATTGTGGCTGACCTTAAGGATTAGGCTAAGAGCTTTAAAATATCTTCTTTGAAAGTTTTCTGCATTGCAAACTTGGAAAAGTGGTATCTGGGCTGAGGGCAGAATGGTTTGGTGGCTTCTGAAGCTTAGTCTGGCTGTGAAGTGATGAGGGTCGGAATCAATATTCTAGGTAGAACCAAAAGGGGAGGGGAGATCCAAGACTCCCTGAGGAGGGATGGATGATTTTGAGAGGTGAGTGCTGATTGATTATGGGAATTGGGGAAAGGAAGGAGTATGAGAGGACTCTGAGGTTTCCAGAGAAGGAACAGCAGGATTTCTGGCACCATGAGTAGAAATAGGAGAAAAAGCCAGTTTAGAAAAACTTTTCTGCATGTGGCGACGGCAGGACATGGGTGGACAGTATGTACCACTTGGTGGGAAGTGTGGCAGCTCTTTCATCTCACTATACAGAAGCTAACAATTCTGGGTTCTTACTTTCTTAGACTCCTTTGCATGTGTGTTTTCTTTGTGTCTCTGGTGATGAGACACAGTGAATATCTGCTGGAGGGTTTTAGGAAAGATCTTTCTCTCTGATAATAAAAATTCTAGTAGGAAGAATTATTTCTGCCTTGGTTTTCAAATGCAGGTCTATCACACAGGGAGCCGCTGCAGCCATCTCATAGGCCAAGAAATGGGTGGGGAGTTGACTTAGAGCCCTGCCTCTGGGGAGCTCCTGAAACCACACTGAGATGATCCAGCTTTTGACCTGTTGTGGAAAAAAAAAAACAAAACAAAAAACAAACAAACAAACAAATAAAAACCCCAGAAACTCCACAAACTCCCATTGTTCAAGCCATTTTTAGACATATTTTGTTATTTATAGCCAGAGCATCCAAATTGTTGTAGGCTTTATATATGTCCCAGGTTATCTTGAGATCTAAGCTTGGCTATATTTTTTCTCTTTTAGACATTATTTTTGGAAAATCACCATAAGGGGAGGGATCGTCAGCATTGTCCAGTGAAGCCTCCAAAATAGTAGGAGTTCTTACAAAAGGAGAATGCAATCTGGATGCCATTTCTTTAACAAAAGTCTCAAAAGGTCAAACAGCCTGACGTAGGTCTTAGACCCAGTTTGCTGCTAGGGGAAAGTCCCTGGTAGATTGCAATGTTGCGTTTTCTCCTTTCAGAACTGCTGCTCTTTTCATTTGCTCCTCCCACCTTCCTTGCATTTGCTGGAGTCTGCTGGCAAGGAGGCATGGCTAGCCCAGTGATGGATGCACTGACAAGAATTAGCCTGCTTTGTGGAGCTTTGAATTGCAGCAAGCATGCATTGTGGCATTCTGATGGTCTGAATGACTGATTGATTGAAAAGCAATTGATTGCAGAATTTCCAAATGAGATTCAAAAGGTACAAGTTAGATTTTACAAAAGCCAACGCTATTTTTTACTCTTCCAAGTCTTCTTTTTATACTTTTAAAGTTTACAAAATTAATTTAGAATTTAGTACTCACTTCACCATCTGGCTCCTGAATTTTTTTCTATTATAAATAAAATTTAAATTAATATATTGGTTTCAGGAGGAAGAGAGGGTGGGGAGGCAAGGACAGGAGGGGGGAGAGGGAGAGGGCGTGAGAGGAGGAGAGGGGGCGGGGAGAGAAGGGAGGAAAGAGAGGGAGGAAGAGAGCAAGAGGGAGAAACATTGATTCCTATGCATTCTGACCAGGAACAAACCTGCAACTCAAGTATGTGTCCTGACTGGGAATCAAACAGGCAACCTTTAGATGCACAGGAGGACATCCAACCAACTGAGCCACTCCCCAGCTGGGCAGATTCCCGAATTCTACATGAAGGGTAGACCTGGGTGTGAGTCTTCTCTACACTCTTCTCTGAGAGAATGTACCTGGAGACAAGTGAGGATCTTGCTTGAGGTACAATCTCAACAAAATCTGGTTCTGATGGTGGGATTCTGGGTGGAGATGCCAGGTAAAATACAGGACACCTAACTAAATTTCAATTTCAGGTATAGAATTTTATTTTCTATTATAAATATATCCCAAATAATGCATGGGGTGTGCTCATATTAAAAAAACTATTCATTATCTATTTTGAAATTAAAATTTAACTGGGACTTTTTGTATTTGCTAAATCTGACAACCCTCATTTTAAGGGAGTGATTGATCATAATGGTATCAGCCTAAGTTGCTTGAGAGAGGTTAAAGAAAGAGGTTTTGGAGGGTCTGTGGGTTTGATAGATCTGACGTCCCAGCTGGGGGCTGAGTGGGTGTAGCCAAGGGAGAGAGTGGCCGCACCAGCACAGCCAAGGGTTTGGTGAGCCTGAGAAAGGCCAGCGAAGGATGAAGAAAAGACAGACAAAGAGAATAAGCTGGGTCTAGGTGGGTCTTCTGTGCTTGGCTGAGGCCACAGAATAGATCCAGATTGCAAGCTGATGCTTTATTTTATAGTCAGAGGTAAACAAGGTGATTTACAATGTTCTTATAAGCTTCACTTGTTTTGGCAGCACTTGCTGAACCTCCCACAGCCCATTAGCTACCCAGGAAAGATCTAGGAAGCAGTCACAAGATCAAGCATAATTATGCTAAGAGGGCTGTGCCCTCTTAAGCTGGGACTTGTTTGTGGCTTTTCCAGCAAGTCAGTCTGAGGCTTAACTCTATAACCGCTCCCTACATGCGGGAGTGAAAAAACTGAGATCTAGATCAGAATCTGGGTGGGAAGAGAGCCCTCCCTTATTCTTTACTTCCCCTTGAACATCTCTTCTACCCACTTTTCCTTTCCACCCCTAATTGGCTTGAACATAACATGAAAATGTTAATTGTTTATTATAGGCTGTAGTTAGGACATCCTTTTTATGGCCCTTGTTCTGAATTTTTAAATAAGTGGGTTGGCCCTGTTTATTTTTCTCACCCTTCATGCTCACTGTCCCCTCCCAAATTAAATTGATTCCTGCTCGTGTGTGCCCTCTATTGATTTCCCCCCCACCTCTGGATTAGCTATTTCCCAACAGAAAAATGACTGTCATATTTCTCAAACTCCTTTATAAAGTTCTAGCGCTTTTTGAATTTCATTTATGCTCATCATTTAGTTATTGGTACATTCCTTACTGATATAACATGTCTTTAAGGAAGTAAAAAGCAGGAGACTTTACAGCAGAGAGAGGGACAGAAGTGCACGCGGGCTTTCGCCTGGAATGTTGGTTGGCTGCCTGTAGCACTTCAGAGGCAGAATCAATACTGTGTACTACCAGGTCTGTTCCAGTTTGTCAAACAATATCACTTAACACTTCTGGGTTGGGCAACCGAGCTTTCCCATTAAGTAAGAGGACTGCCGAACTGGAGGGATGGAGGAGACCTCTCCCAGATGGTAAGCATTCCAGGGCACAAAACCCTTATATTAAAAGTAGCCAGAGAATGAATGCGGGAAAAGAAAGGACATGCTGATACTGACACACACTGTTGGCAACTTGAGAACAAACGGGGTTTTTAGTTATTTATCCGGAGATTGAGCATCGGGTGGGGCTGCTGGTGCGTTCTCTATGGTGTTCTCAGTGGTCCTTGGGCTGTTAGACTTTGGTGCCCAATGTGCCAGGTATAGAATTTGGCAAATGGAGATCATAGGTCAAGGCCAGTTCTAAAGGTGCCACCTTAGTTTGTCAGCTATTCCATCTGATTCAAAGGGAAAGACTCTTTTTTTAAAAAAAAAAATTCTTACCTACCTGACTTAAAATTCCTTTGAATAAGCCACTAATGAGCCCAAAACATTCATACATTCATTCAGAAGCTTTTTTTTTTTTTTTAAATGTGGTAAGCACCAGGGATACTGAGAAGAATGAATGGCCTCCATCATCTTGAGCTTCTAAAATAAATTAAGGTGATGATTAGACTACAGTGTAAAGAGCGCTGAGATAATCACACTAGATTGGGAGGGTCCTGGGGTGGGAGTACAATACCGAGGAGCTCAGCAGTGAGAGGAAGACTATAGATGTAGTGAGGTTGTGGGCTTGAAAGTTGTAAGAGCTGCTGTTAGTGCCATGCTCAAGTCCTCTTGACTGGACTGGTGACCCCAACCCTGACTGCTGTGAGTACTAACTATAAGGCTCCCGGCTGTACTCTCCCATGGACAGTTGCCCTCTGCTGAAAGGTTAATGACTGATTGATAAGAGAGTCCAAAAATCTGACCTTCTTGCCTCAAAGTGGACAACTCTGTGGTGCTACTCATGATTCAGAGATCCTGTAGGATCTGACTGAAAATCAACTTGAGCTGGAAACATGCCTTTTGCCTCCCTCACTTCCCTACTGGTTTCTCCTGAGAACACCTCTCAGTAAATACCTTATGCATGCATCCCTGCCTCTGGCTCTACTTCTAAGAAACCCCATCTGATGGTAGAGGAGCAGGAAGCTGATGTGGTTCTGATGCTGTGGGTTCTTGTTTCCCTGATGTGGAAGACAGTAGACAAGGTGGTTGAAAAGACTGATGAACGCCTGATGTGGGAAACATGTGGCTAACGTGAGGAATAGGAGCACTGATGATTGTCAGCGTAGGTGAGAGACCATATTTTTGTGGCACAAATCTCTACTGTGGTGTCATTTTCTTCAGCACTCTGCAGCCTAGCTATGAAAACAGAGGTAGATGGCACAAGGGTATAGTGCTGACAGATGGAGCCATAGGAAGACAAGGGACCAAGCATGATAAGAAAGGACTTGAAGACAGGAAGGAACACGTAGTTTGGGAGATAATGGAGGTGTCAATGGGCCAAAGATATTGTTAAGATCGAAGAATATGTGTGATGTGCGAGCACAATACAGAATGCTTGGCTAGAAGGGTGCGTTCAGAGTTTGGAGTGTAAGAATGTAAGATTTGAGGGTGAAAGCATTTCTGCTTAATGACAGAAGGTCTAGGGGTATGCCATGGCACTGGTGTCTGAATCAAGTGGAGGGGAAGTCTCCGAGTCAAAGCACTGCAGCCTTAGGGCCATCCTCCTTAGGGTCAGCCCTGAGGAGTCATAGTGACCTGAGAAATCTCATGCAGCAGCTCTTACCTGCTCCTAACCCCCGATGCCATCACTTCTTGTACCTGAGACTTTGTGCAGTTGTGTCCCTAAAGGCATTGGGCACAAATGATGTGAGGCACATAATCTACGAGTGAGACCCCTTTTCTGGGTGGTGTATAACCAGAACTATTCCTTAACAACGTAAATAATGTCCATCTTTCAGTTTTCATGGTGTCACCTAGTTCTCTTGGACTAGTTGACCTTCCTGTTAAATCTCTCTGTCAGGAGAGTTCCACTCTTATTTAATTTCTCTCTCTCTCTCTCTCTCTCTTTCTCTCTCTCTCTCTGCTATGTATTTCCACTTGCTATTTTTATCTCCTAATTA
Organism: Pipistrellus hanaki; assembly: GCF_964339955.1. Classification (NCBI taxonomy): domain Eukaryota; kingdom Metazoa; phylum Chordata; class Mammalia; order Chiroptera; family Vespertilionidae; genus Pipistrellus; species Pipistrellus hanaki. The sequence goes on along the minus strand of NC_140503.1, from coordinate 165,997,482 downwards.
TTTGCAATTTACCTGCGGTATGTCTGCCTTACTTGACTGAGGCTCAGGTAGATAGACTGCTCAAGGAAGATAGATAGATAGATGATAGGTAGGTAGGTAGGTAGGTAGATAGATAGATAGAGAGAGAGAGATAAAAGAGAAGGAGAGGATAAGGGAAAGATCTTCCTCTTTTAGGCAGTATATAAGGACTGGTTTATTCTTTCTTTCTTTGTGAATTATATAGAATTTATAAGTTGCATGGTTGAATTAATGTTACTTTAATTCCACCCCTTAATCATAAAATATATTCTAGTTTAACAAAATAGTAAGTGGGTTTCAGCTTATCTCCCGAAGGCAGTGGGAATGCTATGGAGATTCGGGGCTGGGACAGTTTATGCGAGACGTGTTTGCTGAATGATGAGAGTAGCTAACAAAACTGAACTTTGCCCTTTTGGTGTGGGAATACGCAATAATGCCTGGATCTTTTCTTTTGTGTTCTGGTTTTATGCAAACACAAATTACACTCTTGTTGACTTCACTGAAACCTATGAAACCGAAGAAGGGGAAACTTGAGTCCCATAGAAGGCAGTTTCACCAAACCTGCCTCTTGCATTTGTGTGGTAGAAACTGAGAACACCTGCATTTTCTAACCGATTTTAGGAAGCAAGTGTCCCCAGCAGTAATCAGCACAAGCACGTGATGTAAACAGAAAAAGCTACTTTTTTTAAATCAATACATTTTAGAGCTGGAAGCACTCGAAGAAAGCATCCAATCCCCCCTCGTTGTACAAATGAAGAAAGGAAGTGATCAGACGTCAGTCAGTACTGACTGTGGGAAGCCTCATGGCAAAGTAGAAACAGCGTAAGCTTTGTGGAGGTCTGAGTGGGAATCAGAGCTCTGCCACTTACTAGCTACAAACTACGTTTTCTCTTTGAGCCTTACTTCCCTCGTCTGTCCCTAACTCGCAGGCTGGCTGTGAGACCTTCCCAACATAATGGGTCAGGTCCCTGCGCAGAGTGGATGCTCCTTAACCAGTCATCTTGATTAGCTGCCTTTTGCTGCCAGTGATGATACAGAAAAACCATCTCAACAAACTCTCGGTGTAACGACAGGATTTTAAAATGCCAGCCAGTGGTGAATTTGTTTCAAGCAATACCCAGTTCACTAAAGTTCCACTATAATTCAGGGTCGGTCAACATTTGTAGATGAAATATAGTATGAGTAACAGTGAGATATGGTTCCTGCTTTTAAGGAATGAGAATAGACATGTGGGCTGTATTTCGGTGAGGGCGGTGGTCAGTGCCACTAGGGAGGGGTGGACGCCGATCTCTGGGTGAATGGGAGAGGCTCCTGGATGAGGGCCTCAGGGCAGTCTTCGTGGAGAAAGGCCCAGTTGAGAGGCTTTTTGGGGGGTAGGTGCGGGGGGGGTTCTAGAAAAGAGATTAGGGACCATTCCTGCCTTAAGCTTAGGCACAATACAGGATATATTTAGATTTAATAAACTTCTCTGTTTCACTGAGAATGGACTGTGTAAAGGGGAATACTTAAAATAATAACAGTGGTTTCCACTTATGGGATACTTGTTACATGCTAAATACTTATGTATTCATCCTTTGTACAGCTCAATGAGGTAGATTGCACAGATGAGGAAACCGAGGCATGGAGAGGTGACTGTGTTGCCGAAAGGCCCACAGCTGGTATGTGGTAGAGCCAAACGTGGACTCAGGTCACCTGACTGCAGAGTCCACGCTCCGGGTTTGATATTAGTGTGCTCCACTTCCTCCTTTGCTGCTCCAGACCAGGGCTCTGGGCCCTAGGAGGTTGAGCTGGATGGATTCTGTCAACAGGTCCCCTTGCCCTCTCGTTTCCAGTGAAAAAACGGGGGAAAGCTGGAGAGTGGGCCTCAGGTTTGCATCCCTTTAAGGAAGGCCATAGCTCCTCTGGGCTGGCCTTTCCCGCAGCGACAGGCCTCACTGTGTTTCAGAACCCTCCCTCTTCAGCTACTGCTGACCCCAGGCGCTTTACCATCTCTTGTTGATTCCTTTGACTCTGGCTCCATCTTTGTGAAGAGCGGAATTTGAGGTCATAGGATAATCCTACGTTCAGCTTCAAGAGATACTGCCAAGTAGTTTTTCAAATGGTTCTAGCCCTTTATATTCCCAGTAGCAGTGTGTGAGAGTTCCAGATGCTCTACACTAGGGGTGTCGAACTCAATCAGAGAAGGGGCCAAAATCTAAAATCCAGCCTAAATCGCGGGCCGAATGGTTTACTGAACAGTCATAAACTGACAATGTCATAAACTGACAGCGGAGTGCAGTGATGACAGCGAGGTGCGGGCCATATTGCAAGGCCTGGTGGGCTGGATTTGGCCCGCGGGCCTTGTGTTTGACACATGTGCTCTACACCCTCATCAACTTTTGGAATTCCCTGCCCTTTTCATGTTAGCCATGTAGAGTGGTATCTCATTGTGTTTTTAATTTGGCATTTCTCCGATAACTATGGAAGTGGGACACCTTCTCCTGTGTTTATTGGTCCCTGGTGAAGTATCCAAGTCTTTTGTCCATATTAAAATCAGGTCACCTGTCTTCTTCTAACCGATTTGTGAAAATTATTTATATATTGTGGGTACAAGTCTTTTGTCAAAGAGATGTATTGTAAATATCTTCTCTCACCCTGAGGATTGCTTTTTTAATTTTCTTAGCACTATCTTTAATAAGCATATGTTCTTAATTGTAATACATTCTAATTGATAAATTTTCATTCTTTCTACTTTTTATAGTTTTTTTTAAAGATATAGTTTTTTCATTCTTACTACTTTTTATAGTTTTTTTAAAGATATGTTTGCTACTCCAGTAACAAGGGATATTTCCCCATGCTTTCTTCTAAATGCTTTATAGTTTTGTCTTTGTAGTTTTTGTGTGTGACCTGAAATTAGAATCCTGATACTTTTCTTTCACATGACCCTCTAGTGGGCCCAGACCTTTTCCCTTAGTTCACTGCAGTGTTACCCCTTTCGTAAATTAAGTGTCTGTATGTGTGTGTGTGTGTGTGTGTGTGTGTGGTTTTTTTTATATATAAAATATATTTTATTGATTTTTTACAGAGAGGACAGGAGAGAGATAGAGAACTAGAAACGTTGATGAGAGAGAAACATCGACCAGCTGCCTCTTGACACCCCCTACTGGGGATGTGTCCGCAACCAATGTACGTGCCCTTGACCAGAATCGAACCTGGGACCTTTCAGTCCGCAAACCCAGGCTCTCCTACTGAGCCAAACCGGTTTCGGCTGTATATGTGTGTTTTTGTTTTTGGACTCTATTTTATTCCAGTGGTCAACCTCCTGTGCCAATATTGCACAATCTTGATGATTATGACTTTATAGTGAGTCTTGACATCTGGAAGTGGAAGTCTTCCAACATTGTTATTTTTAAAGATTCTTAGTTCTTCTTGGTCCTTCACATTTTTATATGTATTTTAGAATCACTTTGTCAATTTACACAAAAATATGCTCAGACTTTTACTAAGATTGTGATGAATCTACGCATTAATTCATAACAAAAGTAACTTCTTAATAGTATCGAGTCTTTTAGTTAATGAATATGATAGATCTATCATTTTATTTAGGACTTTGTAAATTTTGTCCAGTAATATTTTGTAGTAATCAGTGTAGAGGTCGTATACATATTTTGTTAGATTTATTCCTAGGTATTTAATTTGCTATAGTAAATGGTATTGGTTTTTTTAATTTGTCTTTTTTTATTTGTTTGTTACTAATATATAGACATATAATTGACTTTTGTATATTGACTCTATCTAGTGATGTTGTAAATTCTATAAAGTATATTTATAGAAGTCTTTTGTAGATATCCTTTATTAATTCAAGGAAGTACTTTTCTATTTCTAGTTTTCTGAGAAAACTAGAAATAGAAAAGTACTTTAAAACCAAGAAGATGCTGACTTTTATCAAACTGTATACTTCTGTTTTTTCTGGCCCTACCTGGTTTTGCTCAGTGGTTAGAGCATCAGCCTGCAGACTGAAGGGTCCCAGGTTTGATTCCAAGACAGGGCATATGCCCAGATTGTGGGCTCAATCCCCAGTGGAGGGCATGCAGGAGGCAGCCAATTGATACTTCTCTCTCATCATTGATATTTCTCTCTCCCTCTCCTTTCCTCTCTGAAATCAACAAAAATCTATTTTTAAAAAGGTTTTTTCTGCATCTCTTAAGGTGTCCACTTCTGTTTTGACTCAGCTCAAGAACCCGATACTAAAGCCATTTCCCTGGGCGTGGCTCAATCCCCACTTTCACAAAAACTCTGTGAATAGAAACTGGACAAACAATGGCTTGAACCAGGGAAGTGGCAGTAAACATGAAAAGGAGGAAATAAATGGGAGAGATCTTGATGATCTGCAATATAAAATATGTTGTACAGTCAACAGTGGGTTTAAATTAGATAGAACCAGACTTCTCAATTTTTACAACTTCTGCCTTCTTTTAATAAACATAAAAACTACACCCAGCCAGTGGTGCACAGTGATTGGGCATGGTCCTACGAACCAGGAGGTCAGGGTTTGATTCCCGGTCAGGGCACATGCCGGGGTTGTGGGCTTGATCCCCAGTGGGGGCGTACAGGAGGCAGTCAATTTATGATTCTCTCTCTCACCCTTCCTCTCTGAAATCAATAAAAATATATTTAACATATATATTTAAAACTGTGTAATATTTATACAGTTTTACATTTGAATTTAATATTTGTATTATAGAAACAATATGCAATTTCCAAATATAAAATTTAATAGCAATTAAGTTGTTGTTGTTGTTGTTTTTTTTTTTTTTCAAATTTCATACCCAGTATGTCCCTATACTCAAAGTCTAATACATACTGCCTAGAAAAACCTCTTCCCCATCCCTCTCTCCTCATTGCAAATCAGTGACCTGGCATCCATGAAACACCGTTGCATGGAGGAGGTGCCAACCATCTGGTTATGCAGTCTAACCTTATGCGCTGAGTGTCCCCAGATGGTTGGTGTAAGAAGTGTATGAAGATTATCAGCAAGGGGACTTCATTATTGAAAGGTACAGGGCTGGACAGTTCTGACCCAAGTGCAGATGGACCCTGTAGAATACTCACTTGTGGGTTTCCAATTTTACTAATATTTAAGTAGTTTGCTACTACACATGCCAATCTTTGAACATTAGACTTGAATTTAAATGAGCCCTAATGCCCTCTTGTGGACACGAGAGAATGAGTGAAGAGTTATAACTGGTTTGCATCCTAAGGACTACTTTGTGTAGCTGGGTCCCTTGCATTTAAGCTGAATCTGATAGTAGAAAAAACTCAAGTTACAAACTGGGCAGAGCATTGTCACTTACTAAGCTCTGTAAACTTAAGATTCTTTACCTGATAAATGGCAACAATAATGGTACCCACCATAATAAGGTTCTCGAAAATATTAAAGGAGGTTTGAAGAAGTTTTCTTCTATTTCTAGTTTCCTAAGATTTTGTTCGGAAGCATAAATGGATGTTGAGTTTTTTCAAGTGCTGTGTCTGGGCCTTTGGGGATGCCCACTTCCGCTCTGACTCTGGGAGCGAATACCACAGGTCTTCCCCAGGTCTTCGCTTTACCCCCACTTTGGATACATATAATATTTAATCCTGTACATAGTAGGTTCTTAATAAACGGCATCTGTAGACATTGTCAATCATCTTAACAGTGAGTCCAGAGGGCAGGGACAGGTAGGAAGAAGACAATTTCCTAAAATAACCTGGGTACAGATACTGGGACATTCTCCCGCATCCAGTCTACCTCGTTCCTGTTTTCCCGAGGCAACCAGCCAACACCTAACTATTTCTTTTTAAAAAAATATGTATTTTATTAATTTTTTACAGAGAGGAAGGGAGAGGGATAGAGAGCTAGAAACATTGATGAGAGAGAAATATTGATCGGCCAACTCCTACACACCCCCTACTGGGAATGTGCCCCCAACCAAGGTACATGCCCTTGACCGGAATCGAACCCAGGACCTTCTAGTCTGCAGGCCGATGCTCTATCCACTGAGCCAAACTGGTTTTGGCTTAACTATTTCTTTTTATATTGGCAACCATATTTTTAATAGCATGCCTGTATGGATTTTTCTTAAATTTTTTTCAGATGTAATTACTATCTATTTGGAAGATGAAAATTTAGTTCTATTACAATATTCCTTCTATACTCCCTCCCCACCACCACTCTTTCCCATTTATGATCCCATTAAGCTAAAAAATAATTTCTCTATATGTCTATATATTTTTCTTATTATTGCTCACTTGGCCCTATTGCACTTTATCTGGATGCACACTCTGTGAGTGTAACTTTCCAAAGAAGTGGTGTGGCACAGGAGGGGGACGGAGTGAGGTTCTTGGTCCCAGTCTGGGTTTGGATTTCCTGCTCTGTGAACTGAAGGGAGCTGGGGTAGAGAATTTCTAAGACCTCCTCTAGCTCTAAAAGGCTGGTTTCTCTTTAATTTTGTCTGTGAATTTAGACTTTCTTCTCTTAACCACAAGGGGGCAGCAGAAGACAAGACTTTTGTCTGCCATTACCTACCATCCTTAGGAAAAACTGATGTTTCCCAATTTACACCATGTTATAACATAAAGGAAGCAAATAGCTTAAGAGCACGGCCTGCTCTTAGTGGTTTCTGCTAGGCCATGGTTTAACGTCCCTGGAATGGTACTTATATCACTACTAGAGGCCCAGTGCACAAAATTTTTGCATGGGGCGAGGGAGCCGTGTGTCCCTCAGCCCGGCCTGTGCCCTCTCACAATCCAGGACCCCTCAGATAGGGCCCCTCAGCCTGGACAGCGATCAGGGTCTATTGGGGTTTTCCTTCCTCCAGCTGCAGCTGGCCCCCCACCGCTGCCACTGTTTGCCATCTCTGCGGTGCTGCTCCCCCTTCCCTGCCACCAGTCACCTCCCTCTGCTGGCAATAGGCGTGAGGTGTGATCACTTGGTTGGCCTGGGACGCCCTCTGCGGGGCAATCTCTCTGGCCAGCCCTGCACACCTGTCACAGCGTTGATGGCTGGTGGCCTGGGCCTCTCTCTGCGGACGATCATGGGGCTCCACAATTGATTGCCGCGCAAAGGGAGGTCCCGCCTACCAGCTGCAGCACTGTCAGGTAGCCTGGGCCTCCCACTGCAGGGCAATTGTGGGGTGATGCCAGGGCCCTAAGACCAATCACATTGCATCAGTCTTGCCTGGTGCCAGTATATGCCATAGTGTAGTTGTTCAGAAGGTCATCTGGATGGTCATTCTGCTGTTTGGATGTTTGGTCAATTTGAATAGTATGCTTTTATTATTATAGACTAGAGGCTCAGTGCACGACATTTGTGTATGGGAGTGGGATTCCTCAGCCAAGCCTGCACCCTCTCACAATCTGGGACCCCTCTGGGTATAGGCCTGAACCCTGTGGGCTTCTCATAACCCAAGACCGCTGGCTCCTAACTCTCACCTACCTGCCTGCCTGCCTGATGCCCCTAACTGCTCGCCTGCCTGTCTGCCTGATCCCCCCTAACTATCTCTGCCTGCTTGATCACCCCTAGCTGCCTCTGCATCAGCCTCTGCCATTGTGGCTTTGTCCAAAAGGATGTCTAAAAGGTCATTCGGCTGTCTGGTCTAATTAGCATATAATGCTTTTATTATTATAATCAGTATTTTCCAACTCTTCCAATATTTCCACAGAAAGGATAGTCACCCCATTGCTCAGTATCCATGTCTCTACCCCACCCTTCCTCAAGGCCTTTTCCACTCTAGCTACTGCTTCTCAAAGAAATACCTGCCAAATCCTCACCTGTGATAAGCTTGGAGCTACATAGTGGGTGGCAGCTGTGTGCTTTATGTGGTGACAACAAAACTTCTTTATTGCAGGATCTGGGAGGACTTGAGGTGTGGCCTGGTGGTTGTCTTCCAGGGAAATAAATTTCAAATAAAACACCCTTGTTCAAACGTCTCCCAGTTACAAACAGTGGTAGGAGAGGCAGAGCTGTGGGTTGGGACACTGTGATCCTTGGTTGGCTGCTGGCCCCTGGCCAGGAGGGCTGGGCGTGGGTGGGGAGGAGGTGGAGGCAAACCGGGAAGTAAGATGGGCGGCTCTATTGCGGAAGCAGAGTAGGAGGCCAGTTTTCAAAGCCCACAGAAGGTGCTGCTTTTGAGATTCCTAAGAGCAGAGGCCAGGGGCCTGAGGCCACAGGGAGTATGGGTGAGGCCAAAATAGAAACATCACCTTTCTCCAGGGCCTTTGAGGACTCCAAGAATGAAGTGGGCCTAAGCAGGTGGAAGTAGATACGTTCAGGGGTCCAGTTAACGGGTTCTTGTAGACTGGGCAGAACTTGACCCCTAACTACCAGGAAGAAGTGGTTTAATGGTTTAAACGTAGGCCCTAGGACTGGAGCGACTCATGATCCCCTTCGATGGCATTCAGCCCATTTCCTGAGATTCACGTCCCTGATGGTAGAGAATGATTGGCTGTGACTTACATAGATTTTCTGGGTGCTCCCCGCCTGACTGGGGAGGACACCTCCAGAGGAGAGGAGAGCAGGTGGCAAACAAGTCTTGGCTTCCAGAGGAAATCCTCTTCCTTCTTTCCTTTTCTTCCTGCTAAGTGGTCAGACCAGAATAATCAAGGAAAGCAGCAGCAGGAAATGGGTACATTTGGAATGTGGGCCATTTTCTCAAAATTCCCTCGCTTTCCACCCTCATGTGCCTGCTGTAGAGGTTATACCCTTTGCAGGGTGCTTGGGTTGGAGGGACAGAGAGGGAAAATGTTTACCCTTTTAATTTGGTGGCCTTTTTTGGAAGCCACTACCCAGATTGCCCCCAAAATGAGTCAGGGAGGCGCAGGGAAGGCGAGCCTAATTTGGCCCCTCTGAGCTTGGGCTGGGAGGAGCCCGGCAGTAAACAGGGAATCACACATCACTCGGCCAACGCCACGTGGCTGCCCAGGAGGGAGGCTTAACAGAGAATTCCACAGGGGCCTTCCCAAGGCCTGAATCATTACTAACGGGGAGAGCTTTGTGAAGTGCAAAGGTGGAAAATGGTTACTGTTTTTGCTAAAATCCAGGAAAGGTGGATCGGGTCATAATCGACTTCCTTGGGAATTTCATAAAAGTGTCCCAGGTGGTTGAGCACACCCACATCTGCATTAACAAGTCCTATTAAAATGCTTGGGTGCTTGACCGCATGCCACCCACCTCAGGCCGGACTGGTGCTGTTGCCTTAGGTCAGTGGTCGGCAGACTCATTAGTCAGCAGAGCCACATATCAACAGTACAACGATTGAAATTCCTGTTTGAGAGCCATTTTTTTTTAAATGTAAACTTCTTCTAACGCCACTTCTTCAAAATAGACTTGCCCAGGCCTTGGTATTTTGTGGAAGAGCCACACTCAAGGGGCCAAAGAGCCGCATGTGGCTCGAGAGCCACAGTTTGCTGACCATGGCCTTAGGTGATACTGGGCTCCGACTGCCTATGTGGGGAGCTGACGCAGGCTGATCCCCTGTCAGACTCATCCTGAAGTCCCCTCAACTTCCATGGAAGCGTCTAATGTTGGGCCTTTTCTGATTTCCTCGTACTGCTTGCCTCGTACTGTGTTCGCCTCTGAAAGAGAGAGAAGCCTTGGTAAATACGGGAAAAAGCTGTTCAAAGCTGCCTGTGGGAGAAGGGGAAACAATCCTTCCATCTCATTGATCACATTTACGGGTAGTTTTAAGGGGGAAGAGAACCTGGGTAATTGCTGATGTAAAGCCTTTAAGCGAAAGTGACTTCATTGTCCTTTTGAAGCACCCACAGAGACTATCTTTGTCCTTATCTGGTCGGCACTAAGGAAATGCTGAGGGGGCAATTTGGAGGACTTGGAACTTTGCTTTTTTTTACTATTATCTGGGTCAGACATTGAGCTTTAAAAAAATGATACACTACTGTATAGTCATTAACTTATTTGAAATGTCTTACTGCTACAGTTCCTGGAGTAGGGGTATTGACGACCAATGACCTACATTAAAAACCAATGAAAGGCTAATGGGAAGCAAGAGGCAACTTGATTAACTTTTTTAAAAAAAATTTCTAAACGACATTCACTTGTTAAGTATTTAAGTGAACAATATGAACTATAGTAACATTTGCATCCACTTTGGAAAAACAATTTGTAAGTTCCTCAAAAAGTAAAACATGGAGTTAACCATACAACCAGGAAATTCTATTCGTAGACCTATACCCAAGGGAAATGAAGACATACATCCATACAGATGTTTGTATGAATGATCACAGCATTATTAACAGTGTTTAAAAAGCGGGGAAACCCAGATATCTATTAACTGATGATAGATATACTAAAGGTGGTATATAAATACAATGGAATATTATTGAGTCACGAAAAGGAATGATACAAGCCACAACATAGAGAAATCTTGAAAACATTATTCTAAATGAAAAAAGCCAGTCACAAAAGGCCACATATTATATAATTCCACTTATATGAAATGTCCAGAATAGGCAAATTCATAGAGATGAAAAGCCTTGTGGATTGGTGGTTGCCAGGGACTGGTATAGGGGAAGATGGCAGGGTGTCTGCTAATGCAGGTGGGGTCTCCTTTGGGGTGATGAGAATGTTCTGAAATGAGAGTGGTGATGGTTGCACAGCAGTGTAAACATACTATAAACCACTGACTTGTACAGTTAAAAAGGATGAATTTTATAGTATGTGAATTATATTACAATAAAATATGAAGCATGAAACTTTATTCAAGAAATATATTAAACATTTTTAAATGAAGTATGGGGAAAGATGGAACAGAAAACAGAAAGCACAAGAAAGAAAATAACAAATGAAAAAAAAGAGGAGACAGATCCCATGATTTTTTATATAATAGAAAATTTCTTTCACTGTTCTCTGAGGGTCCTTTTGGCTGTAGTCTTCAGATTGTTATGACCTATTTATTATTACCTTTTGAATTTCTAATTCACAAATTGACCATTTTTCCAAGTCTTCTGATTGCTCTTTGCCCTTAAACTCCTCAATTGCTTGGTTTTTAGTCCAATGAAATTAATGAACTGAGGATATGACATTTGTCTTGGTTTGCAGTATCAGCCAGTGATCAGAGTTGGATATTACATCTAAAAACATGTAAAGTCAAGCTGAGACTTCTCTGGATAAAGGATCTCCATTGCCGCATTTAATTCCACTATTTATGGTCATATTGAGATGCCCAAGAGTTGACCTTTTGATAAACTTATCAGTCTCTCCAAATGTTAAAATTTTGTGAGGTGAATAATTCAAGGTCTTGGATATAAATTGATCTTCACTTATTCTCAAATACCAGGTGGGTAGAAAGCTCAGCTTATTGATGTGAGACCTGGTATGAAATGTGATTATATGTGAGTCACTTCTCATAATCAGAAATGTTACTTTATAATGAAAGAAAGACAATGAGAGTGGTTGGGAAAAGGTTAGTGGAAATTATGGAAGCAAACAGTAGACTAGGAGGGGATGTGAGTTATGATGTGACTTAGAAGTCACCATAGAGTGTACCCTCCTCTTCAACCTCTAGGGTCAATCAAACACCAAGGCTGCTAATGTCATCTCTTATTATTACTCAGATTTATTTTATTTTCTTCACCTTTTCTCTCACTCAGTCTCTCTTCAATGCTAGCCTGATCAATTCTAATAGCTTTGTAACAAATTTTCTACTTTCTAATTTTGCCTCCACCCCCTAAAATTCATCCTTCACGTTATGAAAGTGATATTTCTAAAGTCCAAATCATACCATGTTCCTGCCCCATTAGTTATCTGTGTTGACAGCAGATGACACTATAAGCAGATATGCTTACGGTGTGAGGACTGGGGTTCCCTTGCAAGGCCCTCAGACTTTGCAGTCCCCGAGCCCACCCTGGGAACCTAGAGATACTCCTGCACTGAATGGCCTGTCAGTTGACACTATCCAGTAACACTGTGGTCACAATATAGGAAAAAAGGAGTATGATTTTTTAAAGAAGGAAACCAAAACTATCAGCTAATAGATATTTTGCAATAAACACATCACAGAAACACAAAGTCCCAATGTACTTTATCAGTGCCAGTCCTGGGTGGGGGGGAGTCCAGTCAATAAGCACATTTGAGTTCAGCCTCCAGTTCTGATTTCCTAAGTTTCTGGTCCTAGATCCTTTTTTTTTTTTTTCTTTTCATATTTTAAATATATTTTTACTAGAGGCCCAGTGCACGAAATTCATGCACCTAAATGGATAGTTGGACACCCCCCTCACAATCCAGGACTGCTGACTCCCAACTGGTTATGTGCTTGCCTTCCTGATTTCCCCTAACTGCTTCTGCCTGCCAGCATGATCAACCCCTAACCACTTCCCTGCCAGTCTGATTGATGCCTAATTGCTCCCCTGCCAGCCTGTTTGCCCCTAGCTGCCCTCCCCTGCAGGCCTGGTCACACCCAACTGCTCTCCCCTGTAGGCCTGGTCACCCCTAACTGCCCTCCCTTGCAGGCCTGGTCCCTCCCAACTGCCCTTCCCTGCTGGCCATCTTGTGGTGGCCATCTTGTGTCCACATGGGGGCAGCCATCTTTGACCACATAGGGGCAGCCATCTTGTATGTTGGAGTGATGGTCAATTTGCATGTTACTTTTATTAGATAGGATTGATTTCAGAGGGGAAGGGAGGGAGAAAGAGTAATATTAATGATGAGAAAGAATCATGGTTGACCACCTCCTATATCAACCCACAACTCAGGTATGTGCCCTAACCTGGAATGAAAGCGTGACCTCCTGGTTCATAGGTCAATGCTCAACCGCTGAGCCATGCTGGCCAGGCTGGTCCTGGGTTCTTTAATGAGTTACAGCTGCTACCTCCAGGTCCAGTCCCAGTACCATGAACACAAGAGAAAGCTGTGAAAAAAAAATTTTATAGGTAGTTTGAGAATCTCCTCTGAGCTAGTCAACACAGGGAGTTATGTTTCCAGCCAAACTACCATCATGCTGAGTATTCAATAATGGATTTTTTTTTTTTATGTCCTCATTTGAGAAAATTTTTTTATACCCTGTGAAATGTCTGTTCATTTCATTATCATCAAAACTCTCCCAGTAGGTTCCTTGGTGCTGCACTACAGGCTTGTTGGCTTTCTCACTCACAATCTTACAAATGGTTTAGATACTTAGTGCCCAAAGGACCATCTCAAGGGTAGCAATAAGGTTTCTTCTTAGTGGCAACTGCCTGGTCCGTTCTGTTATAAAAGGAATCTGAACATTGATAAGTGGAAAATGCCTGCCATGGGCACAGGTGGGGAAGAGTCTGTGTATTTGTCCATCCTGGACCACACCTTTTGTTGTCCAGGAACTGACGAGTCACCCCAGTGTACTCAAAGTGGCCACTGAATGGGTGTAGGCAAATTACGGGACTATTACAGACAGGATGTCCAGAGAGGCCCACTCCCTTCCCTCCCATCCCCAGCAGCACAGCTGCATCCCAAGTATACAACACACCTAACTCTGCAGGCCCAGTGGACTGCTCTCAGCTCTGCTAGTCCAACTTCTGCCTGGGTGACTTCTCATTAGTCTAGCTCAGTGGTCAGCAAACTCATTAGTCAACAGAGCCAAATATCAACAGTACAACAATTAAAATTTCTTTTGAGAGCCACATTTTTAAAACTTAAACTTCTTCTAATGCCACTTCTTCAAAATAGACTCACCCAGGCCGTGGTATTTTGTGGAAGAGCCACACTCAAGGGGCCAAAGAACTGCATGAGGCTCGTGAGCCGCAGTTTGCTGACCACAGGTCTAGCTAACTTGTCATTTTTTTCCCCCCCAGATGATGTGCCAGGCAGAGAGATAAGATTTAGGATTCGTGCCCATGCAAATGATACTTAAGGATTTTTTTCTTGATTGAGTTGTTGATTTACCAGAGAATTCTCAGGGCTCTTTGGGGGGAGTGGGGGTTCTTAGGTTTCAGTTAATGGCTGGGGTTATCTTGGCAATTTCTTACACATTATGGGATCCGTTCTGCTAATTCCCAAACCTGTGAGGGCCTATGTATGCTAATGGAGAGAGGAAAAGACCAGGTGTCTGCAGAGGAGGACCTGGCCAGGAATTGTCACCACATGACCTTGGCGGACCACTCATTGAGTCAAGGTCTCCTAGGTGCAACAGCTATAAAAAGACATGGGTTGAATGATCTACTAGCTGCCTCACTGGGACATTGTGGCTACAACAGAACAATGGTGCAGGAGGAGTGGGACAGGAAGTTCTTTTCCTTAAAAGTAAATGCGATAAATTGTTTATGGTCATTTTCCTTGATCTAGTTAATTTTTTAAAACCCAGAAGGACAGCTTTTAAAATGAGAGATTTATTTAAGTTATAAGGAAATGTCTACTCAAATACTTTTCAGAAATTATATGATGATTAATTTTTATTTTATGTGTGTTTTTGCATCTTCCTAGTGAAAAATAAGAGCTAGATTCTTAAGAATAATATCAAGTACCAAATTATCAATTTCGGATAAATAGGTAAAACAAACAAACAAAAAACAAAACAAAAAAAACACACAAACAGCAAAAAAAACAACAACAATGAACCTCTTAGAGGTATTTTGGGGAAGCTCAAGCCTCAAGTCAGGGACTACATGTATTCATTTGTAGTCCCCTCCATCTCACATTAGCATCTGGCACCTGTAGGCACTCAATAAATGTTCATGACTTTGAAAGACAGAGACAAAGGCAGAGTGAATTCTCATTAAGGCACAAGGTTTTATTTCAAAGCCTACCTCCCTTGCTCTAGTCAGTTTGATTCAATGGATAGAGTGTTGGCCTGCAGGCCAAAGGGTCCTGGGTTTCTTGTGATGAAAGTGATGGTGACACTAATAAAAATAATCAGTGTTAATTGATTACATAGTATGTATTTTTTAAGCAAATTATATCTATAGTAACTCATATAAATTTCATACCAATCCCATTTTATAGGAAACTGAGGCACAGAGAGGTTAAGTAATGTGCCCAAAGTTATACATAGCACAACTTGGAACCCAGGTGGTTTGGCTCCTAAGACTTCCCTCTTAACACCATTCCTAGAGGACACCCTTCTGAGGAGCTTCAGGTTGACCCATCTCTGTTAGAGTGACATCCAGAAGTGGATCCAGTACAGTCTGTGGACTGCATTTTTCTACCTACTAAATTTCTGTTCCTTTCCCTGGCTGCAGCTGCCTGCCAGGGCCTTCCTTTGTTCCACGCTGCCCCCTCATGGTCAGCACACCTCATAGCGAGTGATGGAACTCCTGTTCTCCCAGTCAAACTCTAGAGGGGACATTTGCATATTAGCCCTTTACATATATAGATTCACTAACTCTGAAAACTGGCCTAAATTGCTGGAGCCTAAATTCAATATCGTGGAAGAAAGGAATGCTGTTCAAGTCAGTAAGACATAACTTGCTTGATTTTTGAGTGTTATATACAGCTATCCTAATAGCTATGTTCCAAAACTTCTAAGCTCACAGCTGAATTCTGTGTAAGCCAGTAGCACTCTGTTTGCACAATAGCTTTCACATTTTAGTGCAGAACATTAATATCATAGAAGGGATGGCACAGTCACTGTGCTCAATGATGTCCACGATTAATAAGAAGTTGCACATATTGCCATATTTTCAAATTTTTTAGTTTTAGTTCTTCATAAGCTGTCATTCATTCAATGTACAATTAAGGGTTCACAGGCCTATTGATAAGTATCAGGAACAGTAAGACACAATCCTCCATCTTAACCATATGATCAAACTTATCAATTACCAATGTGCATTGATAATCAAATCAAATGTCACAATGTGCTTCCTGATATGATGCACTAAGGAGGACATAATGTCACCCTTGTAGTTCTGTGTCAAACTAGTTTAACATGAATCTAATCATGAGGAAACAGACAAATCCAAATTTAGTGGCAATATACAAAACTGGCCTGGACTCTAAAAATTTCAAGGTCAATAAAAGAACAAATAAGAAGAAAAGGCAGAGAACTATTGGAGGATAAGAAGATTCTAAAAACACTAGAGGCCCAGTGCACAAAATTCATGCATGGGGATGGAGGGGTTCTCTCAGCCTGGCCCTCACCCTCTTCAATCCAGGACCTCGGGCTCCTAACTGCTCACCTGTCTGCCTGCCTGCCTGATTGCCCCTAACCACTTCTGCCTGTCTGATTGCCCCTAACTGCTCTCCTACTGGCCTGATCACCCCTAATTGCTCCCTTGCTAGCCTGTTTGCCCCTCACTGCCTCTACCTCTGCCTCACCATGTACCTGGGCCACAGGCATAGGTGCAGCTATTGGCACCTGGGACTGTGGGGCGAGTGGCTTGTCCCTCTCCTGGGCCACAGCCTGGTTGGTCCCCATTTCTCTCTCACAAGCTCATTTGTGCCTGGCTGGTCCCCATTTCTCTCTCACAAGCTCATTTGTGCCTGGCTGGTCCCCATTCCTCTCTCCCCAGTGTTGAGTGAGTAGTTCAGGCATGAGGGCACAAGGGTGTGCGAGCATGATGACCATTTGCATATTAGCTCTTTATTATATAGGATGATAATTAAATACAATGAATAAACTTTGATCGGATCCTAGATTTATTTTTTAAACTATAAATGTCTTTGTTAGGACCAATGGGAAGTTTAACTATAATATATTGTCACATGTCATATCATATAGACTTATTATATTTAACATTACATTTTTGGAGTATGATGACATTATAGTTATATAAGAAATTATCTTTATTTTTCGGAGATACTAAAAAATTAAAAAATAAATGTCATGATGCCTAAAGTTTACTTTCAAATGGTTCAGTAAAAAAATTTTTATACCTATACAGTGTCCCCCCCCAAAATGTTTACACACACTTTGAATAATTATAAAGGCAGTGTTTATTAAAATACATTTCATTTTCAAAATTGAGCTATCAGCTGTTAAAGTGTGCTTACATTTTTTGAGATACACTGTATATTGATAGATATGTTAATATCTATACTGTGTATGTGTGTGTATGATTATTTTATTATTTTCTAGAGTGCTGAATCAAACTACAGTGGTGCCTCACACAACGAACTTAATTCGTTCAGGGAGCAAGCTTGTTATGCGAAAAGTTCGTTATGTGAAACGCGTTTTCCCATAACAATACATGTTAAAAAAAATAATTCGTTCTGTAGCATAAAATATGCTAAGATGACATAAAAAAAGATAAATTTTTTGTTATTATTTTTATTTAGATACATCTAAAAACATAATTTTTTTTTAAAAAAAAACACACATTTTTTTTTAAATGTGTGATTTAATTCGTAATGAAGAACGATTGCCGCGATACGTGCTTAAGTTAAGCGCAGTGACTAACGACTGCCTGCAGTGCCTGCGCGGAAGGATGCAATACATCGGCAGCGATCGTGGAAGCTCGGGCAAAGCAGTCGTGGAAGCTCGGGCAAAGCGGTCGTGGAAGCTCGGGCGACTTCGTTGTGTGACACGAAGTTCGTTGTATGAATCATGAAATGAAGTTCGTTGTGTGCAGCGTTCGCTGTGCGAGGCGTTCTTTATGCGAGGCACCACTGTACCACAAACTGGGTGGCTTAAAACAATAAAAATGTATTTTCTGACCACTTTGGATGCAGGAAGTGTGGGAGCAGGGTGGTGGCGGGGAAGCCTGCAGGGAAGGATCCTTCCTGCCTCTTCCAGCTTCTGGTGGAGGTCAGCCAGCCTCGGCATTCCTTAATTTGCAGCTACACAGCTCCAACCTTTACTTCCGTCTTCACACGGTAATCTTCTCTCTGTGTGTCTTTAACCCTCTTCCTATAAGAACACCCGTTATTGGACGAGGCTCCATTCTAATCCAGCATGGCCTCATCTTATCTTGATTATTTCTGCAAAGACCCTATTTCCAATAAGTTCATATTCATAGGTACTGGGTAGATGGCAATTCTCAGGAACACTATTGAGCTGGTGCAATATATGAAGCTTTTACAGAGGGAGGGAGGGGAGTGGAAGGGAGAGAAGAGTACATAATGTGGCAAAATGTTAACAAATTTTGGTGAAAAGTGTGTGTTTATTTTACCATGCTTTCAGATTTTCTAAAGGTTAGAAATATTTCCAAATGAAATAACATTTTTTTTTGGGGGGGATGCTCTGTAAAAACGGGGTGCGGGCCATTGCCCTTGCCCATAAGGCTGTCTCCATGTTATGAAGGACACAGTGGAAGGGCGTGTATCATGAAGGTCTCAGAGCATGGGCGCCAGGAACAGAGACAACAGTGCTGACTCAGGGCGGGCAGGTTAGGAAGGGTTTGCAGGAGAAGAGGCATGCAGCTGAGCAGAAGTTTGAAGGACAGTGTAGGAACCAGCTGCAGGTCTGAGAGTGCCCGTGGGCAGCTGCCAGCACTCCAGAATGGTTGGGGCAAAGGGCATGTGTGTAAAAATGGTGGGAGTGGAACCTGGAGAGAGGCAGGAAGCATGTCATCGAGATGGCTGCATCGAGAGAATTGGCTTTGGCCATGAAGGCCAGAGGAGCCAAGGCAGGAGCTAAGGTATCGCCTGAGCAAATTTTGCTTTGGAGACTCGGAATATGGAGACACCTGGGCTGATCAGGTGGGAGACTGGTGGGATGAGCCAGATAAGAAAGAAGGGGCATCAGAGGAGGGAAGAGGGTGAGAGAGCTGTGAAGGAGCCCAAACGGGAAGGGCTTGGCTGCTGAATGGATGGGAGGTGTGGGAGAGGGAAGAACAGGGTGCTTGGGTGTCTGGGTGCCTGGGTGGTTGGTGCAGCCAGCCCTGCAGGAGTACGGGAAGAAGAGCAGACGGGGCTGCGGACGAAGACTGGTGGAGGGGGAGAGAGGCTGTGCTCGGTTTGGAAGTGCTGAACCTGGACCTGAAGGGCCAGGTGAGGGCCTCAGTGAGATGCCTGGGGCCCAGGAAATAGACCTGGCCTGGTGACTCCCGCATATGTTGGTGTCGAGTGAAATCATGGATGTTTGGCTTTCCCAGTTAGAGTGTAGTGAGAAGAATGTAGTTACAAGTAGGAGGCTAGGAATAAAATCCTGACAAGCAGAGCGAAGGCAAAGGCCCAGCAAAGGAGGCCAGGGAGAATTGGACAAAGAGGAGGGCAGGAGCTTGAAAATCCGACATCTGAAAGATAGTGGCCCCCTTTGTTTTTGTTTTGTTTTTGTTTTTGTTTTTGTTTTGTTTTTTATATATTTTATTGAGTGTTTACAGAGAGGAAGAGAGAAGGATAGAGAGTTGGAAACACCGATGAGCCGAGACCGGTTTGGCTCAATGGATAGATCGTCAGCTTGGGGACTGAAGGGACCTGGGTTCGATCCCGGTCAAGGGCATGTACCTTGGTTGCGGGCACATCCCCAGTAGGGGCTGTGCAAGAGGCAGCTGATCGATGACTCTCTCTCATCGATGTTTCTAACTCTCTACCCTGGGAGGAAGTCTTGGGTACACTTTACAGGAGGGGTGGGGAACCATTTTTCTGCCAAGGGCTATTGGGATATTTATAACATCATCCACGGGCCATAAAACATTATCAACTTTAAAACTGGCCTGCTATATTTGGTCCAACATCTAATAAACTCACCCCTAATAGCTTGGCAGGGCCAGACCACATGATTCTGAGGGCCTCATACGGATGTTCCCCACCCCTGCACCATGCAGCACAATGCCTTCGCTGGCACACTCGGAGCCTCTGGCCGGTTATTTTTAACTGCCACCTTGTAAAGTCAATGTTTGCACTTTGACAATTGTCCTGTCTGGTGGCTTGTTCTAAATTCTGACCTGGAGTTACTGTATGAGCCGGGGAGTGGCATGTGAGAGAAACCGGGTGAGTGAAATATCATAATCCTCTAGCCTCCAGCCTGGCTCTCTGGGACGGAGAAAACAACCCGTGTGCATCACCTGAGTTGTCGGAGGAATTTATGGAATGGATTGTTCTCCTGGAGTCACCCAGTAGCCCTGGGCAATCTCACACACTCTTCGTTTTCTATGAGAGCGAATAAGGAATGTTCATCCACCTGATCAGAAGCAGGGAGCCACTGGGGATGTCTGCCCGCCTGTCTGCCTTCTCTCTCTTTCTCCTCCTCCTCCTCCTTGTCCTCCCCTTCTCTCTTTAAGGAAGAAAAACACAGGGAGGGGGAAGGGAAGGAGGAAAAGAAAAGAAATATAGATCCATTGCTCACAAGTCTCCAGAAGATTGGCATCACAGATTAGGGGGAAGGTAAGTATGAAATGTGGGAAATAAGGATGTGCTGGGTTTTCATTTCGTAGAATTCGTTTATTTCTTTGAGTACTCTTCTAGAAAAAAAGGTACTAACGTATGAGGTATCTCCTGCAGGGCCCTATCTTACTCAGACAGTGCGATTTAGGAGCTGAGAAAGTCCCCTTCTTCAACCGAAACATCTCAGGTGCTTTGGTTGCATGTGACTAAGTGAAAGAGACGGTGAACACAGCCCTGGGATGTTCAGAGGCAGTGGTCTCCGAGTCCATTTGGTTTGGTAACTTGAAAGATGTCTTTATTGTGTCAGCTTCAAACTACGGCTAACTCCATGGTTCAGTGTCATCTCCAGAGTGAGGCCTGTCCTCAGTGCTGGCTGGAGCATGACCCACCCCTCTGATCAGGGCAATGTCACGTGCCAGATTGGCTGGGGCTCGGTTTTCCTGAACCATCCCTGCGGCAGCAGAGGTAGGCTCACCCGGAGATGCGGGCACCAAGTGCACCATGAAGGAAAGGTGGAGTAGATACGGGAGCGCCGACCACAGTGCCCACTGCTACCTCTCCTGACAAGTGACTTCAAACTCCTGCATTGGGGAAGAAAACCCCTGTAAGAGGGCTTCAAGACCCTCATTCTGAAATTTCAGATTTCTGTTCCAAATGACACTCAGATGGAAAGCCCTTCTCACCTTCTGTATCTCCATCCTGCAGTCAGGGGTGGTCACATGGAGGCTGGGTACCAACTGGCTGGTCTGTGGAGGAATATCCTCCTAACCAACCTCTCAGTGGACTCAGATGCATAAAAAGGAGAAACTGCCAAGAAATATACTTGCTTTCCCAAATTACCCTGGGATACTGTAAGTTAAGTTACCCTGAGTGACTTCCAATTTTCCAGTACTATTTTCTTTTCTTTTTTTCTATATACCGTATTTTCCGGCGTATAAGACGACTTTTGAAACAAAAAAAAAGCCTGCTCAGATTGGCCAGAGTCAGAGAGGCGGTCTATTAAAAAAAGAACTGGTGTTGCCTCGGAAGTGGGGGGTAGTCTTATACAGCGAATATAGGCCTAAACCTATGTTTTAACTGTAAAATTAGGGGGGTCGTCTTATATGCCAGAAAATACGATGTATATATTTTATTGATTTCAGAGAGGAAAGAAGAGAAAGAGAGAGATAGAAACACCAGTAATAAGATGAAATCATGGATTAGCTGCCTCCTGCACACCCCCTATTGGGGACCAAGCCTGAAACCCAGGCATGTGCCCTTGACCGGAATCGAACCTGGACCTTTGAGTCCACAGACCTACACTCTATACACTGAGTCAAACTGGCTAGGGCTCTAATACTATTTTCAATTCATGGTTGGAAGTCCAAGGATGCCTTGTCCTTTGCCATTTTATGTAAGGGACTTGAGCATCTGTGGATTTGGGTATCCCCAGGGGGTCCTGGATCCAATCTCCTGTGGATACTGGGAGAAGACTGTAGTTACATTTTAGAGGAGTCATAAGTTGCACTGTGTGGAAGTTGATGACCCCAATCCCCATGTTATTCAAGGGTCAACTGTATAACAATAGGTGTGCGGTTTCCTTAATTTTGCCATGACTCTAACACCCTCCTACTCAGAACATGCATAGAGTAGAATCTTTTTACAATGTATCCAATGAGATGGCAGGATTTCCATTAAAACATTAGTCAAATGGTGGCCTTAAGCTCTGAACACCTGATAAAGTGTGGGTTTGGCCTGAGTCCCAACACCAGTATCATGGAGAGACTCAGTTATATTCACTCTTCCAATAAAGACCAACATAATTCATCCCGTGTAGAAGTTTGGGAGGATTTCACAACACTATGAAAATAACTTGTACACTATAGTTAAAAGTAGTGGTTAAGAACACCGTTTTTGTAAATCACAGTTTGGGGTTAAAAATCTCAGTTCAGTCATTCCCTTAACCCCATCCATTCTCGAGCTTTCCCTCCCATGTGCTGTGAAAGGTGTACACACACGTGTGCCGAGAGATTGGTCCTCTAGGTCCTCAAGGAGGTGCTATGATGGGAAAACGCTTTGAAAGATCATCATCAGCTGAGCTTCTGCATTTCTCAGCTACAACTGTGTTTTCCTCATGGGGCCGGTTCAGGGATTAAACGCAGATCTCTCAGTCCAGCGCTTAGTAAGCCATAACCCAATGGCAGTGTGTTCTGTCCATACGGCCCTTGGGCAGCCATCCAATCTCACCAGCACTTGGAAAATGTCTCAAAGATAATTACCTCCCACTCCTTTGCAAAGAAAATCCTGAAAGCCCTGAGCAAGGCCATCAAAACAAACACTGCCTTTCCAGGGAGGCCAGTGACCTGGCCATTGGAACCAACCCTGGTTCTCTCCGCCAGCTTGTTCTGTGAGGGCTGCCTTCTTTTACTGTAAGTAGCTGAAAAGTGTGAACACTTCAATCTCCTGTCCCAAGGGGGCAAAATAATGTTCTCGAACCTGAGAGCCTGCTGCAGGTCATTTCCAATATGCAAGAAGAGTCAGGGCCAAGATGTAGTTTTCCTGAGAAAGCAGGTCTTGATGAGCTCTTTGTTTCATTTTACTTATGGACACCTTGTAATCATTTACTTTACTACTAGAGGCACGGTGCACAAAATTCATGCGTGTGTGTGTGTGTGTGTGTGTGTGTGTGTGTGTGTCCCTCAGCCCAGCCTGTACTCTTTCCAATCTGGGACCCCTTGAAGGATGTCCAACTCCCCACCCACAGGGATCGGGCCTACATAGGCAGTTGGACATCCCTCTCATAATCCAGGACTGTTGGCTCCCAACTGCCTGCCAGCCTAATCACACCCTAACCATTCTCCTGCCAGCCTTACCAATGCCTAACTGCTGCCCTGCCAGCCCAATTGCCCCTAACTGTCCTTTCTGCAGGCCTCATCGCCCCCAACTGCCCTCCCCTGCTGGCCCAGTCACCCCTAACTTCCCTTCCTTGCCAGCCTGATTGCCCCTAACTACTTTCCCCTGCTGGCCTGGTCACCCCTAACTGTCTTCCCCTGCTGACCTGGTCA
This sequence comes from Pipistrellus hanaki, assembly GCF_964339955.1. Classification (NCBI taxonomy): domain Eukaryota; kingdom Metazoa; phylum Chordata; class Mammalia; order Chiroptera; family Vespertilionidae; genus Pipistrellus; species Pipistrellus hanaki. The sequence goes on along the minus strand of NC_140503.1, from coordinate 165,974,214 downwards.
TCCCCAACTACCTTCTCCTGCAGACTTGCCCCCCGCCAATTGTCCTCCCCTGCAGGTCTGGTTGCCCCCAACTTCCCTCCCTTGCCAGCCTGGTTACCCCCAACTGCTCTCCTTTGCCAGCCTGATGTGCTCCTACAATCTCCCCCCACCCCCCCACAACTGCCCTTCCTTGCCAGCCTGGTCAGCCCTAACTCCCCTCCCCTGCTGGCCCAGTCACCCCTAACTGCTCTCCCCTGCTGGCCTGATCACCCCCAACTGCCCTCCCTTGCAGGCCTGGTTCCTCCCAACTGCCCTCCCCTGCTGGCCATCTTGTTGTGGCCACATGGGGGTGGCTATCTTGTGTGTTAGCGTGATGGTCAATTTGCATATTACCTCTTTATTATATAGGATAAGCCTCTCATTCTAAAATCTGAGATGAAATTGAAATAGTAACAGTGAATTTACACTAAAATGTGTTGAGGGAATGAACTTTTTCTATCGCATAAATGTCAAGTGAACTAAAAGGTAATTTTATTCCCCTATAATTGAATTAAATTAACTCATGACCCCCAATTTTTAGTTGGTAATAGAAAACACAATTTTTTAAATTCAAGATAAATTCAATTTCTTCTGGTTTAAAACTCAGCCTTTTTAAAAATATATATTTTTTATTGATTTTTTACAGAGAGGAAGGGAGAGAGATAGAGAGTTAGAAACATCGATGAGAGAGAAACGTCAATCAGCTGCCTCCTGCACACCCCCCACTGGGGATGTGCCCACAACCAAGGTACATGCCCTTAACCGGAATTGAACCTGGGACCTTTCAGTCTGCAGGCTGATGCTCTATCTACTGAGCCAAACCAGTTTCGGCCCCACCTTTTTTTTGAAAAGTGTTTGTTATTATTTAATGAACCTTTCTCCATGTGACTTCACCTTACTGTAGGAACATATACAGGAAGGTCAGAGAGATGGCAAGAGTGCCTATAAAAAGCAGAATCATAGTTAAATCATAAATTGAAATGGACACTTGCAATACCTACGGGAAGCTTAGTGATTTCCCAGAGAAACCCAAAGGCAGGTGTCACTGGAGTCAGCAGCCACTGTTCTCATCACTCTGAAGCCTGTTTCCAGGTTGTTCCCATTAATCTGCCAGGGGCTGGGCCAGGTTGTTCCCATTAGTCTCTCCGCAGGTAGATGAATGTGGGCAGAAGACAGGTGAAGGGTCTCTGGGCATCATCTACGTCGCGAGAACACTGTTGTGGAAAAGCCAAGAATGAGCTCACAACTAGTGCAGAATGTTTAAAAGTGAAGCACCCTGCAGAGGTTTTGTATTTAAAAAACAGTGATAAACATAAAACCACCACCCTCTCTTCTTGACCCCATCAGCCGATTGAATGTGAAAAATAGCCACATATTACTTTCACTTAATTTGTAAAAAAATCTTTACTGTTGAAAGTATTACAGATGTCCCCTAGTCACTTAATATTTTTTAAAGAGGTGTTCGCACACAATCTGGGAAGTTGTCAACTAAGAGGAAATTAAGGGAATCTTGCTTTAGCCAAGTTTTATTTTTGTAACTGCAGAACGAAGTCCTGTATCTGGGGTAGTGTTTTAGAGCACAGATGGGAATCTGGAGACTAGATTTTCATGTCTGCTCTGCAGCTATTTAGTCTATGACCCTAGTAGAACCGATATCTTCTTGCATAATTGTCCACCTGCAAAATTATCTATATACTTGAGACCCAGTGCACAGATTCATGTACCGGTAGGATCCCTCAACCTGGCTTGCACCCTCTTGCAATCCGGGACCCCTCCGGGATGTCAGACTGCTGGTTTCGGCCCAATCCCTGCGGGCCAGGCCAAGGAACCACACTGTTGCACAAATAAGTGCACCGGGCCTCTAGTTACTTATAAAGTTAAATTGTCTATAAGTGAAATTCAGAGACCCAGAGGTCCAATAAATGAGATTATGCATGGAAAAACGTGCCCCAATGTGTGGTAGGCAACAGGTGCACTGGATGGTGGCCTCTGGTGTGTGTGTGTAGAGCACAGAGTTCCAGGAGCTAGATGGAGTCTCAGAGGTTATTCTGTCTTCGTTGTTTGTCTTTGCTTGTCTCCACTGTGATCCATTGTGATTGATTTTACAGATTAATCGCTCATAAAACAATCTCATTTCCTACATTTCCAGGCTATTGGTGTGGGTGTTACCCTTATTGGAGCTCCCAAGTTCAAACATATGTGATTACTGTAGTCACTTACAACAAGGCAGAGAAATTGTTTGTTTAGTTGTCTGTTTCCGGTTGATGGAGAATTCCTTGAGCTTCCATTTTGAGCTCTCTATCCCCAGGACCTAGCACAGTGTCTGATGCAAAACAGAGGCTCAAAAAGTGTTCATTGTTGTCACTGTCGATTAAAACATAAAGTGTTGTAGCCCAATCCAATTGAATTTAGACTTATTTGGAGAATAGTAAGTCAGCAGAAGAGTGGTTTCCTCATGGAGTCTAGACCTTGATGGGACACCAAAGGGCAGTGCTTGTCACTGTTATCTGGTACTGCAGGGCTGGTCAGCATCGTTAGACTGCAGTTTCTCATAGTGGTCACAAGAGAAGCACAATCTCTGATGGGCTCTGCCTGTTGTCCTGGGTCTTTGTGGTCTGGTGGCCAGTCCTGGCTTCTCCTCAAGGAGGCTACCCCCGCAGGCTACCCTGCCCAGTCTCCCTAGTCAACTGGCTTCTGGTGGGGTTGGCCGATGTGAGATGGATGGAGGGTGGGAGGAAGACAAATCCAGGGTATTTCTCTTACCTATTCATCTCAGAGACTGTCTGTGACAGTGGTTGTGTCTTCTCCACAACACTAGATTCTGCCTGCATGGCCGCACCAGACAGACCCCTGGATGTGGGAGTCAGTGGCTTTTTGCTGTGGCTTGAGAGTTCTCCCACTACCTATATGACTAATTCCCTGTGTTATGTTTCTTCTGTTTTTAATACTTAGAGCAATTTCTGTCTAATATAATGTTAAGAGACTGTTCAGGCTCTGGAAACTGTATGATTCAGATCCTGCCTCTAATATTTACTAGCTGTATAACCGGAAATGAGTGGAGTTTTATTTGTTTGTGAGTTTGTTCTTGTAACCTCATTATGTCTCAATGTCCTCATTGTTCAAATGTGAATAATAACAGTAGCTACTACATAGTGTTATGTGAAGATTAAATGACTTAATAGATATAAAGCGTTTAATACAGTGCTTAGCTCACAACAAGCCCTAAAAACTATTAGCTATTATCATGATTATTAGTGGCCTGGTGCACAAAATTTGTGCAGGGGGGATGTATATCGCTCAGCCCAGCCTGCACCCTCTCCAATCTGGAACCCCTCAAAGGATGTCCTACTGCCAGTTTACAGGGATCCGGCCTAAACCGGAAGTTGGACATCCCTCTCACAATCTGAGACTGCTGGCTCTTTACTGCTCATCTGCCTGCCTGCCTGATTGTCCCTAACCACTCTGCAGGCTGGCCTGCTCACCCCCAGCTGCCCCTTGCATTTTTGTTGGGTTAATTTGCATACTTGCTCTTGATTGACTGGTGGGCATAGTGGAGTGATGGTTAATTTGCATGTTTCTCTTTTATTAGTGTAGATTGTTGCTTGAACAGTGAGGAAAGTATAGGTGTTCAGCTCCTAATACAATACCTGGCACACAGTAAATGCTGAACAGATATTGGCCAAATCAATGAATGAATTAGCTAAATAGATAAAGAAATACATGAGTTTACCAAACAAATGATGAGGGATGGGAAGAAGGGCATTCCAGACACTGGGCAAAGCATGGTGGCTGGACACAACAAGCCTGATTGGTTTGAATATACCGTATGTGTTCATCTCTGATGAGTTTGGTTCATGTGATGGTTTCCCCTCTGAACTCTCCTCTGGCTACAGGGACCAAGTCAAGCTTCTAGCCTGCAGAGGTAAACTGCCTCCTTACCCTTTCCAAAGGTTCTTCTTCTCAAAGTCAATAAAAAACCTTCAAAGTAGGCAGTCCTGAGTGGGATGTGGTGGGGAGAGTAAGGCTGCTAGATTTAGCAAACAAAAATATGAGACCTTGAATTAAATTTGAATTTCAGATAAATAAATATTGTCCAGACATTAAGACAATTATTTTACAGTCTGTGCCATCCACACACAGCTCATCACCCAGTAGAGTTTTTTTTTTTTTTTTTCTAAATGGAGAGAATGGCCTTTAATATGACACAGACTCCACTGTCCTTGTTTCATTTTCCTCCTTGGGGACCATGGAAAAGATTTACTCTCTGGCTCAAAATTTAACAAAATTCAAGAGCCCTTCTAACAACTGGCCAAGAGCTTTCCACGTAATACCCCTTCCCTCCAGACCCTCCTGGTCCTGCCTGGGTGCAGGGCTTACTCTGGTCTGAACACAGACAGCATTTCCTGTTTCTAATTCATGTTTGATACCTAAATATCTTACTTGCATTGCTAGTTATCTTACTTCTTTATAGGCCTTGTAATTCTGACTAGATTGCAAGTGGTAAAAACCGAATGTTGCTGTATCTTCTGAGCCCAGCACAGAGCAGGTGCTCAGTACATTGCTTTATTTATAAACCAGTGAAACAAACACTTCCATTGGATGTTGCCAGCCACGGATAAGTGTGTTGCCTGTGGACTTTGGGCTGAAGCTGAGCCTCGATTCCAATTCCTCCCCACATTTTATATTGGACTTTGGGCCAAGTTTCCTCACATTTCTTCGTTTGTAAAATACGCATAATACTAATTGACCTCTCAGGGTTGTTATTTGGATTATGTTGATTAACTTTGGACTACTTAGCAACTGGGAAACATTCCTGACTGGAAGTTATAGTGATACTGGAGGCCATGAATAGGACTTAAGGGGCTGTACAATAATATCCCGACCACCATTCCATTTCCAAACTTCAACTGTAGAAAGTAGAAACCAGACTTGGTAGGATATTTTTTAATTAGCTATTTTATGGAGCTGATTTAATATTCATAGAAAGCCTACTTTCAATAGAAACCAACCTCTCACTGCTGGTTCAGGGTCATTTAATGAATAACCCATCACCATAAAATAAGTGGGGAGAGGTTGGCTGGGAGGCAGGCTGCAAACAATTCCTTATGAGTCACTTGGTTATCGCTTCTCTACCACTCCCCCTCCCCCTCCCGCCACATCCATCTCCCTCCTTACAACACAGAGTTTTTGACTGATTGAAGTTAGCTGGGGCAAGGATTCCAGACAGGGAAAAGCAAATACGTAAGTCAGAGGTCAGGGGAGAAGAGTAAACCAGAGCTGGGGCAGAAATGCCAAAGCTGATAATGGAAAGATAATGGATGGAGGGGTGGGTTTCAGCAGCATCGAAACGGGGAGCCAGACAGACACCCGGTGCATTCTCGGGCATCTGCTCAAGACCCAGGGGTACAACTCGTTTTAAAAAGAAGGTCTGTGGAGCATGGGTTTCTAAATATTTGGGCCACCCATCATGGAGTTTTGGGAAATGGCACTGCTGAGTAAAGCAATTAATAAATTGTTTTTCTTTCATTTCGTTCACTGGCAGGACCTTCTGTTTATGTCTCCTTAGTAGCAACTGGAAGGAGTAAATTTGCTGACAAGCATCTGTGTGCAGTGGGCCACTTGGTGGAGTTTTTTATCATGCAAAAATGATCCCAGATGATTTAGTTGAAAAACTGCCAGGAATCTCTGGAACCTCATTAAACCTCCGTTGAATACACAGAAGTTTCCTTTCAGGGTAGAGTCAGGGTGAATAACGTATAAAAATAAGCTGAATTGATTACTTTTGTAAATATTTGAATTTTGTAATAAGCATCCATTCCTTGCTTGCTCTCAGCTAACTAGGAAGCTGAAAATCAGTGATGCGATGGGCCAAGGATAGACTTTTGAGATTAGATTTTTTTTTTTTTTTTATTGGACACATAGCTCCACTATTTACTAGAGATTTATTAGTGATCATGGCTTACTCCCTCTATGTCTGGGTTATCCCATTTGTAAAATGTATTCATAACCATCCTACAGATTGTGCCAAAGAATAAGGTAACTAGACTCTGGCCTTCAGAGAGCTTCAGAGTTTATGTATAGTTTTTCTTTTCCTTTCTCTCTTTTATTTCAACCTCCCTCCAATCCTGCCCCAGCAATTTTTTAATTGAAACCGCCATTGCTAAACATAAGTAATGCAGGAGGCCTGCAGGTAGAAGGCATTCTAAACAACAACAACAAAACCACTAAAAGTTAAGGCCATGCTGGTGTGCACTTGGACAGTTCAGTGAGTCTCAGGGAGGCAGGTGCAAAGCCGAGTGACCCCAAGGGAGCATGACTGAAGAAAAGATCAAGGAGGTACAAAGGGGAGACAGACGGTGTGATTGTGTAGGGTCTTGAAGGTCATGAAGAGGACTTGAGCTTTCACTCTAAGTGGGTTGGGAAGCCATTTGATTGTTCTAAGCTGAGGGGTGATGTGTTTGACTTATTTTAGTTTTAAAAGGCTGCTGTGCTGAAATACATTATGGGATGTATATTAAAATTACCATATTATACACCTTAAATTGACATATGTTACATGTCAATATCTCAATAATGTTGGAAAAAAGGAAGGAAAGAAAATACATTATGGGGTGGGGGTGTGGAGTGAGCAGAAGCGGCACATGGGCAAAAGTGGGGACACTAGTTAAACCACTAGAAAAAATCCAGGCAGGAGATGGTAGAGGTCAGAACAGGTCAGTAGCAGTGTAGGTGGTGAGAGGTAATCAGATCGTGAATATATTTTGAAGGTAACAATTTAGGCTTCGCTGATGGATTCAATGTAGTGAAGGCTAATATATATAGTTTTGAGGGAGAGCATGGGTGACTAAAATAGTCTAATGGTCATTATGGTAACAGTTGTACAACTCTGCGAACTCGTTAAAGTCATTGAATGGTACACTTTAAAATGATGAGTTTTATGGCATGTGAATTATATCTCAAAAAAAGCTGTTCCTAGAGAAAACCAAAAAACAGGATGGTGGTCAGAGAGTGGGGTGCTTGGAATTGGGAGCGTGGAAGCTTTGCACCTTGGTAACGTCAAGAGCTAAGCTCTGACCATGGAAGCAAGTACCCACGATGGCTTGGAGGAGGGAGTCAAGGAAGACACCAGTCCGAAAACTGGAGGCTCATCCGCGAGGTTATGGGCGTTAAGTAGGCTGGCAGGAGTACTGCTGGTGAGATGTCTGGCCTGAGCTGGGGGTAAAAGTCTTCGGGGAATGAATGAGGAGTGACCTGAGAGTTCACAGATGACTACAGCAAGGAAGCGTTCTAGCAGGTGGGAGCCTGTTAGCAGAGTTGGGTTGGTCAGAGAATGTGAGTGTTTGTGAAGGACTTCAAATGTCCTTAAGAATGAGGGTCCTACTGTATTTTCTCCTCATTTATTCACTCACATACACATGTTTATGCTTTCTCTGGCATCATTATCTACCCACTGGCCCTCCCTGCGGGTGCAGCCAAGTGTGGTAGAGCTGCAGTGTCCCAGCTGCCTCCTGGGGATCTCCTTTCCACGCGTTTCCCCACTGGTAGAGCGCTAAACCGGCCCACATGTGACCTTTCCATGGTCACGCTCATCCTTCTGGCCATCTCTGGTGCTTAGGTTGCACTAGCACAGTGAGTGGTTTTATTTTTGTAAAGGGATGCTTCAGAGTTGGGTGAGAGGATGTGTGAGGTGCTCTGGCTTGGGACAGATCTGGATTTGGATTTTGGTTCTGCTCTCTATAATTTTGTGACTTCAAGCAAACATAATCTTCTGAGTCTATTTTGTTGTAGAAAAAATACCTGCCTCATTAGTGTTGGTGAGAATTAAATGACATTATGAGTGTCCAGGTTTTAAGGGCTCGTAGGCACGCCAGACATGCTCTTTGTTTCTCTCCCTCTATTTTTTCTCCCTTTGCTTTTATGCTGAGACTGCTTCTACTGTTTTATTTCTAGCTTTCAGCAGTTCCACGTCTGGCTTCTAATCACAAGCCTTCCTCTTGGGATGGTTAAAATTATCAAGCGGACTTCCAGATTGTCATAGAATCACTCTATAGAGTATTATATTATGCTTCTCAAAGTGTTTCATAAAATTTCTCTAATCTTAATCTATGAAATGACCTGCAAGATATATAAAAGAGGTATTCATATTTCTAATTTATACAAGAGAATATAAGGCACTGGGTGTAACTAACCTTTACTGAGTAGTTACTAAATGGCATTTTTCTAAACACTTTGCAGGCATTAACTTAATCCCCACAATAATCCTAGGTAGGGGTTTATTATCCTTATCTCACAGAAAGGGGAACAGGCACAGAGAGGTCAAATAACTTATTGAAGGTCACATATCTTCTAAGCGTGGGGGCAGGATTTGAATCCAGACAGTTTCATTCCCAAGCTTAACCACCATATGGCTCTGATAGAACGAAAATAAACAAATCCTTGTTCAGAGCCCCTGAGTGAAGAAATCTTTTTGCAGGTTACTGCTCAGGTAAATTTGTGGCCTCCGGAATGTCATGCATTGCAATGTTGGCAGTTCACAATGAACTAACAGAACACAATTGTTATCTTGTCCAGGAGGGGAGCCTGTGTGAGTTTTCTTACCCAGTTTCCTTCTAGCTCAGCCTCCGCTGAGATTCTTTTGCATAGACACCAAAGGGAGACCCTCTCATTAGCAATGAGATCAGCCACCCTTGTCATATTATAGTTCTGCTTGTTGGGAGACAAAGCTTTTCCAGCATCACAAACCTAAAACTTTGGAAAACTTTAGGAAACAAATACAGTTGACCCTTGGACAATGTGGGCATTTAGGGATGCTGACCCCTCACACAGTGGAAAATCCACCTACAACTTTTAATTACAACAAAACATAAATTGTCCTTCAGTACTCACAAGCAATTGGTTCAGGACCTCTGTGCATACCAAAATCCACAGATTTGCAAGTGCTCTGTATAAAACTAGAGGCCCGGTGCACGACATTTGTGCACTCAGTGGGGTGGGGCGGTGTCCCTCAGCCTGGTCTGCACCCTTTAGCAGTGCGGGCCTAAGATGTAGTTGGGCTCCCGCCACCACCACTGCCCATGTCAGCCATTAGCCTGGCTTGTGGCTGAGCTGCACTCCCCCTGTGAGAGAGCACTGACCACCACGGGGCAGCTCCTGCATTGAGTGTCTGCCCCCTGGTGGTCAGTGTGCATATAGCAACCGGTTATTCTGCCATTTGGTCAATTTGCATATCACCCTTTTATTATATAGGATGGTGTAGATCAGTGGTCGGCAAACCATGGCTGGAGAGCCACATGCTGCCCTTTGGCCCCTTGAGTGTTTTAATGCCACTTTTTCAAAATAGACTCGCCCAGGCTGAAAACCGACTTCTGCGCATGGGCCATGAAGTTACAATCGCACTGTACATGAGTGCCCGCAAGTGGTATTTGTGGAAGAGTCACACGTAAGGAGCCAAAGAGCCACATGTGGCTTGCAAGCTGCAGTTTGCTGACCACTGGTGTAGATTAATGCATTCTGTTTGTCCTTTGCATTCCTATACTCCCAACTGCACATCAAAAACAGCACAGGTACCCGGGCCAGTGTGGCTCAGTGGTTGACCAACAACCCATGCACCAGAAGGTCACTGGTTGGATTCCAGGTCAAGACACATGCCCAGGTTACGAGCTTGATCCCTAGTAGGTGATCAGGAGGAAGCTGATCCATGTTTATCTCTCACCTATGTTTCTCTCTCTCTCCCTCTCCTTTTCTCTTTCTAAATAAATAAAAACATATTTTTAGGAAAACAGCACAGGTATTTATTTTCTAACTAAGCATGTTTCCTTTTCGCTTTTACCACGAAGAAGCTGAGATAAAAAAAGCCACTCTCCACTCCACTCATAATCTGCAAACAATTGTCCTAGAAAAAAATCAGCCTAATGAAATCCACTTTAAAACAAGGACCAAAACGTGATTTTAGATTACACAACATTGAGAAACAGAACAAATGACTACAAAAATAAGTTTTATCCAACCTTTGTTTTATAAAAAAAAAATGTAAGTGGCATATGCAATCATGTGCTAATCCTCAGAATGAAGAGCTAATTACATTGACTTTTTATCTTAATTTTCTCACATAATTTTAAGATAGCTTAATGTCTTATCCTTTATATGCAAGTCGGCTACACAGTTGATTTGCATTTTATTTTATATGCTACCTCTTTTGAAAGACAGGTAAGTTAACTACGCAGTTGATTTGCATGGCATTTGCTTTCTGTATTGGTTATTTGCAACCCCACATCCCAGAGGCTGACAAAGACTTCGTTGCAACAACAGGAGACAGGGCTGGTACCAAACTGCAAGGGCTGTTTGAGTGAGGCCGTATGTAAAGCTGGGCTCCTCACTCGTGAATATTTTTGAATTATGAAGATTATGCCTCCCTATGAAACCGTGTAATTGTGGAGGCCTGGATAATAAAAATCCCCATGTATGGAATACATTTCTTGCAGTGAATCTTACCATTGGTTTTTATTTTATTACTTTCTCCTTTTTGTTCAGATTCCCTCAACTACTTATTCTTTGTGTTTACAAGAAGCTGCCTTAAATCTTTTGTAAAATATATATATGAATACAAACTACTCAACTTTTTAATCACCTCAAACTTGTTCTTCTGTTTTGTTTTTAAAGATTTTTTAAAATTGACTTTTTAGAGAGGGAGGAGAGAGAGAGAGAGAGAGAGAGAGAGAGAGAGAGAGAGAGAGAGAGAGAGAGAGAGAAACATCAATGTGAGAGTGAAATATCAATTGGCTGCATCCTGCACACACCACATCAGAGAGTCTGCCATCCCGGCATGTGCCCTGACCGGGACTAGAACCAACAACCTTTTGGTGCACGGGACAATGTTCACCCTACTGAGCCACACCAGCCAGGGCCCAAACTTGTTTTTTTTTTGTTTGTTTGTTTGTTTTATTTTAATTAATCATCTTGGGGGAACCAGGGTCTGTGAACTTTCCTTCCAGCTGGAAGGAAGGTCGAGTGGCTGCTGTGGCCTCAGTGAAGCTTAATGTTTACCCTGCATTTGAGATCAGGTCCTCCCTCCCCATTCGCAGTAAATCTGTGGGCTTGTCTCAGTTTCTGGGGCTGCAGCTCATATAGATGATCCTTAGGGTCACTGGGCAACTTCCTGCCCTGAGACCACTCTCTGAAATAAAATCTCCCCTCCACAGGAGAGTCTGCCTCCTATTTCACATATAAATCAAGTTAACTCCTGTTCTGTCCTCATCTCTTCCTAGCACATGTCTTCCCTTTGGCCTCTGCAGTAGCTAACACGTGTATTCTTGTGATGTAAAATCAGAAAAGTATTGAACTTATTCAAGGAAACTGCAAAACCCCACAATTCATGAAACACAGCTCTATATGGAGCCCTTGCTAGGCGTAAGGAAGCTTCTGTGCCCTCGTTCATATGATCCTCACTCCAACTCTGGTTGGTTGGCCTTCTTGTCCCCCGAGTTAAGCTAAAGAGATGGGTGTTCAGAGGGGAGGCATAGTTTGCCCAGCGTCTCCCCGAATTGGCATGAGAGTCACATCCGTGCTCGTCTGCCTCCTGGGCTCCCAGTTTTCACACACCACACTGCTCCCACCTCTGTTCTTGTGCCTGCCACCCACATTACGAATCTTGGAAATAAATGGTCTCCTGTTTAGAAAATAAGAAAAGAAACGGGTCATCATTTTGAACAGGAACTGATGTCTATGTATTCCAATTTAAAATGAAACTAAGGAGTTTTCCCTGCTGGTTAAGTGTGAGAACACACGTTTCCATCCCTAGCACGGTCTCATCCTGCTGCACAGGAACAATGGTGCCCACGTTTTAGAGAGGAGAGACTCATCAGGGGCTCTGCAGAGGGAAGGGGTCAGAATCGAGATGAGAGCCCAGGACTCCTGACTCCCAAGCCAGTGTTCTTTTGCCTACTGCAACGCAATCATTTCTGACCCCAAAAAAGACATTTTCAACAGCATAACCCCAGTGAGGTGAGAAGCAGGTGGGGAGAGGGGGCACATTACATGTGTACCTCATATCACTCTGAGCAACCCATGACAATGTTTCTGTTGTTTTGCTTTTTTTTGTTTGTTTGTTTGTTTGTTTGTTTGTTTGTTTCTGTTTCATTCGAAGTCCCGCAGTTAGTCCTGGGTTCCCAAAATGCTTATTAACTTCACAGGATCTGAGAGCCAGATACAGTTCCTGGGAGGGACGTGTATTTATTCTACTCTATTGTGGTGTCTCCACTTTACATACAGTTTAAGACAGGAATGCCCAGGCTGTGAGTGATGATAACCCCTAGCAACACTTAAAAGCTTTGTTTGAGAGATTCTTAATATATTCCTTTATCTACTTACCTTTTTATCTTTCTGTATTTCGCTTATTGCTTTATTACAGCTTTTGCACTTTGGGAGAACACATTTATCCTCAGTTCACCAACTGCACAAAACAGCACCCAGATTGCACATTCGTTGCATGGACTGTGAGGTATTGGATTACTCCTCCTCCCTGTCATCATCCAGGGGTGAAAGGAGCCAGGAAAGGAGGGGAGGGTCACTCATGAGTTTAGACGTTAGCGTGCAGGTGAGATTCAGTTGTGGGGACTTCTGCAGGGTGAGTACATTTTAATCAGAGCTCCGGATAGAACTGCACAGAAATGGAAGTCGTGTTCAGTTTTACGTTGTAAGGCCAACCGCTGACTTGATGGCAGTGTGGGCCAACTCTTTTTCCTGTGTGTAAGCTGTGAGTTCTGTTGAACTGGGGCACTTATAATACCTTCAGAATTCATAGTATCTCTGAAAGAGAAGAGTCAGAACACAAAGGTATTGGGTGTCAGATTTCTGGGGCGCTCAGAGGATCAGGCAGACAAGTGAAGAAGTGACAGAGTTCCATGGGAGTCTGAGGCAGCAAGCTGGAGAGTGTGGGCTGTGAAGTCAGTCTGGAATTCCAGGCTGGGCTCTGTGGTTTCACTGATTTTGCAACCTTGAGCAAGCCATGGGCCTCCTGTGAGCTTGGTGATCGTACTTGTATAAAAAGATTATAACATCTTTGAGACGTTTAAGATAATTCAAAAAAGTTATGGGAGCACAGAGGGCACTCAACAACTGGTAGCAAGCATGAGGAGGAGGTTAGGGAGAAAGAAAATGAAATCCCGAGGGAACAGCATGTATGAAGACTGAGACGGGAGTGCGTCCGGAACACCCACATTCAGGGAGGACTTTGGTTTCTGCTCTGCGTATGATGAGTAGGGTCATGCAGTGGAGTGTGACTTGATCTCCTTGAAGTTGGAACAGGTCACTAGGTTGCTGCCAATCATATGCTTGTGATCATGGTAATGCTGCAGCTGATGATGTAAGATGAGAATAGGACTGGGAGGCAGCAGGAAGGCATTTGAGTTTGGGGGGCACAGACCCTGGAGAAGCAGAACATAGGACCAGCCCCCAAATGGCAGCTTCGCTCTTCCTCCTCTGGATTGGATTAGAAGGATTAAGAGAGAGGACAAGGAACCGGGCCTGGCCTCCTGCCCCTCCAACACCACATCCAGCTGCTGACATGGACATACACACACACACACACACACACACACACACACACACACACATCTTTGTGCCTCTACTTACTTTGAATGTATTTCTATCTTAGCATATATCGCCCAGTATTGTTTTTATTTCTTTTAAGTCAACTTCTCCAGATTTGTTGCAGGCACTATATTAGGTGCTAAATTTACAGCAATATAAAAGACTGTACATGATTCCAATATCAACCCCTCGCATGGTCATCAAAGCAAAATCAATTTAATCTTATAGGTGTGGATACATTCAGGATTTGAGAAGGGAAAAGCAGGCTAATTTTCCAGGTGTATATTCATCTAGTTTACTGGCTTAGGGATTTCCCACGCCGTTGTACCAGGTGTATTATCTGAAGTCATTTAAACTGTTGACAATCACATTCTTGGAATAAGTAAATTCTACACAGGTGAAATTGGACAAACAATGCCAGTGACCTCTTTAGCTGCTGAAGTATTGGTCCAAAGGTTTAAAATAATAAGCTTCATTTTTCACCAAGTCTGTTGACAGACAGTATCAGCAGGGCTTGGAGTTAGAAGTATAATCCTCTTTGATGAATAGTTCCAGAAAACGATTGTTAAACCTTTTGTAAATATCTTTAAAGTCATAATAATGATTTCAGATAGGTTGTGTGAATCATTGACATTCAATTAAAAATGTATGCACTTCGTTAGTATTGAAGTTGATTTTGTTACCAGTGCATCAGCAAAAGCACCTCGACATCTCAATTTATCATTGGCAGTAATAAATAGAGACGACAACAACAAGGATTAAGGTAATTCCCAGCCTTGCATTAGCCAATAGCTTCAACTTTCTTGGCAAACAAGTTTAGAACCGAGTGGTCAACAAAGAATTATCCACTGACACTGATGCTATCAACTAGAGAGGTAGTGACGGGGCCAGCAAGAGAGGGGGAGGGGAAGAGAGGTAGGCGAGGTATCCTAAGTGTCCACAAACCTGCACAGCAGCCTTTCACCTGGTGAATTAGCATGTTAGACCCAAAAATAAGGTAAGAAGAACTCAACTTCTAAGGAATGAAAGAGTTGCTTTGAGTGGACTTTGGGATTTGAGGATGTAAAGGGCTGAGAGTCATCAGCACCCTGAGATAGTGGCTTCTGGATGGAAACCAAGACCATTCATTCCTTCAGCTAACATTCCTGAATGTGTACTGTAGGCAGGCAGGGTGGAGGGTGTGGGAACAGGAGGCCAGGCCCTGCTTGCTTGAAGCTTACCCTGCAAGTGGGTTCTGGTCTCTGTGGAGTCCAGGCAGTTCCCAGGGCAGTTAACTCATGGTTTGTTCCTCTCTCTGAGCAGATCGAAGAAGGGGGCAAAGCGGATCTGGTGAGCTCCAAACTGCGGGCTGGGGACGAGGTGGTGCACATCAATGAGGTCGTGCTGAGCAGCTCCCGAAGGGAGGCCGTTTCCCTGGTGAAAGGATCCTACAAGACCCTCCGGCTGGTGGTCCGCAGGTAGGTGGGCTGGTGCTCACTGTGCTTCCTACACAGTCCCCAGCCTGCCCCACGGCTGGTCGCCAACTCTTTAAACCTCACCTTGGGGATCAGGATGCCTCTGCCCCGTGTTTCCTCTTTTCCTTGCCCATTCTGTGGCATGTGAGAAGGAAGTTGGGTGAAAACGTTAAAACACTGGCCTCTCCAGCAGGTATCGGCTTGGCAGGGTTCTTCCTCACTGTACTTCCAAATGTCCAGGCTTGGTGAAAAGTGACCCTGATCCCAGGTGCGGTGAGAACTAGACGAAGCATTGTCTCATTGTGGGACCAGAGAAAGCAGTGGGCTTGGAGCAGTAGGTGGCATTCCACTCAATCACCCACACCACAAGTGGTCACCAAAACAAGCAAATTCCTTCTTTTGTTTGCTTTGTTTTTCTGGTTGTGATAGTCGTGGTTCCTTTGTTGGAAAAGGCTGGGGTTGTGATTGGTTTTAATGCCTGAAAGTAAGAAGTTCCCTCCTCCCAGAAAACCAATTCCCTCTTGATGAAGAGAATTAGTTAAAGAAAGGGGAAAGCGTTAACTTTTTTTAAAATCACTATTACTCACCAAGTACTTCTTGAGGTGTTTGACATATGTTAAACAGCTATCACTGCCCCTGTTTTATAGGTAAGACGTAGCTAGGTTACTGAAGGTATCAGAGCGGATTGATAGGTGGAAGAGTCAGAAAAGAATCTAGATGTCCTGGTTCCACTTTACCTGCATTACCTTGACCTGCTAAGCCCTAGCCCTACACATTTTACTTTTTAAAAAATATATTTTTTTTATTGATTTCAGAGAGGAAGAGAGAGAGAGAAACATCAATGATGAGAGAGAACACCCCCTACTGGGGATCGAGCCCACAATCCAGGGAAATGCACTGAACTCCTGGTTCATAGGTCAATGTTCAACCACTGAAGCCGCATTGAACAGGCACATTTTACTTTTTAAAAAAGTACTTCTTCATTAACCAGATTTTGGCTGCCTCACTTACCAACTAAATATTATAACATCTGAGAATGTTCAAATTGCCTGGAACTTTAGAGTCATTAAGTCAAGCCAGTGTGAAAAGTTAGCTAGTCTTCTCATCACACCACACATAGTCTCTTATAGGATCCTTCACTCCTGCATCCATTCATTCCTCAGACTTGACTGAATGAACCCTCACACAGGAGAGCGGCCGCTCCTCCCGGCCACAAAAACACAGCCATGGGTGCGGTCTCACCATGTCCCCGGGTTCAAGTGCCTGTCGGTGTGCTGTTTTCTCTTCAGAGTCATCTAACTGGTTGTTTCTCTGGTGGCCAGTGGTACAGAATGGCTCCGAAGATGGGTACCAGAGTCAGATCAGTCTGGGGTCAGATTCCAGGGCTGTCCTTATCATTGCGCCGATTACTTAACCTCCTTGGAGATTCAGTTTTCTCATCTTTAACATGGTAACAACACATGCTACTGATGTTGTTTACTACGTTATTATTGGGCCAATGCCAGGCCCATTGCTTGTGGCTCAAGATCTGAGTAAAGCAAGCAGTCATCCCATACAAGGTGACTGAGTTCAAACAGATGGGCAGGAAGGCTCAGAATTCAGTGGGCCCATTCTATGAGTCCAGAGAGTGTTGAAGGTTTTGAACTCAATTTGGCACTGGAACCCAAGGCCCAACCTTAGAACACTGGCATTTATCTGTTGAGGATTGGCAGAGGAATCCACACTCCCGATGTGTTTTGACGGGACTCTGGTGACAGATTAACCTCGGAAGGGGGCCGCCTTGTTTCCTGCTGTGAAAAGGAGTCTCACTGGCCCTGGTTATGCCTCTAGTGGGTGATGACATGAGATTTGTGTTACTTCTTTGCACAGAACAGGAGACAGTCCCAGCCTCGTCATTTACAAGCTGTGTGACCTTGAGCCTCCCTTGCCTCAATTTCTTAATTTATAAAATGGAAATAATTTCTGCCTCAATACAGGGCATTATGAGAATTAATGAATAAAGTATAAGTACATAGTAGCTGTTCACTATTTAATCATTATTAGTTATTCCAGAACCCTTGTCCCTTCCTTCGGTGAATTTACCACCATGAAGCGTCTGGTCCCAGCCTAACAAACACAGAGCTGGACATGACAGTGCCCAGGAGCTCATGGAATTCAGGAATGTTCACTCACATTGACCCAACTCACAGGAAATTGAAGGATATGCACCAGAATGTCCATGCATTGACTCATTTTGAAAAAAAAGACAACTCTAAGTGGAACAACCATCAGTCCACTTTATCTGCACAGGAAAACTCGCTAGGAAGTCGGACCATACACGCATGGTGATCTCAGACGCAGCGCCCATGTGCTGGCATCTGCTCTGCCAGCCAGATGGCCTGTCTCCCCATGAGGGATGTGTCTGCCAGGCTCCCCAGCTGCTCACTCTGGCGAGGCAGGGCCCCTCTGGTCTGCAGGGATCACGCTGCTAAGGGCTCCTCTTCAATCTCATTTCTTCTCTGCCCATCCACTCCAAATCCCCTTTCTGACTGACACATTCTTTCTTTAGATATGCTAATATGATCGATAAGGTTACTGAAGAGTCCCTGCACTCTCTGCTTCTGGGGTGGGAAACATTTTGTCCCTAAGATGCCTTTTGAATATGCCTTATCTCATCCATTATGTATTGGTTTTTATAGCTGAATGCTCCCAGTTTAGGAAAGGAGGCTGGCTTCACTTCTCACAGTCACTCAGAGATGCGGATTATGGACGTGCCTTGCTAGACATGGATGGACATTCTTCCCGACCTTTCAGAGAACTGGGGGAAACCCTTTGCCCTGGGTTAATCTGGCGTTGTATTTAGGAGAGCTGTCCCTTTCCAGGGAAGTCTTACCTTCCCACCTTGGCTCACATGTCATGTCCTGAGATTTTCATTTGCTTCTAGTTACTCATGACAGGGTGACTTGTACGTGTTACTGATTAGTTTTCCTTCTTGTCCGGGTTGATCTCTCTACTTTAAAGGAAAGATTGAGGTGGCTTCTTGGAAACATAATTGGGGGTTCGGCTTCCTAGAGAAATCTTTTTTTTTTTTTTTTTTTTTTAGATGAAAATGACACATCAACAACTCCATCTATACCTGCTTCTTTTTCTTTTCACCTTAGCTGGGCGTCAGCTTCCACAGCCGTCATAAAAATGCCAGGAATGCAGGGCAGAGCAGTGGTGTTTATATAAGTTTTGAGGGTGTTTTGCCCAGTGACCAAAAACAATCCAAAGTAGAAACACCTTCTTAAAAGGCTACAATGACCAGAGAAATGCAAAGTCTCAAGTGAGTTGTGGGTCAGAGACCTTAGAAGACCTGCTGACCCATAAAGAAGGCAGAGCTCCGTGCCTTGCATGGGAGGAGGGAGTGTGGGCTGGTGTAGATGTTGTGAGAACAATGTGTCTGCCGCTGCTGGGTACACAAAGAGGGAAGGTCTGTAGCTCTGCGGTGGATAAATGGAGAAGAAATGAGATAATAAGAAGTGGGCTGAAGAAAAACCTTCCTAAAGGTAAACAAACATCTCCCCGCTGAAGGAAAATCGAAGAAGGAAACCCTTCATGGAATGCAAGGACGGCAGGAAGGATGGAAATTAGGGAAACAGACATGCACACAAATAAGCGCCAATAAGCCAAACCCTCCCTGAAATCAACCGAGGCTTCTCTTGGCAGATTTGTGCAAAACACATGTCTTAGGGACAGGGAACATTTAAAATGCAACCTAACAAAGCAAAGGGTCTCCCGGTTTGATGGAACATCCCTGAAGGTGATACAAAGTGCTGCTAGTGCAGGTAGCACTCACTGCTGTTCACTGATAACTCAGATTTTAAACTTAAAAATCAGGAGGCTACAATTTCCCTTCAGAACAGGCTGTTGGGGTGAATTGCTGGGTATTCATTGAAACCCAGGTTTTTTTAACCAGAGTTGGGACTCCGATTTCTGTCTTGAATTGAATAAACAGAGTGACATTGTAACGAATGGACCTATAATCCCAATATTGATACCCCTGAACCCCCCCTTTTTCTTGGCGAAGCCAGCCTCTCAACCTTCTGTATCAAGGTGCTCTTTTTGCCAAATACTATCCTACTCCTGAGTTGTGGTGTTTGTTTGTTTGTCAGTGGTGTGTTGGTTGGTGTGACGAAGAAAAGTTTGGGGGTATATTTTATGGTAGTTGTTTTTGCACTTGTTTTGGAAGGCTCGTGGAAACCATGTGAATGTCAAGTTCATTCTTTCTAGGAGAGAGGGCCCAGGAGATGGCGATGCAGGATTTAAACTCTGGCGGAGAGTCTTTGGATATCTCTAATTCTTACCTCATAGGGGTGAGAGGATTAAATGAGAAATATGTGCATACAGTATATAGCACAGTGATTTAAGCATGGTCTGTCCTGGAAATAAAATGCATATCTGTTAAGCAGAGATTGCCTCCTTTGATAGATCTGATCTCCAGAACATATCATACGATGGAGGGTCGCTGCCCATGGGATGACTGTGGCTGGGAAATGGTCTTTCTGGTTGTAGGAAGCAACGTGCCTGATTCAGATCTGGGAGCAGAGAGAGGGAACTTAATTTCACCTCCTACACCTTCCCACCATCCCTGCAAATTTGATATTGCTTTTCTTCTTCCCATTCATTTATACTACTATGAGTGTATGTGTTAAAAGGGGACTTTTTTATTTTTACTGAATATGAGGGTGTGTGTGAGGAGTAGGAATAGATGGCATTTTGCTGGGGAAAAGAGATTGGAGAGATGTGGGGCTGAATTAGTACAGAATGATAAGCATCTACCTAAAATCTGTATGCTCCCCGGCTGTGTGCCTGGCCCTGTGTAGTGAGGCCAGAGTGAGAATCTAGGTCTTGTCCCTTTCAACCCACGACTCCGCCCGGAGGTAAAAAATGAGAGAACTGGGCCAAGACCGGTTTGGCTCAATGGATAGAGCGTTGGCTTGGGGACTGAAGGGTCCCAGGTTTGATTCCGGTCAAGGGCATGTACCTTGGTTGCGGGCACATCCCCAGTGGGGGGTGTGCAAGAGGCAGCTGATCGATGACTCTCTCTCATCGATGTTTCTGACTCTCTATCTCTCTCCCTTCCTCTCTGTACAAAAATCAATAAAAAATATATTTTTTTAAAAAAATGAGAGAACTGTATCCAAAGATGAGCAGTGGTGACTTACCGAGGCCACATGGTAATACCAACGTGAGATTCGTGGTCTCTGAGGACATAGGTCCTGGGGCCCCTTGGCACCTCCAGCAGTGAACTTTCCACTCCCCTGCCTTCTCCTCTAGGAATGTGTGTGATGCTTAACAAACAAATAGACACGAGGCAAAAACAAAACAAAATTTAAAAAACCCAATACATTGACTCTAATTCATCTAGGAAAACATGTTCAACGAAGAGGTGATTCCCGCTGACCGTGAACTTGCCGCCGGAGTTCAGAGGCACCGCCTTGTGCACCAGGCTGTCTCAAGTTCTCCATCAACCTCTCGACATAAAACTGTCTGTTGCTTTACAGCTGCTTCCTCCCTCCTAACAAAAATGGTGATGAAATTAAGTTCACCACAAGCCTTGGGCCCACACTCCCCCAAAAAGACCATTCCACATTTCTGAGGGTTAGCAGAATAGTTCTTTTTTTAAACGGGCAAGATTACGTTATTGGGATGGAATGGGATGGGTGGCTCAGACACTTGTGTCAGATTTCTGTGACTTCTGCATCTGGATGAGTTGTGAGACTATAACTCATGCGGGATTTGCAAGTCTGTGATCTTGAAAAAAAGTACCTGGTAATGAATGGAATGCTTTTTAAGGCCCTCTTAAAGAATACAAAATTAACTCAACTACTAGTTAAAAATCATTTTAAAAAAGGGAGGGGGGTGGAAATCAATCCCTTTTCCAACTCATGGTTACAGTTCATAATAGAAAAGAATCTCTTGGAATATTCATCACTATCCCCTCCCCACATCCTTCCCGCTATTTTGCCACCTTGCCTCCCCTGGCCCCAGCTGCCTAACTCTTTTCCCTTAAAAAGCACCTACAGTCTTAAAGCAACTGATCAACCACATGCTGTCTCTCCTTAATGAGTTTAAAGCTGTTTAAATAATTCATTAAGAGCTTTAAAAAGTAAATTGAACAGAACTCCCTAGTTTTATAGCAACAAAGTGTAAGTGTGGGGGGTGGGGAAGGGCCCTTGCAATTTTCTGGAACATAAAAAGCATCTGTTTTTCCTGCTAAATTGACAACCTTAAGCCAGACCCAGCTGCGAGGTCTCAGATGTGCATGTGGAAGAGAAATCCATATCATTTGGAGTCCCACCTCGGGACTTGTGTTCTGACCATGATGTCATAGGCACAAATCAATCTCTCTGAGACTGAGTTTCTTCTTAAAATGAAGATCAGTAATAATAGCTTCCCTGCTGAGTTGCTCTAAGGATGAAAGAAGGTAATGTATATGAAAATGGTTCATTGTAATAAAAGATAAAATCGTTATTTCTAATTTACCTGCTTGCATTCTTCTAAGATTGTTCTCATTAAAGCATTGATCTGACTGGTTTGTGAAAATGAGAACATAATGGTTGTAAAGTTTCTGATTATAACTTTTTTTTGCTAAGCGGAAATGTAGTTTTAAAAGATAGACAGTATCACCCCGGCTGGTGCGGCTCATTTGGTTGAGTGTGGTCCTGTGCACCAAAAAGGCCGCCAGGTTGATTCCCAGCCAAGGCACCTGCTTGGGTTGTGGGTTTGATTGCCCAGTTGGAGTGCTCAGAGGCAACTGATGGGTGTTTCTTTCTCTCTCTCCCTTTCTCTCTCTTTAAAATCAATAATAAACATAAAAGACAATACCAAATAGGCCCAAGTTCAGAATGGGGATTTTTTTTTTAAAAAAAAAGATCAAGTTCTTTGGTCATCTTAAGTAGAAAGTTCTCATTCTGAAACAAATCAGAGCTCATTGATGCGAGGCTGAGTGACAGAAAAGGACCCTCGGGCGGCAGAAAGGGGCTCTCTAGGCAGCTATCTTTCATTTTCTAGGCCATCTTTGTTCCATTAAATGAAAGGATTATGTTCTTTAGGTGGCCTTTGAGAGAAGTATGATGTCAAAAGTTAACGCTCAGTTGGGCAGGGAGTAGGAATTGAGGACAAATGGGAAAGGAGCAATCACAATTTACAAATAGGCAATTGTAAAACTGTTCTTTTCTTAAAAAAAAAAAAAAATATATATATATATATATATATATATATATATATATATATATATATATATATATATTTACACACACACCTCTGAAGTATATATATATATATATATATATATATATATATATATAGACTTCAGAGAGGAATGAAGCAGGAGAGAAAGATAGAAACATCAATGATGAGAGAGAATCACTGATCGGCTTCCTCCCCCAAGCTGGCAACCCAGGCACGTGCCCTTGATTGGAATCGAACCTAGGACCCTTCAGTCCACAGGCCAATGCTCTACCCACTGAGCCAAACCACCTAGGGCTAAAACTGTTATTGAAGCCCCAGGCACTCACCTCTGTATAACACACATGGCCTTCTCCACCTCATCTGGACACAGAAACCAAATGAGAAAGATTCTTTCCTAATGTAATTCCAAGGATTGCCTGTGTCGAGATATTAAGAAAGACCGTGTGGCCTAGTCCTCTATGGATGGGCAGGCAGGGGTGGGTCACACTGGAGCCTTCCTAGGAGAGCTGGGAGCTCTGGTGGCCGCCGATGGCAGCCGTACAACACTGTGATTCTGCTGGGAGCTTCCCGTGTCTCCGATGGTACCTCCCACCTCCACGTGCATCCCAGCACTGGGGATGACCGTCTCATGCCCCCTGGTTCCCACCATGACTTCATGTGTCCTTTTGTTCTTCTGCTCTTTGCATTTCTTAATCTGAGCACAGGACCGGCACATGCCTGGGACGTGAATGTAGATCCCAAATTGCAGTACAGTTTGCATTGCATCTTAGGACCCAGGATCAGACTTCCCCTGAGGGGAAATCGGTATAACTGAGAACTGTGGTAACTTAGCCTTTAAACATGTTTTTCCACTTGAGCAAGTGGTTGAGAGGAGGGGAAGGAGGCAGCTGCGGTGGCCTTCGACCCCCAGAAACTTTTCCAAGGGGCCTGGCATCATGGGAATTCGCTCAGTATGCTTTGAGGAGGTATTTCAATCCTGCTGGGACCATACCAGGGCAGTTTTTGGCTTCCCTGGAGTCCTAGGTTTGAATGTCACTGTCTAGAAGTATAGTATTTGATTTCCTAACCAGTTGTTCCTTCCCATGGAAAATTCATGTAACACATTATTGGGTTTCCTGAGAGGTATGCAATAAGACTCCCTTACTGTAATGAGAAAAGGGACATTTTTTTATTTTTTTCTGTAGCATATAATGATAACTGCTATTTTCACTCACTGGGTTACATATGCACGCTGGCTGTGCACCGAACACTAGCCACATATAAAGGAATGCTGTGTTGTTTCCCGGCGAAGGGGATTGGTGGTAAGAGACCTGGTTTCGTTCCTGGGATAACATGGCTTTCCTGCAGAAGGAGGTATTCCAAGCAGGACTCACCACTCCATGCCCAACCCTGAAAGAATGGTACACAGGTATCTGTCTGAGCCTCGGGAGATCAAATCTGGGCTCTGAGATCACACAAGAGTTATGGCCCCCCTATCCCCTTGCCCAAACCCCAATTCTAAATGTGGGGCATCCGCTAAAACGAATACGTTTGGATGATTCTGGTTTAGAAAATGAACCGAACATCTGTCATCCTGCATCCCTGAATCAGAATGGCCTAAAGCTGCCCCTCCTCCAACTTGGCTACAAGCTGGAATTACATAGGGCACAAGTGTCAAACACAAGGCCCGCGGGCCAAATCCAGCCCGCCAGGCCTTGCAATGTGGCCCGCACCGCGCTGTCATCACTGCACTCCGCTGTCAGTTTATGACATTGTCAGTTTATGACTGTTCAGTAAACCATTCGGCCCGCGATTTAGGCTGGATTTTAGATTTTGGCCCCTTCTCTGATTGAGTTCGACACCCCTAACATAGGGGGTTAATAAAAACAAACTAACAGATGTCCCTAGAATTCTATTTCATTTGGCATAAAGTGTATCCTGGCATTGGGCATTTTCAAAAGCGGCGCAGGTGATTCTAATGTGCAGTAAAAATTGAGAACCACTGGTTTAAGCTGTAAGCTGAAGTGATAAAGAGAAACAGTGAATGAGTGGAGAGACTAAGAGGTAGAAGAAAGGCACACAGAGTGAAGGCGATTTAAGGGACGTAGCAGGAAAAACCAGAAAGCCAGCAGAGAGGGAAGGAGCCTTGTTAACGTGGGAGACTGAGTGCCAAAGCAGAGACCTGCTGCTGAGCTCAG
Source organism: Pipistrellus hanaki (assembly GCF_964339955.1). Lineage (NCBI taxonomy): Eukaryota > Metazoa > Chordata > Mammalia > Chiroptera > Vespertilionidae > Pipistrellus > Pipistrellus hanaki. The sequence goes on along the minus strand of NC_140503.1, from coordinate 165,949,763 downwards.
GGCTGTCTGGGACGCAGGGAGGGCTGCCCTGGCATTCCTGTGAGCTGTGCTTCTCAATACTGCTGAATGGAGGTGTCATTTTTGTTAAGCTCACTAAGTGATGTTACTACTGAGAAGTGGGAGTGGGCAGGGAAGGGGTTGTTGGTGGGCAGCGCAGAGGCCTGTGACCGGAGCTGTTCATTACCAGGGAGTTCATTCTTACCAGCAGGTTTTGGGGCTGCCAGCTGTTGAGGGTTAAAACCATCCCCATCATAGTGCAGTTGTCATGTTCACTTTACATGTCATTTCCAGAGGGTGCCCCCGTGAAACATACCGTGAAAGAAAGATGGCCCAATGCCATTGAACGGGTTCAATCTGACAGGGCATAAAATGAAGACAATGTCAAGAGGTACTAGCATGGAATAAGCATGTGAGCATCTATTTAGCTTATGAAATATTCGTGGACTTTGTCATTCCCCAATTTGAAAATCTCTTTAAAACATGTTTTTACTGACTTAGAGAAAGAGGAATGGAAAGGGAGAGAGAAATGGAAACATTGGTGAGAGAGAAGCATCTATCGGCTGCCTCCTGCATGCCCATATTGAGGATCAAGCCCAAAACCTGAGCATGTGCCCTGACCAGGAAGTGAACTGGTGATCACTTGGTGCATAAGTGGACACTCAACCACTGAGCCACACTGGCCGGGAATCAGTCCCCAGTTTTAAAAAACACACTTTGAAGAGCCTTAGCACAAGTGGAGTGAGGGGGTAGAGAAATGGTGCCCAGAATCCTTCATGGAAAATCAGAGCTTTGAAGGTACTGTTCTGGATAATTCCACTGTTTCACTTTCCTTTTGGATTATATGTTTTTATGTGTTAATTATGACTGCCCCAAGATCACAGGTGTCCTAATAAGATGCTGGGGAAGAGGCTAAAAGTATAGAGTGAGAGCATTAAGAACCTTCCAAGTGTATCTAGTCTTTAAAGACAGAGAAACCCCTGGGTCCTTCTCACTTCAGATTACCCCCATGGTGTTTTTCCCTTTGACTATTGCTAATTAAAGTGTTGACCTCAGCCCCAACCAGTTTAGCTCAGTGGATAGAGCACTGGCCTGCGGACTGAAGGGTCCCAGGTTCGATTCCAGTCATGGTGTACCTTGGTTGCGGGCACATCCCCAGTAGGGGCTGTGCTGGAGGCAGCTGATTGATGTTTCTCTCTCACTGATTATTCTGACTCTCTATCCCTCCCCCTTCCTCTCTGTAAAAAAAAATAAATAAAATATATTACAAATAAATAAAGTGTCAACCTCAAAAATGCATTCATTACCACCTGCCTCTTCGTGGAGCTTTTGTTTCTGGTGCCCTAGCACTGGGCATTTTGCAAGAGCCTACTTAGTCCTTGGGAACATGACACCTATAAGGCCAGCTCTTTGTGGCTTTGCCTCTACCACTCAAATGTTTGTTCAACTGCCTCTCTGGTCTGAGGCTCATGTCCCTGTCTCTCCACCCACTGCTGGAGTGCTTTGTACAGTTTACCGGCATGTTTAAAAAATGCAATTTCTCCACTGCCCCTTATTCTGCTGTCAGACGCCCCCGGCTGGTGCTGTCTTTGCTTAGTGGGTGGGAGGCGGGGAGTTATCCTCAGGGTGGTTGCTTGGTGAGTGTGTTTACTGTGTGTGCAGACAGGTTGCTGGGTTGTTCTTTATGAAGACTGCAATTCTTTCTACGGAGCGTTTGGAAAGGATTCTTTGGAATGCTTCTTTACATCGTTACCTACTGATTGTAAATAAGCAGGACCCACACGCCCTAGGCACAGCATTGTCACAGGAGTGAAATATTTTCATAATCTTTTGTCCTTCACCCTTATTTATAACTTGAGCAAACGCTGAAAGAGGATCACTGTTTTTTCGCTCGTGGTTGCATGTTTCTCAAGTTGTTTTTTAATTACATTTTTTTTAAATTAATTATACCCTTTTGGTGTGCTCCTCACTTCCTGTGGGCATTTGCTCAAATGTCAGCCTTCCCTGTACATTCCATTAAAAATTGCAGCCCAACATGCCTTTGATTTTTGTTTTTCACCTGTGAGACATACACTCACAAAGTTATTCACTGTCTCCTGCTCATCCTATATAATAAAGAGGTAATATGCAAATTGACCCTCCTGCCCTCACAAAATGGCTATCTACGACCAGGCTGCTAGGGGGCTTAGTGAAGGATATCCAAACCACTGAACAAGCAGGCTGTGTGGGGCAACCAGGCCAGCAGGGGGGTTATGAGGGATGACCAAACAACTGAACAGCAAGCTGTGTGGGTCAACCAGGAGGGTGGCAGGGGGAGGTCGGGGGCAATAAGAGGAGATCAGGACAGCTGGAGGCGGGGGAGGGGTGCACAGTTAGGGGCAACCAGGCAGGCAGGTGAGCGATTAGGAGCCAATGATCCAGGATTGTGAGAGGGATGTCTGACTGCCGGTTTAGGCCCAATTCTAGTTAGACATTGCATGAGGAGTCCCAGATTGGAGAGGGTGCAGGCTGGGCTGAGACAACCCTCCCCTCCCCCTGCATGAATTTCATGCACTGGGCCTCTAGTTCGAATATAAACTCCTAGATTTTGTTCAGAGTGGTGTCCCCGGTGCCTGGAATGGAATGAGCACCTAGTATGTGCTCAATGAATGCTTATGAAATGAAAACAAAAATATACCCTCTGGCAGTGGGGTGGCCTGGTGGTTAGGAGCACCGGCTCCGAGCCACATTGCCTGGCTGTAAATCCCAGCTTTATCACTTACTACTCTAGTACCTTAACCTCTGTCATATTTCATCACCCGGAAAGTGGGTATACTAGCAACCTCTCCCTCACTGGTGTGATAAGCTGCTGTAGAAATCTTGGCTGTTAGGAATTATGTCATTAGACAGAGTTAGTCCCTTTTCCTGCATTAAGACTTCATTGGAGCGGGCGGGCTGGGCTCATCCTCACTGCCCTCCCTGTTCCCTTTGGTCAGGAGTCTCTTTGCTAAGCTGACCACACTTTTCACCTGTACCCTTCAGCCGAGAAAAGTCGTCCTAAATCCTCCCTGGAATTAGGGCCTTTGCAGTCACCTTGTCAGATGGAGGCGTCCAATAGCGTCTCGCCCCTCCAACACAGTGCTGTGCAGTGGTTAGGAGCGCTGGCTTTGAATCCCACAGAACTTAGTTTGCAGCCCTGACCCTCACTGTGAGGCCTTCACCTCTCATTTTCTTTCTTTCTTTTTTTTTCTTCTTCTATTTTTGCCTCTGCGAAGTGAGGACAGTCATCTCTTCTTTGTATGAAGGTTATAACCATAAAGACAGTGGGAGTCAGAAGAATAACCTCAGCCTGGGTTTGGTGCACTTCCATCCAATCAGAGAATAATCGTTGAGCAGCTGCGGGGACCATGCCCCGCAGCTCCCGAGGGGAGGCCTTTCCATCCTTTGCTAAGAGAAGGGGGTTCTTCCCTATTCCTCACCCAGTTTTCCTGCAGCAAAGCCTAAGAGACGTGAGTGAGAGAGCAAGAGTCCAGGGGATGGGGGCTTGTTTCCTGCCAGTGAAAGTCACACCCCAGCTGGACAGCGATCAAACTTGTCAGGGGGTGGGGCGGGGGAGGGGGAAAGGTGATACGAATGGCTGTAGCTGTAAAAGAACTTTTGTATGGGGTGGGGGGTCAGAGGTCACGGGCAAAGCCTCTCTACTGACCCCCAGAGGGGTCACTCCAGAGAAGCTGCAGCCTGCTTTGTAAAAGTGAAGGCGCCCAGAGCTGGAAGAATTTAGCCTTAGGTCTCATGACTAGGAACGGAATTAGGAAGAGGAGCCAGATCTTCAGGGCAGGTCAGTGTGTTCGGGCACCCAGGACCACTCCACGCCAGAGCTCTGCTTTGCTCTCCAGTGTTTCCCAAAGTGTGGTACACGTACCCCCGGGGATACGGGAAGAGTTTGGTGGGGGTAAGCGTTGCACCGGAGTTTGGTGGGGATACACACTGCACTGTGCTTAGCTGCGCCTAATTCTACGTTCTCATGAGTACGAGGGGTACTCAGCGTTACGAAAATTATAGAAGGGGTACACATATGTCAAAAGTTTGGGAAACACTGCATAGCTGTGCCTTTCTTGTTGATGGCAGGAACAGGGTCATTTGGTGTATATGTGTTTTATTTGATTCTCCCTTCTAACTCTTCAACATCTTTCATGTTTTCCTATAGCAGTGTTTCCTCAAAGGGTGAACTTTAGACAACTTGTATCAAAATCAGCGGTGGTGCCTGTTTTAGGTGCAAATCTCTGTACTGTACTCTTGGCTAAATCTAAATCAGGCTGTCTGGTGGGACGCCGGCTTTTTAACACGCTTGCCGAGTGATTCTTCCTCCCACTGAGGCAGGCAGCAAGCAGCACTCCATGTCCTAGCTTCCTCTGGCTGCGGGAGGTCCTTCCCAGCATCTCTTACCTGGTCGCCTGGCCCCACAGAAGACCCAAGAGCATGGATCCATGTCAATGTGAGCTGCTCCCTGGTGATTCCTTGAAACGAAAGACTGGCTTTGTGCCTCGTGGCCATGATGCAGAAGTCACGTTCAGAATTCAGATTTTTCAACCTCAAATCAAGATCAGGAATGGGCCGAAACCAGTTTTGCTCAGCGGATAGAGCATCGTCCTGAGGACTGAGAGGTCCCAGGTTCGATTCCGGCCAAGGGCATGTACCTTGGTTGCAGGCACATCCCCAGTAGGGGGTGTGCAGGAGGCAGCTGATCGATGTTTCTCTCTCATCGGTGTTTCCGACTCTCTATCCCTCTCTCTTCCTCTCTGTAAAAAAATCAATAAAATATATATTTTTAAAAAGATCAGGAATGGTTCTTACCTTCTCTGAACTCCTTCACAAATGTGTTAGAACACAACCCAAAAGCACAGAAATGTTCAAAAATAGCAATAGCGTGAGGCCGGCCTACTTTTCAAGGGCATAGTGGCTTGCGGCAGTTTCTAAAAATAGGCCTTTCTGATCCGGGTCACTAAGCAGGAATGGCCTCCCGTGTCCTTCTGTTTACAGTTTCCCATCTGGCACCTTCATACCAGCAGTGCTGGCTGGCGGAGGCCGGGGACCCACGTCAGTCCGGGGGTGTTGCTGGGAAAGTGCAGCCTGGGCCGCAGCCCCGTGAGGGTGGACACTCAGCAGCACCCTGACCGAGACCCGCTGTGTTTGGACTAAGGGGCCTTTCACCCTTCGTGTCATGATTCCTGGTCCCCTCTCCATCACTGTCTCAAAGTCAGGGGCAGAGGTCAAAAACGCCGAGTCCCCGCCACGAGATACGAACGAACAGAAAAATAAGCTCATGGTCAGGAATGTACGGCCTGCAGTGCTTTGTTGGTTTAGGCTATCTTGCATTCTTTCCCCTTTGCAAACACGTGAGCTGGCCAGGCATCCTGCAGTTGCAAACGTCATTTTGACACCTTCCCATAAAATGTACAGAAAAGGCTCCCTTCTCCGTATGTTTGGAATAGCCCTGTAACAGGGAGGGTTCTTTTCTTCCTGAGGAGTAATGCATGGATACCGCTGCCCTGGCCCCTCCATGCAGATGGCGTGGGTGGTATGAGAATTAAAGTTTCGTGGGGCTAACATTCTGAGATTAAGCGAATGAGATAAAAGAATGGGGACACTTGGAATTGAATACAAGTGAGGTGATTACACCGGGACCACCAGGCTTTCACATCCGTAAGATTCATAGTCAGGTCTGAAGAAAAGGCTTATTTTGGGTCACATGTAGAATATTATACCCAGGAATCCATTTTTTAAAGACTTTTTAAATTTATTTTTAGAAAGAGGGGAAAGGAAAGAAGAGAAAGAAACATCAATGTAAGAAAGATACATCGCCAAAACCGGTTTGGCTCAGTGGATAGAGCGTCGGCCTGCGGACTGAAGGGTCCCGGGTTCAATTCCGGACAAGGTCATGTACCTTGGTTGCGGGCACATCCCCAGTAGGGGGTGTGCAAGAGGCAGCTAATCTACGCTTCTCTCTCATCGATGTTTCAAACTATCTATCCCTCTCTCTTCTTCTCTGTGAAAAATCAATAAATATTTTTTTTTTTTAAAAAGGGGGAAAAAAAGAAAGATACATACATACATGCCTCATACATACCCGCTACCAGGATCGAGCCTGTAACCTGGATATGTGTTCTGACTGGGAATCAAACCAGCAACCTTTCAGTGCACCGACAATGCCCAACCAACGGAGCCACACTAGCCAGGGTTAGGAAGCAGTTGTGATTTATGAGTTAGCTTGTCAACATTAATAAATAATCCCAGTAAGCTCTCACCTGTTGTTAGCTTTGAGTGTTCTAAGCATTTCTCTCTCTCACTTAATTCTCACAGCAACCCCATAAAATAGGTAAGATTACCACTCTGTTTTAAAGGAGAGGAAACAGACTTTCAATAAGGCAATCTGGCCAAGGAGACAGACACCTCTAAGCAGTGTGGATGTGAACCCCGATCTAACCGACACAAGAGCCCCAGCTTTCCCGCCAGTCGGTGTTCCGATGAGCCGGTTCTCTGTGATGCTCAAACCCCCGAACCAGCGTGGGTCCTTCAGCCTCTGGCTGTGACCACAGCTTGGGTCCTGCCAATGCTTTTATTTATTTTGCTTTCAAAACAGCACACACTGGTGCCTTTTGTCTCCCAGCAGTGTTGATTCAAATTCCCTTAAATAAATTAACCTTCCCCTCTTGTCTAACTCATTTGATGGGACCAAGTCCACCTGCCAATAAAAACAGAAACGGGAGACACAACGCAGCAAGAAGGGAGAAGCCACAGAGGGTGGTACGGTTATTAGAATGTGAGTACAGGCTCATCGTTTTCCTGCTCTCCCCCAAAACAAAGCAAAAAGAGCCCCAAAGCCTGATTCTCATGACAGCATGTTCTGTAATTTTTAAATGGTTGATATACCTGATTAGTAGGGAAACGTGGGAACAGTCATTGTTTTTGTAAGAGCACGTTGGAGATTTTATCGCTTCTCTTCCAAATGCAGGCAGTCCTCGGGTCAGGTCAGACTCGACATACGTTGTTTTGTGGTTATGTCACCATCTCCCATTTATTTATAAAAAAAGAGTTCCATCATTTTTCAACGTATGTACACATGTGCTTTATGTTTTTTTTTTATTATTATTATTATTTATTTACCACAAGTAAAGGTCAGGAATTGTTGTATTTCTTTTGAATGTGTTTACTGTCTCACTTCATTACGGCTGTGTATGTGCTTCCGTGTGAGTGACAGAGGTGCTTATGGAGGTGGGTTCCACTTACAGCGAAAATCGCGTTACGTTGCTCCCTAGGAACGGATCTCCGATGTAACCCAAGGACTGCCTGTATTAAATGTTTGATAATGGTGTTGAGTTTTAAGTGTTAGACCTGTGGGTACTAGCCCATAGCTTTGGAAAACTCTGTCCATTACAGGAGGGGCTGGCCTCTAGTTTTTAATAAATGCCCCCCTGATTTTATCTAACAACCCTAATCACATAACAATTTATATGTACAGAAGGAAAAAAAAAATTGAGTTCTTTATTCTGCCTAAATGTAATCCAGTCTTCTCCATATACCCATACTTGCTGGTCAGCAAGGAACCAGAGTTTTTTTGTTTTTGTTTTTTTTTTTTGAACCAGAGTTTTAGTCGTAGCCAAGTTAAAGCTAGCCTGGTCTCATTGTTGAATAGTACCTGGAGGTGACGCTTAGTCTTTCAACATAAAATGCTCCCTTCTCACATGTGACCTTCCATCTCTACTGCCCAGCTGCTTTGCCAAAAGAGTGTCTGGGGTTTGGGGCAGGTCTTAGGGCACAGTGTCCCCTGGTATCTAGGCTCTGCCTGTGGTCTTCCCCATCACCTCTGACCTCCACCGCTGAATTCTGCAGCTATCAAATTCACGGTCGGCTCTGGCCTGGGTGATGCCCTGGGGGGTCCCTGGCAACCTCCCCCCCGTCAGAAACACACATTAGCTTCAGACCCCTTAGTGTCTGCCAAGTTCTCCACCCCAGGATCTCCTGGCCCAGTGTTCACCACTGAATCATCTCACCCCATCAGAGCTGCCTCATCCCAAGGCTGCTGGCTGGCCTCTGATATCTGTCTAAATCGATCTGGTCCTCCCCAGTGTGAGATTCTTCTCAACCTTTTTAATGCTGTGACCCTTTAATACAGTTCTTCATGTTGTGGTGACCCCCCAACCATAAAATTATTTTTGTTGCTACTTCATAACTGTAATTCTGCTACTGTTATGAATCGTAATGTAAACATCTGTGTTTTCCGATGGTCTTAGGCTCTACAGCAGCGGTTCTCAACCTGTGGGTCGCACGAGACCATCGGAAAACACAGATATCTATATTATGATTCATTAACAGTAGCAAAATTACAGTTATGAAGTAGCAACAAAAATAATTTTATGGTTGGGGGTCACCATAACATGAGGACCTGTATTAAAGGGTTTCGGCATTAAAAAGGTTGAGAACCACTGTTCCAGAGTCTCAATGGAGCAAACAGCCAAGATTCCCCAACACCCTGGACATTCCCCTCTCGTACCTCGCATCGTTCACTCTTCTTCCTAAAGCCAGAGAGGTGAAATCAGAACTTGCGGTCCTCTTTCCTTCATTTCCACAATACTCTGGAATGGGAGGGGCTGGACTTTCTGGCTATGTTCTTACTTTGTTCTATGCTTCCGTCCTTCTGTAACTGCAAGGGGCATCTCCTTTGCACTCTGGGAACAATTTGGTGATTGGAATCCTAGAGGCTTAACCCTGGGTACACAGTGGTTCTCAAAAGTGTGGCCATTGGCCAGAAATGTGTATGGAAGGCAGGTTCTCCGGCCCTCCTCTAGAACTACCGAATCAGAAACCAGGGTTTGGGACTAACGAAGGATGGTTTACTAAGCTTTCCAGGTGATTCTGATGCACCTTTAAGAACCCCAGCTTTAAAGATTTCAGCAAATTCTTTTGTCCCCTCTTATTGGTTCCAAGCCTAAAGTCTTATTAAATAGACCAAATACTCCCCCAATCAGTCTAGTTGATTAATATTGCTAGATAAACTTGAAACATGTTTTGGTTTAAAAAGAAAGAAATGTGCAGCCTTTAAAAAGGAAGGAAATTTTGACACATGGTACCACATGAGTGAACACTGAGGATGTTATGCTAAGTGAAATAAGCCAGTCTAAAAAGACAAATACTGCATAGATCATAGGTGTGACATACCTAAAGTAGTCGATTTCAGAGATATGGGAAGGAGAACGGTGGATGCCAATGCCTGGGGGAACCGATGGCTGGGGAGTTATTGTTTTATGGGTACAGAGTTTCGGTTTTGTAAGATGAGAGGAGTTCTGGAGATGAGTGGTGGTGATGTTTGCACAACACGGTGAGTGTATTTAATGTTCCTGAATTAAAATGCACAATTTAAAATGGTTAAGGTGGTACACTTTGCTATGTGTATTTTACCACAATTTTAAAAATTAATTAAAAATAAAATAAGGAGTTTTGTAGCTAAGCAAAGATTAAAGTTGTGAGTTAAAAATGGCTTAAGTTCTTAAGCAACAGGTATCGATTCGAGGAAAGGTCACATGGCTGAAACTGGTTTGGCTCAATGGATAGAGCGTCGGACTGCAGACTGAAAGGTCACATGGCTAACTCGCCTGCTTATCTGTGGAACATAATCCTGGATGTTAGAGTTCAGGTCGAAACTTTGAAACCGATGCTTCTAGCAAGTTTGGGTCCCTCACTAGATGGTGGTTGAGTTTCTGAGCCACCTGAAGTGTAAAAAGAAGATGGCAACTAGATCTGGCTCTAGAACTCAAATGGGATAGTTGGCCTTAGTGTGACCATTGAGATAAAAGGTATTATGGAATTTTTGCATATCTCACACTAAAAGGCCTTCAGCATAAATGAACTGCTAGTGGCCTGTATCCTTCTACATAAAAAGTGTTGGCAAGCCATCAGCTTTCCCCCATCTGCTGAAAGAATGAGACCGAGAGAGAGCCTGGCAGTGCACTCTGTCCATTGGCTTGAATAGAAGGCCCTCTCGTGCTTTTATTGCTCTCCTCTGCCAATCATTGGGTGTATGAGCCCATCCTCCCCAGAGGCAGCGATGAGGTGAAGGTACTGGCAGATGGTGGCAGATGTTATTGGCAGCTTAGACCCCCCTCTACCTCCCAATAATATAATACTCTTAATGTGAAGAATTCACGTGTTCTCAATTTGTTAAAGAATGAATAAAAGGCCGGGACCGGTTTGGCTCAGTGGATAGAGCGTCGGGCTGCGGACTGAAAGGTCCTGGGTTCAATTCCGGTCAAGGGCATGTACCGTGGTTGCGGGCACATCCCCAGTAGGGGGTGTGCAAGAGGCAGCTGATCAATGATTCTCATCGATGTTTCTAACTCTCTATCCCTTTCTCTTCCTCTCTGTGAAAAATCAATAAAAAATAAATTAAAAAAAAGAATGAATAAAAGCATCTTTAGAAAACTTCTCCGTTCCAAGTGAAAACAGTGAACTTACTATGCAGAACAAAGCTTCAAGACAAGTTCCTGCAACTCCTTCACAATCTGCTTGCCACCAGGAAGCCCTCTTATAGGAAATTCTGTCCACTGTTCTAATCCCATTTCTAGGCTGCACAAATTTCCCGGGAGAGAGGAAATGTGTTTTGTTTTGTTTTTTATTATAACACCATTTTGCAAAATATGTAGTTCTGTAATCAGCATGGAAAATGTTGGGGACTACATGTTTGAAATGCTGATTTTTCTGGCAAAGCCATATATTGTCAAGTGGCTATAGAAGTATTTTTCTTATTTTTTTGCTGTTTTTTTCCCCAATTACAGTTGACATACAATATTATATTACTTTCAGGTGTTTAATATAGTGATTAGATATTTATATAACTTATGGCGTGATCACCCAGATAAATCTAATACCATCGGACACCACACCTAGTTATTATAATATTAATAACTATATTCCAATGCTGTACTTTACATCCCCAAAGAAGGGTCTTTGAACACCCAAATCTGCCTCCTGTCTCAAAACTCTATTTGTGCAAGACAACGTTCTCATAAACCCAAGGGAAAAGTTAGCGAGGTATTTATTTCAATTTTATTCATTAAGTTGTCTTAAAAATAAAAGTACGTAGCCCAGCCAGTGTCACTCAGTGGTTGAGCATCTGAGGAGGTCATGCTTCTATTCTTCATCAGGGGACATGCCCCGGTTGCAGGCTTGTTCCCCAGTAGGGGGTGTGCAGGAGGCAGCTGATGGATGATTCTCATCATTGATGTTTCTCTTTCCCTCTCCCTTCCTCTCTCTGAAATCAATAAAAACGTATTTTTAAAAAAATAAAAATAAAAAATAAAAGTACCTAGAAAATAAACATGAGTTTTCAATGCCTCTTTCAATACTTTTCCATACCACCACCAATCCTTATAATGTGATGTGTGAACTCCTAGTCAGACTCTACATTGAATAAGGTTCATTTTGCTCCTGGTTAAGAAATGAAGTTTGTTATATTCTCGTGGAAGAGTTAAGAAAACATGCCATTTACTAACTTTATGGGGAGGCCGTGTGGTCCAGTGGAAAAGTCCCTGGGCTTTGTAATGGCCTTGCCGACATCTCACGTATTGGCTGTGGAGGTAGCTGAATAACCTGCCACAAATACAGTTAACTGTATTTAGCTGTACAGTTGAAATACATTCTATTTAAATTTGTATCTCACTGAGTTTTTTTATGCTTAAATGAGATACGCTATGTAGAGTGGCAACTACATCTTGGCCTATGGTAGTCACATGGGAAATGATAGTTATCAAACAGAATAGGTGTGTGAGAGCAACAAGTAACAGAAGGGGCAGAGGCAGTTGGCTAAGTCTGTGGGCTCCATCTTTTGTTGGGTCTACCATGACTCTTTTCAGTTGTATCCTTGCTTAGTGAAGCCCCATTTTATTTCTTTCAGACCTGAAGCAACTAGATTTGTCATAAATTTCTTGAGATTAAAATTTGAATTTGGCCGAAACCCGTTTGGCTCAGTGGTAGAGCGTTGGTCTGCAGACTGAAAGGTCCCGGGTTTGATTCCTGTCAAGGGCATGTACCTTGGTTATGGGCACATCCCCAGTGGGGGGTGTGCAAGAGGCAGCTGGTCAATGTTTCTCTCTCATCGACGTTTCTAGCTCTCTATCTCTCTCCCTTCCTCTCTGTAAAAAATCAATAAAATATATTTTTAAAAATTTTTTGAATTTGGCAACAACTGGCAAAGCTAATTTATATGGAGGTTAAAGTGGGGGTGGGGAGTGTGCCATAGGCTGGAAACATCAGGAAGGAACCTTAGCAGATGTTGAAAATAGTCTATATATTCTTTACCTTTTACATAAAATTGGTGCACCTTACACACTCTGTGTGTTTTGCACCTTAATACAAAAAAAAAAAAAAAAAAAAGAAGGAAAAATTAAAAATAAATTGAGCTACATCTATGTAAGGATAAAAAGGTCTCTACATATCAAATCCACTATTAGGTAAAGGAATTAAGAAGTTCAAATTGGCAGTTACAGCATAGACATAGGATGTGAAATATAGGATACAGAATCCTAATATATAAAAACCCAGGGTCTGTAACGACCAACTGAAGGCTTGGCCAAACACTAGAAGTCAGTCCTGCAGTCCAGGCAACCCAGCACTGACTGCTGCTGGTGTGGGTGCAGTGACCCAGCACTGACTGCCAAGGGGGCTGCGGATCAGGCCTGGAGAGAGGCCCAAAGAGGGAGGCAGGGTCTGATCTGCAGCCTCCATGGCAGCTGTTGGTCAGCCTTTGCCTCTCTTTCTCAGGCCTCCTTGGGGGCTGCTGATCAGTCCCACCTCTCTGATCAGGCCCAGAGATAGGCCCAGAGATGCTGACTGGCATAGAAACCAACCAATCAGAAACCAAATCTGGGTACACTGTGAGGAGCCAATGGCTGCCTAGGAGGCAGAGCTTTTGACACTGGCATAGAAACTGACCAATCAGAACCAAATTGGCTGGAAGGGGAGGGCAGTTGGGGGCAAGATCAGGCCAGCAGGGGAGGGCAGTTAGGAGTGATCAGGCAGGCAGAGACAGTTGGGGGTGAGATCAGGCTGGCAGGGAGAACAGTTGGGGGTGAGATCAGGCCAGCAGAGGAGGGCAGTTAGGGGCAATCAGGCAGGGAGGTAGGTGAGCAGTTAGGAGCCAGCAGTCCCAGATTGCGAGAGGGATGTCCGATTAGAGAGTGTGCAGGCTGGGCTGAGGGAACCTTCTCCCTTCTGTGCATAAATTTTGTGCACCGGGCCACTAGTATAAGTAACAATATTGTAATCATTATACTTGGTGCAAGGTGAGCACTAGACTTATTGGGGGATCACTTTGTAAGTTACATAAATGTCTAATCACTATGCTGTACACCTGAAACTAATGTAAAATAATATTTAATGTCAACTGTAATTGAAAAAAAATTCAAAGAAAAAAAAATCTAGACAATTTTATTTTTAAAAGGCCACGTCAGTGAATTTTATCAAGTTCTTTGATTGGCAGCATTTGAAAACTACATCTTACAGAAGTATTTGACCTGCAGACATTTGTTTGATCTAGAAATATTTGGCCTGTAAACATTTGTTTAATCCACATTAAAAAATGTGGAAGTTTTTACATAAGAATCTGGCTTTCCGGCTTCTGGAAAAAATCAGACGATCTGGCAACACTGGCTTGGAGCGGCGTGTACCCACGTTAGGTGATGCATTCCCTCTCCAGTTTGCTTTGGGGCCCCGCTGCTTCCTATGATCTTAACACCTGCCACTTTTTTCATCTCCAGCCAATTGCCCAGACTGAGCCTTTTTCAAAAGGCTGACAGTTTCTAATACTAAACCGGGGCTGGGAGTCCATGTGTCTTCCCTTTGATCTCTCCAGTGCCCACCCTGGCAAGCCCTCATGAACCGTTTGCTGAATGAATGGAAAACCCCACGTGATGTGCTGGCTGCCTGCTTGGGGCATCTCTTGCCACACTTGATTGCAAGGCACGTGGGGTGGCTGCCCTGCTGTGACTCGAACCGCCTTTCTGTACCGTGGTAGAGGTTTAGGAAACCGAAAGGAAGAATGTTCTTTACACTGTCCGCTTGAATTATGATTTGAAGCCGGTTTTATCATACCAAATTATCATCAGGCTAATTGCTTGACAGCCGCTCTCGTTACTGCTGGCTGGCGCCACTCAACTGATCTGCTCCGCTGATATCTGGGGAGGGTGGCGTGGCATAGTCTCCCTGGGGAGAAATCTGCTAGCCAGAAAAATCCCCAGACTCCCAAATGTTGAGCATGCCATGCACATCCCATTTCATCCCAAGCCACACCAAATCGAACGTACACAGTCGTGTTTAAGAGTATGCTTAGAAATTGGGTGGCCTGGGTTCAAGTCCTATTACCTACACTTGCTTGTTTTGTGAGCCTGGCCAAGTTTTTAATCCATCTGCGCCAGAGATTCTTCAGCACTAAAGTGGATAGAAGGGCAGCAGCTCCCTAGCCGGGGTGTTGGAAGAGTTAAAACAAAATATATAAAGTACTCAATATCCTGCCTGACATGTAGTAAACACCCTATTAAGTTCGTATATAAGTTTGTAAGTATAATTGACATTTACTATGACCTTTACACCACATTCATTTTTTTTTATATTAGCTGTGTGATTTTCCTAGAGATTGAAATGAGTCATTAACAGCTCAGTGGTTAGAGCATCGGGCCTGTGTACCAAGGGGGCTCTAGTTTAATTCCCGTTAAGGGCACATACCCAGGTTGTGGGTTCATTCCCCTTGGGCATGCAAGTGGGAGGCAACCAGTACATGTGTCTCTCACACACATTGATGTTTCCCTCTCTTCCTCCCTCTCCCTCCCTCCTTCCCATTTTCCTGAAAAGCAATGGAAAAGTATCCTCTGGTGAGGATTAACCTAAATAAACAAACAAATAAATAACGATGCTGTAATTTGTGTTCCTCAATGTTCTTTCTCCAGTGTTCTTTTCACCCTCAAGGGTGAACTGTGAACCCACATCAGTACCTGTTATCCTTAGCACTCAACAGTAGGCTGGGTTCCCCATCTGGGATGTTGGGACTGAGCTCAATGCCTTTATTTGCTACCTTCCGGCCTCTAACATTCTTAGGAAGAAATACCATGGTCTCCCGACCCCTGCCGAATTAGAGACTGTGAAGAGAGAAAAAAGAACAGGGTGATGTGATTACTTTGGGCCTGTTAGTCTCAGACAAAACAATAATAGAAGCATGATTTATGTATTTTTTCCATTAATTTTTAGAGAGAATGGGAGGGAGAGGGAAGAGAGGAGAGAGAAAGGGTCTGGCATGGGGTGGGGAGAGAAATATTGATGTGAGAGGGACACATCAATTGTTTGCTTCCTGCACATACCCCGACCAAGACCATGTATCAAACCTGCAACGCAGATACATGACCTTGACGAGGAATCAAAACCTTCAACCCTCTGGTACACAGACCAACACTCTAACCACTGAGCCATGTTGGCCAGGACTAGAAGCATAATTGAAACTGAAAGTATGGCTTTATCAGTAGCACCAGCAATAAAAAAAAAAAAAAATCATGCTTCTGATTTCTGTATCGTAAGTGGTTTATGTTCCATGGCTATCATACAGGAGAGGTATGGTAATACTTTAACTGACATCTTTTATGATGCTAAGAGGCCTACAGGCATTATCTCATCAGTCTTGATGTCAGCATGTGGTCAGATTGGGATAGAAATTTTCGCCTGGGTACAAAGTCAACCTAGCTCAGCTGCTGTGTGTCTACTTCGCATGTCCTTAAGGGTCTGACGCCTTTAGAAACACTTGGAGTTCTCCAACAAATACAATTTCCCGCGAAATTAATCAAAAAGGGACTTGAAAAGAGAAACTGAGTTTAAGTTTCTAAGTTCACTACCCAGGTCCTGTGGGGGTTTTCCCCAGCATGGAACTTCTATGTGAAAATTTGCAGAGTTGGGCTAAACTAATTCTTTAAAAAAATATATTAATTTTAGAGAGGGAGGAAAGGAAGAGAAAGAGAAACAATGATGTGAGCAAGATACATCCATCAATTGCCTTCTGTACGTGCCCCGATTGGGGTTGAACCGCAACCTGGGTGTGAGTCCTGACTGGGAATTGAACCCATCACCTTCCAGTGCATGGCTCAACACCCAACTAAGGCACAGCAGCCGGGTCTAAACTAGTTATGGCCCCCACAAAAATTACCTTTCTGCTTTACATGTCATTGTCACCTCGTTCATCGCCACTGTCCTCACCAGTGCCATCTATTTTACTATTTACATTGTCTCTTCCTCCTAAAGTCACAGTGTGATTTCTACAAGTGGGATGTGCAGGATACCAGCTCTGCCTGAATTGCTTATGAACATGATTTTATAAGGCTGACTTTACTTTCTGAGAATCTAATATATGCCCATCGTTGCTCTGGGTGCTTGGAACTCAGCCATGATGAAAACAAGCACATCTGTCCTCATGCGGTGACCTTCTTCTGAGCAGAGGAATGAATAATCAACACAATACATGTGTAAAAAATGATACAGTATGTTAGGAGGGAGTGAGCAATCTATGACAAGAAGGCAGTCCACGGGCTGTTTTTATCTCCTCCACTCATAAATTTCAATTTCCCCTGGGAGGATTGAGGACAAACTTTTAATTTTTAAAAAGATTCCCTGTGAAAGTGCTTTGAGTTTCTCGAGCAGAGCAGACAAATACAAGGGCTGGCAGGTAGGTGCCTGGAGGCCTCCCCTTCTACCTTACGTCCTGGATGGGTCTACCCGGAGCTGCTAGAGGCCCGTGTGCTATGCACAGGCACAGGCCCAAGGAAATGGGAAATCCCCTTCACGGATTCGTGAGGCTTTCTCTCCAAGGACACTCCCGTCTCTGGTCACCGACCAGCACCCCACAAGGACATGTGCAGATCATTAAGGGAACATGGAGATCTGTGCTCTGAAACCAAGGCCATCTGTCTTAGCCTGCAGGTTGTCCATAGAGTAACATAACCTCTCCTGCCTGTGGGTTCTTTTCTTTTCTTTTTTTTTATAATATATTTTATTGTGTTTTTTTTGTTTTTGTTTTTTTGTTTTGTTTTTTTTACAGAGAGGAAGAGAGAGGGATAGAGAGCTACCGTAGAAACATCGATGAGAGAGAATCATCGATCAGCTGCCTCCTGCACACTCCTTACTGCGGATGTGCCTTCAACCAAGGTACATGCCCTTGACCGGAACCGAACTCGGGACCCTTCAGTCCGCAGGCCGACGCTCTAGCCACTGAGCCAAACCAGTTCTGGCGTGTGGGTTGTTTCTTGTTTTGTTTTTAGTTTGTTTTGTTTTTTAGATTAAAAAAAATAAATGTTAATTTCTTTTTTATTGTTTTGGTGTGTGTGGGGGTTTTTTTTTTTTGTTTGTTTGTTGTTGTTTTTTTGGTTTTGTTTTTTTTTTTTTACATATATTTTTATTTATTTCAGAGAGGAAAGCCAGAGGTAGAGAGAGAGATAGAAGCATCAATGATGAGAGAATCATTGATGGGCTGCCTCTGGCACGCCCCCTCCTGGGGATCAAGTCCACAACCTGGGCATGTGCCCCTACCAGAATCAAACCTGGACCCTTCAGTCCACAAGCCGACGCTCTACCCACTGAGCCAAACCAGCTAGGGCTGGGTTTGTTTTTCTAAAAGGTAATCAGAAGAAAATCAGAGGTGCTTGAATAGATCAGCTACTTGCTTTTAGAAAAATGGGGGAGGGGGGGATCCCCATATTTCTCCAAAAACTCATCTAGTATATTCTTTTATTTCTCTTTCCCACAGAGATTAGTACTGGGGAGAAACTTAGTGATGCTTTGGATTAGGCTGAGACAATGAGTGACCTGCTCAAGGTCACTAAGCAGGTCAGTGGCAGAACCAGAAGTTGAAAGCCAAGCCCTCGTGTCCTGGCCCAGTGCACTGTGGGTTCCACAGCGCGGCTCCCAGATTAGATCACCCATGCTTTCTGAGCGTGGACTGTGTAACCCTCCACAGCTGATTGCCAAAGAAGCTAGGTAGGCAGGTAATAAAGGAGACGGCTAAGATGTTTGTGCAAGCATTCCAGATTCTCATAAAAATCTGAAGGAGAGCAAGCCGGAAATAGAAGGCGGGCTGAGGGCGGGGTTACGGGGTGGGAGGCAGCTCAGCAGGAGGCGGGGTAGCTGGTGGGCGTTCCCGTGTGAAGGACTTCCTATGCGTCAAAGTCACGTGCGCTGACGGCATGAAGACATCGGAGCTCTCCCTGCTTAAGTGCTTAACTTCCATCATCACATTCGCCCTCATAGCAGATCAGTTCTGTCATCAGTCCCATTTCAGGAGAAGAGGAAACGGAGGCTCGGAGAAGTTTAGTTATCGGCCCAGGGTGACAAGGCTAGTAACGTCAGAATTCAGATTCTCCTGGGCAGAGAGCGGTGGTTCGAACTGTGGCCCCCCTAGCCCGCTGGTTGTGAGGGGTTCCACAGCTTTCTTAGCCTCCTCACGCCTCCCTTTCCTCCTCCATGAAGTCGTAACATAATTATAGCCTTTGCTTTATAGGTTTGTGGTGGTGATTAGAGAAGGTAACATAGTAACTACTGACACATAGTTAATTACTAGTTGTGTGAAAGTTAACTACAGGTTGAATCACATGGAATTGCCATCGTAGTAGACCAAACGTCGTCCAAGATAGACCATTTCATGTGGCTCAGTCTAATCCCACATAGCTGTCCATTCTTTGTAAATATAACAACGGTTCCCTTAGTCACCTCATAATCTGTGAGAAGAGAGGTGACTTAATTGCTTCACTATAATTTTTTTCCCCTTTACTGGCCTGCTTGCTTTAGCTTCTCTGAAGAATCCCAAAGAGATTTCCTCTCTTCTCATGTTACCTAGCACCCACAAGGACAGTTCCCCGGGCCACCAGCTGGTTGAGGCTGTTGTCACAGGGAACTTGGTGGAGAGTAGGTTTGAAGTGAACTGAGACTGGACAGAGATAGACTATGAGGAAATTTCTGGTGAAATGAAGAGAGAAAGTAGAACAATTTTATTATATCAAAGGGATATATTAAAATTGGTATTTCCCCAAATAGTTTATTTTTGTTGACAGTTTTTATGTTTTCTCCATATATAAACAGAAGTAAACATAGGTATGGTTAGTTTCTTTCAGTGGTAAAAACTTTGTTTCTAAGTATTCCTGTGGTTTGTAGTATCACCATTTTAATTTTCTTATTTATTTATTTATTTATTTAAATTTTATTGATTATGGTATCACATAATTGCCCTCATTCTCCCATTCCCATCCCAAACCCCTCCCTACATATGCCCCCACCCCCTGTTGTCCATGGCCACTGACTAGGCCCATATTTCTATTAATTGTTCAAAAGTCACCATAAGTTCTTAGAATCATAGAATTTGCACAGTAGAAGATATATGACAGCCCTAGCTGATTTGGCTCAGTAGATAGAGCATTGGCCTGCAGACTGAAGGGTCCCAAGTTCAATTCCAGTCAAAGGCACAAGCCCTCGGGTTGCAGGCTCGATCTCCTGTGGGGGGCATGCAGGACACAGCCAGCCAATCAGTGATTCTCTCTAATCATTGATGTTTCTATCTCTATCTCCCTCTCCCTTCCTCTCTGAAATCAATAAAAATATATTAATAATAATAAAAAAAGAAATGAAGAGGGAGTGGTTTTGGCTCCTTGAAACCACCGTACATGTTCTGCTGTTTGAGGGAATGGCATCCCACACGAGGCAGCTAATTATGATAAACCAGTGGTCATTATTATCAACCGGTGGTCGTTCTGCACTGTATGGGAGAGGAGCTCCTTGTCAGCGGCAGGAGGTTAAATCTGACCCAACATTAATGTCATGGCCCGGCTGCTCTTGAACTCCGGCTCGGTGGGAGTCGTCTCTGATGAAAGGACATGCAACTCAGCTGTTTTGGGAGAAAATATAAGGGGCTGGGGTGAGGGGGAGAACCTAAAACGGGGGTAAGAATTTTGCCCACCTAAAAGGAAGAGAAAACTGAGACTTAGAGAAGTTTAGTCATCGGCCCAGAATTACAAAGCTAGTGAATGCCAACGCCAGAACTCAGATTCTCTTCCATAGTGTGGTTCAAACTATGGGCTCCGGAGTCAGGTCCCAGGGTGTGGACCCCCTAGCATACCTTTGAAAGAATGCATGGATGGTGCAAGACCTAGGAGGAGGCATCTCGTCTGAAAGATGATTCTCTGCCCCGCCCTGACCACTGTTCCCATCTCACACTTGCCTCGATTCTGTTTCCTTAGATTGCACATTATAGGAATATAAATAGCTCTGGAATCCAAGTAGCATTCTGGAGGCCCAGCCTTCCTCGTGAATACAAGGAACAGTCTTTAAATAAAAGTCACTTCAACATTAAGATGAAATGTAATGCCATTTTTAAGGACGCTTGAGACTTACTTGGTGTCTAGAATAGAAATTACTACTGCATGTAGGACATATTGCTTCCTGTGAATTCAGAATTCTTTTCCCTATTCTTTCTTTCCTCATCTGAAAAATAATCTGTAGCCTTAGCTGGTTTGGCTCAGTGGATAGAGTGTTGGCCTGCGGACTAAAGGGTCCCGGGTTCAATTGCAGTCAAGGGCATGTACCCTGGTTGCGGGCACCATCCCCAGTAGGGGGTGTGCAAGAGGCAGCTGATCGATGTTTCTCTCTCATCAATGTTTCTGGCTCTCTATCCCTCTCCTTTCCTCTCTGTAAAAAATAAATAAAATATATTTAAAAAATAAAAAATAATCTGTAAGACTTTTAACAATTCTTTAGCAAGGAGGTTTATAAGTGATCTGTGAGTCCTATGATGTGTTTCTCCCACCATGGCAGCTGTACAGTAATGAAAACGTATTTACATGCCCATGAACGCGGACACACTCGGGGTCCCATTTTCTTTCTGTGGGAACTGTTCCTTTCTTCTCTTCGTGCCTGTGGTTACTGTTACGCTGACCCCTGTATATTTGGTCTGGGGCAAATCCCAAGACTGGAAAGGAGCACTACTTACCCACCCGCTGCAAAGGGTTGCAGTTTCAGAGCTCGGGTAATAGAGTTAAGGAAAATTCCTATCACCAGTGGCGGTTTAGGAAACCTGTTATGATTCCATCCACAGATGTGAGCTGCCAGCCACTCCACAGCGGTGAGTTTTATAAAACGCAGCCTTGTTGTTGTTGTTGTTTGTTTGTTTGTTTTTCACAAGTAGTATCTTTATAAGGGTTTGTGTCCGAGGTGATTTTTGCAATGTTGGATTTTATTGTTGGAAACAATGACTGTCGAAAGATCTTTCTTTCTCTTTGATTCTCCCTCTCTTTCTCCTAGTTTCTCCTAGTTTCTCATTGGACACTATTGCTTGCAAAAAAACACACACAAAAAAACACAGCTGATTAAAAATTGAACTTATTCAGCTGCAGAGAAGTCCGAGTGGAGACTGGCCAGGAGCAGGAGGAGGAGAAAGGGGAGGGGGTGGGGGGCGGGGCACTCCACAGTTCAAGCTCCCCTTGCAAGCCCATCTGTCTTACCTTCATTTAATTGCCACCCCAGATCACAGTGCACCCCGTTGGGTACGAGTCCAGGGACCTTGAGCGGCGCTCTTTGGAGAAGGGCCGGGGCCTGCTCGCCCGTTCCCGCCCGCTCCCCTGGCCGCCGCCGGACAAATCGCTCTCCGCCGCGTGTGGGCAGTGTGTGGGCCGGAGCGCGGGCCGCCAGCGCCGCTGCAGGAACCGGTTCTGGTTCTGGCCGCGCTCCCCCCCCCCCCTGGGCTGCTGTCAGGCGTGCGGCCGCGATTGGCTGGGAGGCGGCAGCCACCCGCCCTGCCTCTGCCCGCGGCTAATCAGCGCAGCCGTCGGCCGCAGCAGGTTCGGAGCGAGGTGCCCGCTGGTGTCAGACACCTGTCTCTGCTCGGCTCTGCCCCGCTGGCGCTGCTGGCCCCTGGGGATTCTTTCCGGGCTGGACGCCACCTCTCCCAAGCCGCCGAGCCCCCCTCGGCGGGCCCAGCGGGGCCCAGGGTGCCCCCTGCACAGGGATGTCCAACAGACAGCTGAGGACAATGGGCATGCTAGCTTAAGACGTCCTTAAGGTAAGTCCATTTTACACCAGGTATTTCTTTTTTTGTTTTTGTTTTGTTTTGTTCTTTTTTTTATTATTATTAAGGTATTGTTTTTATTGAGGTATTTTATGTGTACATATCTTTACATTGCCCACACACACACACACACACTCCCATATATGCTCCCCCACCCCCGGAGTTTCATCCATTGGTTTTGCTTATATGCATGCATACAAGTCCTTCATAAACCAGATATTTCTCAACGTTGTATGTGCCACCTCTATCTGGACAGAAAGGCCGGTTTGGAGAAGGTACACTAAAGAGAGGCGGGGAAGTGTACTTGAGGCTGCTGTGATGAAATCACCAAGTTATTCGCCGTCAGATGTGCTTTTGCAAAATGATACCAAGGCATAACCAGGGAAGATGGGAATTTGGACGAGCGTCCCAGACAAATGGCTGGAACCCTGTCAGGCAATTGGCACCTCGTTGTGTCAGGCAATTGACACCTCGTTGTGTACTCCTTCCTACTTGACCAGGAGCTCACGTGAAGGTAGAATAGAGTAACTTTTAATTAGGGCCAGCACATAAACTGTGTGTGTGGATGGTATACTAGAAAGTGAAGCTGAACATTCTAGCTCCTTCCATTCATGCCTCCCCAGCATGGCTAGTCTCATTCTAATTACCACTTATTTTTAAAGCTTCCTTGAACTTTTTTCTCTTGTAATATGAAAGCAGTCTTTCTTTTTAAAGGTTTGCTCAATATCAGGGAATTTGTTCAACATCGGGGAATTAGTAAATTAGTAGGGGGGGGAGGCGGCAGGTTGATTGTCTTGCTTCACTCCACTCATCCTTATGTTCAAGGGAGAGTCAGATTCTTAATGCTTGCACCCAAATGTGAGCAACAGATCCTCAGGATTATTAAGCCATGATTCTGATGGACCTAAGCTCTGATTTCATTTTACTTGTAAGCTGATGGACAAATACATCAAGGACCCTCCTGTCTTCCCCTTGGCTTGCTGTCAGCACATTTGTCACTCTAGGATTTAGTCATCCGAGGTTGGTACAAAGACTAGTGGTTTGGGACTAGTGCTTGCTTACCAGTCCTGCCTGTTTTGCCCTGAGAGAGAGGAAGTAATTTTCCTTTTGATTTTTTTTATTTTTATGAAAATGTGCTGTAAGTGAATAAAGATCTGTTTGTAAATCCAAAGAGGTTCCGAGACTACTTTTCCCATTTTATTAATTCCGAAACTATAAACACCTACATGAAACAAGGGTGTTCTCTAATTCTGAATGGCCTGTTCAAGTAGCAAGCAATAACAGAGACCAAATGGAGCTGGCGATAAGCATTCATGAACCATTCCCTTGAAATCTATGTTAATCATCCTGAAATGTGTGTTTTTCTTCCAATGTTCACAGCCAATTGGAAATTTCTATCTTTCTCCTCTAACTCATCTTTGTAAAAACATTTTTCTATAATAAGTTCAACATGTCACTAATGCTAAAAATGGCTGCTTTGATGAATAAAAGCATCAGAAATGACAGTCCCCATTGAGTGAAATGGGATCATCACACAAGTCTACAGCAATCATTTTAAATATAATGTGCGTGCAAATAGAACAGATGGTTGGTGGTAAATGAAAAATCAGATTGGTTAGTAGGTAGATACTAAGTGAATTTATAAATATTGAGAGAGTTAAAGGAGAAATGGACTTTGGAAAGCTAAATAAATGTATGTTTAGCATTGACTTACATTTCAAAATTCTACCTTCGCTTATGAATTACATCTAGAGAGTGTATAAATTAAAGATTATTTCCTGGATTAAGGATAAGTCATTTTCGTATGGGGAAGGATAAATACCACCTCAGCCCTAATCACTACCTCAAAAAAAAAAAAAAGCCTAAATACACTATACACAAAAAACAACTCTGTGTCCTGAAGAGGTACAGAAAGGAAGAGAAAGCTAGTTGAAAAGCCTCTATCACTAATTAAAAAGGAAATAAAGTCACACAAAAAAAAAAACACCCACATTTTAAATTGAGTATAGAAAGCCCTGGTGCATATCTGCAGCATACCAGGGACCCCCCACTATGTAATTTAACACCAGTGTCAACTAGAATACATTATTTCATCCCAAGAACAGTATCATTAGAGAGTTAGACTGGGGCAAGGGATTAATTATCTTAAGTTCATTTTCTCCCAGTGACAATTTTTAAAAGTCTCCTGTCTGGAGCTGTGGAATGTCTGCCGGGCTCTCAGCTGCTGCGGTGAGGGTCCCTCACAATAGCTCACCCTGGGCCGCCCTCCCAGACACCCTGTGTCCCCTTGGCTCTCTGTCTGAAAGGGTCGGCTATGCAAACAGAAGCTGCCTGCGTCAGACCTCCCTCCCAGCAGCTCCCTCTCCAGGCTTCCCTTCCTCAAAAGGAGTCCGAGGTCTCAGCCTCTGCTTCGACTT
Organism: Pipistrellus hanaki; assembly: GCF_964339955.1. Classification (NCBI taxonomy): domain Eukaryota; kingdom Metazoa; phylum Chordata; class Mammalia; order Chiroptera; family Vespertilionidae; genus Pipistrellus; species Pipistrellus hanaki. Next base: position 165,925,241 of record NC_140503.1, on the reverse strand, counting down.
TTCAGAGCTGGGCAGCCTGTGAGCTAAAGGCTGAATGACAGCTGGGCAAAACCTCCCTTTGCTGGATGTGCAAAGGACAAGCTAGCTGGGGCTCTTAGCCCTGGGCACATGGGCAAAGAGTTTCCTCATCTCCACTTCTCCATAGATGGCTTCATTAAAATGTCCGTGTCACCTATGCATCACCCATGGACACAGACAATAGGGTGCTGATGGCCTGGGATGGAGGGGTGGTCATTGGAAGGAAAGGGGACAAATGTAATAGTTTCAACAATAAAGAATTATTCTTTTTCTTTTTATTTTTTAAAAATATATTTTATTGATTTTTTTACAGAGAGGGAGAGAGAGGGATAGAGAGTTAAAAACATCGATGAGAGAGAAACACTGACCAGCTGCCTCCTGCACACCCCCTACTGGGGATGTGCCCACAACCTAGGTACATGCCCTTGACCAGAATCGAACCTGGGACCTTTCAGTCTGCAGGCTCTATCCACTGAGCCAAACCGTTTTTGGCAAGAATTATTATTATTTTTTTAATGTCACTGGTTAACACAAAAAAAGCAGCACTCTTTGTTAGGTGAAACCTCTCAAAGCCTTTTTTTTCTTCTTTTTTTTTTTCAAAAAAACTTCCAGCAATTACAATGTTCGCATCTCAGGACAAGCAGATGACTTTGAAAGGCAGGAACCTAAGCAGTCTGGACTCATTTGGCCTCTTAGTTGGACAGATTAGATTAAAAAAAAAAAAAAAAAAGAGCGTCAGCTGATGGCGGCTGTGCGCATTCGTGGCATATCATCTGGTATCACCGGGAGCAAAGCTCTCAGGATCTTCGTGAACTGAAACCGGCAGGATGGCTGTGACGTCCTGTGGAGTGATCCAGGGAGCGCTGGCGTCAGGCACTCAAGTAGGACTTCGCTCCCTTGTACACTCCAGGCCCGGTTTAGAGCCACAACCTGGAGGTGGAATTTAAATGAGCCCCACCCTGAGAAGCTATGGCTGTTTAGAATTACTTGGTTTTTTCCAAGTACCAGCGTGGCTTGGTGGCCCAGTAAAGCTACCAGTAGACCCTCCCCACCAAAAACAGCGGTCAGCATTCAGGGCCAGCCCTCCAGGGGCCGTGGGGCCAAGCAATCAGAGCGGGGGTGGGGGGGGGGGGGTTGGGTGTTCAAGTTACTTTCTTATCTCTTCCCTGGGAGCGGTGAAGGCCCTCCCTGATTCGATATTTAAGCAGTAATTTCCCAGTGGTTTATTAATCATGGCTCATTCGTTCCTCTATCTGATACTTGGAGGCCAATGTCATTGTCCCAGTTTGGAAGACAGAGAAAGGCGATGAAATAGAAGGATTTGCCCAGCAGCACCAAGAAGTTAGCCAGAAAGTAGACATGCATTTCCTTTTCTCTTTATGTCTTTTTCTCAAAAGAAAAATTCCGGAACCCTCCGAACCTCTCCCTCAGCGATTCTGTCTGGGCACTAAAACTGGTACCATCCAAAAAATGTGCTGCTCTCTTCCCGGGGTCGCCCTGTGACTGGGAGCGGCTCAGAGGCTTACACACAACAGGGAATGAATTAGGTGTGGAGTGTGGTGTGCATTTCTGAGTGCATGTGCGTATGTGTGTATTTGTGCGCATGTATGTGTGCTTGCATTGCACATGTGTGCCCAGCAGCTCTCCTGAACAGCTCAAACCCCCAGGGGTGTGGGGTAAAAGTTTGTCTGAAGCCTAAAGGGAGAAGGACAGCGACCTCTCTGCTACGGGCTTTTCCTAGAGAGGCCTGACCACTCATTTATAACAGATTTCAGCTCGGCCACTTGACAAGGGAGGCCAGCCCAGGAGTTGGCCCAGGAGCTGCGGGTGAGCTAGTCAGAGGTCGGCAGGCGGGACTTGCCCCCGAAGGTATGTCAGGAATGTTAATGGCATGCCCGAGTGGAGGGCTTCAGAGCCCAGCGCTGGGACTGAGCACTGTCTGTGGCCATCTGTTGAGGCCCAGGAAGTCTCATAGCAACAGCTTCTCAAGAATGGTGCTTTTAAAAAATTTTAATTAAAAATAACTAACAAAAAGACCCCACACACAAACACTGCTCCAGTGCCCAAGAAGAATCAGGACAGCATTCAGATTCTTTCCGCAGAGTGATGGGCTTTTAAGGAAGAAAAGCCCCCGTATCTTTCATTCCCATTCTTTAAAAGAGCAATTTGTACTTGGTTTGGAGGTCTTCATTTCCCCTCCACAGGGGTAGAATTTTTTTTTTTTTTTTTTTTTTTTTTTTTTTTTTTTTTTTTTTTTTAAGGTGAAAACAAGTTTCTAAACCCATGGAGAAATAATTGACAAAAATATGGTTAGGAAAAAAAGCGGTCAGGGTTTTGAGATTTCCTGGTATTCGTTGCTCTTAGCAATGCTGTCAGCGGCTGCATAATGTGAGCTTTAAGCCCAGCTGTTTAGTTAGTGAAATGAACTTCAGACAAAGGCACCAATTTCACTGTCATGATGTATGTGCACCAACGTGAATCTCTTCGATCTATGTATTGGTTGACCTTAGAAAAAGAGGGAAGGAAAGTGATATTGGTAGCTTTAAATGTGTTTTTTATTTTGTTTTGTTTTATATTTTATTGTTTTTTACAGAGAGGAAGGGAGAGGGACAGAGAGTTAGAAACATCAATGAGAGAGAAACATCTATCAGCTGCCTCCTGCACATTCCCCACCAGGGATGTGCCCGCAACCAAGGCACACGCCCTTGACCGGAATCGAATCCGGGACTCTTCAGTCCACAGGCCAACGTTCTATCCACTGAGCCAAAACCGGTTTTGGCAAGTTTTAAATGTTTTAAGTTAACCATGAACAACAATTGCCGTAGTTCCTCAGGATACGAGCCCCTATAAAATCATGGACACCTCAAGCCTGGCTGGCAGCGGTGTGTACAGGGACAGGCCCGCTAGCCCAGGGGTCGGCAAACTCATTAGTCCACAGAGCCAGATATCAACAGTACAACGATTGAAATTTCTTTTGAGAGCCAAATTTTTAAACTTAAACTTCTTCTAATGCCACTTCTTTAAAATAGACTCACCCAGGCCGTGGTATTTTGTGGAAGAGCCACACTCAAGGGGCCAAAGAGCCGCATGTGGCTCTAGAACCGCAGTTTGCAGACCATGGTGCTAGCTCCAACAAAATAAGTATATTCCATTCTGAATTCCATTCTGAATTCTACCCCTCACTGGGCTATTTTAGGAAAGTACGTAACCTCTGAGAGAGTAGTTCCTCTTCTGCAAATTGGATTTCTGCATTGTTCGGAAGGTTAAATGTAATCACATAAAAGGAACTCTGGGGAATGCCCTTTGAATGTGAATGACGTCTGTAAAGGAGTGTTATAGTCTGTCATTCTTGCCATTGTCCAACCCTGGGAAAATATTTTCATGAGTACTTTTATATTCTCTTCATATTTTCACTTGACATTTTTTTGTTCCCCTCAATTCTTATCAAATAAAGTTTCCCAGTAGAATCACAAAATAATCCAAGTGATTTTGCATATACATATATACTTATTTACTATAGGACACATGTGGACGAATTCTTTATACTCTTGATTATTAGTGTGTATTTCTACTCATGAAGTATGATTCAGATTTAATGTATTGTCCCTGATGGTCAAGGGTTATGTCACTACCCCTCAGGAAAAGGATATGTACCCCAAAGTTTGATTTCTTGAGTGTGGGTTCCTAATGGAGTCTGTTTTTCTATAAAAAGCATGACCACTTACCCTCTGTATTTCTTCATGTGCAAAATTTAACCAACAAATATGTATGGAGTTGCCTGCCATGTGCCAGCTGTGTTTCTAGGTCGTGAACAAAAGTAGACTAAAATCTTTGCATACATTCTGGTCCAGGGAGACAGACACCAAGACCCCAAATAGGTCAATCATGTTGAAGGTTATAAAATGATAACTGGTATGGAAAAAAACAAAGCAGGGCAGTATGTTATACAGAGGCACTGGGGGCACTGACATTTTCTAAAGGTGGTTGGAGCAGGCTGCACTAAGCAGGTGATATTTGAAGGAAGACTTGAAAGGGTGAGAGACTGAGCCTTGAAGTGAGCTGGGGAAGAGCTCTCCAGGCAGAGAGAAGGGCAAGTGCAAAGGCCCTGGGGTAAAGAGTAGATGACACTGTCTGGTGAGGAAGAACCAGGAGGCTGAGAAGGAGGGGCAAAGGTCAGAACTTTCTGGGCCACTGGGAGATGTTTGCTTTTACTCTGAATGACCACCTTGAGAACTTACTTCTCAGAGCTTTTGTAAAGTTTAAATAAAGTAACTTGTGTAAGGCCTTTAGCCCAGGGACTCTCACATAGAAAATCTCCCATAATTGTTAGCTCTTGTCCTTTTGTTTAGCACCACTACCTAGGATCCAATGGTAGAATGATGTGATCATACCGAGGAGTTCTGTTCTGTTCAACGCTGATTCCTCTTAATAAGAAGTAAACTCCAAGTCTTAGCTTCTTAAGTATTCAACTGTATCACCTAGGAAGGTCCCCCATTCAGTATCTTCACACATAGAGAGGGAAAAACTTAGTTTTTAAAAACCGGCCTTGTTTAAACTAAACCACTGTTTCTATTGTGAAAGTGAGAAGTCCATACTCTCCAGGGACAGGCGTATTTTGATACATTTGGTTTAAATTTCAGCTACAAAAGTTCTGTTGAATTCCGTGCAACTCACATGATACCGCAATGCACTCATGTTTGAGGTTTGGTGTCGATACCCTCTCTAAGCCCGCGAGAGTCCAGGCGGGGAGGAGCCTGTTGAGGATGAAACAAAACAAGGAATCAATATCTTTTCCTTCTCTCCGGAGCCCAGAAGCAAGATTGGTTTCCCAGGGCACTTCAAGGACCTCCTGTCACAGTGATCTTCTGGACACCCTTCTGAGCATCTAGATTCTATTCATCTCCTGCTTTCAACTTGAAGGGTTTGGGTCATAACTCATGACAAGTGATAACTAGCTCAGAAACTAGAAGAGAGGGAATCTTTTTCTCGATGCATTTGAAGACTATCATTTAGAATTTGGGCTGTCCCTGCTTTAGAACCAGTGAAAGTGGCTTGGGAATAAAAATTAAATTTTTAAAAAAAGAAGGAAGTACCTGATGATCACTAGAGATGATCCTTAAAGGAAAAGGCTCTCTAAAAACACACATCCTCATAGATAGAGGCAAAGAAGCATCGAACAGACTGTCCAGCTACAGTGGGAAGGTAGGGGAGGGTTGAAGATGGGTAAGCAATCAACCGAAGGACTTGTATGCAGGCATATAAGCACAGCCAACAGATGTAAGACACTGGAGTAGGGGGACAGGGTAAGTGCCAGGGGTAAGGAGGCCAGAGGGAGGTCAATGGGGGGGAAAAAGGAGACATATGTATTACTATTTGTAATACCTTAAACAATAAAATGAAATTTTTTTAAAAAAGTAATTATCTATAAATAAAATAAAAACATACATCCTTATCAATGGAAATGTTCTATTAGAGGCTAAGTAACCAATGGTCAGAGAAGTTATCAATCATTTTGATAAACTTAACAGCTTAACTTCAAAGGTTTCTTCCAAATTTGTGGCTGTGCTTTCTTCCAGGATCTGCTTTTTGAAAACTAAATTCTGGCCTTCCTGGTGTGGCTCAGAGGTTGAGCGTCAACCCATGATCTAGGAGGTCATGATTAGATTCCTGATCAGGTCACTGGGCTCAATCCCCAGAGGGGGTGTGCAGGAGACAGCGGATCAATGATTCTCATTATTGATGTTTCTAGCTTTCTCTCTCTCTGTCTGAAATCAATAAAACAATCTTTTAAAAGAAAACTAAATTATTCAGGAGAAGTCACCTTAAATTCTCTGTTATGGATGTTCAGTATGGGGCTTCTGAGAACAACAAAAAGCATTGTGACTGTGGAGGCTGCGTGCTTTGGAGCCAGAGGAGTCATCCTCCTGCCGGGCTGACCCTGGTCCTGGTGCCTGGCGCCCAGGTCCCCCACCAGCACCCGCAGAGCTGTGCTCCCGTTCGCAGATTCCAAAGTTCACGCGCTGCCATATCACCGCGGCTTGCTGCAAATTTGCTTAGTTATGGGTAGAGTAGACTATAACTCCCTTTACTTTCTGAACAAACACTTGTATTGTTCTTACTGTGTTCTACATGGTTTATAAAAATGCTCTTGTAACAACCCTATGACAAAGCTGCACTTTTAATCCCCATTTAACAGGTTAAACAGTTGAGATACCAGTTCAGTAACTAATCCGAGATTACACAGTCACAGCTGGGAGTCAAACCTAGGCAGCTGGCCGGCAGGGTCTGCAATCCTACGCTGAATGTGACCAAAAAATGCTTTGTCTTGTCCCATTTACCTTTCCCATTTGTTTAGCACTCCTGTTGATTTAGAGAAAAAAAGGGATCTGGCATATCGTTACACTTTATTGCCCTCTGTGAGGGCAGGGAATATAACCTGTTGATACCCAGGGCCTAGCATAGCACCTGGGGCATGGCAGATACTCAAATATTTATTGAATGAGGGAGTAAGGGTGTGGCAAGAACAAACAGTAAGGCCATAGAAATGCCTTTCTGGTATCACAGAGCCACAAAGACATATGTGACTGCAGGGTGTCACTTAATGCAAAAACTTTGACAAGTTATAAAACATAAAATTAGAGGTGAGACTAGAAGGGGGCAATTATTTAAACCAGTGTCAACAATTTCATCCCTTTTAGGTGCTTATTAATATTTTAATTAATAAGTCACATCATCCCTGGAATTGCCCCAAAAGACCCCAAACTAACTCCTGCCAATGTGACAGCGGGGAAAGGAGCAAACCAGGGCCCCATGAATTCTACTAAATCAAGGTTTTAATGTGGAGTTTGGACTCTGTACATTTCACAAATGGATAGTGAGGCTCACAGATGAGTTACGCCGGGGTGGAGAAAGAAAGCCTCGGTCTGAGGGAACATTTGGGTGCCGTGAACATAAACACACTCAGACCAGCTGAAATAAAAAAGAGGTCTCTTTGAAAAGATATGAGGGAAGCTGTGGAATCCAAATATGGGAAACAGAAACACTTCAAAGTCTAACCCAACGATTAAGTCAGGAGTCAGAAGCTTGAATGTGAGTTCCCACCTTGGCATTGCTAAGTCTGTGACCCTGGATAAAATGTTTCCAGATCTGGTTTATCCATCTGAAATTAGGGAATAATTAAAGTGTCTGCCTTGTGGGGTTACTGTATAGATTAAATGAGGTAATAACTGAAGCACTTGAAACACTGCCTGACACACAGTAGGAGATCAATAACCATTAACTTTTATTATGATTTAACAAGGAGACAGCTATTTACTTTCTCATTGGACTACATAGCTCCTTTTTGTAGTTGGCCTTGAACATCAGTTCCATTACTTTCTCTGCAGACTGGCTTTCCAGAAAACTTGGTTCTAGGGTGAATGGAATGGCATAGTGATGTCATCAAGGCTCTAGGTTTTTCCATTCTATCATCTGTAGCATGATGATTTTCTTTCTTTCTTTTTTAAAATATATTTTTATTTATTTTAGAGAGGAAAAGAGAGAGAGAGAGAGAGAGAGAGAGAGAGAGAGAGAGAGAGAGAGAGAGAGAAACATCAATGATGAGAGAGAATCATCCATCGGCTGCTTCCTACACGCCCCCAGTGGGAATCCAGCCCGCAACCCGGGCATGTACCCTCAGCCAGAATCAAACCCGGGCCCCATCAGTCCGCAGGATGACACCCTATCCACTGAGCCAAACCAGTTAGGGCGCATGATGATTTTCATTCCCAGATTTGCCTGTCATGATTACAAGATGGCTGGGCAGCTCCAGTCCTCACACAATTTTGCCAAAGGCAGGAAAGAGTCCAGGTTTTTGTTTTTGATCAAGAATGAACAGTAGCACTTTTCCAAAAGCCCTCCTGAAAACTTTCCTTTGAGTCAGATCTCATTAGATAGGGTTGGGTCCTATACTCATGCCTAGACTAGTAACTGGCAGGGGAATCAGAATGCCGTGATTGATGCAAATCAAGAGTGATTTATTTTTTGGAGCTATGGAGAAATCCACAGGAATCCACCTTCCAGAGCACGTAGTCATCTGGTACTGTAATAGGATCAGAATTATGTTTGTGAGGAAGGAAGGGAAAGTGACTAGTGAGTAAGCAATCATAAGGGCCTGTCTTAGATGAGCATGTGTCCCAGCCACTCAAAGCCTTCCCCTGTGATTTTATACAGAGTAAGAGAAGGCAGAGCTAGCTTTCTTCTGAAATGGCCAATATGAGAGGGTGTAAACCTAAAGTTCTCTGTTCTGTGGCTATTTTCTGTATTGCTTCTCCTCCACCCACACACTGAAGGAAAATCATATTTGCTCTAAGGAAAAAATGAGGGTGGGGAGAGAGAGAGAACCTAGAGACCAAGCAGACAGACAACCCCTGAAGAGATGGTGCCTGATAGGGTGAGAGATCGCCTGATACTATTTTTCAATCCCTGAGGCCATCTCCACTCTTGGCCTTGCTAAGAAATTCCCACTTTCGCTGAAATTTCTTTGTGGATTCAATGTCACCCTGTCATTTGCAATGACAACAACAAAACCCTATCTGATGCATTTTCCCTAAACTGGGTTTCTTTCCTATCACATCTGCTTGTGGGTGGCCCTGGCTCTAGTCTTTGGGCTTTACTCCGTGTGTTCCCACAGCTCTGGAGTTTTCTCCCCCTGGTTAACTGGGCCCCAGTTCCAAACTCCACAGCGGAGGCTTGGCGGGGCAATCTTCTCCTAGAATAATGGTGTGCAGGGAGACAATACCATCTATCTCTGATGAAAACTGTGTGATCCATGCCCACTCCTTCCTAAAATGGCTGTGCACCCAACGGAAAAGTACATTTTTCATAAGTAAAATGGCACGATTTCAGGTATACAGTGCCTTTGATGGGGAATTAAGATCTGGCAGCTTTACTGCCTTTGGCCGGACTTACATAGAAGAGAATTCTGGATTTGTATCAGGGAATTAGTGAGGGGTGTAAGGAGGGAGTAACTGGAAGAGCTGAGTGAAGTCATAATTGAAATCAATGTGGGCATCAGAGGCAGGTCAATTGGGAGACCCAATTAGAACTAATGAGGAGAATACCATGGAAGGCAGACCTATAAGAGGTAGAGCTTGTGATTCTGTAGAATGAATAACTATTTTTATTAATTTTTTTCTTTTTTAAAAAATTGATTTTAGAGAGCGAGAAAAGGGGAGGGAGGGAGAGAGAGAAACATCGATATGAAAGAGAAACATTGATTGGTTGCCTCCCTCAAGCAACCCAATTGGGAACTGAACCCACAACCTGGGCATGTACCCTGACCGAATTGAACCAGTGACCTTTTGGTACATGGGACAGTGCTCAACCAACTGAGCCATACTGGCCAGACCAACTCTTTATTCGTTTAACATCTATTTTTACTTTTGTATTATGAAAATGTCCAAACATTCATGAAAGTAGAGTACCACGAATTCCCACACGCTCACCACCCAGCCAGATGGCACTTGTGGAGTAGAACAAGTCTGGGAGGAGGAGAGGATGAAAGACGGAGCAGGATCCAGCGGAAGACAGCCTGTGAGAGGGCTCGTGAGTTTGGGCAGGACCTGAAGGTAGTGGAGAGCTAATGAAGAATCTACAAGCCAGAGCAGCGACAGAATCAGGTCTGCGTCTGAGAAAGACCACCCTGGCCGCATTTTGGAAGGTGGTTTTAAAGATGGCAATTTCCGGAGGAAAAGAAACTAGTGAGAGAGGAGCGGCCCAGGTGAGAAATAACAAGGGCCTGAGGAAGGTGTGGATTTGCTATCTAGAAGGTGGACTGGATGAAAGCCTGGCTCTCGGGGTGAGGGAGAGGGAGAGGGTGCCGATTAAGATGGTTCTCAGGTTTTTAACGTCAGCAGCTCAGGGGAAGGTTATAGCTTCCCAGCAAAGACTGATAAACCCAAGAACTTTGACATGGTGTGGTAAGATGTTAACTATTGAATAACAAAACAAAACAAAAAATTCCTTATATAAGCACCGTGGTTAAAGATTAAAAGGAAGGCTTCAATAGTAGCCTTTGAGACGGGAGCAACACCATGATCTTTAGCTGCGCCCCTTCAGAGAATGACCAGCTGGTATTAAAGGAAACGGTTGCTGCCCCTTTCAAGTACAGCAAAACCTCCTGCCGTGGGTCATCAGTCTTCTCGAGACACAGTAATGCCCAGCTGCGGACAGCTAGCTTGTCACCCTTATTCTTTCTTTCAAGAGTAAAATGATATGAACCCTTTTCCCAAACCCTTTTCCCATTCTTTTGGAGGAGGTAGTTTTTTTTTTTATTATTAATTTTTTTATTAAGATATTATATGTGTACATACCTTACCAATCCCCACCTCCCCCTCCACTCCCAAACATGCCCTCCCTCCCCATAGTTTTTCCTCCATTGGTTATGCTTATATGCATGCATACAAGTCCTTCGGTTGATCTCTTATCTTACCCCAAATCTCCCTCCCCTCCCCAATGTAATTTGACAGTCTGTTTGTTGCTTTACTGTCTCTGTATCTATCTTTTTGTTCATCAGTTTATAATGTTCCTTATTGTCCATAAATGAGTGAGATCATGTGGTGTTTCTCTTTCATTGACTGGCTTATTTCAGCATGATGTTCTCCAATTCCATCCAGGTCACTGCAAATGGTAAGAATTCTGAGAAGGCAGTTTCTTGTCTGTTTTGTTGCTGATGGTGAGCATGCCAGCAGCATTCCTTCTGTTTCCCTGTGCTTGTCATGATGGTCTAGCAGCTCAGGCTTTGGAGCGGAATGGTCCTGGGTTTGAATCCCAAGTGCATCACCTTCCAGCACTTAGGGCAAAATACTTACCTCTATGCCCCTCATCTGTAAAATGTGGGGAATGTAATCCGCCTCACGGAGCTGCTGGGGGTAAAGAAAGTGGGGTGCTTGGCAGAGGGTCTGGTCACCAGTGGTGGTGGTGGAGGTGGCCATTGTTTCTTGCTGATTTTCAGGCATTAGAAAGGGTACAATTTGCACACTTTCATTATGCCTTGGGCCCACATCTGTTAGATATCCATATCATGTTGACTTCTTTATGGATTAGCCCCAGGAGAAGGAGAGGCATGCCCTGTGAGTCAGAGGGCAGGTTGCACACACCCGGCTCCTTCCTGATGTGCCTCGAGATATTGGGAATAGAGAAAGCATCCCATTGGACTATAGACACCACTGGGAAGAAGGCAGAGATCGATGGTACTCTGGGTTTTCACATGGCCAAGATGTTTTCCTAGGATGTAATGGGCCACTGAAGTGGTGCTTGGTTTGCATTGGATAATTCAACATCGAACATGCATGGTTAAATTCCAGCAGGAGGCTTCAGCGGCCAGTTACACCCAAAGAAAACGTACTTAACTTTCTTATCAAGAAAGGTCTTGATAAGACACCGGGTGACTGTAACTTTGGTCACAGCTCTGGAATGTCCCTGATGGGCCTGCCAGTTTCATTGCCCAGAGGTGTAATATTTTTATAAATGCCCTCATTTTATGCCTTCACAAATTAAAAGTGTTTGTATGTTGTATTGTAACCAAAAGCAAACATGCCAGTATCTCACCTGGGAAAAGGGGAATGGTGAGAATCCAGAAGCTAATATTGTTCAAGGGCCTGAGGTAGGAAATCCATTTCCAGCATAAAGTATGATTGTCCTTGATGGTTGTTAAATCCTCATGAGAATCAAACAGTCAGAGACTAGGAAAAGTGGAAGTGTGTTTTTTATACTACTCTGAAATCTGTTATGCCTTTCAGAAAGAATTAAAAAAAAAAAAAGATTTCAAAACATTTAAAATTAGCCATTCATAATTGTTTTTGCCATAAAGGAGAAAACTGAAAACTTTAATCAGTAGTTCTCAACCAAGGTGACTTTGCTCCCCAGGAGACGTTTAGTGATGTCTGGAGAGCACTTCTGGTTGTCACAACAGGGGGTGGGATGGGGCTGGGCCACTGGCATCTGGTGGATAAAGGGGGCGCCGCTAAACACAATGCAATGCATAGAACCAGCCACAAAGAATTTTCTGGCCAAAGCAGGTGTCAAGGTTGAGAAACCTGAGTTAAATAATGGCTGTTGAGAGCCATAGGTGGTTATTACCCAACACTGGACTGTCTTTCAGCAAGAAATTCACCTTTCCATTGGTTTCTGAGGGCTGACATTATTTCCCTCAGCCCATATAGGAAAAAAGGTGCTGGTATGCCTTTTATAGGTTTCATCTGAGGTGTCTTCCTTCTATTATACATAGCTCTCAAAGGATCTGACAGTTCTGTCCAAAAAATTATCAGGCCACTTGCTTGGGAGATTGTGGGTGGGAAACACAACCACCAGATTGGTTCAAGTGTTCACTTTTCAACTGGTCGGTGTGGCACTCCGGGCACTCACAGCTGTTGGTGGTGACAAAGGGAGGAGAAGGAAGGAGAGGTCGGGTGAGGAATGCCTTCACATTTCAACACTCTCCAGGGAAAGGGAAAGTTGGCTTTGCAAATACTTGCCAAGCCTTCCAGGGTCAATCACAGAACCCTCCTTTTGTTCCTTCTTCTCTGTTTTCCTTGAGTATTTTTATTTCGCAAACTATTATTTGGGTGCTTTCCAACTCAACTTCTGTGGTAAGTACTGCTCATGATGCAAAAAGCTCGAAGATTTTAAGAATAAGCTAAAAGAAGATCACAAGGTCCTCTAGGTAACCATGTTGTCTCAAAAAGAAACAGTTAAACTAAGGCCCTTATCCTCCAGATTTTATGTATTTATATCTGACAAGGTATAAAATGAATCTTCATTTTTGTTGTGCATTTAATTGGGTGTTTATCGAAAACTATATAATTACATGATAAAGGACTACTGCAGCCATATGTCAGTTTTCTTGATTTTGTTCTATGTAGAAAGCTTTTGTTTTCTCTTTGAAAGATTGACCAGGTCTGGAACTTGCTAGTGGAGTATCATTGTTACCTAGTAGACAAAACTAAATTTAGTTACAATAAATACACATAATCAGTGATAGGAAATGGTTCTGCAGTTGAATCTCTCCTGGTCAGCCTGTAAGAAAATGAATTTTCATCGTGATGAATGCCAGTCCATCTTCAGATACTTTGGTGGAACGCACTGTGCTAATGTGACGGATTAGGAGGAGACGCTCTGGAGCCAGACTGCCTGGGTCCAGACCATGGTTCTCACAGGCTCTCTGCAACTATGGAACTCTGGGCAGATCACTGCTCGGTTTCCTTGCCTTCAAAATGAGAATGAAGCATTTTCCTCAGATGGCAGTAGTAAGGATTACATGAGCTAATGCATGTGTTCAATGTGCATTAGTTGTTTCATTGTCATCATTATCATTGTCACATTGTATTTTACTATTTTGTATGGGTACTAAGTGGGAGACTGGTGGGTGGGGCCACAGCAGCTTGGCCAAATTCGCTATGGTGCAAATGCTTCTAATTTTTATCATCTCGTGTGTCTTGAGACAGTTATCTTTTTGTTGCTCTTGTTGTTAGTCCTCACCTGAGGATATTTTTCCATTGATTTTTTGAGAGAGTAGAAGTGAGGGAGAGAGACAGATAAAGAAACACAGCAATGTGAGAGAAACACATCAATTGGTTGACTCCTGCATGCACCCCAACCAGAACTGGGGATCGAGTCTGCAACCAAGATACATGCCCTTGACTGGAATTGAACCCGGGTCCCTTTAGTCCTCGGGCTGACACTCTATCCACTAAGCCAAACTGGCTAGGGTGAGACAGTTATCTTTTTTAAAGCACATACTTTGGAATGAACATTGATTTATACCCAAAGAGATTTATTGATTTATACCCAAATCCTCTGGCTTTCTGTGCAGCATGACTACATGAAATACTGGGATCAGCACTTTGGGTTTCCAAGCCTCAACTACATGCTAGTCTTAAGGCAATAGGAACCCTCTATTAGAATTTGAGCTTCCGGTTGTCTTGGAAGAGGATGCTTTCAACTCTTTTCACCTGTTACCACTGGGAAGTGTTGGTGACTGTGCCTGAAGAGTGGTGACGTCAGGTGTATTCTGGATGTATTTGTGGGAAGTGGCTGACATGTTATATTTATTATCCCTGAAGCAGGATAGGATTGAAATGCTGCGCACAAATAGGTGGAGATGATTGTATAGCTTTGGATTTTTCAGTTTATTTTCTAGAAACATACCTCACTTGCTCTCCTAAGTAAAGACACATGGTTGCTTTTGAGCTTAACTATATTATTTAGGTAGGTACCTCCTACTCAGCACAGTATCTAAGTTGCCTGTGTTTTATTCCAGTAAACAAATGTGCTTGATCAAAATTGTCTCTTGAAAGTCTGTATTTTCTGTTAAAATGAGAACCGTGCATCTATTAGAAATTATTGTTTTTCCAGGATCAATGTTAATCATTGATAGACAATATCTGAAAACTTGAAATCAGAACCCCTTAAAGCAGTATGGGGGAAAGAGAAGAACAAGAATGTAGAAAGACTAAAATTGTGTGCTTTATAAGACAAATGCGATATCACATTCAAAAGAAGAGTTCTAGGAATTCTGTTCTACTTATTCATTTATTGAAATTTATTGAATTTCAAATAAATAACTGAATATATTCAGGTAGGGTCAAATAATTATCTGAATATATAAAGCTAAGGGTTTACTCATCTCTAAAACAAAAAAACAAAAAATGTGAACCAGTTGATGTTTAAGGTAACAGTTTGTCGGTAACACCTGTCGAAAGCAACCTAATGTGACTTTTGAATTGCATTCCTCAAGGGGCAAAGTGGATGCACATTTGATTTTGTGCTAAACAAAGCCTCACTAGTAAACATTAAACTGATTTGGATTTAAATGCCCTCTTCTACAACTCAAACGTGGGCTGTAAAAGTGACGTCCCCATGGTGATAAGAGCTTCAGGATGAGGGTACGTGTGGAAAGACTGCCTGCCGTAGGGAGAGGGTTGTCCTACTTCATGCTGACTGCAATAGTGTGGGCACAGCAGTGGAGGCGATGGCCTGATGGCAGCATTGGAGTGAACTTTAATTAAATACGAGAGTGGAGACATCAGAGCTGAGATTTACCCGGGAAACGATAATGTCCCCATGGCATTCAGCTCAGCGAGAGGTTTTAAAGCACCACTTGGTTGTACATTAGTGAGAGAGAGTTAGCTCTCATTGTAGAAATCCTAAGGAAAGTTGGCAAGATAATGAACATCATAAATTAGGTTTGAATTTGACTAGAATTGTAGCCTCAATTCGGTATCCCTTTAGCTGTTCTGTATCCCTTTAAACTATAAGTATGCTGTGAAGGAGAAACTGCAATAATCCTATCTAAGATACACAAAAGGAAGACATAATAAAGAAATAGTAAGATGGCTCTGGCTGGGTGACTCAGCTGGTTGAAGCGTCATCCCGTACATCAGAAGGTTGCAGGTTGGTTTGATTCCCAGTCAGGGCACATACCTAGGTTACAGGCTCAATCCCTGGTTGGGGTGAGTATGGGAGGCAACCAACAGATGTTTCTCACATCAATGTTTCTTTCTCTCTCCTCTGTCCCTTCCCCTCTTTCTAAAAATCAATAAGCATATCCTCACGGGAGGATTTTTTCTTTTAAATAAATTTTTATTGTTCATATTATTACAAATGTTCCTTCCCACCCCCCCCCCCTCCATTGCTCTCCTCCACCAGGTTCCCACCCCACCCTCTGCCCTTCCCCACTCCCCATTGTCCTCATCCATAGGTGCACAGTTTATGTTCAGTCTCTTCCCACATCCCCCTCTCCCCTTTCCCCCAAGAATTGTCAGTTCACTCCCCTTCCATACCTCTGATTCTATTATATTCAACAGTTAATATTGTTCATCAGATTTTTTTTTTTAATTTCCTTGGTTTTTAGATTCACTTGTTGAAAGTTACGTATTTGTTGTTCATAATTTTTATCTTTATTTACTTTCTCTTCTGAAAGAACCCCCTTCAGCAATTCATATAATTCTGGTTTGGTGGTGATAAACTCCTTTAGCTTTTTTTTTTTTTATTAGTGAAGCTCTTTATCTGGCCTTTGATTCTGAGTGATAGCTTTGCTGGGTAGATTATCTTTGGCTGTAGATTCTTACTATTCATCACCTTGAATATTTCTTGCCATTCCCGTCTGGCCTGCATGGTTTCTGTTGAGAAGTCAGCTGACAATCATATAGGTGCTCCTTTATAGGTAACTACCTGCTTTGCTCTTGCTGCTTTTAATATTCTCTCTTTGTCTTTTGCTCTTGGAATTTTAATTATGATTTGTCTTGGTGTGGTCCTCTTTGGATTCCTTTTGTTTGGAGTTCTGTGTGCTTCCTGGACTTGTAAGTCTAATTCTTTCACCAGGTGGGGGAAGTTTTCTGTCACTATTTCTTTCAGTATGTTTTCGATATCTTGCTCTCTCTCATCTTCTGGGACCCCCATAATTCTGATGTTGGTTCGCTTGAAGTTGTCCCAGAGGTTTCTTACATTATCTTCAATTTTCTGGATTCTCTTGCCTTCTAGCTTCTGTGGAGGAGTGTCTTCTGGCTCTTTATGTTCCAAATCTTTGACTTGATTCTTGCGATCTTCCATTTTGTTTTTAGGACTCTGTATAATATTTTTTATTTCAGACAATGTATTCTTTATTTCTTGTTGCTCCCTTATCATTTCTTGTTGATTCCTTATTAATTCTAGTTGATCCCTTTTCATATCCTCATAAGTCTTATCGATCTTTTCTAGGAAATTCTTGAAAAACCTTATAAGTGTAGATTTGAACTCTATATCCAGTCGCTTTTTGTCCTCCATTTCTTTCGTTTGTGATCTATTTCGTCTGGGCATTTTCGCAGCTTCCCTGATGGGGCGAGGTTTCAGGGTGGAGCCTTCAGCTTTGGCTTCCGTCAGCCCCATCCTATGCGGCTCCTGAGTCTCAGGGTCCTTCAGTACTCATTGCAAGCGCCTCTGAGAGAAAGGTGCCCTCGATTTTCGCCTGCTACCAAACAGTCTAGGCTCTCCCCCAATGAGCCCGGTGTTGGGGTTCAGTTCAGTTGGAAGTGGAGTTGGAGGTGGCGTTCAGAGCAGTCTGGAGCCCCTGTCTCCTTCCTGCCAGGGCAATCCCGTGGCACAGCCAACCGTCCCTTCTCTGCGTGCAATGTGTGCGCCTCCGGGACCTCCTTTCGCTGCTCCCCCGAGGTTCCGCCTTATAGCCCAGCTCCCTCTGTTTGAGCCTGGGTTCCCAGGGTCTGGCCTAGAACTTATTATACTCTGTCTCTAGGTGTTCACTGCACAGGCTCCGTCCTCTCCGCGCGCCGCATGTCTCCGTACCTAAGGCTTTTACAGCTCCTCCGCTCTTCCTTCTGGTTTTCTCCTTGCTTCTCATTGTAGAATTTCCAGTCAGTCGACTTTCCTGTAGTTCTGGGTAATGTCCATTTTATATTTTAGTTGTATTTTATTGAAATTGTTGCGTGCAGCTGCGGCTAGGTGTTTACCTGTGCAGTCATCTTGGATTCTTGGGAGGATTTTTTTTTAAAAAACAAGAAGAAATGGTAAAACAGAACTAATGACCCAAGTGGTCAAGAGAACTGTGCAACTGAGCCAGTGAGAGCAGGGGGGACCTTATGGGATTTCTGAAGAAGGGAAATATGAATAAAATAAGAATTTTAAAATGTAGGCTTTTAAAATAAACTGTTGATCAAAAATAGACCCAGAGTCATAGAACTGTGAACAGACTGCTGAATCTCAGAGGGAAGACAGGGGAGGGTGGGTAGGAGAGATCAACCAGTGGACTTACATGTATATATGCATAACCCGTGGACACAGGTAATGGGGTGGTGGGGAAGGGGAGGGAGTGGGCTGGAAGAAGTTAACAGGGAGGCGGAGGGGGGATGGGAGGCAGGACCTATGAAATACTTTTAAAGATTTGTTTTTAAAACACCTTGCCTATAGTGAGAGAATTATATTGTATGAAAATAATCCAGATTCCTCTCTGTTTCACAACTTGTGCAATTCAATTATGGACTAATACAGAAGTAATTCATGTGTCCCATTATTAGACCACTATACTACCGTGTTTCCCCAAAAATAAGACATCCCCTGAAAATAAGACCTAGCGCAACTTTGGGAGAAAAAAATTAGTATAAGACACTGTCTTATTTTCGGGGAAACGGTATCATACTAAAGGGCATTCCAAAACTGGTAGGACTGGGTTTGAGCAAAAGGTAAAGAAGATGGGATTTATAATAACTATGATTACAACAATATTAGTTAATATTTCTTGAGTCCCAACTTTTGGGTTCAATGTGAGAAGGGGCATTTTTTTATTCATAACTATATTCCCAAAGCCTAAAAGAGTGTTGATCTCCAATAACTACTTGTTGAATGAAGGAATGAGTGAGTGGATAACTAAATGAATGCTTTTTACTAGTCGGAAAAAAAAAAAAAAAAAAGATTTGTTTTTGAAATGTAGACTTTTAAATGGAAAAATTCTTGTTTTCACAAATGTATCTTTATAGATATTTGATGGAAATTCTAATAGCTACTGTTAAATTTCTTTCAAATAATAAAATTTTACATACAGAATTACTCTTTTTCATTTCAGATTTACCAAAATTTGTTAAAGGCAATAAAACCCTGTATTTTAAACAGCAAATATGTTTAACGCCATGCTTGCTATGGACGTTGCTGCTTACCAGTAGGTGCAAGATAATTGCTCTGAAAGCTCAGCCTTCTTCCCTGTAAAATGGGGGTAAAAATATGCCTACAGAATTACCCAGATTATTAACTATATTCATATGCACTAAATTATATACACAGTATTGTACTGGGGAGCTGGCAGGAGTCCAATAAATGCTGTAGGGGCATGCAGGTAGTGATCTTGGTATGTTAAACTGTACCCAGACTCTGACACAATTTGCATATATTTTACCCAGTCAGTTTACTGAACATCATTTCCAAAATCCGCAAAAATGGTGGGAAACTGTCCAGTGTATGTATGTGTGATATTTATATTTACCTGTGCATGAGCATGAAACATTTAAGAGTTACAGTCTGCTAATGAATATAAAACATCTTGGGAGGGGAAAGTGCCACTCAGATATAAACGATTACTTGTCATTTCCCCCAGTGTTGTTGACTATAGAACATCAGTTGCAACATCTTATCATAATCTTATCCATTTCTGTTTCATCGAATTAAAACTTGACTCAAGGTATGCTTTGAGGTCTTTCTGGGTCTAGGAGATAAACAGGCCCAACTGGAAATAGACAAAGCCAGGCATCTTAGGCAAGAGCGTGGAGACCTATTCACTCCCACTCCCTGAGGAATTTATGACCGGTAAGTTGTTCTCTAATGAGCACAGAAAGAGAGCGTTGCATCTTCTTTTAATTAGTTTGACAGATATTCATTTAAATTTGAAAAGATTCCCAGGCTTGGGATAGCAGAAGGAAGGCTCTGAATTCCTTTTGCGTCTTAATTCTGTTGTTGTGGTGGTGCCCTGGGGAATGTCAACATTGGAAGGTGAAAAAAGCCCATGTGCTCATCCGGGGACCTCCACGTTTTTTGTTTAAAAGGGCCTGTGAACCACCGAGCCTTTGCTTTGCAGCTGCGAAGTCCAACACAAAGCACCAGGCTTGGTTTCTGTGAGGAGTGGATTTTTTTTCTCATGCCTAACAAGGGATAGCTGGGCTGCCCTTAAATAGCCAGCTTTACATCAGAATAAGTCACTGATTGGGGTGTACACACTGAGGTTGATAAACTCATTAAACTACGAATTGTTTTTATTAGTAGTACTTAAAACCATCATGGACATTAGGCTAGTGCCAGCCTTGGGTTATCCATGGAAATGAGTAAACAGGAGGCCATCTATCTATCTCTATCTATCTATCTATCTATCTATCTATCATCTATCTATCTACCTACCTACCTACCTACCGACCGACGGACCTACCTATGGCCATATATACCCTTTTAACCACTAGTAACACTAACCTTTATTAGGGTTGTTAACAGTGGTGATGACTGTCCACCTTATTATACTCTGTCTCTAGGTGTTCACTGCACAGGGTCCTCATGAGCTGGAGCCCACCCACCCTGAAGGACCTGGCCAGGCACTGCAGCACTGGCTCCATGGGTCCTGAGAGAGCCTTTTCCCATCCACACAATAAGAGGCCTCTATGGGCCAGCTGAGGTCCTGACTGAATGTTGCTAATGGGGAAATGTCTGCTAGTAAACACAGACAGCCTTGGGAGGAAGGCACAACGCTTGCCTAATCTAAAGGCTAAACATCTTGCTCTTGATTGAGTTCGTTCATCAGGCTGGCCCGGTCCAGCTGTTCTTGATGGAGTGTCCCAGCCCTGCTTCACCCTCCCACCACGTTCCCCACTGACCTAAAGCAGGTTCCTTTTCTTTATCAGCTCATCTTTTTTTCCTTTAATTTTTTCCCATCACCATTTATCCCCCCATCCCCCTGCACCTCCTCTCACCCCTCTCCCTCCCACAATCACCACACCGTTGTCCACGTCCATGCGTTCTTCCTCTTTATTTCCTTTTTACGCAATCCCTCTACCACTCCAACACCCACCTCCCATCAGAGCTGTCTGCCTGCGCTCTATCTGTGAGTCTGTCTCTGTTTTGCTTGTTACCCTGTTTCCCCGAAAATAAGACAGTGTCTTATATTAATTTTTGCTCCCAAAGATGCGCTAGGTCTTATTTTCAGGGGATGTCTTATTTTTCCATGAAGAAGAATACAGTACACATTTATTGTTAAATGAAAATAAAGGAAATTTATTACCTGTATATGGTACGGTAGTACGGTAGTTGTCAACACAAACCAGACAAACTGTGAATCCTACAGTATCAAGAATTTACTCATTTATTCACTGACAATCATGTCATCATCTTCTGGAACATCATTATAACAATCTATTTCCTGAATTTCCTGGTGAATTTCTTGTGACTCCATTTCTTTCAGAATCAGTGTACCAAATCTCTCATGTTTAGCCTAGGGGGGCCTTATTTTCGGGGGATGCCTTATATTTCACTCAGAAGGAAACCTGTAAGTAGGTCTTATTTTCGGAGGATGTCTTATTTTCGGGGAAACACGGTAGTTTAGTTTTGTCATTAAATTTTACATATGAGTGAAATCATATGGTACTTATATTTCTCTGAATAATGTTAGAATGTAACATCCAAAGAAAGGGCCCAGAATTTTAGTTCTGATTTAAAGAAAAAAGAGACAGAGCTTACAAGGCACCACCTGTTCTCTCAAGTTCATTGAGTTGGTCATTATTGGACCTTATTTGACTCAATGTAGCAGAGATGGGGTAGCCAGATCAGAACGGTTGGGGGAAAGTCCCTGCTTTCTCACTTATTAGTGGAATAACCTCAGGCAAGATTTACCCTTTGAGCTTCCTTTTCCTCTGTAAAAGAAGAACGATAATTCAATTCGACCCTCAGGTGAGATAATATATGTAAAGTGCTTAACAATAATGCCATGTAGCGCAGTTACTCAAAGTGGGCCTGGACCATCCGAGTAACCTGGAAACTTGTCAGAAATGCAAATCTCAGTCCCAGGTAAAACATTCAGGGATGTGGGAGAAACTATTTGCAAATCATATATGTGATAAGGGGTTAATATCCAGAATATATAGAACTCAAAACAACAATAGAACAAACAATATTTAATTTTTAAAGGGCAAATGACTTGAATAGACATTTCTCCAAAGATGATATATAAATGTCCAATGAGCATATGAAAAGATGCTCAACTAATAATTAGGGAATGCAAATCAGAACCACAACATGGTACCATCACACACCCATTGGATGGCTACTGTATAGAAGAAAGACAGAAAGTAGGTCTTGGGGAAGATGTGGAGGAATCAGAACCCTTACACACTGTTGGCGGGAATGTAAAATGATATGGCTGCTATAGAAAACAGGGCAGTAGTTCTTCAGAAAAAATGTAAACACAAGATTACCACATGATCTTTGTACACCCATGTTTCATAGCAGCATTATTTGTAATAGCCAAGGAATGGAAACAACCTGGTGTTCTTCAACAGATGATGAATAAAAGAAATGAGGTGATAGATAGATAGATAGATAGATAGATAGATGATATGCAGGGTGAGGCAAAAGTAAGTTTACAGCTGTGAGTACATGAAACACAGTTTCATGTAAATCTTGCCTGAGTTTATTCCACTAATACAATAATTATTGTATTAGTTTCCATGTGAACAACTGTAAACCAACTTCTGCCCCACCTTGAATATATGATGGAATATTATTCAGCCTTAAAAAGAAAGAAATTCTGACATATGTTATAAAATGGATGAGCCTTGAGGACATAGGACTAAGTGAAATGAGCCAGTCACAAAAAGTCAAGTACTGTATGCTTCCATGTGTCTGAGGTAACTAGAGTAATGTAACTTATAGGGACAGAAAGTGGGTAGGTGGTTGCAAGAAACTGGGGGTGGGGGAAATGCAGAGTTGTTTAATGGTATAGAGTTTTAGTTTTGCAAGGTGAAAATAATTCTGGAGCCCTCGCTGGTGTGGCTCAGTTGGTTTGGCATCATCCTGTGCAATGAAAGGTTGCCAGTTCAATTCCTCGTCAGGACACATGCCCGGGTTGGTGGCTTCATCCTGGTAGAGGCATGCAGGAGGCAGCTGATGGATGTTTCAGTCTCATCTTTCTCCCCCATCTCTTTCCTTTCCTCTCTTTCTAAAAATCAATTTAAAAATCTTAACAAAGAAAAAGAATTCTGCAATTGGTTGATAACAATGTAAATGAAATTAACACACTGAACTGTAAAGTTAACATGGTTTAAAAATGGTAAATCTTATATGTATTTTTGCCACAAAATTTTAAGGATGAAGACTAGGAATTTGAGTTTTAATAAGCCTTCTAGGTAGATGCTTGCTAAAGTTTGAGAACCGCTGACATCGGGCAAGCATTTAATAAGTGGTGGCTGCTATAATAACAATTATTGTCATTATTAAGTATGCACCAGTAAGCTATAAATGGTGTTCAGTATAGTTTGGTTTTATGTACACTTCCTGATGCTCTAATTTTTGAAAATTAGTGAGTTGTATTTGGAAAATCCTACTAGGTGAATTGAGACATACAGTTAATAAGACCACTCCTCTTTCCCAGCCATTTGACATTTAGGAAAGCTCAGACATGCTTCTAATTCCCTGAAAGCTGAAAGGAGGAGGGCGGCCACTTCATTTCCGGAGTACACACTCAGCCTCGTGAAGCCAAGCAATCATTCTCCTGGACCCTCAGGACCTCTTAGTTCACACAGAACGTTTCTAGAACCTGTCACTGAACACTATTGCCCTCAGGATCACAGTCCTACTTTTTGTTTTTTAAATCTATGAAAAGCCAAATTATATTGTCAACACCCTTTCCACCTGAATCAGAATAGATGCGGAGGGCACGGTTCGCAGAAAATCTTTGTGCCCATCTACCCCTTTCTAACACTCCCCCAGTGGAGGTCTGTCGTAGGCCAGCAGCATCCTAGATTCCGACTGAAGCTAAGAGACAGCATCAGCTTCCTTTTTCCGTATTAGCCTTGAGTTTCAATTCTCAAACTTCCAGGCAGCTCTTGCCACCTGGTACCCATTTGGCTTATTTTTATTTATCTTTTGGAGGCCGGAGGTTGGAGGGCTTTGAAGAATTCCCCAGGTGAACCAGACTGAAGCATTTTCTGCAAGGGAAGTTGATGGTGCGTTGTTTTCCTTCACAAAGGACAATGAGGATATAATCTCACCGCTACCCTTGACCGTCGTCTGTCAAACCAAAGCAAACAAGCTGGTGCCCGTCTTTCTTTATTATAAAAGTAGGACAGAAAATGCCCGCCATGCGGTGGTTGTCTAGCCAAAGAAAACCAGCTTCGTTTCAGAGAAGGTTGACTGGTTTGCTCTCACTAAGTGATGTGTCACTGAGATGCGAGTGAAGTCAAGCATCTGGGGAAGAGTTGTTTTGCAGGAACACAGGTGTTCCTTCTCCATGGTCGTGGCTTTCTGAGAAGGTGACAGTAGGTTCTGAGGGTTTTTCTGCTTTGATGAGGAAATTAAAGGGCCAAAAAAGAAAAAAGAGGAGAGTGGTTAGCATTATACTTATTGGTGTGAAACTTGGAGAGTGAGCCTCCTATTTTGCAGAAATAACTGCACCCCTTGTTTTATGCATTAACTTTCACATATTTTTCAAATAGCCACGTGTCTGGATAAACTCTTGAAGCGATTCTTGTTTGTATGTGTATTTTTTCCAATGAGATGCCCTCACATCCCCACAGAACTGCCCCTAGCTTTTCCATCTTGCATCTGTAATATGGCATTTTATACCGTATTTTCCGGCGTATAAGACGATCCCCCCTAATTTTACAGTTAAAACATAGGTTTAGGCCTATATTTGCTGCATAAGACTACCCCCCACTTCCGAGGCAACACCAGTTCTTTTTTTAATAGACCGCCTCTCTGACTCTGGCCAATCTGAGCAGGCTTTTTTTTTCGTTTCAAACGTCATCTTATACGCTGGAAAATACGGTAGTTAAAATGCTGTTGGGTATCCCTGCAGAGGGATCCTGGTGCTATTCTTCTTTTTAAAATCTCAAGATCATTTCCCACTTTATTGACAGAGAGATCCAGAGTTGGTTATAGGGAAGGGAGCAGGGACTCTGTGTGCAACTTCTCACTAATGGGCCAGTTCTCTCCAGACCCACCTGAGGCAGAGCTAGGCTTCTGAGGACTGGTGATGTGAGGTTAAGCTACTTCAGCCTGCCCTCCACTGTGGGTGGGAACAGGAGGGGGAGTTACTTGAGGAGTTTAAAGGTAAGTTTTCTCCCATTAAAAAAAAAATTTTTTTGTAGTAGCCCTGACCGGGTGGCTCATTTGGTTGGAGCACTGTCACATACACCAAAAGATTGCAGGATCGATTCCATTCCGGGGCATGTACAGGCGGCAACTGATCAATGTTTCTCTCTCACATTGATGTTTCTCTCTCTCTCCTTCTCTCCCTTCCTCTCTTTAAAATCAATAAAAACACATCCTTGGGTGAGGATTTTTTTTTTAATTGATTTTTTTTTTTTTTTTTTTTTTTTTACAGAGAGGAAGAGAGAGGGATAGAGAGTTAGAAACATCCATGAGAGAGAATCATCGATCAGCTGCCTCTTGCACACCCCCACTGGGGATGTGCCCGCAAGCAAGGTACATGCCCTTAACTGGAATCGAACCCGGGACCTTTCAGTCCACAGGCCGATGCTCTATCCACTGAGCCAAACTGGTCTGGGCTTGGGTGAGGATTTTTAAAAATATCGTAAAGTATACTAACATAGGCTGGACATGTGTCTCTCCCCCCACCAAAAAAAAAAAAAAAATTCATATATTGAAACCTAATCCCCAATGTGATGGTATTTGGAGAAGGGGGGCCTTTGTGAGGTGATTAAATCATGAGGTTGGAGTCCGCGTGATGGGATTAGTGCCCCCAGAGCCCTTCCTCACCCCTCTGCCCTGAGAGGACACAGCAGACAGGCCGCCATTGGGGAGCCGGGAAGCGGGCTCCGCCCAGACACCGGATCTGCCCGTGCCTTCATCTTGGACTTCCAGCCTCCAGAGCTGTGAGAACTACATGTCTGTTGTTTACAAACCACCCGCTCTATGGCATTTTGTTATAGCAACCCAAGCAGACTAACACATATACGGAACATAACGTTGACCAGTTTTCATCAGTTTTAAGGGTACAATTTAGTGGCGTTAAGTACATTCACATTGTTGTGCAACCACCTCCACTCTCCACTCCAGACCTTCAGGTGATTTTTTTTAAAGCCACGTCTTGCCTCAGCTCCCAAATTCCAGGGAACTCTGTGCTCACTTCCCCTCCTAGTCCATGTTCCTGCCCTGGTGATTTCACGTGGAGAGCGGGAAGGATTTATTTATTTATTTATTTTTTAACACTACATGATGAATTGGTTTCAGTGGAATTCAAATGATCTTGTTTTGGTTATTATCAGGAATGCTGAATATTTTTCTAAGAGTAACGACAGATGAAGGGGCAGAAGGGAGATACATCTTTGTGAGTCAATTCAGGAAACGAGAGGAAATGGTTAGGTGACCTTATATCATTTCTGGAAATACGTTCTCGGTGCTAAAGGGGCCTGTGGTACCCTCAAAGAACTAAACACTCAGTTTTTACTCAGTAAACCTTCTGGCTGTACCTTAGGGCAGCGTCCTCAGTGTTTTTATATTTGCTCTTTATCGATAAGAACTTCTTGAGGTCACGGTGACCTTGGGCTCCCAACTCAGCTGGGTGACGGGAAGTTTTTCAATATTTACTTAGTGTGCACAGCATACCAGGAACTTCGCCATGGACACATGGAGCCTGGCCTCGAGCTGAGCCTGACTTGGGAAGTCTTCCCTGTAGGCTCATCTTTTGCTGATTCCAACTTCTAGAGTTTGGGGGGGGGGGGGGGTAGGTAGTGGGGGACTTGAAAGAGTTATAGCCTTCTTCACCCAGGGTCTGCATTACCGGCCATGGAGGTGTGTTTGTACAATAGAGGCTGAGTCAGTCATACGTCAACCAAGATGCACTTGGCTTCTTGGAATATTCTTGTAACAACTTAATTGCATTTTGCTCAAAGAAACCTGCTCAGACACATTTTGTAAAAATCCAAACATCTTGTCCACCTCTGCTCACCCACCCCCACCTCTCCTTGTTCAAAGCCCCTCTTGTTTTTATTCCTCTGCCCTGAGCCCTCTCGGCGGAAATTCTGCGTTTTGTTTTGGAGGTGTTTTTTCTTCCTGATATGGCCATGTCCGTGAACGTGACGTCAGAAACAAGCAGCCACCTTTTCCTCTCTGTGCAGCTTCTGAGCCATCTTCTGGCTCTCCTAAGGCAGGCTTTCCTAGTTAAATCTCTGGCTAATTAAAACAGTAATATTAGACGTAGAGCTAGTTTGTTTAGCCCCTTGGTCGGCAAACTGCTCTTTGGCCCCTTTAGTTTTTGGCAAAGGCCAGCTTAGGAGTACCCTAATTAAGTTAATAACAATGTACCTACCTATATAGTTTAAGTTTAAAAAATTTGGCTCTCAAAAGAAATTTCAATCGTTGTCCTGTTGATATTTGGCTCTGTTAACGAATGAGTTTGCCGACCACTGGTTTAGCCAAACAAGGAAATATGAATGGAAGCAGTGCTCATGATATTGGAATACTTAAAGCTTTATGGGGACAAATGGAAATGTGTTAGCTGTGAGTTTTACTTTCCCGTGTAATCGCTCATGAATCCCAGGGGGCAGCTGGTGACATGCTGAGCAGCCTCCAGGGGTTATGGTCAGGCTTCAAAATGTTTGAGCAGAGTGTCAGGGGCTTTCAGATTTTAGGCCAGTTGCTATTATTACTAAATGTTCTGTACTGAAAAACAATTTAGCAAAAAAGCAACACTCGTTTCAGGCAAGATTTAGTCACATGTCACAAATACTATAAAAAAGTAGAAAGCTATAAATTTAGGTTCTTTAAATAAACACTATTGAATACCAACTGAAAGCGTAATCCGTGTACTACCATCACTCATTCCAGCATCTTGTGATGTAGGTCAGTAGTAAATCAGTGGGCTTCTAAGTCATAGAGAAAACATAACCGGGAGAAGGAAGAACTCCCAGCATATGGAGTCAGAGGGGGTGTGATAGAGAGGTTGTTCAACATTCTCCCCTCACCCCCACTTTCTTAGCCCCCACCCCACCACTGTGTCTAATGCAGGAAACTCCTCCATAACGTCTAGGACAGAGGTGCTTCTAAATTCTCCTTGCATAGTTTCAGGGACAAGGAGCTCAGTACCTGACAAGTCAGCTCATTCCTTGTTTGCATAGCTCCAATTGTTAGAAATTGTTATGAGTTCTCAACTCTCTACCTTACACAACCACTGACCATATTTCTTGCCAAGGCCAGCTGTCATTTTATGCTGTCAGGTTTTATAAACTCATGTGCAAGCTTACCTAAAACATTTACTGTTGACTATTAGAATTTTAACAGAGCTGCGATATAGCAAGGAGTTATATAGCAACATTACATGAGAAATGTCTTACCAAGTTCATTAATATCTCCTCCCTTTTCTTTGATTAAATGCCCTCAGATGGTCCAGGGATCATACTACAGGTGGGCAGGTGGGCATGTAAGTTAGAAAAATTAAATAGGTCTTTGATGGAAGTTACCTATTCAAACCTGAACTTCATCTTCCACTTCCATTTGGCTCCTCTTGTTTTTTTTGTTTTTGTTTTTGTTTTTTGATTTTTTACAGAGAGGAAGGGAGAGGGATAGAGAGCTAGAAACATCGATGAGAGAGAAACATCGACCAACTACCTCCTGCACACCCCCTACTGGGGATGTGCCTACAGCCAATGTACATGCCCTTGACCGGAATCGAACCTGGGACCTTTCAGTCCGCAGACCCATGCTCTATCCATTGAGCCAAACCGGTTTTGGCTGGCTCCTCTTGTTGATGGTTAAAGTAAGGGCCTATCTAAGGGCTGGGGGAGTGGTTGGCCACTCACATAGGTCACTGGTCATGCTGTGTCCTCCTCTCTCCTGAGGAAATGGGATCAAAGGTAGCACGATACCACTTTTGCTCAGCCGCCCACTAAATCACCTCATCATGGAGCTGGAAGACCAACCCTGGTATTTCACAGACAGGAAAACAGATTTAACAGTCTTTTTTCAGAATATTTACCAGGCTTGCAAACTTAAATGGCTATCAGAGCAGGGAAGAAACCCAAATGAACGAAGTGGGCAAGGTACAGAAGGTAAAGAGCCCTTTTCCCAAGAGCACGATGGGGCGTGGTGAGGACCAGGGAAAACTGGTGGATTCCTGCTCCACCTACAGAGGGCAGCTGATTCTCAGCCCCAGTGGGTTATTATTAGGAAGGAAGGCAGACCCAGTGTTGCCAGAGACCTGGATTTTTTTGTGACTGATCCTAAATGATTAAGTGTTCAAAGTGAAAGGCTGTGTGGACTCACACCAGGGCAGGCCAACCAAAACAAGCCCGTGTGCCAAAATCCCTTTGCAGACGCTGCTCTGGGGCTTGGGAAGCTCGTGGACGAGTTGTGTCCCGAGTCAGGGCGTTCAGGGGTGGGGCTGTGAGTGGATCCAGATGGTTTTCTGCAGTTGGCCTTTACCCATCCCTCCCCCTTCTCCAGGAAAGATGGAGTTGAGCTCCGTGTCACCCCCAGAGAAACGCCTGTTTGTCCTCTGAGACCAATTGACCTCTGCAGGGTGCAAAGGAGGAAGCAAGCTGGGAATGGCAGCTTGGGGGAATGCACACCCCATAAGGAGAAAAGGAGCAAGAACACAAGAGACAGGAAGCTCAAACACATTGGACATGTCTAAACTTTTGGCACTGAAAAATCACACTCCCCTCACCCTGCACCTTCCCCAACCCCCCCTCACCCAACCCCCACACCCTGCAAAAAAAAAAAAAAAAAAAAAAAGTACCTTTATTTATAGCATTTTGTACCACCTCCAACCAAAAGCATGGTTAATGCATTTGCAATCAGTGCTCTTTTGTTTTCTGGGACACGGTGACTGATGGGTTCCCTGCAATTCCGAAGGACATGTGCTCCTCAGGGGAACAGATGGGAAAAGTGCCCGATGGGAACGCTGGGTAAGCTCAGTCCTGATTGGGAATGAGTGATTGATGCCAACTGACGCCGACAGGCAGCATGTTTCCATTTAAGAGGACTTGCTGGAGGAATGTGGCTTTCCTGCCTCTCCTCGTTTATCACGGTGTTTACAAATCCTGTCTGGAGTTGAAAGTAAATTATCATCCTGCTGCTCGCGGTTGTTTAACAGCTGAGGACGTTAAAGGTGACGGAGCAGGAGCACACTGACGGAGTCGTGTGAAGGGAAAGGGACCCAGGGGAGGCACCCCTGGCTTGTAGGATACTAAACCCGGGAAAGGTGCCGTGGGCACGTTCTGAAAGGGGGGAAGCACTTCTTTCAGTCCTTGTCCCAGCTGAATGATGTTGCCACATAAAATGCAGAATTCGCTGGGATTGGGGATTTTGGTCAGGTGACAGGATGAAAGAACAGACTGGTCACTCAGTAAAAGTGTGAGTGGCGCCTGAAGTGAGGAAGATAAGGCCTTCACCGCATGGAACCTCGTGTGAATCTAATTCTGAAGGTTCGTGGTCATCACATCTGGGCATGTTTATCTCACCGAAGACTCAGGGTTGTGTCTCCCATTCAGTCCATCAAAAATCATGCAGTGAAACAGGATTAGACTCCAGACCAACAGGTGGAAGCGAAAGGGAGTAAGAAATTAGGTGTGACATTAGGAAGAGTTCTCTAATGAGGATTGTTTGAGTCAGGGTTAAACAATGGCTTGGCAGTGATATTTTAAAAGAGATTCAGGCGCTCTCTAGGGCTGAGGTAACATGACGTCTCTCTCTCTCTCTCCCCCTCCTCCCTCCCCCCCCCCCCCCCCCCACACACACACTTATCTAACCTTGAGATTCTGTGATTCCAATCATCTGGCATGGAATCCTGAAAGGTTCAACCTTCCAGCATTTTCTGTTGCCTGGATCATAAATCATGTTTTAAAAACAATAATCTGGCTTCTTTGCCTACCAGTGGAATTTCCCTAATGCAGAAATTAAAACACAACTGATAGTGAAGTTAAAGAGGTAATATAGGCAATATGAGATGTGATAAAATCTCAAGTCAAAGTCAAGTGACTATATATTTAAAAATCATGTTACTGCGCCAAAACCGGTTTGGCTCAGTGGATAGAGAGTCTGCCTGCGAACTGAAAGGTTCGGTTCCAGTCAAGGGCATGCACCTTGGTTGCGGGCACATCCCCAGTAGGGGGTGTGCAAGAGGCAGCTGATCGATGATTCTCTCTCATCGATGTTTCTAACTCTCTATCCCTCTCTCTTCCTCTCGGTAAAAAAATCGATAAAATATATATATATTTAAAAATCATGTTACTGCATACGTGAAAGCTGAATAGGTCTGATTTGTATTTTATCTAAATAAATACAACTAACCCTGCACGGTATGGCTCAGTTGCTTGGGCTCATCCAGTGCAGCGAGAGGTCACTGGTTCGATTCCCAGTCACGGCACATGCCTGGGCTCCATCCCCAGTAGGAGGCGTGCAGGTGGCAGGTGACATTGTTCTCTCTCATCGATGTTTCTTTATCTCTCTCCCTCTCTCTTCCCTCTCTCTCTAAAGTCAATAAAACATATTAATTAAAAATGCATAAATAAAAATAAATAAATAAATAAAGTAGTGATTGAGAGCACAGATGCTGGGGCCAGGTTGTCTGTGTTCGCATCCTAGTTTCGTCTTAGACTAGACCTTGAGCAAATCACTCAACCTTTCTGTTCCTTGTAAGGTTTGAGGCGCAGGAAACTGACCACCAAGGAGTTTTAAAGTAAAGTTTATTCCCCAGGAATGAGCGGGACTCATTAAGGAGGTAGAGAAATCAGAATTGAAGGAGTTGGGAAGGGGGATGGACCCAGCCGGGCTGCCACCTGGACATGGAGGATCAGCAGCACGTGGCTGGTCTGGGGGTCTTTTAAGGGGAGGAACAGGAGAAGGTTGGACCCAGGGCAGAACAGGAAGGGGTAGGCTCCAGGACACTTTGGCAGGCGCTGATGGATGGCTCAATGTCTTGGAGATGTCTCTGTGACAGATGCCAGTAATGTCATAACTCCGCCCACCAGTTGGGAGGAGGGAGAACCTTATATTCCTCAGTTTCCTCATCTGTGAAATGGGGTTAATGATAGTACCTACCTTATACAATTTGTGGAGAGAATCAGAGGTGGAGGGCATGGGAAACATTCAGAACTGAGCATGGCACGGAGTATGCGATCGATCATGCTGCCCCCTGCTGATGTTATTGTCATAGAACAGAACGATAGGCTGTGCTTCAGAGCTGACCTGATGGGCCCAAGTTTAC
This sequence comes from Pipistrellus hanaki, assembly GCF_964339955.1. Classification (NCBI taxonomy): domain Eukaryota; kingdom Metazoa; phylum Chordata; class Mammalia; order Chiroptera; family Vespertilionidae; genus Pipistrellus; species Pipistrellus hanaki. Next base: position 165,893,281 of record NC_140503.1, on the reverse strand, counting down.
TTTTCTCCCATCAAGAATCTACTTAGATCAAAGACTAGCCCATGTTGATGCTCGAATGGGGTATAAATATTTTAACTGCATGTTTTCCTCTCTATGCTGGTGACATTATAATAGACTCTGTCAGAATAATTATATTCTTTAAAAAAATTTTAATCCTAATCAGAGGATGTTTTTATTTATTTTTAGAGAGAGAAGAGGGGAGAGAAAGAAAGAGAGGGAGAGAGAAAAGAAATACCAATCAGTTGCCTCCTGAACACATCCCAATGGAGGATTGAACCCACACCCTAGGTATGTGCCCTGCCTGGGCATCAAACCTGTGACCTTTATACACAGGATGACACGCCAACCAGCGGAGCCACACTGGCAAGGGCATAATGATACTTTTGATAGAAGGATTAAAGGAAGTTTTTGTTCTCTAAGGAAATTTACCTTTGACCACAGTCAGGTATTTTTCAGGCTTCAACCTGCACTAGTATGTTTGACTACTGCACTGCAGAAATGTAGTTTAACCTTGTAAGGGTCTTGTCTTGTTAATCATCAAATAATTTAGTTCTCTAAGATGTAGTCTCAGCCTCATGGTATATTTATAAAAATATTCTATTTTTTTTAAACCAAGTATCAATACAAAGAATCCTAATTTAAATAATCTAAATTTAAGACACCTAAATTTTTAGAATGTGAACTGTTATAATGACAATTTGAAAACTATATAATAAATACATATGTGCTTACATATAAATTGTATTTTTAATATAGTATATATACAATATATTTATATATTTTATTATGCTATCCTCAAATTTTCATCACATTAGTATAATTTGAGCTGAATTTAGGAACAGATCGTGGAAAGCATAGAAAGTTGAAATGTCATGAACATAAATGTTACATACACAGTTACTAAACTAAGGAAGGTTTATGCAAAAAACATTCATTCCTCATATCTTTTTTTATTCTCTGCATTGTACAGGGCTACTCTGCTTATCAATAAGACAGATATGAAAATTTAATTCTTTAAAATCTGCCCAGCCAGTGTGGCTCAGTGGTTGAGTATTTACCTATGAACTAGGAGGTCAGGGTTCCATTCCTGGTCAGGGCACATGTCTGGGTTGTGGGCTTGATCCCCAGTGGGGGCATGCAGGAGGGAGCCAATCCATGATTCTCCTCTCACCATTGATGTTTCTATCTCACACACTCTCTCCCCATCCTCTTTGAAATCAATAAAATAGGTAAAAAGAAATATAAAATGAAACCTTTTAACTTTTTATTTGAGAATCACTTTAAAATTAGAGAAAAGTTACAGAACACTCACGTGTCCTTTACCCAGTGCCTTTTTACCCCACTCTCTTTATCATCTGTGCTATCTGTCTATAATATGTTTTGAACTGCGTGAGGCTAAGTTACAGCATGGTTCTTTTACTTCTAAACACTTCAGTGTGTATTTCCTTAGAATAGGGAAATTCTATTTCATAGCCGTAGTACATTGATCAGTTCCATAACTTGAGCATAGATATAAAACTTTACTGTCTGAATTCAGTTTTATTAACTGACATAATAATGTTCTTTATGGCATATTTCTTCCTTCCCATACAGGACCCAGTCATGGGTGAGGTATTGAAATTAGTTATGTCTTTTCAGCCTCTTTTAATCTGGAACATGTGCACTGTATTTCTTTGACTTTCATGAAATTGTCACTTTTGAAGACTGTAATTTTCCCCCTCTGGTAGAATACTGAGGACACTTCATTTGACCTCTGACCTTCATGTGCTTGAGAGAAAGGTGAGCTGCTCTGAGGGGTTGTCAGGCTGAGCCCTGCAATCACCTGGTGAATCCCTGTGTCCTGGTGCTGGGACCTGGGAGATGAGTCTCTACCGGGACCGATCCAGTCCTCGGGGATCAGCCTGCCTTTAAAGAGCTTTAATGAAGCCATTGACCATATATCCTCACATCTTAGTGAAACTTGTAAACAAACAAGCATCTGCCTACTTTTAAAATTTACAAAATGCCAAATAACCCCATGGTCTCTCGTTCATTTATTTCCACAGAGTGCGAGAGTGGGCGGCGAAGTGTACGGAGAGACGTTCAGTGCAAACGTGGGGTTCATACTGTTGATCGGCAGTGAGAAGGCAGCCAATAGATTTATTGTTGGGGAAAGACATGTAGTGGTTTAAAGGAAAGGCAACGGAGACCTGAATTAGGTTGGTGATATGATACTAGGAATAAAAGACAGGATGGCTGGGCCCAGTCGGCTTGAAGAAACTATAGGATTTGATCACTGTCTGGAGGTATGTTTGAAGCACAATGACTTGTGGAATTGTGAGGTCAGCAGTAGAAATAGGTTCAGGAGGGTGATGGGAGACTTTTTGTTTGGAGAAAGTTGATGATTTTGGTCTCAGACTGGTCCTAGGCTCTGCTGGTGAAGGTATCCAGCAGTCAGCTGGAAATGCAGGACGCAGCTGAAAGTATCTGAAGCAACGTTATCTATTTGGGAATTTTCTACGTACAGGTGATTGTTAAAGACGAGAATGCTGAGATCATCGAGGAAGAGAGCTGAAGTGGCAAAGAGAGGAGGGTCTTGCGTTTGACAGTTAGACAAAGAAAAAACACAGCAAAAGTAATTAATAAAGGAATAATAATAATAATAATACTCTGGCAAGAGAAACTGTTGTAAGGGGAGGGTGTGGTCAACAATGCCAACTTTGAAGAGGGGTTGGGGTGGGCCCTGAGAAGATGCAGCCAGATTTGGCAGTTGAGGGGGAGCCGTTTGGACAACCATGAACTCCAGAGCCTGACTAGGGAGGTTACTAAATATAAGTGGAGGAGGAGGAAAAGGCCAAGGGCAGAGGGGTCACTGGAGATGTTCGCTGTAGAGGCAGCGAGAAGATGGGGGTACAGGTCACCACACTGTCTTTCTGCATCATTCTCAGTCTTTCATCCTAGCGTGCAGGCGTTGAACCTTTTTTTTAATCTTCACCGGACTATATTTTTAGATTTTTAGAGAGAGTGGAAGAGAGAGGGAAAGACAGAGAGAAATATTGATATGAGATAAGTAGATGATTGGTGTGTGCCCCGATCAGGGCCTGGGCCGTGAAGGAGCCTGCAACTGAGGTGCATGCTCTTGATCAGAATGGAACCTAGGATCCTTCTGTATGCTGGCCGACGCTCTATCCACTGAGCCTACCGGCTAGGGCTTTAATGAGTTTTTTAAATCATTCAACAGTCACTTCTAGCCCAGCAGCAGTTGAAAGGACAAAGGGCACATTTCCCTGGGTCAGACCTCCAGCCTTGTAGCTGAGGCTCTGCCAGGAGTAGCACCTTATCTGCCCCACTGTGTGATCTGAAGGCGCGAGGGCGACTCATGTGAAAATCCTCAAGCATTCAGCCCTCGTGGGGAATGCAGACCCACCCAGCAGCACCTTGGCATGGCAAGCAGGAAAGTGAAGCTGACTTCAGTGGCATTTTTGTGGTTTTCTCTTTTGTGTCTCTGTTTCCATCTCCAAGAGCCTCTGAGTGCCACGTGTTTTTCGTAAAGCCTCCTGTCAATCAAGGGCAGAGTCTCAGCACCGCTGGGAGCCTCCCACGTGTCACCAGGAAGTTCTGAAGCAACCACGGCGCCATGCGGGGACCTGCCTGTTAGAGGCTAAGCGCCTGGAGGACATTAGAGCGACCTCCAAAAGGCCAGGTGAAGTGGCTCGCACCAAAGACGGCCAAATGCGGTCGGGCCGGAGAAGCATTTCTGAGAATCGTTTTGTACCCTTACGCATCCCCAAGCCACCCCCTCGCACTAAAGCAGACTTCGGGCATGGAGCCTCGGGGGTTATGGTTTATTTATACAACTGCCAGAGTGAAGCTTTGCTTTCTACCCTCTACCTCTCCTTTTCCTTCTCTCTGAGGAGGGAAGCGGGTTTCAATATAGTGCAGTGTTTTGTTTGTCTGATATAATTTGGATTTCTCTACTTCATAAAAAAATATATATATATGTTTTGCTAAAACCAGTTTGGCTCAGTGGATAGAGCGTCGGCCTGAAGACTGAAGGGTCCCAGGTTTGATTCCTGTCAAGGACATGCACTTTGGTTGCAGGCACATCCCCAGTAGGGGGTGTGCAGGAGGCAGCTGATTGAAGTTTCTCTCTCATCGACGTTTCTGGCTCTCTATCTCTCTCCCTTCCTCTCTGTAAAAAATCAATAAAAATATATGTTTTTACGGATTTTCAGAGAGAGAGGAAGGGAGAGAGAGAGAGAGATAGAAACACCAGTCTACAACTTGAGCATGTGCCCTGACTGGGGACCAAACCAGTGACCTCTTGGTACATAGAACCAACTGAGCCACACTGGCCAGGCTCTTTCCATTTTTTAATATCCTACTTCATTTGGGGCAATGGAATGAGTAGACTGATGAGTTTTCTTAGGGGCATGCCTGCATTTGATGTCAAATTGTATTCTTTTTGCTTTTTCCCCCCTAACCGTTGCTTCCTTGCGCATCTGTGGTTCAGAGGGTGGCTCCCCAGAATGAGGAACTCGTCTGCCATGATGCCAGTCTGCAGAGCTGCCGTGGCTGTGCTCACTCCTCAGGCTTCCTGGCGTCAGTTCTCACTTGAAAGTCAGTAAAATGGCAGCTCTCAGCAAGGGAGCATTCTTGGTTCCCGAGACAGGGCCCGAAGCCAGGCACTTGTATGTTTGTTTTCAAATGAACTGGTTCTTATGCTGTAAATATTTAACTATCCATCATAGTATTGCTACCAAAGTTTCCACTAGGTTTCCAGCTAGTTCCATTTCTCACAGGCAGGAAGGCCCTCTCGCTTTCCAGAACCCTCTCTAAACAAATATAGACCGTCTTCCGGGGAGCTTGGTTGGAGAAAGAACAAATCCTGGGAGAATAATGGGATCTGGAAGGCTTATTTTCCCCCTGATTGAGGCCAGGAGGACATGGGGAACTGAGTTGGCCAGCAAAGACTGAGGGATGGAATGGTGAATCTCATTGTTGGTCCTGCATATTGTATCATTCCTTATGCCTTCTTTGCTAAAATTGTGGAGATGATGGCTGAAAGCTAAGGACTTTTTTGTTGTTGTTGCTCTCAGTGTATGGTTTTGAACATTAGAGGGAGGGCCATTAGCTATTAAAGCTACTGAAGAGAGCCAGCTGATCTTATCTTGGTAATGACAGTCACTGAGGGTCATCATTTCTCTAACCTCTGAGGTGTCTGGGTTCCTGAACCTTCATTTCTCAGTGGCATTTGCTCTCAGGAAGAAAGTTGAGGAATGCATTAGGCAGATTTAGATTTACAGTTCACCTCTGTTTACTCTTTGGGTGATATATCTGTTGATTTTAGGCGAAAGATCTTATAAGACTTATTTTACGCTTTTGATCTCTTTTATGACTCTTCTTTGAAGTGTGGGCTCTTTGCCATACTTAAATGAATTGTGATTTTTTTCCCCTTTCTTCTATCCTTTCATTTCCTCTCTTCCTCTCTCCCTCCTTCCCTTTCTTCCTTCATCCCTTCTTTCTTTTCTTCCTAAAACGTGTCTCCTGCTGTCCCAAGTCTGTGGACAGCTAGACAAGAAGTCCACCGAGTCTGAAGTGGAAGCTTATCACTCAGAACACGACCTCTCAGAGCGTCTGATGGCACTCAGACCACAAATGCCTGTCAAGGACAGAAATCATAAACATGAGTCACATTGTAAACTCCCTTGCAGAGCCCAGTCTGCCCAGTCCATTAGCAGCTTATAAAACTTGACTCCTGGCCGGGAAGCTCATTGCCAGGGGCTCCCGCTCCTGCATTGACTCTGTGGCCCGAACTGTGGCCCGAACCATGACCTGGGCCTTTCCAAGGAGTTTGCAAGAGCATTCTGCGTTTTCCTTACCCAATTTATACAGATGTTTCCTTTAGGAAAGATGATATTTTAACAATTATTATCCAACTCAATATTTTTAAGTGAATAATTTGCCCCACCCACGTCGGGCAAACATGATGCCAAACGACTTTCTTTCGAGATTCATTATTATGCTTCCAAATCTTTTTCTGCCTCTTTCCTGTTTAGCTTCAGATTTGCAGGAAACACCGAAGTGTTTTTCTGCAGTGTGAGCAGAAAGCGTGGAACTGAAAGAACACCGTTGGAATGTGAAATAAGAGACCGTACGGGGAGAGGGGGGGAGGGCAAATAAATTTCCTGCACACTCCCATGTGCCACAACTGAGAAGCCGGCATTTTCTTTCTGAGGCACTCAGGGGAGAGAGTTTAGTCGAAGTCTAAACGCTTGTTGAGTTTTGTTTTTAATCCTCGCATGTTAGCATTTGTAATTCACGTGCATGGATTTTAACTTTAGGTTATTTCTAATAAATAAATAAATAAATAAGAAATCTGTTTCTGCCGGGGCTGGCTTGGCTCAGTGGATAGAGCGTCGGCCTGTGGACTGAAAGGTCCCGGGTTCGATTCCTGTCAAGGGCATGTACCTTGGTTGCAGGCACATCCCCAGTAGGGGGTGTGCAAGAGGCAGCTGATCGATGATTCTCTCTCATCGATGTTTCTAACTCTCTATCCCTCTCTCTTCCTCTCTGTGAAAAAATCAATAAAATATATTTTAAAAAAATAAATCTGTTTCTGTTGGAGAGACATGAACGTTCTAAAAGAGACACTTGGTATTTTTAACACATGAATACAATTATCGTAAAACCGTCACATCTCCTCTTTATTTCTCATTAAAATGCCAACGTGGGGACGGATTCCAGGCGTGCTCTGCACTCAGTCACAGCAGCCGCTGCGCTCCTGTCCCCGGCTCGCCGGGGCCCCTCCGTGTGATCACTGTTTTGTGCTTGCTGAGAGCGGTTTTCTTCTGGCTGCGGTGCCTGCCCTTGGGCTTGTGGCTTTGACACTGAAGCACTGTTGTCTGCAAAAGACAGTATATCAGAGCTCCAGGGTTCGCTCCGCTGCCTGCTTTGCGGCTGCAACTTCATTCTTGGGAAGTTTCTGAGTTTCCCGGGAGATGAAGCATGTGAGCAGCGCCTGCTCCAGCCGGAGCAGTTCCTGAAGGCCTTGTGTCCTGTTTTGTTACTCGGATTTCCAAGGTGGGTGTGGGGCCTGAGAATCCCCAGCCAGGGCCATTACCACTACACGTCAAAAGTGGGTGCCATTGCCCCCTCCTCCATCACATTTTTGTTGTTGTTGTTTGTAAAGAGTGGCTATTATGATGTTTTTAAAGTTTGGTTTTTTTTTTTGTTTTTTTTTTTTTTTTTAATTTTTATTGTTCATATTATTACAAGTGTTCCTTTCCCCCCGCTTCCCACCCCACCCTCTGCCCTTTCCCCACCCCCCATTGTCCTCATCCATAGGTGCACAGTTTATGTTCAGTCTCTTCCCACATTCCCCTCTCCCCTTTTCCCCAAGAATCATTAGTTCACTCCCCTTCCATACCTCTGATTCTATTATATTCAACAGTTAATATTGTTCATCAGATTTTTTTTTTTAATTTTCTTGGTTTTTAGATTCATTTGTTGATAGTTACGTATTTGTTGTTCATAATTTTTATCTTTATTTACTTTCTCTTCTGAAAGAACCCCCTTCAGCAGTTCATATAATTCTGGTTTGGTGGTGATAAACTCCTTTAGCTTTTTTTTATTAGTGAAGCTCTTTATCTGACCTTCGATTCTGAGTGATAGCTTTGCTGGGTAGAGTATTTTTGGCTGTAGGTTCTTGCTATTCATCACCTTGAATATTTCTTGCCATTCCCGTCTGGCCTGCATGGTTTCTGTTGAGAAATCAGCTGACAATCGTATAGGTGTTCCTTTATAGGTAACCACCTGCTTAGCTCTTGCTGCTTTTAATATTCTCTCTTTGTCCTTTGCTCTTGGAATCTTAATTATGATTTGTCTTGGTGTGGTCCTCTTTGGATTCCTCTTATTTGGAGTTCTGTGTGCTTCCTGGACTTGTAAGTCCAATTCTTTCCCCAGGTGGGGGAAGTTTTCTGTCACTATTTCTTTCAGTATGTTTTCGATATCTTGCTCTCTCTCATCTTCTGGGACCCCCATGATTCTGATGTTGGATCGTTTGAAGTTGTCCCAGAGGTTTCTTACATTATCTTCAATTTTCTGGATTCTCTTGCCTTCTAGCTTCTGCAGAGGAGTGTCTTCTGGCTCTTTATGTTCCAAATCTTTGACTTGATTCTTGCGATCTTCTATTCTGTTTTTAGGACTCTGTATAATATTTTTTATTTCAGACAATGTATTCTTTATTTCTTGTTGATCCCTTTTCATATCCTCATAGGTCTCATTTATTTTATCGGCCTTTTCTAGGATACTCTTGAAAAACCTTATAAGTGTGGTTTTGAATTCTATATCCAGTCGCTTTTTGTCCTCCATTTCTTTCGTTTGTGATCTATTTGGTTTAGGCATTTTCGCAGGCAGCTTTCCTGATGGGGCGGGGTTTCAGGGTGCAGCCTACAGCTTTGGCTTCAGTCAGCCCCGCCCTATGCGACTCCTGAGACTCAGGGTCCTTCAGTACTTGTTGCAAGCACCTCTGAGAGAAAGGTGCCCTCGATTTTCGCCTGCTACCAAACAGTGTAGGCTCTCCCGCAATGGGCCCGAAACTGGGGTTCAGTTCAGTTGGAAGTGGAGTTGGAGGTGGCGTTCAGAGCAGTCTGGAGCCTGTCTCCTTCCCGCCAGGGCAGTCCTAGGGCACAGCCGGCCGTCCCTTCTCTGCGCGCCTCTGGGACCTCCTCTCGCCGCCCCGGATTCCGCCTTACAGCCCAGCTCCCTCTGGATGAGCCTGGGTCCCCGGGGTCTGGCCCAGAACGGGGGTTCAGAGCAGTCGGGAGCCCAGCACAGTCGGAGTGTTTATCTCCTTTCCGCTAGGGAACGCCCGCCAGGCACTCAGCCTCCCTCCTCTCCGGCTCCGTCCTCTCCGCGCGCCGCGTCTCCGTACCTTCGGCTTTTACAGCTCCTCCGTGCTTCCTTCTGGTTTTCTCCTTGCTTCTCGTTGTAGAATTTCCAGTCAGTCGACTTTCCTGTAGTTCTGGGTAATGTCCATTTTATATTTTAGTTGTATTTTATTGAAATTGTTGCGTGCCGCTGCGGCTAGGTGCCTACCCGAGCAGCCATCTTGGATTCTCTGATGTTTTTAAAGTTTGGCCCCGCTTGCAAAAGCCAAGCTGACATTGGAATAAAATGCTTGAAATGAATTGGTTTGTTGAGAGCATCTGAGTTAATATGGAGGATGTGTTTCAGAGTTGCCTCAAATCCTTTTTGGACTTAATGACAATATTGAACATTGGAAACATTGCGTGTATTAAAGCCAAATGAGACTTGCCAACTTTGCAAACATTTTTGAGGTAGTGTATAATATATTTTAATGGTGTGTTGTTGTTTTTTCCGAGTTAAAAGGAATAACAGCATCTGATTTATATTTTTTTACCTTTATGACCTACCGTCCATCCTTAACCTAAGTGCAGTGATTATTATTGGAAGTGAAAAGGCCCCTTTGTGCAAAGCTGTCGTTTTATTTCTCAAAATACGATACAACCCAACACATATCTTCAGGGACTTCTGGCTGACTTGGTTCAATGCTGTAAGAAGCCCAAGTGTCAGGTCTTACACTGACATAAATTATGCTAATGACATGCCCACTGTGCAGAGAGTCTATCTAGTGTTGTGTTCTCTATTGCTTTTTATGGTTTATTTTAATATTCTCCTCTATTGCTTGTATTCTGTTCATGGTGATGGAGGCGACACGAATCGGGGGAAATTACTGTTTTAAACTCTCTGAAAGTCAGCTGCAATCAGCAATTTTTTCCTCAGATTTCCCACAAAGCCTGTGCTTATCAAAGGGTTAAGGGCATATACATGCCTCTGTTTTATAAAAGTCTTACTACTGCTTTTCATGAACAAAGGTAATTCAGAAGATGGGTATTGACTCCAACCCATGAAAGCTGTAAATAGTAGAACCAAGGAAATTACTATAATCTGACACTGACAGCCTCCCCTTTGATAGGACTCTCCTTTCAAATGAGTCCACTTCCTTTCTCTGTATTGGGTTACCAGGCACATCATTTGGAATTAGAAGTCCTGCTTTATAACAGTTGGACAGACTAACAAGCTATGTGAAGAGGCATTGAAAATATAGGAGTGAGTTCCCTAAAGAAATACAGAAATGGCTATTAAAAGTTTTAGAAGATCCGAGATTTTATAAAATGATAGAGTTAAAGATGGTGTTAGGGAGAGGTTCCAGGAAAAGAAACTAGATCTTAAATTAGAATATTATTTGGCAACTTCTTTCATTATTAGCAATTTAATTGAATGTGGATCTGTGGGCTTTCCTCTATTTTGGAAATCCGTGGCTCAATGGAGAAAATAACCTTAAAACCAAAGAAAGCAATCATTGTCTTTATGTGCCATTTTGGTTCAGTGAGCAGGTTACACTCATGAGATTCTTGATGATAGGATGGAATCAACCCAGAGGGAATCTGGACGATGCTCAGTGGATCTTAGACCATAGCATCTAGGGAGCGTGTGCAGTGGGTACACAGACATTGGGACATTTCTAACCCATAATGATACTCATTCTTCATTCAACAAGTATTTATTGAGTATCTGTGTTGAACACAAAACATACACAAACCCCTGCCTTTGTTGAGGTTATATTCAGGACCGGGGTACAGGCTATAAATATTAAACACAACACATAACTACATTATAAAGAATATTAGAAGATTAGTGCACAGGGAGAAAATGAAGCAGGGAATCTGAAATTCTGGGTTAGGAAGGAGGGGAACAAGTTGTAAATTTAATAGGGAAGTCAGAATAGGACCCAGTGCAAAAGTGACATTTGAAGGAGGTGAGGGTGGCAGCCATGCAGACACTGAACAAGGGAAACTTTCTGTGCAAAGGCCCTAAGGCAGACCTGTGCTCAGTGTGTTTGAGAAATAGCAAGGGGCCACTGTGGCTGGAGCAGAGTAGGGGTGAGGGAGGGGGGCAGTAGCAGAGCAGGGTGAAGCAATGACAGGTGGGTGGGGAAAAGTAGATTCCGTGAAGACTTGTAGACCATTGCGAGGACTTGAGCTTTGACTCTGAGAGAAATGAGGACATATCACAGGATTTGGAACAGAGGATTGATGTGATTTGACTAACATTTTAAAAGAATCACTCTGGTGTCTGGCTGGGTGGGCTGAGTTGGTTACACCAAAAAGGTTGTCGGTTCAATTCCTGGTTAGGGCACATACCTAAGTTGCAAGTTTGATTTCCTTTCAGCACACACAGGAGGCAACCAATTGATGTTTCTCTCCCTTTCTTCTCCCTTCTTCTCCCTCTATTATCAATAAAAACATATCCTCGGGTGAGGATTTAAAGAAAAGAATCACTGGGTGTGAAAAAACTAGAGGTGGGAGGTGAGGGCGCGAGCAGCAGTGTAGTCAGAAGGCTATGGCAGTGGTCCAGGAGAGAGAAGGTGATAATTGGACTTGGATAATAACAGAGGGGACAGTGAGATGCTGTTGGATTCTGGATCTGTTTTGCAGGTTGAAACAACAGGATCTGTGGGAAGATTAAATGTAAAATGAGAGAAAGGAAGGATTTGGGTTTTAGGCTTCAGCACCAGATTGATAGAATTGCCTTCTGCTGAGATGGAGATGACAAGGTGAGCAGACTTTGGAGAGAGGATTTAAATATATTCAACTGGATATGTCTATTGACATCACGTGAAGATGTTGGCTAGGCAGTTGGGTATATGAATCTGGTGTTCAGGATTGGGAACTGGGCTGAGGATAAGAATTTTGCAATCTTTGGTACATATATTGTACTTAAACCATGAAATATCCCAGGGGAAGTTATTAATCTCTGGAAGTTAGAAGCTGCAGCTTGTGACATAGGACTTACCCCAACCCTCTGACCCTGCCTTCTATTGTCTTTTGGCTACAGTAGGACAGCACCAATCATAACCAGTCCACCAATTAGTTTAATTACTTTGTACTTACTGGATACAAAGTATTTCCACACCATGCACAGTTAGAGCTAGAGGTCATTTATTAAAGGTTTCTCACTTTACAGATAAACAAGGGAGGTTGGGGGAAGTTAAAAGATTTTTCCAAAATTAGAGTAAATTTAGATTATAACAAAGCCAGGAGTAACCCTAGCTCAGTACTCTCCCTTATCCCACCTAGAGCACTCACTAGTACAGTTTCCCATTCGATGGAATAGGGAAGGTGATAACAAAGAGGCAAGGTCAAAGATCATTTCTGCCACCAAGTGTTTCCTTCAGAGTAAAAATCCAGGAAGTGGAGGCTCTCATGTCTTAATTTTGGCAGCACTTGCCTCCCTTACTGAAAAGCCAGAGTGACATTCAACCAACCTGCTCTCAAAGGGAGAGTCCGAAAACACTTTGATTTGTTCAGGCCAGGTTTTAAATACATCAAGACATGATTTTTTTATTATAGAAAACTGGGGTACATGCAGAAGAATTTATTTCATCCCTTTTCATTTTAGACTTTGAAACTAGAGGAGAAAAGAGAAAAATGAGAATGTGGGCAACTCTGCCATCAGCTTTTGATGATTCTTGATGATAAGTTGGAGAAGACTGGAAAGGACTAGAAGAACATAGAATTGAATATAATTTTAATTTGTCAGTGATTTCAGTCTGACATATATACTTCACCTCTGTTTGCCCCTGGGTTTTGCCATTTCTTATTTCTTAACTATTGGTAAATTCTTTGGATTGGCTATTGAGTTCCAATGCGTCATTTTGTATGATTTGCAAACTGTTATCACACTTAAGATAATTTATTCATTCAATAGATATTTATGGAGCACCCCATATGGCAGGCATAGAAAATGCAGTGGTGAATATGATAGATGAGGTATATGTATACATGGAACTTATATCCTCATAGGGGCATATAGACTTTAAATAAGTAAACAAATAAGTACAGAAGATAATTCCAGGTAGTAATAAGTGCCATTAAGAAAACAGGACAGGCCCTGACTGGTTTGGCTCAGTGGATAGAGCATCAGCCTGTGGGCTGAAGGGTCCCAAGTTTGATTCCGGTCAAGGGCATGTACCTTGGTTCTGGGCACATCCCCAGTGGGAGGTGTGCAGGAAGCAGCTGATCAATGTTTCTCTCTCACCGATGTTTCTCTCTCATCAATGTTTCTAGCTCTCTATCCCTCTCCCTTCCTCTCTGTAAAAAATCAATAAAATAATTTTTTTTTTTTTTTAAAGAAGAAGAAAACAGGACAGGGCCATGGGATAGAGATAGATAGGGTAGGCCACTTTTTAATGAAAACCCAAATAATAAGAAGCCTGCCACATAGAGGTGTGGGCATTCCAGGCAGAGGGGAAACCCAAGAGCAAGGGCCTTGAGGTGGGAAAAAATTGGAGATGATATGGAAGTGAAAGGAAGCCAGTATGGCTGAAGCATAGTGAACAAGGTAGGCTGGGGCCACATCCTGTAGGACCTCATAGGCCACAGTGAGGAACTGAATTGTAGTCTGAAGTGTGGCATGAGGCGATTGGAGGATGGGATGGGAACGCTATTATCAAATTTATGTCTTTGGAATAACGCTGAGATTCCTTTTTGAGGAACAGAATGTGTAAGGCCAAGAGTAGAAGCAGGGAAAACAGGTAGGAAACTAGTATACTAATCCAAGGAGATGAAGATAGGGTGTTCCAGTAGCACGGAGATGACTGGAGTGATGAGATTTGAGACAGGTTTATGAGATAATATCAACTGACTTGCTGATGGCTTGGATAAAATAATTCAGGGGAAGAACAATGAAGGTGACTGCTGGGTTTTGAGCTGTATAGTTGGGCCCATAGTGAGAACATCGGTTAAGATGGGGAAAACTGGAGAATAGCAAGTTTGAAGAGCTGGAATGGGTGTGGGGGGTGCTAGGAAATGGCAGAAACAAGAGTTCTATTTCAAACATACTGTGTTTGACATACCAATCAGCTATCTGGGTGGGTAGTTGCATATAAGAATTTGGAATCCAAGGGAGAGATCAAAGCTAGAGAAAGTTGACAGTCATCAACACATAAGTAGTATTTAAGGTCACAGGACCTGATTCACTCAGCAGAGAGAGTGTAGACAGAGGAAAGATGTGTGGGTCAAGCTGGGCACATATCAACTTTGAGAGGAGGTAGATCCAGCAAAGGCAACTGAGAAAAAACTGTCAGTGAGCTGGAAGAGAGAGGGGCAAGCCGCAGCAGGGGGTGTTGTGGAAGTCAAGGAAAGAAGATGCTTCTTGCAGGAGAGAATAGTCAGATGCAATCAGTGCTGCTGCCTAGGAATCCCAAGAGGTGATCACATTCCATTGGCCTTAGCAAGATAGAGAACTTTGATAGGAGCAGTTGCAAAGGAAAGAAAGCTGGACCTCAGTGGCTTAAAGAGAGGTCAGGCGATAAAATGGAGACAAGTGCAGACAGTATATTCCCATGTGTGGTTTCTGTCACCATTTTAGCTAGAGATTTAGGAATAAGGTAGGACTATAACTAGTGCTGCTAAAAAGGCTCCTGATCTCAGGTTATAGAATGGTGAGTTGAAACGAATACACATTTCTGGGAAATTTGATCTGCTGTCTACTTGGGGGCATGAAGCTTTCGTGGAGTCCCGCTGATGTTCACGCATGCTGCTCTTCATGCATGCTGCTCTTCAGAATCTTTGGCACTAACTTTGTGGACCTGTTTCCTGAAGCAATACTCAAATAGGACAAAAAGCAAAACTAACAAAAACCAGCATTGATGGTTAGAGGTGATTCTCATTGAATCCTTGCCTCAGGCGATAGAGCCTATTATAATCCCCTTTTCTCTAAGGCCACATGGCCTTCTCTACAATCCAGGTAATTTATAATTATAACCTTGCAACATAGTTTACACTTAGGAGGGAAATGTTTGTATTTCAGCAAATTTTTACCTTTTATTTCTCTTTTCCTTCTCACCCAATACCAACAACTATGCTTACATGGCAGTCTGGGATTAGAATTTAGACAACATTCTCCCTCCAACACCCATTGTCACCCAGCTGATAAACTGCCCCTCAAAATCAAATCAGATGCCATGCATATACATTTTCCTTTTGGGAAGCTCTTTGGTGTTTTTCTCCCTGATAGCTAGTAAAACAGATGGCCGGTTGCTTTTATTACCTTTACCTTTTGTGACAGCACAGATGAACCTGGAGAGTATTATGCTAAGTGAAATAGGCCATCCAGAGAAAGACAAACACCATATGATTTCACTTTTATGTGGAACCTAATGAACAAAATAAACTAGCAAAATAGAAACAGACTCATAGGTACAGAGAACAGACTGACAGTTGTCAGAGGGGAGGGGGGTTGGGGAGCAGAGTGAAAAAGGTGAAGGGATTAAGGAAAAAACAATAACAAACAGACACAGACAGCAGTAGGGTGATTGCTAAAGGGGAAGGGGGATGGGGAGAGGTAGAGGAGGGCAAAGGAGGGACAAATGGGGACAGAAAGACAATTTGGGTGGTGAGCATATAATGCAGTGTGCAGATGATGTGTTACAGAATTGTAACTAGAAACCTGTATGGTTTTATTAACCAATGTCACCCCAATAAATTCAATTTAAAAATAAAGAAGGAGGAGAGGAAAACCTGACTCTTAATTTTTGGGTGTGGTCAAAGTGAAAATAAGGGCATTTCCTAACGAGTAATAAGTCCATAGGCGGAGTCCTTATCCGAGGTGAGAAAGCCTCACAGTCATGGGTGCCCAGGAAGTGCCCTAGACTGCAATTGTTTTTGTTGTTCTGATCTGAAAATGACAACATAGAACACAGCCAAGGGCACGCACCATTTTATTATGGGTGATGCAGCTTTAATTGGCATGTAAGAGGGCATGCCTGTGGAGTTAGTCCTTGGAATAGTGGCCAATCAGATCACTTTCAACATTTCTCAATGTTTAGTTTCATCTTATAATTAAGTAACAACGATCATTTCCTGACAGCTAATAACTGGCTAGAGGAGTTAGAAGCCTCATTAGGTTGATCATTTATCAAATTTTAAGCTCTTCATCTGCAAAGTTGCAAAAAGAGGAGCCATCCTCAAACTCCAAAATGATTAAAGACAGTCTCCAACGCTATTCTGTATGTGTGAGTGTTAAGTTCTTCTTGAAAGGATGACATTTTTATGTGCCAAGTTTTTAAAAAGTAAACTGTGTGTTATATAATCAGGACAGGTGTTCGTGTGACTTTTATAGAAGTGTATTGAACTAAGTTGACACCTACACATGCAAAAGCTAGAACAAAAAAAAAAAAAAAAAAAAAAAGAATGGTCAGGCCATGATTCCTTTAATACTTCTGTTGTGAAGTTCCACACCCTTTCCTGAGAACAGCCTCACTAGCATTCATATATTCACTTCACACAAACACAGAGCACCTACTGTGTGTGAGGCCACTATTCTAAATGGTAAGGATGCAACAGGGATAGGAGGTTGTTGTGGGGGAGACAAAAACCTCTGTGCTTACTGAGCTGATATTCTAATCATAATAATGCCTGTCTTCATGATTTCCTGTCAGGAGGCCGGAAAGACTACAGATTAAATGTCTTCAAAGTTATCTAGCTGAAGGTAGAAGAAGGTCTTCACTGGACCATCTCAGACTGTGCATCTTTACAGCAATATAGTCATTGTGTAGTCACCCCGACTTCTGCTGAGGCAAGGACTACTCACTAATCACCCATATTTCTGAGATTACAGCCTTCCTTTTAATAAGAAAAAGTACTGTCTCTTCTCTAAGGGGACCTGCTGCTTCCCTCTTCTGTGTGGGACCTGACAGGAGCTGGGCACCAAGGAAACGGTGGCATCTGATTCCTTAATGAAACCATTTCTACAGCTTGATGCAGGGACAGTCAGACCTGGAATCCTGGAACCCTAACACAAGACTTCCATCCTGCCTAGACCAGGTATAAAAGACCTCTGGAGAAATGGAACAATCTTTCGAAGGGAACCTACCCACCCTTAGACTTTCATCAGAGTTATTGCTGGGCATCCTTCAATAATATTTACCCTCTGTATATTACTGATTTATTTTTATTCATTTATTATTTTTTTAGCAGAGTAAACTTAAGTGATCAAAGGAATGATGGCTCTAACACCATAGGAGCAACTTAAGACATGAGGGCCTCTGGATCTTCAGGTTGTGAAAAATGCAAAGTAAAACCCCTGAAAGGCTTCTGGCATTGGGTTTGAACTATCAGATCAATCCTGAGTCTCAGCATCAGGGGTGCCCACCACTGTCCTGCGCAGCATCTGTGGGCATTGGCCCTGATGCCTTGGCATGAAAGTCCTTCTGGCGTCTCAACCGATTCTGTTGTTTACACACTATTCACTACTGAGAATTGGGACTTCCCGCTTCTCATGCTGCTAAATCCAAGTCTTCAAGATGATGTCTTTGAACTCTTCTTGCCCCGAGTATATTTCATAAGTGAGCAGACTGTGTAATTGGTTTTATTTCATTAGAAGCTTGTTTTCTTCTGTAGAAATTCTGAAATTTCAATATGTTCTTCATTACTTTGTTCTAAGTGCCATGTGATAAATATTTGAAGGAACATCCAGCTATCTTAAAATAACTTGACAGACTTCAGTACAAGTTTTGTACTTGACAGTACAAAAAACATAAATACATTCCTACCCATTTAAAATGTACCCCAACAATTAAGAACCCAAGGGGAACAAGTTTGGTAATTATTTAATGGACATCCTGTGCAGCTACTTTCATATAAAGCATAGATAGGGACTCAGAGCTGGCTTTTTCTTCATGCCTGAAATCACTACTAATTTTAAGTCAGTTTTCCCAATGTGCCTAGCAATCCTATTTTTTTCTTAAGAGTAGTAGTCTTTTAATTCATTCCTGGATGGGAGAAAAGTTAGTTCTATAATATACACTTTTATTTAAGTAACCAGGAGTTTTCCAAAAAGGGAAAACATCACAGTGTTGAGTTGGCATACTATGTCATGGAAAGATAGGACTGGAGGGGCTGAACCAAAATACTTGCAGGATCAGTAGGCAAAGCCTGTCTGTTTTGCATTGGTCTTTGTGTATTTAAGGAAAAGAATAAGGATTGGCCTCACCCTGGTGATATAATAAGGAATGGAGCCTTGGTAGCAAAAACTGAGGGCAACAGAGGTGCCATTATACTTAGAAGGAAGGGCTCCTTTTTCTTGTGTGAAATTCAATGTTTCCTTTCTCCTCTAAGTCTCTATAGATGAGGAGAAGGATATACTCAGGTGTATAGAAGCTTTAGGAGCCTCACCGTCATTGGCTCTTCTGGTCAATGAGAGTCTTGCTAAAGGAGAAACAAACTAGGAAAGAAAATTCTATCCTGAATGACAAATCTGTGTGTTCTAAGAATGAATCCAAGAGGTTGAAGTTGTGAGAAGAAAGACAAAATTCTTTCAATTGCTTGCGCTGGGGAAACACCCTCATCACTAGGTCTAAGATCATGAGTCAAAGCCAAAGACTGGAGCCTGGCTGAGTCCAGGTGTGTTGGCCCTTGAAAGGGAGTATGCCAGGTTCTGGGTTGGCACCTCTTCTATGATGCCTTTCCCCCTCCCAGGTCTCCAGGGCAGGTGTGGCAGGATTTAATGACGGAATCTCTGCAATGAATGGCATCTGGATAGCTCAGGGAAGCCAGGCAGCACCACTGAGCCCACACGAGGATTAGAATTTGGGTGGAGTGACTGGGAGCTGGACATCTAAGAGGCTGTCATCTTGCAGGAGGTCAAAGAAAGCTTTTGCCAAGCCTGTTAGGTGAGTCAACAGGGAGACTGAAAGCACTACTTTTGTCCATTCTAATTTTTCTTAACAGCACTGGATATACAGAAACTCCGGAAATGAATCGTCTGATATTGCATGTGTATATCTACCCCTAAAGAGAGGTATTAGATGTTTGGTTGATTGGTTGTTAGTGTTTTCCACACATGAGTTGCCTTTATTCTCTGGGAATAAATGTTAAATTAAACAAATAAGTAATGAATTTCATCAAAATCTTCTTTCAAAGGATCTCGTCAAAGATAAATTATATATTGATAGCATGCAATGGGACATGGATTCAGCACTTTAAATGGCATGAGTCTTCCATGAAGACCCTCCTTTCTCATTTTCTTCTGAGTCTTCAACTGTAAAGCTTTAAGATTACCTTTAGGAATAATGCCACATAGCTGATTTTTTTTTTAATAGCAAATTAAAAAGGACAAATGAAATGATCCCTTCTATATGTGCTTCCCCTGAAGTCTGACCCTAGGAAATCAGTTCTTCATGGATCAGATCATGAAAGGTGGTATGTCGCCCTAGCTGGTTTTGCTCGGTGGAAAGAGCATCCGACTACGGACTGAAAGGTCCTGAATTCGATTCTGGTCAAGAGCATGTACCACGCCTGCAGGCTCGATCCCCAGCGGGTGAGGAGGCAACCCATTGATGTGTCTCTCTCACATTGATATTCCTCTCCCTTTGTCTCTCCCCCTCCCTTCTACTCGTGCTAAAAATTAATGGAAAAAAATATCCTTGGGTGAGAATGAACAATAACAACAAAACACACACACACACACACACACATCGAAGAGAGAGAGAGAGAGAGAGAGAGAGAGAGAGAGAGAGAGAGAGAGAGAGAGAGAGAGAGAGAAAGAGAGAGAGGGAAAGAACGAGAGAGAGAGAGAGAGAGAGAGAGAGAGAGAGAGAGAGAGAGAGAAAAGCGATGTGTTTACTATTTCTGAAGACTCTAAAGCTTTTGCCAACCCTTAAAGTGATCTAACCTCATGGGAATAAGAGTATTAGGTAATAAATGACACAGACCAACCAAGAACTCCCGTGGACCTGTAAGCCTTGCCTCTGTAGAAACTGGAGTGATCTTGGGGAGGGGTGAGGGAAGAGAGAGAATTATCCCACACACATATTTGTAAGGTGATACCTTTGAAGTAGCCAAAATTTAGATCTTTGAGGGGGTCTCAGAAACTACCATAACTTGGCTCCCAAATTATGGCAACCCTTAGAAGGCAGCTGGCTCTCGTTATAGAAAGACACTTTTTAAATCAAATATATTGGGGTAACATTGGTTAATAACATAATAATATATAAATTATAATTCCACATTATAATATTAAATTTGTATATTTTATTATATGTTTGCCACCCTAAGTATAATCTTCCATCACTATATACATGACCCCTCTCGATCCTCCAACCACCTCTTCTTCATTCTGTTGTCTGTTTTTGTTTGTTTTGTTAGTTTGTTACTTTTTGTTTTATAGCCCACGGGAGTGAAATCACATGGTTTTTGTCCTTCACTGTCTGACTTATTTCACTTAGCATAATACTCTCAAGAGCAATCCATGATGTTGCAAATGGAAATATTTTATCTTTTTACGGCTCAGTAGCATTCCATTGTGTGTATACATCACATCTTGTTATCCAATCATCCATCAAAGGACCCTTCCGTTGTTTCCCTATTTAAACTACTACAAATAATGCTTAGTGAACACTGGGGTACCTATATTTTTACAAATAAACGTTTTCAATTTTTCAGGTAGATAGCGAGAAGAGGGATTGCTATGTCATACGGTAGCCATAGTCTTAATTTTCTGAGGACCATCCATTCAGTTTTCCTTAGTGACTGCACCAATTTACATTCCCACCCACTCCAACACCTGTCACTGTTCTCTGCGTACCCAAAAAATCCCTGTATGACTAACTCCACGGTCCCTGCTCTTGAGGGATGTGTGGGGTTTTTTTTTTAGGAGCCCCTGGTATCACAAGGCCCCCCCCCCCCCTAAATTGAATGCTTCTCTGAGGAATGCTTGGGGGCTCCTCTCTGTTTTCTGTCTCCTGGCCTTTCCCCCATGCCCAGCTCCCTTCCCTTTTGTGCCTACAGCAGCGCCTATTACTGCAAATTGGCGGTGAGGCAAGGTGGCTGGGAGGTGCCCCTGCATGGAGGAGTTCTGTTGTTTTTATAGTCAGTGCCAGCCCTGAGTGGAGTGTGAGTAAGAGCCTCTTCCTCTTCCCTCTGAGCTGTCCTCCTCTCTCACACCTCGTCTTGCTCCTGGCCTGGCCCGGAGATGGTGCTAAGCAAGAGCGGCTGCCTGGCCCTGATTCTCCCCAGGCTCGGGCCTCCAAGCTGGAGAAGGCAACAGAGTCTGTAAGTGGGGGCGGCGCTGGCCTGTGTTGGCGATGAGCCAGGACTCCTTCACGGGGGCTTCCGGGGAGAAGCGGCAAAGGTGCAGGCGGGAACGCGGTATCCATTACTTTTACTTCCCCGGTAGGTAGCTGAAAGTGCTCGGTGAGTGCATCTTCTGGCAGCCTTGAGGCTGATTTGGAGGTCAGACAGCGTTTTCTCTTAAGAGAATCTTATTTCTGGCAAGTTTCTTTGTTTTTACATGTATACAATATCGGTGTGTTCATTCTTATGTTTGAAAGTTACAACAGTAGCTCAATTATGGTCATCCATACTTTCCTGGACATTGGTTTGCCATTTTCTATTCTGCTTATAAGAGTAGGATTTGGGTTTTAGCTGCAGTTTTGTGGGCATTGCTAATCTATTTGTCAGCTATCAGATTATTACAAGCAGATATAAGGGGGGGGGGGGGTTCTTATAGAGCACATGTGTCAAACACAAGGCCCGCGGGCCAAATCCAGCTCGCCAGGCCTTGCAATGTGGCCCGCACCGCGCTGTCATCACTGCACTCCGCTGTCAGTTTATGACATTGTCAGTTTATGACTGTTCAGTAAACCATTCGGCCCGCGATTTAGGCTGGATTTTAGATTTTGGCCCCTTCTCTGATTGAGTTCGACACCCCTATTATAGAGAGACTTCCACAAAGAATTTGTTTTGTCCACTCAATAGGGGGGAAAGAGCAATTCATTGGTGTGTGTGTGGTGGGGGGGGGATGGAAGGAACATTCTCTTTTGGGGGGGGGGGGGTGAGCTATAATCTGCAGCCATTCTGCATCCTTCAGCGTAAAGATTGGCTTCTCCTTTTGCAACTTGATTTCTCTTCAGACTGATAGTTGAATTGACTCCGGTTTTGAGGGACACTTTAAAAATGCTCTCCTGCCTCTGAAGCGCTTCTCCGAACCAGGTTTTCTTCAGGCTCACCTGCAGGCCGTGTTTGATTGGCAGCCAGCTACAAACCGGGTTTTTTTATTTGTGCCAAATCCGTTCTATATATGGGAGTCTGAGTCTAGGAAGACGAGTCATGCTCATTGTTCAGCCCTCTTCCTTGGGAGTCATGTGCCAAAAGCACAGAAGCAGAAAAGCCAGAAACTGTATGAGGCTTGGTATCGATGGGTCATAAAATCAGAATTTCACCTCGTAATATTGCTTTGTTCTTGGATACATCATCCTTTCCAGCTATGAGCTCACCAGCCCTTGCGGTATCTCTGGGCCAGTTGGCACCATTGCCCTTCTACAGATGGAGAAGGGGAGACGCAGTGGGGAAGGCCAAGTGGCCCCAACGCCAGGTGACCTAGCTCACACTGGGAGCCAGCTCCCTTGACTTCCCTCCAGCCCCTTGCTGTCTAACAACGCCGCTTAGAAGGAAAAGCTAGAGGCTGCATGGAGGCTGCCAGGGTTGCCTGAAAGCAATCTGGATGTGAATTTATTATGCAGCCAGGAGAGACCAAACAGCGGGTCAGACGGTGGATACAGAAATGGAGACTGGGAGAAGACAGAAGGGGGGAAAGGTTGAAAATGAGAAAATTGGGATCTAAGTCCAAAAAATAGGCACTATGCTATAATATTCTTTTTATGCCTCTGTAAACTATGGACTTATATGCTCGATAATATCTGTCATATGGAAAGCACAGGCTGTCCTCCAGGAGGAAATGATCATCAAAGTAAAGCTAGTGCACCAACCTGCATCATTCATTAATTTAGCAAATATTTATTATCTCCCAGAGCCTGTAATATTCATCTGTGAAGCCTTACCGCCTATCCCTTGGTGGGTAAAGGAGGTGGATGCATGGATGGGTGGGAAGGTGGAAAGAATACACGCTGTCCATGAAATTTCACATGAAGGACTCCCTGTCTTCTCCCTGCTCTTCCTCCCTTGGGAAAGCTTCTCTAATCCTAGATCACTCCTGCCTCGCCTCTCCCCAAACCACCCACTCACAGGAAGGAGACTTTCCTTAATGAAGGCAAGTAAACACAGGCCTGGGTGCCCACAGGGAGGAAGCCTTGATGTCCTTTTACCCAGATTGAATCTGGGGAATACCATGTCAGGAAGGTCACACCCAAGCCGACTCAGGAGGAGAACATTTGCATGCGGCCAGCTTCCCCTCAGCAAGCCCGGTGCAGGTGTGCGATCTCCGGAGCAGGCAGGCAAAGCGCTTCGGCCCCCGCGGCCTCCAGAGCTCCACTTCCCTTCACCCTCTCTCTCTTGAGCTTGCCTCCTGGGATCCCAGCCTCGCACCAGACACACGCAGCCAAGGACCTAGGAAAGGCACACCAGGCACCATTATTTATTGAATGCCCTCAATGCATTGGCCTCCAACCAAATGCAGAATTAGATTACTGTACCTGACCAGTTGGTTCACATTTTAAACAAATAACGAGGCAGATAGAGGTGCACTAAGTAGAAGAAATATACACCAGGGAGAGACTGGTGCTGGGGAGGGGAAACCAGTCAGAGCCTGTTATTTTAGGAGCTTAAGTAGGGCAGGGTCTTAACATATTTCGGCTCCAGCTCCATGGTCAGCCAGAGGAAAGGGCAGCCTTGGTTGGGTGAGGGAAAGAGATGCCACACATTTCATGCCCTTAATGTTGATTTGTTTTTTTTGTGGTTGTTTCTGTCTTTGGGCCACCACTGGGCCTTGTATGTACCTCTGACAAAGCACGTAGCCAGCCGAAACCAGTTTGTCTCAGTGGATAGAGCATCGGTCTGCGGACTGAAGGGTCCCAGGTTCGATTCCGGTCAAGGGCATGTACATTGGTTGTGGGCACATCCCCAGTGTGGGGTATGCAGGAGGCAGCTGGTTGATGTTTCTCTCTCATTGATGTTTCTAGCTCTCTATCCCTCTCCCTTCCCTTCTGTAAAAAATCAATAAAATATATTTAAAAGAAGAAGAAGAAGAAGAAGAAGAAGAAGAAGAAGAAGAAGAAGAAGAAGAAGAGCAGCACTTAGCTAGCCATGGCCAAGCAATTATTTGTTTACTTTCTGTTTCTTCGAATAGACCATGAGCTCAATAAGGCCACGGACTTTGTCTCCTCATCTCCGAAGCCTGCTCAATAAGTGCTTGTTGAGTTTACATAGGATACCAACCTCGGTGACTCTCATTGAGTCTCAAAGAAGAGCTTGGATGAGGATGTTGGATACATCTAGGAGTTCAACATAGAGTGAATGTGGGTTTGAGTGGTCAGGCGGCTTCACTCACTGGGATCTTGAGATGATGGTATTAGGGAGGAGTAGGCAGTCACCTGAGAGAAAGACTCATGATTGGAGGCGGGGGAGGTGCTCAGAATTAGGAGCAGCGAGTGGACCAGTGTGGCTGAAGCAGAGGGCTCCAGTCTAAAATACTGTGTCACATATTAGGAAGGCAGGATGAGGCCAGTGTGTGAAGGGACAAATGGAAATGTTTGAAATTTAAACTTTGTTGATGGGAAACCACTGAAGCCATTTAAGCCAAGATGTAAGTGATAAAGGAAAAGCTCAAAAGAGCTGAATCTCACAGCAGCAGGCAAGATAGGTTGGAGCATGAGGTACCAGAAGCAAGGAGCCTGTGTGTAAAGGTATAGCAACAACCTATGAGTTAAGTGATAAAAATTCTGGTCTTAGGAAGGTGATAGTGGGAATGAATGTCAGGATTCTGGGGTTTTATGATAAATGTATCATTTGTATCCATAGTCTTATCTAAATGAAGATTAAACTAATGATGGCTAAACTCTTTAGTGCTTAGTCACTGTTCTAAGGGTATTACAAAAAACATCACAATTCATCTTCCTTGTACCTCTTTGAAGTACTAATAGTTAGCCCTTTGAAAGATAAATTAACTGAGGCACAGAGATTAAGAAACTTGCCCAAGGTCATACTGTTAGTAAGATGTGGAGCCAGGAATCAAACCAGGATGTAATGCTGCACAGCTCAAAGTCTTAGCCACAAACACCCATATCATCAGGCTCATGAGAGGATTTATGGTATGATGAAAGAGACTCTAAAATGTGATATGTGTTACCATCCTTTCCAAAGGAGAACAGGGAAACATTTCCTGTTCAGCTTATCTATCATCATTATTAACTAGAGGCCCAGTGCGCGAGATTTGTGCACTGGAGCAGGGGCGGGTCCCTGAACCTGGCCTGTGCCCTCTCACAGTCCAGGACCTCTCAGGGGATGTCTGCCTGCTGGCTGAGGCCCCATCACCCCAGGCAGACAACCCTCTCGAAGTCCAGGGCTCTTACAGTCCAGGACCCTCACTCCTTACTACCCGCTTGCAGTGGAGGCGGGAAAGATTCCCGCTACTGCCACTGCGCTCACCAGCCATGAGCCTGGCTTCTGGCTGAGCACACTGACCACCAGGGGGCAGCTCCTGCTCTGAGCATCTGCCCCCTAGTGGTCAGTGTGCATCATAGCAACTGGTCGTTCCACCGTTTGGTCTATTTGCATAATACGCTTTTATTATATAGGATATCCTACTCCAGTTTAAGGTGACCAGTATGCAGTAAAATTTAACACGGGTAAGGGGATAATATGCTTTTTCTTTTAAACATTGATTTTCTTAATTTAAAAATTGATATTCATTATAAAATTTAAATATTACAGAAATAACAGATATAGCCCTGATGAGGTACCTCATTTGGTTAGAGTGTGATCCTAATGCACTAAGGTTGCCAATTCCATCCCCAGTCAGGACACATACAAGAATCAACCAATGAATGTATAACTAAATGGAATGACAGACCTCTCTCTCTCTTTCTCTCTCTCTCTCTCAAATCAATTTTTTTTAAATAATGATACAACAGATATACAGTAACTACCTCATGCAATCCTAATTGCCCCCAAATCATTATCCATTGTTGGGTGGAAATTTCTCTACCTCTTTTATGTTTTCTGACATATTACCATAATTTTTATTAACAATCCTTTTTTCCCTAAGGTGATTATACTGTTTCATAACATGCTTTTTCATTGAATATGTTTTGGATACCTTTCCACATCAGGACATACAGTTTTATTTCCTTTAAAGGTTGTATGGGATTCACTTTCACTTTCCGCATGACCCAGTCTGGATTCATGTTCTTTTCCAATCGGCAGAGCAACAGGTTTGACGTGACCTAGATTCTTACCTCAATGCCACTTTTGTTCCTTTTGTGTCTTGGACAGGACTCAAGGAGACACAAGCTCAAGTGGGATTCAGTTCTCTGTTTCTGTGAAAATAATAGAAGCTCGCATTTATCTGGTGCTTACTATGAGCCAGCAACTATCCCTAGCCCCACTGTATAGTTGAGAAATTGAGGCCTAGAGAGGTGGAGTAACTTACTTGTTCAAGTTCATACTGTTAGAAAGTCAGCACTTGAACCCTGGCTCTCTGACTCCAGAGCCTGTATATTTAGCACTATACTATCTTTACCTCTTTTTACAGGTCTTTTACCTAAATTGGGAATGTGAAGTGGTTTCCATGGTGGGGGCCGCTGCAGAATACATGTTGGTCAATGAAGTTGAGCTCTGCTATTTCTCTTTGTCACACTTCACAGACAGCGACCGCCAAAAATGCAGGACTTGTCTGAAGAAGAACCTTCCTTTGTGCTGTCTCTCTCCACACCCTCCCCCAGGTCACTAGTGAGCCTAGAGTTTGACCCACCTCCTCTCAACTGCCCCAGAGGATGCCTGCTAGGACTCAGACTTCGTTTAGAATCTCTGTTGCTGA
Source organism: Pipistrellus hanaki (assembly GCF_964339955.1). NCBI lineage: Eukaryota > Metazoa > Chordata > Mammalia > Chiroptera > Vespertilionidae > Pipistrellus > Pipistrellus hanaki. The sequence continues at coordinate 165,866,443 of NC_140503.1, read as the reverse complement.
AGGAGGCCACGGAGGGAGTTACCAAAAGTTGCGTGGGTGATGTGGAGTTCTCCACATTCCACGTGGGCGATATGACCGCTGTGAAGGGCTGTTCTCTCTCCACTCAGGACAACACAGACATTTCAAAAGAAATTTCAGCGTCCTATTTCAGTACCTGAGTAAAGATAAACAATCTGTGTGAGGCATCCTTTAAAGACGTTGGGTTTTGTCTAAGTGAACTGCGCTAGCTTAACATACAGTCTCTTCTGATGGAATCAAGTAGCCCTTTTCTTAGCTTTGTGTTGGGAAAACCTACACAAAGGCATACAAGACCATCTTCCAGTCTGAGATCCTTCAAACCATTAATATTTGAACGATTTGTTTGTACCTAATTTTGTTGCTTCAAATTATTTCTCTCCATGGTAGGCATTTTCATAAGTCTCCAGGGTGAGAAGAGAAATGAAAATTCTAGTTCTTGTCTTACGTGTGTTCACACAGTCCCCTGAAATGGGCAGCCAGCCCCATCCAAGAAAGTGAACTCCCTCATTCAAAAGCAGACTATTTTATGTTCTGAATTTTTTTTTTTTTATTATGGTGATGTTCTTCTTTATATTAACTCTGTCATCTGCTGTCTCATCACTTCATCCTTTCATCTTCCTTGGACTAAACAGGAAACATGGAATGATTTTCCCTGTGTCACTACCTTCTAACCTTTTGAGGACAGCTGGCATTGGCTTATCACACCTTCTCCTTTCCAGATTAGTCTTTAATCCCTTCATCTGCTATTCCCGTGTCTTAATCTGGAGCCCTGGGCTGCTAAGGTCCTTCTTCCTTGATTCTATTCTAAATTGTCCACCTCACTCTCGAATGGGTGACATCTAACACAGAACACACACAGTGCTTCAGGAAAGGCTGAATGAGGGCAATCACTGATCTTTCTCTTGATAGTCTACTTCTATTAAATGTGCTAACCTTAGGATTTCACCCAGTTCTTCAAAAGAAGGGGAAATGAATGAAGTTGATTCTGGAAAGTTTATAAAGAAATAACCTCATCCAGCAATGCTACAGGAAAAAGAAAACTGTGGGCCTGATTTTTCATTTAGTGTATTGTAGCATCTTTGGGATATGCCCTTTTTAATCATAATATTTACCCATGGTCTATCTATGAGACAGAAATTGTGTGGAAATAACAGGGATTAACTTTTCATAAGTTCTGAGTGGTAACTCTTGAGCTACCAGATAATGGGGTTTCTTTAACATGTCTTAAAAATAAACTATGAGATATTGTAGAGTATTTCTTTTTACGAGTGATTCTTTGAAGTGGATAACTGGCCCGGAAAAAATACGTGTGTGTGTGTGTGTGTGTGTGTGTGTGTGTGTGTGTATGTGGTTTGTTTTGGGGAGTTTTATGTGTTTTTTTAGCAGCCTCCCCAATCACCTTCCTCCTTACTGCTGACTTGATGGAGTCACGTCTCTGTGAATTCTTACAGATTGTCTTGAAAGGTTTACTACTTCCCTCCTCTGCTGAAGGAGTTAAGTACCCACTCTGGGTCCAGATTAGTTTGTGTAACACTAGAAGAAAGTAAAGTAGTAGAGTAATAGAGTAGGTTTCCCTCAAAAAAAAATAAAAATCTTTGATTAAAAACTGTGTCCATGTAGTGGAAGCTTTGTTTACACTTCAGACTTCTCTGGAGAAATTACTGCTAGAACAGGCCAGGCAATGTGTGACTGGGAGTTTGTGAAGGCGGGAGACTAGACAAGAGGCCCCTGTGTCATTTCCTAAAAAGCGCATGACTGGGAATCTGTATAGGAGAACATCACCAAAAATGATGACACATAAGGAAACTGCTGTCAAAAATAACACTGCCCCTCAGCCATCAACTACATTTTTAAAAGGGAGACAAAAATCTTAACGACGGATTTTAAATAAAGGCCAACTAATTACAGCAGAGAATGTGCTGGGTAAGAGTGAGCACATGTAATTACATAGTAATTATGTTGAAAATATAATCAGATGCCACCTAAACATTTGCTGTGGGATGAATCCATTCCCTTCTGATCCTGAAGACCTACACGGACTCTGTAGAACACGTGAGGCGGTTCCCTCGTCTTAGCGGGGTGACCTCTGCCAGGCCAATTAGGAGGTGCTGCTTTGAGGGTATTGGAACCCATGCTCAAAGGGATAAAAGGAAATTGAAACTTCTATTAAAAGAAGCTAATGATGCCTGGAGCAGTTGGGATTAGAAAAGAACAAAGTCATTTTTTAAAAAGATCCCCAAATCAAAGAGCTGCTTCTCTCATCAAACACTAAGAGAAAGCAAAATGATTTTTAATGAAAAATCAGGCAGTGGAATCAGCCTTTGGCCTAGAACCTGGGGCTTCACTCAAAACCAGTTGGAAATCTGGAGCAAAATCCTTTGAACTTTTTGGGGGAAATGTGTTATAGAAAATTGAGATTATGTCATAAAAGATAAGCTAGCTTTTCTCCCAAATTAGATAAAATAATATAGAAAGGTATTGAAATATGTGTATCTGTAGGGCTGATGTATAATTAATTTCTCATTTAATATAAAATTATCCCTGGGTTAAAAAATCTAGCATTTTAAACATTTCAGATACAGATGACTTTTAGCATTGTACTAGTCTTAGGTGTACAACAGTGACTTGAAATATGTTTATGTCATGAAAATGATTATCACAAGTTTAGTTAACATCCATCCCCAAACATACTTTTAAAAGTTTTTATTATGAATAGTTTTTTAAAGATCTACTCTTTAAGCAACTTCCAAATATACTACACAGTGTTGTTAATTATAGTCACTCTGCTGTACATGATATCCCAGGATTCAGTTATCTTTTAACTTGAGAAGTTTGTACCTTTTATCACCTTCACTCTCTTCATCCACCATTCCTTCTCTCCCTCAGTCTCCGGCAACCACCAATCTGTTCTCTGAATCTATGAGCTCGGTTTGGTATTTTTTTTATATATATATTCCAAATATAAGTGGGAACATGCAGTATTTGTCTTTCTCTGTCTGGCTTTTTTCATTAGCATAATGTCCTCAGGTCCATCCATGTTTTCACAAATGGCAGGATTGTCTTCTTTTTTATGCCCAACTAATATTCCGGTGTGTGTGTGACATCCCCCTTACCCATTCATCTGTGGATAGACACAGGTTATTTCCATGCCTTGGCTATTGTAAATAATGCTGCAGTGAACATGGGGGTGCAGATGTCTTTTCAAGATACTGATTTCATTTCCTTTGAATAAATACCCAGACGTGGAATTGTTGGATCATGTGGTAGTTCTATTTTTAATTTTTTGAGGAACCTCCATACTGTTGTCCATAGTGACTGCACCAATTTACAATCCCACTAACAGTGCACAACAGTTCCCTCTTCTTCACATCCTCGCCAACAATTGTTATTTCTTGTCTTTCTCATAACAGCCATTCTAGCAGATGGGAGGTGATCGTCCAGTATTTCATTTGCATTTCCCTGAGGATGGGTGATGTTGAGCACTTTTTCATGTACCTCTTGGTCATTTGTATATCTTCTTTGCTTATTCAGGGAAAATAATGCTTATCCAGGTCTTCTGCCAATTTTTAAGTCAGATTGCTCATTTTTGTTCCCACTTCCCCCATATTGAGTTACATGAGTTCTTTATATATTTTGCATGTGGCTGCCCAATTTTCTCATCACCATTTATTGAAGAGACTATTCTTTTCTCATGGTATATTTTTGACCCCTTTGTCATAAACTAATTGATAATTATATGTATGAGTTTATTTCTGGGCTCTTTATTATGTTCCGTTGATCTATGTGTCAGTTTTTATGCTAATGCTGCACTATTTTGGTTACTATAGGTTTACAATATAGTTTGAAATCTGGAAGTGGATGCCTTAAGCTTTGTTCTTTTCAAGATTGTTCTGGCTATTCAGGGTGATGCACACCGCTACTATTGTTAGGTGATTGCTGTGATGTTAATTATTATAACCTTGTTAGGTTGCTTACTCCTTAATACAGTGTTTAATCACCATTTGTAGTACCTCAGCCTACCTTAACAGTAGGCCACAGACTGGGTGGCTTGAGCAACAGAAATTTATTTTTCCTCAGTCCTGGAGGCTAGAAAGTCCAAGATCAAGGCTCCAGCCGGGTTCAATTTCGGCTGAAAATTTGCTTCCTGGCTTACAGTGTCTGTCTTTTCATTATGTCCTCACATGGCTTTTTGTGGGTGCAAGTAAAAGTGTGCGGAGAGAGACAGAAAATGAGCTCTCAGGTATTTCTTAAAAGGGACACAAATCTGTTTAGATCTGGGTCCCACCCTTATGACCTCATGTAATCTTAATTAATTCTGTAAAGGCCTCCATCTCCAACTATAGCCACACTGGGAGTTAGGGCTGAAACCTGTACATTGGGGGGAGCATAAACATTCAGTCCATGTCACCACCCAATAATACTGTAGAATCTAGGGAACTCCGGGGCTTGGAAAGGGGGGAGGTTTCCTGCCGCACCTGCACACCCATGGGCCATGCCTTTGTCAGAGAGAACAGTTGAGTCGGTGGCTGACAAGCCATCAGGAAACCTACCATAAGAGCAGGCGAAGACGGCATTTTTCTTTCTGTTCAAGTTGTAAATGAACGAATCGTCCAAGCCAAGGAGGAGCACGGCACACTTGGCACAACTAGCAGAAGCCTCCTCATTACACATTTGCTTGGACTCTCTTAAACTGTGTTTAATGGCAGTGTAGCCAGTGGGAAATTCCCCATCATAAACCACCACTTTTGAACACTGGTTATCTATCAAGCAAATCAGGGCCCTGGCAAAGGAAGTTTGACAGTGTCCAATTTCACTGCCTCTGAACTTCAGTCTCACTGTGGTTTTAATGGTGGCTAAAGCCATTATTTTAGAATAATGAAGAGGTTTGCCGTAATAAGCAGGGCATTCCTACTTATACTGGGACTCAGAGCTACCTTAAAAGGCTCAGGATGTCTCAGCTTGAAAAGTCTAGGATAAATTACGTATTCTACGATGCATTAAGTGTTATATTTACAAAAGGGAAGTATATAGCCACTTCTGTGTCCGCGTGTATTAAGCAGAGGCAAATGTATATCCAGTACTGGTAGTCAGCTTTAGTAGTTTAATAATTCAAGCTAGGTAAAGAGAAAGGGGAATTGCTAAGACAAGAAAGATGGCTCTTCTCAAAAGCAAAAGACATCTGGACTGATAAAAGGGCAACTGAAAGAGGAGCTGAAGATAACTAGGAGAAACTGATCATAAATTTGCCTCAGGGTTCAGACAGGGGGTCACGGAGCTGAATTATAGGCAAGGGTCACTGTGGTGAATTTAGAACTTGTGTCCTGGTTTTGACATCTTTAGGCAGGCTCCTTCACTATGCACACCATGTCCAAACACTAGGTGGCTGGATGCATAGAAGGAAATAATTGCCAATATGAACTTGTTATGCATAGTTGATGGGACTTTGTGGCCCCTGAGAAGTGGGTCAGCCAGTGTGTCATGTCATAGGCTAATGCCTCAGCTATGTGATGTCAAATGGCTAATTAAAAACTCACCTGGCAGCTTAAAAGTTTTAATCTTTATATTTTTCTTATGATTCCAGGGAGGCCAGGCCTTCCTGGAGAGGGTGTTTCAGGTTATGAGTTCATGCAGGATAGGAAATACCTTTGAATATATACAGATATATGTATATCTTATATAATAAAAATGCAATTAACCCTCACACCCTCACAAGATGTCTGCCTATGAGCAAGCCAGCAGGGGGGTTAGTGAGGGACAACCAAATGACTGAACAGCAGGCTGCATGGGGTGACAAGGCTGGCAGAGGGGGCCATGAGGGGCAACCAGGCTATTGGGGGGGGCAGTTAGGGGCAACCAGGCTGGCAGGGGGAGGCAATTGGGGGCGATTAGGCTGGCAGAAGGAGCAGTTAGGGGCAATCAGGCCAGCACGCAGAGGCAGTAAGGGGCGATCAGATCGGGAAGGGGGGGGGGCAGTTAGGGGCAACCAGAGAGGCAGGCAGGTGAGCGATTAGGAGCCAGTGGTCCAGGATTGTGAGAGGGATATCCCAGATTGGAGAGGGTGCAGGCTGGGCTAGCCCCCCCCCCCCCCCCCCCGCCTCGCCCCTGTGTGTGTGTGTGTGTGTGTGTGTGTGTGTACACATTTCAACACCATAGCTGATGAGCTAATGTAGGTTTACCCATATTGTCCAGTTATTCTACTTGGTTGTTCAGAAATACAGACCTAGAGCAGTTATATCATGTGTTTGTGTAAGGAGAGAAGTGGGAAGAGAGGGCTGTGCATCATGAATAGGACTTTGCTTTATTTAAAATACAACGATAGGCCCTGGCCAGGGAGCTCAGTTGGTTGGAGTATTATCCAATACACCAAAAGGTTGTCACTTTGATCCCCATTCAGGGACGGTATGGGAGGCAACCAATGTTTCTCTCTCACATTGATGTTTCTCTCTCTTTCACACACACCCCCTTTCTCTCTCTCTAAAAAGAAATCAGTAAAACATATCCTCAGGTGACGAGGATGGTCATTTCTCCCACTAGTGCCACTAAGCTGCCAGGGTTTGGAATCCTATATTGAGTCTTCCATGCACCAGACCCTGTTCAAGATCAGGATTTTTCTACCTTGGCTCTTACTACTGTTTTCAGCTGGGTAAGTCTTTGTGGTGGGGGGCTGTCCTGGACACTGGAGGATGCTTAGCAGCATCCCTGGCCTCTGGTCCCAGAGACACACTTCCTCCGCAGCCAACTGTGACAACCAGAATGTCTCCAGACATGGTGAAATGTCTCTGGGAGCAAAACTGCCCAGGGCTGAGAACAAGCATTCTAGACACCTGCCATTTTGGAGATGGGGTGTGGTGTATGCAAAGAGCATCAGCTGGGGAGTCACATTGCTGTCTTCATTCCTTCACTCTCTCTCTATCTACCAAGTGCTTGCTGTGGGCCAGGCACTGTACCAGGTGGGGATAGAAGGATGAATAAGATAAGGCTTTTGCCTCAAGAAGAAGAGTCCAGTAAGGGAGAAGCACTTATCAGTAAACATATGACCAGTCAGTGTGGTAAATGCAGCAGAACAGCTATGCCCAGGAGCTGGGAGCACATGATAGTGGTCAAGAGTAGAGAGCACCTGACCCTATTTGGAAGTGGAAGATGGAAGCAGCCAGGAAAGCTTTGATGACTTGCCTGATCTGACCTGAGTCTTAAAAGATAAGTAAGCAGATGTGAGAACACTGAGCAGAGGCATAATTCAACGTTGCATGGGCAATGGGAAAGCACAAGACTCAGAGGTGAAAACAGGCAAAGAATGTGTTGGGTGTTGGGCAGGAAATGGTAAGAGTCTGGAGGGGTGGACAGATGACCTTGTTTGCTGTTCTGAGGGCTGGAACTTTATTCTAGGAAGTGGGAGCCATTGGAAGGTTTTAAGTGAGGGAGCAACATGTTTTTGTTTAAACTGATTGCTTTGGTTAGTGAGTAGAGAATGGGTTTAAGGGACATAAGAGTGAAAGCAGGGAGACCCACTTAGGAAGGCCTGCATTAGGACAATAGACAATTTGAGAAATATTTCAGAGATAACATGGCATGACATGGTGACTCTTGGGTATGGGAGATGAAGAAGAGAGAAGAGCCGAAACCGGTTTGGCAGTGGATAGAGCGTCAGCCTGTGGACTGAAAGGTCCCAGATTCGATTCCAGTCAAGGACACGTACCTTGGTTGCGGGCACATCCCCAGGAGGGGGTGTGCAAGAGGCAGCTGATTGATGATTCTCTCTCATCAATGTTTCTAACTGTCTATCCCTCTCTGTAAGAAATCAATAAAATATATTTTTAAAAAAGAAGGAGGAGGAGGAGGAGGAGGAAGAGGAGGAGGAGAAGGAGGAGAAAAAGGAGGAGGAGGAGGAGGAGGAGGAGGAGAAGAAGAGAACAAAGGCCACCCTTTAAAAAAAAAAAAGAGAGAGAGAGAAGAGAAAATATTTCAGGATGAGTGCCCGTGGCACTTGTTATAAGGTGCCACTCTGGTGTCTAGCATACGGGAAAACTTCAGTGAGGGCAACCAGTGTATTATACCACCATATCAACTTCTTTACCCCATTTTGCAAGTGGGAAATGTGAAGCTCAGAGGAGAAAAAAATGGTTAGTTCAAAGTCACACAGACAGTGAACAGAGAAGCCAAGATCTGAGCTCTATTTGACTGTCTGATTTCCACCCTCTCCTACTGCCTGGCTTTGGCTAAGTGTGGATTCAACTTGTGAAAATGAGTTCATTCAAACAAGTAGATTTGGTTACCACTGGCTTTTCATGCTTGGTAGGTGCTCAGTATTTACAGAATGGAGGAATGATTGATATTAATGAAAATTACACCAGTATTTACATATCGTTTTCATACATTCCAAATTGTTGAGGGGGAGAGAAGTGGCTTACATAGTAGCTTACAAGTAGTATTACCTGCAAATATCACCCACCTGAGCCGCAGGTTCAAGGCACCTACAACTGAAGTCTTAAAGCCCCACAGTCTATTGTTCTGCTTCTTTGTTTAAACGTTCGATTTGTCTCTTCAGACACATAGCCCAGGATGTAAGTATAACAAATACTTGACAAATGATTCAGCAATTTTTATTTTTATTTTTTAGCATCACCATTAAGTTCTGGGCCAATCAGAGGACCTCCAGTCCTATTGTCATTTCTATCTGAAAATAGTAAACGTGACCAAGACCAAGAATGACTGCTGGGCAGGAAAAAGGGACGACAGTCCCTGGGCTAAAGGTTGAATCTCATGGGTGTCATTAAAATAAACACAAAGAAATCCCTGTTACTTCTCTCCAGGATTGCTCCCTTAACCTTTCCTTCTCCAAATCTGGACTTCAAAGCTCTAGGAAAAAAAAAACACCACAAGATACAAAGTGTAGGATTAGTTGGCAAATTTATTTATATTTTAAGGAAGTGTCCCAAAAGGCCAGTTAAGCCTCTCATGCAACAGTGACAGTTCTCATCATCAGAAAACCCAAGAATGATTATAGCCTGTGACCTGTGGCCTGTGACTGCTCTGAAGGCCCAGAAGAATGGCCAGGGAATGCCACTGGTATTTGTCTCTCAGTATCACTTCTTTCGCTGCGGGGGAGAGAACTCTGGGCCTGGCTGGGAGAAGATTCACAGCACCGCAGTTACCAGCAGCTGCGTCTCTCTTGGTATCTGTGTATATGAAGATTTGTACCAGAACTGAAAAGGGAGAGACTCTGACAATTTTGCACTCATGGAATTGTAAGATAGCAACTCAGACCAGGGCCCTCTGCCATGGCCAGTTCTCTCCCCGCCGAATCCGGATTCCTTGATTTGGGGTCAAGGCCTCAGAGTAAGGGTCCATGGGGCGTCCCTCATTCCTTATGCCTGTTGCTCCCACTTGGGTTCTGACAACAAGGCAGCCTGTGGAGGTGTTTCTTGTGCGTTTGTGGTACCAGAGCTGTCTCAGCATTCCCGAAGCAGAGCTTGCTTTTCCCACAAGCAGGGCCTGTACTATGCTTCTTTTTAGTATCTACTATGGGCAATAGGTTATTAATATTATTGTTCACACTAAGTTCAATTGAAAAGAAACAGATGATTCCTTTAAACACACACACACACACACACACACACACACACACACACACTTGCCTTACCTTGTTTGGCTCAGTGGATAGAGTGTCAGCCTGAGGACCAAAGGGTCCCAGGTTCGATTCTGGTCTGGGGCACGAACCTTGGTTACAGGCTCCTCCCAGGCCCAGGCACTGGTCAGGGCTTGTGCAGGAAGCAACTAATCAATGTGTTTCTTTCACATCGATGTTTCTCTCTGTCTTTCCCTCTTTCTCTCTTCCCTCTCCCTAAAAAAAAATCAATGGGAAAATATTCTAGGATGAGGATTGACAGAAAAAGAACACATAAGAAAACCACACTCTTCTTTAGACTATGGCCTGGTAGCTCAGTTGGTTAGAGTATCAGATACCCAGTACACCAAGGTTGTGGGTTTGATCCCAGTCAGAGCACATGCAAGAAACAACCAATGAATGCATAAGTAAGTGGAACAACAGACCTATGTTTCTCTCTCTCTCTCTCTCTCTCTCTCTCTCTCTCTCTCTCTCTCTCTCTCTCTCTCTCTTTTTTCTTTAAGTTTAAATTACAGGTAACCATAATATTTCTCCTTATGCCTAAGCACTGGAGAGTCCTCCAGATAAATCACCCTTGATCTATAGTCCCCTTGGCCTGCCATATTTTATTCTGTCTTCAGATCTCACTGTAGAGGTTACTTCTGACCTCTCCTTCATTGCATAGCACCCAGCAAGAGCTCTCTTCACTCTGAATTGTACCAGAAATGTCAAAGACCTTAGTTAGAGTTTCTTTGGAACAAGATGGTACCATGTTCATTGGAGTGTCTCTGGGGCGGGACACACAGTGAGCAGTCAGAGAATGCTTGAACCACATCGGCCAGAGCATATTGGAAAGCTCAGGGGTTTTGCAGGCCAGTGGACATGGACTTGTATCCATGCTGTCACTTACCAGCTGTATAACTGGAAATGCCTCTTATTTTTGCCAAGCCCCAATTTCCCCAAATGAAAAATGGAAATAATAACACATCATAAAGAGCCTTGGGAAGTCTGACACAGTTTCTGGCACGTAGTGGGTGCTTAATAGATATATTTATTCCTTTGATCTTTATATTAGGTCAAGGGTTTGAAGTTCCTTCCAAAATATTTATGCTGGATGGCAGGGAGATAGCTCAGGATAAAGCATTTGACTGCAAAATGTTTCTACTTGGCCATTGAATGGGTGAGAGGTCTCAGTGTGAGTATCAGCATGTAGTTGGTTTTTGTTTGTTTGTTTGTTTTGTGTGTGTGTGTGTTTTGTTTTGTTTTTATCATCTTTTCCCTCCATAAGTGACACACACATTAATTTGCAGCTACCCACTCTGTTCAAAGCTATTTGCCTTCACTTGAATGATTTGCCTTCACTTAACCTGAATGTGCCTGCTCGTTACTAGCTCTAACAATTAAGAATGGATGGTTAATTACCATTCCATTTAAAACAGTTGCCTTTTGGTTCCAGGTATGCTCTGCTCTGTTCAGGTGGCCACATAGCGAGTGTGCTACTGCTCAAGGGCCTCTAGGGGTTGAGATTCTCCTTCTGTGGTGCAACAGTGACATCCATTGGCCTGTTGTGCTAACTATAGAGGAAACCTGCTTCTCAGCTCGGTGACTGTTGGGTTTCCTGATACAAAAACGCAAAGACAACAAACTGTTGTCAATAAGTCTAAGCGAGGGGTGAGCTAGCTTTGACTTATTGGGCGGGATCTCTGCAGACGGGGCTGCTGTCAGGACCCTCCCAAGAATACGCATCCTAAGATCAGTGCCAGCTGGGTCTTCCCTGGCGGCCATCTGGGGCAGTCCTGGAATTGGTCCTCCCTTTGTGAGTTCGGTAAATTTACAGGGCTGAGGGGAAACCATCAGTTTTGGATTTAGATGTGCCATTGAGTGCATACACCTGGGCAAGTCGCTTCCCCTCTGAACCTCTTCCAGGAAAGCGAGGCTGATAACTATACCTGTTTTGCAGTTACAAGAGCTTTTCCATACTGCTTATAATAAATTTCCACAACCCCATGACAATTGAGAAAATTAGGAAAGCATGAATTACCTCTGCCTAGCTTCCTCCGGACTGTGAGGATGGGAAGCTAAGCACCAAATTATAGGTTTTCACACCGCAAACCTTGGTGACTTATGCTCAGTGCCTGGGGTGGAATCATGGCTCTGGGGGAGAGGTGAGAACTCTGGAGAGAGGTTCTAGAGATAGAAAATCAAAGGAAAGGTTATGGGGCTGAATATGAGTTTGAGCATCCACTGTTCTGCTGTCCTGATTTGTTTTACCATAGATTAGTTCTGCTTATTCCAGACCTTCTTATAAATGAAACTAGAGGCCCAGTGCATGAATTCATGCATGGTTGGGGTCCCTCAGCCTGGGCAATGATCAGGGTCGATCAGGGCCATCTCACCCAGTCCCATTCGGGGCTGATTGGGGCGGGAGCAAAGGGGAAGAGACCGTGAGAGGTTGGCCTGCCACAGGAGGTTGGCTGTGGGAATGCACTGACCACCAAGGGGCAGCTCTTGCATTGAGCATCTGTTTCCTGGTGGTCAGTGCGCATCATAGCAATGGGTCGACTGGTCATTTGGTCGCTTAAGCTTATAGATAGATAGATAGATAGATAGATAGATAGATAACACATTATGTACTCCTTTGTGTTGCTATTTTTTTCTCAGCATGTTTTTGAACTTCATCCCTATTGTTGCATAAATTAGTAGTTCACTGCTTATCCATTCTCAAGTTGATAGACATTTGAGCAGTGTTCAGTTTGGGGCTATTATGAATAAAACTACTATTAATATTAGTGTACAATGCTTTTTGTAGACATATGCTTTTATTTCTCTTGGTATAGACCAAGGAGTGAACTGCAAGATCATAGGGTAGATGGTTGTACATTTGACTTATAAAAAAAAGTTCCATTCCATTTTCCAAAGTGGTACCATTTTGCAGTCCAGTTCCAGTTGCTTCACAACATTCTCAACATTTGGAGTTGGCAGTGGAATTAGTTTCCTATGTCTATATTATAAATGACCCAAGCAGCATCTTAAAGCAGCACTAGTGTATTAGCTCACTGTTATCCAGGTCAGAAGTCCCATGTGATTCAGTTGAGTTCTCTGCTTAAAGTCTCTCAAGGCTGGCATGAATGCTGGCTGGGCTGGGTTCATATGTGGAGGCTCTGGGAAGACTCCACTTCCAAGTTTATTCAGGTAATAGGTTGAATTTCATTTCTGCGGTTTCCTTACTGGCTGTCACGGGGGCACCTCTCTGCTCCCAGAGGCAGCCTGCATTCCTTCTCACATGGCCCCCTCCATCTTCCACCCTGCAAAACACACTACATTCCCCTGGTGCTTTGAATCTCTGACTTTCTCTTTTATCAGCCAGATAGAAGGCAAACGTACATATTTTCTCCAATAGAGAATAGAAGAGTTGTATACCTGACTTTCAAGAAACTGTTGTAGCCGAAGCCGGTTTGGCTCAGTGGTAGAGCGTCGGTCTGCAGACTGAAAGGTCCCAGGTTCGATTCCGGTCAAGGGCATGTACCTTGGTTGCGGGCACATCCCCAGCAGGGGGTGTGCAAGAGGCAGCTGGTCGATGTTTCTCTCTCATCGACATTTCTAGCTCTCTATCTCTCTCCCTTCCTCTCTGTAAGAAATCAATAAAATATATTTAAAAAAGAAACTGTTGTAAAGATGATTTCCAGAGAAGGTGGTTGTGCAGTCACATGACTTGCCAAGTCAGGACTGATTTCCCTGTGGCTTTACACCAGAGGCAGGAACCAGCAGTAAACAAACCCAATCTCTCCTGAAGCTGTATTCTATTTGGCCCACAGCATGGTGCTGTTTTTTTATTTGAATTACTGTCCAGCATTTAAAAACTGGAAGTTTTCACATAAACACCCAGATGCCCAGCTTTTTCCTGAGAAACTGAGAGCTCAGGCAAGTGTACCTACTTCCCCCAAGCCCTTTAGACAGGGGGTGAGGACTCCTGGTGCTCCAATGCCCCTGGCTCACTTCCACCATTTACCTTCTTGATTTCCATAGCAATTTGCATCATGACACCTGCCTTACCCCAGCAGCCATTGGAGACACGTTTTCTGACTGTTCAAATACTTTCTTATCTGGGCTCCACATACCAAATACGTTTGGCTCTTGTCTCCTAGCAATTGGAAATAATGCGGCAGATTTTCCAAATAGGGAGCTATTTCCTGGAATTAGCTGGCCATTTAAAAGAGCATTTTCTCTGTAGGCCCATAGTCAGTTGCCATGTGGATGCCCAGCATTCATGTAATTTCAAAAAGGACTCTTTTTCTAATGGGCTAGCTTACTTAATCAGAAACTTCTGACTTTAGATAAATAGGACATTTGGTATTTGTGAAGTCAAAGGGTTTATTAGGAAAGCTACCTTCTCATCTAAAGAATTTATGTCATGAACTCAATTATGGCCTCCTTCTCCCCTTTATTCCCCACTCCCCCCCAAAAAACAAACAAACAAACAAAAAACACATAGGCTAAAGTCTTAACCTCAAGAACCTCAGAATGTGATTGTATTTGGAGAAGATGTGACTAAGTAAAAAAGAGACCTTTAGGGTGGGCCCTAGTTCAATGTCAGTAGTGTCCTTATAAGAAGAAAAAAATTGGACATACAAAGAGGCACACAGGAAAGACCACATGGGGACACGGTGAAAAGATGGCCATCTGCAAGCTAAAGAGAGAGGCCTCAGGAGAAACCAACCCTGTTGACATCTTGGTCTTGAACCTCCAGCTTCCAGAATTTCGAGAAAATTAATTTCTGTTGTTCAAGTCACCCCATTTGTGGGGTTTGGTTATGGCAGCCCTAGCTAACTAATACAGCTTCTGTAAGTGGCATTTCTTCAGAGGAACCTCTGTATAGCCTTAAGAAATGTATGCAGTAAGTTGTTGATTAATAATTCTTCTTGAGTTTCTGACAGCTGTGATTCTCAACCTTAGCTGCACATCAGTCTTTAAAGATAACAACGCCTGGCATCATTCCCAATAGTCTGACTCAGTTGGGGGGGGGGGGAGGAGAGTTAGTCCTGAGCCTCTGGTTTTTAAGCTTTCCAGGGGGTTCAGAGGTGCAGCCTGGAGTGAGAATCGTGGACTTGGAAAGAAGGATCTCCCTTCAGAGAGGGGTCAGGGCTCAGCTGGGATGCCAGTGCCATCCAGGAACGGGGGGCAGCACTGTTGCCTATACAGCAGCACCTCAAGCGCCTTGAGGAAAAAATGAGCCTATCCCCTTTGGCCTCATATTAGTGGAGCCGCCTCGAGTCTGCAAGTGAGGCCCTTACTCGTGCAGCGTGGCCTGGCTGGGATCCTGGGTTTTGTTGTTTTATTGATCTCCTATCTTTCTGCCATTGATAGCCTGTGTTTAATTTCTTGTCCCACCTTCCATACTCGTTAAGGGTGGGGCATCTGGGAAGGCATTCCAGGAGGCTGTGGCACTCATTCCCTCTGCACCCTGGGCCCAGAGCTCGGAGCCCACAGAAGAGATGGCCTTTCTGCGGAGGGAGAGTGCTGGGAGCGCCCAGATGGCTTCCTTCCCCAGCAGTTGTGAGGGCGGGGGCCCTCCCAGGGGTGCTGGACTCTTCTGCGGACTTGGCTGCTCTTTTGCCACATCTTTTATGATTGAAATGGTGTTTGCTGATGTTTACGACTCTTTAAGCTTTCTGATTTTATTAACTTAATCCCTGGCAATTCTTATCAGTCTCTCATGAGCCTGGGAGAGTGAAACCATGACCCTGCTCTGGTATTTTCCATGAGCTGTCTGCTCCATTTCTATGGGGAGAGCAGGGATGTGTTTGAGAGAGAGAGATGCAAGTTAACAGAGGAGGACAGTGCTTGCCCCTGACGTTAAACCTCTCTCTTCTGCTTGCTGGTGTCTGTCTAATCTTCCTCCCCACCATCAGGTGAGACATCCTGACCCCGTGTCATAACTTGGCCCTGATAAGTGCTGCCTGGGCGATTCCTCCGTGTCAGCGCAGAGCTGCCCGCCCTGACAGGACAGAAAACTCTCAGTGCATTAGGAGGAAGTTCCCCCCAGCCACTTTTATCACAAAGCCAAACAGAGCGGGGCCTCTGTCAGGAACCTACAGATTATCAGGAAAAGAACGAATTTTATAAGAGGCGTTGGGGCTTCAGTGTTGATGGATGTAAGGTGGTAATGCTAAAATCCTGAAACAGAAAAGAAAGAGCAACTTGCTGCATTGTATGTCTGGAGTTTAAGAAAAGTCCAGTGATACCGAGTCTCTTAAAGCCGGAGAAAATTCTGGCCTCACTCAGTACAAATGGCAAAGTGATCCTTTTAGAACACAAATCTGATCCTGTCCCTCTGCCTACAATCTCCCAATGCCTTCCCATTGCCTTTGGACGAGTTCGGATTCCCAGTGAGGACCTGACCAGATCTGCATGTGTCCACGCTGTGTCCGCCCCCTTAGCCACTTCCTCCTTTGCACTCTCTTTCAGTCCTACTAGTTTATTCTCATTCCTGGGTCTGGCTGGGCTCCCTAACCTCCATTCTTTTAACCCAGCCAACTCCCATTCAATCTCTAGACCTCCATTGAGAACCCTCCCGATAGTTTGTCAGTTCTGGTTTGGGATGACCTACTCCAGCCTGTCAGACAGAGTCCATCACCACTGAGCCCAAGGCATAGTAGCTGTTCAATAAAACATGCATGCTGGATGAATAAACACCCAGAAAGAAACATCTAGAGGGAGACAGATTTCAAGCTATTATCTATGTGATGCCATGGCCTCCACTCTTAAGAGAAAGAGTGTTTTTCAGAGAGCCCATCTGAGACATAGGAGCTCTATTGCGCTACTTCCCTTAAGGATACAGTGAAAAAGTCAAGATGATTTATCCCTCTTTTAAAAATAAGCAGAGCAAGCCGAAACCGGTTTGGCTCGGTGGTAGAGCGTCGGTCTGCGGACTGAGGGGTCCCGGGTTCGATTCCGGTCAGGGGCATGTACCTTGGTTGCGGGCACGTCCCCAGTGGGGGGTGTGCAAGAGGCAGCTGGTCGATGTTTCTCTCTCATCGACGTTTCTAGCTCTCTATCTCTCTCCTTTTCCTCTCTGTAAAAAATCAATAAAAATATATTTTAAAAAAATAAATAAAAATAAGCAGAGCAAGATTCTCTGGTCTAATTGCATACATAGGATTAATATTAATGAAGTGATATTCATACCAAGCTGAGCTCCTTTGGCTAAAACAAACTAAGGTAACAGATATTCAGAGAGAAATAAAACAGAAAGACAATCTATCCCTACTGTTGGCATTTAAGATTATTGTTTCAGCAGTCACATGTCTTAAATGTTTTGATCTCCTGACTGTAAATTATTCTGTTTTTTTTCAAGTTGGGGACAAAGGAAAGAAAGTGCCCTGTTTACTGCCCTCCCCTGCCTGTACTGATGAGCTCAGTGAGCGCAAACTGTGTGGGAAGTTTCTTTCCTGCTTTAAAATTTATTTACTCCCCGAAGAAAAGCTACTTTTATTTCATTATTTTTTTTAAGCACACATGGGCTTTAATTTGGTGAGAAAATACCCTTGCCATTAAGAGGATTCTGCCTCATTGCCTCTAATAAAAAAAAAAGCCTTCCCCTTAAATTTGCAGAGCTCAAGGAAGCATAAATTAAAACAACATTTGTTGTTTGTCGCTTTGATCAACAAACACCCATCTCCAAAAGAAAACACTTTAAACCAGGCCACATTGAAAAACAGTCCCTCCCCTAAAATCAATCCATCCTTACAAACAGCTTAGCCTCCCGCCTGGGTAAGGCAGGAAAAAAATGGGATGGGGTTGGGGGTAGGAAGAAGAATTGGGAAGGGAATTGGGTTCTTACGTTCCTTATTTTGCCTGTTGGCACAACTGTCCTCAACTGTTAGCTCTACCATTATCAGATTTTTTATTTGGAATCAAGTAGTAAGGACTTACTGAGTCTGTTATTTGGACTTCAAAAGCATCTTTTGCCATTCTCCACCAGATAAGCAATTTTTAAAATATTCTATTGGCCAGTGGTTCAGAAAAAGCGGAAGACTCGCTTTTCCTCTCTATCTCTGCAAACTCTTAACATCTTTTTCTTTCCCCACCTTTTGGCCACATAAAGAGAAAAGATATTTACATGTAACTAGTAAGGCAGCTTACTAAGAGGGGGGAAAAAAGCGGGGGGGGGGGGGGGGGGGGAGGGGCTGAAATAATAGCCAAAGGAATAGTAATGCATTTTTTTCTGCAGAAGGTATTTGGCCATTTTTTTTTTCTTTTTCTTTTTTTTAATGTTTTAAGTTTTTCACATTTTTCATTGTGGTTTAAAAAATAAGTATATAACATATTCACCATCTCAACCTTTATAAAGTGACAGTTCGGTAGTGTTAAGTATATTCATATTATTGTGTAAGAATTCTCCAGACTTTTTCTTCTTATAGAACTGAAACTGTATGCCCACGGAACAGCTTTCCAGCCCCCGCCCCCAACCCCCCGCCCCGCCCCCGCCCTTACTGTTTTTTTAGTTTTTTTATTGATTTTTTTTTTTTATAGAGAGGAAGAGAGAGGGATAGAGAGTTAGAAACATCGATGAAAGAGAATCATCGATCAGCTGCCTCTTGCACACCCCCTACTGGGGATGTGCCCTGCAACCAAGGTACATGTCCTTGATCAGAATCGAACCCAGAACCTTTCAGTCCACAGGCCCACACTCTATCCACTGAGCCAAACCGGTTTCGGCTACTGTTGTTTTTAAACTAAAATTGAAAAGATAAACTCTTCTGATTCTATAGAATGTCCTCATTATCTCATATGCTGGGAAGTCAAAAACGTTGTCTTTTTTTATGTAAAATAAAAGATACCTGTCTTCTAAGATGACTGTTCACTAGGTTACTTATCTCCCTCTCTCTCCTGTGCATTCTAAGATAAGTGCAGGAGGAAACAAATCCTGTCCTTCAACCTCTAGCAGCCTGGCCTCTCCGACTCTCCCCTAACGTGGGGATCAAAGGAGAGGTCCCCTCTAGCCACATAGAACCATCCTCCTTTCCCGTCAAACTTCCAGAAGCCATTTCCTCCCACCCACCCGGCCTCCCTAACCCCCTACTCCCGTCTCCGGGACACACTGGTCTCTGGTCTCACGTTTCACACCAGCTGCCAGGGTCCCCACTTGGGTTGGCTCCAGTTTTCTGAGGCCTGGCAGTTAGTTAATAAGGAAACCTGGGATATAAATCACGGGCCCGGACAGTTTCCTGTGGGGGAGCTTTTAAGTTCCCATCCTTTCATGCCAGTGCGGGAAGGGGAGACCAGTGCTCCCTTCAGACGCACATGGGAATATAGACCAGAGATAAACAAGGTTGGGTACAGGCGGAGGGTAGGAGGGAAGCTCAGAGTAAAGATGCTTAACACAGGCTTTCATTCTTTTGCCCAGAACACTGTCATTTAATGAAGAGTGGGGATCTCATGCTGGATTTACAAGAAAAACAGCAGAATTCTTAATCTGGCAGTCCCAATACTGGTTGGGGAAGGGTTCTTGCTTGATAATTAGTAATACGTGCAATGACCACTGATATATCTAAAAACAGGTCTTAAAGCATCTTTTGTTTTGTGAACTCGGCAGTCCCAAAGCACTGGTGGAACATTTATTAGAGATCTATTCTCTACCATGATTGCCCTTAGACCAGTGGTCGGCAAACTCATTAGTCAACAGAGCCAAATATCAACAGTACAACAATTGAAATTCCTTTTGAGAACCATTTTTTTAAAAAAACTTAAACTATATAGGTAGGTACATTGCCATTAACTTAATTAGGGTACTCCTAAACTGGCCTTTGCAAAAAACTCAAGGGGCCAAAGAGCCGCATATGGCTCAAGAGCCGCAGTTTGCCGACCATTGCACTAGACACTGTAGGTTCCCAGATGAGTACTAACGATGTGCTCCCTGAACTCTGGGATCTTACCATCCAGGTGTCAGAAACCTGGAGTATATTACAGCAAAGAAGGCCGAGGGCTGAGACAGGCCGAGGATCAAAGTCAAGGGACCCTGAAGTTCTGTAAGGGGCAGAATAAAGGAAATGAAGCACTCAGCAGAGTGCCTGAGGCACAGCACTCGGTAAATGAAGTTGTCATTAGTAACAGGGATGCTAATAACATCATCCAGACATTCACCCGGGAGGAGCTCTATGGGGAATACAGGGCACACCAATCACAGAACAAATAACACTTCAAAGCCATATACAATAAGCACCAAAATTTAGCTCATAAATTTGGGGTGGGGGGGGAGGAGAAATAGCTAACGCAATTGGGGGAAGGTCTTGAAAGATTGGGACTTATATAAACAAAGAGAGACAAGAACCACCTGGACTCAAACCATGAGATGATGAGTTAGTGCCTTGGTCGGCAAACTGCGGCTCGAGAACCACATGCAGCTCTTTGGCCCCTTGAGTGTGGCTTTTCCACAAAATACCACGGCCTGGGCGAGTCTATTTTGAAGAAGTGGCATTAGAAGTAGTTTAGATTTTTTTTTGTTTTGTTTGTTTTTGTTTAAATATATTTTATTGATTTTTTACAGAAAGGAAGAGAGAAGGATAGAGAGTTAGAAACACCGATGAGAGAGAATCATCAATCAGCTGCCTCCTGCACCCTCTCCCCCCACACTGGGGATGTGCCCGCAACCAAGGTACATGCCCTTGACAGGAATCGAACCTGGGACCTTTCAGTCTGCAGGCCAACGCTCTATCTACTGAGCCAAACCGGTTTCGGCAGAAGTTTAAGTTTAAAAAATTTGGCTCTCAAAAGAAATTTCAATCGCTGTACTGTTGATATTTGGTTCTGTTGACTAACGAGTTTGCCGACCACTGGGTTAGGGCATAATGTCAAAGAGCATTAACTGAGTCAGTACTGACATGTGCTTTGCACATGGGCTTCAGAGGTGAAAGGTCCCTGTTCCTGAAACACTTTTAGTCTAGGAGGGGAGGTTTCCATGTTAATGGCACCAACAGCTCTATTTAAGGTAAAGTTTGATAAGGGCTAGAGTGGATGGTTGAATAATGTATTTTTGAGAATTCAGATGAGAGAGAAATTGCTTTTGGTTAAGGATCAGAGAAGTTTCCTTGAGAATGGAATACATGTTACAGGCACTAGGAAAGGAATACACTTTTCAGATCCAAGGAGAAGGGCTAAAATTTCCTTAGCAGAGACTGGGGTTGAGGAAGGAATCTCAACCCAGACAAAGCAACATGTGAGTAAAGTGCCCAGGAGGGAAACCAGGGCGAGCTTGTAAATGGTAAATATTGGACTCACTAAAGGTAGCTAGAGAAATTCTCTCCTTATAGCTGAGGTAAGAGGGATGGAATCAGGTAAAGCTAAGGGCCCTTCCTTGGGGAAAAGGCACAATCTTTAAGAGTAAAAAATATAGCCCAGCTGGCATGGTCGACCTATGAACATGGAGGTCATTGTCCGATTCCCCATCAGGGCATGTGTCCATGTTACAGGCTGGATCCTCTGTGTGTGGCATGCTGGAGGTGGCCAATCAATGATTCTCTCTCATCATTAATGTTTTTCTCTGTCTCTCCCTCTCCCTTCCTCTCTGAAATCAATAAAATATACATATATTTTCATATATATATAAACTTTCCATTTGTTGTGGGAAAAGACCATTCTGGGGACATCTGGGGCTTTGCTCATCCTCCATTAGAGCAAACTGGATTTTTGAGTAGCTTTCTCTGAAAGGCAATGAAGTCTTCGCCTACCCAGCAGATGTGTCCAGTTTCCTGCCCCCTCGAGGAGACAACAAAAATGAGTCTTCTTACTAAAGTAGTGTAACTTGCAGTGTTATCTTGGTCAGTCAGGGTGGTATAAGCTCTGGAGTCGGGCAGACCTTTTTAATTCTTCATTCTGCCCCCCTTTTTTAAAAAAAAATATATATATATATATTTTATTGATTTTTTACAGAGAGGAAGGGAGAGAGATAGAGAGCTAGAAACATCGATGAGAGAGAGTAATTAATCAGCTGCCTCTTGCACACCCCCCACTGGGGATATGCCCACAACCAAGGTACATGCCCCTGACCAGAATCGAACCCAGGACCCTTCAGTCTGCAGGCCGATGCTCTATCCACTGAGCAAAACCGGTTTTGGCCATTCTGCCCCTTCTTTGCTGTTGAAGCTTAGTAAGTTACTTAAAATCTGAGCTTTGTTTTCTCTCCAAGTAAAATGGGACTGCTCATAGGTACCTTGAAGCGTTATTGTAAAAATTAGAAATAAGGTCTGTAAAGCCCAAGACCTGGCATAGGACAAATACTAGGCACAAAGTAAATGGTGGCTGCTATTCCTGAGAAGCTGAGGCTCAGCTCTTCCTGGTCTCCTACCCAGACACGACAGCCAGAAGCCTGCCCAATCTGCCCAGGGTCCTGCTATCTTCTTGCCTTTGGCTAATACAAGCATACTTTGGACACCTCCCAAAGGGACTGGTTACCAGAAGTTTAAAAATAAATTTTCTCCCCCATCTTATCTCCTGGTTCCTAGGTAAGAGCGCTAAAGTATGCGGAATAACATTGACATCCGGCTTGGAGTAGAACAGTCCCCTAAACACCTACTGCGAGAAAGTTGTGCTTAAAAGCAAATAAGCTGAAAAAAGTAAAGGGGAAAAAATGTATCAGTGCTTGAATCTGCATGTTATGAGTATAAAATATAACTGTGTCACTTCAGGCAAATCTAAGAGATCCTAAAAAAAAATAACTATTGTCATGATCCTTGGTGGCCAGAATCTTTTTTAAAAGCAGATTGTTTGTGGTTTTGGAAGGATAAGGAGAGAGGAATTGGCTTAAGTCAACAAAGTGAGACTGCCAAAAAGCAAACAGGAGCTACCTTTAATTTCTCTCTATTCTTCTGAGAGCCAGAAGAGCTAATACTTAAGACCAACGAAGCTGCCAACTAGCTAGTGGAAAATTTATTGTCAAAATTAGGTTTACAAATGAAGGTAAGGTGTGTGTTTTTTAAGCCCAAAGCACCATTAGGGTTTAACTCTTTTTGAAAAAAAATATGTAGACATTGAATATCCTATTGTCTAAGCCTCAGTAGCAGTTTATCATCAAAGTAACTCATTTACATTTCAAAAATGCCTATTAGTTTGACCCTGGCAACTTGTCTTGTTTTTGTTTCTTGAAGTTATACCTCTGTAACACCTTGGGCTGTTCTGAAAGCAGGGTGGGATAACGTTAATGCCATTTAAATATTTCAAGTATTTATATGGAGTCAAGACTTCATATAACAGAGTCCTAGGAAGAAACCTAGCCAGCAGAGTAGGTGTCTTGATGTTGTGGATACAATTAATAAGATGTCCTTTTCGAAAGGCCTAACATGCAGATATGATGTAAAGACCAGAAGTGCCAAATCAATGAGCTTTAGCAAAAGAGGTAATTTTGGTTTTGTTGATGCTGTGTCTTGTTTTGAAAAAATTATTGGTGTATTTGATGAATTATCTTGGTAAGGGAAGCAGGTCTTTACAACCAGTAAGTCATAACTTTGTAAACACTGGAATAACCTGGTACTTGTGTGGTCATTAAGGCAGATTTCTACAGGTAAATCATTTGTTCCATTTGTATGTCCATTTATAACCTGTCCATTTCCAGACCTGCTCTCTCCATATGTGGCACATGTGATTAGATGCACACACCTCAAGTTGATTTTAAAACCCACCCTCCATGCATACAGCTGTGTCCATGCCAGGTCTGCTCTCCCCAGACTTCTCTCTTTCTCTCTCTTTTTTTAAAAAAATATGTTTTTGTTGATTTTTTCAGAAAGGAAGAGAGAGGGATAGAGAGTTAGAAACATCAATGAGAGAGAATCATCGATCAGCTGCCTCTTGCACACCCCCTACTGAGGATGTGCCCGCAACCAAGGTACATGCCCTTGACCAGAATCGAACCTGGGACCTTTCAGTCCACACGCCGACGTTCTATCCACTGAGCTAAACCGGTTTCGGCCAGACTTCTCTCTTTTAATCTCTTCTCTCCAGCACCGTTTCAATGGCCCTTCTCTCTTCCCACCCAATCCTCACGCGGGCTTTCAGGAAAGCAATTTTTGTTAAAAAACAAAACAAAAACAAGTTGCAGATCAATGACAGGAATTGCACTGAATCCCATCTCTGTGCCTCACAGCTCCCCCAAAATTCTTATTTATCTTCATCTTGGGTAACTTCAGACGCATATGGATATTCTTCTAGAAAGAAGAAAAAAAAGGAGTGTTACAACTTCCATCAGAGCATACTGGACTATGTCCCAGAAAATATTTCAATTCTCAATTCTTACACTTCTTGGACATCATTAATGAAAATACTCCCACTAGTAGAAAATGATGGTCACACTGGTGCTCAGGCACAGGTCCGGCTGGGAATGCTGGCTGGCCCATCCTGTCTGCCAACTTTCCCCGTGCTCACTTCCCCCCCCCCCCCCCCCCCCCCCCCCCCCCCCGCCAAGGACGGGCCAGTATTTGAGCATACTCCAGTTGAACTCATGCTGTTAAGGACCTGTCACTTGTAGAGTTTTGCCTTTCAGGATTCTGGCTGTCAGTACTCATTGTCACCTAGATCACATGTCTTTTTCCAAGAGTCAAATGACCTTCACATACCAAGTGCACTTCACCTTCCTCCAGAAGGCTGCTGCCGCTGATAGGAAGTGGCAGCTGTTAGGAGTTCACACCAGCCCTGCTCTGAGGTTCAGGGGTAAAAGGGAAAACCGCTCTCTCCAGCACACACAGCTACAGTCGCTTTTCAACAGGTGAGGTTGAGTGGTTTGAACGGAAGCTTGGCCTGAACCTTGGACAAGGGGATTTACAAAGTGGATTTTCTGACCTGGAAATTTTGCTCCGTGAGACCAAGATTTAAAAGAATACCACGAGCTGAAGAATTTACTATAATTTTCTGGCATAATCACCCTTCTCTCCCATGCAGCGGTCACAGTGATTTTAAGTGCAGTCTGATTAAGAAGAGCTAAAGTTCAGTAAGCACTTACTTTATAACAGGCATCAGTCTAAGGGCGTCATATAAAGTATGACATCTGAAACACAGCCCGTTCCCAGTCATTTTACAGTGGAGCAAGCTGACCAGCCCGAGGTCACAGAGTGGTTTCTGTGATGGGAATCTCACAGCACTGTGCTCCCAGAGGCCGCGCTCTCAGCCGGAGTGGGATTCCCCATGAGGCATGTGGTCAACCTCAGGGAGCCCGCACTTCCCATCCCATCCATCTTCACATGCCACCAGTGTGACTTCCTGAAGGCACAGATTTGATCACGGCATGGGTGTAAACTTTTATTTTTTTAAATATATTTTATTGATTTTTCACAGAGAGGAAGAGAGAGGGATAGAGTTAGAAACATCGATGAGAGAGAATCATTGATCAGCTGCCTCCTGCAGTCCCTACTGGGGATGTGCCCGCAACCAAGGTACATGCCCTTGACCGGAATCGAACCCGGGACCCTTCAGTCCGCAGGCCAATGCTCTATCCACTGAGCCAAACCGGTTTCGGCATGGGTGTAAACTTTTAATGATTCCTTACCACCTGCAAGATAACAGCCTAAGACCCGAAGGTGGTCCCAAAGGCGTCCTGCCTTCGCCTGCCTCCATCTACTTCGTTTGCCACCTGCCCGGGCACTGGCCATGGTACGTGCAGCTGCACAACTGGCCTGAGATTTTTTTTATGCTTCAGGACCTTCAAACTTTCTGCTCGATCTTCCCAACCCCCTCCTCTTAACCCCAGGAAGCTCATGTTCCTCCTTCAAGACTTCTCCCAAACATCTCTTCTATTCCCTTCCTGGACATAAATATTTTCTCTTCTGTTTGCTACCAGTACACAGAACAAAAATTAAAATGAAAAGAGCTACCATGTGCTCAGCACAGTGCTGAGCATTTTACCTGTCTGGTGGGTACAGATTGTGAGCCACAAACACAATCATGAAAGAAATGTAACTGTTTCTTTTTTTCTTTTTTTTCTTATCGACCGTTTATGTTTTAAGACCTCATTCAGCCAGGAGACAGAAACTTGCTATCAGCCAATCCAGCATCTCCTCCAGCTCCTGGGGTTGCAGCTGAGCTGAGAAGTTTAGGCAGAGTCTAGGGCGTGTGTGTGTGGGTGTGTGTATGTGTGTGTGTGTGTGTGTGTATGTATGTGTATGTGTGTGTGTCTGTGTGTGTGTGTGTGTGTGTGTGTGTGTGTGTGTTGTAGGCAGGCTGGGGAAGTTGCACCATTGGTCTCCATCTCTGCAGCGCCTCAGCCCATCAGGCACCTGTGACCCCATGGCTTTACCTGATACAGCCTGCCTCTCCGGGACCTTCTGGGTTGGGGGGGTTGGTGGCAAGTGGGAGGCTCTCTCCTGCCTAGGTGCATCACGCAGACATTTCTCTGACTCCTACTCTGTGCTGGGTTCCCAGCAACTCTGGGGCTGAGCCAGCTGTCTGGACTCTTGCGTGGTGTCATTGCTCACATACTTTGTCCCTAAGCTGATCTGGAGCTCCCATCTGGCCCCATGTGGGACTCAGAATGGCTCCAGCTTCTAAAGCCCCTTCTTTTCCCTCCTCTGCCTCTCCTTGTCCTTTGTTAGCCCTGGAAAAATGGTTACGTCTGTTGGGGAGAAAAACTAGTTCTAATTGAGCTTTCTTCCAGATTTCAAGTCTTATGCTTGAATTCCTTTGTTATATGAGTTCTGCTGAGTCATCTCTTCCTTGGTCAATGAGTGTTACAGATTAGGAGGAAAACAGGAGTATGAGGAAATTCAATGGAAGGAATAAGAACAGCTAATATCTAACTATTACTCCTGCCCTCCAGACACACACACACACACACACACACACACACACACACACACAATGAATAGCTCATATAATTTCTGTAAAAATCTATGAGAGTTATAATTATTCTCATTTTACAGAGGAAAACTGAGGCACAGTGAAATCAGTCAACAAGGTCCAAGCTCTTGACCACCAACCACACTCTACTCTCCTTATCACATGGTATTGAAATAACTTCTTTAGATGTCTGAGATTCTGCGTTAAATCTTGCACTCCTTGAAGTTGGGGCTAGGTTCCACTCTATCTTGATAGCCCTAAAGCCTGGCACTTAGAAGGTGCCCAGTAGGTGGTGTTTGAATTGAAATGGGTCAAGGTGAGTTAAAGAAAGAGAAGGAGGGAGGGTGGGGGGAGGCAAAAGGCCAATGGGAAAGTTTTCTTATCTTAAGCTATCCTGAAACTTCCTGAATAATCTTCTGTCAAGGAAAATATAAGTGGAATTGAAAGTTTAGTGGTATTAGCTAAATCATGTCCAGCATTGAACTCTCTTTACAGTATAGTGTCAGATTATTCTAACCATAGAAATGAATTCTTGTGTCCAGAAAAAAAAAGGTGTAATGTCATTGGTGACACAACAATAAGTGTGTACAGTGACCAGACCTGCTGACAGTTGTTATCAGCCAATGCAGCCCCCATGATTTTTTTACTTTAAATGCATTTGATTTTTTTTAGACAGTCTACATGACATGTTTCTTCTTAAAAACAATGCCTCCACTCCAGATAAATCAAGGTTCAAATAAATGAGGAGCTCAGGATCTCATCCGTCCCATTTGTCCTGATGCAAAACAGCAGCCAGTTAGGATGACAGGAGATAGGTAAAATTGCCAAATTTGTTAACATTTTCCCATTTCTGAACCATCCTTAAAGAGAATCCTGCGTGGGGTCACACCATCCTCATGGGGGTCCGGCAGAGCAGCCCTGCCCTCGGGACTCACGTGGTCTCTGATAAAGAAGCGGTTGTTTTTGAAATTGGCAGAGATGTGCTTGGTCTGTTCTACGGCCCCTGTCAGAAAAGGCTTCACATTTTCTGGTCTCTGTTCTTCACGTTTCCCTTTGACCGATTTCCTGTCATCTTCGACGTGCTTCCTGTAGGCTTCTTCTGTGAAGCTGGTTTCCATGGCTGAGGAGGTCCTGCTAGACACCGTACGATTTTTTATTTACCTTCTAGACCACAAGTGTCAAACACAAGGCCCGCGGGCCAAATCCAGCCCGCCAGGCCTTGCAATGTGGCCCGCACCGCGCTGTCATCACTGCACTCCGCTGTCAGTTTATGACATTGTCAGCTTATGACTGTTCAGTAAACCATTCGGCCTGCGATTTAGGCTGGATTTTAGATTTTGGCCCCTTCTCTGATTGAGTTCGACACCCCTATTCTAGACATTGTCTTCCAAGATGCCTGTGTTTGATAAACCTGATAACTTCTGGAATTTCACATCCTTGTATTACATTTTCATCTGAAAGATTTTTTATTCCACATGACATAAATCCCTCTGATAACAAATATCACTGACCCCCACAGCACCGAGCATGCCCTTGCTTCCATGAGGACAGAGGCTTGCTGACTGCCTTCACCCTCTGGAGCTCTCCCTTGGAGTTTTCTTCTGCTAGTTTTGTTGTTGTTTTCTTCTTCCCTTTTGCTTCTGTTATCCGATGAAGTTTTGAGGCAGGCTGCTAGACCTGGCCCACAGGGCCATCTGCACTGCAGCTGAGAGCTGTACTGGCATGTACAGTGGCCCAGAGCCAGAGTGAACTTTCACCCAGCTAGCCCTGCCCTCTTTTCCTCGGGTTCTGACCTCTGTAAGATTCCAAGTAGATTTCTGGATAACAGCCACGTTGCCTAAAGGCCTTTACCTGGGAACTTAATCCTGGGGCTACAAAGAACAATAGAAAAAAAGAAAACACAGACGTGCTTTTTTCAATATGATTTAGTTGCCAGCAGCAGCAGCAAATGCTTTTTTTCAAAAAATTTTTATTTTATTTATTTATTGATTATGGTATCACATAATAGTCCTCATCCCCCCCATTCCCATCTCTCTGGTCTTTTTCTCCCACCACCCCCTCCAGCATCAGAGGAAGGGGGTAGGGGAGCAAAAATATGCCTACTTCAAGGTGTAACTTTTATGGGTATGTGAATTATATCACACTGAAAAATGTTTTTAAAATAGCATTTTGAAAGCTATGTTTCTTGATCAGTACCGTATATCTGTTTCCATTTTATAACCATGAACCGTTTGGGATTCTAGTGTGACGCACCATTCCTGAGAGCAGTCCTAATTCCAGAACTAAAGGGCAGCAGCGCTTGACTGTGGCTGTCTCAGTGACTGGCTTGGATTTTAGCCAGACATGTGTTTGATATATGTAACCATCTCCTGGGCATTTACCAGGTATGCTTTGTGAGGGAGGCACGGCCATTGTGGAGAGGAACTGAGGCACCAGATGAGGGGCTTGCCCCTAGCTCATGGAGAGAGATGTTAGCATAACTTTGTGTTGCTGTGGAGACTTCTTCATCTCCATTCTCACCTTTGATCCCACAAGACAGGCTGTTTTTTTCCCTTTCATCTACAAAAATCTGGTGCTGCTTCTAAGTTACAGAGCCAAGCGAAAAGTAATTTCCAGACTCTGTGGTACAGCGGAAGCCCAGTGATGGGTCTCCCTGGTATAATACAGGCTGTGTGGGAGCGTAGATTTGGACCCAACGTGTGTTTTCAATCGCCAGTTTAAAGTGGTGCTTCACACAGGAATAGGGGAATCTGACCCACCCTTATAAGATCCCACCTGACCCTGAGCGCTTAGGAAACAAGACGAAGGAGCAGCAGGACCGAGGACTTACCCTCTCTGCTTCCAGAGCTCTCTCTGCCTGCGTCCTCAGCTAATACCCATTTCCTCCACAGTGTGAGAGAGTGCACAGTGCTCTCTGAACTGTAAGGGCTGACAGCTTCGTTAAAGCTTCAGTTCCGAACATCACCTGCCTTCCCCCAACACTGATTCCCACCTGAACACGGACAGTCAACGTTAGCCTCCCCGCTTCCCACGCCTAACAGCAATGTGTGCAGGGACCCCGTGACCGTGGCACAGGTGTGCCATGGGTTTGTATGTGCTTGTGATACCACGGGAAGAAAAATACAATTTTAAGGGAGATCATACTGTACGGGGGCAGGGGTGAGGAGGAGAGCCTGCCCATGAAAATATCAGTAAAGAGGCCGAGACTGGTTTGGCTCAGTGGATAGAGCGTCAGCCTGCGGACTCAAGGGTCCCAGGTTTGATTCCGGCCAAGGGCATGTACACAGGCTGCGGGGACATCCCTGGTGGGGGGTGTGCAGGAGGCAGCTGGTGGTTGTCTCTCTCTCATCGATGTTTCTAGCTCTCTATCCCTCTCCCTTCCACTCTGTGAAATAAAATATTTTTTAAAAAAAGAAATAAAAAAAAGAAAATATCAGTAAAGAGGTTTATTTAGTATCACAGCCAAGTAAATAGTTGCACAGCCAAGTAAAGACAAGTGGTGTCCACTGTAGGAGAACTGGGTTTTCTAATTCCTACCTAATTAGGCAGTATCTTTTTTTTGTGTGTCTATATGGATGTTTATGGCCTTAAATATGGAACCTGAGATTTTTAACAACAGAGATTCCACATGATTAAGAAGAAATAGAGCCACTTTCAAATCTTCCTGTTATTTTAATTTCTGCAGCTGACATATGAAGACAATTAAGCATGGTACTCTCTGAGGGGAAAAAAAATCTTACCTCCATTGAAAGAGGCTGGACACGCCCTTGAAGACAGATGGAATGAAAATAGCACCCTACCTCCCTTAAGAACAACTGGGCGCCCTGGTCATAAATACAAAACAGATACAATTGTGTCTAAGACCGCCCCAACATTTCCTAAACTGAATCCAGTAGCTCCCAAAGCCGTGGTCGGCAAACTGCGGCTCTTGAGCCACATGTGGCTCTTTGGCCCCTTGAGTGTGGCTCTTCTACAAAATACCACGGCCTGGGCGAAACTATTTTGAAGAAGCGGCGTTAGAAGAAGTTTAAGTTTAAAAAACTTGGCTCTCTTAAGAAATTCCAACTGTTGTACTGTTGATATTTGGCTCTGTGGACTAATGAGTTTGCCGACCACTGTCCCAAAGGATCGTAGCCCTGACCTCTGAAACAATCACCTGACTCTCCTCTAGAGACGATGTTCGATGTTCGTGGGAACAAAGGGGTGTGGAGGGAAGGTTTCAATCGTTTTACCGGGTCCGCAGCGACCCCCATCTCTACTGGTGACTTCCCCGGGAAAGAGGACATCAGGAGAGAGAAAAAAGGATGGCCATTTTCCTTGTAATGTGAGCTTTTTTTGTTTTTAAGCTGTGAACTTTTTACCTTGCTTCCTTCATGCTTCCTTTGATCAATCCCTAGCGTAGAGCAGGGTTTCCCAAACTTCTCTCATGATGAGAATCACCTGGTGGAGTTGTTAAACAACAGATTCCTGAATCCCAACTAAGAAGTGCTAAACTAGAATTTTGGGGAACATATAGATAAAATTGTATACTTAAGTGCTCTACCTATATGTTCCCAAAAATTGTATACTTATCTAGTGCTCTAAGAGTATCTATATGTTCCCAAAAATCTATATGTTCCCCAAAATTCTATATGTTACCTATATGTTCCCAAAAATTCTAGTTCAGCACTTCTTAGTTGGGATTCAGGAATCTGTAGTTTAACAACTCCACCGGGTGATTCTCATCATGAGAGAAGTTTGGAGAACACTGCGGCAGAGCCCCTGCAAAGCGCGCGTGGGCTCCGCGCACCTTTGTGACCGACCCGGCGAGGGAGAGCCAGGAGCGTGCGCGCCGCGCGGAGAGGCCGGAGCGGAGCCGGCCGCCTCCCGCCCGCCCGGCATCGGCTTTCAAACCCCGGAGCCTCCCGGCCTTTGACATGCAAATGCCGTGCCGCGCGCCCGGCCAATCGCGGCGCTTCCCGGCGGATTACCTGGTGGCGGGCGCCGAGCGCGCGCGGCCCCGCCGGTGCGCCCCCGCGGGGGGAGGCGTGGCCGCCGGGCGCCCCGCACCCTCCGGTCCCGGGAGCCCGGAGCCAGGCCCCGGAGCGGCGCGCCCCGGGCCGCTGGAGCAGCCGCAGCCGCAGGAGCAGCCGCCGGAGCCCGGCGCAGAGGAGGCGTTGCGCGCGGCCGAGCTCCCATTGTTGGCGCCGCCGGAGGAGCCCGCGCCCCTCCAGCGAGCGGCGGCGGCGAGGTTTGAACTTGGCGGCGGCCCCCAGCGCAGCGGCGGTGAGTGCGGGGCGGGGGGCGCGGGCGCCCTGCTGCCTAGGAAGGAGAGAGGGAGGGAGGAGGGTGTCCCGCCGCCTCCTTTCTAAAAGGGTGTCCATGTCGGTCCCTGCGGCGATGGGAGCCCGGGTCTGGGAGGGTGGCCGCAGGGCAGCCGGCCTGGCGGGGGCAGGGGGCGCGCTCCGCTCTGAGGCCCCCCCTCCGCCCCCCAACCCCGGACTCTCTGGGCCTCGGCTTTCCATGGCGGGGGGGGGGGCGCAGAAACTGCTGCTCCAGGAAGAAAATAATTGCCGATTATTGACAGCAAGAAGACTTTTCAGGAGAAATGACCTGTGAAATGTTTTAATTTTGATCCATCGCTGCCCACGAGGGCCCCTGCGGAGTCCAGAGCGACCTAACTTTCTTCCTTGAGCCGGATCCGGTTCTGGAGGAGAGGCCCCGAATGCGCTTGGAAGGGCGTGCCTGCCTGCTCCTTCCCCCCACTTGTTGCGGATCTGAAGGCAGATTTTTTTTTTTTTTAAGAGGTGTTTTTCATGGTCATGTAGGGAAATGTAAATCGTGGAAATGAAATGGTGCCGGACACATGCTCTTTCTTCTCCGAGTTGCTGGAAGATACAAGTGGCTTGGCTGGAGGAGGAGAGCTTATAGAATTTCAGCCCATGGGGCATCCCGTGGGGATGGGGTGGGGTGGGGTGTGTCGTTCCCTTTCTCGCGTGTACTTTAGCTTTACTGGTTTTTTTTGGTTTTTTTGTCCGTTTTCGGATCGTAGTGTGGTGGTGGTGGAGGTGGTGGTGCGCTTTTGGACCGGCGGCCAATGGTTGCCCTCATGCATATAATCTCCATGGAGAGATTGCAGTGAGATAACCCGGGTGCAACAGGAAGTCCTTTCCTATTTCTAATAGGCTAGTGAAGGGATCATTTTCAATGAAAAGCATGCTGGTCAGACCAATGGCTAAAATCTTCCCCCAAATAATTTCCCCCAAGGAGTTGTTTTGCATTTTTATGAATTCTGATGGCTGTTTTGTCTTTTAATTCTGATATCTATTCTTTTTCTGGTTATAAAAGGTAGGATATACAGAAGTGAGAAAGAAGCCAAGTCATCCTTCACAGTAACATTTTATGTTCTGTTTGCGAAGGCCTCGGTTTTCACAGAAGCCCAGGCATTTGAAAACTTTGAGCTAGGGACATTTTTTTTTTTTTTTAATTGCTAATAAACCTGGCCAGGCACTAAATCTAGTCATTGACAAGGAAGTAAGCTTATACTTAAAAAAAAAAAAATGTTATAACCAACAATAACTTATTCACATGGAACAGAATTTATTGTGGCCGTTCCTCTTGAATCAACTCCCCACATCTGTTCCTGACAAATGGTTTCTGTTTGCGCAGCCTGTTTTGTAAATACATCTCTCTACCATTAAAGGCAAAGTGCCCAAGCATATACATCCCCCTTGCCAGAGCTTGTAGCGAGGCTCATAGAGTTAATATTTTTATTGGTCCCTGCATCAGAACTTCCTCACCATGTGCTTGATAAAACCCTGGAGAAGGTTACCAAGGGACGTTGTAGAGAATTCTCTTCCCTGGAGGTTTTAAGAATAGGATAAACATCCATCTGCGGAGGATGGCTTCCGTGCAGTTCTGCCCGGATCAAGCAAGACTAGGCCACCTATCAGGATCCAAATGGAGGAATTCTACACTCATTTCAGTCCTCCATGACCTGGGACCAAAGAAAACAATTGCCCCAACTCATCTGAGTCCAGGTTGAGGCAATGTCCTGTTTTGATTTGATTTATGTAAAACAAATATTCTTTTTTTTTTTTTTTTTTTTTTGTAAAAAAGTTAAAATTGCCCTTAGGACTTGTCCAGCCTTTTGTGTTTATGAATGGAGCATCCATAATGATTCCGTTACCTCCTAAGAAGGGATAGGTTCAATGCAGTGTAAGTTCTGTGATGTGAAGTAAATGAATGAATGGATTCATGGGGATTAAAAGCTCTGCCTCCATCTGGCAGGAAGGGCTGTATCATGATAAACCTCTGAGCGAAGGGTGTTGTGTATGCCCAGGACCTTACTCTGCTTTCGTCCCAATGTTCTCATTATCCTGTCTCGTCCGTTAAACCTGGAGCTATATATATATATATATATATATATATATATATATATATATATATATATATATTTTTTTTTTTTACACTAACATCTTACTTTCTCCTCAAAATGTATCCTTGACTTCTCATTTCCAACGTAGGAACCAGGTGGCACTCTTATACCAAAACCAAGTGTCTGTAACTTCGGTGGGAGGCTGTTCTCGGGCCCGGCCGTGCGGCTGGCCGTGTTGCTGGCTTCTTTCGGAAGGTCAGGGTTTCGTGGCGTGCTGCTTCCTCTGCCTCCTGTTTGCCAGAAGGATCCTGTAATTCTAACCACCGTGTGACCTCGATTGCAGCGGCACCTTCCTCCCTTTCCACAGTGTCACTTGATCGGGAGCGGCCACCCCTCTTTCTTCCTGCGGGATCACCGGGGAGGGGTTCACTCTCTAGGAAACGTCGTGTTGAAAAGAAAACGGGAAGCCACGCGTCTCCTGGCGGGACAGTGTGTCACCGGGCTGGAATGAATGAGCAGAGCCTCCATGCCACCCCCTCCAGTGGGCCGTAGTTTTCCGTGCATGCCTAGCGTGCTTCCTTTCGCTATAGTAACGCCTCAAGAGGGAACGGGAATACGGTATGAACAGTGGTCATTTCCTTTGTTCAGCAAATATTGGCTGTGTAGGAGGCAGCCCGGGAACTGGAAACGGGATCTTTGCCCTCAGGGAACGTGTTATAGAAGAGGGGAGATCAAACCCGTGAATGCACTAGGGCATGGCTGAGGGACTAGAGTACAGAGTTAAGAACTTAGATTTGTTGTAAGTTAAACAGACACCAACCCCCGTGATCCAACATTTCCACATCTAGATGTTGACCCAAGATAGCAGAATACAAAAGTGCACAAAATGACTTCTAAAGAATGTTCACCACAGCCTTATTTATAACTGTCAGCAACTGGAAACCACCCTGTGTTCATCAACAGGAGAATGGATAAACTGCGGTACATCCATACAATGGAGCACTACTCGGTAACCAAAACTCACGATAGGAACAACCACCTGGATGAATCCCAGAGCCATTGTGTTAAACTGGAAAGAATCTAGAGACAAAAGAATATAGAAGCAATTCTATTTCTGAAGTATCAGAATGGGCAAAACTGCCGAAACCGGTTTGGCTCGGTGGATAGAACATCGGCCTGCGGACTGAAGGTCCCAGGTTCGATTCCGGTCAAGAGCATGTACCTTAGTTGCGGGCACATCCCCAGTAGGAGGTGTGCAGGAGGCAGCTGATTGATGTTTCTCTCTCATCAATGTTTCTAACTCTCTATCCCTCTCCCTTCCTCTCTGTAAGAAATCAAAATATATATATTTTTTAAAAAGAATGGGCAAAACTAATCTATGACTTGCAGATGTTGGTGCTTGCCTCTGGAGAAGGGAGGATTGACTAGAAAGTGGTAAGGAGAGATTTTCTGGATCAGTGGAAATATTCTATGTCTTTTTTTTTTTTTTAAGTAATGGTTACAGAAATATCTACAATGATCAAAAGCCACTGAACCAAACACTTAAGACCTATGCATTTTGTTGTATGCAAAGCATTGGCTCAATTAGAACAACTTGGGTCCCAGAGGCAGACAAGGCTGCACATCCCATCTCTGTCTCTAGGTGAATGTTACCTTGGGCCAGTTAAATGCCTCTGAGCCTGCAGGCATTGGAGAGCAATAAATCTTCACAGGGTTATTGTGAGGATTAAGTTAGATAATGAAAGTGTTCAGCTTAGTCAGAACTCAATGAATGTCAGCTAATCATGCACCATGATAAAATATAATATGTGGTTTTGGTGTTGGTGATAAAATTAATTGTACTTTTGGTGAAAGCCTTCTTATTTAATATTATCAAGGACTTTGGAACATATTAATCAGCTAGAGGCCTGGTGCACGAACTCATGCATGGTGGGGTCCTCAGCGTGGCCCACAATTGGAGCCTATGGGGGGGCTGGCCAGCAGCGGGAGGTTGGCCGGCAGGGCTGCGGGGGAAGGGGCCCTGGGAGATTGGCTGTGGGAGCCTACTGACCCCTGGTGGTCAGTGCGCATCATAGCGACTGGTCAACCAGTCGTTCCAGTTCTGGTTGTAACAGTTGATTAGCCTGAGCATTATGTGTATCTTCTTTTTAATGGGTCCTTTTTTTTAAGGTTGTAGGGAATTTAAATTTACAGTTCTTTTTTTAAAAAATATATTTTTCTGATTTTCTTTTTACAGAGAGGAAGAGAGAGGGATAGAGAGTTAGAAACATCGATGAGAGAGAAACATCAATCAGCTGCCTCCTGCACACCCCCAACCGGCGGTGTGCTGGCAACCAAGGTACATCCCTTTGACTGGAATCGAACCCGGGAACTTTCAGTCTGCAGGCCGACGCTCTATCCACCTAGCCAAACCGGTTTTGGCTAAATTTATAGTTCTTGCCTACCTGGTCAAAATACCACTGGGGCTTTGCTTTGCCAGCACCAGTAAATCCCAAAGAGAAAAAATACCCACCAGGCAAACCCCTCTGTTTTTGACGACTGATTTGAGGATACTAGTTGAAGCTGAACTCCCAAACTAGGCTCACATCGTCCTCTGGGAACCTAGGTGAAAGGGTTACATATTATATTTTCTTCCAAATGCGGAAAACAATTCTTGATCTCTGTATCAAACCAATATTGTGCTTTTTAAACATAATAATATTTTTTTTATAATTATACAACTTGAATTTTCAGCAAAATACTTTGGACAGAGTGATAAGTAAAATACAGGAGTTTACTTAATCTATTAAGCTTCCTTCCCCAACCCCCAACCCCCCAAATATTTTATTGACTTCAGGAGGAAGGGAAATGGAGAGAGAGATAGAAAGATTAATGATTAGGGAGAATCATTGATCAGCTGCCTCTTGCACACCCCACACTGGGGATGAAGCCAGCAGCCCGGGCGTGTGCCCTGACTGAGCATCGCACCATCACCTCCTGATTCATAGGTCGGCACCCAACCATTGAGCCACACCAGCTGGTCAAGCTTCAGTTATTCAGTTCAGCAGAGTGTTTGCCCAAGATGTTTCCTATCCTTTGCCAGCTCCAGCAGAGGCATTTTGTTGTTGGGTTGGTTTGATTCATTCAGTAAACATAAACCATGTAGTAGAACATTTTATTAGCCTCTGGGATTCAGTGGTGAATGGGAAGGCATTTTACACTCAAGGGTTCATAGACACCCTGATTTAGTATAAAGGTGTATCCATTTCTCTGGAAATATTTGTCAGGGCAGAGGGTTGTCTCCCCCCGCCTCCCCCCCCAAATCCTCTCACCCCTCCCTCCTCTGCCCCGTCTTTTTTTTTAAAGCCTCTTGCTTATTGTGGAAGTCTTAAAATCCTGGTTCTTTTTCATTGATACTATTCTCTTAAACATCAGAGCCTTTTCTAATGTTTTCTCTTTGTTATTCATTTCTAAAAATAACAACAGCCACAACAAAATGACCTTATGTACAAAGGCAATTCAGTGTCCTGGGAAGGTCTTGGGCTGGGGAGCCAGGATGACTTAGGTTAGTTAGCATCTGAGTTCCACCTCCTACTAGCAATTTTAGGTTAAGTTCTTAAATGCCTTAAAAATCCGAGTTTCCTCGTCTGCAAAACGGTGATAAAAAATACCTTCACGGAAATACTAATACTTATCAGATTAAGGCTGTTATAAGGATTAAGGGACAAAATACATGTAAAGACAACTAGCTAATTAGCACCTGGCGGGTGTTAACTTCCAGTGTGTATTGAGTATTTGCTGAGAGTGGAGCCGCTGTCTGGAACTTGTTTGGTCCTCACCCTCCTCTGAGGTGGGCACTATTCTTATCTGCTTTTAAAGGTGAGGAAACCAACACCGCTGAGGTGAGGCGCGGAGGTGCCAGGATTGGCACCTAACGAGACCTTGCCTCTCACCTGAGGAGGTTCATAACCGATGTCAGTTTTCTCCCTAGGTAAATTTTTTTTTTTTTTTTATTGAATTGCTGCAAGGAGAAAAGAGCATGGACAAGTGCCCTCCCCTCCTTTGTGGGCTGCCTGCGAGTGAACGTGGGTGGTGGAGGCATGGATGGCGCCTGAGTGTGTTGTTAAATGGCTGTGGGTCCTCCTAGTACCTATCTGCTCGGGGGTGGGGAGACGCATGTGTGCAGGAGAGGTGCTAACGAACTTGTCACATTCTTCCCCCAACCCTCAAAACTCCGCCTGCCACTCACTCACTCTGACATTCTTCACCCCACCCTGCCCCAGGACTCCAACTGAGAAGTCAATTGGTGCCGAAACCGGTTTGGCTCAGTGGGTAGAGCATCAGCCTGCCTACTGAAAGGTCCCAGGTTGGATTCCAGTCAAGGGCACATACCTTGGTTGCGGGCACATCCCCAGTAGGGGGTGTGCAAGAGGCAGCTGATTCATGATTCTCTCATCGATGTTTCTTACTCTCTATCCCTCTCCCTTTCTCTCTATAAAAAATCTATAAAATATATATTTTTTAAAAGTAGTCAATTGGTGAACAAAAATGTGGAGAACCAGATGGCCTCTTAAGATTGGCCTAGACTTTGGGAAGCCCGTTTAGGGACTGACATAGGTGCCGTGTTATCTTGGTTTCCACCAGGAAGCCGGGGTGAGGATGTGTCCCGGAGCCCTGGCAGTCAGAGGCAAAGGAAACGGTTGATCCAGGATTTTCCCTGTTTCCACTGGTATTGTTATCTCAACTCCCAGATCCTGTTGAAACCTGAGCTAGAAAACTTTTAAGTAAAAAATATAAATCCCAGCCCTAGCCTGTTTGGCTCAGTGGATAGGGCATCGGCCCTCCGACGGAAAGGTCCTGGGTTCGATTTCATTCAGGGGCACACGCCTCAGTTTTGGGCCAATAGATTTTCCCTGTCTGTCTCCCCCCTTTCCCCCCCTAAAAATCAATGGAAAGAATATCCTTGGGTGGAGATTAACAAAATAAATAAAAATGAAAAATAAATCCTAGGTGGTAGGTTGGGAACTCTGTTGGTGTGATGAAGACATAAGAAGTCACATTGGCCAATTTATTAAAATAATGTGTAGATCCCGGGGGTGGGGGGAGGGGAATGTGGCTAATTACACAGACATGATCTCTTATTTATTTATTTATTTTACTCTTTTTAAAAATATATATTTCATTGATTTTTTTACAGAGAGGAAGGGAGAGGGATAGACCAGCTGTCTCTTGCACGCTCCCTACTGGGGATGTGCCCGCAACAAGGTACATGCCCTTGACTGGAATCGAACCCGGGACCCTTCAGTCCCCAAGCCGACGCTCTATCCACTGAGCCAAACTGATTTCGGCTGATTTCCTATTTAGATCTGAGCCGTTTCACTGGGCCCCACTAAGATGCTCTGTACCAGCGTACTGGACACCCGGCCTCTCCTTCCGTGCGGCTAAACAGCCCGTCTCAGGATCCTCTCCTCAGCCACTGAGGGGGCAGGTCTGTTTGCAGACCCTTCAGAGAAGCCCCCCAGCGTGCAAGGCGGTGCTGTCGGAGGCGATGGGCTGAGCGAAGCTAGAGGTAAAAGGGGGTGGGGGCGCTTACTGGACACCCCAGCCTCTCCTTGCCGCCCTGCGTTTGAAGGAGCGTGACTGTGTGTATTTGAAGTTCTGTCCACCCAAGTGAGCCCCGTTATCTCAGGGCAAAATTACCGGCAGACAAGTTTCTTCTGGAGCTCCGCTCGCTGAAGGAGGAAAAGAAAGCTGGAGGAAGAACCTAGAAAGATCTCGGTCTCTGGCCTTTCGAGGCTGCTTCGCTGTGTGTAGGCTCCATCCACTTGTCTCCTATCTGGACTCAGCATCGACGTGCGCGGCTAACGTTGGGAGTATGGCAGGACTGTCCCTGGAAATCCCTGTCTGCCTCCCTGTGGCCTCCAGCCTCCTTCCTCAACTTTAAGCTCTTTGTGATGGTTTCCATGGTTACCTCTTCACCACTAGCAGCTGGAATGCCACAGTGAGAGGAGACTGCCTCCCCTGCTGAGCGGGGGCTGGCCGGGCTGAAGGCCACTGATCTGCAGCTGGATCTGCAGCTGGATGTGTG
This sequence comes from Pipistrellus hanaki, assembly GCF_964339955.1. NCBI lineage: Eukaryota > Metazoa > Chordata > Mammalia > Chiroptera > Vespertilionidae > Pipistrellus > Pipistrellus hanaki. Next base: position 165,826,582 of record NC_140503.1, on the reverse strand, counting down.
ACTCGGGGTCACAGCCCACTGCCTTCGCTTTGTCCTGGATTCTGTGCCGTTCTCATGCGTGGCGTGTGGGGTTGTAGTGGAAGGCGGGGACAAGAGGTGACGTGCAGCTCACAGAGTATTTCCTGCCTAGGCTGGCCTGGTCTGGCTTGGCCTGGCCCCCCAGGACCTGCCAAACTCCTGCCTCATGCCCAGCCCTCTGTGTTAGTGCCTGGTGCAGGGGGAAGGACCTGCTCTGCCCTGTCAGATAAAACCTCTCTACCTGCTCCCAATACCATCTGGGCTTCTGCTCCCAATACCATCTGTCTGTGGGTTAGTGAACATTAACAAGGCCAGGCTCCAGTCTGGAGGGAAGTGGGTGTCAAAAGGAGGCCCTGGGAACTGGGGGGTTTGCATGGGGATTTGAGGCTCAAAATGAAAACACAACTAGCCAAGGGTTTGTCTTGACTCTGTCTCCTGAGATACGGCTAGAGGCTTAAATTCCTTCTCACGTGCAGTCCAACTGGCCCCAGAGTTAACACGGGCATTCTAACTACAGGTGGAAATTAAGCAGCCGGGTAGTGAGGGCAAGAGGTAGTAGACAGCACCACAAATCATCACTCCCTGAGGAAGACCGCTGAGTGAATTGCTGTGCTCTTCCTGGGACAAGGCGACTCACTCTGTTTTCTTTCCTTTTTTTTTTTCTTTTAAAAAAAATATATTTTATTGATATTTTTACAGAGAGGAAGGGAGAGGGATAGAGAGCTAGAAACATCGATGAGAGAGAAACATCGACCAGCTGCCTCCTGCACACCCTCTACCAGGGATGTGCCCGCAACCAATGCACATGCCCTTGACCGGAATCGAACCTGGGACCTTTCAGTCCGCAGACCGACGCTCTATTCCCTGAGACAAACCGGTTTCGGCACTAACTCTGTTTTCTAAAGATGGTCCAGCCCTACAAACACCTCACTAAGCCCTTAGCTGATGTGATGTTCACCATTTGGAGGACGGGTCCTGGCTTTACCGCTTCCTTTGTGATCTTAAGCAACTTGTTTATATTATCTGTGCCTCGGTTTCCATTCCTGTGAGAGGGAGACAGTACTTCGTAGGGTTGTTATGAGGATTTAAATGGTTAGGTAAAAACACTGTGTAAATTGTAAAGCTCAACGCAGATGCCAAATTTGTAATAATTTTAAATGACGTTTTGTGAATGCCACGCTAAAGACACAGATTTTTGTCAGTCTCACTTTCGTATTCAGAATTCCTCTGGGGAGGATAAGGTAGTGTTGGGATGAGTAAGGACCTACAGGATTAAAACAAAACAAACAAACAAGCAAACAAAAAAACACCACAGAACTCTAGACTGTATTACACTAACCCTGTAGTAACAAAAGGAAAGGAAAACGAAGGAGATATGTAAAAATTCAGTCCGTGGAACCGTAGTTGCAAGCACCTTGGAAAGGTACATTGTAAACCTCCAACAATTAACTTTTTCACAAATGGGCTGCGTTTCGGTACCTTGCCCTCCATTTAAACTGTGCTCCCAAAGAATATAAAGCAGCGCCCGGGGGAGAGCTTGGGAGACGGAGAGAGTCCTGCTTCGGGTGACAGCAAAGGTTGGGAACATTTAGGTGTGAGACTTGGAGGCATTTAAATAGCCTGGAATGCCTATTATCTACCCTAAAAAGCGGAACGAATCTTGCATCTTGTGGACACCAATGCGGCTGGCACGAGCTTTTCTAAAAAAAATGCGGGTGAGCGTCTTTCTAAGACCCAGTAATCCTCTTGGGCAAAGTGAGGATTAAGGTCTCCCTCACCACCAGGGGGTGAGCTCAGTTTTGCTAAGATTCCTCAGCCGATGCCACATTGACCAGTAGCTAGGGACCTACTTTCTCCGTGAGTGACAGCCTCCGTTTACATTGTTAATGTCCGCCCCTCTTCTCTGGGCATTCCAGGACAGGAGCAACTCATTTGCAAGCAGAAATGCGAGAGAGAAATGCTGGCTCCCACAGGCCACCAGCAGTTTCCCCTTTTTAAGAAATAAAAGGGCCCATCGTTACACCACCATCCTGGCACACCCACTAGGCGACTTCCCTATCCGCCTCTTTCAGATCGGCCACGTGGGTTGAATGATATTGGCTCCGGTCTTCCAGTGGTTCTCTCAGGCCTCCTATCGACTGGCAGCCTCACCAATAACACAGACAGCCCATTACACATGTTACCTGTTATATGTGGTACTGAATATGTATTACAATAAAGTAAGCTGGAGAAAAAAAAATGTAATTAAGAAAATCCTAAGAAAGAGAAAATACATTTATTGAAAAACTCTGCACATAAGTATACAGTTCAAACCTGTGTTCAAGGGTCAACTGAAGTGTATAGTCCTTAGGGTCACTGGGTTTGCCAACGGCCAGGTCTGGATTCCAGTTCTTGTTCCACTAGAGTTTGCACAGTTTCCTCTGCTTCTGAGCCTCAGTTTCCTTGTTTGTAAATTAGGGATGGGATGGCATCAAAGTGCCTACCTGAGAGATTGGTTGTGGAGATTACAATAAACTGTGGAGGTGGTAATTTAGCACCTGGCCTGGCTCAGAGCTCTCCATAAGCTAATTACACCCTCTGGGACGGCTGCTTTGATGCCTGCCCTCCGTGAGGCACGTGATAGGAGGGAAATTAACCTACTTACAACGTAAGAAAGTAGATGGAAAGGAGCTGAGTAGACTCTTCTTGTCTTAGGTGCTCTCTGTCTCCCTAGTAGTTATGATTTGTAATTATATATTTATACCGTTATTTTGCCCGTGCTCCCCATAAATTTGTAATGTTATAGAGGGAGGGGCTGTATCTGTGTTGCCACTGTTACAAGCCCAAGGCCTAATCTATTGTGTGGTTCATGGCTGACCCGTAATGATTGCTGGCTGAGTGAATGGATGATTGAGCTGGGTATAGAAGTCGGCTCTGAGCATGAAACATGCACTGTATCGTTTCAGCAGTGTGAGCGAGCAGTGTTAAGTTCTGAGTCAAGAGCAGGAAAACAGTCTGGGTATCAGTTGGGGGTGAAGGGGACCCTCGAAAACTTGCCTCATTTTTTTCTCTAGGTCAAGGGGGTTACGAGAGAGGTCCCACCTAAATCTCAGTAACTCCTCTTTCTTTGGAAGAAGCTTTCCTTTAAAGAAGCTTTTGGTATTAAATGTTTGCTATCTGAATCGATGGACTTTCAGGCTTGGAGAATCCAGAGTTAGGGACCCTGGCTTCACATGCCCGCTCTGGCACTTATACATCCCGACCTCAAACAGGTAACCGTCCCAATCTGGGGTTGTCTACATCTGCTGAATGGGAGCAGATAACACCTGCTCTGCTTGCCCTTCAGGATTATTAGGGCCAAATGCATCATACACAAAAGGTGCTTTCATGCTGTCATGTCTGATATTAAAACGAGGAATCGTAATGGTTCACTGGGAACGCGAGGCAGGAGCGAGAGCAGAAAGGCAGGGGCTGGCTTTTCTCAAGGAGGTTTTGTCTCCCTCTGCTAATACCGATTTCTGAGAAATCCCATTTCCTCTCCAATGAGTGAAGACGCTCCCAAAGTGAATCAGTGTTTGCAGAAACGACCAGAGTAAATCCTGCCTCCGCGTGAAGTCTTCCCGCTCCTCCAATTGGCTCCTGGGATACATACATCCACTTCCGTTTCCCGACCAAGACTTTCCTTTAAAAATATGGAGAAATTAGACTCCCAGGCTCATCTACTTGGGTGTGTGTGTGTGGGGGGGTTTAAAGCTAATTTACTTTTTCTGATAGTTAAAATGATAAATGTTCATTGGAAACAATTTGTAAGATACAGAAAAAGAGAAGAAAAATATCACCCATACTCTTAAGACCCCGTAGTAACATTTTGGCATGTTTGCTGGTCTTCTGTCTTCGTGCATATCTTCTTGTTTCACATGAGGAGCAAAAGGGAGATGTGGAAGCAGTGACAGGCACGCGTGGCGTGGCCTGTGGCTGATGGCTAAGAAGGAAAGCGTTCAAATCCTCCTCCTCCTCCTCGGAGGCTTGTAATGAGGGTGGAGCGAGGAGGGCCTGGCCCATGGCCATACTTCCACTTTTACTTCATTTCACTTTCTTTGTCTGTAATATGAGGACCATCACTCCCCTAGATGATAGGAATAGTAACTGAATAACTCTTAGAAGCTCAGTTATCTGGTACATACATGTGCCTAGTAAGTGTGAGTTTCTTTTCTGTTGGTAAGAAGTTGTCATTTCTTGCGAGGCACTCAGCGCTTTACGCATATCAATTCACTGAAGCCTCACACTGCCCTTTGGTGCAGGTGCCCTGGTCCTGTTTCATGGAGAAGGAACAGGTTAAGCAGCCTGCCCAAGGTCAAACACCCGCTGGGTGCTAGAGCCTGAACAGGAGATAAGCAGCGGCTCCAGAATCCATGTTGCTCACACACATCATGCAGCCTGCCACTAATGACTGCCACTGATGTACAGTCAGGCCCTGAGTGTTTCACAGGGTATCAAACCCTTCCAGTGGGGGAGTTATCATCAGTTTAACTATAAGGTCTTGCATGAGGGCCCTTAGGCTAAAACTCATTAGTCACCAGAGCCAAATCAATTTGTTTTGAGAGCCAAATTTTTTAAACTTCTTCTAAGGACATTTCTTCAAAATAGACTCGCCAGGCCGTGGTATTTTGTGCAAGAGCCACACTCAAGGGGCCAAAGAGCCACATGTGGCTTGTGAGCCACAGTTTGTGGACCCCAGGGCTAAGGTGACACAGACTTCAGTAGGTGGGAGGATTGAAGCCTAAAGTAAATCTGAGCAGATTAAATATATATTAGGTTATACTTTTGTTTATTTTTCCACACCCACCCCTTTCCAGTCTTTGTGCAAGGCTGACACGGAAATCGTTGGCTAAGATCTGGCGATAGTTAAGCTTATGGTTTCAGGGGAAAAATCAGAAATATGCTGAAGGCCAGTGGAATAAATCACACATGCGGATTCATCTGAGTGGTTTCAGGGGAAATCAAGTGAGAAAGAGCAGCAGCGAGAGAGACAGGAGGTACAGATGGACGTGGATCTGAGACACAGGCTGACGGGTTAAGTATGACCCTCCTGTAACAACCAAGCTGCCAGACCAGAGTGGGGGAGCCGAAGACAGAGAGGTTTTGTTATGCCTGTGATGAGAGCACCAGATAGGATACAGGCCTGAGGGGACACAGAACAAGCTCCTCGATGGTCAATAATGATTAAACAGAAAGAAAAAAAAGGAGACTAATGAAGGGACAGTGACCCAGAGGTTATGTCTGAATATATGGGTCCCAAAAGGTCAGCAACAGGAACAAGGGGATTTTAAAGGCAGAGCAATTTATTTGATAAATGCTCAGCCACCAGAAAATGAAGAACAGCTGTGTTAACCTAAGAACAGAAATCTATACCCACCAGTATCATTTCTTAAAAACATCTTGCAGACACATTCAAGACGCCGGGAGTGTGGACCTTCTGCACTGTAGGAGGCCGAGGGGACCGGTGCTGGGAGCTTATGGCGATGCCACTAGAGGCAGGATAGAGAGATGACAGTCAGTCCCGCTTCATGCACGATGGACGTGGAGCAGGATACAAAAAAAAGACATGTGGGAAACCAAGAACATGACTTAAAATAGAGCAAATTATGAAAATGAGTACACAGACACACCCAGCATCAATCCAAAGGAATGTCTCCAAAAGGCTCCCCTGGCCTGCACCCGGAGCCAAGGATGTCCAGACCGCAGACGTGAAGGGCAGCTGTGGATAAGCCAGGAGAGGGGGTACCTTCCAGGAATCGGGAAGTAGCCCCATAAGGTGGAGGTTTGTTTCTGTATTTTTTCACTTTGAAGCTGTTTCATTCATTCTACAATTTTTTTATTTTTTTATTTTTTTTGATGATTGGGGTTTTGTTTTTTGTTTGTTTGTTTTTTGGTTTGTTTTTTTTTTGGTGGATTTTGTCTTTTTGTGTGTGTGGTGTTTTTTTTTTCTTCTGGTTTTGTGGGTTTTTTAATTTGTTTTTAGTATCTTTAACCATTTGTACAGCATAAGCGTCTGTAGACACAAGTGGTGGGCCTTTTTTAATTAAGTTCAAAACATCGTGGCAGTTAACTGGTCAAGTAAAACACTGTTAGCTCTGAGTATCTTTTAAGTAAAAATAAGCTCATTTGGTAACATGTTTAATGAATGGCTCCGTCATCACCCTTCTCTACCTATTCTGTCCAAATCTGGGTTCGTGGTTCAGAATTGGTGACATAAAGTGAAACATACTAAACTGGGAAGAAGAAGCGTGAGTGGCTGCCAGTGGTTTTCACGGTGAGGACGATTCCACGTGCGGTTTGGCCAGGATATATACCACCTCCCGGTGTCTCCGTTTGTTCACCTGGAACATGGGGCTAAAACATTAGTTCTTGTCTTCTGGAAAAGTTAGGAGAATAGCTCTCGACACAGGGGAAGGTACACCCAGCTTTAAAAGCAAAGGCTTGACTAATCTGCCCCAGTCACGGGGTGCCCTGGTGGCACCATTTCCTGATGAGATCCAAGCGTGGCAGCCGTGGCCGGTTCCAGTCTGTCCTGGGGCAGGCAGCACAGGAACCACAGGTGGGTAGAAAAACATGTGACTTTGGAGACAGCCCCAGCTCCATAGACAGATACAGCAACTGGCCAGGAGAGGGAAGGGCCAAGTGAGGATCCCAACACGGGGGTCATTGGGCCAAAAGGCTTCCCGCCACTGATCCCGGACTGTTTTCCACCTGGATGGACGATGGAATGTCAAAGCCAGAAATCCTAGCTCTGGTGGGAGAAGGCATGTGCAGAAGGAGGTGACGGTGCGCAGGTGCCATGAAGGTAAAGAGGAACCTGCGCCTAGGAATGGGACTCCTCGCCGACTCCCCGGTCATCTCTCCCCACATCTTGAAATGTCAAGAAATCAATACCTTTCAGGGATCCACCCCCTCAGCCAAGGCCTGTCTGTTAGCACCTCTCAGATGCCTGCTTTCATGGTCTGTGCGGGACAAACCAGTCCACTCTCAGAGGCTTAGACCTCCGAGGACAGGCGCTGGAAGCATGCCGGTACCCAGACAGGTGGAATGTGGCAAACCCCCTTCAGAGCCCGGTGCTGGGGGCCGTCGGATCAGGGGAGGCCTTGGGGGTGGGGGGTGGGGGCGTTTGGAAATTCCACAGCCAAGAAATGTGCCCGTTCCCATGGCACAGTGCGTTGGCCACATGGGGCTTAACATTTTTCTCTGACTCCCTGGGAGTGAGGAGGAACAAGTTCCGGGGATGGTGTTAGGGACCGGGTTGGGCGGGGAGGGGCATTTAAATGGACACACACACACACACACACACACACGCACACGCCGAAACCGGTTTGGCTCAGCGGATAGAGCGTCGGCCTGCGGACTGAAGGGTCCCGGGTTTGATTCCGGTCAAGGGCATGTACCTTGGTCACAGGCACATCCCCAGTGGGGGGTGTGCAAGGGTCAGCTGATCGATGATTCTCTCTCATCGATGTTTCTAACTCTCTATCCCTCTCTCTTCCTCTCTGTAAAAAATCAATAAAATATATTTTAAAAATTAAAAAAAATAAATGGACACATACCAGGCTTGCCTGCAGGGCAGTGGAATCCAAACTATCTGAACTAGCTGGGGCTCGGGGGCTGGCATGTGCTGGGAGCTGCCCCCCTCCGAACAGAGAAGGGCTGCCCTGCAGGCAGATGTTCTCCTAGAGGTGAGGCAGCGGGCGGGGTCTCAGGAAACCCCGTCTGACCGTGGGCTTCTGTGAGTCCCATTTTTCACTTACCCATGGATGCTGAATTATAGGGGAGTTCATCCTAGCGATTGTGTCTTTCGTCCCCCTTGGCTGGAAAACCTGTTATTCTGAGGTTGGCAGTGCTCTACAGTGCTTTATAGAAACATAGACCTGGATTCACCTGCTTTTGGGCAGAGAACGTCCGTGACCTCCTGCTTATAGCTTTCCTCTTAGCTCTGTTGTTTTGCTCTCACTCCAGGGTTGATGTTCACGCGTGCTTCTTGTTAGATTCACGTGTGCCCTTGCCACGAACACCATCACGCTCACCTTCCTGTTCCCTGTGTGTGTTGTTTTTTTTTGCAGAGATGTGTGTGCAGCACCGGGTCCTGCAGATACCGGCACCTCTGACTCCCCCAGCCCGGAGCCCCTCACCGCGGACCCCCAGCACAGGAAGGCGGCATGGTCAGGAGGAGCTAAGCTTCGGCTGAAGCACAGGTAGGAGGCGCAGAGGTTCAGAAAGGGGGCTGGGAGAGGGAGTGGGGGCAAGGCTGGTGAAAATACAGGCTTGTGAGAGGGGCAAGGAGGGGCCGAACAAAACTAGCCAGAAGCTCACAGGTCAGAGGATAACTTAATGGCAGTTTTCAAATTAGGTTCTAGAGAGCCCCAAACCCCTGGGACGTAATCCAGGGTCCCTCCAGTGATATGATTCAAAAACTTTTAAAAATATATATCCGCCACTGTTTTTAAAACTATCATGAAAACCACTCAAAGTAATATATACCAACATCTTATACTTAGGAAATGACACCGTGTGCCAAATTGTGCAGCCATTTGCGCTGATGTTCACGTAAAACTCTTCTTGTCTCTAATTGAAGAATGTCCCAAAATTACCAAATTAGCCTAATAAAAAATTTGCGGCTTCTTATTCGTGCTTCTACGTGGTAGGTGGTGTGTGCTGGGACTTTGCACATCGCATTCAGTTCTCACACCGGTCCTGTGAGGTTTGCACTAGGATTCTACTACCCTGTTTCCCCGAAAATAAGACAGTGTCTTATATTAATTTTTGCTCCCAAAGATATGCTAGGTCTTATTTTCAGGGGATGTCTTATTTTTCCATGAAGAAGAATACGGTACACATTTATTGTTAAATGAAAATAAAGGAAATTTATTACCTGTATATGATACGGTAGTTGTCAACACAAACCAGACAAACTGTGAATCCTACAGTATCAAGAATTTACTCATTTATTCAATGACAATCATGTCATCATCTTCTGGAACATCATCATAACAACCCAATTCCTGAATTTCCTGGTGAATTTCTTGTGACTCCATTTCTTTCAGAATCAGTGGACCAAATCTCTCATGTTTAGCAATAGCACTGTCTTTAAACGAGTACTTCTTGCCAAGGTAGCCTGCTCGCAGTGCATTTGCAATGCAACTGTCAGTGATTTTCTCCCATGAATTCTTCACCCACGTCACAACTTCTTGCAGTTTAGGTTTCACAAAGTTTCTGAGACAGCCTAGGGGAGCCTTATTTTCGGGGGTGGGGGGGTGGGGATGCCTTATATTTCACTCAGAAGGAAACCTGTAAGTAGGTCTTACTTTCGGAGGATATCTTATTTTCGGGGAAACATGGTAGAAGGCGGTGGGTTCAAACTCACACCGTTTGGCCAGGCTCATCGCCACTAATTCTTTATGGCCCCAACAACCTGCAGAGCAGACCCAACTTCCTAGGACAGCCATGGCAATTCAACGAGATAAGGTACTCAAAGCACCGAGCCCAGAGCCTGCTCATAGGAAATGAGAACAAATGTTAGGTAAAACGAATGTCAGGTGGTAGTGTAATATGGTTATCTTACTGTGTAACTGCAGGTGCCTGATTAAGCTCTCACAGCTTCCAGTCTGCAGAATGAGTTTAATCCTAATCATAGCGTTGCTGAAAGGACTGAAAGTGCTAATACGCATGAAGCACTTCCGGCGGTGCCCAGTACGGCATCGCACTCTACCAGTGCTGCTGTTGGTGTCAAGTACCCCGATGTCAGCTGGGGATTCTCCTGTAGACACGTGAATTTGCATTATAAACATGTAAACGTTGTGTTTGATTCTCGTGTTTCTTCGTGTTCCTCTAATCTATAATTTCTTCTCCCTTCCTCCTTGGTTAAGCATTTACCCATACGTGGTGTCGTGCTTTGTGCTCCATCCAGTCAATCAAGACAAACGGATGATGGAAACGGATGATAGAAACTCAGGGCTTGACTCCTTTTTTTTTTTTTTTTTTTTAAGTATATTTTATTGATTTTTTTTTACAGGAAGGGAGAGGGATAGAGAGTAAGAAACATCGATGAGAGAGAAACATTGATCAGCTGCCTCCTGCACACCCCCTACCGGGGATGTGCCCGCAACCAAGGTACATGCCCTTGACCGGAATCGAACCTGGGACCTTTCAGTCTGCAGGCCGATGCTCTGTCCACTGAGCCAAACCGGTTTCGGCCAGGGCTTGACTCCTAATTCACTCTCAGTGAGCAGCCAGGTTAGTTCAGCCGGCACTTTGCCCTTCCCTTGGCCATGAGTCCGCCTCCCCGATGATACTGCCTTTGTGTTCTCAGGACTGAGGCTTAGGAGGCCTTGGGGGACCCCTGCTTTAGTAGTCTCCCAAACTGTGGGAAGCTTAAAGCAATTAACTCCCTTTTGCAGACAGGGGCATTTTTGCATGTGGAGGAGGAGGTTGTGGGTTTAGCCGTCAACATCATTCAAGGAATCGTCCTGATTTCAGTTTGATGAATTTTTATCAGCAGATGATTTTCCTTGCTTCCCTCCTCTTCCTGCCCGCAAAACAGAATTCTGGCATTTCTAAGCTCATGCTGAGAGGCTGGTTCTTCTCAGGAGACATTGCTCAGCCATGCCCTGCTGAGCTGCTCCCCATCTGTCCTCCCTCTTCCAGAGGAGGCATTGAACTCTAATTGGCCGGTGTACAGAGGTGACTGGGCGTGAGGTCCCTCCCGCTGGCACTAGGCTTGGCGAGTTCAGGGCGGTTCAGGCTGTCGGGGAGGAGCAGAGAGCGCGGGAGCGGGGTACAATGGCTTTTTACCCGCCTGAGTATGACATTCAGGTGGCCGGAGGGTTGCTATCTAGGATGTGTCTGTTTGCCACAAGGTAAGGCCTCTCTGACGTTAGAATAAGATTTAGTTCTTTCGTGGCAGGATTCTCAGTCGACAAGCCTATCACAGGTGTCTGTCTGATGTTGTGCTGTATCTGTTTGTAAAGAAAAATAGCCAGCCTCATGTTAAGTTTAAGCCCATTTCTCTAAATTGTCATGAAGATTATTATTTGAGTGCCTCGTGTAAGCCAGTGTACCACTACTATTTCTGGGAGGGGGGTGGGTTTTCAATCATTCTCTCTCCCACATATACTGTCGCTGTATTTTTTTTATGTGTCTATTTAGAGCGGCCTTTATGTATTTATTTCTATTGATTTTTTAGAGACAGAAGAACGGGGAGAACGAGAAATATCAATTTGTTATGCCACTTACTTATGAATTTATTGGTTGATTCTTGTGGGTGTCGTGACCAGGGATCAAACCCACAACCTTGGTGTAGCAGGATGACAGTTCTCACTAACTGAGCTACCCGGCCAGGGCTAGAACGCCTTTTAATCTCATTCAAATTAGCAATTGCTTTGTATTGTGTGCTCTGCGGATTTACTTCCCCATTTCCCTGGGGGATTTCTCACGGGGGGGGGGGGGGGGGGGGGGAAGGCTACTTACCTAAGTAGTAATAGTCAAGTTCTCTATTCTTGTTGCCAACATTTGCATAAAGAAATGAAACCCATGAATATATTCTCAGTTTTAAAGAAAAGGTACAGTCTTCTCGGGCAACTTCCAAGTTTACAGGAAAAGAAGTGTTGATTGCCATTGCTGGTCTTGCATTCTTTAACTTCGTTCTAATTAAAGGTCTAAATTCTTGGATTATCTTTTCCTTTTTCACAAAGTTCAGCTTTTATTCTGATCATCTTAAATCAACATTTTTGTTCGGAGTTATGCTAAGGATGCTTTTTGTTGAAAGGAACAGGTGGCGACAACAGTGGTGATAATGTTCTAGATCTCACGGTGACGTGGATATTTTATTATTATGGGCACTCAGTTTTATTATTATACGTTGTAAAGGGTGAAAAAGAAAATACAAACTCCTTATATTATAAAAGTCACACATAGAGAGAGGGATCACAGGGCTGGTTTTTCAAGTTTTATTTGGCATTCTTTCATTTGAAAGTAACAGAGAGCATTCTTCTGGATTTTATTATTTTCTCCCCAGCAGTGTCAGGTTAGGAGTGAGTGTTGGTGGAGGTTAAACGTCTTGTTGTAAGATTTAACGCGGGCGTATTGGCGGGTAAGGAGTCGGAGCAAGTTTTCAGCTTCTCCGCCTTACAGACCTTCGCTGTTCTTTTACTCAGGTTCCAGGATTACTTGAAATTTTTATTTTTCCATGAATAGTTCTTCTCCAGTATGATTTTTTTAAATAGAGATTCTTCTTTAGACCATTGTTTCAGAGTTTTGTCTAAAATTAATGCTTTCTGTTCTTTTCTCTGTTGTTGCCTCAAATTTTTTATTTGTGGCCTCTTCCTCTAAATGAGGAGAAAGAAAAACATAAGGAAAGAGAATTGGGTTTCTTTAGTGTTGGAGGCTCAGTGGTATTTATTTGTTTTGTTTAATGGAGCCGTGTTTGGGAGGAAAAATCACAACATAGATGTGAGCCTTTTGCCTCACACGAAAACCCTTTTGTTTTGGCAGCTATATAAAAATGAGTTAGCTTGATTTTGAAATATCTTGGTTGGTGTTTAGATTTCTTCAAACCCTCAAAGCACAGACTTCTGCAGGCTTACGCAGTAAGAAGGTGTGTTTGCAGCCCGTGGTGGGTTCCCTCAGCCCCGCAGCCCACCCAGTGGAGGGAAGAGCCGTGCACACCTTTTGGGGTGCCCTGCGGAGCCGCTCCCCGTTTGTTCAACAGGAGTCCCAAAGCAACTTTACCTTTAATAAGAAGGCAGCATTCAGGGGCACACACAATATTTCTAGTTTCTCTGCAACTCTCTGACCGACCCTTTCTGAGACCCAGGAGATTTATGGGTGTCTGCATGTGTCTGTGTGTGAAAGATGATAATCCGGCAAGGAAGTGATTTCTCCTGTCCAAGCTCTCGCGACATATTCAGTGGCTCAGAGAAATAGTAGAGAAGATATTCTAAAATCGTAATATCTGGAGAAATCAGCAGAAGCCAGTCCCCTCTTTCCTCCAACACAAAAAGCCTGGTTCCAGTCTGAGAGCTGAGAACACCAAGTTATTTATTGATGGCGTTGACGCTATTCCTTTACACTGTGCCGTTCTGTCGTAACGGAGTTTGAAAGTCAGTGAAAGACAAAGACAAATGCTGTTATGGATCAAAGACATTACAGCGCTGGTGTTAACTTCTGCCATGACTTATATGCCAGGGCTGACGTGTGGGAAGGAGAGCTGACTGTCCCTCTGCGTGTGGCAGAGTTGAGGGGAGGACGTTGAAAGGGGAATCGTGAGAAAGAGAACGTTTCAACATCATCGGCCTCTGGTCCTTCTCTTTCACGGTAATAGTTTGGTATGGTTGTCAATAAAGTTTAATCTTTAAATAATATTTCAGAACGGAGGATGGTAAGGAGGTAAATAGTGAAAGAATGTTGGGGCAGGTATGGAGGAATGGGGTAAAGTATCTTAATAGAAAAGTGTGTGTTTTGTGGGTTTTTTTTTTAGCTTTTATGCTGATTTTAGATGTCAGAGTCTTATGCTGTTAGGAGACTTCACTCTTCCTTGTGAGTCCATTGTCAAAGCCAAAAGTCCCCAGGGGCACATTATTGGGATGTGACCTTTAAAAAGAACTCTTTTCCAGAAAGGACTGTGTGTTGTTATGGGATTGTATTACCTAATGCATACTTCTCTACCCACTGAGCCACTTTTTAAAAATATATTTTTTATTGACTTCAGAGAGAACGGGAGAGGGAGAGATAGAAACATCAGTGATGAGAGAAAATCATTGGCCAGCTGCCTCCTGCATGCCCCACACTGGGGATCGAGCCCACAACGCAGGCATGTGGCTGCAATCAAACCCGGAACGCTTCAGTCCACAGGCCAAAGCTCTATCCCCTGAGCCAAACCTGCTAGGGCTGAGCCACTTTTTAAAGACACAGATGCATTATTGAAGTAATTGTAAAAGCCTTGAAATAGTTTGCTTGTTAGATTTTTCTGTGAATCTAAAAAGCCTGGGGTATAGCCACAGAAGCCATAGAAGCTAAGGTGAGGGGTGCTGTAAAGGATGAAAGGATTTCTCAAAACAATGTCTTTGCCAGCTCTGTGTTAGGGACAGTTACCACCTTTTTTTTTTTTGAAGGTGATAGGCTTTTTCAACTCTTTAAAAATTCTTTAGAGCTTTTCTGTTTCCCCTGAACCTGTAGAAAACATATCTCAGTGTGGGGTGGCTTTTATTCTGTAGTTCCTTCTGGATCTGTAAATGAAACATGTTATGAGTGTAGCTCAGTGTAATTTGACTTGCTCACAGTTTTCAATTGCTGTATATTATCATCATCAGTATTTAGGGCCTATCATTTTTCTCTAAACAGGAATGCCAAAAAAATCGTTGTTTAAATAAGAATCATCTATTCTTTTATACTAACAAAGATATAATTATAATCTTACCCAAATTACCTGTACAGTAATATTTAATTGTTGATATTGAGTTTGTTTCCCCTTTAAAGTGTGAAAGGGGCCATCTAAATATATAAAAGCCCAATATGCAAATTGTCCCCATGGGAGTTTGACCGGGAGACTGGTTGCTCGCTATGACATATGCTGACCACCAGGGGGCGGCATGGAACAAAGGAAGGCCCCAGCCAGCAGCTGGCAGCCAGGGAAGGGAGGTCCCAGCCGGCAGCCGGAAGGCCCCGATTGGCCAGGCCTAGGGACCCTACCCATGCACAAATTTTGTGCACCAGGCCTCCAATTTAGCAATGATTATCAAAAATTCAAGTTGATTTTACTTTGAGCCAGCAATTCCACTTCTAGGAGTTTCTGCAGATAAGTTAGCATAAATAGAAGACAGTGTATGGACATGGTTGTTTGTTGAAGCAGTATTTGCAATAGCAGAAGACTAGACATCAGAAAGCACCTACAAAAGGGGTGTGGTTAAGTGCACATGATAGATGCACATAGTAGATAGGGTGCCATGAGGCAGCTAACCGGAAAAAAAGATGTGAGGAAGCTCTGGAAGTACTGAGATAGAGAGTTCTACAGTATGTATTAAGTTCTTAAAAAACAAGGGTATTATACCACATTTTGTTGTGTTTTTTTTTTGTGAAAGGGGTGAAATAAAATTATACGTTCATATTTGCTTGAATTTGCATTAGAAAACATTGGAGAAGTTGCATAGGAAATTAGCCACAGTGGTTACCTATAGGGGACAGGAGAAATTGGGGGAAATGTTTAATGGCTTTTAAGTATGTGAATTAAATAAAATAAAAATTAAAAAAAAAAACACCAGAAGTAAATATGGGGAAAATACTAAGATATGATCAATTTTGGTGATCAGCACAAAGATGTTCTTTATATTAGCCTAAATACTATTTTTTAATGTATTTTATGGATTTCATACAGAGAGCAAGGGAGAGGTATAGAGAGTTAGAAATACTGATGAGAGAATACAACAATCAACTGCTTCCTGCACACCCCCTACTGGGGATGTGCCCTGCAACCAAGATACAAACCCTTGACTGGAATCGAACCTGGGACCCTTCAGTCTGCAGACCTACGCTCTGTCCAGTAAGCCAAACCGGTCAGGGATAACCTGAATATTTTTATATATTCCTGAAATATTTGATAATTTTTAAAATGGGATGAGGAAAAATAGGGGGGAAATAGTAGCAACACTTAAGAAGATCCTTAAGTAACAGAATTTACAGGATATATTGTATTTTCTTTCTTGTTTTCGTTTGAGGGAAGGGGTTAAACTAGAACCTTGTTAGGATGGACTTTGCCTTTTATGTCATTGTGCACTGAACCAACGATGGCTGGGCAGGCGGGTGTCAGGTGTGGGTTAGGACGTGCATTAGGAAATAGGACGTTTTACTTGGTAGTACTGATAGTTGTGTGCCTTTTGTATCCTTAGAAATTCGGCTCATGCCCAGCTGATAACTGGCATGGTTCAATAATAGTGCTCCCAGAAGAGCCCAAAGTCTCAGTGGATAGAGCGTCGGCCTGCGGACTGAAGGGTCCCTGGTTCGATTCCGGTCAGGGGCATGTACCTTGGTTGCGGGCACATCACTTTTGGGGGGTGTGCAGGAGGCAGCTGATCGATGTTTTTCTCTCATCGATGTTTCTAACTCTCTATCCCTCTCCCTTCCTCTCTGTAAAAAAATCAATAAAATATATATTTTTTTTAAATTAACTCTAGCTCTTAGAATTTTTTTATTTTCCAAGTCGTGGTTGTCACTGTCTCCATTTATGCAGAACATACTCACCCTTCAAGGCCATTGAATCCCACTCCCTACCGAGCCTTTCGGCTAACGGCAGACCCCATTCTTGATCACCAGCAGCACCAGCTTTTGGGTGTTTGTATCCTAAATGACTCTGTCACCTCCGTGGCCCAGGATGATCTGATGACTTGTCCCACCACCTGCTCTTCGCTCACGAGGCTTTGGCCACACTGTCCTGCTTCTTGCAAACCCCAACTTCACTCCCACCTGAAGGTTTTAGCATTCATTGTGCCTTCCGTGTTAAATTATCTGCCCATACATAACTCATTGTGTGGTTTGCGTCCTGGGCTCAAATGCACTCTCTCAAAGAGGCTGTCCCTAACCCAAAGCAGTACTCTTAATTACAATCCCACATTACCCGGTTTTATTTCCTTCCAAGCCTTTTTTTTTTTTTTTTTTTTTTTTTTTAATATATTTTTATTGATTTTTGTACAGAGAGGAAGGGAGAGAGATAGAGAGTTAGAAACATCGATGAGAGAGAGTCACCGATCAGCTGCCTCTTGCAGACCCCCTACTGGGGATATGCCTGCAACCAAGGTACATGCCCTTGACCGGAATCGAACCCGGGACCCTTCAGTCCCCAAGCCGACGCTCTATCCATTGAGCCAAACCAGTCTTGGCTCCTTCCAAGCCTTTTTACTGCATTAAAATATCCTGTTGCTTTACTTACATGCTTACTGCCCATCTTCCTACTCTGTCCACCCCATCTCCTTATAATGCTCATTGCTTAAAAGTTAAGAGCACATGGTTGCGGGCACGTCCCCAGTAGGGGGTGTGCAGGAGGCAGCTGATCGATGATTCTCTCTCGTCGATGTTTCTGACTCTCTATCCCTCTCTCTTCCACTCTGTGAAAAATCAATAAAATATATTTAAAAAAAAAAAAAAAGTTAAGAGCACAGCCTAAAGTGGTTTGGCTCTGTGGATAGAGCGTTGGCTTGCAGACTGAAGGATCCCAGGTTCGATTCTGGTCAAGGGCATGTACCTTGGTTGCGGGCACATCCCCAGTGGGAGGTGTACAGGAGGCAGCTGATCGATGTTTCTCTCTCATCGATGTTTCTAACTCTCCATCCCTCTCCCTTCCTCTCTGTAAAAAATCAATTATTTATATATATATATACTATATATATATATATATATATATATACACACACACACACACACACACACACACACAATATAAAAGTTAAAAGCACAGACTTAGGGAACCGGTGTCTGCATTTAAATACCAGCTCTGGTTCCCACTATTCTTGTGACTGGATCCGTTGCTTAATCTCTTATTTACCTAATTTTCTCATTAGCAGTCCTGTATCATGTAAAGATCAAGTGCTTGGTACTTAGTCGGCATGCAAATATTTTTTGAATGAATACTACTGATTCTGCTTAGTATTTTTGTGTGCGTGTCTGAGACTCCCCAACAAAATTAGGAACTCCTTGAGACCGTCTGTGACCTCCTAGAGCTCCAACAATAATTCATCACGTAGAGGGCACATAGTAGGTGGTCAGTGAATACCGCTTGAAATACTTGGACTGTATAATTGTAGATTTCTCAGAAATAGGCTTTGCATTCCTGAGTCCCTGCATGTTAGTACAAAAACCATTGAAGAAGGACATTGTGTCACTGGCTAGTTCCCGTTTCACCAGCCTACCCATCCCACGCAGTAAAGCTTCCTCGTCTGTGGCTGGGAATGCAACAAAAGGGCTTTGTTTGAATTACGCCCACACACAAAACTTAGTTTGCTCAAATTAAAAATTAAATTGTCTTCTGACTCATGATGTCGCGTACTTTTAAAAAATATTTCCTTATCTCCGTAAAGATCAAAGCGATCCCAAAATGTAAAAAGCATGCTGTGCTCTGTAGGAATGCTTATTAAATTATCCGCATCATTGAAAAAGTCAGTGAACAGCTGTTTGCATTTTTTGGGTATCTCAAGACACATGAAGTATATTTTTAAAGCGAGAGACTACTTGAAAAGTACTTTGCTTTTTAAAGACATATTAATGTACTTGGTCTCCCTACCAGAATGTAAATTCCTTAAGTTCATGCAAGTACATGTTTTTAATGTTGTCTGTCTTCTGTGCTGCTCCTGTAAGTTTGTTATTAAAATACATTAAACTATAAAAAAAATAAAGTTACAAAAGGAAATATAGTGAAAATTTTAAGTTTTCTTCCCCAGAGGCAGTCATTGATTCTAGTTACTCAAGTATTCTTACAGAAATATTCTTTTTAAAAAGTTGATTTGAGGGAGAGGAAGGGATAGAGAAGGAGGGAGGGAGAGAAGCATCTATATGTTCCACTTATTTATACATTCATTGGTTGATTCTGGTATATGCCCCAACCAGGAATTGAACCCACAATCTTGGCATGTCAGGATGATGCCCTAACTAGCTGAGCTACCGGCCAGAGCCCAGAAATATTCTTTACATTAATAAACATGTAGGTGATTATGTATGTTTTCCCCCACATACTTCAGAGTACTGAACACAAGTTCTGTACCTTACTGTTGTCATTTAGCTATACATTTTAGAGATATCGCCATATCAATATGTATAGAGCTATCCCATTTTTTTAATAGTCACCTAAATATCCCATTATATGGATGTACTACACTGATTTAACTATCTGCAACTGATGAACATTTAGGTTGCCAAACTGCTCTTTATTCAGTACCCATTTATACTGCCCCTAGCATAGCAGGAGCGTTGAGCTATATTTAGATCATCTTTTTCATTATTTCTTTCATTTCATCACTTAACTGTACATTTGGAAGAGTCTTATAAAACAAAGATTTATCTCTGAAGCCTTTTCTCAACATATGTTCTGTGGCCAAAAGAAAGGGTGTTGTTTTTTGTTTTATTGGGGTGTGTGTGTTTTTTTGTTTTGTTTTGTTTTAGGACTTTTTGAATAGTTTCAAAATCACTATTCTTAATGTATTAATAAACCTGTGATAAAACCCAATACACCCCACCCCATCTCACTCCAAGGCAAACAGTTACCAGCTTCCCAAGTTGGTTTCCTGTCTTGGCATTGCACATCTTGGGCACCTGTTTTATCTTTAGTAGGCTTTATTTCTTTATGATTTATAATTTTCTATAGGAACTGCTCCATTTGTTCTTCCTACCATTTGTTTTCTCTCTTCGCGGCTTCATCGTGAGAATAGAGGACATTGGCTGTGAAGTCCCTTCCAGTGTCCCCCCTTTCGTGCTATGAGCGTCAGGGTCTTACCTGCTCCTCGCTTCTCATCTCAGTGGGACTGGCTTACGTCCCACAGATTATACCCTCTGCCTCCACCTGTGTGCCAGCCCTTCCTCTTTCCTCCTCATGAGCCTTAAGGAGTACCATCCTCTCTTTATCCTGTACCTTGTGCACACGTGTTCACTCTGTCTCATAAACTTGCTCATACGTCTCTCATTGTTTATAACCAAACATCTAGGACAAAACCTTTTCACTCCCCGGCCCCCTCTAGTCTCCTGGTTACCACCGTCTTTCCTTCAGAACCAGCCGTGTTTGTTAAAGGGCTTTGCCGTCTCCGCCTTCTCTTTCATTCACTTCGTAGCCCACATCAGTCTCTGCCCGTCATTCCAATGCAGAGGCTCACTGGTTGTCAAATCCAGTGGGCCTGCTTGTACCTCGTCGGACTCACCTCTCCGCAGCAGCCGGAGGTGTTGACAATTCCTCCTCCTTGTTCTCCCCGCTGGGAGTCTGTGAAACTCCCATATAACTCTTCTAGTTTACCTCCTACTCCTCTGGATATTCCTTTTGGGAATTTTGCCCATTCCCCTTCCCCTAAATCAGGAGTCCTCAAACTTTTTAAAGTGGGGGCCAGATCACGGTCCCTCAGAGAGCTGGAGGGCCGGACTATATGAACTACTAATTCCTACTGTAACACCTCGGCTGCGCTCACTGCCCAAAAAACATGGTGGGAGAGAATTCAAGATGGCTGCTCGGGTAGGCAACTAGCCGCAGCCGCACACAACAATTTTAATAAAATACAACTAAAATATAAAATGGACATTACCCAGAACTACAGGAAAGTCGACTGACTGGAAATCCTACAACAAGAAGCAAGAAGAAAACCAGAAGGAAGAGCGGAGGAGCTGTAAAAACCTAAGGTACGGAGACACGCGGCGCGCGGAGAGGACGGAGCCGAAGAGGAGGGAGGCGAGTGCCTGGCGGGCGTTCCCTAGCGGAAAGGAGATAAACACTCCGACTGTGCTGGGCCCCCAACTGCTCTGAACCCCCGTTCTGGGCCAGACCCCGGGGACTCAGGCTCAGCCATAGGGAGCTGGGCTGTAAGTCGGGACCCCGGGGTAGCGGAGAAAGGAGGTCCTGGAGGCGCGCACACTGCCCCCAGAGAAGGGACGGTCGGCTGTGCCGTGGGATTGCCCTGACGGGAAGGAGACTGGGGCTCCAGACTGCTGTGAACGCCACCTCCAACTCCACTTCCAACTGAACTGAACCCCAATACCGGGCTCATTGTGGGAGAGCATAGACTGTTTGGCAGCAGGCGAAAATCGAGGGCACCTCTCAGAGGCGCCGGCAGGGAGCACTGAAGGACCCGCATAGGGCGGGGCTGACGGAAGCCAAAGCTGCAGGCTCCACCCTGAAACCCCGTCCCATCTGTAACTGCGAAATGCGACAACAAAATAGATCACAAACGAAAGAAATGGAGGACAAAAAGCGTCTGGATATAGAGTTCAAATCTACGCTTATAAGGTTTTTCAAGAATTTCCTAGAAAAGATGGATAAGGCCTATGAGGATATGAAAAGAGATCAACAAGAACTAATAAGGGATCAACAAGAAATAAAGAATACATTGTCTGAAATAAAAAATATTCTACAGAGTCCTAAAAACAGAAGGGAAGATCGCAAGAATCAAGTCAAAGATTTGGAACATAAAGAGCCAGAAGACACTCCTCCACAGAAGCTAGAAGGCAAGAGAATCCAGAAAATTGAAGATAATGTAAGTAACCTCTGGGACAACTTCAAGCGAACCAACATCAGAATTATGGGGGTTCCAGAAGATGAGAGAGAGCAAGATATCGAAAACATACTGAAAGAAATAGTGACAGAAAACTTCCCCCACCTGGGGAAAGAATTTGACTTACAAGTCCAGGAAGCGCACAGAACTCCAAACAAAAGGAATCCAAAGAGGACCACACCGAGACACATCATTATTAAAATTCCAAGAGCAAAAGATAAAGAGAGAATATTAAAAGAAGCAAGAGCAAAGAAGGTAGTAACTTATAAAGGAGCACCTATACGATTGTCAGCTGACTTCTCAACAGAAACCATGCAGGCCAGAAGGGAATGGCAAGAAATATTCAAGGTGATGAATAGCAAGAACCTACAGCCAAAAATAATCTACCCAGCAAAGCTATCACTCAGAATCAAAGGCCAGATAAAGAGCTTCACTAATAAAAAAAAGCTAAAGGAGTTCATCACCACCAAACCAGAATTATATGAATTGCTGAAGGGGGTTCTTTCAGAAGAGAAAGTAAACAAAGATAAAAATTATGAACAACAAATACGTAATTATCAACAAGTGAATCTAAAAACCAAGGAAATTAAAAAAATCTGATGAACAATATTAACTGTTGAATATAATAGAATCAGAGGTATGGAAGGGGAGTGAACTGACGATTCTTGGGGAAAAGGGGAGAGGGGGGCGTGGGAAGAGACTGAACATAAACTGTGCACCTATGGATGAGGACAATGGGGAGAGGGGAAAGGGCAGAGGGTGGGGTGGGAACCTGGTGGAGGAGAGCAATGGTGGGGGAGGGGGGGAAGGAACATTTGTAATAATATGAAAAAATAAAAACTTATTAAAAAAAAAAAAAAAAAAAAAACATGGTGGGCCGGATCAGACTCCTCTGCGGGCCGCATGTGGCCCGCGGGCCGTAGTTTGAAGACCCCTACCCTAAATTGTGATAGTTCTCAGAGACCCATCCTTAATCTACTTCCTTTGTCTCCCTATGCATTCTCCCCAAGCAGCTTATCTTTTCTCAAAGACCTTGTGTTTTGTGACTCCTCAGTTTCTATCTGCAGCTCAGACCTCAGTCCTCAAGACCCTGCTGCGTACTGGGCACCTCCACTGACCATCGCGAAGGCACTGACATTCGCATGCCCCAGAGGGAGCTGGCCAATATCCCCTCTCTTTCCTCCTCCCTCTCTCTACACCCTCCCCTACCCCCATCATAGCTCTTTATCTAGGTTAATAATACTCTCATTCTAGAAGCATAAAGACCATCCTTCCTCCTTGACTACACTCTCTTCTACACCACCCACACCCATGTGGTGACTAGGCTGGGTGGGCATTTTGCCTCCTCAGTGGCTTTGAGATTTGTTATCTCTTCAAGTTCATTGCCTTGGTGCCCAGCCCTCATTATCTCACCCTGGCCAATGCTATCGGTGACTTCCATTTCCGGGGAACACTGTCCAAACCCTCTAAAGTAGAGGTGGGGATGCCGAAACCGGTTTGGCTCAGTGGATAAAGCGTCGGTCTGTGGATTGAAAGGTCCCAGGTTCGCTTCCGGTCAAGGGCATGTACTTTGGCTGTGGGCACATCCCCAGTGGGGGGTGTGCAGGAGGCAGCTGGTCGATGTTTCTCTCTCATCAATGTTTCTAGGTCTCTATCCCTCTCCCTTCCTCTCTGTAAAAAAAATCAATAAAATATATTTTTTAAAAAATAAAAATAAAGAAAGAGTGGGGAATGTCTGGCCCTTGGGCTGTATTAAGGCCCTCAAAATCATTTGGTCTGGCCCTGCCCAGGCATTAGGGGTGAGTTAATTAAATGTATGACTAAACAAAGCAGGTAATTTTAAGTTGGTAACTTTGTATGGCCCTCGAATGATGTTATTAATATCCAAAAGGCCCTTGGCAGAAAATAGGTTCCTCATGCCTGCCCTAGAGGCATGGTAAGGTCTGCCCCCTCCTACACCTTCTCCTGCTGCTCGCTCTTCCCCTTAGTCATCATCGCTGCTTCTGCGTGTACTGTGTGCCTGCACATTTCTATGCATTTGTCATGCCACTTCTTCTACCTGGATGTGTCTCTCCCCCCTCCTCCCCTCCTATCCTCACCTTCCACCTGGAGAAATCTTGTGATTCAGTTAAAAGTGAGGCTTTCTGACCTAACCCCACAGTGTTAGCACCACCCGCTCTGTGTTCCCTGAGCATCTTGCTCAGGTCTCTAGTACAGCCGTTTACTTGGTTATTGCTTCTGTTATCCTGTGAATTGTTTGGGTCTGCTGGTACTTTATTGTTCCTCGTATCTCCCGTACCAGTATAGTGGCTGACATATGGAAAATCTACATGTCGTACAGATGTCCCGGGGACGAGTGCAAAGGAGACAGAGGTGAAGTCTGGGTAGCTTACATGGGAAAGAAAGCCTCACTGTTGTCTTCCAAGCACCTAGCCGAGGTGGAACGGCTCCGCCCGCCTTCACCGAGCCCTGCACGGCTCTCTCCACCTAAACCGCAGGCTGGTTTAGGGCTTCCCGCAACGCGCCTGGCCCTTCCCGGAGGAGGAGCAACAACTGACAACAGAGTCTGGCCGCCTCTTCGCTTCTCTCCTTGGAGGTTAGACCGGAGGGCTCCTGGGGAACGGCTGGCGCTCAGCACCCATTACCTCACCCTCCATCTCCACGCGGGAGAGGGACCTTCCTTCTGCGCAGCTTGTGGGATGTGTCAGGGCCTGTCCGTTTCCCCGGGGAGGGAAGAGCTGCTCGGCCCCGACCTGGAGCCGTGCACGGACCTGCCGTTGGGGGATGAGGCTGAAGGGCCTCCTCTGTGTTGTCAGGTGCGAGGCTGGTCACTCCTCACCCGCGTCCGGCAGCTCCTCGAGGCCAGTTCCTGGTCGCAGGACTAGCCGCCTGCTCCGGAGAGGGTCCTGCCGACCACGGGCAGGAAGGTGGCCGTCCGTCCTTTCTCCTCTGTCTTTTGGACCCTTTGGACCCAGTGCCTCCTGAAAAAGAGACACCGTTTTTTCGATATGTCCTGGTTTTTCCTGTGTAATTAGTCATATGCATTGAGCACGTAGTCATTTGGAAATGGGTTTGAGCTCGGGCTCTGGGACTTGGGCTCTGTGATGAGAGAACAGGAGCACCAAGAGGGAGTTCACACGCTGGCTGGAACTGGAAGGTAACGCAGGAATCTAAGTCAGTGAGGAGCTGGGGCTCAGGGGAGGTGGCCGGCTTCGAGAAACCGGGTGAAGACCTAGTTTCCCAGGAGCGGGCATCCGAGGGCTCACGGCAAGAATGCCGAACTGCTAAGACACGGAGCCCTTCACCCAGAGCTCCCCGTCTCCCTAGGAGAACGGGACCCATTCACCTCCGGGCGGTGCTGACGCTGTGGTCTGGGTTACCTGGGCCCTGCTATGAGGGTTAGTTATGGGGCAAGGAGACAGGAAAATTGTAACGTATTGGCTTTCGTTGTTGGTCTCTTGGTTTTGCATCCTATGTCCTCTCTTTAGCTCGGCTGTGCCGCTACTTCCTTCAGGTTCTTCCCTGGTTTCCGGGTGAGCAGGGTCTGTTCCCTCTTGGCCTGCGGTTACCTCCCGACTGGATGTGACAGCCACTGCCCGGCAGCTCCCTGCCTCGCAAGCATGGCCAGGGCCCATCAGGCTGTGAGCACAGGGAGTCTTAGGCCAGCCTCTGCCATAGGTAGTTACACATAGTCAGTTATTCCTGATCTTACTGGGGGCTCAGAGCTGGCTGATTCACCTCCATCCATAGTCCCTGCCCATTCCCCTCTCCTCTACTCACTCAGCTTCTTTCTCCCCTTCCTGTCCTACATTGTAGATCTCTCTGAGTGACTTCTCTCCCACTGACTTGTTTCCCTAGCCGCACTAGTCTTTATCAGCTCAATCATAATGAATGACAGAGGATAATTATGTTCAACATTTATGGAGCTCTTACTATAGGTCAAGTACGTTATTTCATTTTTAATCTCACCAAAAAAACACTATAAATAGATTGTTATAATCTGACGTTTACTGATAAGTAAACTCAGAGTGGTTAAGACTATAGGCTCTTTCAGTTCAATAAATATTTAGTAACTGCTGAAAATCTTATGTGTCTGTATCCCTTATGTCACACAAAATAAGTTTCCTATCACCAAAACCTTTCTTCAGAGAGTTGAGATATATGTATTTTTTTAAATCATTATCTCTCTTGGCAAGTCCTTCAGTGTCTTTCTTATACATTATTAAAACAGGGTTAACTCAGCCTCTTCGCTTAATGTCTTCTTTTTTTATAGGAACAAAGGCTTCTGGTGGAGAAGTGACTTTCTCAGGGTCATGTGGCAGGCTAATGGGAAATGCATGGTGAGCCCTGACCCGTTTGGCTCTGTGGATAGAGTGTCAGCCTGGGACTCAAGGGTCCCAGGTTCAATTCCATGTACTTGGTTGCGGGCACATCCCCAGTAGGGGGTGTGCAGGAGGCAGCTGATCGATGTATCATCGATGTTTCTGACTCTCTATCCTTCTCTCTTCCTCTCTGTAAAAAATCAATAAAATATATTTTTTTCAAAAGAAAGAAATGCAGGATGAGCACCCACGTCTCCTAGCACTGGGCTGGTATTATTCTGATGTACTTAGCACGTGAAGTCTTACTGGCTTCAGCGGAATGATTTCTCATTTGAATTACAAAAGTCAGTTTATTTTTTCATAGAAAAGTCATCTGTGGACATGCAGCTTTATCTGCAACACATCAAAGTGGATTCCTGGATCTCCAAAGTGTGTCTAAACTGCAGAAAAATTCCCCTCCCGTCTTATCTGTCAGAACTGCTCAGCGTGAAATAAATAAAATATATTTATTTATATGCCTGGTTGCTCACCTCGCTTTTCTGCCAGAAATAAATCACAGCCCCTCTCCGGCCTCTGGCCTTCTATAGTAGTGCAGTCCTTCGTCCAAGTCCGATCTTCAGTCTCGCAGTCCGAGGGACACCCACTCTTTCCCACTGGCTTCGTCCAGTCTTCGTTAGAAGGACGGGATGTTTATAAGTTGAAGTCACTGACTTTCCAACATGAGAGGCTGTTTTGGAGAGCGTCTTGCTGTTTATTCTGCTTACGTAACTTGGAGCAGCGTTGCCACCAAGGGTAGCCGCTGGTTTTATGTAGTTCTTACTAAGGAATTAAAATAATAGCATTTATCCGGCCTCGGGCTGTATGACGGAGGCCTTCGGAGTCCCCAGGAAGCGCTGTCCTTGGGAGCGGTGAAAGAATTACTCCTCCTGTCTTTACGTATTGATAAGCCGAGGCCAAGAAAGACCAAAGCAGCTTTGTGTGCTTTAAATTAACATAGCATAAAAAGTTAGCATGTCTGCAATCTAGGGGAAGCTGATGTGGGAATTCTTCCTCCCTCAGCTTTATTGAGATACAGTTGATACACTGTGCAGGTTTAAGATAGATGTACAGCGTGTTGATTCAGTACATTTGTAAATTGCAAAAAGTGATGGCCTCCAAAGGGTTACCTGCCACCTCCATCCCACCAGGTGGTTACCATTTCTTTACTGTGGTGAGAACATTTAAGATCTCTCTTAGCAACTTTCAAGTACTTGATGCAATGGTATTAGTTATAATCACTTTGCTGTACATTCATCCCCAGAACTTGTTAACCTTTAAAAAAAAAAAATTCAGTATTTTTACCTCTTAATATATATATTTTATTGATTTTTTTTACAGAGAGGAAGAGTTAGAAACATCGATGAGAGAGAAACATCAATCAGCTGCCTCCTGCCCACCCCCCACTGGGGATGTGCCCACAACCAAGGCTCATACCCCCGACCGGAATCGAACCTGGGACCTTTCAGTCCACAGGCTGACGCTCTGTCCACTGAGCCAAACCATTTTTGGCAAGATTCTGTATATTTAGAGAGAAAGGAAAGGAGAGGGGAAGAGAGACATCCATTGGCCCCTACCAGGGATCAAGCTCACAATCTGGGCAGGTGCCCTGGTCTGGAATTGAACTGGCAACCTTCTGGTGCACGGGATGATACCCAGCCAACTGAGCGACACTGGCCTGGGCAGAATTTGTTAATCTTTTAACTTGAAATATATACCCTTTGACCAAAATTCTCCCCTACTCCCCCAACACCTAACCACACTCTGAGACTGACTTTTTTAGGTTTCCCATATACTAAGTGGTATCATACAGTATTTGTCTTTCTCTGGTTTATTGCACTGGGCATACTGCCCTCCAGTTCCATTCAACTTGTTGCAATTGGCAGGATTTTCTTCTTTCTCATGGCTGGTTAGTAATCCATTGCATATATGTAGTACCACTTTTTTTAATATAGCACACTTATAAAATCCATTCAATTATTGATGGATACTTAGGTTTGTTTCCATGTCTTGGTTATCATGAATAATGCTGCAATGAACATGTGAGTGCAGCTATCTCTATGAGATCCTGGCTTTAATTTCTTTGGATCCATACCCAGAAGTGGGTTGCTAGGTAGTTATAACTTGAATATTTGAAGAGCCTCTATTCTCCCTCCTGCTGTTCTAATTGCATTCTTTCCAACAGTGCACTAGGGTTTACGTGGGAATTCTTCGTACTAGGTTTACTACAGTTTTATATTAGTTTGAAATTTGGTCAAAATGAAAATTAAAGTATTAAAAAGCAGAGACTAGCAATGGTAAGATAAATAAGCAGCAAAATCTACTTTCTGTGTTTATTTGATTTTTTTTTTAATCTCTGAGGAAAAGGAGACAGCATTCTTTTTTCAAATGCATAAACCACATTGGTGACAAGATCGGCTGAGAATGCTGCTGATGTTGGGGTCCCTTTCCTCGTCTCCCCAGGCGCAGCGAACCTGCGGGCCGACCACACTCGTGGCATTCAACAAAAATCGAGGAGAACCAACCCAGTGCCAGCATGATGCAAATATCTCAGGGCACGATTGGCACTCCTTGGCCCCAGAGCTACCATTCCAGGTAAGTGGCCGGAGCTGAGACCCAGGGGTTTCTGTCCTTCAAATGTCCTGCTCCCCGAAAGAACATTTTTTTTTTCTGCTTTGAGAACACTTTCCCTTATTTACCCTGAGTAGGATATCCATGTACCCAGTACCTTCCTCATCCTCTTAAAATTCCTAACCTGGGTATCACTCATCTTGAGCTCCTTGGCCAGGGTGGTGTGAAGCAAGGACAGCATTATTTTGAACTCTGGCTAGCTATCGGAGATATTTATTGGGTCTGTTGTTTCTCATACATTTCTCAGTTACACTAGAAATACATACTTCTTCCCTCAATGCTTCATGTCCTTTCTGTGAAGAGAGGATTCCCCTGCATTTTTGCAGACCAGGAACCCACACAGACTGGAATTCATCTTCCGATCTCAGGGAGTCAGGCTCTGGTGCTTGACCCCTCTTTGGGAGGGCTGGGTAAGGGTAGCAGTAGGGAGATTGGAGGGTAACCCTGGTGGGATTCATTCTCTGAGCCATCTGTGCTCAGAGAACAGAGCCCCACCCCCACAGTGGTTTTGCACGTTGGGCAGCCAGGGTTGAAGGCCTGTAGAAGGTTAGGTGCTTGGGGCTAAAAGGGTGGCGGAGGGACAGCATAATGGTAAGGCACTGGGTATGTCACGTCAGACACAGGCTTAAATCTCAACTTCACCTCCTACTGCACGAGCATGAGCAAATCGTGTAACCTCTCTGATCTTGGTTTCCTCGTTGGTAAAATGAAATGAAATGAATCTCTCAATGGACCACAGTGAAGGTTAAACAAAATAACATGTAAAGCATTTAGTGTAGTTCCTGATGACCAGTAGTTATAATAATTAGGCTGAAGACCTATCAGAGGCACAGTGAAACCTGGTAGTGAACTTCAAAGTTAAGGGCATCACCCAGCACACACTTATAAAATGCAAGTGTGCATTCACAGATTGCCCTGAACAGTGGGCTCTTGGGAGCCTCCTAACCCCTAACTTTAAGAGGCCCCCAAATCTGAAATCACACTACAACCTGAACAACATGCCGGCCCCAAGGCAGAGAGAAGACTGCTGCATCGGGTGCTCAGAACATCTGCTAAACGTGACTGTGGAGCTCCGAGAGGCCTCCGGAGGAGGGTGGAGTTGGCATCAGAAGTGCAATATTCTAAAGGCTGCGCTTCTCCATCTGTTTCCTCCTCCCCATCCCACCCTCCGGAGGGGTTTAGGCAGGTGGATCTGCCCTTGCTTCCCCTGACACTTGATTGTCAACCCAAAAGCACTGTGTGGGGTACAAAGGGAGAAAGGAAAACTCAGATTACCCACAGTGTGACGGGCTTGTGGATTCTCTTCTAACCCAGCACCGATCGCCCATGATTCCTGTCACTGCATGACTTGGGCTTGCAGCTCTGGCAGAGGCTTCACCCCAACCCAAAGCTCTGCCCAGAGGGTCCCACAGGGGCAGCTGTCCTGGAGAAGCGCCCCAAGTGCCTTTCTGAGAAGCACAGTGGCATCTAGTGGTCTCGTGTGCTGCATCAGCTTGCCGGCGTCCCTCTGACAGCCTTCCTTTAGTTCCAGAAACCCAATCGCAGTCCTAAGTGTATGAATCTGTTTCTCATTAAGTAGCAGGAGAATGAGGGGGCTCAAGGAAGGGGGAGAAGCAGGCGTAAGGAGAGAAGGAGGGAGAAATACAAAGAGATGGAAGACTTCACTGTCTGCAAACTGGCCTGGATTTCACTGAAATTGTGTTTCTGCTGCTCTCTGTCAGACCTTTGTCGCTGTC
Source organism: Pipistrellus hanaki (assembly GCF_964339955.1). Lineage (NCBI taxonomy): Eukaryota > Metazoa > Chordata > Mammalia > Chiroptera > Vespertilionidae > Pipistrellus > Pipistrellus hanaki. The sequence goes on along the minus strand of NC_140503.1, from coordinate 165,796,588 downwards.
TTCTTGCTGTCCTACAGAAATCTCACGCAGTGGTCCCACACTATTAAAGTACTTTAGAAGAGGCCTTGAAAAGTCCAGCCCAGCTGGCGTGGCTCACTTGGTTGAGCGTGTCCCATACAGGAGGTCACAGGTTCGATTCCCAATCAGGGCACGTGCCCAGGTTGAAAGCTTGATCCCCAGTACAGGAGGCAGCCAATTGATATTTCTGTCTGATCAATGTTTCTATCTCTTCCTCTCCCTGAAATCAATGAAAACATTTTAAACAAGTCTCTCAGTCCAGTCCCCTCACAAGGGGATAAAATAACAGTGTCAAAATACTCCAGTATCCATTGATTTGTTCATTCAAGCAAATACATACTGAGTACCCACTCTGTTTCAGATGAACGAGACATAAAAAGCTATAATACTTATTTGTTGCCCAAGATGTGTTCCATGGAATAGTAACTCATTACATGCCCCTTGGAAAAGTTTCTAGGGTCAAATAAGTTTAGAAAACACTGCTTAGTGTATTTTCCTTTCAGAACATTCCAAGAACAATAGTTTATTGGAGACTCAGAAGCCTTTGCAGTAAATAAAATTGTTTAACTTATTTAGCCCAGTATTTTCAAAAACATGTTTGATCAGCTAAGGAATTAATCTTCGGTAAACACACTGTAGGAGGTCTTTTCATACACTTGTTTTGTGCTTTTTGCTATGTTTTAAGTACCTAGAAAATATTTTTTTTTAGTACACAAAATAGAGAATGCAACATGTCCCGTTTGGTTAGTGCTATGAAGAAAATGAAGCAGAGTTACGGGGGCGAGGGGAGATGTGCTCGTTAGATAGTGAGTTCCAGGTGTTCTCTGATGCAGAGACGAAGGAAGGAGTGAGCCAGGTAGGAGCATTTTATGTGGTGGGGACGGGGAGTACAAAGGCTGCTGAGACCTGAGATGGGATATATTTCATGGATTTGAGTTAGTAAGGAAGCCATGCTGCTGGAGTGCCGTGAGCAAGAAGGAAGGAGAGCAGTAGAAAATGAGGTTGGAAAAGTAGCCAGGCCACAGTAAGAACTTTGACACATTCATCTTCAGGGTAAGGCTATTATCTCTGTTAGGACTGAAGACCTTCACTCCAGGTTCTTCTGACCCACTATTAGGAGTGCCGCCTTGGCCCGGCTGGATGGCTCAGTGGTTGAGCGTTATCCCGTGAACCTAAAGGCCCCCGGTTGGATTCCCGGTCAGGGCACTAGCTCAGGCTGCAGGTTTGACCCCCAATAGGGTGCGTGCAGGAAGAAGCTGGTCTATGTTTTCCCCTCTCTCTCTAAAACCATTAAAACTTTTTTTTTTTTTAAAGAAAAGTCACATTCTTAAAGTTAGCCACTAAAAATATAGTTTTCTCTTCCTTGAATTCCAGCACCAGTTTTGACTCAGAATATGGTCCTTCTAGACTCTTGCCATATACTCTGGAGACAGTCCAGCCAGTATGCATCATTACCTATTCAACCAACCAAGACACCATCTTGACTCACATGAGATCTAGAAGTTTAATAGCAGCTCCGTAACCTTTAACAGTGCCTAAGTGCCTATTCATGTAAAAGTGGAAACTCTTAGGCGAGAGCTCCTAGTGATTCTCCCTTCTTTAGAGAATCCTGAGTCACAAACATTTGAACCCTGGAGACTGCTGTTTGATTTTCTGAACCACTTGCTCCTTCCTATATGCCCTCCTGCCCCCAACATGCTGGGTAAAGTATATTCTAAGCTTTTAATTAAGGCTAATTATAAGGGGAATTTTGAGTTGAGGCAACTTTCTAGGCTGTGCAGTGCCAGGATTGAGAGTCTTCTCCCCTTCCGCGGCGAGGCTCCGAAAACCCCCTGGAGGAGGTGCTCACATGTGAGGTCTCACCTCCTACACCTACGAGAGGCTGAGCTCGGGCTGCGGGAGGTCACCCGTGGGTGACGGGCGTCGTGGTTGAGGCTTCGTGTTGTAAAGCTTCCCTCTCCTTCCCTGCCCTGTCCATGTTTTCTGACTCTGATTTCTCTCGGCTTTGTGTTCAGCTTTCTCCTCACCAATAGTCTCCAGTACAATTGAGATTCCAAGAAGGTTGCCAGGGTGGAAGGCCTTCCGTTCGATAAAAAAGGAAAGATAGTAACTAGAAACGTACACATGTATGCACAGTCTCCCTCACCCGTTCGCTCGCCTGGTCTCTAAGCATGTCCCCTTCTTCCCACAACGAGCCCCAAGAGACACGAAATCTCAGTGTCACTCACTGTTCCTCCTCTCCTCTTCCCCCCCTCCTCCCCCACCGCTCTCCTTTCTTGGCACACTCCATCTTTCCAGCACATAGCAAATCACGTGAATGTGCTGTCTGTGCCTGAAGGCTACATGGCTTCTTCCCGTCCCTCCCTTTGCAAGCCCGGGTGATTGATTAGAAGCGCACACGGGTTACTAACAGTGTTGGGCAATGACTCCTGGTAGCGGCGCACGGGGAGGCAGAGGGAGGCCAAATATGGCTTTTTTCACCCACCCTTCCAAACACCAAACAGCGTGCGCCAGAGTAAATATAAGCTGCGTCCTGTGCCTGGCACCAGCTCGGTGGCGCTGACTGCTTGTCTTCCCTCCTTCCAGCTCCTCTACAAGTGACCTCTCCAACTACGACCATGGGTATCTGAGGCGGAGCCCTGACCGCTGCAGCTCCCAGGGGAGCATGGAGAGCCTGGAGCCCAGCGGGGGATACCCGGCCTGCCACCTCCTCTCCCCTGCCAAGTCCACCAGCAGCATTGACCAGCTGGGCCACCTCCACAACAAGAGGGACTCGGCGTACAGCTCCTTCTCCACCAGCTCCAGCATCCTGGAGTACCCTCCCCCCGGCGTGCCAGGCCAGGAGCGGTCCGGCTCCATGGACGCCTCTGCTCAGGGTGGCCTCCTGGACGGGATGAGGCAGGCAGACATCCGCTATGTCAAGACCGTCTACGATCCCCAGAGGAGGGTGTCCGCAGAGTACGAGGTGAACTCGTCAGCCCTGCTCCTCCAGGGGAGGGAGGCCCCGGCCTCCGCGGACGGTCAGGGCTACGACAAAGGGCACCCTGTTCCTCGGGGCCGGAGGGGGCCGCCCCCCTCCTGGAGCCAGCAGGGCCCCGGTGCCTCGGAGACGGCCGCGGACAACCTGCCTCCGAAGGCGGGCGCGCCGCTGCCCCCCGCGCGGAGTGACAGCTACGCGGCCTTCCGGCACAGAGAGCGGCCCAGCTCCTGGTCCAGCCTCGACCAGAAGAGGTCCTGCCGGCCTCGGGCAAGCTCTCCGGGCGCCCTGAAGTCCCCCTTTGTGGAGGAGCAGCTGCATACGGTGCTGGAGAAGAGTCCCGAGAGCAGCCCCCCGGTGAAGCCCAAGCACCGTTATTCCCAGACGGCCCAGCCCGGCCAGCCTCTGCTGCCGACCGGCATCTACCCGGTGCCGTCCCTGGAGCCACACTTTGCCCAGGTGCCTCCGCCCTCCGCGAGCAGTAACGGCACGCTCTACCCCGCCCTGGCCAAGGAGAGCGGCTATGCGACGCCTCAGGGGGCCTGTGACAAGACGGCTGCCAGCCTCGATGAGAATGGAAACCAGAACGGATCCAGCAGACCCGCGTTTGCCTTCTACCAGCCCCTAGAGCGTGAGTCTCTGTCCCTCGCAGAGAGAACGCCGGAAACTTCAGGCAGATGTGTCCCCGTCAGAGTCCACTTCCCTCCCGTGCCTGACAACGTGAAGGAGGCCGAGCCCGCGCCCCTGGGCGCACCGAGGCCGGCGCTGCGTCTCACACCGCTCCAGGGCACCAGCCCACATCCCAGTGAGAGGAAGAGCCCCCAGGGCAACAAACTGGCCCCCACCTACCACCACATCCCGTCCCCCCAGGCGCAGGCCTGGCCGGCAGGCGATGGCAGGAGACCCTCCAGGCCCACGGAGCTCTGGGAGGGCGACTTCCAAGAAGACCACAATGCCAACCTCCCGCAGGGGCTGGAGAGAGAAGGCCCGAGCCAGAGCCCGTCTGGCCACTTTGGCAAGGCCAAGTCAGCCTTCTCCTCTCTCCAGAACATTCCTGACAGTCTCAGGAGGCAGAGCAGCCTGGAGGCAGGAGGCCACCCCAAGGCAGAGGGCCCTGGGAGGAAAGTGGTGGTTCCTGATCACCGGAGCCATCCGGACAGGCCGGTTTCCTGCCCGAGGCCCGAGGGGAAAGCCGGTGCGTTGACCTCTTTCCCACTTTCGGAGGCGAGGCCCGAGGAACCAGAGCCGCCCTCCCCGCCCGGCCAGCCGCCGTCCAGCCTGGGCCGGAGGCGGCTCAGCTCCAGCAGCACCTCGGCCCTGCCCCCCGGCTTCCAGTACGGGAAGCCGCACTGCTCCGTGCTGGAGAAGGTCTCCAGGATCGAGCAGCGAGAGCAGGGGCGCCAGAGGCCCCCGAGCGTGGGCAGCTGCTCCGCCAATGGCTACGCCTACAGGCCCGCCAAGCTGGCCCCGACCTCCAGGACCGACTTCCAGGAGACACGCGCCAACACCCACCTTTCCCAGTCCGCGGAACCCCTGGGCAACGGGGAGCAGCAGCCCTTCAAAAACGGGGACCCGAAGCTGGAAGAGGTGTCCTGGCAGCCTTACGGTGGTCAGCAACTGAAGAGGGGCGCCGAGGGCAGCCGGGGCTCCCCGCTGCAAGGCAGCGAGCATCCCCCGAGGCGGGACACCCACCTGCTCCGCAGCCAGAGCACCTTCCAGCTCTGCGGCGAGGCCGGGCAGGATGCCCGGTGGCGGGACCCCAGGCCCGGCACCCCGGAGTCGCCGGTGCTGGAGGCGCCCTTCAGCCGCGCCTACAGGAACAGCATCAAGGACGCGCAGACCCGCGTGCTGGGGGCCACCTCCTTCCGGCGCCGCGACCTGGAGCCCGGGACCGGGGCTGCGGGGGCCTCCAGGCCCTGGCGCCCCCGACCAGCCTCGGCCCACGTGGGGCTGCGGAGCCCGGAGGCCCCGGCGGCGTCCGCCTCCCCGCACACCCCGCGGGAGCGGCACAGCGTGACCCCCGCCCGCGGCGGCCGGCCCGCGCCCCCCGTGGTGGCCACCCGGAGGGGGCCCCGCCGGCGCCTGGACCCCGAGCAGAAGAAGCGCTCCTACTCGGAGCCCGAGAAGATGAACGAGGTGGGCGTCTCGGAGGAGGAGGAGGCCGGGCCGGCACCCCTGAGCGCACCCCTGGGCGCCCCGAGGCCGGCGGCGCTGCGCTGCCTTCCGGAGAGCTCGGTGGCCGACCGGCGCCGCCTCTTCGAGCGGGACGGCAGGGCCTGCTCCACGCTCAGCCTGTCGGGGCCCGAGCTGAAGCAGTTCCAGCAGAGCGCCCTGGCCGACTACGTGCAGCGCAAGACGGGCAAGCGGCCCGGGCCCGGGGGCCTGCAGGAGCCCGGACTGCAGGAGCGCACACCCGGCTCCTACCTGCAGCCCCTGCAGCCCGGCCTCAGCGCAGCCGCCAGCCTCTGTTCCCTGCGGGAGCCGGGCCTGCAGCCCCGCAGGGAGGCCGCCCTCCTGCTGGCGGCGGGCGAACCCCCGCGCGGGGCCCGAGACCGCAGCAGCTCCTTCGCCAGCGGCCGCCTCCTGGGAGAAAGGCGCCGCGGGGACCAAGCCCAGAGGGAGCTGCCCGGTGGAGCAAAAGGCAACCAGAAGGCGGACAGGACCCCCCCGGGGGAGCCCTCCTCGTGGGGGGCCGCGGCCGGGAGGGCCGCCAAGTCCATGTCGGCTGAGGACCTGCTGGAGCGCTCGGACTTCCTGGCGGTGCCTGTGCACGTGAGGTCACGGTCATCTCCCACCACCCACAAGAAGCTGCAGGTAGGTGCAGCCAGCAGGTCCTGGGTGGGCATGGCCTTTGGAGCCCTGGGAGCTGTATCGCTTCTCCTCTCTCCCCTCCTTCCCCTCATTGATGCTCCTTTTATTATACATGCAGGAGAGGAGCATTTGTTGTCAAGAGATCATTTCTTCCTCGGTGCCCCTGTCTGATAGCCTTACAGAGACAAGGATAAATGTGGATATTCATGTGGTTGTATGGATGTCTTAAATAGATACGTACATCTTACATAGATATCTTTATATGTTTGTGTGTGTATGTGTGTATATAATACATATTATATATAATTGCTTCATTTTAGGAGGTCACTCACCTCTCAGTGCAAGAGTGTGTGGTTAGGAAAAGTTAGGGATTATATTTTTTTGCCTTTTTTTTTTTTAAATTCAGGGAATAGAGGCTGTTTCAAGTTTTAAATATTTTAGCTTTTCACTCTCTATGTTTCTGTTCGACTTTTGCATTTGCAAAATAGAGTTATTGATTTTAAAGGGTTATTGAGTCCCAGGCCCTCAGCCGAGTATGCTTTACCAGTAAATTTATCTCATTAATCTTCATAATAATCCTATGCAGTAGAGCACATTATCCAAATCAAAGCCCTGTTTCTCTGACTCCCATCTGAGCTCTTTCTGTGTACTATCCTGGTGAGGCAGGAGAATGAATCCCAGACATTTAGTTCTCAGACAAAAGGGTTTTCTAATAAAGGCTCTAAACTATGCAAAGACTGTGAAGTGCTTTCCGGGGGAAATTTCAGGCAGAGCTAAGAATAGACCTGAGCTCTCTGACTCCTGGGCGTCTATTAATTTCCCTGTAATTCTTAGCCCATCCTCCAGCTCCACATTTTTCTGCCAATCAATGGCCTCCCTCATGGCTCCCTCTCCACTTAAGGAGATAGGAATTCACACATATGTTAGCACAGTGGAGACCATCCCTCCATTCCCCCTCTCAGATTCTGTTTTTCCTGGCAGAGAAGTCAAGGATTGGGGGTTGTGTGTGGGAGGCGGTATTTTGTGGAAACAACTTCGGACAAAGAAAGATTCAGTCATTGCTGCCTGAGAAGTATGTTTACAGCACTGCTTCTGAAACACACATACACACAGCCTTCTGAGCAAAAGCACTGTGCCCTCCCAGGTATTTCCTGTTCATGGATATTCAGAAATACTTTCTCTCCAGTGTAAACTCAAACACACACAGATCTATAGAGGCAGTCCTCTGTAAGACTTCACTAGCCATCTTCCTCCCCCTCAGAATGAACTGAGCTAATTTCCACTCCTCATCCTACCACTAAAACCCTTTTTAAAAAGTATTCATTTTTATTGCTATGAGAGAAACTTCCTTTTGTTGTTCTACTTATTTATGCATTAATTTGTTGTTTCTTGAAAGTACCCTGACTGGGGATCAAACCTGCCGCCTTGGGATATTGGGACAATGCTCCAACCAACTGAGCTATCCAGCCACGGCACTAAACACTTTTAAATCCTTATATGTAACATGCAGTTGCAGCTAGTTTGATGGGCTTCAGCCATTCAGTTCATAGCTACAGAACAAACATTTTCTTCGTTTTGTTCCACATGTTTTAAAGAAAACAGAATGTTCAGGCAAAAACTGGATCCTCTTCAGTTATTTCTATTTTATTTTATTTTATTTTATTTTATTTTATTTTATTTTTTTAGCCACCACTAGATGTCATCATCCTCTCTTGGGGAATCAGTTAGATATGAATGTTATTTTGCCTTCCCTCCACAAACATTTCTCAAACCTGGTTAAGTGGAAAATAGAGCTAAACATAGGTGGTATAGATTCCTCCAAACCCAGTTACGTACTTTATATCATTTGAAAAGTTTTTTAGAAAGACAACTAAATACAGAACGTTATTTAGACACCCTGTTCAATAGAGTACCATATTTAGATATTGTAGTATTTAATTTGGGGACTATGACACCAGAGGAGGAAACTGTTTCAAAACTAAATATGTTATCTGTGCTGTTTTGCTCCTACAAATTCCGCAAATAGGTTACCATCCCCAGATTATAATTGTGCCAACACTGTTCTTGGGGTTCCTTCTTCCATCAGCCAGACCTTGCCTGCCCTGGGACCTGGCCATGGCATGTCTGATCCATTTTCTTCATAACTTATTTGTAGAACTAGTTACAAACAAAGCAAACGTAGTCTCACCACATAATTATTGTGGTTATTTCAAAATGTTACATTCTTTTCTTCTAAAAAAAAATTCCAGGAACTTTATCCTTAAGAATTGGTGAGGGCGTTAAGGATTTTTCTGACCTCAGCTTCAGAGAACTCCATGAAACTAAGTGACCTTGTAAGAGCAAGCATGTCAAACTCGCGGCCGGCAGGCCAATGCCTCGTTTAGGTCACAATATGCTTCCTGTAGAGACCATCCATCTGTGTTAAACCCAAAATATGGGGTCTGTTCTGGTGCTGGCTCAGTCCTCGGCATCCTGAACAAATGGTACTTGTCCCGTCCTGCCGGCCAGATGCTAAGAGGGCAGGATTTTACAAGCTTTGGGCAAGGATTCAGCTCCTTTTCAAAAGTTTATAAGGACAGTTTTTGCCTCCAAAATAAGGTCAGCATGGAAATAAATTCCTCTGCTTAGGAAATTGATTATTCCTTGGCCTGAAGTAATGACTGCAGAAGGCTGCCACCACGTGGAAGCAGAGACTCCTCCGATCCTCAGCAGGCCTGGCCTCTCCTCAGCCGGCTGTGGGCCACTCTGAAACCCGCAGCCCCGTTACCTCTCCTTTCATTCCCGGTCCTCTCAAAGATGTAAATGCTGAACAAGTGGACATTAGTGATGGAGCTGACGGGCACAACAAATTCTTGCCTATTTCCTACTTTTTGGAGACTTTGGAAAACAACCTTTCTTAAGTAGCTGGGCCCTGCAGAAAAATAGTCAAACATTTCTGCCACTGAGACAGAAATGTATACCTCTTCACAGCATAGACCTAAAATGCAAAAGAGGCTACAAAAATAAACCTGTGAAAGAAGTAAGATTCCTAGTGAGGAATCCCATCCCCCACCCCCACCCCCCACCCAGATGCTGGTTAGAGGCTTGTCTTTTTCTCACTGTGTTTTCAGAGACCTCGGTGCATGGACTCTGGAGAACGCAGCTTATAAATCATGTTTAGCACCTCTCAACCGGCACCCATTCCAGCTTGTGGATAAAGAACAGAATCAACTTTCCACAAAATGTAAAATTACAAACAGCTGCTAATAACCAAATGTGTACTAGGTGCCAGTCATTGTACTCAGTGTTTTTATTATAAGTATGAAATTAATTCTGACCTCTATGAACAGAGGTAGATACAGTTGTTATGCCCATATTATAGATAAGGGCACTGAGGCACAGAAAGGGTAAGAAATTCGCCCAAGCCCTAACTGGTTTGGCTCAGTGGATAGAGCATTGGCCTGCATCGGCCTCCTTAAATGAAAAAAGGCTGAGGGGCAGGGAGGGAGGTGAGAGTTAAACATCTTCTATGTAAAACTTCAGCCAGTGAATCTATTTCATTTTAAAGTTTATTCATTACTGTTATTTACCTTTTAAATTCCATTTTAAGATTTTTCAAGTGGATTTCCAGTTCATTTTAGCAGATACTTGACACTGATATTCCAAAGTGGATGACTATTGTTGTCTTCATATCTCATTGGTCACAGAGATATTAGGATTTCTAACTCAGAACCCAAAGCAAGAGTGAGGATTTGCATTGACCAGGCTTTAGATCTATAGTTTTAAGTATGCTATGCCTCATGAAGAATAAAAAACCAGTAAGTCAGTCATCAGAAATCAGGAATAATTAAAAAACAAACATTTATAACTATTTCTTCCATAGTCCCAGCTTTTCTCTAAATTGCCCTATGCCTACTGTACACTTCTTACTAGTTTGTAGTAAGAAATAAATCAAGTCTTCTTTAACAGTGAACATATGCCTAATCCGAACAAGTAAATACAACAGAACTTTATCCTCCTCTAGCTTTTACTGGATTGGGAAGGCATTTTCCTTCTGTCCAATTGATTTTGTTTTTTTAATCACCACCCGAGTACACATGTTGTTGTTGTTGTTTTATTATATATATATTATTCCAGAGAGGAAGGGAGAAGAAGAGAGATAGAAACATCAGTGATGAGACAATCATTGATAGCCTGCCTCCTACATGCCCCCTACTGGGGATCCAGCCTGCAACCTGGGCATGTGCCTTGACCAGGGATGGAACCATGGCCTGGTTCATAGGTTGACACTCAACCATTGAGCCGTGCCAGTTGGGCCGAGGATATGTTTTTATTGCTCTCTAGAGAGAGGAAGAAAGACAGACAGACAGACAGACAGGTTGCACTCTTCTCTGTGCACCCAACCAGGGATCAACCTGGAACCTTTTTGGCATGCATGACAATGCTCCAACCAACTTTCATTGACAAGAGATTTAGAGTTCTCTGACAGCCTATTACTGAGTCTGACTTCCTTATTTTACCCACACTAACATAAATATCAACATGGCTCCTACTATAATTCAAAGGAAATGACAGAACGGAAAACTCTATTTAAAAGTTATACTGGGTTAGGAGCTTGCAGAAGACCTACGCTCCCCCAATTAATTATTGGCAAAGCTTCACATTCCTGCCCACAGAGAAGGTGCAGCAGGGAAGGACTTGAAGAGGTGGACCACACGGTTCCCTGGGGAGCAGGGATTCCCCTTCCCCAAAGTGATCATTGAGCAAATCAGAGACATATTTTCTCGAAGCACTGATGTCTCATTGCCGCCACCTCAGCTACCACGCAGCTTGCTAAAATCACAAAGAAAGACCCTGTGTTTTGAAGCGACCATGGTTTGAATCCTGGCTCCTCCACCTACTTAACTGTGTGGGTGGGTAAACTACTGAACCGTTCTGAGCTGCAATTACCTCTCCCCTCTCCATTGTTCTAGATTAAATTACAGAAGAAATGGCATGTGCCTAACACAACTCCAGGCTCATAAGTTGAGGACTGTAAGGAATTTAGCAGAGTGTCTGTGACAAAGTAAATGCCCAGTAAGGGAGAGCTGCAGTTACTACTAATCTTCGAGGGTTGGTTTCTTCTTTGTGCCTACTACCTTTCCTCTTTTATTGCTGATTAGACCTGCACCACTGACTGGGGGTGCGGGGAGAAAAACACATGGGGTGGAGAGCAATGAGCTCTTTGGACAGATTAAGTGATGAAATAATTGCTGAAATTAAATGAGATAATGTGTGGGCTTAATTTCTTGTTTTCTACCTGACTCCTAGTAGCATAAATAATTGAGAGCTAAATATTTTGTCATCAATAGCAACATTGTCCTAATCAGGGACTTATTTGCCTGGGCAAAACTCTATCAAAAACTGGCCTAGGATCCTTTCAGGAAACCAATAATACCCTTATTAAGAACAAAAAACAACACATAACGACTACCTGAAAAGGCCCTCAGATAATTGGTATGACATGTGGGTAAAACATTTTCAAACCCAGAGAGAACGTATTTCAGCTTGGATACACGTCAGATTCATATCTTCTGGAATTATAAGTCAGAACATCGGAGGTCTTTGCTAAATGTCATGCACTCTCCTGTCATCTCCCGCGTTTCCTATGGCTGTTGCAGAAAGTTGGCCCTTTGGCCGAAACCGGTTTGGCTCAGTGGTAGAGCATCGGTCTGCGGACTGAAAGGTCCCGGGTTCGATTCCGGTCAAGGGCATGTACCTTGGTTGCGGGCACATCCCCAGTGGGGGTTGTGCAAGAGGCAGCTGGTCGAGGTTTCTCTCTCATCGACATTTCTAGCTCTCAATCTCTCTCCCTTCCTCTCTGTAAGAAATCAATAAAATATATTTTTTTTAAAAAAAGAAAAAAGAAAAGAAAGTTGGCCCTTTGAATTGATTTTTGTCATTTCAAGGGTAGCAGTTGTTTTGAACCCTGGAGATAGTTATCAGCCTTCTCTTGCTTAGAAAGTGCCCTTGTGAAGAGAAGCACTTGGTGAGACAGATGGAGGTTGAAATCCTGGCTCTGCCTCGGAGACCTGTGGGGAGCTATCCTCCAGGCCTGCTTCCTCACCGGTGCAGCGGGGTCCACAGTCCCTCCCGGGGCTTTGCGGAGAAATGGGGCAGTATGGGAGAGCGCCACCATGGTGCCTGACAACAAATAGCAGGCCTCCAGTGACTATTCTTGCTCCTTCCTGTCTCCACCCCCTCAAGGAAATGTGTTGGTGATAACGCTGTGCCTTTCTTGTGTTTCAGGATGTGCTTTTGGGGGAAGATGGTGGCTCTGGTCTTGTGAAGGCGCCATATTACTTGGCTGGCCCTGGACCCAGGTATGTGTGATGCCCTCTGCCTTATGCATGTGGCTGGAGTTCAGCGTTTGTGTGCCTCTGAGTAAGGAATTGAAATGGGACATTGTGTCCTGTGTGCCTTCTCCACTTGTCTAGGCTGTGGGGAACTTTTTTATTTATAGACAACTTTCTCTAAAAATGGCACTTGTTCAAAGTAGATTTTGAGTGTGTGCTGGTAAGGCAATGCTTTGCTTCTAATGAGCATCGCATCAGAATCGTTCGTGGGTGTGCGCGTCTCCTGCTCACCTGTGCTCTCACACTCGAGGCCTCTCTGACATGGCTGATCTCCCCCAGTTCTGTGTGCAGAGGGCCAGCCTGGTGATTAAAGTGGTCAGAGAGGAATGAGCGTTTCATGAATGGCTTCACACAGGGAGGCAAACTCACAGGAAACACCTGAAATTAAAAAAAATAACGGTCCTAAATCATAATGTTTAGGCACTAAAGGATATACTGTAACAGTAAAAGTCATTGTAAAAATTTATCATCAGCCCTAGCTGGTTTGGCTCAGTGGATAAAGCGCCGGCCTGCGGACTAAAGGGTCGTGGGTTTGATTCCGGTCAAGGGCATGTACCTTGGTTGCAGGCACACCAGTAGGGGGTATGCAAGAGACAGCTGATGGATGATTCTTTCTCATCGATGTTTCTAACTCTTTATCCCTCTCTCTTCCTCTCTGAAAAAAATCAATAAAATATGTATATTTTAAATAAAATAAAAGTAATGCTAAAAAAGCACACAAAAAAATCAAATAGCTCATTCATAAACAGGGCTTGAATAGCCCGGCCTGTGTGGCTCACTGGTTTAGTTTTGACCCATGAACCAGGAGATCATGGTTCAATTTCTGATCAGGGCACATGCATGGGTTGCAGGCTTGATCCACATGTGGGGCGTGCAGAAGGCAGCTGATCAGTGATTCTCCTTCATCGATGTTTCTCTCTCTCTCTTCTTCTCCCTTTCTCACTCTCAAATGAATAAAAAACATTTTTTTAAAAAAGACTTTTGAAAAAATAAAAAGGACTGGAATAGACATTTCTCCAAAGATAATAATTAGGTGGCCAACAAGCATATAAAAAGATATTCTATATCACCAATTATTAGATAAATACAAATCAAAACCCCATTAAGATACCATCTCACACTCATTAGGATCATTAAGATAACTATTATTGGGGGGGAAAAGTGTTGGTGAGGATGTGGAGAAATTGGAACTGCAAAATGCTGCAACTGCTATGAAAAACAATATGAAGACTCCTCAAAAAATTAAAAATAGATCTACCATATGACCCAGCAATTTTACATCTAAGTATTTATCCAAAAGAGTTGAAAGCAGTGTCTTGAAGAGATATTTTCATACCCGATTTCAGCAGCATTATTCAATAGCAAACAATCCAAATGTCCATCAGTGGAAGGATAGCTAAACAAAATGTGGCCCATTCATACAGTGGGGTATTATTCATACAGTGGGATATTATTCAGTCTTAAAAAGGAAGGGAAATGCTGGCACAGGCTATGACATGGATGACCGTTGAGGATATCATGCTAGATGAAATAAGCCCATCACAAAAAGGCATACTCTTGATTCCACTTACGTGAGGTATCTAAAGGAGTCAAATTTATAGGAACAAAGTAGAAAGGTGGTTGATGGGGCTGGCGGAGCTGGGAAAAGGAGTTGTTGCCTTCAAGGTACAGAGTTTCAGATCTGCAAGATGAAGTTCTGGAGATCTGTTTTTGCAATGACATGAATGGTTCAAGTAGCAAAATTTTTTTAAAAAAAACTATATTGATTTTTGACAGAGAGGAAGAGAGAGGGATAGAGAGTTAGAAACATCGATGAGAGAGAATCATCTATCAGCTGCCTCTTGCACACGCCCCACTGGGGATGTGCCCGCAACCAATGTACATGCCCTTGACCGGAATCGAACCTGGGACCCTTCAGTCCACAGGCTGACGCTCTATCCACTAAGCCAAACCGGTTTCGGCTCAAGTAGCAACATTTATGTTATGTGTTTTTTATCACATGAAAAGAATGCTATGAAGGTGGGGGGTAGAGAGGGAATGAGACTACTTGGTCTCAAACTCCGTTCTTGAATATTAGGATTCCTGGATACAGATCAACAGATGCTTGCCTTGCACACTCTGTTATCAAAGAGACTCAAATCTCTCTTATCCTTTATCCTTTTGTTCTTGAAAAAACACAAAACAGTCACCAAGAAGAGGCATTATCAGCCAAATTAAGCACGCATTTTACTCAAATAATCCCTTCAAAGATGAAACAAACCAAAAGCGTGTGTCAAGGTGTCTTCCCTAAAAAGCCTCACGATACAGAGGAAGGAAGATGAAGGTCCCCGAGAATCCGTCACAGAGCCATCGATTCCAGTGGACTCCGTGTCCTATTGGAGAATGCTACCTTTAAAAATGGTTTATATTGTACAGTTTAAAGAGCAGTTGGGTAGAAAAGACATTGTTTAACAGACATTTACTAATGGTACTGTGTGCCACGGGTGCCACCGTGAATGAGATGGGCAGCGCAGAGCACGCCTGGCGACCCTCCTGCCTCTGCTTCCCGCACACCCATTTGTGTGCCCGAGGATTATGAGTACCGAGCCGATCTTAGACAGTGAGAGCGTCCTGGCAAAAACCACCTCTGAGGGAAAAGGGTCTGTGATGGAAAGGAAGATGTTGCATCTGAGAGGGAGGCAGAGAGGGAGAGAGAGATGGGCCCCTCGTTCAACTATCTGCATTTGTAAAAAAATTAAAACAAAAAAACCCGGCCAGGACTGGTTTGGCTTAGTGGATAGAGCGTCGGCCTGTGGACTGAAAGGTCCCAGGTTTGATTCCGGTCAAGGGCATGTACTTTGGTTTCGGGCACATCCCCAGTGGGGGGTGTGCAAGAGGCAGCTGGTCGATGTTTCTCTCTCATTGACCTTTCTAACTCTCTGTCCCTCTCAATTCCTCTCTGTGTAAAATCAATAAAATATATATTTTTAAAAAAATACTTTAAAAAAAAAAGAACGAACTGGCACAAGAGGGGCTCATTGGGTCTGTGCGGTCTTCAGTGAGCTGCATTCCCCCTGCCACAGGCGCTCAGACGATTTCATGGCAGGCCTGTGCCTGTGCCTGTGCCTGTGCGGCCTCGGACTTGGGGCTGAGCCACGCTCCCTCAGGATGCTGACTCGCAGGCATGCTAGTCAGGAATGTACAGAGGATGGTGGTTTGCGGGAGATATCCGTTCTCCTCAAATCAACTCTTGCATGGCCGGCAGGCTGGCAATGCTGCCCACTCTTATTTTCTTTGTTCTGTCCTTTTTGTCCTGCAGGACACAATAACCAAAGTATTGGAAGGCGCTCGGGTTTTCCTCGGAGCCTAGCTGGGGGATATCTGTTTAAATCACCTTGCACCCTCTCTGTCCAATTTTGTCAGTGTTTCCCCCAAGGTAACTGCTCATTAGCTCCTTGGGTGAGAAGCCCTCCATTTCCTCTTTACGTTCCATTTTAAGAAATGAAAACACTGCTGAAACTGGTTTGTCTTAGTGAATAGAGCGTCGGCCTGCGGACTGAAAGGTCCCAGGTTCGATTCCGGTCAAGGGCATGTACCTTGATTGTGGGCACATCCCCAGTGGGGGGTGTGCAAGAGGCAGCTGATTGATGATTCTCATCGATGTTTCTAACTCTCTATCCCTCTCTCTTCCTCTCTGTAAAAAATCAATAAAATAAAATAAAATAAATGAAAACACTAAGAGACTAAGAAAAAGTTGTAAATAAAACCTTCAAATTCAGCAGCTTTCAGATGCTTTCAGAACAGACTGCTCCTCCCCACCCCCGCCCAGGAACGGCAGTGGGAGAGAATGAGGTAGCATTCTCATCCCCTGAGGCCGGAGCTGGCTCCAGAGTAGGCCTCAGAGCACCTGAAGACATGTACCCACTTGTTTCTTTCCTTTTTATACCCCGAAGCCTGTCCTCCAAGCCACCTTGTGTGGGTGGTGAGGGTGGGAGGTGGGGGCAGCGAGGGAAGGCGCCATGTGACATCTCCTTGAAGGAGGAGGTCATGCCTGTCTGGCCTTCTATTTAAACTCGGTTCTTTGCGTGAGCAGTTGGTGGGGGAGGGAGGGAGCGTGCAGCTTTCCGGTCGGTGCCGTGAACCTGGGCGCGGGGTTGGCTCCTTTCTCCAGAGCCGTCATGCTTGTGCTTGTGCTTGTGCCCCCTCCAGGTCCCTCGGCTGTCCAGAACGAGGCGAAGAAGAGATGCTAGCGCTCCGACACCAGCCCAGCCCCCGATGGGGCGGCTCCGGCTGCAAAGCAGCTGGCGCCTCCATCCCCAGCGACTGCCCCGGCCAGCCGGACCCTCCGAGGCCGGCCAGCAGGATGCCCGGCCCCAGGCCGCTGCCCACGGGGCTGCAAGGGCATCTCACAGACACCAGGGCAGGACCCCTGACCCCACTCAGCTCCGCCCTGCCTTCCCCTGCCCCCTCCAGCTACTGTGCACCGGCTGCCGGCGATCAGCCGGCCGGGAGGGACGGTCCGACGGGCCAGCAGCCTCTCCCGCCCTTCACCCCCGCGGGGACGCACAGGAGCAACGGCCTCAGCCCGGCCCAGGCTCCCCGGCCCAGAGGCCAGGAGCCCCTCAGCCCGGAGCGCGGGGCAGGGGACCGGACGAGGAAGCAGCCGCCCCCGCCTCGTGTGAAGTGGGCCCTCACGGTCCGGGAGAACAGCCTCCCCGAGGAGGCCTGCTCGCCCGCGGTAGCAGGCCCGAAGCACTATCGACAGCAGCAGAGCCTCCCGAGCTCCAGCAGCGCCTCCGACCCAGACACGCCTCTCGGGGCCCCGCGCACGCCGGGGAGGATCTCCCTCCGCATATCGGAGTCCGCCCTGCAGGCCTCTCTGCTGCTGCCGCGGGAGGACTACGATGACGAGGTGTTTGTGAAGGACCTGCACCCCGCGTTCGAAGCTCTGCCCCTGCCCCCGCCCCCTCCACCGCCTCCACCGAGCCAGGAGGCCCCGGTGAACGGCTGGGAGGACTTTCCTCCCCCGCCGCCCCCGGCTGTGTGCGAGGCGCCGGACGGCGAGGACAGCACGGAGCTCCCCGCGAGGTGAGTGGGCAGATTGGGCGGGGCAGGCCCTCGGCTCGGGAGGAGAGGGTTTCCCTCACTGGTGAGAGGATTTCACACTCCAGGCTTCCCAGGCCCTCCAGCTTTTGGCCCCTGGAGAGCCCCGGCGTGGAGGGGTGTATAGCTCAGCCCCTGACGTGGCAGGTGGACGCTCTTGTTCACTTTTGGGTGGTGGGTTATACCAGCGGGCATTGGGCAGCAAGGAGTGAGAGCGGTGACACCGAAAGCCCTCGCCCAGGGGGCAAGTTCGCTTCTGTGGGTCCACGTCCATAGCATCCCTCCTTCCTGCCCCCGCTATGAATTGGTTAAGGAATGAGAGATAAGAGGAAGGCATACAGCCGAAACCGGTTTGGCTCAGTGGATAGAGCGTCAGCCTGCGGACTGAAGGGTCCCGGGTTCGATTCCAGTCAAGGGCACATACCTTGGTTGCGGGCACATCCCCAGTTGGGGGTGTTCAAGAGGCAGCTGATCGATGTTTCTCTCTCATCAATGTTTCTAACTCTCTATCCCTCTCCCTTCCTTTCTGTAAAAAAAAATCAATAAAATATATTATTAAAAAAAAAAAAAGAGAGGAAGGCGGGCAGCAGACAAAAACATCACTTGTATTACTGAGAGAACGGATATGGAGAAGAGGCTTCCCTCCTGACACTGAGCCCCCAGATTAAATAGGTTTACTGCCTATTCACAGGCCTTGCCAGACACACACATACACACACACACACACACACACACACACGTGTCTTATTTTATATACAGGGTGTCCAAATATGTATACACACATGTTGAATAATTATAAAGGCAGTATTTATTAAAATACATTTCATTTTCAAAATGGAGCTATCAGCTGTTAAAAGTGTGTGTACATTTTGGGGGCACACCCTGAATAGATGGAGAGAGAGCACGAGAGAGAACAAAAGAGCATGCCTAGAGGCAGCCTTGCTCTTAACTAGAAGAGCTGGACTGTGACTGGTCCGGCTGTGGTTCCCTGCTCTTCCCAAAGGCAGTAGGAAGGAATCGAGAGCAGGGCTGAAGGTGGTAACGCAGGGAAAACCTGCTGTTGGAAGCCGGAAGAATGAGGAAGAAGCATTCCCCAGCACACACTCCTTAGGACACGTGACCTTTCACAACACTGGATAACACTCCAACCCCCACCCTGCCTGCGATCACTCCTAATACCAGAGTGACTTACCACTACCTCTGTGCACCCGGGCCCTGCAGATAGTTCCAGAATACGCATTCCTACTCAATTCATCCCCCTTAAACGAAGGTGATCAGACAGTCCCGATTTCTAGCAATCTGTCCCGTGTCCCGTGGCGTTTTTAAAAAAAGTCCCGATTTTTGGAAAGAATCAGGACTTTAAAAAGCCGCGGGACAAATTGTTAGAAATCGGGACGTCTGGTCACCTTATCTTAAACAGTCACACAACCTCCCCTTGGGCAATCAGGTGAAGGCCCTCAGGATGCTCAGAAATGGGACCGCCTCGCCCACTCCCACCAGCCCAGCGGTGACAGCTCTTGCACCTCATCCTCGTCTTTCTGTTGATTCTTTCGCACCACCTCTCTCTCTTTTTCTTTTCATATCCAGTAGCTCCAGCAAATCTGCCAACAGGACAGTTGCCAAGGAAAGGCCCGTGCCTGGGGCAGCCCCGTTGGTGGGCCATCAGATACCAGCATCCAGACCCCAAGCTTCCGTCCGTGGTTCCGATGCCCACAGGTCCAGCCCGCCCCCCACCGCGGGCGCCCGGCCCCAGCACGCTGGGCCCCTCGGCTGGCCGCCAGGCCCGGGAAAGCAGCCTCCCGCCCTGACCCAAGGCCTCGCCCACGACCCGCTCAGCGGGACTCGGGGTTCAGAAGACAGTGCCGGTCCCGGTCCTCAGAAGACTTCAGAAGACATCAGAACGGAGGTGCTGGCCAAGGAAATCGTCCACCAAGACAAGTCTCTGGCAGACATTTTGGACCCCGACTCCAGGCTGAAGACCACCATGGACCTGATGGAGGGCTTGTTTCCTCGCGACGGGAACTTGCTGCAGGAAAACGGCGTCAAGAGGAAGGCTGTGCAGAGAGCCGTCAGCTGCTCAGGGCACGAAGGCAAGAGGTAGGTCCCTGAAAATGCCCCCATGCAGTCTTACAAGTGAGCTCCATCCACGGGTGGGTGATACGTATGGGGTTACTTTACTGGTCTTTTCCTGCTTCCAACGATCCTGACCCAAGAGTGACATTCCCTGTCAGCTTTAGGGGAATGGCTCTGAGGAGGGGGAGGTGGGACAGACTGGCCTTAAGTTACCAGGCACTTGTCCAACAACAAAAAATAATGCTGTATAATAAAAGGCTAATATACAAATTGTCCCCTCGACTGGGAGTTGGACCAGGGGGCGGGACCGATGGTCCCTCCTCCCTGCCGGCCTCTCCCCCAATCGGCCCCCCCTCACCCTTATCAAGGGTGGAACTGGCCAACCTCCCACGTCCCTTTACCCCCCACCCCCACCCCCACCGCCCAATCAGGCAGGCCTGCCAGACCCACCCATGCATGAATTCATGCACTGGGCCTCTAGTAACAATAATTATAGTGTTAATATTTATTGATCATGTTCTTTGTGTCAAATGCATTCGTTTCTTTATATAAACATCATCTTGTATAATCTTCACAAGAACCTTCCGAGATAGCCACCAGTTTCACCTTTATTTTACAAGTGAGGGCATTGAAGCCCTGAGAAATTAGGACCGTGCCCAACTGAAGTCAAAGAACATGTGAGCGCTGGCAGTGTGACCCTGCCCGCTCTGTCAAGGATTACACGGTGCCCCCACCTCCATAAGCAAGCACACAACCTCCCCTTCTCCATCAGTCACCCTTACGGGTGCAGAGAGCCCTCGGAGGGCAGTGCTGAGGGGAAGCAAGTAGAAACGGTGAGCACAACAGAGGGCCTCTCCCCCCCCCCCCCCAAGCTGGAACTGAACGGGTCTTTGTAAAAGAAGATGAGAGTCTAGAGACATCGATTTATACCACTCTGACATTCGCCTTTGAAGAGTTAGGGTGAATGCTCGTGTTCTAAGAATCATGGCCGGGCTGACTGGGGCACACCGTGGTTTTGTTCAGCCTGGGAACCTCTGCTCCTGCAGCGCCCGGAGCCCCATGTGTTAAGGCCCCGTAGCCTGTCCCAGCGCCCAGCCCCGGGGGGCAAAAGCACCGTGAGCAGCCTGTGACTCATTCTTTTGATTTTTTCCTGGGTTATGGGCCATCGTCTTGCATGTGTGATTTCCTTCAAGTACTGCTGTGGGAAAGATTTGGAGTAGTTTTATTTTCTTTTTAATTCCCAGTGGAAACAGAACTGACAGATTGGAACTCCACAGTTAGTGCTTCCAGACTAAATGAGCACAAGAGAGCATTTCATCCAAAGTTGGATGTGCATTTTAGAAACTTCCAAGTGACCTCCCTAAATTGCAAGAATGCCATGTTTTGTTGGGAGGGGGAGAAAGGAGGAGTTACGCAGTACTTACAAGCTCTTCTATATGAGAGGCTTTCCTGATACAAGGCCTGGACCCTCAGTCACCTTGCCCATCCCTTCCTCTTCAGATTGGGCAGGAACGAATTGAGGTGAAGTTGACTTTTCTAGGGTCCTGTGTTTGGCACACGTTTACCGAGTACCTACAGTATGCAAGACAATGCACTGGGTATCAGGAGGGGCCCTAAGATGAGGGTCTGTGGGTGTGCCAGCTAGCTCACCAGGGATGGTTGTGGTAGGTCACAGCGAGGGGCTTCTAGTCACTTCATTCTGTTCTCTGGCTACTTGCTGCAGATGGGCAGGGTCGTGTGTAAGCACATCCTCAGCATTCCCCGGCCCTGTTACTGAGAACCTATGTGCTCAGTCAGTTTAGACGGGAAATGGTCATGTGGCTGTCGCAGGAGGCATTCCAAAGGATGGCAGGTGCCATCTTCTGGTGGGAACGAGCATAGCTCTGTTGTGTGAGAGGCTGCAAATATCGGTAGTGAGGTTTAGTCATCAAATGCATGAGAATCCCACTTGTAATGTAATGAATATATCTGGGCAGCGGGTGCGAAGGGAGCACATCAAAAAAACCCTTTTCCTGTCTTTTTTAATTAACTGGATTAGATGTAATTATATTAGAGGGATAGTCCCATCGAGCAGGGAACTAGTAAAAAAGACGTTTGTGGCGGTTTTTATTCCACAGTAAAGTGATGGTCTACATGTTACATCAAAGTCATAGGATTGAATAGCTGAAATACCTCTCAGAGAGAGCCTACCCTCCTTCCGTGGTCATTTATTCCGTGGGAAGTCTGAGAGGCAGCTTACTTATAGTAAAACAGAGAACACTCAGTATTAGGTTTCTCAGCTCCCCGTTTGTTCCCCAGCCTTGAAAATCCCTGCTGTGGAACCAATGAGTAGATGTCACACCTTCTATTTATTGACCAGCAAGCTCCAGATTGCTGTGGTGTCTGCAGGATGGCAGGCTTAGGGAGAAGGAACATGGACACATTCCAAATAACAAGTATAGTGTGCATCCGAAAGATAATGGCGACCCTGGAAGAGTAGGCAATAACCTAAAATCTGAGATATGTGCCATAGCCTTAAAAGACTTACACACTGAAAGGCTCCCCACGGCCAAAACCGGTTTGGCTCAGTGGATAGAGCGTCAGCCTGTGGGATTGGGGGTCCCAGGTTCGATTCCGGTCAAGGGCATGTACCTTGGTTGTGGGCACACCCCCATTGGAGTGTGTGCAGAAGGCAGCTGATCGGTGTTTGTCTCTCATCGATGTTTCTAATGCTCTATCTCCCTCCCTCTCTGTAAAAAAAATCAATAAAATATATTTTTTTTAAAAAGAAAAAGGAAAAAAAAAGAAAAGAAAGAAAGGCTCCCCACGGTCTTTCTGTGAAATGGGGAGTCAGCATCCTGCTTACACGTCTCACAGAAGGAGAACCGTGCAGAGAGGTCAGCGACTTGCCCAGAGTCACCTGGCAAGTCCGCAGGCCTGGTTCCCGCTCCTCCCTCCCACTGCCGCCTTCGGTGGTTTTCATCCCAAGCTTGCCTGGGTTCGGGAGCTCTGCACATGGTTATCGCTCACCCGTAAGTATTGACTAGTTAGTTCATCCTAATTTCCAGGAAGTAATGGAATAGGATTTTTTTTTACACCTGTCCGAAGGGAGAGACCCGGGGAGATGAAGCTGCTGGTGTGTGCTGTGTGTGGCTCTACTTTTTGTTCTTTGTGACCCAGGAGCGAAGACAAGGAAGCAGTGGGCATGCTGGTCAACTGCCCTGCCTACTACAGCGTGTCGGCTCCCAAGGCCGAGCTTCTGAACAAAATCAAGCACATGCCCGAAGAGATGAGTGAGGAGGAGGAGCAGGTGGATGTCAATGAAAAGAAGGTAAAGAACTGGGACCTGGGTTTCGTTTTCCCCAGAAAGCTAGTCGGGGGCCTCACAGGGTTGCCCAGTAACGCCCCTCATGGCCAGAGGGAGAGGGGCCTGTCCCAGCACCAGTCGCTCCCAAACCATCACTGGACTCCGGACTGCGTGGCACTTTGAGCCATTTCCTCACAGCTCCCCTGTCCTTTTCACTTTTATAAATGACAGAAGTGAAGGCTAGCGGCAATTAGTTATTTCCTGAAGGTCTCATAACTGGGACGACACCCCAGGTCCCCTGCCTCCTGGCCCAGCACAGAGACCAAACCCTGTTCTCAAGGCCCGTGTAATTGTCATGCATGATTCCTGCGCACAAGGAAAACTAGAAAACCTAGAAATGTGAGGAAAGAGAGAGTGGATTATGAAAAGACACGTTGGAAAAGGTCATGTTAATCTTTAAATTCCTCAGCTCCCTTTGCCATCCCCCAGTGAGTAATAACTTGAAGGCACGGTGTTGGAAGTCAGCTGTTGGCATTGGATACACTTACAGAAATTTTCATTGCTGAGCATTTTTAAAATGACCACGCTGCTGCCGTCCTCCCCAGAGCCACGGGGATCTAAGCTGGCCTGTGCCTCCGGGGGGGCGCTCCTGCCCCTCCACTTTCCCCGCAGCCCAGAGGGGCCGCCTGGCCCTGTGCTCGCAGCCCTCGGCCCAGGCCTGCCTGCTGAAAGGGACTCTCTGTGAAGGCTTGCTTCTTGCTGAGTCTGGAATGTAAATGGTTCAGTGGTACCAATTCTAGGAGAAACGTTCTTATGTAATTCCATTCATTTGTTTTTTAATGTGTGTCCTAAGCCCTCGTGTTTATGTACTGGAGTGAGACCACAGGATGCAGACCCTGGGAGCGGGAAGTTGTGGGGCAGGAAGTCTTAGGGGTTTAGAAGCAGCTCCTTTGGTGGGATTCTCCCTCCTGCTCCAGCTCCGGGGGCTCGCAGCCCAGGGCTGACGTTCTGAGGCAGCCACTTGTGGTAACTCTCTCCCCCCCAGCCCAGGGCTTTCCCTTTGAAACATCTGCTTCATAGCACACCTCACATCCCTGCCTCAGTGCTGCTGAGCGCCCCCGCTGAATGGGTCCTCTGAGCGGGGAACCCACCTTGCTCTGCTCCATGTTTATCCCAGAGCGGGAGCTATAGAACCCTGTTACAGGTATCAGGCTGCCAGGACGTCTTCAGATAACAGAACATTTACTTTTCAGAATCGGCTTTCCCCAAGAGAGCACTGGTGACCCAGATGGCTCTCAGCTGCCCGGTTCCTTTCCTCTTCCTTCAGTCTTGAAGCCCCGCGCTTCCCTCTGCTCTGTCTTCCTTTCAGCCTGAAAAGCTCCCCCTAGCATTTTTTCTTGTAGATACACCCTGCTTGACAACAGCAGCGTGGCATACTGCTCATTGCTTTGCCCTCCACATCTCAGTTTGATTTTTAACCTCTGTGTTTCACCACTTCATTATCACCCTCTCATTCTGAGGACTATGTGGCACCACGTATGTTTGGGCTGAGTAATATAAGGGAAGAGTGGATTATTCCTCATGGGAAATAACATTATATGCCATTTATTGAGTACTTCCTAGATTCTAGGTGTGAGTTGTTTTTTTGTTTTGTTTTGTTTTTTTACATACTGCTCTATTATCTTTTTTTTTCTTTTTTTTTTTTCTTTTTTTTCCACAAAACTGTATTGTCACCTTTTATACTGAAGTAACCGGAATGAGTCAGACTAGAGGATATGAGGGCATTCAAGACCAAGGAAACGGGGTGGGTAAAGACCTAGGGGTGTGGAAAAACATGAGTGTTTGTCTTAAAGAGAGGGACTTCCGGTAGCTTGGTATTTTGGAATGAAAAACAAAGCACCTCACCCACCCGGTGCGGCTCAGTGGCTGAGCATCCTTCTGGGAACCAGTGGGGTCAGGGTTCAGTTCTCAGTCAGGGCACATGCGCAGGTTTTGGGCTCAATCCTCAGTAGGGGCATGCAGGAAGCAGCCGATCAATGATTCTCTCTCATCATTGGTGTTTCTATCTCTCCCTCTCCCTTACTCTCTGAAATCAATAAAAACATATTTTTAAAAAGTGACTAAATTAGAAATGACCAAATTTAGAAAATAAAGGAGGACCACAGGCAGCAGGAGACAAGGCTGGGAGGATCATGGTCACCAAGGGGCTTTGTATGAAATGCAGAAGGGCTCGATTTCTGCCTTCAGCAACGGAGAACCCTTGGGGAGTTGTTTGTTTGGATGAACTACAAGTTTATGAATGTGTGATAGAATTTTTGTTAGTGGTACTCACATTTGTATGTATATCTGACTTGTAAAGAGAAAATATGTGAACTTGACATGATGTTGAAGGCATCTATTAATATGTTCAGCCCAAATTGGAAGTGCAATTCTCCTCCTGATGTACAAGTTTTTCTAACAATGATTGAAATGAGCATTTTAAGTTAATTCCATTTTAATATATTTTCTATTTCTATAGCCTATAGCTGATGAATTATAATATTCCAAGTAAATGTAAGTGTGACTTAAAATATGAAACACTTTCATTGTCTGAACTTGTGACATACATAAAAACTAAAGACAGTTTGATATCAACTCCTTGGCTAATCCCTGCCATATCTATTGGCAAAAGTCTGCCCATGATTCCCTATTCTGAAGGCACAAGGCTTTGGCTTAGAGACTTAATGGAAAATTTCAAAGGCAGAAAGAATCTGTTGTTCCCCGGAATTGGCTTTCCCCAAGAGATCCCTAGTGACCCAGATGGCTCTTAGCTGCCCGGTTCCTTTCCTCTTCCTCAGTCTGGAAGCCCCGCGCTTCCCTCTGCTCTGTCTTCCTTTCGGCCTGAAAAGCTTCCCCCAGCATTTCTTCAGAATGGGTCTGCTGGTGACACGTTCTTTTCGTTTTTCTTCATCTAAGAATTCCCGTTGTCGTTCCTGAAGGATGTTTTCACAGGGATTCAGGGCTGCCTGTTCCGTTTCTCTCAGCATTTTAGAATTGTTGCTCCACTTTCTTCTTCCACGGTCTCTGATGAGAAATGCCGTCATTTAAATACTCTCATATGCAATGTGTTGTTTTTCTCCAGCTACTTTAAATTTGTTCTTTATTTTTGATTTTCAGCGATTTGATTATGATGTGGGTGGGCTTGATTTTCCTTGGTTTATCCTGTGTGGGTTTGCTGAGTTTGATTGTAAAAATGTATGTCCTTCACCAAATGTAGGATGTTTTCAGCCATTATGTCTTCAAATATGGTTTTTGTTTTTTTGTTTGTTTTTGTGTTTTGCCCTAATCTTCCTCTTCTCTTTTTGGGACTCCGGTGACATGGCACAAGTGTTAGACCTTTTGATATTGTCCCACAAGCCCCTGAAGCTCTGGGGTTTTTGTTGTTGTTGTTCAATCTGTTTTCTATCACTTCTTCTGGTTGGATAATTTCTATTAGTCTATCTTCAAATTCACTGACTGGCTTGTCTCCATTCTGCGAGTGATTTTTTTTAAAAAATTTCAAATATAGTTTTCAATACTAAAATTTATATTTATATTAGTTTCTTGTAGTGTCTATTTCTTTGCTGAGAACTTCTGCCTTCTTTTCATGTCATGGGCGCTTGCTTTTATCATGGCGCATAGTTATAAAAAGTATTTTAAAGGCTTTGGTAATAATCCCAACATTGGGGTTATTCTTGGCGTTCGTGCCTATTGATTATCTTCCCCTGAATTGCTCATATCTCATTGGTTCTTTGTATATTAGGAGATTTTATATTGTATTCTGAACATTTTGAGTATTATGCTGTGGGACTCTGGGTTCTGTTAAAATCCCCCTGGAAAATGTTGGCTACAAGTGGTATCCCACCTCTGGGTGGTGGTTCAGAGACTTGGCTGTGTGCCACACGTGAACTGTCGAGGGCTTAGCCTGGGACTTGGGCAGCTGTTTCTACCACGTTTCATTCTCAAAGTCTTTGCTGTGCTGCTGTGGGTCTGTCCCACACACGTGCAGCTTGAGGGTGAGCCTAGGACTTAGGTCAGTTCTGCACAGAACAGGGGATCTTTTCCAGCTCTCTACTGTTCAGTGTCTCCCCAACCCCCACCCCATTCTCTGGCTCCCAGCAGCCCTTTTTCCTGGGCATCTGGCCAGAAAGACGTGTTCTCATTTTATATAGAAAGGAAAGTTCTAGCAACAAGTTATAGCACCCTGTGCGCTGTACGTTCTGCACTGCTGGGCCGCCTTCCACAAGAGAGAGAGAAAAGGTAGCGAGCATCCCTTCGTGCTCTTTGGCCCGCGGGTCCTTTCCCAGCTGCTCTGACAGAGAGGGTTTTCCTGGGAGTTTACATGCAGGAGCCTCCCCTGCACAGTGCAGCTCTGTGTACCTGCAGTTGCCGGTGGTGGGGGCAGGGCGAGGGAAAACGGAGAGAAGGGGGTTCGAAACAGGAAATCCCCCCACTCTTGCACTCACAGCGGCCCCCGTTTCTCGTCTTCTGGTTTGAAAGGCGGGGCTTTTCCTGGAGTTTTTGCCGCCACGCTGTCTGTGTGCTTCTGCCTGGGGGCTGTCCTCAGGTCAGAGGGCAAACATAAACTCACCCCATTACGGATGTACTTCAAGGCTGGCTGACCTCGGGTCACTGCCATAGCTCACTGTACGGAGCCCGCTCCTGCACCGAGGGACGCTGGCTGCAGGAAGCAGGGAGCGCGGCTTCCGTGGGCTTATGCCATCTTGGCCAGCATCGAGAGTCTTCACCTTCCCCCATCCCCCATCCACAACCCCCCCCTCCCCCCAGGTTTATCCGCCGGGAGATCTGATTGCAGCAGCTGTGTGAAGAGGAAGAGAGGGCAGGAGGGAGGGAGTCACAGCCGTCCAGGGAGTGACAGCACAGGTCTAAGGGCAACGCAGTAGAATAGTGAGAAACAGATGGGCTGAAAAAAAATAAGTAAAATAAAACTGGTACCAGATTAGTCGTGAAGCATGGAAGAGAGGTGAGGGCCGAGGACGCCTCCCACGTTCCTGGCCAAGGTGGAGGGTCATGGCCGAATTAGGAAGAGCGGGAAGGTCATTGAGGGAGGGAGGGAGGGAGGGAGGGAGAATGAGCGTGGTTGAATTTAAAGGAATACTGTTTCTTGTGTATCAAAAATTCCCAATACCAAGAGACCGTGCTAAGTAAACAGGACAACTTCCTGGCACCAGCCTTCCCGAGGGACATGGTGAAGGGCCGCTCCCGACAGGGAACCTAGGGGACCTCTGTACGGCAGGCGGTGCCCAGGGCCTTTCTGCTCTGATGGGTCACACCACAAAGACGAGGTTTGATTCATCTCTGTCACCAGGACATAAACGGGCCCCGACTTCTCGGGGTGAAGTTCAGCTACGGAAACAGCCCAGGGCTGCTGCCTGCATCCTCCCCAGTTTTTACAGTGGGACAGTGTGGCAAGGGCCTGGATTCACTGCCCCTGAATCCTGATTCTCCTTCTCCCCCGCTTCTCTCGTCTCCCCCCGCTCCTCCGTGGCTAAGAGTCCTGAGTTACTCTTGTTTGAGAGGAAGACAGTCAATCAGCAGAGGCCAACTGTGTCTGTAATGACATATTGGCAACACTCAGCACAAGTTCTCGGAACAGTAGGTGAAGCCGGGGGCGGGGGGGGGGGGGGGGGGGGGACACACACACATTGAGTGTGCCCCTAGAGCAGAGGTGGGAACCTTTTTTCTGCCAAGGGCCATTTGGATATTTTTAACACCATGTGCCATACAAAATTAGCAACGGAAAAATTAGCCTGCTCTGTTTGGTCAAACATTGAATTAACTCACCCCTAATGCTGTGCCAGGGCCAGACCAAATGATTTCATGGGTCATAGCGTGACCTGTATGCCCCCCTCCCCTGCCCTAGAGGCAGCTCCCTAAAATGAGTAGCGTGTGCCCTTGGAAGTGCTGCCTAATGTTAATGGGAGCACACTCACACTCACACTCTCACAAATGCCCAGCATGTGTACAATACTTTACATTTTCCAGAGTGCTTGTACAAGCTTTATTTGATGGGAGCGTCATAATATTCCAATCAGCTATTTTAATGCGGTGATTAAACGCCTGAACGCTGAACCAGAGGGCCTGGCTTGAAGCTGGCGCTGGCACTTTCTAGCCACATGAGCTTGGGCAAGTTCAAGAAGTAAAACCAGGATAACAGCAATCTCTCTCCCATCAGGTGGCTGGGGGTGGCAGTGGACTAGTAAAACACCTAGACAGGGCCTGGCACAGAGAAGGGGTTCGGTACTGAAACGTTAGGTATTACGAGCTGTAAGCAGGTCTGATTAGCCCCTTGCTGTGGTGAGATGTGAAGGCTGAAGGTCAGTTGGCGCCTAATGGTGACTTTTCTGTCACAGCCAGTCTCCTGACTCCGGGTCCGTGTTTTCCCTGGAGCAGGAAGGAGGTGGGACGGGGCCCAGCAGGATGGCTGTGTGCAGATGGTGAGGAGGGAGGGCCTGCTAAACTGTGTTTAGAGAAAGAACCCTTATAAATAGCACCTCACACAGGTCGAGGTAAGTTTACCCCAGATGAGAAGTGGATAAATGCCAGTGATTTTGCTAATCGGTAGCTCCCAAGAGACTAGTATATTGTTTAAAAAAAAACACAAAAAAACACCCAAAATACCTCTTCGCTCTCTCCAGTGAATTCAGCAGGAAGTTGGTAGGGTTTTTTTTTGGAAGATATCTGCCTGGCAGACATGGCTATTTAGTTAGTATAGCCAACTTTCCCTTGTTGCTAAATCCCTTACAACTGCATTTCACAATCCAAATGTCCATATTTTAAGGGCGTGGTAAAATTAAAAAATTCAAATACCATTCAAATATGCAGCATTTGGGCCAGAAGTGACTGAATCGACTGCTTAGTGTACTTGTATTAGCATATATGGCCAAGCTGTTGCTGTATCATATTACGTCCCAGCAAACAGCTTTCAGAAATCACAGTGCCGTAAAACGTCATGGTCCTCCCCAAAGAAGCCTCCCTGGACCACTCCTAAGCCTTTTCTTTCTTTCTTTTTTTAAATATATTTTATTGATTTTTACAGAGAGGAAGGAAGAGAGATAGAGAGTTAGAAACATCGATGAGAGAAAAACATCGACCAGCTGCCTCCTGCACCCACCCCACTGGGGATGTGCCCCCAACCAATGTACATGCCCTTGACCTGAATCGAACCTGGGACCTTCCAGTCCGCAGACCGACGCTCTATCCACTGAGCCAAACCGGTTTTGGCCTTCCTTTATTTTTAAAATATGTTTTTATTGATTTCAGAGAGGAAGGGAGGAGAGAGAGATAGAAACATCAGTGATGAGAGAGAATCATTGTTGACTCCTTCATGCCCCACATATAACACCAGGTCAGGCCTGGGCATGTGCCTGACCAGGAATCGAACCGTGACCTGCTAGTTCATAGGTCAGCATTCAACCACTGAGCCATGCCTGTCAGGCTTTTCCCTTCTTTTAAAATGAAGATTTACTTAGACATAGAAATTGTGACCATTTTGTTCCAAGTTTCCAACTGAAGCTGCACCACACACACACACACACACACACACACACACACGAGCTGGAACCTTTTTAATGATAAAGAAATAGGTTTTAATCCCAAAAGATTATGTCCTTTTTCCCTGTGGCTACCTCAGACTAAGAGAAAAGTAAAAGAATCAAAAGCTATGGAGTTTAATTTCTCTTGCCTCAAAGAAATAGTAGACACTTTATATAAATGAAGTCAAGCTTGAAACCACTAAGACCTTTACTTTATCCCTTCAATTAAATGTATTGGCTATTTGTGTAACTCTGTTTTATATGTGTAGCAATTAAGATGGCAAATTACATGGCTCTAGTAAATGGAAACAGTGGGGGATGCAATGGAAAGCACAAGGAACTGAATTCTGGTAATTAGCCTTATAATACAAGGCTAATATGCAAATAGACTGAATAGTGGAACAGCCAAACAACCGCATAACCAGTTGCTATGACATGCACTGACCACCGGGAGGCGCACAGAACATGGTGGGCATTGGCTGTGGCAAGATGGTGGAGCAGGTGAGCAGGGGCATCTGACCAAGACGGGGCACTGGTCATTGTCATTGGGGTGAGTCTCTGGTGGTTACTGAAAATTCTTTGCTCCCGCATGCCACAGTCCTGCCTGGCGCTTGCACCTGCTGCCAATGCTGGCCCCACTCACACCCACTACCAGCGCCCAGCGCCAACCCCGATAACTTGGCACTGTCAGCGGGTGCAAGTGGTGGCTGCCAGCCCTGACTGCCCCTCAGGGCTTCTCCACCTCCCCCTGCTCCTGAGGGGCAATCGGGGCTGGCAGCCACCTCTCGCACCTGCCTGCCCCAATCACTCTGTACCAGTTGGTGCGAGTGGGGCTGGCACTGTTAGCATGTGAGAGCGGTGGTGGTGGGAGCAAGGCTTCCACCAGACAGGTGACTGGGCCGCAGCAGGAGGGGTCAGGGGGGGCACGGGGGATGGACCAAGAATCCCCCTGTGCCCACCACAGCCTCACAGCCCTTTCAAGGTGCACTAATTCATGCGTTGGACCCCTAGTTTATAATGATTGCCCACGAGAGCCCCTAAAGTCAGGGTGATTTGTGTCCAAAGCTACCCCACCTACTGGTACATGTGTCAGACTTCACCTCACTGAGGCTTCGTTTCCTCACCTATTGTATGAGGATAAAACAGTGTTTACTACAAAATTGTTGGGAAGAATGAGATAACCCACATACAGTGTCTCATATAGTGTCTAGCATGTAGTAATTGCTCTCTAAACGGTATCTGTTGGTTAGTATCCAACTCACTTCGGGGTGATCTTGGGCAGGTCCGTAATTCTTTGACTCTTGGCTTCACTATTTGTAAAACTAGAACATTGTACCCTACTCGCTTCTGGATGGTATTGTTGTGAGGATCAGATGAGATTATGTCTTTTTTAAAAACTTTTAAAAGTATTTAATAAACCAGTTGGGAGGTCAGAGCTGTGCAGAGCGGCAACGTGTAATCAAGCGTTGGCCTGTGAGGATCCATAGGTTCCGAGGAGTACAGCGGCGGGCAGTCGGGGAAAGGACGGAGTATTGATTGTGCCCTCCTGTTGGGGGGCAGTCCATACAGAGTGAGCCTGGAAGGAGAGACGGGATGTGGTTGGCTAACCTTTGCTGTGGGTCTGTCTCCTCTGTGGTTCCAGGCCGAGCTCATTGGAAGCCTCACCCACAAGCTGGAGACCCTGCAGGAAGCCAAGCGGAGCCTGCTGATGGACATCAAGCTCAACAACGCCCTGGGAGAGGAGGTGGAGGCCTTGATCAGCCAGCTCTGCAAGCCCAACGAGTTTGACAAGTACAAGATGTTCATCGGGGACCTGGACAAGGTGGTCAGCCTGCTGCTCTCCCTCTCGGGGCGCCTGGCCCGCGTGGAGAACGTGCTCAGCGGCCTTGGTGACGACGCCAGTAAAGAAGAGAGGGTAGGTGGCCTAGACGTGCCATTCAACAATGCGGTGGGTGCTTCTCCTTTTTCGCGTCCCGCACGGAAAGGGAGAAGGACAGGTTCCTGAATGGAGAAGCTGGGGATTAAGAAATTAAAGAGCTGAAACCAGTTTGGCTCGGTGGATAGAGCGTCGGCCTTCGGACTGAAAGGTCCCAGGTTCGATTCCAGTCAAGGGCATGTATCTTGGTTGCGGGCACATCCCCAGTAGGAGGTGTGCAAGAGGCAGCTGATCGATGTTTCTAGCTTTCTATCCCTCTCTCTTCCTCTCTGTAAAAAATCAATAAAATA
This sequence comes from Pipistrellus hanaki, assembly GCF_964339955.1. Taxonomy (NCBI): domain Eukaryota; kingdom Metazoa; phylum Chordata; class Mammalia; order Chiroptera; family Vespertilionidae; genus Pipistrellus; species Pipistrellus hanaki. The sequence continues at coordinate 165,764,167 of NC_140503.1, read as the reverse complement.
TATTTTTAAAAAAAAAAAAAAAAAAAAGGAAAGAAAGAAAGAAAGAGACCTAGGACTCAGCTGACATTAATTTAAAGGTCATCCATGTGCATTCTCAGTGTTCCTGCTGAGCCCATGGACACAGAGAAGTACAGTAAGACACGATCCCTTCCCTCGGGAAGATGACAGTCTATTTGGGGCGGGGAGAAAGTCCAAAGTATAGATAAGCAGGAAATGGAGGAGGCACGTTCCATGCCAAGAGGCAAAGCTGATACTGCAGGCTCAAGGAGCACTTAGGAACGTGAAAGCACAGGTGCCAGAGTTTCCTTCCTAATGCGGGCTGACCTTAGAGAAAGAGAGAGGGGCAAGGGAACTCTGGGGGATGCGGGGAGGGCGCAGGAACATGAGCGTAAGCCCCAGGGAATCTATAGTTCACCTGGAGGCTACAAGCCCTCGGTGAGGATGCACCCCAGTGTCTCCACTGCACCCCTTCCTGGAAGGAAGAGGACAGGTGCTGACAGTGGTGCTGATCCTGGATCTACTTCAAGGGCTTCCTCGGTGAGGCGCTGTGGGCTTACACACTCTATGTGCCGACTCCTGGAGTCCTCACAACAGACCGGTGAGGGAGTGGCAGAGCCAGGGCAGGAGGAGTCCTGCTGCAGACCCCAGGTCTTATTCTCCTCATTGGACATATTCCATTGCTACAGAGCATTCTTCATCTGCTCATCCGTGCAGCACATGTCTGCTGGGTGTCCAGTGTGTGCCACTCACTGCTCTGGGCACTCGGGATATTATCTTGGAACAAAACAGACCCCTGCTCTCAGGGAACTAACTTATCAAGGGAAGTCAGACAATAAACATAGCTATAATTGTATGCACACGCACGCACACGCAAGGTGGTAAGTGCTCCAGCCATCAGGATGCTCCCTTGCTCTCTGGCTCCTTCTATCTACAGCTCTCTCTGTCTTTTAATGCTATCAGGGATTTCCTAATTATTTCTCCTAATGTGTGTGTGTGTGTGTGTGTGTGTGTGTGTGTGTGTGTGTGTGTTTATTTATATTTTATTAAAAGGAAAGATGTCTTTTTTCCAAATAGATTTTAAAGAGATTAGAAAAAGTCCAGAAGGTAAGCATTTGGGAATGTGACTGCGTATCCAGAAACTTTCTGCAGCTCCACCTGCAGTGGGTGCCCTCCTCCTGGAAGTGTGCTGAGCCCGAACTGCCTCTGCTGGGAATTGTCTAATAGGATCTGCCTCAGAAGCTTTCCTTTCCTCCCTCCTCCCACTCAGCAAACAGCGAACGAGAACCCGTACTGTGTCAGGTGCTGTGTGTGCTAGGCATGGACACTGGCTACCACACAGGCCCCGCCCTGCCGGAACTCACCATGGAGTGAGGAAAACCAGAATGGAAGCAGCAAATGGGTCCAGTATGCTGCAGCACAGCAATCAAGTCAGAGCCCAGAAACACTTCTCAGCGGGTGGGGTGAGGCGGGAATTGACTTCACCCAAGTGATGCTTAATAGTCTAGCACCGTGGTCGGCAAACTGCGGAACGCAAGCCACATGCGGCTCTTTGGCTTCTTGAGTGTGGCTCTTCCACAAAATACCACAGCCTGGGTGAGTCTATTTTGAAGAAGTGGCGTTAGAAGAAGTTTTAAAAATTTTGGCTCTCAAAAGAAATTTCAATCGTTGTACTGTTGATATTTGGTTCTGTTGACTAATGAGTTTGCCGACCACTGGTCTAGAAGGATTCCATATTTGTAGGTAGAGTAAGAATGGAAAGGCCTCATGATTGAGAAGGAATATCATAGACCAAGTAAAGAAAGACCATGGCATCTTCCAAAACTGATTTGCATATGGTTATGTCTACAACATAAAGTGATAACTTGGTTCATTTTTTAAAACAGTAAATTATTCTTGAAAATAGAAAAGTCTATAGTCGGGGATTGGACAGGAAGTAGATCCCCAATTTTTTTTTTTTTTTTTTTTTTTTTTGGATAGCTCAATTTAAAGGGGTATTCAGAACACCAAAGAAATCAAACAATTCAATTTCAAAAATTAGTATAGGACCTGAATAGACATTTCTCCAAAGAGGGCATATAGATAGGCAATAGACATATGAAAAGATGCTCAACATCACTAATCATCAGAGAAATGCAAATTAAAACTACAATGAGATATATCATCAATATGGCGAGGATGTGTAGAAAAGGGAAACTTTGTACATTTTTGTGGGGCTGTAAATTGATGCAGCCACTATAGAAAATAATATGTAGGTTCCTAAAGAAATTAAAAATAGAACTACATATGACCCAGCCATTCCACTTCTGTGTGTTTATCCAAAGAAATCCAAAATACAATTCAAAAGAAATATGCACTTCTATCTTCATTGCAGCATTATTTACAATCGCCAAGATATAGAAACAACCTAAGAGTCCACCAAAAGACAACTGAATAAAGTAGATGTACATGTTAAAATAGATGTTAATATATTCTAACACACAATAGCCCTTAGAAGGAATAAAATCTTGCCATCTGTGACAACATGGATGGACCTAGAGGGTATTCTGCCAAGTGAAGTAAGTCAGAGAAAGACAAATACCCCATGGTTTTACTTAATATGTGGAATCTAATAAACAAAATAAAGAACATCATTGAAGGTCTGGGAAAGATTAATGGCAGCCAAGAAGAGATAATGAAGCTCCCTGGCCCCTAGAGCCAGCATCAGAGGGGAAGCCATTTCTGCCTCTAGACCTGGAGGAGCAACAGGAAGGGGTCCTCACCAGAACTATAGCTGTGGCTGTCCTCCAGCTCTGAGGCCTTGGGGAAAGAATGCAACCACAGCCACCTGGCAGAGACAGAGCCAGGGATAAATATCCCCCTCCCCGTGCTTTCTCCTCCCATCCTCCAGTCTCCCCATGACTCCTGTTGGCCAAACCCAGAAGGCAACCCAGTTGATGCAGCCACAGAGCAGCGCTGAGGAGTGTGGGTCAGGGGTAGGCAGTATCCAGTGCAGACAATAGTTACACGGACCTTATGTGTCATGCTGTAGGCTTTGGACTCTTCAACCTATTGGCCAGGAAGAGCTATAAACTAATTTTACGACTTACTCAGCCTGGGAGGGGTGAAAATGATGCTTACAGCTGGGAGCCTTATTATAATAGTTTAGCAAGAAGGCTCCAGGCCATTAATTTGGGCAGTGGTAATGGGGTTAGAGAATGAGTTTGAATTAGCAGGTGTGTTACAAGAGGGCGGGTATAATGGGAAGGTAATTGCCAGTTTCCCGTTGGACAAGTCGGGCGGGTGCTGCAGATTTCTGAGATAGGAATACTGGAGCAGATCTCAGTTCGGGGGAGAGAAGCTGTTCTACAATCGAATTCAACTCAACACTTAATGCACAATTACACTCTCAGATACAAATAAGTGCTTGCTCACCTGCGAAATACTACATCAATATCAGCCTTTGTTAAGAAACTGAAACTACCAATAGGAATGAGAAAAGGAGTACCACGTGGTTCACTAAGTGCCCGATTCAGGATAATAGCAAAGAGGGGCGGGAAGGGAAGATGGGGACTGGGATAAGTATGTGTAAGGCTTCAACTGTATCTAACTTTTTTTTTAATTATTTTTTTTATTAAAAAAAAATGCAGTGAGTTATTATAAATAGCTTAAATTTCCAAAAACCACACAATATATCTATTCTCAAAGTTCTGTATGGGAATTTGGAGGCTGGCCAGGGGTAAATTATGTCTAATGAGACAACACTAGGCCAGTACTATGATCTTTGGCAGCATGATTGTGTGGATAGCAAGATCTGAATGCAAAGCACAGACAGACACTGCTATCAGACACATGAAAACTATGCACACATTACATCAGCCGTTAACTTTTTAATCGGAAGCAAATGTGGAAAGTGTTCATGGTGAGATGTGGCACTGTTAATGTACACAGGTATTACATCACTCTCTCTGAATTTCTGGTGGTTAAAAAATATTTAGTGGGTTTTTTTGTTTGTTTTTAAGGTGAGGAAGAGGTTTTTACTTTTTAACTTACATCTCTACAGTATTTTGAAAGGTGTCTTCATTCAAAATTGGGGAGGAGGATTTTTAGGTGTGTTTTTCTGATTAGGTGCAAGAAGCCTATGAAAATGGAAATATTTGTAAGATAAATCTATAATTTTGCACTTTTCCCCCTAGACACACTTATGTTAAAATAGGCTAGTTTGAGGAAAATTAGGACAAAGACACAGAAGCCTTTCATAACCCTACATAAGCTAATTTGTATTGAGGTATATATTTAAATAATCTGTTTCTTAATTTTCATTTTAATGTTTTTTAATCACTTTGGCCTGAAAAGTCTGAATGGTTAATTATAATTTTTTAAATTATATGTCAGCATGATGAGTAAAAGCACATACACATTAAAATGTCTCATAATGTACATTAGCCCGAAAGATAGCATGTTACCTTACTATTCAGTTTGTATAAGAAACTCCCAGAATATGAAAATGCCATTATTATTAAATAGAATTTCTATCATGCTAGGTTCAGAGGAGTGAAAGAAACCTAGAACATGGAAACTGATTTCTTTAAAGGTGAACAGTGGGGTGTTCTCATTGTTGACTATGGATTGGGACAGAGGATCTCAAACTTTAGCCGCAAAAGAATCACCCAGAAGGCTTGTTGAACCACATGCTTCTAGGCCCCACCCCCAGGAGGTGAAACGGGGCCTGGAAATGTGCATTTCTAGCAGGTTCCCAGGTTAGCTGCTGCTGGTCCACACGTGGAAAACCTCTACCAACAGGAATACTTGCTGTTTGGCCTTTTCCTTTTCAATTTTTTTATTCTTGTAAACTGCACAGAAAACTTGCCATCTTAACCATTTTAAAAGTACCTAATTCAGTAACATTCAATGCATTCATATTGTTGTGCATCTATTTCCAGAACTCTTTCATCTTGCAAAACACACTCTGTACTCGTTAAACCATAATTCCCCATTTCCTCACCTCCTAGCCCCTGGCAACCATCATTCTACTTTTTTGTCTCCATGATTTTCACTCTCCTAAGAACCTCGTGTAAGTGAGACTAGTGAGGGTGCTTTTAAGTAAACAAGCCTAAAGTCAAGTGGGCACCCCAGCCAATTGAAGGCAGTCCCTCTCAAAGCTGCTACGTGGCTGCACAAGTTAGAGAAGCACAGGCATCCAATCGAAGGGCACTAAGCTGGTTTTCAAAAACATTAAATCTCCTTCATTTAGAGTGGTCCCTGAGAGAGAAGCCTGCGCAGTTTGCAGCCCTGTGGACGGGTGTCTCTGTGGGCAGTGTGGCTCTTTCCCTCCGTCCCCCTGCCCTTAGCTCATCTGCTTGTTTTCCCCGGCAGAGCTCTCTCAACGAGAAGAGGAAGGTCCTGGCGGGGCAGCACGAGGATGCCCGGGAGCTGAAGGAGAACCTGGACCGCAGGGAGCGCGTGGTGCTGGACATCCTGGCCACCTACCTCTCCGAGGAGCAGCTCCAGGACTACCAGCATTTTGTGAAAATGAAGTCCACACTCCTCATCGAGCAGCGGAAGCTGGACGACAAGATCAAGCTGGGCCAGGAGCAGGTCAGGTGCCTGCTGGAGAGCCTCCCTTCGGACTTCGTCCCCCAGGCGGGCGCCCTGGCGCTGCCCCCGGACCTCACTCGCGAAGTGACTCCTCCCGGGGGATGTGCTCCTGGTGGTGGTCTCCCACCGGTGACCTCTCCCCTCTAACCTCTTCTACCACACCCACCCGGAAGATCACCCTCTCTTTCAACACTATTTAATCTGAAAAAATGTCTCAGTACAAACCACTGTTTAAACTCTGTGGGTTTTGGGAACGGTATTTTCTGGATAAAAAGGAAAAGATTCTGTCCAGGAAAAAAAAAAAAAAGCCTGTATTTTCCTTCTCACCCTTCATGATTGACCTGAGAGCTTGAATGCTGCTGGGAACTTAGCCCTTTCTGTTATTACTTTGTAATAGAAGGAAATTCAATGACACTGTGAGAACTGATCGGAGGGTGTTTGGCTGATTTCGTTTCCCACAGGCTTAGGCAAACGGGGATCGGTGTGTGTCGCCCTCAGGAACGTGCCCACCGTGGCCTGCCTCAGTGTGGGCCGTGCCTCCTGACCACAGGTACAAGGACTCCTTAGTGAAGGGTCTGCAGCATAAAGCCTTAAAGAAACACACACACACACACACAGCAGAAATTTGTAAAGCCTTGGACGTTGTTATTTATATATTTTTAAGAAATGAAAAGGATCATTATGTTTGTGTGCTAACCACTCATTCAATTCTGTTTTGTGGTGGACGTAGACAATGACGTTGTTGGAGCGTTGTATTTTGTGGAAACCTTAATGAAATGAAGAATTCCAAAGACAGTCCCGTGGAGTGTGGAGACTTGTTTTTTCTTAAACTCTTGACTTGGCTGCTTTACTTTTACAAATAGGAGTACACACACACACACACACACACACACACACACGTGCTTGTGTTAAACCGAGTCCTGGGGAACCCCGTTCCGCCTGCTGCTGGGGCACACACCTCCAGGAAGGCAGCTTCGGGCAGGAAGGTCACCGCCAAACTCGAGGATTAGGAAGTTTGGGTCAACCAGCCCCTGAGAATCAGTGCCTTTCTATCGACTTAAGGAGGGAGGGCCTGTGGGGCCTAAATGAGGAGAAACCAGCCCGGGACACCCCACTCCCTGTCCCTCGTATTCCACTGTCAATATCTGATCCCAAATCACTTCTGATTTTTAAAGTTAGGTCACATTTGTTCCTAATATAAACTCGACTTCTAATTTGTATTTTATACAAACATCTTTTACTAAGATGTTGGGGGAGGGGGATTCCCTGGAGACCAAGGAAATTATTCGCTTTTTATTCTTATGTGGTTCTAAATTTATTCCTCTTTAGTTTAATTCTCCACAATACTATTGATTTTATTCTGTTAGGTCGGATTTTTTTTTTTTTTTCATTGTTGGAACAGCATGAGTTTGTTTTTGTTTTGTTTTGTTTTTTAAATATATTTTATTGATTTTTCACAGAGAGGAAGAGAGAGGGATAGAGAGTTAGAAACATCGATGAGAGAGAATCATCGACCAGCTGCCTCCTGCACACCCCCACCGGGGATGTGCCCGCAGCCAAGGTACATGCCCTTGACCGGAATCAAATCCGGGACCTTTCAGTCCGCAGACCGACGCTCTATCCACTGAGCCAAACCGGTGCCGGCAGAACAGCATGAGTTTTATTCACCTTACAGTGGGCAAGAAAAAGTAAAAGCTTCAGCCAGAAATGACCATCTCCAGGAATACATAGATCAGGAGGATGTGAAGGGTCACTCAACTGGTATACAGAAACAGTCCATTGGAGGCAAGGTACTCACGGCTGCCTTAACTCTGAGATGAAGCATGGGATAAAATGATTTAAAAACAAACAAACAAAAAAAAACAAAACATGTTGGTAGCAGAGACATAGGAAGTCTTATTATTTCTAAATAAACCTCCCTCTTATGGCAGTTCATTCAGACACTGCATCATGGTTTCCCAAAGTGCAGGCAAGATATTCTGTGTCAGAATCACAGAATGCATGTTAGCATGCCAGCTTCTGGGACACGACCCAACAGGCTGGGAATCTGTGTCTTCACAGTTGAGAGCCACTGAGACCAGTCATTTGCTCAGTTTCCATTGTTAGGATCACAATAAGATGAACATGAATTATGTGCTAATCCAGAATTCAAAGCCCTGTCAGGTTTGCTCTCGTTAACTACATTAGTATGAGTTACTATTGTTCCCACTACTTTCATATAATCCCCAAGATGGTTTTAGGGGTTATTTCCACTGCTCAGTCCTAGATCTGTTGTAAACTTAAGCAAGCTTGTCAGAAAACGGCCATTGCCCCCACTAGCAGAGAGGTGTGGAAGCTCTGAAAGGTCAGAGCCACCCACTCACTATCTAGTTGAGACAGTGGTAGCTGAAGCAATTTCCACCTGTCAATCTTAGGTAAATCCTTGATGATCAGCTATTACTGGAGTTGCCTGCCTCACTGGGTGGATCCCAAACCTTAATAAAAGGGGTATCAAGGCGTAGTCCTCCCCCTAGAGGTAGACTCCCACCTGGCCCTCAATATCGCCAAATTAACACTTTTCTAGTCTCATTTGTTTTTGTTTGTTTTATTGATTTTTTTACAGAGAGGAAGGGAGAGGGATAAAGAGCAAGAAACATCGACCAGCTGCCTCCTGCACACCCTCTACCGGGGATGTGCCTGCAACCAAGGTATATATGCCCTTGACCGGAATCAAACCTGGGACCCTTCAGTCCGCAGACCGACGCTCTATCCACTGAGCCAAACCGGTTTCGGCTAGTCTCTTTCATTTGTATGAGGCCTCCTCCAGAACCTGAACCCTGAACCACGAGGGACGTGAAAGGGGTTCCCACACAAGCTAGATGTTAATTCAAGCTCAACTGCACTAGTTATTTATCCTCAGAAGGAATAAATCCATGTCAGTGGTTTGAAGTTCTGATACTTTCTCAAGTTCAGGATGCTTGCACTACTAATCTGAAATCACGACCCACTTTTCAGGGGGGCCCTGCTCAGAGGTTTGGGGCTTCCTCACAGGTCTCACACTACAGATGAGCTAGAGTCTCTCTTGGCTGGACCTGACAGCCGACCTGATGAAACAAAAATGTGTTACTGTCCTTTGAGAAAGTGAAAGGAACTAACGTCCAACTTTAAAACCCTACAATCAAAATGAGACAAGGAAAAAGTAGTGAGTGAAGAAACGGGCTTCATTCTATAAATTCCTCTCTCATCTATACGGGGAAAACAGCTGCATTTCTTGCTCAAACGTCCATTTCGCCATTGCCTTCCATGGTGGGTTGAACAAGAGACATTTAGTATGAAGAATGGCTAAATCCCGACAAAGGAGTGCTATGGGATATGAGGAATTTGATACGACACCCTGGATCCCAAGGAGAGCACCTAAGGAAAGACCGACTTGGGAAGGGGCCTCTGCCAAGGCTGAGTGTGGACCTGGAGAACCAGCCCACTGACAACACCCGTTCCCGGATTTGCCCAGGCCAGCGCTGGTCTCAGTCCCCCCCGGGCAAGCAGAAAGCAACCCCCAAAGTGCCATCGGTGCCCTCAGCAGCCAGCCACATAGGCCTGCACAGGGAGTGGGGGCCAGCAGAAGGCGGCTGCTCAGGGAAAGAAGCCATTGGAGTTGCAGGTGATCTTTGCTTAGGGAACAGGTGTTGGCAGATGCTTTGGGACACTTATGCAAACAGGAATCCATCAGGGTGTGGGTTTCTAGTCTGCAGGTCTGAGAGGAGGTTATCTCCTACAGGGGAAACCTGTGCTTGCGGCAGAACTCCCTCAGACTCCCCACACCCGCACCATACCTGCACCAGGCAGCAGCCAAAACAGCAAGATAATCATTTCCTCCCTCTTGCCCCTCTAGCGCCCTCTACTGAGAAAGCTTCACATGCTCATTACAAAGGAGAAATGGTGAAGGGCAACTGTGGGGCTAAGAGGCAATAATGGATAACTGGCACAGATTTATGCTACTACATTATTACCCAAGCAGTATCTTCTGGTATAAAGATTTTGTAGTTGCTGATTCTGTAAAAACAATTTCTCAGGCAATAAGGAAAAAATAGTGTCTATCAAGTGCATAACTTACTTATGAAACAATAATTTGGAGGGATGAAAAAGAGGTTTTAGGAAATTTTAGAAATTTTGGAAGTTAAGGGGACCATTGAAGCGCAGGGCTGCAGAGCAGCAGCAGTTACACTTCCTTAGAATGAGGGAGCTGGGAACAGCAAAAGGTCTATATTTACAAAATAAAGAGAAGGAAGCCCTTCATCCAGAAGAAGGAGAAAACCCAAAGGGAATAGGGAAACAATAAGGAAGGAGCTGGGGAGAACCTCACTTGTCCCATGTAGAGTTCAACCTTTGAGCCCAGGAGTTACCATAGTAACCAGTCCAAGGGAATAGTGACCAATCAGAGGGGATATCAAGGCACCAGGATCTGCAGCCTTTATAAGCCATAGGGAAAAGGAACTCCGTGGGCCGGAAGTCTATACTTGTTCTTTAATAAATCTCCACCTTTGCTTTACCACCCTCTGTCCATGGATTCACTTACATATCTAGAAAGTGTCGAGGGGAAAAGTTTCTTAAATGTGCTTCATAGACCCACATTCCTCAAAATACCTAAAGCAATAGATTTAGATTGAGGCCTATGTAAGAGCATGTGTAAGTTTTCTATCTCCCATCTCTCTGCCTAGCTCTGTCTCTGGAGACCTCTCTGTCTGTTGCTATGTCTCCACATGTATACCATCTGTCTCCTTGTGTGTGGTTTTCTCTTTCTCAAACTTTACAGCTGCCATCTTCCTGTTCTTTCATTACCCAGATGATTCCAATTATATTCTTTATATTATTGAGGGAAGAGGGGGGAGACAAAGGATAAAACGGGAATGAATAAAGAACTAGAAGGAAAGATCTGTAAATATAGGAAAAAATGTACATCACTAAGCTAAACAAGGGAGATGCCTAACAGAAGACTTTGCACTGTTTAAATATGCATAAGAGCCGAAACCGGTTTGGCTCAGTGGATAGAGTGTCAGCCTTCGGACTGAAAAGTCCTGGGTTTGATTCTGGTCAAGGGCATGTACCTTGGTTGCAGGCACATCCCCAGTAGGGGGTGTGCAGGGGGCAGCTGATTGATGATTTTCACTCATCGATGTTTCTAACTCTATCCCTCTCTCTTCCTCTCTGTAAAAAAAATCAATAAAATATATTTTAAAAATAATAATAAAAATAAATATGCATAAGAGTACATGAGAGATATTTCCCCTCTTTAACCAGAACAGAATATAGGAGTTGACTTTGCTTATGGGGATAAGAATTGAGTTGATAAGAAAACATAACCCAACGAAGGGCTCACATATATTGGAATAAGAACTTAAAAATATTTCCTTCCTGGTAATTAAAAGAGAAAAGAGAGAAAACAAAGCCACCTGGTATGAAATGGCTTGGAAGCAGGTTTGTGAAAAGGCAGGAAGGTAAGCAGCCCTTCCAGTGATGAAGAAAATAAGACATTTTGGGGGGAGGAGACCAGCAGCCTGACTCTGTACCTAGTTAATTAGTATCCCTAACGCACATTCCTGTTAGCCTATGGTCTAGTCCACATGTGTCAAACACAAGGCCCGCGGGCCAAATCCAGCCCGCCAGGCCTTGCAATGTGGCCCGCACCGCGCTGTCATCACTGCACTCCGCTGTCAGTTTATGACATTGTCAGTTTATGACTGTTCAGTAAACCATTCGGCCCGCGATTTAGGCTGGATTTTAGATTTTGGCCCCTTCTCTGATTGAGTTCGACACCCCTAGTCTAGTCACTGCCCCTGCCTTAATTATCTGGTCTTGTAAGACCTGTTCACCTAAATACTCCCATTTTACAGAGGCCATAAACCATGAACAATACACAACCCCCTGAGGGGTTATCAGCACTGGCACCAGGCCAGGCCTTTAGGTGTGGTCTCACGGTCCCCATCCCAACACACAGGGCTTTTTGCAAAGCCTGTGAGAGTCCAGAAATCTGATCCTTATTCAGGGGATAAAGAAACCAAAGGGTATAAAGAGAAAGTTTCCTCCATATTGGTTTGCTCAGGATTTGGAAACAGGCTCTCCTGAATCCCGATACTAGTGCATCTGGAAATAGGTGGGTTTTTCCTGTATCTCTGGGAACGCCTGTGTATTTTCCGGTCGCCTGATAAATTCTGTATCACCAGGACTAGGGTTCTATGCAAGTAGAAAAGCAGAAAATGAACTTTAGCTTGCGTTTATAAAGAGACATTTTCCTAGCTTACTCAAGAGGTTTAATAATAACTTTAATAATAAACTCGGTTTACTAATGCATCACTGGATGTGTTTTGATGTTATTATTTAAAACTTTAACTTAACACTCTGAATAAACATATATTTTCACATTGAGAATGCAAGTACTTTTCTTCCTAACTTTTTTCCTTATTTAAAAAAAAAAAAAAAAAATTGTATTCCGTGACCTTTTCTACAAATCTCCCTGAAAATTTGTTCTTTAAAAAAAAAAAAAGAAAGAAAGAAAGAAAGAAAGAAATATATTTTATTGATTTTTTTACAGAGAGGAAGGGAGAAGGACAAAGAGCAAGAAACATCAATGAGAGAGAAAAAACGACCAGCTGCCTCCTGCACACCCCCCACCAGGGATGTGCCAGCAACCAAGGTACATGCCCTTGACTGGAATCGGGGACCTTTCAGTCCACAGGCCGACGCTCTATTCGCTGAGCCAAACCGGTTTCGGCAAGACTTGTTCTTGGCCAATAAATTTTGAAGATGATAAATCAGGAGTTTAAGAACAAATTGTACGGCCTTCTTGCAAATGTCAGTTAAAAGCTAAGGAATAATGTGCTTAGGAAGAAGGAACAAAAGACATCATTTCAAGATGCAGTTCCATGGTATGCCTTCACAGGTCAATGAGAGGAGTGTCTTTGGACGGGACAGCAGGAAATGTGCACGTTTACTACTTGGGTACTTACGTATGTGCATTGGCCTGGCTAACTGAGAAGCTATTATACATGATATGCCTGCTAACAAAAGTAGAACCACAGACCTTAGATCCAATGAGTTGGAAATCAGTGTGAGGTAACTGAAAAAAGGCATCTGTCCATAAAGTGACACACAAATACAAATCAGCAATGAAAAAACAACCCAATTTTTTAATTCTTCTTGACAGAAGAATTAAATAGACACTTGACAAAGGGAGAGATATGAATGGCTGATAAACACATGAAAAGGCGATGGACATCTTTAAATGATCAGGGAAATACAAATCTAAACCACAACAAATCTCATTATCCACTCTCTAGAATCACTGAAAGCAGGCATTGGTAAGTATGTGGAGCAAATGGAGTTCTGATGCATTGCTGGTGAGCCTGTAACCCAAATATTTGCACATTACTAGTAAACAACACGCTCCTATATTATATGTGGGTCATAAAAGAAACAGGTAAAATTCTAAAGTATTTAACTGAATGATAATGAAACAAAAAATTGCATAATATACTGAAAAAAAAAAAAAAAAAAAAAAGAGCCAAAACCGGTTTGGCTCAGTGGTAGAGAGTCGGCCTGCGGACTGAAGGATCCCGGGTTCGATTCCGGTCAAGGGCATGTACATTGGTTGCGGGCACATCCCCGGTAGGGGGTGTGCAGGAGGCAGCTGGTCGATGTTTCTCTCTCATCGACGTTTCTAGCTCTCTATCTCTCTCCCTTCCTCTCTGTAAAAAATCAATAAAAATATATTTTAAAAAAAACGACATGTATAGCTTTAACCACCTTCTGATAACATATGCAAGAATAAACTCAAAATGCATTCAAGAATTAAATGTAGGAATTGAAACCATAAAGCTCCTAGAAAAAAACAGATAGTGAAATCTCAGATATTTCACTTAGTAATATTATATATATATAATTGATTTTTTACAGAGAGGAAGGGAGAAGGATAGCCAGAAACATCGATGAGAGAGAATCATGGATCAGCTGCCTCCTGCACAACCCCTACAGGGGATGTGCCCGCAACCAAGGTACATGCCCTTGACCGGATCAAACCTGGGACCCTTCAATCCACAGGCCGACTCTCTATCCACTGAGCCAAACCAGTCAAGGCAGTAATATTCTTTATATCTCATCAGGCAAAGGAAACAAAAGGAAAAAAATAAACAAATGGGACTACATCAGAATGAAAAAAATCCACTGAATGAAAGAACATATTGTATTCACCAATGATACATCTGACAAAGGGTTAATATTCAATATTTATAAAGAACTCATACAACACACACGTAAAAACCAATCCAATTAAAAAACAAGCAGAGGACCTGAACAGACTCTTCTCCAAACAGTACATACAGGCAGCCAATAGACATAGGAAAAGAGGCTCAATGTCACATATTATCAGAGAAATGCAAATTAAAATCACAATGAGATACCACCTCACACCTGTCAGAATGGCTGTCATCAATGAAACAACAAACAAGTGTTGGTGAGGATGTGGGGAAAGGGGACCCTGTGCACTGCTGGTGGGAATGCAGACTGGTGCAGCCACTGTGGAGAACACTATGGAGGTTTCTCAAAAACTTAAAAATGGAACTGCCTTATGAACCAGCAATTCACTTCTGGATATATATCTAAAGAAACCTAAAATACTAATTTGAAAGAATATATTCATTGTAGCATATTTACAATAGCCCATCAATAGACAAGTTGATAAAAAAAAAAAAAAAAAAAAAAAAAAGCTGTGGTACATACATACAATGGGATATTATTTGGCCATAAAAAATAATGCAGTCTTACCATTTGCAACAGCATGGGTGGACCTTGGGGGTATTACAGTAAGTGAAATAAGTCAGAGAAAGATATAAAGATATTATTTCACTTCTATGTGGAATCTAAAGAACAATATAAAGGGACAAACAAAATAAAAACAGACTCATAGACACAGAGAACAGACTGATAGTTGCCAGAGGGGAAAAGGGTTAAGGAGCTGGGTGAAGGAGGTGATGGAATTGGAAAAGTGTTGGTAATTACAAAATAGTCATGGGGATGTAAAAGTACAGCATAGGGAATATAGTCAATAACATTGTAATAACTACGTATGGTGCCAGGAAATATCAGGGGGAATACTTTGTAAAGTATGTGACTATCTGACCACTATGCTGTATACCTAACACTCATACAAAACAAAATTGAATGTAAACTGCAATTGAAAAAAAATTTTTAAAAACAGTAAAAAAAAAAAGAAACTTATAGCTTTACCTGTTTACGTTAGAAAAGAATGCTCTAAATTCAATACCTACATTTCCACTTTAAAAATGCCAAAGCAAGAACAACATATATCAAAAGTAAGTCGAAGTAAGAAATAAACGCAAAAGTAGAAATGTATAATACAGGAAACAGATAAATAGTTGAGGACATTAACAAAGGCAATAAAACTAATAAATCTGTAGCTAACCTAACCAAGAAAAAAAAAGTGAGAATACAAATTATCTATGACATGGAGGACTTTAAAGATCCTATAAACATTAAAAGAATGGTAAGAATGTTATACACAGCCTTATGTCAAAATAAACAACACAGATTAAATAAACACTTCCTATAAAAATACAACTCACACAAACATCTATAATCATTCCTGAAATATTGATTGTTCTCTCCTAAAACTAGGATCAGGACAAGAATAGCTACTGTAACCATCCTATTTTATACTGTGTCGGAGGTCCTAGCCTTTGTCACAGGCAAAAATAAAAAAAAATAAAAGGCAAATGTTCACAAAGGAAGAAGTAAAACGATCACAATTTGTATATATCAAAAATTGTATTTTAAAAAATCCTAAGTAATCTTTAAAAATATGTTAGAAATTACAAGTTAATTTAACAGGGTTTCAGGACACATGATAAATATACAAAATAACTGTATTCTTGTATACCAGTAGCTAATAATTGAAAATTGAGCTAGAAGTGGAATATAAATAAGGCTTACATAATGCAAAGCATAGTGACTCTAGACAATCTATATATATATATATATATATATATATATATATATATATATATATATATATATATATATATATATGACTAAGCAACCGGCTAATCAGTCAACTGGCTGATAGGTATGACATGCATTGACCACCAGGGGGCAGACACTCAACACAGGACCTGCTTAGCAACAGCAACTTTGCAGAGTGCCCACTTGCACTCCGGGACCCTTTGGTGGATGTCCGAGAGCCAGTTTTGGCCCGATACCTGCAGGCCAGGCTTGAGGGACCCCACCTGTGGAGGGACCCTGCTCACTCTGCAGATGCCCTTCAAGTCCCATTGCCACCCCACATGCAGCCGGCCAGGGAGGGACACTGGAGGTTGGCTCCAGGACGTGTCCAGCCCATCTCACCCAGTCCCAACCCACAGGCCGCCTTCTAATTAATTTCCTTTCAATGTGCACAAATCTGTGCACTGGGCCTCTAGTACCATATTATAAACATCAAACTTGCTAAGGGACTAGATCTTAATTACTTCCACCACAAAAAAAGAAATGATGATTATGTAAGGTCATAAAGGTGTTAGCTAACACTACCACGGCAATCATAGTGCAATACATAAATGTATCAAATCAACATGTTGTATGCCTTAAAGTTAATCAATTAAAAAATTTAACTAGACATTTACTTTGTAATTATAATTGTGTAAAAGGTTAAAAATTTAGAAATAAATTTAGCCAAAGACATGCAAGACTTCTATACTTATAACTACAAAACATTGTTGAAAAGAAGTAGAGGAAGTTTAAGTAAACTTCTCACCAAATGGTGCCAATTCTCCCCAAATAATCACAGATCCAGTGTAATCCAATCATAGTCCCAGGAGACTTTATTTTAATTGATTGTACTAATATTTGCATTAGAAACTCAAAGAACCCAGGATACCTATAACATTTTGGAAAATAGTAACAAATTTGGAGTACTTGCATTACCTGACCTCAAGATTTACTATAAAACTAGAATAATTAAGAAACTGTGGCCCTGGCTTAAGGATCAACAAATAGACTATGGGACAGAATAGAGCCCAGAAATAGGTTGACATATATGGTCATTTGAAAAGGAGAAAAAAGGTAACAAAACAATTAAATAGGGGGAAAGGACCTTTCAACAAATAATGCTGTGATAACTGGGTATCCATATGGGAAAAAATATGAATCCATCTTTCTTAACCATACACAAAGGTTAATTTAAATTAATTGTGGCTTTAAACTAAAATCATAACGTTTTTAGAGGAAAACATAAGAGAATATCTTTGTGATGTGGGAGTAAGCAAAGTTTTGTGAAACTGGTCCAAAAAAAAAAAAAGGCAATAAACATAAATATAACTTCATCAAAATTTAAAACTTCTGTTCATCACAAGCTATCATTAAGATAATGAATACAAAAGCCACAGATTGGAAGAACATATTCACAAACCACATATCTCACAAGGAACTGGTACCCAGAATATCTAAAGAACTTCTACGACGTAAGAAAAAGACAAACAACCAATGGCAAAAATTTGAGCAAATACTACAGTGGGAAAATATTAAAACTCTCTTTCCTCCTAAATCTATTTCACTTCCTGCCTCTCTGTTGTTAATGATACCATTCTTCCTAGGACACCAATTTAACTTATTCACTCATTCATTCATTCAACAAATACTTCAGTTTGACTTTAAAATGCTTCTGTTAGAAAGTGTTGAACAGAACAGATAGGACCCCTGATCTTATGAGGTTTATGAGGTTCGTCAGTAGTTTCTTCTCGCCTCTTCCCGCTCCAGGTTCCATGAGTAGATCCTTTCATCTGATCGCTTCCAGGCCCACTTCCCTCCCCAGCATCCCCCTGGACCAGGGTCCCCGGGCCTGGGGCAAAGGGGAAGGGGTGGGAGGCACCATCAATTAATTGTCACTAGGTAACCACTGGGACATACATAGTGTGATAATGATGTTGTGGTCATAGGAAACCCCCTCATGTGTGAAATGATTATTGTATGAAATGCTTGCTGTGCGGAGACCCCAATACTCTGTAACTTCCAATTGCTGAACGCCCCACTATCTTGATGTGAACATCCTGAGCCCTTAAAGTGTAAACGCTCTGCACCTAGCAGAAGGCACACCGTCTGGCCCACACCGATAAGACACAAGTTGTTTACTACTGGCTATATAAGCACGGGACTTTCTTCAGTCGAAGTCTCCTGCCTGATAGAGGAGGACTCCACGTCACTCCCTGAGACCAGTCCGGCTGACTGCTCTGCTGTGTGAGCCTGAACCAAATGCGGCCGCCTGTCTGTCTCCATCTTCATAGTCTGTCTTTTGCTGGTTGGCCTTTGCCAGAGCCTAGGACCCACTAGGAATCAGTAAATAAACCTTGTCTGATTGCACACTAATTCTGTCTTGTGTGCTCATGTGTTCTGGTTTGGCTCAGCTGTCTAGACAAAGTACCAGGGGAGAGGCTGTTATTGCTGACTCCTGTTCACCTGCCTTTGTCCCTCTAAGTCTAGACAGATAATTGGGACATACTTGGGACACACAGCCATCACTCCTATTTGCACGGTTCCTGTAGGCCCAGAGGCTTGATGCTCCTGTGTCCTGCTTAGGGAATTCAAGCCTCTGAGGCAGCCTCTGCTCCCAGTTTATACATCCCAGTTTACCTTGCTTATTCTTTAAAAACAAAAACAAAACAAAAAACAAAACAAAACAAAAAAACACATATATTATTGTGTGGTTTTTTTACAGAGAGAAAGAGAGAGGGATAGAGAGTTAGAAACATCGATGAGAGAGAAACATCGATCAGCTGCGTCCTGCACACCCCCCACTGGGGATGTGCCCGCAACCAAGGTACATGCCCTTGACCAGAATCAAACCTGGGACCTTTCAGTCCGCAGGCCAACGCTCTATCCACTGAGCCAAACCAGTTTTGGCAACCTGGTTTATTCTTACTGCCCCAGTATAATGATCAATAGTGCCCACTTTCACTATCCAATGTGTCCTGGTTTGGTCAACAAATTAGGAGAGGGTGGTCACCCTCTCCTAAACCACACACAGCCATTTCTATTAGACATGTATTCCTCGCTTTACTGTGCTTCACAGGTGTCACGTTTTAACAGAAGGCAAGACCCTGCACCAGCAAAACATTATGGCTCCCTTTACGGAGATCCTAGCTCCATTATAGGTCTGGAACCAAACCTGACACATCTGTGCGGCGTGCCTGTACTTCCCAACACCAGCCAGCAGAGCCCCGTTCCCAGAATCTCTTTCTGACCTGGGGGTTAGCAGTCAGCACGTGTCCTCTGCTCTGCTTCGAGGGGTTGTTTGTCCCTGGGGTATTACCTTTTCCCAAGAGTTTGGACTTCTGGGCATAAAAGCCAAAAAAAGCATTGCAGCCTCCTCCTAGTTTCCCCAGTCAGCCTTATAGATGGGGGAAAGAAAGGAGCAGAAAAAGAAGGAAAAGACCTAACTATGATCTCAAAATGGTACCCCAAATTTTGAACCCAGTAATTTGTATATGTGCACTATCTCTTCTAATGACTGAAAATGCTTTAAGGACAAAGATTTGTCTTATGTTTTACCCATACCCCCTCCTTCGCTTTTTCACATAGGAATCAACGCCTTGAAAGTTTACAATTATAAAACAAAATTAGAAGAATTTTACAGTGAAAACATACTCATCACCTAAACTCTACCACTAACCTTTTATTATTCTTGTTTTAATCTATCTATTCTATTTACCTACCTATCCTGCAGGGTAGGCTCATTAAATGCCTGTTGAAGATATAAATGTCATCAGTCATGGGCACCTGAGTGTGAATGAGTTACAGGGTTGTTTGTCTAGACCAGTGTTTCCCAAACTTCTCTCATGATGAGAATCACCTGGTGGAGTGCAATTTTACCTATATGTTCCCAAAAATTCTAGTTTAGCACTTCTTAGTTGGGATTCAGGAATCTGTGTTTTAACAACTCCACCAGGTGATTCTCATCATGAGAGAAGTTTGGGAAACACTGGTCTAGACAGAGAGGAAGAGAGCAGGAAGGTATCTATGGGACCAGAAAGTTCTAAGTGGGGAAATGTAGACAGCTCAGGGTGGCAAAAATAAACTTCACTCCGTTCAACTTTGTCCAGATCAATAGCCCCAGCTCTTCACTTTCCCATGAAATGCGTTTCAGAATGTCCTTTCCCCTTTGTGTTCACACACACTCTGCACCACACGTGACAGTGCCTGTGCCACTGGCCCCAGTATCCCGTCAGGCAATGGGCCCCTCGCCTGCTGAACTGCCGAGATTATAAAACTTGAGCAAGCCTCCCAGGCAATTACTCTCACCTTCAGAGCACAGCCCATCCCTCCCCGCCACCCCCAAAGCCCTGGGGCTCCTCATCATTCGTCAAGTCCTCCATCAACTGTTCCCCAGTCTCTGAAAGCTCTAGACTTTCCCCAATAATTCAACTTCTCATTTCAAAACTCTCTTAGCTGTTTACAGAACTCTGATGAAAAACATCGGCTTTGTAGCCAGACAACTGTATTCGGACCCAGATTCACTGACGGTCCCACCCTCAGCTTCACCATTTGTAAAAGGGGGCGCAAACACACATATGCACACTTCACAGGTATGGCATATATATATTACTATTATATATACATTTCTCATTACACCTGTCTCCCATGAGTTGTTCTGATGGGAGTGATGAGCACTGAGCAAACAGGCAGGGGGCCCTGCCCTCCAGGTGCTTACAGCCTCCCGCCCCCGCCCCCACAATCCCCTCATTATAACAGACATGAATAACTGTAACCACATTGACTTAAGTCCCCTGCGCTCTGCCTCCCTTTGTGACGATGTCTGGAATGTCTGCATCAGCTGCACCACTCCGTGGTCATTCTCTCCCCAAAGCCCATCTCCCCACGGCCTGCAGGCCCCTGGCACAGACCTTACCTTGGCGCTGCTGCCCAGCCCTGGTGACTGTCCCCATGGGCCACAGGAGGGCGCTCTGTGCTGGTTGGAGCTGCCGAGTGAAGGGGTCATCTGTCCGAGGTGCCGCATGGGGGCGGCCCAGTCCTTTCCCCCCCCCCCCCTCCTCTCCTCTCCCCCACGCGTCCCTCCACCACCAGCAGCCAGAGGTGGGCTCCTTCCTTGACCCCCTCCTCTCTTCTCTCTGCTTCCTCTCGGGAACCCAAAAGATGAAAGAGCCGCGAATCAAGGTCTCAAACCTTGCTTTTCTCTGACTTGCCTAGATTTCCTCCCCTCGGCTACCTTTACCCCAAGTCCATGCCCGCGTGGTCACGCTCACGCCGCCCCAGCTGGGCTCCCCACCAGCTTTGCAGCTCCCCGGGCGTGGGAATTACCCAAAGTGCGAACACTCGTGCTTCATTAAGTCTCCTTTCAACATCTGCCCAGGGGCACCTTTTGGAGCAGGAGCAGCAGAGTGAGGAAACGGGCGCCTGTCTGGGCGCTGTGAGGACTGTTAGCGTAAGAAACATCCAAACCTGCCTAAACCAGTTTGGCTCAGTAGGTAGAGCATCGACCTGCGGACTGAAAGGTCTCAAGTTCGATTCTGGTCAAGGGCATGTCCCCGTAGGGAGTGTGCAGGAGGCAGCTGGTCGATGTTTCTAGCTCTCTATCCCTCTCCTTTCCTCTCTGAAAAACATCAATAAAATATATTTTTAAAAAAGAAAGAAAAAGAAACATTCAAACCTGGAAAGGGTTTGTTGTGAGCTTCCTTGAACCACACTGTGGACAGTTGCTGGGAAGCAGAATCTCAATGGATTGGGATGATAATGCTCCCTAGAATGGCAGGTTTGCACCTTGTTTTAAATATTACAGTCCGAAGAGGGGTCTAAGTGGGTTACATGAAACCCACTGGTGATTGATTAACGAGGCAGGAGACTCTGGGATTGGTTGAAAAGTAACCTGATAGACACACTTCTTTTACTGAGGTGGGTGCCAGTGAGTTAACAGTCAACAATGAACTCAGTAACAATGGGGGGATGTGTGGTCTCCACAGAGCAGGGCCTGTGCTTGTAGGGGTCCAGAGAAAGGAACATTACTTTGACATTCCAACAGTATGTTATCGTAGATACAATAAGACTATAGCCTCAGTTAAGGTCAACATTGGACTTTGTCAGGGAAGATCCCGTAAACTGCCTTTTAATTGTAGAAGTTTTAACTTCAGATCAACCTTTGTGGTTACTCTAGGTCTGGGAGTTTGCAAGGCTGCCACACCGGCCGCCCCTGAACCAGGCAGGTTAGCCGCTTTTGGCTCACAGGACTGAGCACGGCTGCGGCCAAGGGCGAAAAGGACGCATGACTTTCTGGTCCAGACCGCCACCCCCCCCCCCCCTCTGCCCCGCACGGACCCCACAAGTTTCACTGACAGTTCAGGAGGAGCTGTGAAAACAGACCAAAGAAAGCAACCCTTTCCCGGAGACCCAGCATGCTGCTACCAGCTAGATCGTCTCATCTTCCCCCAGCTTCTTCCCGAGTGAGACCACTTCATGGGGAGACTTCCCTTGATTCATCAAGGACAATGCTACGCAAAAGAAATTCGATTCCTCTGTGTGTGAGTGGTAACGGTGCACGCAAGTCTTCTCAGAAGGTGAAGGAGCCCTGGGCCACTTCATTTTGAAGAGTTACAGACACTTTAACTGGGTGTAAAGATCCTTCTGCCAATCAGTGCTCTTGACAAGAATGCACTAATATGACTGTACAAATGCTCATCTGGGGATAATGCCAAAGTCACACAGAAACAGAATTTTTGGACTGGAACCCGGATTCTTTGTCCTCCAGAGTTGAAGAATGAATCCACGGACAGAAAGTGGTATAGCAAAGGTGGAGGTTTATTAAAGAACAAGTACAGACTCCCCAGTGGGGAGGGGGAAGGGTCCCAGTGAGTTCCTTTTCCTTGCAGCTTATAAAGGCTGCAATCCTGGTGCCTTGATAGTTACTATAGTAACTCCTGGGCTCCAAGGTCCAACCTCACAGGGAACAGGTGAAGTTCTCCCCTCTCCTTCCTTATTGTTTTCCTAGTCCCTTCGGGCTTTCTTCTTCTCATTCTGGATGAAGGGCTTCCTTCTCTTTATTTTGTAAATATAGACCGTTTGCTGTTCCCAGCTCCCTCATTTTATGGCAATGTACCTGTTGCAGCTTTTCAGCCCTGTGCTTCTTCCATGGTTCCTTCAAAATTTCCTAAAACATGTCTTTTTCACCCACCAAAATTCCTGTTTCAACACTTGAGGCCTTTGATGAATTTGAATCTAGAACCAAATGGTCTTTCTGCTCCTCCCCCACCCCTGAGGTCAGCTCTGAGCCCAGAAGTGCACGGGAATGGCAAGAGAGTAGCCTGGAAGGGGGTGGAGGAGGGGGTGGGAGTGGGGGCGGGGAGCTGGGCGTTCAGCCTGTACCACAGGTAGTGAAGTGTAAAGAGAAGTCTATTTGAGAACCAAGTTCATTTTGGGTCACCTTCTTCATGCCTCGATGCCCGTCTGTAAGCTGAAGAATGTTGAAAGAGCCTAAAGGAGAGGAAAGATAAAAACAGATCTAAAGAAAATGCCATGGGCGGGAAGCAGGAATGCATGACTACACCCTGAAAATGTGTCCCCCTTGCCGCCTCTCTTGAGATGGAATCAAAATGATTGAACAGGCCGTTGGCAAAGAACATTCCTCATCCCAAACAAGAAGCTTCGTTTTTGTCTCTGTGATTTATTAAAATCTTGGGATTCCATGCCTCATCCACATTCCCATGTGGCTTCTCTTTATGCATTAAACATAATAAGAAATGAAGCTTGTTACATAAACTGCAAAAAACCTAACGTGTTTATTCGTCACCAAGAGCCCCTGCGCAGCTTAAAAATCAAATCAATCAGGCAGTGCAAGTCAAAAAACCGTTTTTGGAATGTTAATCATATCTGTAACAACATCACTCTCTTTTTAGATTTCTGAGAAATGTGTTTCTGATTTATTGTCATTGCTCACGCTCTCCACTTTTGCTGCTAGAAAAGGGTAAAAGGGGGCATTCTCTCAGCCTCTCTTCCCACTCCCTGGCACACACCCTCCCCGGTGAGTCACACCCGGAGGAAACCGTCCTGATTGCGTATTGTGTAGCTCTCTGACCCGGAGCTGTGTGAACTGCTTCTGTCGTCGAACCTGGCTGGGTGGATGAGCTCATTAGGGAGCCGCCCCAGGGGCCTTCCCTATTGGCTGCCCTCCAGACCTGTCCCCGCCCAGTGCCGTCACCGGTCGTAGGCCCGCCCTGTCTGGGGAAGCGAGTCCTCACCCTCTCCAGTGCCCAGTGCCCTTCCTGGAGGAGAACGTGCAAAGGACCGGAGCAGTCATTCCAAGCAGCCAGCTGATCCTGCATTTTTTCACAAAAGCCACCCTTTCTCCAGGACACCACCAGCTCTGCAAAGCCCTCCCCTGGTTCCTAGGGAGGGAGGGAGTCAGCAATTCTTACTCCTTGCTTTGCTAAGGGCTGCTTTCCCCTGTGAGTCAGCGCATGCCTAGTAGGAAACTGCAGCCCTCTCGCTGTTCCCCTGACCCTCAGGCCCAGCAGCCCTCTTAGGGGGCAGAGGGCTGGGCCAGAGCTGCCTGCACAGGGTGTGGGAGATGAAAAGCCCAAGGGTTTCCTTTTCCTTTAAGACAGGAATTCAGGCCCTCCTTGTCCATATGCCCATATGTGGTAAGTGTCTGTCTCTTAAGTCTCTAGAGCAGGCAGGCATCCTAGAATTTGCTTTCAAGTTTTTTAAAAAATTTAGGATCCTGGCTTTGGCGCCTTGGTTCCTCCTTTCTAAGAAAGGCAAAAACATTTGGATAAAATGAAATCTAAATCCAGATTTCCTTTTGAGAACCCTGAGAGCATGGTGTACCCCACCCCTCCTCACACATCTAATCCCAGTATGCCACCCCGTCTCTGTTGCATTTTTCCTTCTTGCTCCCTCTCCAACAAAATACCTCCTGTTAGCTTACTCAGTGTCTTCTCAGTCATTCTTCCAAGGACCTAATTGTAACCTTGGCAATATCTCCATCAGCTTCAAACAGGGGCTGTTAGTGAAGGAAACCTGGGACAACACTGAAGAGGGGGCCTCCAGAGTCTTTCAGAGGTCAAGAGTGTCCCAGGCCACTTCACTTAACATTAACGGAATCTCCCAGGATACTTTAAATACATATATATATTGATTTCAGAGAGTGAAAGGGAGAGGGAGAGAGAGGTAGAAACATCAATGATGAGAGAGAATCATTGATGGCTGGCTGCCTCCAGCACGCCCCTCCACCATCATTGGGGAATAGAGCCTGCAACCCGGGCATGTGCCCTGACCGGGAATCAAACCATGATCTCCTGGTTCATGGCCTGATGCTCAACCACTGATCCACACTGGCCGGACTCCCAGGATACTTTATAATAAAAAACTAATACATGCTAAAATTTACAAAAATTGTAGAATATTGTAAATGTTTACATTAAACAAATTAATCCTTAACACACACTCCAAAGCAATATAATTGAATTTCTGAGAGAGATCATCTGAGTCTAAATAGAAGGCTCATGTGAATTTGGAGTCCCGGTTGAACATTTCCTCTTGAAGAACCACCTGGCCCAATTATTATTATTCTTATCTAGCTCTCAGCAAGCTACTGATGAATTTGAGCAGGGACAACAAAGGGTATTTGATTCCCACAGACTGTCAGCCCCACGCCTAGGTCTGGGCAGTCTGAGACAGCCCCACACCCCACTCCTTCCCATTTAGATGCTCGATACCAATGACTAGATGGTAGCTGTTAACGTCATTCTTTTAAAACCATAGCTGGTTTTGCAATATCACACACAGGGTATTCTTAAATCACCTGAATTGCTTTTAGCTCTCTATTTTTGAGTTAATGAAAGTGTTTTAGAATTGCATCATTTGAAAGAGCAGCAGAATGTTGAGAACTGTTGGAGATGGGTGATAAGTACTCAAGGAAACTGTGCCAGTCTCTACTTTTGTGCATACTTGAATTTTCTATAATAAAAATAAAGCAAGTAAATATTCTTAAATCTATATTTACTCTAAATGCTAGCATTTAGCATAAAACATTCTGAATTTTCCTTTATAGGCTAAGGAAACAACCTTTACCCCTTCCTATTTCCTGTTTTATTTTGTTTTAAAAATTTGTCTTGCTGTATGGTTCTGTATGTTTCGTTTCTTTAGTCTAACCTGAGCTATAAGACCTAGTTATTATTATTATTTAATATTTTATTTCTTTTTTACAGAGAGGAAGGGAGAAGGATAGAGTTAGAAACATCGATCAGCTGCCTCCTACACACTCCCCACTGGGGATGTGACCTCAACCATGGTACATGCTCTTGACCGGAATCAAACCCAGGACCCTTCAGTCCGCAGGCCGACACTCTATCCACTGAGCCAAACCGGTTTTGGCAAGACCTAGTTTATTATTAAATTGTGGGTTTTACAGTAGAAATGTTGTTTTAAAGCATTTGACTTGATTGAAAAACATTTAATGAGACTTACTAAATGCCTCTGAGGTCACAGCAAGTGAGACCTGAAAAGGAAGTGTGGGGTAGTGCCAGCTGTGAAGTTCCAAGGAAACCTCAGAAGAGCAGCATGCAACTGGTAGAAGCGGCCACAAGGAAAGACTTCTCAGAGAAGCTGAGTCTTGAACAATAAAAGGAATTTCATGAGATTAGGCAAGTAGGAAGGAGTGGAGCTATTCCACAAGGAGGAATTGCGCCATCCAAGGGAAGAGCCCAGCATATTCAAGTGTGCCGCGTACTTCTGTGTGTGTCTGCAATGTGTGCATTTGTGCAGGGTCAATGGCAGGAGTGGGGTGGGCCAAGCCAGCATGAAGCTAGATGGAAGGTAAAGGCCAAAGTATGAGGAGCTTTACTAAGAAGTTCAAGCTTTGCCCTAGCTGGTTTGGCTCAGTGGAGGAAGCATCAGCCTGCGGACTGAAGGGTCCCAGGTTTGATTCCGGTCACGGGCACATGCTCGATCCCTAGTGGGGTGCATGCAGGAGGCAGATCAATGATTCTCTCTCATCACTGATGTTTCTATCACTCTCTCCATCCTTCCTCTCTGAAATCAATAAAAATATATTTCTAAAATAGAAGTTCAAGTTTTAATTTTTGGGCCAGTAAGTCTGGGGTGGGGTCCAGGACTCTGCATTAAAACAAGTACTTTAGGTCACTTTGAGGGAGGTGGTCCAGAGATCTCCCTGTGAGAAATACTACTCAGAGGATGTTCAACAGGAACTTTGCAGGCAAACAGACCTGAGTTCCAGTCTCATTCAGCCTTGTACTAACTGTGTAGTTTTGGGAAGGCAACATTTAAGTCTCAATTTCCTTACCTATAACATGGGAATAGTAAAGATACTTGCTTTCTAAGGTTGCAGTGAGGATTACTACTAAATGAGATACTTAGCACAGTACCTGGAATATTAGAAGGGCCCAAAATACATTCATTGCTGTTGTTGTTTTGCTTTAAAAGTTAATCTTAGCCCAACCAGCATGGCTCAGTGGTTGAGTGTTGACCTATGAACCAGGAAGTCAAAGTTCAATTCCCAATTATGGCACATGCCTGGGTTGCAGGCTCAATCCCCAGTAGGGGGTATGCTGGAGGCAGCCAATCAATCATTCTCTCTCATCATTGACATTTCTATCTCCCTCTTCCTCTCCCTTCCTTTCTGAAATCAATACATATATATACTAGAGGCCTGATGCACAAAATTTGTGCAAGAGTAGGCCTCCCTTCCCCTGGTTGCCAGCATCCACTTCCCTCTGGCATCCAGGACCTGGGCTTCCCTCGCAATCCTAGTTTCATCAGAAAGGTGGTCCAGAAGGACATCTGGTCTAATTAGCATATTATGCTTTTATTATTATAGATATTAGAAGTTTAAAAAAAAGTTAATCTTGGCAGCTTGCTGGTAGGTAAATGGAATTTTGGAGATAGTGATAGAAGACATTATAAAATATCAAGCATGGTATAAGGTATGAAGCACCAAAGACATTACCATTCACAATTTTTAAAAAATATATATTTTATTTATTTATTTATTTTAATATATTTTATTGATTTTGTACAGAGAGGAAGGGAGAGAGATAGAGAGCTAGAAACATCAATGAGAGAGAGTCATCGATCAGCTGCCTCTTGCACACCCCCCACTGGGGATATGCCCACAACCAAGGTACATGCCCTTGACTGGAATCGAACCCGGGACCCTTTAGTCCACAGGCCAATGCTCAATCCACTGAGCCAAAACGGTTTCAGCACCATTCACAATTTAAACAAAGATTTTGCATATTTATTACAATAATTTTGGGGAACAATCAAGTGTCTTGCTCTAATAATATAAATATACTACAACAATTTTCTAACAGATGGAAATACAGTGTCTTGAGGAAGGACTGGAGGAAATAATAGTGTGTTATATTAATGGCTCCAATGTATTACTGGCTCCAATGTATTCATGGCTCAAATCAATCATGTTTCCTAATAATTCCCTTGTAGTTCTCTGTTATACTGACTCTGAGCTTGGCTTTATCCATTGGGACATCAGCAAAAATGACACCAGCAGAGCTTGCAGAACTCCCAATGATCAGCACCAGCATCTCCATGACTTTCTGGAACTTTCCCTCATCATCAAACATATGACTTGTTGCTAATCCAAAACAGTTATAAGTATCACATTTGCTTTCAAAGCAGGAAGAAAAGGAGAGGAAGAGGCAATGCCAACCAGAGCTTCTTTTATTAGAAAAGCAAAAATTTCTCTATCAACTTTAGCACAGGCTTTCATTTGTATCTCATTAAACAGACCAGTATCACATGGCTATGGTTAGCTGCAAGGGAGTCTGGAAGAAGAACTGTTTAGCTTTCCCAACCTCTTCAGTAAAGCATGGTGAGGAAACAGAGTTTGGGAAAGGCTTTGGCTAAACAATACCTGCTATAGAACCTTTAGTCATGGGTTTCACATGCAAGCCATTCTATTAATTTCATGAAGGCATACAACATGGTGACTGTAAGTTTCTAACCAATTTTCAAACAGGATACATGAAAACTTTTTTAAGCTGGCTAATGATATTTGAAGCCAGGCTCCAATTCATTTCTATTGAACATTCAGAATAGCACCATTAACCAAGAGGTCAGAAAGCTTCTTCTAAATCAAAAGCAACTCCTTGTTGGAGAGGGATGGGGGAGGGCAGAAGAGCCTAAATTATCCATCATAGCTTATGACTGAGACTAGTTAGTAAGAATTTTATGTTATGCCATAATCTAGAATACTCTCACAAACATGGTTCATAAAATAATATAAATTCATATTCTATGATACATTCTAATATTATCTATTGTATTTAAATCCATTTTTAATTGAATTTCACCGCCCACTAATGGGTCATGACCTGTAGTTGGAAAAGCACTATCATAAGCTGAGGCCAGGAACAACCGATTCCTTGGCAAAGGGCAGAGCAGATGTCAAGACCCCGAGTTTGGAGCCCCTGGCATCCTAAGAAGCTGGCCTGACGGGAGCCTGTTGGGTGGGAAATGAGTGGGAGACCTGTTGGCCGGGCCTGCCGTGAAGTCTGCAGGCTGCAGCAGGAGTTGGGAATTTATTTTTATTCCAATGGCAGCTCCCCCTGGTTTCAGCGGGAGAGTGACATGATATGATCTATCTGCTCACATAGTTTCTCCCGACCTCGTGCACAGCCCAAAATGCTTCCAGAATAACCGGATTTTCTCTAAATTTAAAACAAGTCTGGAATGACTTTCATACCCGCCATAGCAATCCTCTCCCTCTCCCCCACATTCATTCAATCAGCCTCATTTCCTGGTTCCGTTCCCGCCACATGGCCTCCCACCCTCTGCTGAGCTCCTCTGGAGGATGCTGTCTGGCAGAAATACTGACGTTTGAAATTCTCCTTCTCACAAGTCCAGCGCTTACACTGCCCTTCTGTCGCTGAGCACCTACAGCGAGGCTGAATTTGCTGGCCGCACTGCCCTGCTGACTGGAGTCGTGTGCGCCCAGAGATGGTTTTTCCCCCTGATTTGCAACGTGGACGCTTGGAAGGACATCTCTAAGGTTTAGCAACTGGCTCCTTGCAGCTGAAAGCACATCTCCCCTCCCCGTAGGGCCTCCCTGTCGGTGGGACATCTGCAGCGCCTGCTGCTGGGGGCTGCCTCCAGTGGGCTAAGTCCCTGAGTCACACAGACTGAAAGGAAGCCGGGAGAAGGGGGGACAGGAGGCAGCGGGTTTCCCAGGGCCTGGGCCTCCTTCTTGGCCAGCCCCCAGGAGATGAGTTCCAGCTGCCTTTCTGTTTTTATTCTTCCTCCCCCACTCCACTCCCCAGTTGGGCCCCCAATCCCTCCCTCCTCTGGCCTGCCCCCAAGCCGTACAGATTTCAGTGGAAAACATCACTGTGAAAAGGGAGGAGTCCAGGGACTGAGACGCTGAAAGCAGAGAACCTCTCCTCCCCGGAGGCCTGTTCCCTGCTCTGTAGGCTTTTGTCTGGGGAAGGCGGTGGGGTGCCGCAAACACAGCCAGGTCCCCCTTCACCTCCCTCTGTCCCCCACCTCCCATCCTACACGCATGACCTGCCCCACACCTGTAGAGAACATCCAACTTGATTTCATTAAGAAATACCTCGGGCCGAAACCGGTTTGGCTCAGTGGATCGTCAGCCTGTGGTCTGAAAGGTCCTGGGTTCGATTCTGGTCAAGGGCATGTACCTTGGTTGTGGGCACATCCCCAGTAGGGGGTGTGCAAGAGGCAGCTGATTTCTCTCTCATGGATGTTTCTAACTCTCTATCCCTCTCTCTTCCTCTCTGTAAAAATTCAATAAAATATCTTTTTTTAAAAAATACCTTGGTTGCAGGCTCCAGCCCATGTTGGGGCGAGTGCAGGAGGCAACCAACCCATGTGTTTCTCTCATATCCATATTTCTGTCTTTCCCTCCCTCTTCTCATCCTCTCTAAAAGTCAATGGAAAAATATCCTCGGCTGAGGATTTATAAAAAGAAAGAAAGAAGAGAAATACGTTGTTTTTTTTAAAATTTATTTTAGAGAGAGAGGAAGGGAGTGGGAAAGAGAGAAAAACATCACTTTTTCCTTCCGAATGGCACCCTGACCCTGTGGACTGAGCCTGAAAGCTGGGCATGTGTTCTGACTGGAACTCAAACTGCGAACTGTTAGGGTTGATGGAGCAATTGAGTTTATACCCTTACCCCGGGAACTGGCTTTTCAGATCGTCTCACCAGGGACATTCCCTTTGCTGAATACCACATTTCACTTGTGGTGACCACATCCCATTCTCTCCCCTCCAGGTATGTATAAAGAGGTCTCCGCTCAGAAAAATTCTGCCGGATGTCCTTAAAAGCTGCTGACTCGCCGAAACCGGTTTGGCTCAGTGGTAGAGCATTTGTCTGCAGACTCAAGGGTCCCAGGTTCGATTCCCGTCAAGGGCATATACATTGGTTGTGGGCACATTGGGATGTGCAAGAGGCAGCTGATCTATGTTTCTGGCTCTCTATCTCTCTCCCTTCCTCTCTGTAAGAAAATCAATAAAATTATATATATATATATATATATATATATATATATATATATATATATATATATATATATATAAAATACAAAAATCCCTTTAAAAAAAAAAAAAAAAAGCTGCTGACTCCCCTCATTGGGTGCTGGAGCCATCTAGGCTCCGCCACCTGGTGTGTGGAGGATCAAATTTATTGAATAAATTCATAATCCCTCACCGCTCTGGCTTTATGCGTTTCTCCTTTGGCAATCTAACAAGGACCTTCTGGTAACCTAGACGATGCTCAGCCAACTGAGCCACACTGGCCAGGCCCAGCCAGATTTCTTTTATTTACTTGTGGTTTCCAAAATAGACATTTTCATGGCCTGGGATTACAGATACTTTTAGGAAAGGGAAAGAGGAGGAAGAGGGAAAGGAAACGTGACTTTGAAAAGAGCTAGCAAGTCAATACATTGAAATGGTCAAGGGCAGGTGCTCCAAACCAGTGTCTTGGGTCTTTCTTCAGTGTTTTCTGCACTGGATCTCAAAACAGGAAGGAAACTAGGCCAATGTGTGAAGAGAGGTCGTCCCACGTTTTGGCAGATGGAGGGAGGCCTCAGGTAGGAACTTGATAATATGTGGTTGTGTCTCAAGTGCCAGAGGGCAGCAAGTGGAGAGGACAGGCTGGAAAGACTAAGGCCAATCCGGTGTTCCCAGAGTAATATCTGAAGTTTGTAGCCTTGATGTAAAATTAGAGATAAACATAAATAATCCAACAGCAAAGCAAATTAAATAATGGAAATATCACCCCAATGGAAATCCTTTCGAAGGCAAATCAAGCTTAGAAACAAGCTGTCTCCATGGACATAAAATTTGGGGGTTGCATTTTATAATCCCCCCAAACTAAAGGGTTTTATTCCTTCCTTTCAAGCACTGGAAATGATCGCTTGGATTTCAATCAGGAAGACCCGCATAACTGGTTCTGAATCCCAATCAGTGACTTTACTAATAAAACCAAGAAAAGCAAACCGAATGTGGGTTACTTGCTGAAAATAAACATAAGTCAGTAATCAGACTTGCACAAGAAGATCCAGAATTAAGCAAGCTGCACAGCTGGTCCTAGATTCTCTTTGGAAAGTTTCTGAGCAGCATTTTTTTTTTCTCTTTAAAAAAAATAATCAATCTGATCTCCTCTTGGATCCTCCTTATCTTCTTTATATAAAATCAAAACTGATATTTTGTTTAGGGTTAGTGACTACTTGCATATATTACAATCACTTTGAACTCAATATGTCGAAAAATAGGAAACAGAATGTAAGATTTGAGGTACAGGAAACTGACCACCAAGATATTTTAAAGTAAAGTTTATTCCCCAGTAATGAGCGAGACTCATTACAGAGGTAGAGAAATCAGAATTGAAGGAGTTGGGAGAAAGGATGGACCCAGCCGGGCTGCTGCCTGGACATGGAGGACCAGCAGCACGTGGCTGGTCTGGGGGTCTTTTAAGGGGAGGAACAGGAGAGGGTTGGACCCAGGGCAGAACAGGAAGAGGTGGGCTCCAGGACACTTTGGCACGCACTGATTGGTGGCTCAATGTCTTGGGGATGTCTCTGTGACAGATGCCAGTAATGTCAAACTCCGCCCACCAGTTGGGAGGAGGGAGAACCTTATACAGAACTCATTGTTTCCCCCCAAAACCACATTCTTCCTCCAGAGCAGCACTCCCATTCAACCCGTCACCCACACCAGGAACCTGGTGACCTCCTTGGGTGCTCTTTTTCCTTACGCTGCTCTTCCTTCAAGTCACTAAGCACTGTTAACCTTCCTCAGATCCCTGCCCTGCTCTGCCTTTCTTCTTGCCCAATCTGGTGCAGATCCTGTTTTGCTCACCTGGGTTGCTAATGATGGTTGTAAAGGTCTGAAACCTCAGCTGTGCCTGCAGGATTCTCACAGCACCCAGCGGCAACAGCCCACTCTCCCCGTTGTTCCCAGCCCCCTCAAACTGCCCCCTCGAACTGCCCTCCCTCCTTTCCCCCCAGACCAGAGCTGAAGGCCAAGGAAAAGGAGCTGAGGCTGAAGCCGGTTTGGCTCAGTGGTAGAGCATCGGTCTGCAGACTGAAAGGTCCCAGGTTTGATTCTGGGCAAGGGCATGTACATTGGGGGTGTGCAAGAGGCAGCTGGTCGATGTTTCTCTCTAATCGATGTTTCTCTCTAATCGATGTTTCTAGCTCTTTCTCTCCCTTCCTCTCTGTAAAAAATCAATAAAATATATTTTTTAAAAAGAAAAGGAGCTGAGGAAATGGGCAAAGGAGATATCAGTAACTCAATAGACAAGTAGGCAACACTGTCAAGGTCATGTGCCTCTACTCTGCAGCCATTTTGAAATATACCATTCTGTGACTTGAATACATTCACATACTTGTGCAACCATCCCAACCATTCCCCTCCAGAACTTTTCATCTTCTCAAACTGGAACTCTGTGCCCATTAAACCAACTCCCTATTCCCCCCTCCTCCCAGCCCCTGGAATCCACCATTCTACTCTCTGTCTCATATGAATTTGACTACATACCTCATAGGTAGGATCATACAATATTGTTCTTTTGTGTCTGGTGTATTTCACGTAGCATGTCTTCAAGGTTCATCCACGTTATTGTATGTGTCAGAATTTCATTCATTTTTTTAAGGATGAATAATATTCCATTGTATAGCTAGACCACTTTGTTTCCATTCATCCATTGATGGACATTTTGTTTCCACTTTTTTGGCTATTGTGAATAACACTGCTTTGAACATGAATGTGCCAATCCTTTCAATTCTTTGGGGTATGTACAGGATGAGGCAAAAGTAGGTTTACAGTTGTGAGTGCTCAAAAGAGTTTATTCTTGTATTATTATTTATGCATCATTATTTGCCATATGAACAACTGTAAACCTACTTTTGCTCTACCCTGTATGCAGAATTACAATTGATGAATCATGATTGACTTATAACTTCTTATCTCACCTACCAGACTGTGAGCTCTTAAGAGGCAAAGATTGGATCTTGACACAAATAGCTGAATGACTGATCATTAACCCTGGTACCGGGGTGGGGAACCTTTTTTCTGCCAAGGGCCATTGGATATTTATAGCATCATTCTCGGGCGATACAGAATTGTCTACTTAAAAATTAGGCTGCTGTATTTGGTCAAACAGTTCATTAACTCACCCCTGGTGCCTTGGCAGGACCAAGCCAAATGACTTCATGGACCTAATCCGGCCCTGCAGGCCAGACGTTCCCACCCCTGCAGGCCTCGTAAAAAGGATTTTATAAGAAACAGAAAATTGAGAAGATAAATGATGAGAGAGGGCAGGAGGAGTTGAGGCTTTCAAAGGTTCGTATCCTAGCTAAATTTACAAAGCTGGGATTATGATCTTGAACAGAGGAGAAGGCAGAGGGAGGGTCCCAAGGAGGCTTGATCACTGTGGTTAAGCTCACAGGCTCTGGAGCCAAACCATCTGGATCTGTAGTCTAGCTCAGCCACCTTCTAGTTTTGAGGCCTTCAGCACATGATTGAACCATTCTCTGTAAAATGGGGATAGTAATGATTAGTTCAGAGTTGTTGCAAGGTTTAAATGAGTTAACACACACAAAATACACAAAACAATGCCTGAGAGCTAGCTGTTTTGGCTCAGTAGATAGAGTGTTGGCCTGTGGACTGAAGGGTTCCCTTAAAAAAAATCAATGAAAAGATATCCTCAGATGAGAAATTAAAAGAAAAAAAATTAAAATAATGCCTGACACATAGCATGCATTCAACAAATGCTAGCATTAGTAACAAAATCAGAATTGGATAAAGATTAGACTTCGAGTATAAGTTAAGTCTAGAATATCTCAAGAAAGTGCCCATTGTGCCAGGGATTCCATTTCACATGGCCCATTTGGTTGGGAGAATAAGTCAGCATTTTTTAGCACCTACTTTGTGTCAGGCCTGATTATTATTATTTCTAGAGGCCCGGTGCACTGATTCGTGCACCAGTGGGGTCCCACTGCTTGGCCTGTGCACTCTGGCAATCTGGGACCACTCAGGGGATGTTGGACTGCCAGATTCGGCCTGATCCCCTGGCCTGTAGGGTTCAGCTGAGACAGGCAGTCCGACATCCCCCAAGGGATGTAGTAGTTCACAAAGTGGCAGGCAGCTGGGGAGGAGCCAGAACCAGGGCCGGGTGCTGCTCCTGCTCATCCTGGCCTCACTGCACCTGCCACCACTGCTCAGGTAGTGCTGCTGCAGAGGTGGGAGAGGCTTGCACCACTGCAGCTGCACTCGCCAGCCTGAGCCCTCTGACACCCAACAGTCAGCTGAGCGGCACTCCCACTGTGGGAGCGCACTCACCATCAGGGGGCAGCTCCTGCATCGAGCGTCTGCCCCCTGGTGGTGAGTGTGCATCATAGTGACCGATCAAACAGTCAACCGGTTGCTTAGGGAGATATATATATATATATATATATATATATATATATATATATATACACACACACATATATATATATATATATATATATATATATATATATATATATATGAAAGATTATCCACATCTCAGAGGTAAGAACATGAGGTGAAGAGATGTTCAATAACTTTCTAAGATTACATGTTTATCAAGTACCTGAGCCTACTTTCACATCTACTCTCAAAAGACAATGGTCAAGGAGTAAAATAGGAGAAAACGTCCCAGTTGCATTCAGAAGAAATTCAAGGCTGAGTGCGGTGCTTTCAGGAGCAGAGGCAAAGCCTTGTGAACCATTCTTATGGGGAAAAGAGCTGCTGACTCCCAGGACACTTTACATGGGCCTCTCACCCAGCAGAGCTTCCCAAAGGGACACTGACACCCCACCCCCATCCACACCTCTGGTAACACATGGGGCAGGAATTGGAACCAACTATTCTTGTAGCAGAGATGGCTACTTGCTCTCCCTCTCTTCATTCCTTCCTTCCTCCTAGTAATTGAA
The DNA here is from genome assembly GCF_964339955.1 of Pipistrellus hanaki. Taxonomy (NCBI): domain Eukaryota; kingdom Metazoa; phylum Chordata; class Mammalia; order Chiroptera; family Vespertilionidae; genus Pipistrellus; species Pipistrellus hanaki. The sequence goes on along the minus strand of NC_140503.1, from coordinate 165,728,093 downwards.
CTGTGATTTTTAAATTATATATATATATATATATATATATATATATATATATATATATATATATATAAAATTGACTTTACAGAGAGGAAGAGGAATAGAGAGTTAGAAACATCGATGAGAGAGAAACATCGACCACTTGCCTCCTGCACACCCCCTACTGGGGATGTGCCCACAACCAAGGTGCATGCCCTTGACCGGAATCAAACCTGCAACCCTTCAGTCTGCAGACCGACACTCTATCCACTGAGCCAAACCGGTTTTGGCTCGAACTGTGATTTTTATCTGGGCACATAATCACCTAGAATAAAGGCTCCTTTGGAGCCTGGTGTTGCCACGATTATATTCTGGTCAATGTGGTATTTAGTTAAAGATTTGTTTGTCAACATCTGGAAACCTTCTCAAAAGGGAGAGGGAAGAGTCCACAGAATGGAGTCCCAAGTAGGGAGAGGGAAAAGGGTCCCACTGAGTTCCTTTTCCCTGCGGCTTATAAAGGCTGCAGATCCTTGTGCCTTGATATCCCCTCTGATTGGTCACTATTCCCTTGGACTGGTTACTATAGTAACTCCTGGGCTTTCTTCTCTCCTTCCGGATGAAGGGTTTCCTTCCCTTTATTTTGTAAACAACCTTTCTTGGCTACTTCCAGTTCCCTTGTCTTATGGAATTATACCTGTTGCTGCCTCCTTGTCTTATGGAGATGTAACTCCACCTGGCTTCCTGGTGTTGGGGAAACGTACCTTCTCCCAGCCTGCAGCCCCACGCTTTTCCCATGGACCCCAATTCTTAAAAAAAAAAATCCCTCAGCCTACCTAAGTCCCCCTAAAATTCCTGCTTCATTTGCATAGAGCTGGAGAAGATTGGGGAGCGTGCACCTAGATTAGTGGGGGGTGGCTAACCTGGGGTTTGGGGAGGGAGATAATGAAAATATTCTAGAATTGATTTTGGGGATGGCTGCAGAACTCTGACTATGCTAAAAGCCACTGAACTGTACCCTTGACACGGGTGAATTGTATGGTAAGTGAACTATATCTCAATATAGCTGTTATTTTTAAAAATGTATCTTTTAGAATTGAGAAAATACAGTAATAGCTCAATGGGAGGGCAGGGCTGGGGAGAGATTAAGCCAGATGAAGAAGGATCTCGGAGTCTTTGGGAGTGGGCTTTGTCACTAGAATAAGGGCAGGAACTGTGCCATGCAGGAAGAGAAAATGGGGTGATCCAGGCAGAAGTGACAGCTTAAGCAAAGTCCGGGAGATCAGGATAAAGTATAAGCAAACATTTAAAGAAAGGAGCTGTGGTCGGAGGAAAGGCTCGGAGGCAGCCTGGCACACACGGGGGAGGGCATCAAAGGCCAGGCTACCTGTAAAGAGAAAAGCCTTGAAAATTTTTCCCAAATGCCAGCCTTTAACCCTGGCAACTCCACCCACCAAGAGAATGTAGGAGGAAGGCTTTCCTTCTAGCCACAAGGCATTGGTGCCGACCTGGCAGGCAGAAAAATCCCCTTTGGAACTGGGAGCCAGAAGACGAAAAGATTAGAAAGGCAAAGGGCAGTGCCTCCGGAAGCGCGGTGTTTAAACAGATGCCGGATGGCAGGGGCTTCTGGCGGGAAGCCCGGGAATGCCAAAGGTCGCGTCAGCACAGCCAGGAAGCGAGAGCAAGGAGGCATCACTGCACTAAGGGAACGGGAGTGGAGAACAAGATGAAGTGGGGAGGAGAGCGCGTGCAGTTATGGGAAGGAAAGCCGCCGGCCTCCCAGGCAGAGGGGAGCCAACGACTCTAAGGAGCCGCTGGACTCCAGCACGTGTGAGCTGAAGCCTGAACTTGGCAGCCCCGAGCTAAAAGGGGGCAGGAGCCTGGGAACGCACAGCACAGGGTGCAGAGGAGGCGCAGACCAGGGCTCGGAAGGCACCCTCGCGGCCACTCCCCTGAGCCCTGGGCTGGGGAGCACCCTGCTCAGAAGGGGCTCAGGCCACTCTGCTCCTTCAGGGCAGGGAGCAAGGACAGGCTGCCGGCCTCCCCATGCGCACGGCCAGCTATGCCCAGGTTGAGTGCCAGGTCTGTAGCAAGAGGCAGCTGCCTCCATAAACAGAAGAGAATGGCCAGGTCGACCTGGGTCTGCCTGCCCTTTGGCTCACTTCTCCCATTTCCAGTACAGCGTTTGTAAGCTTGAAGTGAGCCAATTAGTCCGTTTAAACACTATACACAGCCCAGGCCACGCTCATCCTTTGCCAAAATGCAGACACAGTTCCTGAGATGTACAAAGGACCGTGAACTCAGCAGCTGTGGAGGGCTGTGAACTCCTGAACTTCTTCCGAGGCCCATGAAATCATTTGGTCTGGCCCTGCCAAGGCATTGGGAATGAGTTAATTAAATATTTGACCAAATATAGGAGGCTACTTTTTAAAATATATTTTTAAATTGATTTTAGAGAAGAAGGGCGAGGGGGAGAGAAAGAAACATCAATGATGATAGAGAACCATTGATCGGGCCGCCTCCCGCACTCCCCCCACTGGGGATCGAGCCCGAAAACCCAGGCATGTGCCCTTGGGACCCTTCAGTCCGCAGGCCGATGCTCTATCCATTGAGCCAAACCAGCCAGGGCTACCAGGCGAATGTTTAAGTTGATACTTGTGTATGGCCCTCGGATGCTGTTATAAATATCCAAATGGCTCTCGGCAGAAAAGGGTCCCCCACCCCTGGCAGTGGCCAGGCCATTCGGTGCAGAGCGCCGTGGCAGGCGGAAAATGGGAGCTCCTGGCCACGTGTGCTAGGTGGAAGTGCTTGTTTACCTGGCGTGTAAACGCACCCACCGCTACAAAGGGCCGGAGGCCCCTGAACTGCAGCCTGCGCCTGGCGGTGCTCACTGAACCTTGGAGATTAAGTGCCGACAGACGTCATGCAGCCTGGGTTTTTCCAAACAAAATCTGAAACCCTCTCTTCTCGGTCTGTACCCACACGCCCATCAACAGCAGTCACAGGAAGAGCCGCTTGGCAGAGCCCCGAGATCTGATAAGGCTCTCACTTTCCACCGTCAGGTCAAGAGAGGCCTGTGCCCTGCCCCCTTTCTGGGTCCCAGCTCTGCTCTACTCAGCCCGGTTCCAACTGACGCCATAAGGCCAGGCCGGGGAGGGCCTACCCTGGCAGAAGGATCTGTGGGCTTTTTAATGCAATGTGACTGGAGGTGGGCAGAGCTGCATGTGGGCTTGGAGCATGTCCTGAAACCCACTTGGGCTCAGGCCTAATCCCTCTGAGTTTCTGATTCCTGGGATCAGTACAGAAATCTGCATTTTAAAAAGCATCCTGCCCGGTCAGCATGGTTCAGTGGCTAGAGTGTCAGCCTGCGGACTGAAGGGTCCCAGGTTCAGATCTGGTCAAGGCTACATGCCTGGTTTGCAGGCTTGATCCCCAGTGTGGGGCCTGCAAGGGCAGCCAATCAATGATCTCTCTCATCACTGATGTTTCTCTCTCTATCTTCCTTCCCCTTCATCTCTGAAATCAATAAAAAAATATATATATTTTTAAAAAGCATCCAGACCACACTTTTAGATACTAACAGAAGCTATGGAACTCCCGAGACTTACCCCTTTATCCTCTGCAGTGGGCACTGCTCCTGGATAAGCCGCTTACATATCCTTATTCAATCTGACATTGCACGCACTGTGCTGCACGGTTCACACAATCTGAAGGAATGCTGGAGGACAGGAAATGTGCCTCCGGTCTCCTTTCCAATGGGCAGTTTCTGCCCTGAGCGTCAGCCCCTCTGTCTCCATCTGCCAACGTCCTACTCCCTTCAAAGCTCAAATGCCCGCTCTTCCATGAAGACTTCTTCGTCTTCTCAAACCACAGTAATTCATTTTTTTCTCCAAACTTACTGAATTCCCCTTTTCTCTCTACACTGTTCGTATGATACTTTCCTTGTTTGTTTGTTTGTTTGTTTGTTCTTTCTGGTCATTTGTGCACATGTCTATTCTCCCTGTGGACTGAGTTCTTGGATGACAAGATCATATGTTATGCCATCCATACTACCAATTATTTGGACAGACATGACACCAAGGAAAATACCCCCCTAGAACTTGGAGCTGGGGCAAATCAGTGGAATCCAACCACCTTCTTCTGGTAACAACTTCATTATTTAACACTCCCTCAATCCACGCACAGAAACACAGATCTCAGGAGTGGTCATGTAACCAAGGTCTAGACAACCAGTGCCTTCTATCTCCCCGGACACCATGATCAGCACAGTGATGGGCATGTAACCCAAGCCAGGCCAATGAGATTTCATTGTAGCAGTTTTTATTGAACCATGGAGAAGAAAAGAAGCTCTTTTTATTTATTTATTTATTTATTTATTTATTTATTTATTTATTTATTTATTTTTATCAGACTTGAAACTGGGAACATGTGTGCCCGGAGCTGTTAGAGGCAACCCCCACCTGGGAAGAGCCTACTTGAAGATGATGCAAACATGAAGTACAGCAGATTCAGAGCACTGGGCTGATGACCCTGCACCTTTGGATGCAGCTGTGCCAGAAAAGTACCCAAATCCACGGATTCTAAGTTGGGTCTTCCATCCTTTGTCACTAAAAAACAAAACAAGTCTGGCTGGCATGGCGCAGTGATTAAGCATTGACCCATGACCCAGTAGATCACATTTCAACTCCTGGTCAGGGCACACGCCCAGGTTGTGCAAGAGGTGCCGATCAATGATTCTCTCTTACCATTGATGTTTCTGTTTCTCTTTCCCTCTCCCTTCCTCTCTTCAAAATCAATAAAAACATATTTTAAAAAAATAATAATTATAAAATAAGCAACACAAAACACTGTCTAATGAACCCTCTGAAATTTCAATGAGTATAATCTATACACTCAAAGTGACTGTGATTAGCCATCTTCCTATCAAAGTGTGATAGGAGAATTTGACTATAGTCCAAACTTCAATAAAGAAAAAAAAAAAAAAGGATATTTCTAGAGAGTTTAAACTAGACTATCATGATAACCTAATAAGAAGAAACATAATTATATAGTGGCCTGAATTGTGGCCTATCTGAACAGAAGAAAGATAGAATATGAAACCTCAAACGTCAGAAACCAGTCAGCTCCCATTGAGTTTGAGATAAGAAGAAAAATGCCTTGGCTTATGGGCCTTTTCAAGTCTATGCCTGCTGTGGACCAGTCAACCACAGCCTCTTGTTCAGAGTTCAATATTCAACACAAGCAACATGTGATGATTAACTTCCCCTTAACACAGCGTCCAGGGAGAAAATATGTTTATCCCCTCAACATCCAAGCTGCATAATAGTTTGAGATGTCATTGTGCACAAGTAATTTGACTTTCTGGTTTTATACACTAGACTCCGTAAACCTGATGAATGTGAGCTTTCCTCTTACGGCGTGAGAACAAAATCAAATTTCTGGCCCAGGAAACTGATGGCCAGATCCCAGGTGAAGGAGAGTTCATCTTGCAAGTCCTCTTTGTTGTAGGGTCTGTAATTTACTTTAAAACATTTCAGCGTTTACAATGTGGCATTACATGAGTGTTTCTCAAGTTAAGCCAAAACCTGGGACTAATCAAGAAAGCGCAGTGAAGGCAGCCAGCAGTACATCAGAGAGCTTCCTGCTTCAGAGCCAGTCTTGGCGTTATCACACCTCAGCCAACAACCAACAGGCTTCCAATAAATATGCTCAATGCCAAAGGGAAGCTATTGACTTTTAAATGCGCATGACTGGTGTTAAAAATGGGCTTTCAGTGGTAAAATTAAAGGAATCAGGAAAGTAGAGCCGTTAGAAAAGACTACTGTAGCGGCAATTCCACTTCTTCCATGAGCAAGGTGTAAAAAGCCAGCCAGCGAGGCCTGAGCCTGAATCTTTAGTAACGGTGCCTAAGGCTTAATTGCAAACCAGATCTATGACAAGCCATTGATTTCTGATTGTCTGATGCCAACTATAGGTCATAGAAACCTATGTTGAAAGAATTTTCCATATGGAGTATGATGGAAGCAACTACAAAGTCTGAAATCTAGGATTTAAGCTCCTAGACTTTGAACTGTGTTGGGCCTGCTGGTTGGTAAATATTTACCTAATAACGTCTATTTGGCAGGATTTGGTGTGACACTTGCTTTCATTCATTATACCTGGTGTGAGGAGTGAGGAAGTCACCAATCCTCACCTTCTTTGGGGATTACCATTGTTTACCAATAAGAACCTTAACAGTTTATTTGCTCAAAGTGTTCTTTTTTTTTTTTTTTAATATATTTTATTGATATTTTACAGAGAAGAAGAGAGAGGGATAGAGAGTTAGAAACATCGATGAGAGAGAATCATTGATCAGCTGCCTCTTGCACACCCCCTACTGGGGATGTGCCAGCAACCAAGGTACATGACCTTGACCGGAATCGAACCTGGGACCTTTCAGTCCGCAGGCCGACGTTCTATCCACTGAGCCAAACCGGTTTCGGCTCAAAGTGTTCTTATTTCAGATCTCACACTAGGCTATCATTCCCACTTCATACCGTGACCATAATACCTTAGGGCTTTCATATTGAAAGTTAGAAGCTGATACATAAGAAGACTCTTAGCAAACATTGGTTAATAAATTTGGGAAGTAAAATGATTTCAGTGAATGAATGAATGGAAATTGAAAGTAGTAGAGTGATCATTGTCGTTATTTAGGCCTTACTCTCCAACTTCCTCTGTAAAGCTTTCGCTTCCTTATCTGCTACTCACCGCTATAGACTAGTAACATTACCCTTTGAGTTAGGCCATATTAAATCTTCACAGGCAGAAATTACATATTTCTATATTCTGTAAAAGCCCAATGTACCATTTTTAGTCTGAATATTACAAACTATTTTGAATAGTTTTGTACTATTATATATTACAGAATGTCTTTATTCTGTTAAAAAAAAAAAATCTAATTTTCCAAGCAGGATGTGTTTTACGAGAACTGACTGATGATGATGGTTTGAGCCTGATAATAATATTAAAGATCTACTCAATGCCAGGCACTAGTCAAGTGCTTTATAAGTGCTAGGTCGTTGAACCCACACAATATCCCACAAAGGAAGCATTATTATTTCCATTTACCATTGAAAATTCCAAGAAGTTACATGAGTTGCCCAAGGTCACACGGCTCATAAATTCCAGGGCCTGTGCACTCCACAAGCCCAAGCCCTAGTCATTATGGCTGTGGCATCTCTGGCTACGGGATGTTCACCGGAACCGCAGCTCTGACTCCAGATCAACTGCTATCCTCTGCCTTAGGGAGTTAGCGATCCCTTCCCAAATCCTCCCAGGACTTAATGCATATACCTACTCTCCCCCTTCCTTGGAGAGCTCCAGATTTCTCAGGAAGAGCAGTCATCGCCTCTGCCAGGACATCTGTTTGCATCATCTTTCAATGTTGATAATTTGGGGATCCCTCAGGACTCCAAGGTTCAGAGGGAAGGACTATTGCCCTCTTGGAGAAAAAGCTGTTTTACCTCAGACTCTGACGTCTTTTTTTTTTTTTTTTCCCCTCCCTGTATTGCTGGGAACAGATTTGGAAAGCAAACAATGCCATGCCCTCTGAAGGGCATTACACAGGAAACAGATGTTCAAATTCAGCTTGGGTTCATTTGTGTGGATAACTTCTTGGCTCACGTCTCCGCCTGAGGCACTGCCACCCAACGGATGTTTGGTGGGGACTGAATCCCAATAAAGTAACGAAGGACAACAGCCATCGAAGCTCGGCACTGTGAAGGGACAACCTCTGGCTTCACCCAGCAGCAGGCAGAGGCCCTCCGGAGAAGCCAGCCTTGGCCACGGGGAGGGTGGAGGGCAGCGTCGCCTGCCGGCTACGAGCCCTGAGACTCATGCCAGGGCTTTCGGCATCATGAATGGTAAGCAGGATGGTGAGTCCTCTGCACAGCAGTGACCTGAGAGAGTGCAAGGCGTGGCTCAGACTCTGGGGGCGCACAGAAAGAAGGAAATTGGAAGGGCAAGAAACCTCCAGGGTTTCAGAACGAGGCTTAGAAACTCTGCTCCTAATTGATTGGAAACTAGACCAGATGCGTTTCCTCCCATCTGCCAGCTGACCCAAGGAGCCCTCCTGCTCCCAACAGCCTCTTCCAGCTGCACTGTGACTGCTGAACACGCATAAGCTCCCAGCAAGCCGTGAGGTCAACCTTTCAACTCTTTCGGAATTACGCGGGGAAGTGAGTGATGCCAGGGGCTCGGAGGGTCATGGCAAAAGGGAATGTGTTTTATCAGGGGTTGTTTCTTTTTTGGAAAGGGGGGAATGATAGATTTCCTATGTTGAATTTAAACAAACTGCCAACGGACTTTTGAACTGAATCTATGAACTTTCCAGCTGTGTCTATTAACAACCATCTTTTTTTTTTTTTTTTTTTTTTAAATTGATCTTTTACAGAGAGGAAGAGAGAGTAATAGAGAGTTAGAAACTTCGGTGAGAGAGAAACATCGACCAGCTGCCTCCTGCACACACCCCCCCCCCCCCCCCCCACTGGGGATGTACCCACAACCAATGAACTTGCCCTTGACCGGAATCGAACCTGGGATTCCACAGACCGACGCTCTATCCACTGAGCCAAACTGGTTTTGGCAACAACCATCTTATTGACCAAAAAACTACTGCTAGCACTACCCCAAAATCTCCAACTCTCATTTGAGCCATCAGAATTGTAAGTTTCAATCCAGAAAAATCATATAAGATTTGAAAAAAAAAAAATGATAAAGGCTAACACATATAGTGCCAGGCACAGATCTTTATAAAATACTCCATCTTCACAGGAACCCTATTATCCTGATTTTACAGAAGGAGAAACTGAGGCACAGAGAAGTTAAGGAACTTGCACAAAGTTACACAACTAGTAAGCGAAAGAACACAGGTTCAACCTCTAGCATCCAAGCTCCAGAATCCAAGCTCTAAATAGACTCCATTGCTTCCTATGTTTCAGTTATTTGTATTTTTAAAGAATTTCTCAATATCATCTAAGTTGTCAAATGTGTTGTCACCAACGGTCTTAAGTCTGTAGTGATATCCCCTCTATTTTTCTATTTTTGCCCATTTAAAAAAAATATTTTTTATTGATTTTTTACAGAGAGGAAGGGAGAGGGATGAGAGTTAAAAACATCAATCAGAGAGAAACATTGATCAGCTGCCTCTTGCACACCTCCTGCTGGGAATGTGCCCGAAACCAAGGTACATGCCCTTGACCGGAATCGAACCCGGGACCTTTCAGTCCATAGGCCGATGCTCTATTCACCGAGCCAAACCGGTTAGGGCATGCCCATTTTTTATTTTATTTATTTCTGTTGTTATCTTTATTATTTCCTATCTTCTTAAGGTAGAATTCTTAGATGTTGATTTTTGAATTTTCTTTGTGTCTAATATAAGCACTTAGTGTTATAATTTTTTTCTAAGCACTGCTTTTCTGAATCCTACAAATTCTGATATTTAACATTTTTATAAATATAAAATATTTTATATATTTTTATATAGTATTATCATTCACTTAAGATATTTTATAACTTTTCTTATAATTTATTCTTTGGCCTATGGATTACTTAGAAATGTCTTATTTAATTACCAAATACTTGGAGATTTTACAGATATATTTTCTCATTTAATCACTTTATAATAAAAAAATACTTATTTTAAATTTATTAAGAGTTAGTTTATGATCTAGCATATGGTCTCTGTTGGTGACTATTATACTTGAAAAAAAAAAAAGCATTTTGCCACTGCTGGGCTTAGTTTTTTATCTATGCCAATTAGGTCATGTTGATAGTTTATAAATCTATGTCCTGATTGGTTATTTACTACTTTTTTTAAAATCATTTTTTGAGAAAGGAGTGCTAAAATCTCAATAATTATGGATTTATCTGTTTCTTCTTTTAATTCTGTCAGTTTTTTATGTATTTTGAAGCTCTGTTACTGAATGCATACACTTTTAGGATTGTTATGTCTTCATAATGATTTGGCTATTTTATTATTATGAAATGTCCATCCCTCTGTCATTGGTAATATCCCTTGTCCTAAAGTCCACTTTAATATAGCTTTATTTTGGTTAATACTTGCACAGTATATTTTATTTCATTTTTTAAAAGATCTATCTTTGTATTTAAAGTGTATTTCTTTTTTTTTTTTTTAATACATAAGGTGTCTGCTCTTTTTTTAAAAAATATATTTTATTGATTTTGTACAGAGAGGAAGTGAGAGAGATAGAAACATCAATGAGAGAGAGTCATCGATCAGCTGCCTCTTGCACACCCCCCACTGGGGATATGCCTGCAACCAAGGTACATCCCCTTGACTGGAATCGAACCCGGGACCCTTCAGTCCCCAAGCCGACGATCTATCCATTGAGCCAAACCGGTTTTGGCTTAAAGTGTATTTCTTTCAGACAGCTGTGTGGATCATGTCTTCTTCCAGTCTGACAACCTCAAATTTTAATTGATGTGTTTAGTCCATTTTCATTTAATGTAATTGTTAATATGTTGGGATTTGTTTTTTTGTTTTTTTACATCAACTATCTTGCTATTTATTTTCTAGTTGCCCCACCTCTTTTTTGTTCATTTTCTCATGTTCTTTTAGATTAAGTATTTTCAATGTCATATATTCATTGTCATAAAGGCTAACACATATAGTGCCAGGCATAGTTTTAACTTTATAATTTTAAGTTTACAATATACTTATTTACTTTATCACAATTTACCTTCAAATAAAATTGTTCTTCTTGTTGACCAATGTCACCCCAATAAAATTAATTTTTTAAAAATCATACTGCTGCATAGATAATGTTAGACCTTATAACAGTCTGCTTCCATTGTCATTCCTTGTACTTATACATATTATTGACCTCAAACATATTGGTGTTATTATTTTTTTTAATATTCAATTATTACCTGTCCAGTGTTGCTCAGTGGTTGAACACCAACCTATAAACCACGAGGTCATGGTTTGATTCCCGGTCAGGGCACATGCCCCAGTTTCAGGCTCAATCCCCAGTAAAGGGCGCATGCCGGAGGCAGCTGATCCATGATTCTCTCTCATCATTGAGGTTTTTATCTTTCTCCTTCTTCCTTCCTCTTTGAAGTCAATAAAAGTATTTTTAAAACTACTCAATTATCTTTGAAGGAAATTTTAATAATGAGAATACTTTTACCAACTTATTTACTGTTTTGAATGTGTAGAGCTAGTATTTTTTCTTTATAGACTAAAAAACTTCCTTTTTTATTTCTTGTAATATAGGCAACAATTATTTCTAATAATTAGCTTTTGTTTACCTAAAAATATATTTCATCTGCATTTAAAAAAATATATTTTTTATTGATTTTTTACAGAGAGGAAGGGAGAAGGATAGAGCTAGAAACATCGATGAGAGAGAAACATCGACCAGCTGCCTCCTGCACACCCCCCACCAGGGATGTGCCCGGAACCACGGTACATGCCCTTGATTGGAATCAAACCCGGCACCTGTCAGTCCGCAGGCCGAAGCTCTCTCCACTGAGCAAAACCGGTTTCGGCTCATCTGCATTTTTGAAGGTTCTATTTATTGTATATAGAGTTCTAAGATAACATTTTCTTTCTATGTTTCTCTGTGTCTTCTGGTTTACATTATTTCTGGTGTAAAGTCAGTGGACATTCTTATCTTTGTTTCCTTTAAAGAAATGTCTTTATTTTTTTGGCTGCTTTTAGCATTGGCTTTTAGCAATTTGATTAAGATATGTCTTGATGTGGTTCTTTGTGTTTATACTGTTTGGGATTTGTTGAGTTTATTGAATCTCTTGATAAATATATATTTTTAAAACTAAATTTGGAATGTCAGCCATTACTGCTTTAAATATCTTTCCCACACTTCTTCCTTTTGGGTCTCAAGTTACTCATGTTAGATTGCTTAATATTGTCCCAGAGGGCTGGCAATTAATTAATTGGGGCTCTATTAATTAATTACTTACTTAATTAATTTTAGCTTTTTTCTATCTGAGCTTCAATCTGGACCTTTTTCTTTTCCTTTTTTTTTGGCGGGGGGGGGGAGTTACATTTCAAGTTCACTGATCTTGGCAGTGTGCTTCTAAGACCATCCAGTGAATTATACAGTTCAGATTTTTAGGTTTAAAAATTACATTTGGTTCTCTTATCATAATTGTCCGTGTTTCTCATTATGTTCACTGAATATTTCTTTAAATCCTTAAACATATTCACAAAAGCTCTCTAGAGTCCTTGTCTACTAGTTTCTGTCATCATTTCTGGATTTGTTTCTAGTGACTGTTTTTTTCTCCTGGTTAGGAATCTTATTTTCAAGGGTTTTTTTTTTTCTGGTGCCTGGTAATCTTTTAATTGGATTCTGGACACTGTGAGTGTCATGCATTTTAGTGCCTGGATTTCTGTTGTTTCCCTTTTGAAAATGTTCAGCTTTATTTTTGTAGTCAGTTGATTTAGCCAGGGATCAGATGGTCTTTTGAGGCTGATTTTCAAGTTTTGAGAAGATTGTAGCGGTCGCCAACCTGTGGTCCATGAGGTATGAAAGGTTGGTGACCCCTGGTCTAAAGAAGCCTTTATTTCAGGAATAATTGTAATAATCTGAACAATAAAGATTTATTAAATTTAAAAAAATAAAGTAGCCTTCATTTCAGGACTGCTTTCACCTAACTCCTTGGTGTGGCCCTTCTGGAGTCTACCGACTGGTTGGCTGGTTGGAGTTAGAATGTTGACGCTATGCAAATTCCAGTTATTGTTCAGGGGGAGAGAGAGAGAAATATTGATGTGAGAGTGAAACATTGATAATTGGCTGTATGCCCCAGACCTGGATCCAGCCAAAGCCTGGGCATGTGCCCTGACCAGGAATCAAACTAGCAAATCTTCAGTGCATGGAATGATGCCCAAACAACTGAGCCATGCCAGCCAGGGCTGAATATAATTTTTAATGGCCACCTCATATTCTAATGCATAAATGTGCATTGTTAATCAATTTTGTATTGTTGAACATTTGTGTTGTTTTTCATTATTGTAAATTAACACTTAAAAGAAAAGCATTCTGAGTACGCTTTTGTGCAAATACAGAATTATTTCCTCAGGAAAAGTTCCTGGGAATAAAATTACTTGATTAAAGAGGAAGAACATATTTAAGGCTTTTGAAACATGTTGCCAAAATGCTCACTAGAAAGTCTGTATTCAAATCTTTCTCCTCCTAAGAGTTTATGAGAGTGCCATTTTATTATACTCTAAAATAGCTATTATTTTTAAACCATGCATTTGCCTGTTGGACAGGCTGAGAATATACTGGTATTCTTTCTCCACCACCACCTACCCCCAAATCCTCAAATTAGCTACAGAAACAATGAAAATCAAAATAAGACTAGAGAACATTCTTTGTTCTACACATATCCCGATCATAACATACACCATACTTATCCCATACATGGGATCTTGATACCTGGCTTATGTCCCCAGTTAGAAAAGCAAGAATCCTTTATGTTGGCAGCAATATGAGCCACAGACCCTGGCAAATGTGGCACCTGCCACCTGTCTGGGACTAGATCAAGGCATGGGTCCTAGCTAACACTGTGCCCAGATATGCATGTGCCTTCCTGTTTTCTTGGCCTGCATCCAAACTTAAAAACTTTATCTCCAGAAGTTGGCTCCTGTTCAGCTTACAGACATGTTTAAACGGGCAGGGGGAAGTTCAGGACACGATATGGCTTACGAGAGAGAACCATTCTGAGAGAACTGAGATGCTCCTCAAACCCCTTCATTCCCCCTCTCTGGCCCTGGGCGTCAAGAGGAATATCTAAACGGACCTAGTAGTCCCAGCATTGCAACCTGGGCTCTGGGCAATAAAGGGACAGGGAGCCCTCGCTGGTTTGGATCAGTGGATAGAGCATCGGATTACAGACTGAAGGGTTCCGGGTTTGATTCCAGAAACATACCTTGGTTGCAGGCTCAATCCCTAGCCCTGGTCAGTGCATGTACGGGAAGCAAGCAAGCAATGTGTCTCACATCAATGTTTCTCTCTCTGTCTCTCCCCTTTCCTCCTACTCTCTCTAAAAATCAATGGAAAAATATTATATCCTTAGGTGAGTATTAACAAAACAAAACAAAACAAATATATAAAATATAAAATAAATAAAATAAAATAAAATAAAGGGAAAGTTACAGAAACAAATTAAAAAAAAAAAAAAAAGACCGGAGCATCTGAGTTTCAATACACAAACCTACATTCTCACCAGAAAGTAAGGTTCACAATAACAGAATTTTATTCTTTTCGTTCATGGATTTATCCCAAGGGTAAGAAAAATGCCTGGCACATCATTGGCGCTCAGTAAATATTTGATGAATGAATGCATTAAATGGAAGGACAAGAATTGGAAAAAAACCATTCCTTCAACAAGTATGTATGAAGCACTTAATATGTGTATACCACGGAGTAGGGAACTAAGCAAGGCTCAAGGAAGGATTCAAAAACAAACCTTCATCCTGGAGAATAAACATCCACACAACAAACACCGAGTCCTCCGCAGTGGCCCAGACAGCAAGCACCCTTGGCATTCAGAGGAGGGGACACACCTTTCCTAGATGAAGCGGGGAGGGGGAGGGGGGAGGAGGGGGGAGGCCACAGAAAGGAGGTGGATGTCAGGCTGAAGGATGGCGCAGTAGTTTCCCGGAGATGCGGTAGCATATTAGCACAACCTAGGTGGCTTGAAACAACAGGACTCTCTTTCTCCCCTAGCTCTGGAGTCCACAAGTCTGAAATGGAGGTGCTGGCAGGGTTGCACTCCCCCAAAGTCTCTAGGAGAGAATCCTTCCTGCCCCTTCCAGCTCCTGGTGGCTACTGGTGCCCTTGTCTTGTACCAGCAAAACCCCAATCTCTCTGCCTTCCCGTGGCCTTCTTCCTGGGCCCCCTGGGTCTGTTTCATCAACTCTCATTGATGTCAGGACCCACCTAATCAATATGATCTCATTTGAGCTTCATCCTAAGGTTCCATGACATGAATTTTTTGGGGGACACTATTCAGCATACTACAAATGGGCAGACCACCTGTGATGAAAAAACATCACAGAAAACAAAAAGAACACCTGTATTTATTTATCAGGATTCCCCCGACACTAATGCTCAACCAAAGACTCAAAGCTTTCTGCAGCCAAACTAGAGAACGATCCCGGATGAATCTGCGGAAAAATAGAAAACTTTACCTGGTAAGGTTCCCAAAAGACATGGAATCTTCTGAACTGGATTTCCAAAAAATGGAAAACAATTTAAACCCCACGTGGAATGCACAGAATGAGAAATGTTGCTTCAGAATTAGATTTGAGTTTGAAATGGGCTATTTGCTATTTAGACAGATCAAATAATAAAAGCACAAAGCCTGGATTCGAGTCCCGGTTTCTTAACTCACTGGCTCTGTGATTTGGGGCATAGCACTGTCCTTCTCCATGCCCCCGGCTCCTTACCAGTGAAACAGGGAGAGCAAAACTGCCTGTCTCCTCAAGTTGTGTAAATGAAGCTTCAGTCCTCCTCTTGTGTTTTCCCCTGACTCTCACACTACTACCACGCCCACACCACTTCTGACGCCAGATGTGGGCAGGGAGGAGATCCTGTGATTGACCAAGCAGTCACCCGTTGAGTGTCCTGTAATTTAACTCAGTACTGACACCCTGCCTGGAGATAACATCAGATCCCACAGGTCAAAGGTTCAGTTCAGAGACTGCCACCCAACTCTAGACACCAATCACATGTCCAACCTGTGCTTCTGACGAACTAGCTGTACATGAAAGGTTCCCATGACCCTCTGCTTGGGTTCAATCAATTTGCTAGAGCAGCTTGCAGAACTCAGAAAAAGTTAACCTACTGTTTTCCAGTTTATTATAAAAGGACTAGGGGCTCAGTGCACAAATTCATGCATCTTGAAAGGAACTGTGAGCCATGATGCTGCAGTGGACACAGGGGCAGGTCTTGGCCCATCCTCCATACCCTTGCCAGGCCCCTCCCACCATGGCCCCTGGTCCCCTCATTACTGGAAGCCCCACTCCTGCCGCCATTGCTCCCACACGCTGATGGTGCCAGACCCTGCTCACACTCACTGATAGCACAGAGCAATTTGGGGCCAGCACCAGCAGCAGGTGCAAGTGGAGCTGCTGCTGTCAGAGGGTGTGAGCAGCGGCTGCTGCTGCCCTGATTGCCTCTCAGGAGCAGGGGGAAGTAGAGAAACCCTCAGGGGTGATTGATTGGGACTGGTGTCGGGTGCTGTCAGCAGGTGTGAACAGGGCCAGCACCGGCTACAGGTGTGAGTGCTAGACAGGACCACAGTGCGTGGGAGCAAAGAATTTTCAGTAACCACCACAGGTTTGCCCCAATGACAGTGACCTGTACCCCTCTTTGGTCTGGCACCCCACTAATCTGTTCCACCATCCCGCCATGGCTGATGCCCACCATGTTCCACGCATGCTTCCTGGTGGTCAGTGCTCTGTTGGGTTGCTCTGCCATTTGGTCTATTTGCATATTAGGGATATATATATATATATATATCGGGCCTCTAGTATATATATGCACAAAATTTGTGCAAGAGTAGATCTTCCTTCCCCTGGCTGCCATCACTGGCAGACTGAAAGGTCCCAGGTTCAATTCCAGTCAAGGGCATGTACCTTGGTTGCAGGCACATCCCCAGTAGGGAGTTTGCAGGATGCAGCTGGTCGATGTTTCTCTCTCATTGATATTTCTAACTCTCTATCCTTCTCCCTTCCTCTCTGTAAAAAATCAATATATATATATTGATGGACAGAAACCGAGGCTGAGCCTGGTTTATATATATATATATATATATATATATATATATATATATATATATATATATATATCATATATATATATATATTTTTTTTTTAAGAGAAACATTACTTAAGGAAATAAGAGATACTACGGCCCTATCCAGTTTGGCTCAGTAGATAGAGTGTCAGCCTGTGGACTGAAGGATCCTGGGTTCAATTCTGGTCAAGGGCACATGCCTGGGTTGTGGGCTCGATCCCCATTGGGGGGCATACAGGAGGCAGCTAATGATGATTTTGTCTCATCATTGATATTTCCATTTCTCTCTCCTTCTCACCTTCTTTCTAAAATCAATAAAAATATACTTTAAAAAAGGAGAGATACTACAGGCAAAGAGACAACCTGAGCTGAAGTTAACGTAGAGGACCTTTAAGGCCCTCATCCTGGGACAAACGCACAGCACTGAGACTGAAGAGGATGGACAGAAACCGAGGCTGAGCCTGCGGAGACCACAGATTGGAGTGAATGTCAGAGGGCGAGCAGGAGGGAGAGGGCGAGGCACACGCACGGAGCCCCCACCCCCAGCAGGGTTACACACCTGCATGACCTGCTTCCCACTGGTCTCCCCTCGTAAAAGTAGGGCTTTAAGTACTGATTTTGGTTTTTAATTTATGTTGAAAGTAGCAAATTATTATTGCTTGAGATAAATTAGCACAGAAACTTCTAAGTGATAAGGAAATACAATACCAGAGGAGGTAATCTGGTAACAATGTACCATTTTCCCCCCTCACACCCGTCCTCCCCTTTATGATACCATAAAACCTAGCAAATTAGTAACCGTTGTGAGACCTGGTTTGAATCTCAGAGTATATTTTTACATATGTTTCACTTTTTATTTTGAAACAACTTTAGGAAAGTTGTAAAATAAAATAAAATAAAATAAAATAATAATTTCTCTATACTAGATTACCCAAATGTTAATTTTTACCACATTTACCTCACTATTTCCTCTCTAAATATTTACATTTGTCTGAACCACTTGAGAGTAAGTTGTAAATATAATATCCCATTGTCCCTAAACATTTGTGTGTACTTCCTAAAAAAAAAAAAAACAAAGACATTTTTGACATCACTACAGAACAATGATCAAAATTAAGAAATTAACAGATATACTACTATACTCTAACCTACGGATCTCATTCCAATATTGTCAGTGGTCTTATGAATGTCCTTTTCAGCATCTTGAGGGCTTGAACCTGCATTGTAAGCCCTGCCGTGCCAGTCACTGGCTGGGAGCAGCTCAGCGTGAAGGCCACAGCAGACCCGGGCAGCTGGGCTGTCAGTGATTCTCCCGCAGTGGGAGAGAGAGCTGGATGGTGAATTTCCATGGCTGCCTCAGACAGTGCTTTTGTAACTAAAGGAGAGAAGCCAAGAGCATCCTAGAGGTCAATTCTGATTAGGGTTGGACACATGCTAGCAACCGCCTACCTCTAGACTCTTGCTAGGCCAGAAACATAAATCCTTATGCGTTCCAGCCACTGTAAATCAATGTGTCTTTTTGTTATTCATATGCCCCAAAGCATTCCTAACTAACATGATCTTCCAAACGTGGTAATACCAGATTTGTATGCCTATGCATGCGTGTGTGCACGCACACGTTCAAATTGCTCTCAAGAAAAAAATTCATGCATGAACTATGCAATATATGACGGCACCCGTGTCTCTCAGCATATTCAATATGCTTTTATCACTTCAGTTTATTTTGATGACTTTAATAAGCATAACACCGCTCTTTAACAATTCTCACAGGATCTCAGAATACGAGAGTTAGAAGAAACCTGACTGATTATCTCATCTAAACTCCTTCACAGTACATGGAATGTTAAGAAATGTGTTTGAAAGTAATAGAAGTAGTTGCAAAGGGGAAAAAATGATGTAACAGTGGGTAGCAGAAGGAGTTGAACCCAAATAAAGGGTTCAGTTATTCCAAAGCAAAGGTAAAATTTGTACTCATTAATGTGTTCATGAAACATTTCCTACAATAGTGACTATCAGTAAGCTCTCTTTTTTACAAATAATACAATAGTAAAACTTTAAAAAAATTTTCATTGATAATGTTTTACTATGGCATTATATCAATGTAGTGTGGTGTGGAGAGAAGTGAATTATTATTTTTTTTTAATCCTCACCCAAGGAGTGAGGATATTTTTTCTGTTGATTTTTAGAGAGAGTGGAAGGGAGGGAAGAAGGGGAAGAGAGAGAAACATTGACATGAGAGAGACACATTTATTGGTTGCCTCCCGCTCACACCCCCACCAGAGTTGGGGATTGAATCTGCAGCCGAAGTACATGGAATTGAACCTGGGACTCTTCAGGCAGCAGGCCAGCATTCCAATCACAGCAAAGCCAACCAGGCTTTTTCTTTCTTTCTTTCTTTCTTTTTTTTTTTTTTAAGAGAAGCAGATTCTTTGATGTTGGCCTCAATCAGTTTTACTATTGCTCTATCATTTGCTAAGGCTGTAACCTTGAGCAAAGGACTTGTCCTTTTTTTTGCCTTAATTACTTCATCTTTAAAATGAAAAAAAAAAAAAAAAATAGGGCCCAAACCGGTTTGGCTCAGTGGATAGAGCGTCTGCCTGTGGACTGAGGGGTCCCAGGTTCGATTCTGGTCAAGGGCATGTACCTCGGTTTCGGGCACATCCCCAGTGGGGAGTGTATAGGAGGCAGCTGATCGATGTTTCTCTCTCATTGATGTTTCTAGCTCTCTATCCCTCTCCCTTCCCCTCTGTAAAAAATCAGTAAATTATATATTTTTTTAAAAATAGTTACTATCTCTTAAGGTGGTTGTGAGACTTAAATGAATTAATATGTATAAACATTTATAACATTTAATTATTATTATAACAGTGTGATATGCTAAGCCATATGCATTGGTTAGTCATAGAAATGAAAGGGGATTATTAAGTCACCCTGGCATTTATTGGCCTTGGTGTGTCCACTGCAAGGGTTAATAATTTTGTGCTCTATCTTCTAGTGAGTCTGACTGGGCCCCAGTCTCCATGCCTTTCTGCTGTCAGCAGGAAGCTGGATCTCAGATCTTTGAACTTTTGGAACCTTTGAACCTGTAATTGCAACAAATGGAGGTCAGTTTATTTGGTTAGGCTTTTACACATGTTGTCATGGAAACTGATCTCTTTTTCATCCATCTGTCCGCACTCCCCAGTGCAGAGTCACTACTCCTCAGTTAGACTTTTAAAAGACACCAGTGGATCCCTTCAGACGCATCTGAACACCTAAACCAGAGCCTGAGGCTTTCTGTGCAGTCCCTTCTGTAACTGACACATATCCCTTCTCTTGAACTCATGAAATGTTGAAATTCTATGTTAACAGCCGAAACCGGTTTAGCTCAATGGATAGAGCATCGGCTTGGGGACTGAAGGGACCCAGGTTCAATTCCTGTCAAGGGCATGTACCTTGGTTGTGGGCATATCCCCAGTAGGGGGTGTGCAAGAGGCAGCTGAAAGATGACTCTCTCTCATAGATGTTTCTAGCTCTCTATCTCTCTCCTTCCTCTCTGTACAAAATCAATAAAATATATTAAAAAAAAAGAAAAAGAAAAGAAATTCTATGTTAACAATTGGGAAGTCTAAACCTTGAAAGGGGTAACATTTGTGGTCCAAGGGTCTATGCCAAGCCGAGGTGCTTTAAGGCAACAGAAATACATTCAGTTATTCAAGGGCCCACAACAAGTGTCACTAGCTTAGAAGGTAACTGTATATTAATGATCTGAACTATTTATGCAATCATTTTCACTTCGTAGGCTGAAAGGAAGCAACTAATAATTATCTTGGTTGAAATTTAGTTTAGTAGCCATAGATTCTGGGGAAATTTCCTGGTCCACTTTATGAAGATGGTTCAGTCTCATCTGTAGCCTATAATAGACTAATTAACCAGGATTTGCAAAAAGCCAAATAAGTTCTTGACTTACATATACTAATAATGTTTCAATTCTAAATAAAATAGAAATGTATCTTATTTTATGGTTTTATGTCAGATTATTCATCTTTCCCCACTGTTTCTAAAAATAACACACACAGTAAATAACAAGCTGTACCCAAAGAACTCCGTGATTCCTATTTCATGGCCTTTTGGGAGGCCTAATGACGTAATGGAAGTAGCAATTCAGTCGGGCTAAAGAATCAATACTGAGTCTACAAATTATTAGCTGTGTAACATTAGACGAATCACTTCACTGCTCTTTGCCTCAAATTCTTGATTTATCCTTCTTTCTACAGAAAAGGTAGACAGAGGAGCTTTCCCAGTTCTCTCTAGTCTGGACCCTAGGGTGACAGAGAAATTATCGGTAATAAATACTAGCTAACGTGATAAATTGTTTCCGCAATCAGAAATAGATTAATTCACACACCCAGAAAGGTTTAAGAACTAAGATTGGCCTGGCCAGTGTGGCTCAGTGGTTGAGTGGCGACCTATGATCCAGTAGGTCACTGGTTTGATTCCCGGTCAGGGCATATGTCCAGGTTGTGGGCTCAATCCCCAGTGTGGGGTGTGCAGGAAGCAGCTAATCAATGATTTGTCCCATCATTGATGTCTCTATCTTTCTCTCCCTCTCCCTTCCTCCCTGCAATTAATAAAAATATGTTTAAAAAAATAAAGAACTAAGATTGGCATGAAATAGAATGTAGAGAATTTCTATCCTCCCCAAAAAAGGGCATAGCAACCGCACTCTATTTGTATAACTTTTGTAGACAGCCTTTGTGTGTGTGTGTGTGTAATTTGATTTTACAGTTTTCTAAGGAATGAATTATTATCTCCATTTTTTTCTTCAAATGGAGAAGCAGAGACTCAGATATTCAGTGATTTGCTAAAAAATGAATGGTAAGATGGAGGCGAGGAGGCAGTGACAATAAGAAAACAGTGGAGTATGGATCTCTGAAAACCTGCTCTTCCACAAAAACAAGGAAAACACTGACAAAAATTGTCAAAACCACATCTACAGATCTCAGGAAATTAACTAAAGGGGAGCCTTTATTTAAAAAAAAAAAAAAAAAAAACAATTAAAAAGGCTACATCTCAGCAGAGCGAGCTTTCTGACTTGCCCTTTGCCTTCCCCGCATCCCCAGCAACACGCCA
Source organism: Pipistrellus hanaki (assembly GCF_964339955.1). Classification (NCBI taxonomy): domain Eukaryota; kingdom Metazoa; phylum Chordata; class Mammalia; order Chiroptera; family Vespertilionidae; genus Pipistrellus; species Pipistrellus hanaki. The sequence goes on along the minus strand of NC_140503.1, from coordinate 165,706,182 downwards.
GCCTGGAAAACAAGCAGCACTCCCAGTGACAACCAGCAGCCGAGCAGCCACTGGAGGGGCAGAATGGGCTTGGAATGCCCCAAAATGCCATTCTCAGAGGACTGCCATTATCTGACAGGTCTGGCGGTACCTGGAAACCCTGTTCTAAGACCTGGTCTTTATTTAACCTGACTCAGAACAGACTTTCCCTGGAGCATTTGTCAAAAACAGTCAAAAGCAATTGTTTACCATCACAACTACCTTTGGCCTTGATAACTATGGACACAAACACAAAGCTGACCAAACACTTAAAAGGAAAAGCTGAGGAATGAGATATTCATAGGGTGCTTTGAAAAGGTCCCACTAATTCCTTAGCCATTAGGAAGTATACAAAATGGTAGAGCAGTGCACATACCCAGGAACGACCTAAATAAATGGAAAGATATCTTTTTCTCATGGATAAAGATTTTTAAAAAATATATATTTTATTAATTTGAGAGGGTGTGCCGGTGGAAAGAGAGAAACAAGCAGGGCGAAGGAATACGGTGAGTGCAGGGATGACACCTTCTACCTCAGATTTCAGGACACCTGACCTCGAATGAAATTGCCAGAGAAGGCTTCCTGAGGAAGTAATGAGGAGCTGGGCCCTGAGAGGAGGAAAGCATCAGGATGAGTGGCACATTCAAAATGTCCCAGAGGCTCAAACAAAAACAAACAAAACATCCTGGGAGAAAACAGTTGGGCAGTTTCTCAAAAAGTTAAACACAGTAACCCTATGACTGAGCATTTCAGGCCTAGCTATACTGGTATATATTCAAAAGAATTGGAAACATATGTTCACACAAGAGCCGATGCAGAACTAGTCAGAGCAGCCTTATGCACGTTATAAATCTTTGTCCCTCCACATACTCTCAAAGTGCAAGTTCCAAACAAAAACTCCACCAGAGACATCCATTTTAGTCATTTTAGAGAAAAAAGGTTTTCATGTTATTTGCTTCAACGTTTGCTCTACTTTAGAAATTATAATAGAGTGCTGGGGGGTGGGAGCGGCCAGGGGAGGTCAAGGCGGGGGGCGGGGGGGTTGTGGGAGGAGGAGACTCATGTGATACTTTAAACAATCAAGAATTTAATTTTTTTTAAAAGGGGAATAAAAGAAAAATACAATAGTAATAAAATCACATTTAAAATTTAGAAAAATGAAATAAAGCAGGAAACCCATATGTTGTCCTACCACACAAACCACACCATTGTTAGCATGTTGATATATTTCTTATCATGGTTTGCTATTTTACAATGCCTGGAGAAGGCAAAAATTTGTCCTCACATTTCAGTGAGCAGAACAATTACCAAAGCCTCTGGATTAAATGAGATTCCCCAGTCCTGGCCCCAGAAATTCAGATCCACTAAATCTGGGATGGAGTTCAAGCCCCTGCCATGTTTAGCTGACAAGCAAAGCAATGGCACAGATGAGTCACAGACCACACGTGAGAAAACATGCTTTCCTTCATCTTCCAAGGTCTTGACCTGCCTCTAATTAAGAAGTGGTGAATTGTAATGAGGGCTGGGGAAGATAAATTCCACAAAACACACTAGCCTACAGCACAGCTGACCCCAGCAACCCCAAATTGGAGCACCTCACGTTAATTTGCTTGCCCTTAGGGAAAAAACAGAAAACAAAAACACAGAAAATGCCTGGGCTTTAAATCTGAAGGAGTGTCTTGCCACCTTGGGACAACAATGCATTACATGAGCAGTTAGTTGCCCGTATCATTTGTAAGCTGGTTCCTTTGATGGTTCTGTTAATATAGAATACTAGAGGCCCGGTGCATGGATTCGTTCACTGGTGGGGTCCCTCAGCCTGGCCTGCGGGGATCAGGCCAAAACCAGCAGTCTGACATCCCCCAAGGGGTCCCGGAGTGCGAGGGCACTCTGCAAAGTTGCTGTCGCTTGGCAGGTCTTGTGTTGAGCGCCCCCCCCCGCCCAGTGGTCAGTGCACGTCATAACTACTGGACAGTCGGTTGCTTAGGCTTTTATATATACAAATAAGCTACAAAACTACGTTAAGCTTCCTTTCTAATTCCAAAAACCTTTGCTATTCAGCCACTGTCTGGATGAGCAATGATAGCACCTCATGGGCACAGCAACCTACCTCTATTATCTTAAAACTTGGAGGTGCAGCGAGTCTCCCTGTCTGGCAGGGATTCCTCTCCCACGGACACATTCCATGTGACCACAATCGCCAAATACATAGCCAGCTGCTTGGAGTCTGTGCTGGAAAGAAAATGGAATCTATGCTGGAAGCTTTCAACTAATTCTAAAAGGAACTTAATTTCATTTGTAGCAGGCCCTGAGTTCTTCTCTATCAGGTGTACAGTTAAGTGGCAATGACTCCTAAAGAATCAGAGCCACAAAGAAAAAAAAAAAAAAAAAAAGCCTCAACAAATCAGACAACTGCTGCGTTGTCATCACTCTTTCCCTGTATAACATCTTCCTTCCTTCCTTCCTTCCCTCTTTCATTCTTCCTCTTCTTTCTTATTCAAGCTGAGGGCTGGTGCCTGCTTGGAGGTCCACCTCTTCCCCGCCCTAGAAGACTTCTCTATGAAATCGGTGAGGTAGGGGAGGGGTTAGGGCCGAAGGCCGTGGGCAAGACCCTAGGGAAGGTGAGGTCCTTGGGAAACCGCCAGCAGAGGAGACAGGCCTCAGGAGGCCCGTTACTGGGATTACCTCTTGGATGGCACTTGTACCTTTATTTACCTGGCCAACCAGCCCAGCCCAGCCCAGCCCACGGCTATTCTTTTTTTTTTAATCCTCACCTGAGGATATTTTTTCCAGATCAGTGATACTGGTAGATCCGGCCCATTTTAAGTTGAAATCAAGCATAGTAAACAGTCTTCCATCAGGTCTCGCTCACACCTGTCTCCTGTCTCCCCTGACCCCAAACACACAGAGAAGCTACAGGTGTGAGAGGTGCGGTCACAGCGAGGCGTGCCCTCCTGTCGCTCTGTTTCCCGGAGGAGAGGCCTCCTACTGAAGAGGCAGGCGCCCGGAACCCGGGCCAAGACGCCGGTGAGACACAAGAACATGAATGCTCCCAGTCAGAGGAATTCAAGAAACGATTTTTAAGATAATTGAACACTTGGTACACTCAGGATATAGCCTTTGACTGCAGAGAATGGAAGTGAACATTGAAGCAAAAGTCTAGTCTACAAAGATTGTGAACTGCTCCACCTTCAGCCACCTAAAGAGCTAAATTTATTTTATTTTCCCCATTCCCATTTATCCCCTCTGTGCTCTCTTCCACCTCCATCTACCCTCCACGCCCAGCCCCGAATCACCTCACTATGATCCTTGTCCGTGAGTTCTCTTGTTTTCTTTTTTGCTCATTCCCTCCACCACCAACCCCCAGCACCCCTCCCAGAGCTGTCTGCCTGCTCTTTATGAGATTGTCAGAAGACCTAAACTTTTCCTTACTTGAACTCAAGATATAATACCAATTCCATGAAAAAAATATATATATTAAGCAATAAAATAAGTTGGAAAGTACTTTGTTCTGTGGTTTCATTTTTTGTTATAAATTCTGAAAGTACACATGCCAAAATATTATCTGTGATTACCTCAAGGTTGAGAAATTAGGGATTTTCTTGTTTTACTTCATCCGTTATCTAATTTTTTACAGTTAGTGTGTATTATTTGTATATTTTTTCAATTTTTAAAAATGTAAAAATAGTTGTAAAATTTACAAAACCCAACCTTTCATCAACTGACTTTAGTTCTGGGCATCTAAAGTGCAAAGATGATTGATATTCACAATAATAAGCACAAAAAAACATTTCAGGGTCTTGAATGGTTTTTTGAAAGAAAAAAATACTTTGTTAAGTACTTAGTGTCGTTCATTTTGTTAAACTGTTAATCATGTAAAGTGTATGTGAGAAATCCATATTCACTAGAATAATTTATTAATCAAAGCAATCAATTTTTCAAACCTATCAGATGTTTGTGGTGGTATATACACACATCACAAAATACTGCTTCATCTCTATTCATATAAATGTTTTGTTTCCTTAGAGAACAATCACTGTTAGTTACTTCAAAACCATTTCCAACATAAGCCAGTATTCTAGATGCTATGACTTTAAGTTTATAACTGATAATGATTTTCTTTTCTCAATCAGAGAAAATAAATAAAGACATAAGGAGTCTTTATTGGGGGGGGGGGGGGGGCGGACACACACACAAACCTCCAAAATGAAATTTGAGTCAGCCATATACCACAATAAAGAGAAAACATTAACTATGGCAGAATAGAGCCACTCTGTGCCTACAATGCAAGGATTGCCTGGTGACACTGGTCCACCGCTTCTGCTACTTTTCCAAGTGGCCTTGTAAAGCTCTTAGCAGGAAAACACCTGGATCTCAAAGAATCCCTGGCTATTCACAGAATTAGGAATTTTAGTAGTCACTGGGTCAGCTTCCTCACACAGAAGCCTTCCTCTACCAAGAGTCTGGGAAACGTATAGATAGATAGATGATAGATAGATAGATAGATAGATAGATAGATAGATAGATAGATAATACGTTTTTATTCATTTCAAAGAGAATAAGGGAGAGGGAAAGGAAGAGGGCGAGAGATAGGAACATCAATGATGAGAGAGACTCATTGATTAGCTACAACCTGGGCAGTTGCTCCACCAGGAATTGAACCCTGATCTCCTGATTCATAGATTGATGCCCAACCACTGAGCCACATTGGCCAGGTGGAAACATATTTAAAAAATACAACACATCTTGTGGTGTAAAAATATAGATACAATAACCCATTTCTCCTTTTTCCATGCTAGAACTGTATGGAGAGGGGAGAGTGAAGTGGCATAGAATATCCATAACATGAATAATTGAAAATTTCAAGTAATTAAAAAATCTATTTCCATACTATTTGAGTTCCAGCCCCTGTCATTTCCCAACTGACTGCCACAGTTGGCCAAAAACAAAGCTCAGAAGAAAAAAGCACGTAAAAGATCATTCACGCTGGACACAGTGCTCCTGAGAGAGGTGTATACAGTGTAACCCATATTTGAAAAGAGGTTTTAGCTGAAACCGGTTTGGCTCAGTGGATAGAGCATCAGCCTGGGGACTGAAGGGTCCCAGGTTCGATTCCAATCAAGGGCATGTACCTTGGTTGCGGGCACATCCCCAGTAGGGGGTGTGCAAGAGGCAACTGATTGATGATTCTCTCTCATCAATGTTTCTGACTCTCTATCCCTCTCTCTTCCTCTCTGTGAAAAATCAATAAAATAGATTTAAAAAAAAAAAAAAGAAAAAAGAAAGAAAAGAAAAGAAAAGAGGTTCTAGGACTCAGTGTTCCCAAGACTTCATGACAGGTATCAAGAATCAGGGCAGTTTTGTGATCTCTCCTCAAAGCATAGAAAGATGGCTCCACAGGTAGGCTCATTGTACATTATTATGAAAAATTACTTAGTTTACATGCCCTTCAGGAATCAAGAGTTAAAATTTCTATTCTGAGTGTCTTTGGCCTCCGGATAAAGCAAAATCAGCCTTCTGTCCTTTTTTTCTCCATTTGCTGTTATCTATTGTAATATTGTACATGTTTGCATGGTCCTTCCTGAAGATCTGAGGCCAACTTGACGCTATTGGTATGTTTTTCTCCTTCCTCACCTCTCCTTTCTTCACAAAAATCAAGGCTCACAGAGATTTCACATTTGGCACGTTAATAGGTGGGAAGCTGAGGAGAACCCCCAGTCAACAACCTACCGCTAGAAGGGCGTGGCTATTCCATGGGGGGGGGGGCAGGGAGTTGGGGGGTAAGGGGTATATCCTAGCTCTTCCCAGAAGGAAAAGTGAATGTGACTCTCCCTGGACCATCAGTTCAGGCAAAGCTATTGTCACCTGCTAAATGAATATTTCTTTTGCTCACTTTCAAAAATGTGTTTTAATTCAAAACTTCAATTGCTCTGATCTATAAACCCTTATATGATTTGGCAAGCCTACTTCCTCAAACCACTAGGGAAATGGGACCATTTCTGGCCCTGTGTCTCCTTGCCTCAGCCCTACCTTAGCCAGCCCAGACTCTCAGGCAATGACACCCGCTGTGGGATTGTGGTAAGTTGCTGTGTTCACCACATTCACATCCCTGAGGCTCTTCCCTGATTGACACCAAAGGATAAGGGTTCATTCGAAGGCTAATTGTATTTGGGGACAAAAATATACGAACAAAAAGCTTTAAGTCTTATGAGATTAACAATTATGGTTTCAGGAAGAGTGATGGCACAGAAACACCTGTTAATAACTGTTAGGTTTGAGAGTGTTCACTCTTCTCAAGAAGAGAAATCGAACGCACGGAAGAATTAGACCCTCTCAAAACAGAGTCCTGGTTTTGGCACCAACAGGCAATTTGATAAATATCTTCCTCCTGTTTGTCTTGTCACTTTCTTCTTTAATTGAGGTATAATTTACATGCAGCTATGCCCTTTTGAAAAAGCTCAAGTTTAAGGAGTAGAAAGGAGAAGTCCAACATGGGAACTAGAAATCAAGAAGTACTATTTCCACACCAAGGAGAAGCAATAGTTCAATAGGCCAATAATTTTTAATTCAAGATGAGACTTTATTTTGACAACGTCAGTGGAATTTTGATAAAATTTACTGTATGGCTGAATTTAGATATTTAAATTTCTTAACTGATACTGGCTCAACACACAACACACACACACACACACACACACACACACACACACACCTCCCCATCAGCCTCACCCCTTAAGAGCTCTGCCTGGGTTTTAGTTCCAGGCCCCACCAGAGTTGCTTATTTGTTGGGTTTTAGTGAATGTAACTTCAATTAGACATAGTTCTACTTAATGCCATATCATAATAGCTAGTGATTGTTACTCACAAGAGATAGTTGAACAGTCTTTTTTTCATTTGAAATAAGAAACACAAGCATATTTTTTATATAGAAGTATAGGGGGAAATATTTGGCTTTATTAGTAAATCTTATTCGTGTAGCACTTTCAAAGTCAACTAGAGGATTTCTATTTTTTCAGCATAGATGAAATTTAAAATGAGCTGTATGTGTTTTATGGTGTTTAAAAAATAATAATAGCTGCTGGGACCGGTTTGGCTCAGTGGATAGAGCGTCGGCCTGCGGACTGAAAGGTCCCGGGTTCGATTCTGGTTAAGGGCATGTACCTTGGTTGCGGGCACATCCCCAGTAGGGGGTGTGCAAGAGGCAGCTGATAGATGATTCTCTCTCATCGATGTTTCTAACTCTCTATCCCTCTCTCTTCCTCTCTGTGAAAAATCAATAAAATATATATATAAAAAAATAAAAAAATAATAATAATAATAGCTAACATTTATTGAGCACTTACTATGTGCCAGGTACTGCATTAATTCCTTTGATCCTCTCAAAAAATCCACCTTAAACATAAGAAAATTGAGAGGTTGAAGACCTTCTCCAAGCTAGGACAGGAAAGCAAGCAGCCTGGCTTCACTGCCAGGAGCTGGAGCGCTGCACTGTTCTACCCTCTCATCCACCTTTTTAATCACGTGTTTGACGTTGGCGAACCTAAGCGCACACAACAGCACTGCTGTGCTAACCCGCCTGAGATGGAACGTGCACTCTTAGATCAGTGCCACCAGGAACCTAGGCTGTCATCACAGCAATGAACCACACAGGGCATGTGAGCAGTGAGAGGAAACGGGGCTCTTTTTAAATCTTACCTGTTCCTTTCTAATTCCTACCAACCAAAGCAGCCCCTCCAACCAAAATTTTCTCCCCACATCGTAGACATCCAATCTGAATCAATCACCTTATTCTGCTGATTGAATCCACAGTCCTAAGATTCCCAACAGGAAACTAAGGCAGTATAAACACTTGACGGACTTCTGCTTCTAGCTTGTCTTGCTCACAGGAGCAGGAGAACTCTTTGTTTCACCTCGGCCTATTTATGTCACTCCGCTGTGGTGAGCTGTCAATGGCTTCCTCTGCCTGGGTCAGTGGTTCTCACACTTAGACAGGAATTTATTGTGGTCACTGAACTCTGTGAACACTCTAAAAATCACTAAATTGTACCCTTTAAACAGGTTAATTGTATGGTATGTAAATTATATCTCAATAAAGTTGATATAGAGGAATCAAAGCATCTGGAAATCATGGCATGCCATGTGTAAGATCCTGAAATGGTGAACCGAAAGCAATTTCACTACCAGAAAATAAGAATATGGTCTATCGCTCATATATTTACAAGATTAAAATTCACTACTTTACAACTATAAAAAAAGCAAGTGGTTGAGCTAAGATTATCAGCCATATCTAATGTTTGCCTTTAATATTAAAGTGCCCTTTGTTATATTACTTTACTGCCTACTAGGAAGTAAGCATTAATATCAAAGAGAAAAATTTAAAAGGGAAACTTAAAAAATTATATAGTATGTTTTTATTGACTTTAGAGAGAGAGGAGGGGAGAGAGAATAAAAACCATTTGTGCTGGGGTTCGAGCCCACAACCCCAGCACATGCCCTGACCAGGAATAGAACCTGTGACTTCCCAGTGCAAGAGGACGCATTCAACCAACTGAGCCACACTGGCCAGGGCTGAAAGAGAAACTTTAAACTTGAGCACTTCCCTAAGTAAATACTTTGATGTGTTGTGTTTTTGGTTTGTTTGTTGTTGTTGTTTTTAAAATATATTTTATTGATTTTTTTTACAGAAAGGAAGGGAGGGGAGGGATAGAGAGTTAGAAATATTGACCAGCCGTCTCCTGCAGACCCCCTACCGGGGATGTGCCTGCAACCAAGGTACATGCCCTTGACCGGAGTCAAACCTGGGACCCTTCAGTCCGCAGGCCAATGCTCTATCCACTGAGCCAAACTGGTTTCGGCTGTTGTTGTTTTTTTGTCTTCAAATTGAGACTTTAGGAAAATATCTATATTTGTAATAATGCTAGGCTTTCTGGAGGAGCTCTGACGATTCCAGCATCCTAGAAAACGCCGTATCAACATTGACATACCCTAAAGGAAGTCTTTTTTTTTCAACCCAGTTTTCAATTACTTGTCTGTCTTCACCTCTTTCCACTCCACCTCCCTGTGCCCCACAGCAGTGGCCCCACATCCCTCACAACCACGAGTAGTGGCTTTGCTTCTGCTCCTTTCTCCTCTGGGGTATTCTGTCCTCCTTTCTCCACTTGCCCCTTTGAAGCCCTTCTGACTTGCCCTGTCCACGAAAGTGCTGTGAGAGCAGCGAACATGTGTATCTCACTGAATGTTGTATTTTCAGCAAAAAACATAGAGCCTGGTATGGAGAAAATGCTCCACAAATGTGTCTTTGTATTCTCACGGTCTCGATGCGCACGTCTATCTGCTTACCTCACTGTTCTGGAATTATTTTTCAGTGACCCCGCCCTCACGCTCTTCTTGTCTTTATCACGTAATAGATGCTCCATAAGTACCTAGTACATTTAGATGAACTGAAAATATATTTCTTAATCTCCAGATGTCCAAAGTCTTTTAAGGAAAAACAAAACTTTCAATTTGCTAAAATACTACATGGCAAACACTGTAAGTGGGATGTGTGTGCAATACTGTGAGAATTCTGATAAAGGAGCTCTACCTCTTCTGGCTTGCAGGTCTTCACCCTGGACTCGTCAAAGAGGCTGACATTTGAACTGTCCCTGGAAGACGAACAGTAAGTCCGCCAGGAGTATAACCAAAGGGGTTCGAAGCTGAAGGAATTCAGCACCAAGACAGAAAGTGAGAGGGTAGGGAGGCTAGTACCCCCCAGTGGGCTGATGTGGCTTCCGGGGTGGGGGTGAGGGGTCATGGCAGGCATTGGTTGGCAGGAGGCTGGGAAAATGTGCTTGGCCTGGCAGCTCTCCTAGCCTGAACTTCACAACATGAGCAAGAGGGTGATTTGATCAGATCTGTGTGTTTTAGCTCTGTGCTCAACACCCTTCTCTGCCTGCACCCTCCCAACACACGCTGACCACGTGAGAGAGTTGACCAGAGTTCTAAGTGTGACATGTGGACAAAGGCCAGAGTGCTCTGAATCTTCATGAGAACCAAGCTGAAACCCAAGACGGTGTTCTAACCATTAAGCAATCAGCCAACACCAGTGCTATGCAAATCACACACTGGGGCAGAAGTGAAGAATGTGGTAGAACCAACAAAGCTGGTTTCTATGGAAAGCCAGATCATTCACTGAAAGATTCCTGGCCTCAGTGAAGCCCTCTCTGATTTCCCCAGCACTTAGTTCTGTACTTAGGACACTTTGAAGTTTTTTTTTTTTTCTTGCTTTATGATTGTTTTGTGTTCATTACTGGTATCACATTTTTTATCTCTTTGCCTCATTTTAAAAGGTGATATCTAATGTAATGCAACTTTAGAAGACACCTTTGGAGCAAGATAGGGTATAAATCACTCAACAGCAAATCTTGTTAGATTTTAATTTCAAGAAGGAAGAGGTCACTTCCCAATCACCTTTATAAATCCCACAGCATGAAGCAAAACGTATTTGTTGAATAAATTGAAGTAGTGAAAAAATATGGTAAAGTAAAAACATTCTTTGATTTTTAAAAGAAGTTATTTTTGCAATGTTTTTCCTTGAAAAACACCTATTGATTAAGTATTTGGATTAGGTGTTTATCTTTTTTATTTTATTTTTTTATTTTCATCTCTCTTAACCATGGCTCCACTAGGGTTGTTCCTATAAATTTTTTTTTTTAAATCCTCAAGCAATGATATGTTTGTATTGATTTTAGAGGGAGAGGAAGAAAGAGAGACAGAGAAACATTGATGTGAGAAACATTAATCAGTTGCCTCCGGAATGCACCCAGACAGGGGATGGAGCCTGAAACCTTTTGGTGTTCGGAACGACGCTCCAACTAATGAGCCACCTGGCCAGGGCTGGCCTCATTTTTTAAAAAATTTTAAAAAATATATATTTTATTGCCGAAACCGGTTTGGCTCAGTTGTAGAGCATGGTCTGTGGACTGAGGGGTCCCAGGTTCGATTCCGGTCAGGGGCATGTACCTGAGTTGTGGGCACATCCCCTGTGGGGGGGGTGCGGGAGGCAGCTGGTTGATGTTTCTCTCTCATCTGGCTCTCTATATCTCTCCCTTTCTCTCTGTAAAAAATAAATAAAACATATTTAAAAAAAAAAAAAATATATATATATATATATATATATATATATATATATATATATATATTATTGATTTTTTACAGAGAGAAAGAGAGAGGGATAGAGAGTTAGAAACATCAATGAGAGAGAATCATTGATCAGCTGCCTCTTGCTCACCTCCTACTGGGGATGTGCCCGCAACCAAGGTACATGCCCCTGATCGAACCCAGGATCTTTCAGTCTGCAGGCTGACGCTCTATCCACTGAGCCAAACTGGTTTCGGCTTTTTTATTTTATTTTATTTTTTTATTTCTCAAAGTGTCAGCCCTTGTGTAAGTCTCTGGAAAAAACAACTCTTAGATTTCTTTATTATACCTATGTGGTTTATAATAGGACAGAGATATAATATGTTTATTTCAGCCAAATTATAAAGTAAACCTACAAACAAAAAACACTTGACATTCACTGAGACACATATTTGTAAAGAAGAAAGTTAACAGTAATCAGCACAAATATAATAAGTTATAAAGATTTGTTAACATTTTAATTTTAATGGGGAGGGGGGAAGATAACCAGAATACAAAAATACTTTTAAAATACAGCATCATTTCCACAGCACATGAAAACATTTCCATAAAAAAATTAACAATTTCCACTTAGACATTTCATTTTTTTCAACCCTCTCTGAATTTATATTCTGAAATCTTGATGGTCTCATTTCATGGATCCACAAAGATCAGGCCTGTCACAAGTAATTAAAAGGAGCGCTTCCTGTTAGAGAGAGCACTTCAGGCTAATATTTAATCTCAATTGGCAACAAGTTCAGTGCAAATAAAATTATATTTAGCAGCGTTGAAAATTCCTGGTGGGGAGGCGTTTACCTCTTAACCCTCACTGTTTCCCCAGAGAGAAATAATTTTTCTCCTCCCTGTGAGTGTGGACCCTGGCCATTCAAACCTACTGAGAACGGCTACTGCTAATTCTGCTGTCTGTAACACAGGGAGCTTCCGCGAAAGCTGGTTTCAATCACGAGGCACATGAGCCACCAGTGTTTACATTTGGAAAGTTTCCCTTAGGTTGATTTACAGGTACAAACAAAACAAACAAACAAAAAAAAAAAAACAGAGCCTGAATATCAGTCATAACTGGATCTTACCCAACAACTTCTCTGATCATGGAGAAGAAACCCAAAGGAGGCACTAATCATTTCATACATTAGCTTCCAAAGGAAAACCAGGACAGAGCTGAGGCATCTCTTTAAATCAAATCCTACTCTCTGATAATACATTTATCTCACTGATTTGAATGGGAAAAGGAAGAGGGAGGAAAGCAGTTATGGACGGAGCGTGTGGGGGAAGGGAAAACGGGAGGGAGGGAAGGAGGGAGAGAGGAGAAAAAGAATGAATAAAGAAAAAGATTTTTTTAAAGAATGAAAAAAAAGAAAAGAAAAGTGGGGCCATCTGATTTCAAATCTGGAGCTTTCCACCCTCAGCCAAATCATTCTCCAAATGAACAGAAGCCAGAGCACTAACAGCCAGAGAGGATTCTGTTTGAGCCTCGTCAATTCCTGGAAGTGCCTTCCTTCTTGTTAGACAGCTGTTCCCTCTCTGGCCAAGGCCTGGTAACTGCCCCTCGGGAGAACAATGTGGCTTTCTGTGCTCAGATGGGAGGAAGAGGAAGACACCTGCTGCTTGTAAGCACCGGGCTCTGCCCCTTGTAGAGGTCTCCCTGGCCCAAGGTCGTGAGCTGTCAGAAGCTTGAATCATCCCTGAGATCCACAATGTGCTGACAAAACACCCAGGCAGGTCAATACTGGGTAGGCCATCCCTCTCAGTCTCTCTCTTGACCAGTTCCTCAGCAGTTTTTCTTTGCTACAGGATGGAGGTGCAGTGGCTGTGTGTCGGAGAGAGGGGCCCACCTCAATCACTGTACTCCTCTCTTTCCCTCGGAGTGGGGAATTTCTCATACTGGTTGGCCAACTTCCACTTGTTGTGCTGACTTTTGAGAAGCGCCGCGAGGGAAGTCTTGCGGGTGACGTGTCTGGATACGTCTCGGCTCTTGGCCTTCCTGGTGGGGGAAGAGCTTCGGACCAAGGGAAAGACGGGGAAGATTGGCTTGCCCCGAGGGGCTCCCAGGAGCTGCCATACCTCCCCGGAGGTGTTACTGGTCAGATACTGCCAAGGCTTCTTCCCACTGCTGTCCCGGACGTTCACCCGGGAAGCCAGCCTTTGCACCAGCAGCTTCATGACCCCCTGGTGGCCGTGGATGGCTGCGAGGTGCAGCGGGGTGTACCCGCCGCTGGACTTCACGTTCACGTCGAGGGCAACCCCTGCCTTCTGGGCACTGCCCACGAAGTCCTGCAGGGCCCTGAGGTCCCCGTGCTTGGCGATCCAGTGCAGAGCGGTGTACCCAGTCAGGAAGTCCTTGTGCAAAGCCAGCTGCGGGTCCTCCCAGAGCAAGGCCAGCACGTGAATCCAGGAGCCGGTGGCAAGCTTCACCATCCACTGGTGCTCCCGGGCATCCAGGGGGACCACAGATGGCCTGTGCTCGGGCCTGTGCGGGACCAAGGCTGCAGCAGGCGCCTGCCTGCCTGGGGCCCACGCGCTGGGTAGCCGACCCCTCACAGCAACAGCAGCCTTCAGGTCAGCAGGGCTTGGTGTCAACGCAGCATCCAGCCTGGGGCTTGACGCCGTTGTTCCTGCCCTGGAGGATCTCCTGGACCGTGGTGGGCGCCGACTCCTTTTCAGCAAGTCCTCCTCCAGACCCTCCTCATCGGAGGAGGACAATCTGGCTCTCCCCGCCCGAGAGCTCATCCTGAAGGATCTCCTGAACCTGGGAGCCGGCCAGGGCAAAGGCTCCTGGGGCTGGCGGGCGGCGAGACCATTGGCCCCAGCTGGCACCGGCTGAGAGGCGTGCCCATCCCCTCTGTGTCTGAGGCCTGGAGGGCTCCCAGTGCAGCCGCCCTCCTTCGGGGCAAGGCCGCCAGCTGACCTCCTGAGCTCTCTCCAATCTGGGGTCCCTAGGGCGCCGCCGGGCAGCCCCTCCTCGGAACCCCCCGGGGACTCTTTGGGCCCACTGCTGCTCTCCTCGCTGCTGTGGCTGTTCTGGTCCACAAAGTCATCCAGTTCTTGGAGGGACAGCTGGGAACGGATGCTGCGGAAGACCGCCAACGGGGGGTTCCCGGGGCAGGATTCGGGGACAGCCGGGTAGAGCGAATGAGGGGAACCAGGAGGGTCCGAAGGCGCTGACTTCGCTTCTGGGACCCCGAAGCCCAGCTCCAAGGGGAAGTTCTCTGACAGCACCGACCAGGCTCTGGTGGGGCCCTGGTCCCGGGCCTCGGGCGTGTGGGGGTGCCTGGCCACCCATTCCCGGGTGCGTTGCTGCTGCTGCTGCAGCTGCCGCCGCTGCTGCTTGGAGTGGTGGTGCAGGTCGCCCGGGGTCAGCAGCTCCGGCGGGTCTCCGGGGGGAGGAGGAGGAGAGCTGGGCCGGAGGGCCGGCGGGGAGGCCGCGCTGCCAGCAGCCTCGACGGTTGCAGGAGGCGAGCGGGGCGCTGCGGTCACGGTCACGGTCACGGGCGCGGGCGCGGACTCGGCGGGAGCGCCTCCCCGCTCTGGGCCGGGGGCCCCGCGGTCACCGGGGGCAGCGGGAGCCCGCGCCGGCTCCTCCCCGGCGGTGACGGAGGCGGTGGCGGTGGCGGGGTTCGGGAGCGCTCCTCCGGCCGGCGGCTGGCCCGGGAGCCCCTCCAGGCCGTTCTGGAGGCATTCCCAGCAGCAGCGGCCCTGCGCCTCCGCCGCCGCGCATCTCGCTCCGACCTGGGCAGCGGGCACCGCGGGCACCGGCGCCCGGTGATCGGAGCCGCCGCCGCGTCTCCGGCCGCCGCCGCCTCCCCGGGCCGCCTCCCGGGCGGAGAGTCCATTGCAACCTGGATCAGCTGCCGCCGGGGCTGCGGCACCTGCTGGCTCCTCCTCCTCCTCCTGCTCCTCCTGCTCCTGCTCCTCCTGCTCCGGCCGATGCCGCCGCCCGGGCGGCCGCGCGCGGGGCGGGGCGCGGGCCGCAGCTCCCCCCGCAGGGCCGGCGGCGGCGGGCGGGCCCCGGGGCCGCTGCAGCCCCTCCTCCCCCAGCAGGTCCCGGTACCGCTTCTTGAGGACCACGCACTTGGTGCCGTCGGGGTCCTGGCGCACGGCGGCCACCGAGTTGACGAAGCCCTTGAAGAGCTCGCGGCGGCGCTGGTGCTGCGCGGGGGACGCGCCGGGGTCGCGCAGGAAGCCCTTGAAGTGGCTCAGCAAGGCGGCGTTGGTCACCCGGCCCCCGGCCTGGCACAGGAAGTCCAGGAGCGCCTCCTGGCTCAGCTCCCGGGCCATCGCTGCTGCCGGGGCGCCCCCGGGTCCCCCGGTGTCCGTCTGGCTCCCTCCCCGAGCTCTCCGAACCTCGGCCTGTCCAGTGGCACCTGCACCCGGGGCGGCGCCACCGTCTCCATCAGCCGCAGACGCCGAGCGCGCCAAAGGGCCGCGGGTCTCCAGGGGAGGAGCCCCTCCCGACCCCGGCTGAGTCCCCGCACGAGCCCTCTCTCCCCCGGGTGGGAGAGGGCGGCTGCAGGGCCTCTGGCGCCGGGAGCCCCGGCAGCAGCGGACGTTCCCCGGGCAGGTCGGAGTCGGTTTCACCTGCGCCCTGGTGACGCCTCCTGCCTGGCCCTGGGGGCTGGGCCCGGCCCGCCTCCTCCGCCTCCTGTCCCTCCGCCCTCTGAGGTCTCCCCACCCGTGCCACCCGGCCCGGTGAGTCAGGCCCGTGCGGCCCGGGAGAGAGCCTGGGTGCGGGCGGGAGCCGCGGGCGCTGGCCGCGGACCGCTCCTGGCCCGGGAGACGCCAGGCAGGCAGGTAAGCGGACCGGCCTCTCCTCCTGGTCTCAGCCACGCAGGAAACGAAAGCCACGGAAGACCCGTCCCTGGCCTCTCCGGGAGCTGCCTAAGTCACGGCTGAAGCCGATGGGTGGCGGGGAAGGTGCTTATTAACCCACATTCCGCGGTCTCTCTAAGAGGTGCCTGCCTCTCTCTCTTCATCCGGGCGGTGGGGTGGTAATTTCAGGTTCCCTGCGGGTCCGGGGAGAGGGGGTGGCGGGGGGAGGACTCACTCTGCATCCCAAACAACCTCTCCGCGTCAGGAGAGGCAGCCCAGGCGCCCGCACCCAAGTCTGTGCTGAAAGGAAGGTCCCTGTGCAGGTTCCAGGGGGGTTTCGGCCTTGCCTTTTCCTTTGTGATTGCTTCGGATTCAGGTGCAAGGAAAATCAGTTTGCCAGTCCATTATCCCACCAGCTAAAATGATCAGGGGTTATGCCTTGTTAAGGTATTGGATTGGATGCCAGGTGTTCCTTCGTTTGTATTTACCCTCACATTTGTGAACCAAAGGGACTTTTGGGCTTGTCTTTTGTGTGGGCTTAAGTGAAGTTGTCTTTCTCCTCTGAATGTAAGTTCCCTACCCCCCTCCGCCCCCCCCCCCCCACACACACACAGATCCAGCGTGTTGAGCATGTCACAGAGTAGCCTGACTTGACCTGAGCCTTAGAATGTCTCTAGATTCTCATTCTCATTCAGAGTCCATGTGTAGCTAGAGGTGCCTTTTTCACCGGCCTCTTCCAGACAGCAGAATTTAACGCTTTTCCCGGCAGCAGCTTTCTCCCTTCATTTTATCGGTGAATTTGTACGTCCTGCTCTTTCTTTTATTGAGGTCCTTGAGTAGAGGTCCTGTTTCTTTATCAGTCCTGTTTACATTCCCAAGATGCTTTGTCTTATCTACTCACCTATCTGGCTCCATGCCCTCCCCCACTCCTCTTAGCTGTCTTTGCATTTCTTTCCCCGTCATGATAACCCCAAATGTCACAGCAAGACTATTTCTTAAAATCCTGTCAGCTCTATTTCCAATTGTAAAGTCTTTCTTCTCCCCTGCCTTGCCATTTGCCACTCTTCTTTCTATACTAACCCTCATCTTTCACTTTCCTTCTTTTCTTGGCCCTTCCTCACTGTGTCATGAGTCCATGTCCTTTCTGCCAAGGGAGGGTCTTGAAAGTTGGCCCCACAGTTGTCAATCTTCGTGATGGCCACGTAGGTCACGTTAACTGCCATTTATTTTAAGTCCCCAACAGTAACTGATATTTTTCTGTGAATGAATTGGAATCTTTGGCTTTGTTATCTATGTCAGAAAGGAGAAGTGGGAAATATTTTTGGCATTTTCTAGATTTAAACCCAATCCTGGGCTGAGAGGGGTTTCCACTAGGTGGAACATTAGCTTCAAGCTTTTCAGGAAGGTCATTAATATAAAGATTTTTGTATTAAACTCCAGCTTCTTTTTGTGTTTATTTCCTGGTGTTGCATCTTAGAGGGATGGAGAGGTGTGTCCACTCCTGGGACAGAAAGGAGTTCAGACTGGAAATTCAGGTAGGTGATTAAGAGTGGCAAATGAAAACACACACACACACACACACACACACACAAAACAAAACAAAACAAAAAAACCTTTGATACTTTTCAAAACGTTTGGTTAAATATAGGGTTTTTGTGCCCTGGCCAGTTTGGCTCAGTGGATAGAGCATCACCCATGGACTGAAGTGTCCCAGATTCGATTCCAGTCCAGGGCACATACCTCGGGTACAGACTGTCTTTCAGGGTGCGTGCTAGAGGCAACTAATCGACGTGTCTTTCTCACACATCGATGTTTCTCTCTGTGTGTCCCTCCCTATTCCTTTCACTGTCTCTAAATACCAATGGAAAAATATCCTCAAGTGAGAATTAAAAATATATATGGGGTTTTGTGGCAAGGGGACTTGAAGCACTTATAAGGGCTGGGGAGAAAGGAAGGGGTCATCAAGACATGGTTGCTGATGTGATATAATCTTTAGTTGAGAGTGAATTAGTGGGTCTGGAGGAGCAGAAGGGAGAAGGGGGGCGGGGGGAATGCAGTTGCTTTAGATTTCTGGGTGCCCAGATGGGTTCACATTCAGACCCTCTCTACTCCTCCTTCTCTCTCTTGGTTGCGGGGATGGTTAATTCGGATGCTTTCCACCTTATCTCAGGGAGCATTTTTATGCCCCCCTTCAAGTACCGTTCACTATTACCAAAAATATTCATGGAGTGTCCATGTTGCCTGGGCACTACTGGAAATGGATAGAAAGAAGAAAACATACTCAAGAACTCACTATTTGTTGGGAGCAACTAACAAGAGAAATGGCCCAAACCTGTGAGTTAAGTGGCTTCACAAAGATATGCACCAGAAGCTGGGAAAGTTGAGGGGCGGTGCATAAACGAAGAATCTGGCTCGGCTTGGGGAGTCAGAACAATTTTCCAATAAGAAGCAACTCCGAGGAGAAGAGGTGAGGAAGAGGCAGAGAGAACAGTGGTGCAAACACTCAGCATGGTGTATTTGGGGAACGAACCGCAAACAGATACCCTTGGCTTTAAGGAAGAGGGTGTTTGTGGATGTGCTGGGAAGGAGACCACAGAAGGAGGAGGGCATCAGAAGACGAGGCGGGGGAGCAGGGAGGAGGTCCTCTGAAGAGTTCTTGGGAGGGCAGTGGCCTGACCAGATTTGTGTTTCAGAAAGATCATCCTGAAGGTAAGCGCTGGTTTGAAATCATGACCCATATTACCAAGTAAAAAAGCAAATTGTAGAATAGTGTATTTGACCAAATCTAAGACACCATTCATTGTATGGTATATACTGCTTTCAGAGATGATAAAATGTAAAAAAGTAAATAAGATGCCTCTTAAAGTAGAAAAAATGCAGCATGTTTACAAAAATCTTACCTTTAGGAAGTGTGTGTGTGTGTGTGTGTGTGTGTGTGTGTAGGAGTAAGATTTGAGGAATGACTGAAAGGTTACTTTTAACTTTCTTTTATAGCCTTATAAACTATTTTATAATGAAAGCATATTATTGAAATATAATATGCTTTTTTTAGCTTGAAAAGGACACTAAAGATAATAAAATATAAATGAGTAACAGCGACAAAGAAAAAAAAAACACACCCAGTATCAAATCTTTTGCTGGAAGAGGCAGATGAAGCTGCCAGCAGGGAGAACCGTCCAGAAATTACTGAGAAGATTCATTACAGGAATGCAAAGGTCTGAGTTCAGTGTCAGAAAAAAGGGAGATGAACAGATGCATTGAAGAGAGACTTAGTGAGTGAACTCAGAGGAGCCTCGTGGTGAGGAACAAGCGTGGCTTTTCCCATGTGGCTAGCCTGAGCTACTGGATGATGACTGCTAACATCTACCCCCACAGTAAATATAAACGGAAGAGTTGGTTTTGGAAATGGGAAAGATGATAAATTCAGTTTGGGGTGTAGTAAGTTTGAGATCCTTAGATACCATAAAAACAAGAAGGCAATATAGGTATGAGGCTCTAAAAATGTATGTCTTAGCATCTATAAACGGCCATTTAAACCACAGGCAATGATAGCATTGCTTAGAAAGAGATATACAGGCAGTGGGGGGGGGGGGGTGAATCCACATTTACCAAAGAGAAAGAGGAAAAGGAGCCTGTGTTAGGGAGGCTTAGGAGCAGCTGGCGGGGAAGAGGAGCCCCACGGAGCGGGGTATCATGGAGGTGGAAGCACAGAGGCAGAAGGAGGAACAGCTTTCTAGAGCCGACGCCAAGTTAGATAAGAAGTGAAATGTGACCGTAGCCTATTTGGTCGCTGCGGCCCGGTCTGGAACAGTATCAGAAGAGAGGTGAAGATGGAAGTCAGGTTACAGAGGGGCGAGGAGTGAGTGTGATTAGCGTAGGGTGAAAAGGACTTGACCACCACAGGAAAGAGAAGAGGGGATGCTAGATAAGGAGAATATCAGATCATGTATTTATTTTTTTGGTAGTTGTTAGGAGAGATACCATCCTGTCTATGTGCGGAGGGAAGGAAGCCAAGAGAAGATAAGTGGAAGACCTAGAGGAGAGAGTAAATATTTAATGAAATCGGCGGTGGGGCTGAAGTCCAGAGTTCAGGTTGGGTGGTTCTCTGGGACAGGACAGGGCAGAGCCGTTTTTGTCTTTGAGAAGTGGCTTTTATATTAATTAGGGGGCTAAGAGGTTGGGCGACAAGTTTTGAGGAAGTCTCTTTGAAGTCGAAAAGCAGGTTGATGGGAGTAAGGGGGATATAAAATGATAAGGTTAGGATATTATGAGCAGAACCTCAAATATTCTTTTTTTTAAAATATATATTTTATTGATTTTTTACAGAGAGGAAGGGAGAGATATAGAGAGCTAGAAACGTCGATGAGAGAGAAACATCGACCAGCTGCCTCTCTTGCACACCCCCCACTGGGGATGTGCCTGCAACTCAGGTACATGCCCTTGACCGGAATTGAACCTGGGACCTTTCAGTCCTCAGACCGACGCTCCACCACTGAGCCAAACCGATTTCGGCAGAACCTCAAATATTCTTAAGTCTTGGGGCTTAAGAGTTGCAAAGAGGATAGTTTGGAGATGATGACAAGATTCAGAGTATGACCACGGAGATGAAGCATAGTGGAAGTGAAAGGCATTGGAGGGGTGCTGAATGAGTCTTACACAAGGATACTGAAGCCATCTAGGATGGAGAGGACACCAAGAATAATCTGTGTAAATCCTTTAAAAAATATGCCTCTAAAAATAGTAGAAATACAGCATTTTGGCATGAGTAACATAGATGGCATTTTGCCAGCGGTACTTGCTGTGCTCTCATTTACAGATACACTCAGCAAACAGTGTGATATAATGACTTACACACATGTGTCAAGTTCCAGATCACTCTCCTTTATCGGATCCTCAGATCGGGTATAGGAAGTGTGTAGAACAGAGATCATTGCCTTGCCGAAAGTAGCTGTCCTTGCTCTTAATATGTATGAATTTCTTGTAAGGATACATTTTGATGAGTTTATTCTTTGCCTTCAGTACAAACTTCTACTGTGAATGTAGAGTGACATCTCCACCCAAGAAAGTAGACCTGCCCAATGTCAGTCATCCAGGTCGGTGGGCAGATCCCCAGGTGGAACTGGAGCTAAGGTGGACAGCAGAAAGGCAGGAGGGAAAATCTGAGCACCTGCCCATCTCCATCTTTCCCTCTCTCTTTTATCTCCTCCTCCTCCCTTCTCTCTCTATCTCCAAGGCACTCTAAAGCTCTAAAGTTGCCGAAACCAGTTTGGCTCAGTGGATAGAGTGTCGGCCTGAGGACTGAAAGATTCCGTGTTCCATTCCGGTCAAAGGCATGTACCTTGGTTGCCGGCACATCCCCAGTGGGGGATGTGCAAGAGACAGCTGATTGATGATTGTCTCTCATTGATGTTTCTAACTCTCTATCCCTCTCTCTTCCTCTCTGTAAAAAATCAATAAAATATATTTTAAAAATAAAATAAAATAAAGCTCTAGAGTAACAAGGAAAAAAGCATTTTCTAGTGAAGCGAAGGCTCCAATTTATAAACCAGATAGTGTAATGATAGAGAGCTCTGTACATAACTCCCTTCTTCTGTTGTTCTGGGCTACTCTTTCTTCCTTCCTTCCTTCCTTCCTTCCTTCCTTCCTTCCTTCCTTCCTTCCTTCTTTCCTTCCTTCCTTCCTTCCTTCCTTCCTTTGTTTTCTTTCTTTCTCTGTCAGTATTTATTGAATACCTACCATGTGTATGCACTTTTCTGGGGCTGAATACAAAATGGTTAAACCAAACAGAAAATTTGCTTTCAGAAGACTTACATTCCAATGGGGAAGAAACAGACAATAAACATAAACGTAAACAAGAAAATATTGCTCAATAAGTGATCAGATACAAAGTTAGCAGTAGAGACTGACTGGAGAGAGCTACTCTACAAGCATGAACTGGGAAAGCTGCTCTTAGAAAACATCCACAAGCAGAGACCTCTGTGGCGAGGAGGAGGCAGCCATGTGAAGACGGAGAAGAGGGGAGCGGGGTGGGGAAAACCATTCCAGATAGAGAGATGAGGTAATATTACATCAGCAATCAGCATGACGTGTTTGAGGAACAGAAAACTAGGACTAAGCTGGAGCCCAGTGAGAGAGGGAAGCTGGTGTGAGAAGTCAAAGCAATGAGAAGGGTCTGGATCTTGTAAAGGTCTCATGGGTCTTGGGTTTTAATCCTAATGTGATGGGAAGCCTTTGGAGGTTTATAATCAAGAGAATAGCATGTGATTTATGTATTAAACAGATTTGTGGCTATTGTGTGAACAGATGAAAGGAAATGCTATAAACTAGAAGCAGAAAATCCAGTTGGGAGACTACTACAGAGGGCCAGGTGGGAGAGGGTGGCAACTTGGAATAGCAAGGTACCAGGCATACAGAAGGATTGAGATTTGGAAAATATTCTGGAGGAAACCCTAGAGAATGTGCTTGTGGATTGGACATAAATTTACCACGATGGGGGATATGGAGGTAAGACCTAGTTTGTGGTCAGGAAGTCAAGTGTTTGCTTTTAGAAAGGTTAAGTTGAGGATGACCGCCAGGCGTCTAAGTAATGATCTAGAGTAGGCAATTGCTCAGGGTGAAGTCAGGCTGGAGAAATACATTTGAGAGTTTGGGACAGTGAGATGGTGTTTTAAAGCTATGGGGTTGAATGAATTTACTTATGAAGGGACTCTGAAAGAGAAGAAAAGAGTTTCATGACCAGCCACAACATTAGGGATCCAACTTTTAGTAATGTCTTGCTTAAATCTTGTCTCTGCTATACTATAAAATCCATGTTTTATCCTCCTAAGGCCAGTCTGATTGTGTCTGCAGCAGACATTAGTGTGAGAGACACCCACAGTTAATGTCAGGGTCTGGAGCAAGGTCCCTTCCAAGTAGAAAGTCTCCCTCCATTGCCAACTTTACAAGGTATGGATTTAAATTTGTTAAACTAGTCAGCAGATTTTCCATGCACATCCTGATTTTGCAAATTGAAAAAAAAAAAAAAACAGTTTTAGAGCTTAGTGTCTTAGGGAACTCATGCTTGAATTAAGTTAACCCAAATATACAATAGCATTTTGCACTAGAATCATAATCTTTCTTCAACTCTCTGGAGTATTTGATCCAATTGACCATTTTCTCTGCTTCAGGTCTCTGTCTTGGCTTCTAGCCTTTTCTAGTTCTACCTCCCTGACCCAACTCTGAGTTCAGCCTTGCTAACTTTTCTTTCCAGATTCTTTGCTCATTCTCTGGATTCTACCTGAGTAACGTCATCTATTTCCCCAGATCCCCAATCACCGCCTGTATCATTATAATGTCTGAATCTCTACATGAAGCCCATTAGAAAACACACAGTTTCAAGAAGTCTAGTTTTGACTCTGCCCCTAACTAGCTCTTTAAACTTGGCCAATTTACAAACTCTCTGGGCCCCAGTTTCTCCATTTGTACAATAAGAGAATTAGACTAGAGTATTCTGAAGTTCCTTCCAGTGTTTACATTCTGATTCTAGACCTGATGCTACTTCTAATAATCTTAATAGTGATAATGACATGTGTTGCATACTCAGTGCCAGCCATTGAGCCAAGTACTATACGTATATTAACATATTTAAGTCTCCTAACAAATCTTATGAGGTTGGAGCTCTTATTATCCTTATTTTATAGTTGAGGAAATCAAGATCCAGATTATGTAAGTTCCTGCTATTTTATTACCAAAGTGGCAAAGCTAGGATTCAAACCCAGACAGTTTTCCTCTGAGTCAACATCCCTTAGTCCCTGCTCTGTTCTTACTATTTCCCTTCAGAGGCCTCTATCCCTGTGCTCCTTTCTCACCTAAGCCCCGTGTCACTTCCGCTTTCTCCGAATCTGCTCCTGTTACCTCCTCCCTGAATCTTCAACCTCTTTCTTCCCCTCCAAGCACTGTTCCCTCCCCCACCCCCACCCCAACCCCAACCCCAAACAAAACAAACAAAACTCCCCTTTCATTCAGCCTCATCTGCTCAGGCTCATCATTCCTGTACTGTCACCTCGACCCATAAGCCTATCCAGACTCTTAGAAAAAATCAGCTTCCTACCTCCAGGCACTTCTCTTTGTGGAAAGTTAACTTTGGGATGCCCGTTAGACATTTAAGTAGAAGTGGCAAGTGGACAATTGGGTATACAATTCTGGAGTTTAACTTTCGAAGTACCTAACACTCCGCTATGCAGCTATAAAAAGGAAGGATCTCATACCCTTTGAGACAGCATAGCGGGACCTGGAGAGAATTATGCTAAGCGAAATAAGCCAGTGAGAGAAAGACAAGTATCACATGATCTCACGTATATGTGGAATCTAATGAACAAAATAAACCAGTGAATGAAATAGATCCAGAGACATAGAAGCATGAAAGAGACTGATAAATCTCAAAGGGAAGGTAGGGTGGATGGGTGGGTAGGGAGAGATTAATCAAAGAATTTATATGCATATATGCATAACCCATAGACACAGACAATAGGGTGGTGAAGGCCTGGAGGAGTGGGTTTGGGGGGTGAGGGCTGGAGGGGGTCAATGAGGAAAAAAAGGGGATATCTGTAATACTTTCAACAATAAAGATAAATATTAAAAATAATAAAAGTAAATTTAACTCTGTGTTTGTTTATTTTTGTGTGACCCCCTCAACCAGAACACAGACTCCATGAGGGCCTGGACCGTGTTCTGTTCACCACCAGCAAAGAATTAGCTGTGGAGAGGATTGCTAGAATGCAGTGTTTCAACCTGGGTGGCTTACAATAACAGGAATTTCTTCTCTCACAGTTTCAGGAGGCTAGACATTAGAAATCAAGGTGTTGGTAGGACTAGACTACCTCTGGAGACTAGGGAGAATCCTTCTGTTCTTCTTCCAGCTCCTGATCGCTGTCTGCATTCTTTGGCTTCCTTGGCCCGTGGCCACACTACTCCCCTCTGGTTCGGTCTTCACATGGTCTTCTCTTCTTTCCTGTGGTTCTCCTCTTCTGTCTCTTACAAGGCCATTTGTCATTGAATGTAGGGCCCACTCAGATAATCCAGGGTGATTTGATCATAAGATTCTTAATTTAATGACATCTGCAAATTGTTACCATTTTACAGTTATTTACTTTATAGTAATATACACAGGTTCCAGAAATTTAGACATGGGCATATCGTTTGGGGGGGGGGGGTAGGAGCGGGAAGGGAACACAGTTCAACCCACTACACAAGGGAACAGGGGGAAGTTCAGGAATGTGTTTCTCCAACCTTTATTCTGGCTAATTCAAATTTCCTTCAAAATTCAACTCAGTAGTTGCCCAATCAAGGGAATTATACTCCAGTTCAATTACATATCCCTCCTATAATAATAATAATAATAATAGTTATTGCATAGTCAACAGTTTTAGTACTTTATGTGTATGAACTCACTTAATTCTTGCTACAACCCTCTGAGATGGTCTCTTACTATCCTTATTTTACTGAATGCTAATCATCTATTTTGTTGTCTCTTTCCCCCAATATACCTCTTCCAGGGCAGCAACGAAGACTTACATAGTCATCTCTCTGTCCCCAAGACACAGCACGGTGCATCCAGCCTTTCTATAAAGGCTGTTGTGTTGAATAAATGACTGAACAAGATGGGTTGATATTAGACTGGGGAGACTTTTGAGTATCAAATTAAGACATTTGGACTTTATCTTTTTATCATGTGACCAAAAGCATTTTAAAACCAAGAAGTAACAGGATGAACCCCTCTTTCAAACATATATTTTCCTTGGGAGACATTTCATCAAATATTTATCAAATAATTATCACTTCCAAATATGAAGCTCCATGCAGGTCTTCCTCCCAAGCTCTAGAGTCACATTGCCAGCTTCTTGCTGGGTATGTCTAGGCCCAAATCAGTATGTCCAGACCAGCAAAGTCACTCTCTCTGTATTATCTAGCTCCCAGGCATCCAAACTACTGGTAGACAACTTGACTTAATTCTGGACATTTCCCTCACCCCCAGGCCAATTAGTGATAAAGTCCTGTCAGCTCTATCTCCTGAACTTTGTCTAATGTCTATTTTCTTGGCCACTGACCTGTTTCAGGCTCTTGTACCTTTCCCTTAGACTATGGCATCCCTGCCTCTAGTTTTCCCGCTCCAACTCCAGTCCATCCTCCACTCTGATGTTCATCTTATAGGCCTAAAAATTGAACTGATCATGTTACCCTCTTATTGAAACAACAACCAAAGCTTCAAAACAACTCTAAATTGATCCTCTGTTGCTTACAAGATCAAGATCTTTAAAATCTACCTTTCCTCCCTATTCATTCACTGAACACATATGTATTGAATGCCTCCTATATATTGGGTGCTATGCTCATTGCATTCATACGCTGGTAAGGAAGCTGCCCCACACATACACAGATAGACTAGCTCATATCACAGGCATTAAAGGAAGAGACTGTAATGGGAAGGAGTTCATGGCATCATCCTCATCTGTTTTCTTTCAATACATATTGTAACTTGATTGTCCTTTTATCCCTGTGGGCAATGCAGATCATATTATCTAGTTTTAAATTAATCTTTACCAAGAAGGCAAATGATTTAAAGTAATTCTCACAAAGAAACTATGAATTAAAGGTAATACTAAACTTTAAGCCCAAGGGACTGAGACTCTACCCAATACAGAAGCATATGAGACAATTCGAGATATAAAGGAACAAGAAACACAGGGCTGTGGATTTAAAACAAGAGGCTTCATTGCACAGGCAGCATTTTATAAGAATGCTTTTCAAGGTGTGGCCTGTAGGTTCCCCCTGAATTTACAAAAGCACATCTTCCTTTCACGGGAAGGAAGCATAATTCCACAGATTTTCAGTTTTGCATGCAGCCAGGGGACACTTAGTCATCTCCCACACGCGTTATTACCATTTAATATTTATAAACGGCAATTGGCACACATCTAGAGTGCTAAGGCTTCTAATTTAGCACACGACTGAAAAGCCTGGCAGCCACAAAAACGCTTGGCAAGTGCACATATGCAGAGAGTTGGGCTTCTCCCAAATTTCAAAGGGCTAATTTCTTACCATGTGTCATCGCTAGTCTATTGAGGTATCTGGGGTTCCGATGACAAGTCTTTTCATTTATTAATAGTGTATTACTATTTGGTGTTTATTATTATTGGCTTATTCTGGGTTCATTCATTTGTTGGTTTCTCACGGGATAGCTTTAGGCAGGGGCTCTGGAGACACAGCGACTTCCATGTAAAATCGGCGTGAACTCGGGCAAGATCTGTGATTATTCTGAGCCTCAGCTTTTCCATCTCAAAATGGGAGTGCGTGGCGGAAGTGCTTATCTCATTGGTGTGATGTGGGCAGCCATTGAGTTAATGCGTGTAGTGTTTTCACAGATGGCACTTAGAGAAGGTGCTGGCACATAGTACGTGGTGATAGTAGGACTTGGTTCAGCTCAGAGTGACAGAAAACTAAAACTGCAGTCTAATTAAAGATAGAAGTTTATTTCTTCACACAGAATCATGGGCGCTACAGAAAGCATGTCAAACTCAAAGGCTAACACAAGCCAAATAAACAAGGTTTAAACTTATGTGGGCCGCAAACAAACAAACAAACAAACAAACACCAAAAGCTTCAATTTCCTTAGAAATGTAGGTTTATTTGGTATAGTTAAAAAAAAAAAAAAAAAAAAAGATTTGGCTCAGTGGATAGAGCGCCAGCCTGCAGACTGAAGGCTCCCAGGTTTGATTCCAGTCAAGGGCATGTACCTCAGTTGCAGGCACATCCCCAGTAGGGGGTGTGTAGGAGGCAGCTGATCAATGTTTCTCTCTCACTGATGTTTTTAACACTCTATCCCTCTCCCTTCCTTCTTGTGAAAAATAAATAAAAATAAAATTAAATTAAAAAAAAGAACAAGAACAAGAGCTATGATAAAAGTCATGTTTTCTTCCTGACACTTGGCATCTCTCCTCTGCTATATCTTTCCTACTTCGGGGGAAATCTGGTTCACAGCGATGACTTCCAAAACTGACCCAAGGTGAGTGTCAGTCATTCTGGATCTGACAGGGGACCTCTTTCCTTCCATAGTTGTAAATAACTGCTCACACAGTTGGATTGGCTGGGCCGCAAAAATATTCATTGTGAGCCAAGAGTTTGACATGCTTGCTCTACATCTTGTTGATTCACAATTTCTCAAAATGGGATAGACCTTTTATAGGTCTAGTTGGCTGTCCAAGCAGCAGCCATCAATATCTGCATCCAGCTAGCAGGAAGGAAGAAGGACAAAGAGGAGAGCACAAACCCTCTCCAAGGATACTTCTCAGAAGTTTTATACAGCTTTTAGGCATACATTCCATGGACCAGAACTCGGTCCCATGGCCACATCTAGCTGTAAAGGCAGGCTGGGGAAAAAAAATTTATATTGAATACGTATGCCCCCAACTATGGAAAGGGGGGTTCATTGTCACAGGACTGGGTTCATCAGCTGGAACAGTATTGGCCTTTTGGGCAGGACACATCTTTGTTAATGAGACTGTCTCTGCATTTCAGGACATTTATACCTCCAGGCTCCAGACACACCTACATGCCAGTAGCATACAATGCCAGTCGTTGTATCAACCCAGTGTTCCCACAGACGCAGGAGGTAGCACTAGCCTTCCGTGTTAGGTTCCTGTGGCAGGCATTTTGTCTGCCCAGGACAGTAGTATGTAACTTTCCTCATAGCCTTGTGTTGGATAGCCACCTTCTCATGTAATCCTTTTTCTAGTAACAGAGATAAGAAAATAGCCGAAACCGGTTTGACTCAGTGGATAGAGCATTGGCCTGCGGACTGAAAGGTCCCAGGTTCGATTCCGGTCAAGGGCATGTACCTTGGTTGGGGGCATATCCCCAGCAGGGGGTGTGCAAGAGGCAGTTGATCGATGACTCTCTCTCATCGATGTTTCTGACTATCCCTCTCTCTTCCTCTCTGTAAAAAATCAATAAAAATATATTTTTAAAAAAGAAAATAGGTGAGTCTCTAATTCAGGCCAGGCCAAATAAAATCTTTTCCCAGGTTTTTAAAAAACTGGACCTAGGGGAAGAATCTTAATTTCTTCACCAGGGAAGACATTAGATCTAGTACTCTTCATACGCTACTGATGAGAATGTGAGATGGTTCTGCTCCTTTGGAAAACAGTCTAGCAACTCCTCAGAAGGTTAAATATACATAGTCCAAATGGCAAAGCAACTCTACTCCCACTCATATATCCAAGAGAAATGATAACACGTGCACATAAAAACTCATACATGAATACTCATAGCAGGGTTATCCACACCAGCCAAAAAGTGGGAACAGCACAAATGTCCACAAGCTGATAAGTAGATGAGTAAAATGTGGTAGATCTCTATAATGGAATACTATTTGGCAATGAAAAGGAATGGAGCCCAGCCAGTGTGGCTCAGTGGTCGAGATCAACCTTTGAACCAGGTTGTCAGTTTTGAATCCTGCTCAGGGCACATGCCCGGGTTGGGGGCTCCATCCCCAGTAGGGGGCGTGCAGAAGGCAACTGATCAATGATTCTCATCATTGATGTTTCTATACCTCTCTCCCTCTCTCTGGGAAAAAAAAAAAAAATTAAAAACATTTTTAAAAAATTTAAAAGTATAGTGCTTTCTTAATTTTCTGAGTCATTTTAGCAAATTAATCTAAAAGGAGTCATAGGAACCCCCAAACTTATAATCAAACTGGTCCATCAGAAGTGTGGATGGCCCCCTGGACTCGTGGCTGGGGTCTGAACCGGGGCAGTCTTTTGGGGCTGAGCTGTCAACCTGCGTGGTCCGTACAGGGTCAGGTTTGAATGGAATTGTTAAACACCCCTTTGGTGTTGGAGAGTTGTTTGAGTGCACCGGGGAGGTAGCATTTGCTAAGTGGGCCATTATCTACAAAGTCTGAGAACGCTACAGCACGGGAAAGTACCTAGTACAAAAGCACCCAATCTTGAATACAGAAAGAAGGTAGCAACTTAGAGGCACTTCTTAAAGTGAGAGGCTAAGTATTGACATTTTCAGAGATGAATTGTGCTTCACATTACGAATGTTTACTAAGGGTATGTTTCAAAAGCTACTTTCTCTTCTTATTGCCCTTTTCAAAGATAATGAGTCCTGTTTACCCAACATGATCAGGGGTGGATTTGCCTGGCGGTGAAAGGGTGGAGAGAGAGGCTCTCCGTTAGCCGTGTGGTTACACATGTTTCCATGAGGAGAGTATCTCCTGGGATGCTGAAACAAAATAGCTGCTGCTATCTAAATATATATGAATGGTGGTGTGAATGTAACGCATGATCCTTCTTTCAATACAAAGTTTTATTACATGGATTCTTCTGGAAAGAGCTGATTGTTTCCATACTTGCTCTGTACCCTCCTCTCCCCTTACTCTCCTCCTTTTGTGTCCTCCACTCCCAGGTGGAAGAAGGACCTTCTAGGGAATTTATGTTTATAATGGCAGAAATACTCAGCACTTGACAGGGCCAAGAAACAGTGCATTAGAAAAAAAAAAATTAATATCGCTCCAGAAAGATGGGAATAAAGGATGTTATATCCTGATCTGGATGACGGTGAGTAGGGAAGTAAGGACCATAGTTTCAGATTTAGACAAGGATAAAGCTTCAGAGCAATTGGTATGGCAGGATATAAAATAAATATTTTTAAAATGAACATAAATAAGGATTTTTTTAATCAACTGCAAAAATAATAAAGAAAATAACTGGTCAATGTGTATGGATATAGAATCTTCCTTATGAAGAAAGGATGATATATCATTATCACATCTGTGACTGCTCTTATTAAGTCAGAATCCCCACTTTAACTCACAAGTTAAATATTGAAAGATTTGTTTAATAAAATATCTGTTTCCCCCACTAAACACAAGCAATGGTTTTACTGTTATTTCAAATGAGAATATTTACTATAGTTCATTGAATTAGTTCACCAAATAGTGGCAAAAATGGTACAATGACTTTTTTTTTTCATTTTAAGAGATTGCAGTTACAGTCTTATAATGGGCCTTTATAGATTTTGCCTTTTGTGCTCGGAAAAAAAGCACCTGGTGTTAGTTTCCTAATATTTTAAAACTACAGGTGTCTCTATTAATAGCACCCCAAGGAAATGGTGAACATGAATAAGATTATGCAGACAATTTTTAGTTTGCTAATTGAATAACACTTTAGTTCATCCCAAGTGTTTCCTAGAGACTATAACAAGTAGCTCATTTATTTTTAATTGCTAATTTAATTTCACTTTAATTTAGGAAATGACTTCATAGGAAAAAAGTGTTAGGCAGCAAGAAGAGCAATAATCAAATATGTACTAATGTTCAAGATTCCATCAGGCACAGAGCTCATGGTACTATTTAGAAGAAATGAAGCCATTCCATAATTTTGGCTTTCTAGTCCAATGTGTATTACATTTGTAATAAAAATAAATATGCATCTTTTTATTTCTAAACGAGTTCAATATATTTACCTTCAGTGCTGTGCCTTGTTGTGGAAGCAGCGCTGTGTGCGGCGGTCACAGCGTTGTGCTGGATCCTGTCTGAAACCACCCAGCACTGTGACCTCAGGCTTCCAAGCTGACGTCACATTCCTGATTCCTGATCCTGACTCTAGGAAACAGTCCCTGGCCAGTGTGGTTCAGTGGTTGAACATCGATCTATGAACCAGGAGGTCACAGTTCAATCCCCGCTCAGGGAACATACTCAGGCTCAATCCCCCGTGTGGGGAGAGCAGGAGGCAGCCAATCAAGGATTCTCTCTCATCATTGATGTTTCTGTCTCTCCCTGTTCCTTCCTCTCTGAAGTGAATAAAAAAAACATATATTTTTTAAAAGAATCTCTCATGTACTTCCTAGCTCCACATTTCTGTGACTAATTCCATAGTCTTTAGGTTGTGCCTACAACATTAACATGTGTTAGGAGCAGCAATAATATACGACTGCAGTCACACTAAAAAGATCCCCAGTCTGCCACTTACTTGCAATGTTACTGTGGACAGGTAACCTCTCTGAATTCCAGTTTACTCAACTTTAAAACTGGCCTGATAATACCATAGCGGGTACTGTCAGTGCTCTGCCCCTCCGCCCAGCCCCTCAGCCACTGCAGCTACAGGACACAGCTCCCCATACTGTGCCCGCTCTCACCTCTGGGCCTGCCTTGGTCTCCTTCGCTGCCCCTGTTCTTTCTGAAAAATAACTCGTGTATCAAGAGTTTAAAATTATTCATACTCTTAGGTCTAGTAATTTCACTGCCAGGAGCATTTCTTAAGGAAATAATTAGAAATTTAGACACATGTGTGCAAAGGTGTTTGTTATGCTTTTTATAATAGGAGGAAGGAAGAATGAAAGGAAAGGAGGAAGAAAAGAAGAAAGGAAAAAAGGGAGGAAAGAAAAAGAATTGGAAAGAATCTAATATTCAATAACCAGGGAATAGCTACATAAATTTTGATGTGCTCATATGATGGACTATTTTTCAGTTGGATAATTTTATTTATCTATAACATGGTTGATATCTCATACATACATAAAAATTTCTATAGCTCAAGAAAAAAGTTAGCCGAAACCGGGTTTGGCTCAGTGGATAGAGCATTGGCCTGCAACTGAAGGGTCCCAGGTTCGATTCTGGTCAAAGGCATGTACCTTGGTTGCAGGCACATCCCCAGTCGGGGGAGGGGGTGTGTGCAAGAGGCAGCTGATCAATGATTCTCTCTCATTGATGTTTCTAACTCTCTGTCCCTCTCCCTTTCTCTCTGTAAAAAATCAATAAAATGTATTTTTTTAAAAAGAAAAAAAGTTAAACACTCCATATGGAAATAATAGGCAAGTGAGTAGCAAAGTTTTAACAACAACAACAAAAAGAATAGTAAACATATTTTTAAGCTTCAATCACTAATGGTCATATAAACGTAAATGTAAAAATCTATGTTATCATTCTTTACTATGAACATGGCAAGGATTTTAAAATATGTACCCAGTGCTTCTCAGAGGGCAGAGGGCTTTTCTGTAAAATAACAATATACATCAAAAACTTTAAAATGGGGCCGAAACCGGTTTGGCTCAATGGATAGAGCGTCGGCTTGGGGACTGACAGGTCCCGGGTTCGATTCGGGCAAGGGCATGTACCTTGGTTGAGGGCACATCCCCAGTAGGGGGTGTGCAAGAGGCAGCTGATCAATGACTCTCTCATCGATGTTTCTAACTCTATCTCTCTCCCTTCCTCTCTGTACAAAAATCAATAAAATATATTTCTTTAAAAAAACCAAACTTCAAAATGGGCAAAAAAATATCCATAGCCTAATTGAGATTTCTTGAAATCTTTCTGTAGGAACTTGTTTCTTCTCCAAGTTAGTTAGATTTTGAATGAAAGGTAAACAGGAAATATGGTGCATATTGTTATCTGAAAAGGCTACATAATGCATGACTCCATTTCTGAGACATTCTATAAAATCTGTAAACAGGTCAGTGGCTGTGAGGGGTTCAGGAAGGGTTGGCTCAATACAGGACAGAGGAGGTTTTAGGGTGGTGAACCTGTTCTATAGGATACTGTGTGGATCATAAATGTAATGGACACGTGACACGATGCATTTGTCAAAACCATAACTTTAAGGCATAAACTGCGTACCTTAATGTATGCAAATTAAAAAAAAAATAACGTAGGATGTTGGGGAACCCCAGGATGGAATACAGAGTGTGATGGAAGACTCGAACTATACTACAAATGTAGGGAACAGCCTCACTAAAGGAGTGGGAGGGGAAAGGTGCTGACCTGAGTAATATTGGAAATGAGTGGAGTCTTTAGATTAAAAGCAAAAGAAACTGTATATAATGTAGAACACACAGACATTGTGCTCTAGTGATACAGTTGTTGCTAATGGGGTGTTTGTTAACATTCTGAAACTACCACAAATGTACACTCACACTGAAACAACGAGGTAAATGGATTGTGGATGGTGAGAGCTGGGCTTCGCACTGGTGGGGTAAGAGGTTACCGATAAACAAGGAAGAAGGCTAGAATGATTTATGTAGTAATGGGTTTCAGTTGGCGTCATCAGAATGAACTTATGTTTATCTTACAATAGACACAAATAGCTACACATAGAAATATTTACAGATACTGTGTGTGCACATGAACAGGTTGGTATACACATATCGTTTCCATACTCAGACTCCTGAGATGGCCTCCACCACACTCCAATGAGCAATAAGCAAACCTGAAGCCCAGGTTTTGGTTTCTAATACTATCTATGCATATAAAAGACTAATATGCTAAGTGTCCCATCTGACTGGTAGCTATGACGTGCACTGACCACCAGGGGGCAGATGCTCAATGCAGGAGCTGCCAAGTTGTAGTGACAGTCCTTGGGTGAGGTTCTTGAGTGATGCACCCCAAAACCAGAGAGGAGGGAGACCGATTCCTCATGGAGTCGTGTGATTCCACTTTCGGCTGTGAGTTATGTTGTTGCTGGGGCACTGTTGGTACTGAACTGGTTTACTACACACTTGCATTTGTGTTCCACACCCTGTAAGACAGCAACTTGGCGGAGCGCCCTCTAGCACTCTGGGACCTCTTAGGGGATGTCGGAGACCCAGTTTCACCCGGTCCCCACAGGTCAGGCTGAGGGACCCCACCTGCCAGAGGGACCCCACTCACTCCACAGATGCAGATGAGCCACTGCACACACACACACACACCCTCCCCCCCCCCCCCAGGTGCAGCCAGTTGAGGAGGGACTGCCCATCTTGCCCAGTCCCGCCCCACAGGCCACCTTCTAATTAATTTCCTTCCCATGTGCACAAATTCATACACCGAGTCACTAGTTCACCAATAAAAGGAACCAGAGCCCTTTAGAAAAAAATGGCAGATTCAAGGGTTGGGGCAGAGAATATACAAGACATGCTTGGAACATTTTGTAGTGCCCGAAAGTAAGGAAGTGCTCAAACAAACAAACCAAACCAATGATAAGGCTGTGTTAAAGGGACACAGTAACCAACTGAAAGAGCTCCCAATGTTATTCCTATTACATCATATCAAGGGTACTACACTATCAGCATGACTCATTATTGATGTTGACCTCAATCGTCTGGTTGAGGTAACTGTTTATCAACTTTCTCCCACTGTGTGATGTCATGAGAATTGCATTTTACCACTTTGACCTTCCTACCACAGACTCATAACCTGAGTCTGATCATTTGGAAAATATCAGGCAAGTCCAAATTGAAAGGCATTCTGCCAAATGCCTGACAAGTACTCCTCAAAGGAGTCAAGGTCATCAAAAGCAAGGAAAGTCTGAGAAACTAAGAGGAGCCCGAGGAAATGTGACAAATAAATGGAATGGGATATCCTGTAAGGGATCTTGGGACAGGAAAAAGAACATTGAGAAAACAAAGGAAATTTGAATAAGTTATGGATTTAAGCTAATAATAATATATCAAGGTTGGTGCATTGATAACAAATATAACACACTAATATAAAATGTTAATGGGGGAAACTGGGAATGGATTGAGAACTATATATACCATCTTCACAACTTTTTTGCAAATGTAAAAACATTTTTAAATAGAAAGCGTATTAAAAAATGATAGTCAATAAAAATTACTTTAAAACTGGAAAAAAATTAAAAGGACCTATGGCTTGTGATAAACAAACACAAACACAAATAGCTTTCAAGGAATTTGCTTCCCAGCCACCAGGAGTGCATTTATTTGTTTGTTTGTTTTTGTTTTTAAATTAATTAATTTTATTGATTATGGTCTCACATAATTGTCCTTATCTCCCCATTCCCATCCCAAACCCCTCCCTACATATGTCCCCACCCCCTGTTGTCCACGACCACTGGCTAGGCCCATATGCATGCACACAAGTCCTTTGGTTGATCTCTTCCCCTTACCCCCACCCTCCCCTACTTTCCCTCTGAGGTTTGAGAATCTGATCGCTGCTTCTCTTTCTCTTGGTCTGTTTTTGTCCATCAGTTTATGTTGTTCATTATTTCCTCTAGATGTGTGAGATCATGTGATCCAAGAAATACCCTTGTAAGAACTTAAACTGCAACAAGCCATAATGGTTATGCTGAGACGCAAATGAATCAGTCTGTAGTGAGTTCCTTTCTGGGCCAAAGTTCTTTTGAGTGCCAATTTCAATGTCAAATAGTTCCTTATGTGTACATGTCAGCCATGATATTTCAGATCTGGTTGGTGGACAAATGGTGGTAATGCAGGTCTGGAGTGCATTTAGCAAACAATCTCAACTATCAGCTCCTTCAGGATCTGCCTCAACTGCAGAGAGATGCCCCTGCTAAGGTAGCCGCTTCTAGAAGCTGCCCATCTGGCGACGGAGCAGGGTGGGTGTAAGAGCCCAGGCATCTTTGCCTGAAGACACACCACTCTG
Source organism: Pipistrellus hanaki (assembly GCF_964339955.1). Lineage (NCBI taxonomy): Eukaryota > Metazoa > Chordata > Mammalia > Chiroptera > Vespertilionidae > Pipistrellus > Pipistrellus hanaki. The sequence goes on along the minus strand of NC_140503.1, from coordinate 165,669,764 downwards.
ACGGGCACTATTCTCTCCCCAGCAGTTGGCTGAGGTTTGGTTGGATCCACATTATGATTCAGATTCTCTCTGTGCCCAATCCTGCTTCTTCCCACTTTCGCCCCAAGTTTTACCTCCAATAAACGTCATGCATACAAAACTCCATGTTATCATCTGCTCCCAGGTTACTGATCATGGGCTTGCTCTTTTATCAGAAGAGTTTTACAGTATTAAAAGTAATTTCTATCTAAGCCTTGCCTGAATTCCCAATTGATGTTTAAATACTGAAACATATTTACTTAATGCCTTCTCTGTGATCATTTAAAGAAGTTTATGGCCCTGCTGGCGTGGCTCAGTGGTTGAGCATCGACCTGGGGACCAGGAGGTCATGGTTCAAGTTTCAATTCCGGGTCAGGGAACATGCCTGAGTTGTGGGTTCAACCCCGGGTTGGGGGTGTGCAGGAGGCAGCCAATTGATGACTCTCTCTTATCATTGATGTTCTACCTCTCCCTTTCTTTCTGAAACTAATATATATATGTAGTCATATATATTCTTTAAACTCTGGATACACAAAACACTAATAAAGTATTTATTTCTTGAGGAGAGGGGTGGGAACTATACAAGTGGTAAATCAGTGGGAGACTTTATTCTATGCCACTTTATACTATTTTTAACCATATAAATATAATTATTTCTGAGACTGATTTCCCCCCAGCATTTATTTTTCATTTCTTCGTTTCAAAATAGCATCCACCCCCCTCCCCCGCCCCCATGTCTCAGTGGAGCGTGTTAGTGCCATATAAGAGATTACATATTCTAGCTTCCCCTGCAGCTATTTTCATGTGACTGAAGTTCTGCAAAGAATTGTGAGCAGAGGTGAAATGTGCTATGCTCATGTCACTTCCTTTAAAGGAAATTGCTTTTCTACTTCTTCTTCACTCTTCTCCCGGGCTAGACTTGGGCTACGATGTGGGTGAATCAGTTTTGATCTGAGTGGATGAGATAACAATCAGAAGTTGATGGAGCAACAAGATAACAGCAAGGAATGTGGACTCCCGGATAACCACAAGTAGCACAGCTGCTGCGCCTTTCTGGACTGCTCACTGCCTCCTGGACTATTTTATGAGAGAAATAAACATCTTTTTGGGGAGGGCCACTGAGTTTTGGGGTGTTTCTACAGCAACTTAGTCTATATCCAAACATAATTTTTGTAGACCTTTACAACTTATTATAAAATTTACACTTGGAAAGGCAAAAGAACTAGATTAGACAAGATAATTTTTGAAAGAGAATACAGTTGGAGAGTTGATTATCCCCCATTTCAAGACTTATTATAAAACTATAGAAAGCAAGGCAGTGTGGTATTGGCAAAAGAATAGACATATTAGTTAATAATGAAACAGAAAAGAGAGATAAAAATTGACAAGCACGTATAGTTTATTTTTTACTAAAGATGCAAAGGCAAGTCAATGGAGGAAGGGTAGTCTTTTCAAGAGATAATGCTGGAAAAATTGTATATATGAGAAAACTAACATCAATTTTTATCTGACCATATACGGAAAAAAAAAATAACTCAAAATAGATTACATACCTAAATTGCCAAATCTGAGATCATGAAAATGTACCTGTATATTTTCTTCTAAGAGTTTTATAGCTTTAGCTATTACATTCAGGTCTTTGATACATTTTGAAATGATTTTTGTACATGATATGAGGTAAGGGGCTGAATTTATTCCATTGCTCTGCCTGTACAGTTGTCCTGGCACTATTTGTTAGAAAGATTATTCTTTCTCCATTGAATGACAGGCTTGTCAAAATAAGTTGGCCGTAGACATTTGAGTTTATTTCTGGTCTGTCAGTTCTATTCCATTGATATTTATGCATGTCCTTATGCCAGCACCACACTGTCTTGATTACTGTGGCTTTGTAGTAAAATTAGAAATCTAGAAGTGGGAGACTTCTAAGTGTTAGCTATTCTGGGTCCCTGAATTTCTATATGAATTTTAGAATCAGATTGTCAATTTCTACAAACAAGCCAGCTAAGATTCTAATAGGGATTATGATGAATCTTTTTTAAAAAAGTATATATTTTATTGATTTTTTACAGAGAGGAAGGGAGAGGGCTAGAGAGTTAGAAACATCGATGACATTGATCAGCTGCCTCCTGCACACCCCCTACCGAGAATGTGCCCACAACAAAGGTACATGCCCTTGACTGGAATCGAACCTGGGACCTTTCAGTCTGCAGACCGACGCTCTATTCACTGAGCCAAACCAGTTTCGGCTATGATGAATCTTTAAATCATCTTAACACTATTAAAGTTTTCAATCTATGAGCATGAGATTTTTTTCTTTTTGAGATGTTTTTCCATCTTAAAAATTTACTTAGATTTTTAAAAATTTCTTTCAATAATTTTGGGTGAACATTTTACAGTTTCTTGGTTACATTTATTTCTTAGTATTTAATTCTTTTTGATGCTGTTGTAAATTAAGTTGTTTCCTTAATTTCATTTTTGGATTCTTCATTGAAATGGTAGAAATACAGTTCATCTTTTGTATATTAATCTTGTACTGAGACAACCTTATTGAACTCCTTTATGAGTTCTAATGATTCTTAAAAATGGGTTCTTTGGGATTTTCTATACACAAGTTCATGTTTTCTGTGAATAGAGATAGCTTTACTTTTCTCTCTCCAGTTTAGATGTTTTAAAATATTGGTCCATTTTTACATATAGAGTTGCAGGAGGAGTTCAGGACCTGCTGTCAGTTATACTGCCTGAAATGAAAGTGACAATAATTTTTAACTTATTTGCTGTTTCTTAATGTCCCCCCCCCCCCCCCCAATTCAATTTTACTGGAGTCACGATGATCTTGTATTAGATAAGGTTCTTTGACTGCAAGCCACAGAAACAAACCCTAGGTAATTTAAGGTAACAAATAAAAATAAATTATGGAATGCATAAACTCTATTTGTACTGTTTTTGTATCACTTAATTCAAGATTCAAACTTAGCAGTGTCTGGGCAAGCTTACATCACAAGCTCTCTTGGATATATTTTGTAGTAAAAGGAAGATTCTGATGAAAAGTAACTTTAGGAACCCCTATTGTAGGGCATTTACTTTCCACCAAGATGGACACATTCATTGGGAAATCTCCCCAAATAAACAGATTCCATTAAAAAGGGAGTAGCCGAAACCGGTTTGGCTCAATGGATAGAGCGTCGGCTTGGGGACTGAAGAGTCCCGGGTTTGATTCCGGTCAAGGGCATGTACCTTGGTTGCAGGCATATCCCCAGCAGGGGGGTGCAAGAGGCAGCTGATTGATGACTCTCTCTCATAGATGTTTCTAACTCTCTCTCCCTTCCTCTCTGTACAAAATCAATAAAAATATATATATTAAAAAAAAAAAAAAAGGGAGTAATAGATCAAGCACTACTAACAATGCCAAATGTTTACTAGGGCCCTAGCCGGTTTGGCTCAGAAGATAGAGTGTCTGTTCATGGACTGAAGGGTCCCCATTGTTCCAGGCTGGATCCCCACCCCAGTGGGGGCGTGTGTGGGAGGCAACCAACCAATGTGTCTCTCTCACATGCTGTTTCTGTCTCTTCCCCTCCCTTCCACTCTCTCTAAACAATCAATGGGAAAAATATCCTCAGGTGAGGATTAACAACAAAAAACAAACAATAAATATTTACTAGAGATTTTTTCTAAAATGCAAATATGTCACTTCTATGCTTAGCCTTCTTGATTCTTCATTTCCCACAGGATCAAGTGCTAAATCCTTAGTATGACAATAAAGGTTTTTCTAGCCCAGCCCCTAGCCTCATTTCTATTCCAGTGCAGCTCAAGTATTGGATACTAGAGGCTGGGAGCACAAAATTTATGCGGGGGGGTCCCCTCAGCCCAGCCTGCACCCTTTCCAATCTGAGACCTCTTGGGGGAATGTCCGACTGCTGGTTTAGACCCGATTCCTGAGATCCTGGACCGCTGGCTCCTAATTGCTCACCTGCCTGCCTGCCTGGTCATCCCTAACTGCCCCCCCCCCCCAGCCTGGTTGCCCCCAACTGCTCCCCACCCCCCATCCCCACTGGCCTAGTTGCTACTCACTTCCCCCCCTGCCAGCCTAATTGCCCCCAACTCCCCTTTCTCCCCCCTGCTGACACAGCCTGCTGTTCAGTCGTTTGGTTGTCCCTCACTAACCCCCCTGCTGGCCTGGTCATAGGCAGCCATTTGTGAGGGTGTGATGGTTAATTTGCATATTACCTCTTTATTATAGAGGATACCAGACTTTGTGCTGTAAGCTGAAATACAAATAAATTATCTTGCTTTGAGGCACTCAGAGCCTAGTAAAGATGTTAAGTATGATCACCTCTCAATTACCTAACTTGTCTTGTAATAATAGCTATGGTGACCATAAGTCCTGGTCTTTGCCTATTATCTTAATAAGCTAACCACCTTTTTTCAATCTCAAAAGTTTCTAAGTTTGAACAATAAATTCTAGGTCACTCTAACTATAGTATACCTGTTTTCTGTTAACTCTGAGCAAAACAATTCTGTGAAGGACTTAGTCTGTTAAGATCCTAGCAGAAATGAGATGGTACAATCTCAATGGGTAATTTGAGTAGAGTTTAATCAAACGACTATTTGCAAGTCTGTGGGATAAATGTAGCAAAACCACAAGGAGTTTACCCTGGATTATCCCAGGGAAGTAACTGGCCTTTGGTTGAGGAATGCAGCCAGCCTGCAATGGTGCCATAGCAAAAGAGCCTGGGGGATAAGTACCAGCACTCCTTTCCTTGTGGTTCTGTGGCTGCCCACCATTGCCTGAACTCAAATGGGTGGAAAGGGAAGACAAGCCCTTTGAGCTCCAGCTTCTGGGGGCAGAATGGAAGGTGAAGAGTGGATCTGGCAAATGTGTGCCCCATCAGGACTCACTGCTAGTGCTCTATTTCACAACAGAAAAAGATAAGCCCTGACTGGTTTGGCTCAGTGGATAGAGTGTCGGCCTGAAGACTACAGGGTCTGAGAGGGCAGGGTGAGGCCAGGATGAGCTCCCAACTCCGCCCTGCAGGGTGGAGTTATCCCAAGCCCTCACCCAACCAATCAGGGTTAGCCGAGGCAGTGACATCACCACCGACCGGAATAAAATCCCTGGACTGGGTGAAATTCGCTCTTCTTCCGCCATGCTGCCGGCGTGAGTGGGACAGAGCCCATGCTAGCATGGAAAAGGCTCTTTTGTTTATTGCATCGGACTCAGCTCCCTGGTGGTCCTTGGGGATCAGGAAGTCTGGGTGTAACAGGTCCTAGGTTCGATTCCAGTCAAGGGCAAGTACCTTGGTTGCGGGCACATCCCCAGTGGGGGGTGTGCAGGAGGCAGCTGATCAATGATTCTCATCGATGTTTCTAACTCTCTATCCCTCTCCCTTCCTCTCTGTAAAAAAATCAATAAAATGTTTTTTTTTGTTTTTTTTTTAAAGAGATGAGATGAAGAGAGGATATCTCGCCCAGTGTCACATAGCTAATGAGTAATAAACTGGAGTCTCAGGGCCGTTTTCCCCAATGTGCCAAGTTCCCTCTAAGGATCCTACGCCAGCAATGCCAGGACACCTGTTCTTGGGACAGCACCATCACCAGGAGACTGGGACCTCCATCCTATTCCCTTGTTTGGAATGTCCCCCTCGCTCTCCTCCTGTTCCGCTTTCCTTGGTGAAGCCTTTCCTGTTTGTGGGGGCCTGAGTTGGCGGGGATCTCCCTTCTCCATGTCCAGCTCCGGAAGAGAGATGAAACAGGTTCTTGGAAGAGGTGGCCGGGGATTGAGAAATATATGAAATAAAGAGAGCCGACACAGAAATAGATTCAAAGCTGGGTCCCGGGTGGGTCGCTGCCCTTTTTGCTGGAGAGACAGGCAACACCTGAGCCACGTGGCACATTTATTTATTTCCAAAAGAATAAAGGGGGGTTTCCCTGGAAAGCTTAGGATCAAAGGAGTTTTGGGTATGCCCAGGTCCTATTCATTCCCTCATTCCCAGTATTAGGCCTGGATTTAACATATCAAGGCCTGGGTGGGCCAAAGTCCTATTCAATCCCTTATTCCCAGCACATGGATAAAGATAAGAAGTCAGTACTGATAAGTCTCCCGCCATTTAGGGAAAGGCCTTTTCCGGGAAATGGCCATGCCGGTAACCTCGGACTCAGCTGACATCAATTTAAAGAATATCCATGTGCATTCCCACTGTTTGACAGGAGAGTGACAAGCTCCTTGTACTCTGCTTTAAACTCCCTTAATTCCTGGGTCATTTCTAGGAGTTGGATTATTTATCAGCGTTGTTTAAAGATCTCTCAGCAGACTGTGCACTGATTAACAGTCGAAGAGGCATCCTCATTTTAAAATGTTTAGTTCTTAGCACAGAGCTGAGCACAGGGTTAATAAGGTAATTTAACCCCTTAGCAACCCTAATAAGGAGGAACTATCATTAAATAGATTTTAAAGACGAGGAGATTGAAGTACTGAAAGGTTAAGCAATTTGCTCAAGTTCACATAGCTATGTTTTAAATCTGGGTAGAATGGCTGTAGAATGATGTTTAAATAACTCCCAGAATGAAAACTGACATTCTGAAGTAGACTTTCTTGGCCAACAGTAATTCAATATTTTTATTAAATACATTTATGCCTAACTACCCAAAAGTCATTTAGGTGGAAATTTAAGGCATTGCTCCTACTTAGTGAAAAAAATCAGGCAGAAGCTGGGTAAACTGTAATGATTTTGTCCTAAAAGTTTCTTCAAACAATTGAGATCATGGAATAGGTGACTTTAAGCTTTTCTGATGAGAATAAACTAACCTACCCACAAAGGTAGGGAATTCATACTTTTTTTTTTCCAAATATATTTTATTGATATTTCAAGGAGAGGAGAAAGGGAGAGAGATAGAGAACTAGAAACGCCGATGAGAAACATCGACCAGCTGCCTCTTGCACAACCCCCACCAGGGATGTGCCCGCAACCAATGTACATGCCCTTGACGGGAATCGAACCTGGGACCCTTCAGTCCGCAGACCGACGCTCTACCACTGAGCCAAACTGGCTTCGGCTGGAATTCATACTCTTATCTAAACATATAACCAGCTGTTTTCAACACGAGCATTTACAAAGTAAATAAAAATAAAACAATTTTGATTAAGTCTGGCCTGGGCAACATAACAAAGAATAGCCAGTTGGTTCGCAATTACCATTACAGCCTGTGGAGCAGTCTTTTTTTTTTTTTTTAACATATTTTATTGATTTTTTTACAGAGAGGAAGGGAGAGGGATAGAGAGTTAGAGTTAGAAACATCGATCAGCTGCCTCCTGCACACCCCCTACTGGGATACATGACTGCAACCAAGGTACATGCCCTTGACCGGAATCGAACCTGGGAACTCTTGAGTCCGCAAGCCTACGCTCTATCCTCTGAGCCAAACGGGTTAGGGCTGGAGCAGTCTTTTCATAGGGTTTGCCTGAGACCTCAGGTCCACGGGCAGTGAGGCTGTCTACGAGAGAAGGAACAAAACGCCCACATACAGAGAGCAGCAGAGGGAGGCCCTCTTCTTCCTCCTCCCTTCGCATTGCCGCCATCCGCGTGGTCATCGTCATTCCACACCCACTGAGCATTTACTGTATGCTTCACATGAAATGGTGGCCCATGCCTGCAAAGGTTTGAAGACGAGGGGGCAGACATCGGCCAACACGGAAGAGGTTCGCGTCTGCAGGTCTGAGCCCGCCCACAGACTTAGCGGTCCCCTTTCGGAGCCTCTCGCCCTTCGTTCACGGTCAGACTCTCATCCCTGAGGGTTCCCCCTGCGTCCTGTTGGTGGGATCCAGCTTGGGCGGCCTGCAGCCCTTCGATCCCTCAGGGGGCAACCCAGCTCCAGTCCCCCCAACAGCTGGACCCCCTGCCCGGCGCGTTCGAATCCAGCCTCCCCTCCCACCCCCGAAATGGCAGGAGGGGCAGACGCAAGGCCCCCACGAAACATAGTTCCTGCAAGTCTCAGGTCAGACTCGGAGGCACCAAGCCTAAAGAGGCGGTTTGCTTTGACCTAATCCCATAGGCCGTGGACTTCCCTGCGGGCGCAGTCCAGCGGGCTGACCCTAGTCCCTCCCGCCTCCGCACAGCCCCCGCTCTTCTATGCAGCCGGCTCCCTCCCCGACCGGTCGCCGCCCTCCATCACCTTGTGGTCCCGGCCCCCTCTCTGCGGGGAAGCCGCGGCTCCTCGGTCACACCCCGCGGACGGGCCGTGGCCCCGGTGGGCGCCGCGCCGCCGGGCAGGCACTAGGACGCTGAGTGTCGCCCGGCACACGGTCACGTACCCCAACGTTTGCTGGAAAAACCCTCCCCTACGGCGGCGGGGGAGCTCCCCGGTCCCACGCGCCCGGGGCCGCGCAGACTCGGGTCACCCGCCGGCCGCCGCCGCCGCCGCCCCCCCCCGCGCGCGCCTCCGCGTCGCCGGGTCCGCATCCAGCGATCACACAAGGTCGGCTAAGCCCCCACGTGCGGCCCGCGGGCTCCGTTACACCGGGGGGGGGGGGGGGGGGGCGAGAGACAAAGGGGAGCTCGGCCCTGCGCTCCGGGCCGTGCACAGCTGCACGGATTCTCCAGCGGGAAGTCCTCTGGTTCCTCTCCAGCCGGCGGCGGCGGAGCGCCGTGCACACCAGCCACTGCGGCGGCCTCGTCCTCTCCCCGAGGTCCCCGGCCCGGCCGCAGGCCTCCGCCACAGCACCCCGCTTCCAGCGCCCCGCTTTGTGGCCTCTCTCTCCCTGCGGAACGCATCTCCGTAGGCGCAACGCTGCCCTGCTGGGGGGCCGCCCACGTGTCTCCCCGGCGGCCCGCACCCCTTCCGAGCCAGCTCCTCCGGGGGGCGGCGCGTGCTGGCCCCGGCCTAGCTTTCCGTTCCCGCGGACCCTCCCGTCCCGCGTCCCTGCCCCTCTCCCCGCGGCCCAGGGTCCGCTCCGCCGCGCGCTCGGCGGCACCCGGGCCCGGCTCTCCGCGCCCCGGCTCCCCTCGGGCTCCAGCACGTGGTGGAGCGGGTGGTGGCGGCCAACCCACCGGCTGGGGGGTGGGGGGGCTCGGTGTCCCAGGCGAGGGTCGCTTCGGGCCCCCCTCCCCCCGGTTACATCCCCGGAGGGCCAGCCTTGGCGGCCTGAGTCCGGGGGCCCGCCCACCACCCTCCTTCGCGTCGCCCGGCCCCCGCGTGGAAGGCGTCCCCCCCCTTGCTGGGGAGGCAGATGGTGCCTTCCAGGCGAGGGGCCATGTTGCTCGGATAAAGCCAGAGGGCGGCGGCGAGCTGCGAGCAGACGCCGCTGGGCGCGCGCGGAGCCGGGAGCCGGGAGCCGGGAGCCGGGAGCGAGCGGAGCGCAGCCGCGAGGGAGGCGCGGGGGCGGCGAGCGGGAGCCGAGCAGCAGCCGGTGTTGGCGGGGAGCAGCCGGGCGCAGCCGGAGCCGGAGCCGGGGCGCAGCCGCGATGGCCGTGGCCGTGGGGAGACCGTCTGTGAGTGCAGGGGGCGCCTCGTCCCCCCGGCCCGTTACTCCTCCGGCACGGGGGGTCCCTGCTTTGGGGCGGGGGCCGGCGCGCCTAGGGGAACCCGTTGCGGGGGCTCGGAGGCCGGCTGCGGTGGCCGTGTGTGTGTGTGTGTGTGTGTGTGTGTGTGTGTGTGCATGTGCATGCATGGATTTGGGCGCGCGTCTGGGGCTCGGGCTCGGAGCCCCCCAGGCTCGGCTGTGGCGTGATGCAACAGTGTGTCGCCTCGGTGCGCCCAGATTCCCGGGGTTGTGGGAGGAAAGAGACCTCTCCCCAATGCTCCCTTTAGGAGAGGATCCTTTGAGCCGCGGTGGGTCTCGGCTGCCTCCCTCCCTCCCTCTCCGCGCTCGCCTTTCCCCCCGTGACAGCGGGGAGAGGCTCCGGGCGCCGGGGTCTCCTCCCGTGTCCCCCGCGCGGAGAGGCGGCGGCGTGGGCACTGAGCCCCGCCCAGCCCCGGGGTCCCTCGGTGTAGTAAGAAGCGGGCCCAAAAGAAAGCGGTGTGGGATTCCGGGGTGGGTTCCCCAGTGCTTTGTGAGGTCCCGGGTACCCTCAGGCACACACGCCCGGGTGCCCGGGCCCTGCCCAGGATGTGCTCAGAAGCCCCGCGTTCACACACAAAGTTTCCGGAGGCGCCCTGGTGGGGGGGGAAGGGGGGGTGGAGGGTTAGAATGCGCTGCGGGTGGGAGGCTGGGGGCGGCGAGTCCCGGAGGCGGGGGCGCGAGGAAGAGGAAGGGCGGGCGGTGCGGGTGCCCGGGGAGCCGGCTACCCCTCGGCGCGGCGCGGGGGCGGGGGGAGGAGGAGGAGGAGGAGGAGGAGGAGGAGGAGGAGGAGGAGGAGGAGGAGGAGGATGATGCTCCGGCCCCGGGTCGCGGGGTGCGCGGCTCCCGGCCCGGCTGGGCGTGGATGGCGCGGCCTCGGCCGGCGCTCCGCATCCCGGGTGGAAGGCAGAAGGGGCGGCGGCCGTCCTTCCTTTTTAGTGAAAGGAGCCGAGTGGGGTGGGCCAGGCGGAGTTCTCTCTCTCTCTCCTTCTCCCTTCCCCTCCCTCCCTCCCACCCCCATTGCTTTGTCGGTGCTCAAAGTCCACTTTCACCCCTCCGACTTTGGGGGACCTTCTTCCCTCGAGGTTTGTCCGGCTCTGCCCCCTCTCTTTCTTCCCATCTCCTTTTCTTCTCCTGCCCGTTAGTGTGGAGCTGCAGGTGGTCGCTCGAGAGATTTCATAGACATAGACAAAAGTCCTTAGGAGGCACCAGAAACTCAGAGACAATCAGGCTGTGCCCCCAAACCCCGGGCTCATTGTCCTAACTCCTGCTCAGATATGCATACTCCCCCGCCCTCACCCCCGCACCCCCATCCCCACCCCACCCCGGGAAATTCGGGGGATTCCTCTGCGTGTTCCAACTCAGTGTGGTGATTCCGCTGCCGAGATATTCTCAGACCTTTTCCGTGGTCAGAAAATGTGCAGTGGTCATATTTGAAGTGTACCTATGGGTCTTTCAGGCATTTAAAACTCTCAATAGTTAATGGCAGACTCTTAAGGATCCAGATTTCTTGCACGCAAATTGTACTCTTGATAATTGGTGGTCAGAGATTGCTGTTACTGAGGGGATGTGTAGTCTCTGGGCTAATCTTTTATTTTTATTTTTTTCTTTTCTGGTGAGAAAACTGGTCTAGAGAGGTCAAGTTTGTCTGGTGAAATTACTTCCTCCCCCACGCTACTTCAGATCCCAATAACTAAAATAACACTATCTACTCTAGATAATTGGAGAGCATCTGGGAATGCAATATTGTGTCTGTGTGTGTGTGTGTGTGTGGGGGGGGTGTCTTTTTCTGAATACCTTATGGCTGGTGCATTCTTGAGGCATGGGGAGGTGGAAGAAATAATTTGCTGCACATTGTCTATAAATTAGTTAGTTCATACATGCCAGTTCAATAGGAACAGTATGTGGATTTAAGATTTAGTTGTGTGACCATAATCAGATCCAACACCAGGTCTGTCAACCAGATGTGAGCTTAATCCCACAGAATTCTTGTGGAAGGGCCTCGCTCATGCAAATAATAAGAGATTTTTACAAGTGTGTGTGTGTGTGTGTGTGTGTGTGCACAGAGGAGGGAACTGCTTTCCCTGCACATTCTCTTTTGTCCCTGGAATTAAATTACATTACGTTTAAAAACAAGATGTCTCTCTTTGCCTGAGCTGTGGTAAATGGGTGATCAGGAATTGACTACAGAGTTGAAGTCTTTCCGTGTATTTCCGAAGAAACGTTGAACTGCTTCACGTTGTTGTTCACCCTGTAAATGTCTGAAGTGTAGTGTCTGCCTTTTGTCTTCTAAACAGCCTGAGTACATGTAGATTCTCCAAACACAACTCCAAGACGTCTGCATTGCATCCTTGTTAGAATTCTCTATACCTTCTGGTGCCTTATCTATTCTGTGGTGATGAGAACAAAAGAAAGAGTGTGGAGAGAACATAGTCCCTCGGGAAGGGATCTGTATGTGAATGGAGTTTCTCCAGTTATTTCTTTAGAATTTGTTCTTCCACCAAAAGTTGTTAGGAAAACATGAGCATATATCCGTTCCCTGAAAATTGCCTCCCTCATCCAGATCGAAGGAAAGTTCATTCAGAATAATTTGCCTTCAATTTTAGACATTCTTGAATTTGAACATGTTAGTGTGATATCTCTGGTAATATGGTCTTTTATTGAGCAAAAATCCTTATATGACAAATGTAATAATTTATCTTAAAGGGATTACAGTCCCCCCCCCCCCCCCCTTATCTACAGTTTCATTTTTAGAAGTTTCAACCTTGGTCCAAAAATATTAAGTGGAAAATTCCAGAAACAAGCAATTCATAAGTTTCAAATTGGCCCGCCCTTCTGAATAGCTCGATGATGGGCCATTTGCTCAGTCCCGCCCAGGGATGTGAATCATCCCTTTGTCCTCCTTTGTCCCGTTTATCCATGCTGTATACCGTATGCTCCCTCCCCTTAGTCACTTAGTAGCAATCTGAGTTATCAGGCTGTGGTACCACAGTGCTTCTGTTTAAGGAACCCTTATTTTACCCAATAATGGCCCCTAAGCATTCAGATATGCAAAGAGAAGTCGGAAAGTGATTCCTTTAAATCAGAGAAGTGATTCCAAGTCAGGGATGGGACCCTTTTTACTGCCAAGGGCCATTTGGATTTTTATAACATCATTCGAAGGCCATACAAAATTGTCAGCTAAAAATTAGCCTGCTCTGTTTGGTCAAACGTTTCATTAACTCACCCCTAACGCCTTGCCAGGGCCAGGCCAAATGATTTCTCAGGCCTTATCAGGCGGGTGGGCTGGACATCCCCACCCCTGCTTTAAGTGAAAGGATGAAAGTTTTCAGTATAGAAAAGAAAAACAATCTTATGCTGAGGTTGCTAAGATCTCCTGCAAGAACAGATCTTCTACCCATGAAATTGTGAAGAAGGAAAAAGAAATTCATGCGGAGAGATCATCTTACATAACTTTTATTACAGTATACTATTATAATTGTTCTACTTTGTTATTATTATTGTTACTCTCTTACTATGCCTAATTTAGAAATTAAACTTTATCACAGGTATGTGTGTACTATTTGTGGTTTCAGGCATAATCTCACCAGATAAGGGGGAGGAGTTACTTTATATCTAGTTGTAACTATTTAAACCTCAAGGCTAAATTCAGATGTTTTTTAAGTGGATTTGTTGTTGGCTAAGAAAACAAAAACTCCAGTTTAGTGTGACACTCTTTATTTGCATCTTTTTTTTTTTTTTTTTTTTTTTTTTTTTTTTTTTTTTTAACAGAGAGGAAGGTAGAGGGATAGAGAGTTAGAAACATCAATGAGAGAGAGAGATATCGATCAGCTGCCTCCTGCACACCCCTCACTGGGGATGTGCCCACAACCAAGGTACATGCCCTTGACCGGAATCGAACCTGGGACCTTTCAGTCAGCCGGGCCGATGCTCTAGCTACTGAGCCAAACCGGTTTCGGCTATATTTGCGTCTTGATCTTACCCCTTAGTTTCTCCATTTCCCACGGGTGGTTTTGGGCTTGGCTGTGAGAAGACCCTGAAGCACATCTGTGGTTTCCAGAGTGTAACTGATGGTTAGCAAGAGCGTTTCTCTCCCGGGAACGTGTCCACATTTTGGATGAGTTAGTATTTTTGCATCCAAGTCCCAGGGCAGCTTTTATTTTAATTTTAAACAGAGCGTGGTAATTGGCTCTACCTGGGACTCAGACTTTGTGCGGCTGGCCGCTCTCTCTTAAGGCGTGGAGCCCGCCCAGTTCCGGAGCCCAGGAGTTGATAGGCGCTTTAGAGCTCATTTGGCTCCGCCTCCTCCCCAGTGCGGAAATATTTATTCCTAGCAGAAGGTATGTGTTTAAACTTTTCCAGGGGTGGACGTTCCCCTATGAAACCCTTTAAGAAACATGTTTCTTTTTCTGTTGAGCAAGAAGAAATGGAAAACCGAGTTCATTCGTTCGCTCATTTAAGACTATTTATCAGTGGACTAGAGAAATTCCCTTCTTCCCCGCGAGCTGTTATTTTCTGAGAGATTCAGTGGCCTGTGCGTTAAAGTGACAGACTGCAGTGGCGCATGTAAGCCGTTTAGGGAGAAGGGACCTGCTTGACTGAGTGGACGGTGATGGAGGTAAAGGACCTCGTAGGTCTGAGGGTCGTTGCATACGGTCCCTGAAGATGTGGTCCGTCTGCAGCAGGGGGAATAGGGGGACTGACAATGAAATGCTATTTTCCCGTGTTGGAAAAGTGCCATTTCTAGACTTGAGGATGTGGCCCACATGGAGAAAGATTAATGGAGCTGAAAAAAGTCCAGGGAATGGCCATCCAAATGATGAAGGGGGGGCTGCCATGCAGGGTGAGGTTTTTAAAAATTAAAACTCTTTAATCAGTGATATAAATTATACACATTGAGGCTTTCTAAGCAATTATTAAGGAATCCAAGAAGTGTTTGAGGTGCAGTGATCTCTCCTTTTAAAATCTTTTGACAGCCAAAACCGGTTTGGCTCAGTGGTAGAGCGTCGGTCTGCGGACTGAAAGGTCCCGGGTTCGATTCCGGTCAGGGGCATGTACATTGGTTGCGGGCACATCCCCAGTAGAGGGTGTGCAAGAGGGAGCTGGTCGGTCTTTCTCTCTCATCGACATTTCTAGCTCTCTATCTCTCTCCCTTCCTCTCTGTAAAAAAATCAATAAAAATATATTTAAAAAAAAATCTTTTGACAGTTGTAAATTATTTTTTTATCTTTTAAAGTATATTTTAAAAATTTTTTTAAATTGATTTCAGAGAGGAAGGGAGTGGGAGAGAGAGAGAGAGAGAAACATCAATGAGAGAGAATCATTGGCCGGCTGCCTTCTGCACACCCCACACTGGTTCATAGGTTGATACTGAGCCATGCTGGCTGGGCTAAAATATCCTTTTAAAAATATATGTGAACTGTGGGCTTTATCCCCAATTGGGGGCATGCAGGAGGCAGCCAATCAATGATTCTCTTTTATCATAGGTGTTCTGTCTCCCTCTGCCTCGCCTGTCCTCTCTGAAAGCAATAAAAAATATTTTTTGAAAAAATGATATGTCTACATCACAATGAAAAAGACTCTTGGAACTGATTAAGATAAAAATTACACCTATTCCACCAGCCTGATATAAAAGCTCTTCAATGGACAGTGTATTTTTATTAGCTTTTGAGGCTTGCACCAGCAAGCACAACTCATTTCAAATATACTGCTACTGTGTGCCTGTGTGGATCGTGTCTGACTGTTTGGGCACTCGTATAACGAAGGAAACAGATGCTCAGTGCTTTCCAAGAGGCCACCCTGTGTCTGTCCAGACAAAGGAGTGAATGATTCGGATGGCCTGCTTTGATTGATTGCCAAAAGACCCAGTGCTTATGCCCGATGGTGATGCCACCGCAGATAATGAGCTCAGGGTTTACACTCCCTGTGGAGCAGGCTGCAATTAGTTTTCTGTGCCTGGCTTTCTCTTTGTAAGACCTCCAGCGTGGTTAGGACTGAGGCAGGGGTGTGGAGTGTTGGGTAGGGGATGCTCTTGGATATTTATCTATCTATCTATCTATCTATCTATCTATCTATTTATTAAATTATTATCTGTGTACATATCTTACCACCACCCTCTATACATGCCCCCCCTCCCCAGAGTTTTGTGTCCATTGGTTGTACTTATATGCATGTATACAAGTCCTTCGGTTGATCTCTTATCTCCCCCAGATCTCCCTACCCTCCCCACTGTAATTTGACAGTCTGCTTGTTGCTTTACTGTCTCTATATCTTTTGGTTCATCAGTTTATAATGTTCTTTATTATCCATAAATGAGTGAGGTCATGTGGTGTTTCTCTTTCATTGACTGGCTTATTTCACTCAGCATGATGTTCTCCAATTCTGCTCTTGGATTTTTATTATTTATGGAGATCTGTTTCTTGTAGCCCGTATCCATTGGGACAAGTGAAACTAAATCATTTTTTTTTTTTTTAAAACAAAGACCCATGTATACAGCTTCTATTCTTTTCCCCAAGGAGACCTACTTTACAATACAATTGATACCCCCGCCCTTTTAAAAAATCAAGATGGACAGAAAGCTCCCTTCCAACCAAACAATGCCTCTCCTGACCCATTCAGGCCTGCTGGCAGCCCATCAATGCAGCCGCTGTTGTACGTAAAAACAGTACTTGGGCTGAGGTGATACAGACCGACTTCCAAAAAGAATTTGCTGGGTTATCTAAAGTCAAGTGCGCATCACCCCAGACCTGGCCTGTGGTGGAAATCGGGAGTCTGCTCCCTGACAGGACCAGCACCAAGGCGTTAGAGCACCTTTATTCGGAATCTGTGCCCATGAGGGTGAGGGCCTTGCTCAGGCCGAAGGATGCATTCTCTCCGCCCGCTGAACCCTGGCCCGTGGAACAGAGGGTGCTGTGTGATGGAGGGGACAGGCTGAGGCCGAGGCTTCCTGCTCCGAAAAGAACAGCCTCTGGTACCTGAATGAAGGCTTTGTTCCTGCAGTTTTATTTGTTTTGCATTTGAAAAAAAAATTGTGGTTAAAAATATATATAACCTAAACTGTATCTGCTTGTTTTTGGTGATTAAGTAACATTACTTAAGGAAGAACTTGTGATTTTCTTATTAAATTTTCTTCTTGTCGAAGTATAATCCCAATGATACAGGCAGGTTAGAAATTGCAGAACAAAACAGCCTTCAGTAGCCAAACACATCAATAATTATTCTTGGCTTCCTAACCCATCTGCTTTATCCGATATTTCTTGTGTACTTTTCTCTGTGCAGTGCTGAGGTTATGATGTTAAGTATTGGAGACGCTGCCATCGCATTTCTCTGAAGGATGAGTAAGCAGCAGAACTTAGCGAGGAAAACGGGGTGGAAAAGTGTTCTGAGCCAAGGGAACAGCAGCATGCGCGCAGCCCTGGGGGCCAGGCAGAGCCTCTTAAGGAAACCCAGCGTCGCGGGGACGTCGGTGTCCGGAGAGTGGACAGGAGTGAGGCTGGGCTGTGGGAAGAGCCCGCGCCAGGCAGCATTCTCCCAGGCACGTGCGTCGTCACCACACAGCTCTTTCCACGTTTTACATTCCACCCACCCCTGTCTTTCAACCTGGGATATCTCAGGTTCTTGGAATTGGTTGAAGGAAGACACTGAAAATCTGCATAGTAGTAATTCTCCAGGGGTCAGTACAGTAGAGGGCAGATGGCAAAGGGTCAGGCAGGTTGGTTCACTTTCATGGCCGAAGTGGCAGATGGAGCCCTTAAACCAGGGGTCTTCAAACTACGGCCCGCGGGCCACATGCGGCCCACAGAGGAGTCTGATCCCTCCCGCCAGGTTTTTTGGGCAGTGTGTGCAGCCAAGGTGTTACAGTAGGAATTAGTAGTTCATATAGTCCGGCCCTCCAGCTCTCTGAGGGACCGTGATCTGGCCCCCACTTTAAAAAGTTTGAGGACCCCTGCAATAAGGGAAGTGAAGATTAAGGAACTGCACAAAGGGAAGGAGGCGGGGTCCAGTGATGGGAGAGAGAATGTGTGTGTGTGTTAGGAGCCTAAATGAATTGAAGGCAAAGAGCACGATTATCCCTGTTGTTCAATAACGGCGAGTGTCCAGGAGTATCGTCCCCAGGTCAGGGAGGGGTGGTGACCTTCAGAAAGACCTGCTGGTCCACGCGCTGTGGCCCCAGCCCTGGGACTGCGCTCCTGGAAATGGTTTTGAGGCCACTAGGACTTGTAGCTGCGTGACAGAGCAGAAGCATTTCCCTGGGGATGCCTCTGAACCAGTCCTCTCTCAGCTCCTCAAGGCCGACGCATCAGCTGGCACCCTGCTTTTCTTGCTTTGTTTTCTCTCTACTGAAAACCTGTAGTATGTAACGTTTTGGTTAAGATTGTGGGCTTTGGAGCCAAACTGCTGGTGTTCTGGGGAATCTCTCTGCCTTCGACCCACCTTTGGGGCTTCAGGCAAGTGACTTACCTTGTGTACCCCACATTCCCCATCTGTGAAACTGTCACAGTATAACAGGACCTCCCTCAGAGGCTCATGGGATTAAATACAACACACTTACAATGATGCAGGAAATATTCGCCCTCCGTGAAAGGCACACAAATACTGAAATAATAAGGGCTTTTAAAAAAATACATTCATATTGATATCCGAGAGGGGAAGGGAGAAAGAGAGAGAGAAACATCCATTGGGTGGCTCCCGCATGACGCGTACTTGTGAGCAAAGCCCGAAAGGGCATGTGCCCTGACTGGGAAAGGGAACCGGGCCAGTGACCTTTGGGTGCACGGAACAAGGCTCAGCCAACTGAACCACAGCAGCCAGGGCAGTGAGGGCTTTTAACTGAAGACCGGGCTCAGCAGGAGCATCTGCCCCTTCTCTCCCGCACCGGAAATGTGCAGTCCTGCCTTTTTTTCAGTCACATCTGACCTTTGAGGCTCGGCTCAAACCTGCTCTTTCTCTCCAGGCCTCCAACACTTATGTGTCACTCATTACAGTATTCTGGTGCTCCTCCCACTTCCTTTAAGTTACTTTTTTTTTTCAAGTGAGGAGGAATTACCAAATATAGTTGTTAAAATATCTCATTATCATAAACAATGTATCCTGCTAGCCTTGAGCACATTCCTATGTTCTCAGCCTGTGTTGCTGGACTGGAGGATGGAAAAGGACTTCCGGGAAGGGACGGGGTGGTGCCCCCCCAGTAACGAACACTTGTCTGGAGGGGTGAGAAGAGATCCTGTGGATCGATTGGGTGGGACTTGTGCAGCCCGCATCCTCTCAGCCTACTTTCTTATTCCCGCTGTTGCTGTGGGAATTTTAGGCAGGTATCTACGATCAACAGCGTTGTGCCCCAGGCTTCTCTGCTTAGCTCCTCTGACCTGTGTACACATCTGAATGTCTAAGGCAGTGGTTGGCAAACTCATGAGTCCACAGAGCCAGATATCAATAGTACAACGATTGACATGTCTTTTGAGAGCCACATTTTTTTAAACTTAAACTTCTAACGCCACTTCTTCAAAATAGACTCGCCCAGCCGAAACCAGTTTGGCTCAGTGGATAGAGCGTCGGCCTGCAGACTGAAGGGTCCCAGGTTCAATTCCGGTCAAGGGCATGTACAGTGGTGCCTCACACAACGAACTTAATTTGTTCCAGGAGCAAGTTTGTTATGCGAAAAGTTCGTTATGTAAAACGCGTTTTCCCATAACAATACATGTTAAAAAAAAATAATTCGTTCTGTAGCATAAAATATGCTAAGATGACATAAAAAAAGATAATTTTTTTGTTATTATTTTTATTTAGATACATCTAAAAACAATTTTTTAAAAAAAAACACACATTTTTTTAATTTTAAGACAGACTAAGTAGAGTCTACCGAATCTTGCACATCTTCATCCATTTTCTGCTTTTTGGCCGATGGTTTCATGAAAAACCTGTCCAAAGTCGTTTGTTTTTCTCTTTTCTCCAACATCTGCCGGAAATAATGGACAAGAGTATCGGAGTAAAGATCGCTGATCCTGTTTGCTTCAGCTGAATCCGGATAGTGGGCATTGGTAAACTCCTGAACTGCTTTCCATTTGACCAGGATGTTCTTGATGTCAGCAGTTGGGATTGGTTGATTGTTTGATTGTTGCTCCTCGTTATCAGATGACGCTTCCCTTTGAGCATTGTCCTGTTGCTGGACCAGAAGTGCTTGGAGCTCTTCAGTTGTCAGCTCTTCTTCGTGTTCCTCAATAAGCTCCTCTACATCCTCTTCCTCTACCTCTAATTCCAACCTTTGGGCCACTGTGATGATGTCCTTCACCACTTCTGTGTCATCAACTACTGCTTCTTCCTGGGTCCACGAAGGCACAAGCAGTCGTGGAAGCTCGGGCGACTTCGTTGTGTGAAACGAAGTTCGTTGTATGAATCATGAAATGAAGTTCATTGTGTGCAGCGTTCGCTGTGCGAGGCGTTCTTTATGTGAGGTACCACTGTATCTTGATTGCGGGCACATCCCCAATTGGGGGTGTGCAAGTGGCAGCTGATCGATGATTCTCTCTCATCGATGTTTCTAACTCTCTATCCCTCTCTCTTCCTCTCTGTAAAAAAATCAATAAAATATATTAAAAAAAAAAAAAAAGACTCGCCCAGGCCGTGGTATTTTGTGGAAGAGCCACACTCAAGGGGCCAAAGAGCCCTACGTGGCTTGCGAGCTACAGTTTGCCGACCACGGTTGGGCCTAAGGGAATTACCATCCCATGGGCCAAATGTAGGCTGATGCGGATGGAAGCTGGTGAATAGAGTCCTCTCTCTTGTCACGAAGTCGGACAATTCTGAGGCACAACCTGGGGGGGTCCCACCTGGGCCCCCGTCAGCAGGGGTGATTATACATCCTTACTAGTATGTATTCCCCTACGCTGTCTGGCTGTCCTTTCCTGTTAAACTGTTCCTAATCCCCGCTCCTGTTTCTCTGGATCATGTCTCAAAATAGCTACGTGCATGTGTGTCCTTGCCTCAGGCCCCTGCATTTGGGGGAAACCTGGGTGAAAACTCCTTGTTTCCTGGTTTGGGGCTCATTAGCGTTACTTTTGTAGCATACCCTATTACTCTGGACATTACAAAAAATATGCTCAGAATGAACTAACCTTTTATCACATTTTTACAGTTTATTGGAGGGCAGACCTCAAACTGTTGTTAAAAACTAGACTCAGAAAAGGAAAAGGCTGGATATATCACCTAAACTTTTCTGTAATGTTCATTTCTAGTTCCTTGCAATGGAAGTCTTCACCCTCTTGTCAGGATGGAAGTGTTTGTTTCTGAGTGGCTAGTGCCTACTTTGTAACTTACCCATTTCAAATCGATTACTTTTTATCTATTTTAGAAACTAGATACAGAGTATATGGGGAGGGGAATACGTTTTTGATACATGAGCTATGAACTTGTGCCAAAGCTTCAAACTGCTTTGGAAAAAAAAAAAGAAAGTTTGGGTTTACACTGTCTGCATGGATTAGGAAAAAATGAGGTCATGATTCTTGAAACAACATTCATTAACTAATAATATTGAGCAATTTTAAGGACCCAGATTAAGTATCTGCTTGAGAGTTTGTAGGCAAATTGTTTAAGTCATCTCTTCACTTTGTATGTACCTAATCCAGAGAAGATTTCTAATAGCCATTTCAGAAATTGTATGAACCAAGCTGATTTGTTTTTAAAATCTCCCCAAATCTGTCAGGTTTGCTTCACTCTTTGAGATTTGGTTTGAGTTTTTTGGTGTGGGTGGGTAATCTAAGATTATACCTCTGCCTGATGGAACACCTTAATTATTTATCTATTACATACCTCTTCGCTTGCAAAGCCATTTCAGTCCTCAGCCAACTTTGTGATCGCTCTGCCCTGGGGAATGTTGGATGGTCCACAGTTGAACAAATTTATTTCTGAGCCCTCTAAAGAAATCTGGTAGTTGTTGCTAATCAAATCGGCCCCATTCAGAAAACAGAATTCCAAAGTATTGTATGACCTTAAGGCTGAAAATTAAATTAAGGTATGGTTTCAGCCATTGACATGACTAATAATTAATTTGCTGCCACTGGCTGCTATTCCGAAGCAGATGTTTAAGCTGTGCGGGAGAAAATCCGAGTCTCAATTGGATTCCATCACCTGGTCAAAGCTGAGGTGAAGAGGACTCTTAGGGACGTTATGTAATAGAGATTTACACAGGCGCATTGTGGGGTTAGGGATACTGCTTAATATTACTCACTCTTCTTTCTTGAAGAACTTGTGCTTTGTTTCTAGGTGGGTTTTCCTACTTCCCGTTCATTTAGTCAGCAAACATTGAGCCCCAGCCAGCACCATACTTGAGTGAAGATGTCTAAACCATATTCCTTCTCATTCTCCCACCAAATCGAGCCAGAACCAAAATCAGTTTTGGGGGAACATGGACCTCCCTCTCACTGAGGTTCAAAATCTTGGAATACCTTTTGAGTCAGGAGTGAGCTGGCAAGTTGTGTTTGTCCTTCCCACCTGAGTCTCAGCGACTGGCAGCCTGGTTCCTGAGGGCGCACCGTCGGCCAAGCAGGTATTTTAGGATCTTCAGTGTTTCCAGCCTGGCACCCCCCGTTGTTGGAAACACATAAGACGTAGCTCCTACTGAGAAGCCGACGATGGAATTGAGAAGAAAAGTCTGAGGCTCAGATGATGTTCAACTTCATGATTGGGAGGGTCTTCAAACCATCAGCCAGCCCTCCCCACCCCCACCCCCCTCTCTCAATATATTTTTTACAGAGAGGAAGGGAGAGGGATAGAGAATTAGAAACATCGATGAGAGAGAAACATCAACCAGCTGCCTCCTGCACTCCCCCCACTGGGGTTGTGCCCACAACCAAGGTACATGCCCTTGACCGGAATTGAACCTGGGACCTTGCAGTCCGCAGGCCGACGCTCTATCCACTGAGCCAAACCGGTTTTCAGCTCTCCCCTGTCTCTCAAGATAGTAGTAGGTAAACATCAGGAACGTGGTTCAGAAGTCAGGAAGAGTAGGGCCCATTTTATTTCTCTTCCCTTTTTGTAATGTAATTTGGGGAGTGCTTTAAAGATAACCCCAACTTTCTTTCTTCCGACCTAGGCTACCTTTAACAAGTTATTACTTTGGTTTAAGGCAGGATAAAAACGGCACACCAAAGGAAACAGAAACTCGCCTTGGATTTAGAGGAAAGCTTGAACCACAGTCTTCATAGTCAGCCTTCCAGGGTTTTTGGATTTTGGTGCTTTGACTTTTTTGGCCCAAATAGTTCATTCCAGCTATTCTTGGATAATCTCCCATCAACAATTTGATTTTAATTTTTTAATCCTAACCATGAGAAAATTGTGTTAAAAACAAACAAGTAGATAGGTGTTTTTCTATTTCAAAATAAAAGAAGTGGGAGGAGAAGACTTAACAAATTGGAAGCTAAAATGTGTGATTTCTCCATTTTTGAAGATATAATAAAACTGGAGTCATTTCTCATGATTTTTTTTTTGCCTTTAAATGTACATTTGGAATGTTGCTGCTAATTTGCACGTTGGCTTCACCGCTAAGCTCACTGCACACATTGAAGTGCAGTTTCACACATTTTCCCCTGTGATTGGGTTTCAGTGGGTAAAGGTTGGTCTTCAAATAACCCTGCGATAGTTTGACTAGAGCCTTGACCCAACCCCTTCACCTACTTGATGGATCTGGATTCAAACTTACCCTAGATAGAAAGTGATGAGGTTAAGGCCAAGTCTTTTGACTGTCAGGTATATCCTCTGCTTACCAGATGGAGACACTACCCTGGCCTGCAGAATAGCACTGTCCAACAGAACTTTCTGTGTCCACAGGAATGTGTTACCACTGCATCATCCAGTATGGTAGCCACTGGCCATATGTGGCTATTGAATACTTGATATGTGGCTGATGGAATGAAGGAATTAATTTTTTACCTTGTTTAATTTAAATTTAAATGGCTTTAGTGAAGCTTTAGGAGTATAATCTAGAAGTATTGATAATCTGATCTCTCGCTCTCTTCCTCTCTATTATTTTAGGGGGGGAAAAGCCTGTTTTATTAAGGAAAATTTTAAACATATGTGAGTAGAGAGAATGGTATAATGATGTCATCCAGCCCAATCTTTTTTTTAATTTGATATTTCAATTACAGTTAACACACAATATTATATTAGTTTCAGGTAAAACATAGTGATGAGGCATTTATATAATTTATGAAGTGATCACCCCAACACGTCTAGTACCCATCTGATACCATACATAGTTATTACAATATTATTGACTATATTCCCTACACTATTCTTTATATCTCCACCCAAACCAAAGTTATGTCATCTGTTTCTCTTCCTCTCCAACTTCCTGTCTCCCCTCTGTACTTCTGCTCCCCAAGTTATTTTTTAAGTAAATCTCAGGTACAGTCCTATTTTTATTTAAGGGCTAAGCTGGTGAGCTGGCAGAAGGAAGAGGTACTCAGGGATCTTCTAGTGTATTTGTGAATTAAAAAAATATATACATATACTTCAGTATATGTATATTACCATACATATACTGAAGTACAGTATATGTATGGTAAAAGTTATGGTTTGACAACAGGTAATGGGTATAGAGATGAGGGATTGTCTGTATGCTTGAAATAAGTTCATCACCATCATCCTCATAATGAAAAGCCAGGCTTGAGCCCAGAGGTGGACCAGTCACTGTGCCAGGCCTTGTGCTTATATTGAACTTTTGGTTCATGGATCATTTAAACATTTAAACATTACCCGTATTCAGTGTTTATCATTGAGCTTTATTGAATGCCAACAGTGCTACAGAGTCTTAGGAATTTTAAAAGGTGGAAAGCAAGCTGAGGACCATTTTGAGCCCAATCTCCTTGGAACACTTATTTCCAGAGAGCGGTCCTGGATTTGAGTGCACATTGCATGGCCCAGTGCTTTCGGTCACACCCAGTGCTGAGCTGAAACTGGCAGCACTAAGTCACTCCTACCTAGTTTTTAAAACGGCAGGTTTTTCAGACCACTTTTAGAGCACAGATGTGATTTCTAAGTCTGTGTTCGCTACTGTACGTTTTCCTTGTTGGAGAGAATTGTTTTGTAATTAACCAGTATAAAGAAGTCATTTATGAAATGGTATCCTTTGGGCTAAGGATTTATGCCTATTACTGGCAGAGATTATTATAGAAAATGCATGTTTGTTTTCACTATTTCTGTTTATAAAAGAAACTCTTGTAGCAAGCATATTTTGGTCATGTGGATACATTGAAGGAAATAATGCTTGCATCAGCGATATTTAACGTGCATTTTTCCTTTGTAACATAAAGCATAATTGTTGCTGTGCTTTTGAAGTTGGATTTAGGAGTTAGTAATAATTTTTCTTCCCTGTGATGGAGTGCAGAATATATCTAGTCTAAATCTGGAGCCCTGTCCTTAGGATCTCAGGTATGAAGGGGAATGAATTTGTGATGGAGAAAGGATCTTGTATCATCAGAAATGCTCCCAGGCCCTGGCTCAGCTGTCCTATTGGTGGAAAAGATAGTATACTTCGGAAGAAGCGCTATTAAAAATGTCAGCAACATTCTGAAAAGTGGCCAGCCTGGGATGCTATTTTTTTTTCCATGGCCAAGTCTCTGATAGAGTCTGCCTGTGGTGGTCCCTTCATCTTCTGTCAACCACGGCCTTGGGAGAGAGGAAAGAGCGATGCTTAAATCTTACCTACATTGCAGCTTACTTCAGGTTGCTTTTGTTTTTCCATGATTCGGGGAGATGGTGAATAGTTAGTGGACACCCTACATATTAATGTTACCGTGACTCAAGACTTGGGCCATTTTTGCTAATCATACTCCTGTGAAATGAGCCTTCTTATCTCCACTTGACGAGAGCTATTTGAATCCGTGTAGGGCCAAGAATAAGATTTAGGAAGATGTTTTGTCAAATCAGTTGCTCTGTCCTTTTCATTGCAGGGTAGAGACAAGAAATTATTAAGGCTTTTGAAGTGACTGTGACCTGATTAGGAAACTATAACAACTATTTTTAGCAAAGAGGGCAGAAAATGAGTATGCGTAGCAGTGTGTGTGTGTGTGTGTATGTGTGTGTGTGTGTGTGTGTGTGTGTGTGTGTGTATGTTAATATATTAAAAGCTTATAGATTTTGAAAGGCCTTTATAATCGATCAAATTTAAATCTAGCAATACCACATTTTGAAAAATAAAATTAAAAATTCATGTAATCTAGATCTCAATTAATGCTTACTTACACTTCGTTACATTTAGAAAAATGCTTAACTTGATATAGCCATAACAGTAAGAAATAGAGGTTTACTTTATATAATCCCATTAAAGTGGTTCATGATCAATGGTTTATCACACAGCTTCGGAAGGCCCCAGTGTGGTTCTGGATTGAATATTTATGCCATGGTAAGGATTGTAGGGGAGAGAAATGCAGAAACCATCTTTGACCAGAGGGACATCAGATGGCTCATTTACTTGAGGGAGAAAAGTACCAAAAAGGACAAGGCTCAGATCTCCAAACCGCTGAAAACGGGCAAGCACAGACCACCTCTTCACTCCACATGGAGAAATGAGGACCTTAGTGTTGCCATAGTTTTCAGTTTTTTAAGAGAAGATGGACATTTAGAGTATGAAGTAATATTTTCCATCTGAAAATGTTGGCAACTCGGTCAAATATTTTTAAGTACTGTGTGGGCCACATAAACATGTTTGTGGGCTGAGACTGCCAATTTGCAATCTGATTTCCACTGGAAATAATTCATTTATTTTTCTTGTATTTGAATAAAGAAAGCATTGAAGTTGTTTGTTTTTTTTGGGGGGGGGGCGGGGGGGTTATTCCTTTTAGAATGTTTTAACATTTGAACGTTTAAAGACTTTTTTGTTTTTAAAATAGAAGTGAAACAATTGTTTGAACTCTTAAGATGAGAGTGTATAGATTATTGTTTGAGGGCAGCATCAAAACTTTTAAGTTGTCTCCTTAACAGGATATCTCTCCAAACAGGTTTGAGCTGTAGGAGGCCAAGCTGGGAGAAGTAGAACCAGAGTTGAGAGTTACACGGCTCTACAGGACCCAAAGCAGAGAGAGAGAGGGCTTGTGGAGTGTGTGCTTGCCCCCAGAAATGTCCCTCTGCAAAAATATGTGCTATATATAGTGAAGGGGGTGGAGATTTTTCTTCTTGGTTGAGATCCAATGACAGCTAATGGCTGTTCCTGACAGGCTGTGGAATTATTTATGAGCTGGCAGTAGGATGATGTAAAATGCAAGTGGATATAGGTAGAATAAGGCCTGTTACCCCAACATGGCCTGTTACTCCAATAAATGGTTAGTGCTAGAGCCAGGAGCGGCTTCCGAGGTCACCTGACCCAGGGCCTTCCTTCGAGGTGAGGAAAACAGGCCTGGGGAGTCATCCGAGGTTTACATTTCTCAATAACCTTTCCCCTCCCCTTTTCTCTCCTCCCTTTTCTGCCTATTGAAGCATGTATTTTCCAGGAAAAACTTGGGACAATTAGAGAGTCTCAGGAAAACAAACAAGAAAAGCAGATAGTCATCAGGATATTTAGAAAACGTCATCCTAGCAGTTTGATTTAACTTTTTTCTTCTTCTAATTGTTAGGACATTTTTATTGATAAAATGTGTTTTTCTATGAAGGTGTGATATCCTTCTTAAAGCCGACTCTTCATGACGTTCTTGAGAAGCAAATAAACCAGTGAGCTCATAGAGAAACGTGGCGAAATGACCTATACTTCTGCAGAATTTCCTAGTGGTAGGCTGAATCGCAGGAAGTCATTGACTTTTTAGCTGCTTCTGAATGACAAAACTGGTAGTTTCATATGATTCAAGAGTGTAACTTGAGCAAAAGGGTAGTGAGGAGTCCTGGAGGTCTTTCTGTTCTTTTAAAGACGTCCGTGGCATTTTTCATGGTCATTGACCATTCAGCCCTTCTCAGTTTATTCTGCTCAAACACTGTTATATCCGAGCATTTTTACTGAGAAATGTGGAGTCGAAGCCACGTGTGCTCACGTGGAACAGCCTTCCTTCCACGTGTTGTGTTTGGCCTGAAAAGCCTCCCTTGTCTTGAAGAAAAAGACAACCCGGCTAAAGTCCGATGCTGGATTTGTTTCCCATTTTCCAGGCCAACAGAAGCAAGTTAGGATGGAAGTCTTGGTCCAAGCATCGTACTTTGATATGCAGTTATATTAATATTACAACTCTTACTGAATATGTGAGACCCGTAAAAGCTTTGCCCTGTTGTAATTGAATCCTAATCCTGACTTGGCAGGGGGAGTTGGGAGTGGGGGTGGCGTGAGGGCGTGGAAAGGGCTCAGAAGAAAGCATTGTTGTAAACTTGAGACCTTTTCCTTCTGCTAACTTTCTAAATGGAATCCGCTGGTATTGGCTTTGTCAAAACCAACTTCTGTAGAAGTGCCATTTTCATATTTTGGAGGTGACAAATATCAGTATAAAATAAAGGACATTTGAGCACTCAACTCGGATAGTTAAGGGAAAAATTTATTTGAGAGATGTTATGGCCTCTGAGTCATATCTAAGACCCCTAACCAAATAAAATAAATCTTTTTTACTTTTGGCACTGAGGAGGAAGCCAAACTCTACCAGCTACATGGCTCGTCCACATCGGCGCACCACAGCTGAGCAAATACAAGCATCCCAAGCAGCAACCTGGCAGCGGCCTTCTCTGCACTCCTTCGAGCCAGAGGGTTTAGTTAGAAATTTGCTTCTGACATTTTCGAACTATTAGTTCAAAATTCGAGTGCTACCTCAAGTTCTTAAAAAGCATTTCATGTTTGTTTATGAGCTGTAGATCTCAAGGGCCCCTTTGTTGGGAGACAAGGTTTTCCAAGGGAAAAGGTACTGGGGAGGCTGAGCCTGTGTCCCCTTCATTTGTTTCTCGGCAAAAAAGGCCCTCCCATACCCTGCTCTCCTCAGGATGAGTGCTCCCCTCCCCAGGATTGCGTGCACATCCTTCCGTGTGACTCGGCGCCTTTCCTCCCACAATCCCCTTGCTGCCAGCAGCCTGCTGGGCTGTCCACATCCCCTTCTTTCCCACTCCTGTCTTTGCATCACCTAAATGCCTCCCCCGGCCTCTCCTCGCTGCCCACACCTGCTCACTCCTCCTTCCAGACTCCAGGCTTTCCCCTCACCAGGCTGAGGAGGACTACTGTTCCGAATGCTCATGTACCTTAGGCCCCTGTGATAAGCAGATATCTTGTGGTACCATCTCCATTTTAATGCCTTATTCATGTTTGTATCGTAAATCCAGCAGAAAAGAGTTCCCGGCCCAAAGGAGCTCCCCAGTAAATGCTTCACAGATAAGCGTGCACAGGTTTCTGTCTTTGTAGAAAGCCTTAACCAGTAAATATTACTGTGGCAGAACATCCTGGGAGGAATTCTCAGTTCTTATTGGTTAGCTAGATGCCCAGCGTGAAATTGCGCAGCCCCGCCCCCGCCCTGCTTTGCTGCGGGTCGGGCTCCCCTGCCCACCCGCGCGTGCCTCGCTGTGCACGCAGCCTCCTGTGACTGGTCTTTGGGCGTGAGGGCGTGAGGGCACTGGGGTTTTTTAATAGAGATGGTTGAACACATGATAGAGGGAACTCAAGGAGGGCTAAGAAGTGACCACAAATGCAATGGGCTGAAGATTCTAATTTTCATTTCGCCCGTTTCTTGTCTCAACCCTGGGTTGTTCAGACCATGCCAGTGGGCACTGGCAGAGCATAATGTACGTTACTCCTGTCCACCAGGTGTATGGCAGGGACTGGGGAAGGCAGCCTGGTAAAGGGTAGTTCTCTTTGGTGCTGTATTCATGGCCTTCCCCGGCTTACTCTTCCTGATGATTGGAATTACATGTGTAGAGCAAAGACTCTTGAGACTATTCTGTGTGGAAATTAGTGGGCTGCTTTCAGTATTTTCATTTTCATCACTCTTATTACCTTCCAGAGAGCTGGCAACATGCTTGCTGGAAGTTCTAGAAGCAATAGTGTGAGAAGAGGTTATCCAAAGGTCTCTGTGGTGTGTGGGATTCAGGCGAAGACCAAGTATTTACATTTTAGAAATTTATATATTATATATATATATATATATATATATATATATATATATATATATATATATTATATATATATATATATATCTTATATAAACATACCCAAATGACTAGCAGAACTGACATGGAATTGATAAGGAAAACATTTTAAATATTATCTATTATGAAACTGCTTAATGTGGACAAGACTGTACCAGGTGCTTTCTATGCTCTCAGCTGAAACTGTAACAAACCTCTGACAATAGATACTATCCTCACTTTGCAACTAAAGAAAGAGAGACTGAGTAGAAACCTGCCCCAAAGTCATTGAGCTCAAAAATGGCAGAGCCGGAATTTGTGCTCCTGACTGACTTGTAGCCAGTGTTTGTGATACTTTTCCACGCTGCTTTATAGTTTGTTTTAATGACAGAGAGATTTTTCCAACCCATCACTTAAGATATTGACATTTAAATATTAAATCTAAAAATGGCACCACAGAGTTTAAGCATACCTGTCTGCGATGCATGTTGATGAAAGGCAACACTAATTATTTTAAAAATTTAAATCATTTTAGCGATTGTTCTAGAGCAAATTATTACAATGGTTGTTTCAGCTAACTACTGCTTAAGTATGATCTTTGAATCTTGTCTGGGTGTAGCACAACATTTATGAACATGCCGAGACTTTTATGAGCTTCTTTGAAGGCTAGTAGTTGCTTTTGGGAAATGAAGGGAAAGTAAAGTGCCTTAAAATGGACACAGTGTTGCCCTGACCGGTTTGGCTCAGTGGATGGAGCCTCGGCCTGCGGACTGAGAGGTCCCAGGTTCGATTCCGGTCAAGGGCATGTACATTGGTTGTGGGCACATCCCTGGTAGGGGTTGTGCAGGAGGCAGCTGGTTGATGTTTTTCACTTTGATGTTTCTAACTCTCTATCCCTCTCCCTTTCTCTCTGTAAAAAATCAATACAATATAAAGAAAAAAATGGACACAGTGTTTGGGCTCAGTGATGCCCTGCTCATCTCTTCTTTTTTTTTTTTTTTTTTTTTTTTAATCCAAAATGTGTTTATTGTCGTGACCGGTTTGGCTCAGTGGATAGAGTGTCGGCCTGCAGACTTGAGGGTCCCAGGTTCTGTTCTGGTCAGGGGCATGTACCTTAGTTGCCGGCACATCCCCAGTAGGGGTTGTGCAGGAGGTAGCTGATGGATGTTTCTCTCTGATGTTTTTAACTCTCTCTGCCTCTCCCTTCCTCTCTGTAAAAAAAAAATCAATAAAATATATTTAAAAAACAAAACAAACAAAAAAACAACAAAATGTGTTTATTGGGATGGTTTCCCACCCATCTTGATTCGGGGTGTTTTTAGGGCTGCCTCCTCCTGCAGGAGCATCCTCTGGGAGCCTTGCTCTCCCTCCTGTCGGCTGAGGAGGACAGTGGAGCAGCCAGCACACCAACCACCGTCTGTGCCGACTAAAGATGGTAGTGGCTTTACAGCATTTCACACCCGAGACCTGGGAACCCGGGCTCTGCACCAGATGCTTCCTCCTGTGTTTCCTTGTTCTTCTGGGGAGGGGGGGAGGGGAGCCTGAGTGCGAGGCATATTGTCGTGGGGTGGCCAGCACTGCCGGAGAGAGATGGGCTGCTCATCTTAGAGCAGAACGAGCCCTCGCCGGTTTGGCTCAGGAGAGACGATGCCAGTCAAGAGCTCATGCCGGGGTTGCAAGCTCGATTCCCAGTTGGGGACGTGCAGGAGGCAGCCGATCAATGATTCTCTCTCATCGTTGATGTTTCTATCTTTCCCTCTCCATTCCTCTCTGAAATCAATAAAAAATAATATATTAAAAAAAAAAATCAGGACAAGCCAGTGGGGGTCTGGGTGTAAAATGTCAAGATGTTGTCACAGTGACTTTTCTAACCAGCTTCACCTGGTCCTTTAAAAACGAGGCCTTTTAAAATGTGGGGAAATCATATCACTTTCCTAAAGTAATTCTGAAGTAAAGGTGGCCAATGGCTCCACGAGATTCAGCAATCTCAACCTGGTTAAGCTGCCCAACTTACTGCGATGACCGTGAGGTCGGACATCTTTTCCTTTGCGTTTATTCCTGTGAAGAACCTACCCACATCCCTGCTTTGCTCACTCCACTCCCAACTGGACTCTTTCTATCTTGTGTGTGAATAATTTCACCCTGTCTGCCCTGTATCTTCACTTATTATATAAAATTATATAAATATATATATATATAAAATTGTTTTTTTCACAGAGAGGGATAGAGAGTTAGAATCATAGATGAGAGAGAAACACGATCAGCTGCCTCCTGCACACCCACACCCCTCCCCCACTGGGGATGTGCCCACAACCAAGGTACATACCCTTGACCAGAATGGAACCTGGGACCTTTCAGTCCTCAGGCCGACTCTATCCACTGAGCCAAACCAGTTTCGGCTGTATCTTCACTTTTGTTTTGGCTTCTTGTTTAGAGAAGCTTTAAAGTACCATCCTCTTTTTGTTTTGTGTTTTGGCCTCTTTAAAAAAAAAAAATAATAAACTACTTCACTCTTCACTGAAGCTCATTTAATTGTGTTTTACAACTGTTTTGACTTTTGCTCGGTAATTTAGTGGAGACAAGAATGCAGCAGAGGCCATGTCTCCTGGGGAAGGTGTCCTGACCACTAAATTTTGAAACGACTCAAAGTGGAGGCAGAAAGGGAAGAGCTTGGAACATGAAAAGGAACAGAGCTGAGCAATCCGTCCTTTCGAGAGGCACTGGCATTTAATGCAGAGATCTGAAGAAACTTCTGTGAGATAATTAACACCTAAGGTGCAATTAGCATTTGAGGGCACGCTGTGCTAGATGGGAACCCTTGAATTAGCAATAGCGTCATTAATTGAGTTAGAAGTTTATTGTTTTTGGAGGAGAGATCCCGGTTTAACTCCTTTCAATTGGGTTATGCCCAGGTGCATAAATCAAAGTAATGTTCTGGTATTGATAATAGTAAGTAATATTGGACACTCCCTTTACCAGCAGATACTGTGCCTAAGCACTTTATGTGCCTCATTTTATCAATTTATGAGGAGGTGCTGTCATGATGTCATTTTACAGATAAGGAAACAGGCCCAAGGAGGTTAAATAATCTGCTCAAAGGCACACCGCTTGTAAGTTAATGGGACCAGGATTTGAATTCAATTCTTTCTGATCTCAGAGCCACCCAGATGGGATTGTTCCACTTTTTTTTTTTTTTTTTAAATAAAAAGTATATTTGATGATACTGAGTGATAAGCCCTTGAAGTCAATGATTGTGCCTATTTTGCTTTAAAATTAAGCTCATATCAAGCAACTGAGGGCATGCCCCTGAGTTAGCTGCTCTTAATGGAAGTGAAACATTTTTGCAAGACTCTACACTTGAAGCCCTTAAAAAGGGAAATCAAACCGCTCCCCTCCTGGGGTCCTTGCTTCTCTCCTCTGGCTTTGCTTCCTTCTGCCAGGGCGCAGCCTGGGTCAGTCTCTCCCGCCAGGCCTGGCCTTGCTCTCCACAGCCCTCCCGAGGCAGGTCGCAGGTAAGCCTACCTATTGCTGTGGTGCAAGGGGATGGGGTGGACCTTGTCAGCGTGTATGTATGGGACACACACACGCATGGGAGGTTACCACACACAGCATACGTGAGGGCAGCAGCCCGCTTGCCGATGCTCAGAGCATGACCGCCTCCCTCGGTCTTCTTCCTCAGACCACCCCGCTCAGAGCCTTCCCCGTCAGTGAGCACATGGCACATCTCAAGCAAACAGGAAGAAACAAACGTGTGTGTACGTGGAAGAAATGCTGCGGTGAATTATTGATACAGTGTCACAGTGGGTTAAAAACACAGGCTTTGTTACATAGTGGCTCTGAGACCTCGGGGCAAGTTTATAACCCCGTGACTTCATCTCTGCATCTGTAAATCGGCGATCTGACCAGGTTGAGAGGACCTGAACTTTAATGCATGTAACACACTTAGAATAATTCCAGGCATATTATGTATGTTAGCTAGTTTTCTAAATTTAAAGCAATAAGCTGCCATTTCCAGACTGGTGGTCCTACTACTACTACATCAGGGTAATTCATGGACACCTTTATCTTCTTATCTCTGACTGTTTGGGTGAATTGATGTCACTTTTGCCTGCCCTTAAGGACGAAGGCATTTCTGTGGCCTGTGGAGGAGTGGGGCTTCTTTGAGCCCCAGGAATGCTGCCTCTGGCTTTTGGTCCGCCCTCTTGCCCCACGGCCACCTTCTTCGGGTCACTCGGATGTAGTTCCTTGTTTAAACCTGAAGGATTGTGCTCTCTCTGATTTAGCATCGGTGGTGATTGGACAGCCCTTAGCAGTTGAAATCTGGATTGAGACATCCTGGGTGTCTGTGCTGACTCTTCCTGTTTCCTCTCCCCATGGCCCTCTGCCTCCTTGCCCTGACCTTGTTGGCTGTTTACAGCTGGGGAAACCATGGTGGGCCCTCCTGCTCTGTCCTAGGTGCTGGGGAGGCGGAGCGAACACCACATGCGGTTTCTGTTGCTTGGGGTTTTCGTAGATCGTCAAGAAGGAGGGACTTTTAAAGAAATCATCTCACCCAGCTCTTTCATTTTGTAGCTGAGACCCAGGAGAGTAAGTGACCTCCTTAGAGCCCACAGACTCCAACCTGGAGCCAGATCCCCCGACTTCGGCTCTTACTACAAGTCCCAGGGCAGAACCACCGAGGCAGAATAGATAGTTGGTTTGTCAGCAAATTCTTTGAAGTTTCCCATTGCCCAGGGGGCGGAAACCCAAACTCCCCTCCCAGCCCCTTACCTCAGGTGTGAGAACACAGCCACTGACTAAGGTGTGGTGATAAAAATCTTAACAGTTTGGGGGCTGTGCTATGGGTGCAGCGAGTCAGGCAGCACGTAGGGCAGGTATTTGTGGTGAGCCACCCTTCGTAGAAAATGTGAGCCCTTGTAAAAGCCCCCGGAGCCCAGCCCAGGTTCCTGTGGGTGCTCACGCCTGTGGGCCACAGAATACAGACTAACAGAGCACTGTCTGAAAGCCTCTCCACCGTCCGCCAGTGCTCACTTCGGCCGTGTCAGTTTGGAGCATTAAAAAAAATATATTTATTTATTATATTTTATCGATTTTTTTTTTTTTTTTTTTTTTTTTACAGAGGGGAAAGGAGAAGGATATGCCCTTGACTGAAATCGAACCTGGGGCCTTTCAGTCTGCAAGCCGATGCTCTTTCCACTGAGCCGAACTGGTTTTGGCAGTTTGGGGCATTTTTGGTTAATTGGTATACTTTCTACCAAAGCAGAGTACTTAGCCATTCCCATGAGGTTTTGCTGTAACTTCAATCCACTTATGCTCTTATTAAGCTTCAAAAACATTTCCTTATTAATTCATTAGGAAGAATAATTTCATTACATGTTAGCATTACATTTTATGAAATGTAAGGTAATTACATAATGTTTCAAAAGAAAACATTAGTGAGGGACGCATTGTTTTACATTTGTGTGTTTTCTTTTTAATGCCAGATTTAATAGAAGACAGCTGCTTCTCTCATTCACTCTGGTGCAATACACGGCTTTGGTTGAGGTACCAAACAGATCCAGCTCACAGATACGTGGTTGGAAAGCTTCCTGGGGAGGTCCTGGGGTGCCGCTGACCACACATTACTCCTCGAAAGGAGCTCTCCCAGCCTCTGTATCCCCACTCAGTTCCCTCTGGGGACGAGCATTGAGTTTCGGATAGATGGCATGGAGAAGGAAGTGGGCACTATTATTACTTTGATGTTAGGACTCTGTGTGCTGAGAGTGGTGTGTAAAGAAATACTATAAAGAAAAACAAACAAACAAACAAATCCCAAAGCCGGTTTGGTCCAGTGGTTGGAGCGTCGGCCCTCGGACTGAAGGGTTCTGGGTTTCATTCTGGTCGAGGGCATGTACCTCGGTTTCAGGCTCCATCCCCAGCCCCAGTCCGTTTTCACTTCCTGTATTCGTGTTAATGTAGAATGTGATTGTCTTCATGATTCGCTCATTGCTGTATGAATAGACCACTGGAGACTCAAACTTAGAGATGGTGCTAGACCCATGTGTTCTGGTGCGGGCGTGGCCTGGTGACAGTGACCTCGTCCCCTCACAGTGATCCAGGCCCACAGAGGGCTGGTGGGGTGTTTTGCTTTCTGTTAGATAATAGGCTGGTTTTGTGGTCTTAAAACTATTGTATATGAAGTAGTGCTTCTTGGACAGAGTAACCCACTGACTTGCATTTGGATCCATTCCCCTGCCTGCTGTGCCTTCTCATTTGGCGTGAGCATTTTATACTTCTGTTTTGATGACTGAATACTTCTAGTGAGGTTTCTTTTGAAGCCTGATAGCCACTCTAATGCAGGCCCTGGCAGCCTTTCTCCTCTTTCCCCCTTGTGAGGGATACAATACCACTATTTAAGACACATGTGTCAAACACAAGGCCCGCGGGCCAAATCCAGCCCGCCAGGCCTTGCAATGTGGCCCGCACCGCGCTGTCATCACTGCACTCCGCTGTCAGTTTATGACATTGTCAGTTTATGACTGTTCAGTAAACCATTCGGCCCGCGATTTAGGCTGGATTTTAGATTTTGGCCCCTTCTCTGATTGAGTTCGACACCCCTAATTTAAGAAGTAGAGATTGTTCATGGACCCTTTCTCCACAGTCCCTCTCCCCTCATCTGTGTCACAGAGGGTGACACGGAAGCCCAGGCAGTGGTAGTGCCTGCCACTTAAAGCAGCAATTGGGTTGGAAGCCCTGGATGATTTTTAAAAAAATACATATTTTATTGATTTTTTACAGAGAGGAAGGGAGAGGGATAGAGAGTTAGAAACATTGATGGGAGAGAAACATCAATCAGCTGCCTCTTGCACACCTCCTACTGGGGATGTGCCGCAAACAAGGTACATGCCCTTGCCCGTAATCGAACCTGGGACCTTTCAGTCCGCAGTCCGATGCTTTATCCACTGAGCCAAACCAGTTAGGGTCCTGGTGGATTTTTAGCTATGGAATGGAACGGCTGAAGGAGTCTTTGTGTATATGTATGTGCTCGCTTGTTTTAAGGTGGATTGATGCAGCTACACAATGTTATGTGGAACTAAATGGAGAGGAGAGTATAGTATTCTAAAATCAGAAAGCATTGGTGGGAGAGAAATTTAGACCCTAGGAAAAAGTCCAATAGGAAGCAATTACTTTTTTTTTTTTTTACTGGAAGAGGAGAAAGTGATATTAAATAACATGTGACTTTAAATTTATTAAAATTTGATTTAGAATGCTTTGCCATTTGTTGCACTTACAGAAATATTATTGCCTAAAGAAGTGACCCTGGGATATGTTTTCACATGATTGAGCAAACTATTTGTAATTTCCTCATGGATTATTAGGAAATAATAAAGACAGGTACTTTGTGTTGGTGCCACAGTGGCTGATGGCTTAACCATTTGTCCCAAATTTCAAGCTGAAGAGCACTGCTCGTAAAGGAATCCAGTTAAAATGCCTTCGGAAGTGGGAGTCTAAGTAAGTATTAAGTGAAACAACGAAAGTGAAATTGCCAGCTCATGCCTAGCTCAGGATAGGCTTTACAGTTGTGAATATTAATATTAGTTTCCCTGCAGATGAAAATATTATTAGCTTTAAAAGGCTTACTTTTTAATATTGGCCAAGAAAAAGTGGTAAATCAATTATTCCATCAGTAAATCAATATTTTCCCCCTGGATACAGACAATAATAGTGTGACGAAGGTTTGGGAGGGGCAGGTGCAGGGAGGAGGGGGTCAGTGAGGAAAAACAACAACAACAAAACACACCCAGAAATGGATATCTGTAATACTTTCAACAATGAAGATAAATTTAAAAAATAATAATAAAAAGATTAAAAAGTAAAAATAAAAAAATTTTTTAAAAGGTATTTCTTGCTTCTGTAGTCTGGATGATAAAGCTCTTCAGCGTTCTGCTCTAAGGATGAGAGAATGAATCTGGAGATGTTCTTTCATCTCAAAAGATGTTTTAGAATAATTAAGTTGGTAAAATGGCTTGCTAGTTCTTTGCACATAGTAGTACGTAGGGGTACAGAAGACATTTCTTCTTCTCTAGCCCTTACTTCTGAGTTTGGGTTTTTTTAATGGGGGAAAGGGGATACAACCATTTGTGGGTTTGCTCCTCATAGTGGTCCATGAGAAGCAGAGGAGATTGTGATAGGAGTTTCTGATGTGTTAGTCCTGTGGTTTGAACTGCTAGCTGCATACTCTCTTTCTTCATCCTTGATGCATTTTCTTTACATCTTCTGTGTGAGCTTTGATTTTTCTCTGGAACTGCTTTTTTTTTTTTTTTTTTTTTTTTTTAAATATTTTTATTGATTTCAGAGAGGAAAGGAGAGGGAGAGAGTTAGAAACAAACATCAGTGATGAGAAAGAATCACTGATCGGCTGCTTCCTGCACGCCCCCCACTGGGGATCGAGCACGCAGCCCAGGCATGTGCCCTTGACTGGGATAGAACCTGGGATCCTTCAGTCCGTAGGCCAACACTCTATCTACTGAGCCAAAACAGCTAAGGTTTGATAATCTGGTTTTTTATTATGGCTTTGCCAGAGTAAATAAGAAAGAAGGTTTGATAATCTTTGCTTTTACACAAGTGAGAGTGATGGCTGTAGACTGCTCAACTTTAACCTGTAATGTTTAGGTTAGACGGTGCCTTCTGTGTGAGAGATATAAGAAATCCACTCCAGTACTGGTAGTGGAAATGCATCGCTTCTGGGTTCTTTTTCCTCTTGCTTTCTGCTCTCCCCACTCCCCTTGCCTTTCCTTATGTGTTCCCACATGGCGTAGAGCCGTGTGCATGGCAGAGCTGCCCTCTCCGGCTGTTTCCAGCATTGGGAGATGAACACCCTGTAGGGTGTGTAACACACTCGTGTGTGGCTGCGGATGTCCCCTGATGACCAACACACACACATCACTCTGCGGTTCATAAAAGGTTGACTAGAAGTAGTTTTTTCTGAGCTTCAGTTGCCTTGAACTATAAAATGGGAATAATATAGTACAGTGTTTTTCAACCGCTGTTCCGCGGCACACTAGTGTGCCGCGAGATGTTGCCTGGTGTGCCGTAGGTGAAGACAAGAATTTTATAATTTTTCACTATTTTGTTTACTTAATATTTCATAATAAAGTAATTATAAAATACTTTCTTTGTGTTTATTTGATTCCTATTCAAGAGAATTACTTTATATATAGTCAATATAGGCACAGAGTTAAATTTTTTAACATTTTCTAATGGTGGTGTGCCTCGTGATTTTTTTCATGAAACAAGTGTGCCTTTGCCCAAAAAAGGTTGAAAAACACTGATATAGTACATACCTGAGAGGAGATGGTGAGAGAAAAGTGAGTTCAATGTAATGTACCCAGGATCGGGCCTGGAATGAATTAGTACACACACAAAGTCATGTACAGCTTAATGGCAGGGATATGTTCTGAGAAATGCATTGCTAGGTGATTTCATCGTTGTGCGAACATCGTAGAGTTCACTTACACAAATTTAGATGGGATGGCCTGCTACATACCCAGGCGATATGGTATAGACTATTGGTCTGTAGGGGAGGAAAAAGCATTTCCCCTTTATCCTTCTGGGTTCTTGCTGAGATATCCCGGTAGTAAAAGATTAACAGGAGAAAAACAAAGTTTAATAACATGCATACAAGGAACAGACCCCAGGAAAACTGAGTACTTACCTTTTTTTTTTTTTTTTTTTTTTTTAATGGCTGAAGCCACCATCTTAAACACCATCCCTAGCTGGTGTGGAAGGAGTCAGTTATGGGAGTTTACCCCGAAAAGCCCAGTGAACCAGGTACGATTGTTACCCAGACATTAATGGTTGTCTTCTGCATTGATTAGAGTTTCTAGCAATAAGGTCATCCCTCTCTACCCGTCCAGGGAGGGAGACACCTTAGCAAATGGAGATTTCTCATATAAATGGTAAAGTTACAATACAAAGGGTAACTTCTACTTTGTTTTCAGAGCTTCCCCCAGGCTTACTGGTTTTGTGTGTGTGTGTTTGCTTTTAATGAGCCAGCCTAAAATAATCCTTATGCCAAAGAAACATTTTGGGGTGACAACTTCTGTTCCCCTACAGTCCCTAGGCTACAAACCTGTACAGTATGTTACTGTACTGAATACTGTAGGCAGTTGTAACACAATGTATTCATTGCTCTCAGACAGTAGTACAATGGCTAGGATGTCACTAGGCGATAGGAATCTTTCAGTTCCGTTACAATCTTACTACAGGCCTGGTGCACAGATTCGTGCACATTGAAAGGAAATTAATTAGAAGGTGGCCAGCGGGGTGGGACTGGGGGAGCTGGGCCGGACACACCCTGGAGCCAACCTCCCGCCATCCTCCCCAGCTGGCTGCACCTGGGGTGGCACTGGGGCTCGAAGGGCGTCTGTGGAGTGAGCGGGGTCCCTCCAGCAGGTAGGGTCCCTCTGTCTGGACTGTGGGGACCGGCAGTCCAACATCCCGCAAGGGGTCCCGGAGTGCAAGAGGGCACTCTGCAAAGTTCCTTTTGCTCAGCAGTTCCTGAGTTGAGTGTCTGTCCCCTGGTGGTCAGTGGCATCATAGCTACCAATCAGAGCATCTGCCCCCTGGTGGTCATTGTGCATCATAGTTACTGGTCAGACGGTCACTTAGGCATATATATATATATATATATATATATATATATATATACACACACACACACACACACACACACACACACACACACCGTATTTTCCGGTGTATAAGACGACTTTTGAAACGAAAAAAGTCAACCGAAAATCGGGGGGCAAAAGACCAAAATTGCACAAAAATTACCTGCAGATCTTGATGGCAAAGTATGTCTTTTCTTTGAAGTGGGGGGGTAGTCTTATACAGCGAATATAGGCCTAAACCTGTGTTTTAACTGTAAAATTAGGGGGTAGAATTATACACCGGAAAATACTGTGTGTGTGTGTATGTGTATGACTACCATCGTATATGCCATCCATCTTTGACTGAATGTTATTATGTGGTGCATGACTATATATATTCATTAATACATGCATGCATGCATACATACATACATACATACATATGTACATACTAACTTTAGCAGAACAATTTTCCTGAGAGCAAGTGCCACTGTGGTGTTAGACCTCTAACTAGGCCACGTTGGTTGCCGCTAAGTGCTGGGAAGGGATCCTACCGAAGCATGCTGCGGGATCACTAGCGGTTCTGTCTCTTCCGTTCTACAAGGCCTCTTAGACCTCACCTCCCCCACCACACACACCTTAGCATAATGAATTCTCCCTTCTGTATGGCAGTTGTTTTTCACTGGGGGAGGGAGGGACAGGCTGTTCACTCTGTGAGAACTGAGACTCTGTATTCATTCATCCTAAACATACAGTAGTGGCTACATGTGACATTGGGGTAAATCAAGTTCAAAGTAAATGAGTAAGATAGGGTTGGAGAAATAGAATGAAGAAATAAACTATAGAGTTACTATAGTCAAGCTGCTAAATTACTAGAATGAAGTAGGTTGAGGTATGGGGAAGTGATTCTATTCCTGTTTCAACTAGCCTGGAAATGTAGACTTTTGAACTTTCCAGTCCTGCGTCAAATGCCCGGATATACATCAGACCACTTGGCATCGTCAGCCAGATTGCCTGACATCTGACTAATAACCATCCTGGACCACTCCTAGACAGAGCGAAGAATGCAGGACTGATTCTTCTTAAGGATCTGCTTTTCACTATCACTCCCAACTTTCCTTTTACTTCGGACACTTCTGGGCTTTGGCCCAGTTGGGTTTCCCATTTGCAAACCCTAAAACCCTTGCATAAATCTTTATCATTTATTTCTAGCCACAGCCTCCAGATTCTTTTGAGTTTATTCGATAACTTCCTGTCCTCAGGAAATTTACATCCTTCTGGGGGCCTGGCAAAGTGTACTACTAGGTGCAGGATGTGACAAGTGGCCCGAATTCAACGCACATTTGTAAAATACAACGCAATGGTGTTTACGTTTAGGAAACGGGGAAGGCCAATGAAGAAGATGGCATTTTGTCTGGAATTTGAGGCATGGGTAGGATTTGACAGAGTTGAGGATGGAGGCGTTCTCTGTGCAGAGGTGAGTGCTTTGAAGAGAATCGGTTGTCCGGCTTGAGGTATGGGTGGCTGGGTGGCGATGGACTTGGAATCTGAAAAAACCGGTTTGAGTGCTGGCTCTGCCATTTACTTAAGCTCTGGCTTCTTCATCTGTGAAATGGAGCCAATAGTAATCTGCTTCACGGGGTTCTGAGGGTTGAGTGGGAAGGCTTTTTTTAAAGGTCCAGGTATGGTATTTGACAAAGGAGTGCCCAGTAAACTATTGTTGTGATGGAAGGAAGAAAGCGTTGAAACGTTTGAAGGGCAGACCAAGCATGGTGGTCTTGGAGTATCTTGTTCATTTTTTGCTAAGCTGCACTTAGCATTGTGTTTTTTACGTAAGTGTTCAATGATTGCTTTTTGGTTGATTGATCAAGAGAAGTGTTCAACCCCTGCTTTTTACTTCTCTGGTCAAAGAAGTGGTAGAGCTTGTTCTTTCTTTTCCCTGCCTGAATATTTTTTACGTGTTTTTTGTTTGTTTGTTTGTTTTTGTTTTTTTTAATTTTAGAGAGAGAGGAAGGAAGAGGGATAGAGAGATAGAAACATCAATGAGAGAGAAACATCGCTCGGCTGCCTCCTGCACTCTCCCTACTGGGGATTGAGACCACACCCCAGTGCCCTGACCAGGGAATCTCTTGGTCCATGGGGCAACACCCAACCACTGAGCAACACTGGCCAGACCTTGCTCCTCTGTGAATACTTTAACCCTCATTTATTGGGGTACCCCAGACAACTTTGAATGAGTATTTTTAAAAGATACCAATCTACTTTCCACCCTGACCCCAGAATGAGGTGAGATACGAGGAACACTTGTTAGTGTTCTGCTCTCCAGGAGCAGGGAAGCTTCACTGTTTCTGTCCGGAGACAGCTGGTCTTACAGTGGCGGCTCCCTGAGTGTGTACGCGAGCAGCCAGATGACTTGGGGTTGTCATACTGTCTTACCGAAGCGAGCAGCCAGATGACTTGGGCTGCAGGGTGTGTAGGAAGCTGGACCGAGCATTCTGGGGGATAGCCGGCAAGCCTTGTTTCCTTTCCTTGGTGGTTGCAGTCGCCACATTGCACGAAACCCACTCGTGGTAATAACCAACCTAAGTATGTGCCGTTGGTGCAGTTGTGGCCAGCGGAGCTCACTCTGTGCAGCCATGATTACAGCCAGATAGATGGCCTGACCCTCACTCTGTGGGAGGGATTTGAGGCTTGGATTTTCCTCAAATCCAAGTGGCCAAAGTTGTTCTTCCTGTTTCTTGCCCATATAATTATCATTTATTTCCTTCCGCCTGCCCTTCACCTTTGCTACCTGCATAACAATTATTCTAATGAACCATTGGGCTTTGGAAGAGTTTAAGGGCAGCTACTTGGATCAGTGCCTACGACTTTTTGCTAATTCTGTTTTCTTTCACCCTGGGTCCCATTTCGCTTTCTCCGTGTCTCCTTCCTACAGAATGTATGAATTGCAGCAGGGATCTCCTGCCAAGCTAAAATCTCTCAAGTTTCGATTTCAGCTTAATGCCTCCCTGTAATCATGCCGTCAGAGCCGGTCAGAGGCGTATTCCTGTTTACGTATCCCATAACTCTTAATCTGGTAATCTAGGAGCACTGAGGTGGGACTGGACCCCTTCTCAGCGTGAAGCCTGTGCTCTGTGGGAACTGCATGCTTGGAAATGAAGCCTCTGGTGTTTGCTGCACATATTTGACCATCTATGTTTAAGAGCTGCTGGGATTTTATAAACAGATTGTTGTCCATAGTAGAGGTTTCCCAGTGTCCTCCTTGATTATTCAGAAATACCAGGGTAATGATGATAATGAAATGCCTCTTTAAGAGTCGGTGGGAAGGGGGAAGGGACCGTGGGAACATTCTTTTGTGGCCGCATGTGAAAAGAAGGTTTGTTTTGCCTTAGCTGATGCAGACAAGAAAGCCTGCATCTGAAATGATCCATCAGTAGGAAACATTTGAGAAGAGAGGAAAATTGTGATGCCGCCTCTCGGGT
Organism: Pipistrellus hanaki; assembly: GCF_964339955.1. NCBI lineage: Eukaryota > Metazoa > Chordata > Mammalia > Chiroptera > Vespertilionidae > Pipistrellus > Pipistrellus hanaki. Next base: position 165,626,016 of record NC_140503.1, on the reverse strand, counting down.
CTGCTTTCCTGAGCACACCAATAGGCATGAGGAAACCCCTAAGCCCAGTTTCCCCTGTATCTTCTATGACGTGTGGTCCATCTTCTGTATGGCAGCAAGTTGTCTGTTCTGCTAATGGGAGCATTTGTTTTTTAGGGATTAATTGGTTCTATTTTTTTTTTTTTTTTTTTTAGAAGAATCAAGTAAGGAAGAAACAAGAAAGCTTTAGCTTGATTAGAATGGCAGAAATTGTAGCCATAACTAATGGAGTCAATCTGTTACGTTCTCTGCAAGATATGCGTTCGGTTCTTTTAATGCTGGGAAGGACGTTTGTATCAAATAGCTTACCATTTGGATCCTTGCCCAGGCTCTTAATCTGGGTTCAAACCTTGGCTAAAACGCAATTCTATACCGGAGATCCTTTGGGCTGCTGTGCCCTGGAGGTTGTGCTCCTCAGTAAGTGCCCTGGGTGGTGGGAAACAGAAAACTCTTTCACGCTGTGGCTGCTCAGTGATTGTTCCTGCATCTGTCTGTCCCTCAGCGCTGGGACACCCCGGGACAGTGCGGGCACACACTTGTTTCGTTACGTATGGCTGATGTGTGTCTTTAGCATGCCTCACTTAAAGGAATATTTGCAACAGACTGAAATGTGAATCGGTTTCAAAATCTTATGCCCTCCATTCTTAATTATTCTTCAGTTTTTTTCCAGCCCATTGCTGTCCATGAGCTTTGGACCTCATTCTCCTCCTGCTGCCTCCCTGACGGCGGGCTCTCCCCCTTCCTGTCCTCCCGTCTCCATTCCTCCTCAGCAGCCACCCAGATCGTCTCTACCTTCTCCTGACCCTGGTCAGGTCTGACTCCCTCTAAGAACGCCTTCCTTCTTGGCTCTGGTCCCCGCTGCTCTCTATTGTCACCCCCCGATAACCTCTGTGCTATATTTCACCATCAAACATCTTGCATTTGCCTTCTCCTTTATTGCAGTGTCATTTCTCCCCAGCAAGGCGTAAGTTCCTTAAGAAGCTTTTGCATTTCCTAGAATTCTTGTTCCTCAAGACCCACCTAACTATTTGCAGTTTGCTTCCATTACTTCCTCCAAAGGCGAGTGACACTCCAGCTGGTTAGCTGTTTGCGGCCTTATCACATGGGTGTCAGACAGTGTGGAAATGGCCGTCTGGCTCAGAGTAGTGAATAGGATGGGGCCTCATTCCCTGTTGGGTTGGTTCCGGCACCGCTGACTTGAAGATAGGACTGTCTTGGCTGCATCTGACCTCATCAATCCCTTAAAAGGGATAAGGCTCTTCCTGAAGACGGGGATTTGAAATGTGAGAGGGATTCTCCGGACGCTGAGGTGGCCCGTATGACTAATTACTGTGGGTGACCTTTCAGGGCTGAGTGCAGACTCAGTCCTACAGCTGCAAGGAATTGAATTCAGCCAACAACCTGAATGAGCCTGGAAGGGAAATATCCCCCCCCACCCCCCAAGCTTTCAGATGAGAACTCAGCCCGGCCAGCACCTAGCTTTCAGCCTGTGATACCCGAAATCTCTGTGATATTCTGGAGTGGAGAATCCAGCCACCCCACACCCAGACTTCTGACGGGTAGAACCAAGAGCGAACAAATAGGCTTTGTTCCAGCCACCAAGTCTGTGGTAATCTGTTACATGGCGATAGGAAACTCAGACATGCCCCAAATTTATATCGACGACCTCTATTCCATCCCGGTGGTGTTCCATCCCGGGCTGTGATGAGGATGCCGATGAGGGAGCTGGAGTATTTCCGGCAGGACTGTTTACAAGTCATGCTGGCAAGGCAATAGCGCACGCTAACGTGTACGTTTATTTTCTAAGAATGTATTTGCCATGGCTTCGGCCATTTTTTGATGTGGGCCCTCAATTTCCTGTTGCTAGAAATGTACTCTCCGCACTCAGCGATGTTGTCCCTCAGCCCAGCCGAGGAACCGAAGGTGCCTGAGGAGGAGGAGGAAGTGGCCAGGCTGTGACGTCCCGGGGGCTTCTGTCGATGGCTGCCGGAGAGCTGGTTTGCGTGTGTTTCTTCTTCTTTCTCAGAGACTGTCATTACACGGTCATCACAGTAACTAAGAGCCCCTTCCACTTCCAGAAAGGGACAGAAATAAACAATATCTTTCCAAAAGGAAGTAGCTAATTTATATCTGTAGGGAGAAACGGTGGCACAGGGAAGGAAATGTCCGATCTATATTTCATTCCTTGATGATGAATGCATGCGGCGCCTAGAATTCGTGAACTGAGCCACAATATTTCTCAGATAGGAAGCACCGAGGAATGGATGTGTGACTATAAGGAGACAAACTGTAACTAAAAGCTGAGGACAAGACTGATGTGGGTCCCTTCATTATCTTTGACCTCCTATTCATCACTGTTTTGAAAAAGCTTGTCTGAAAAAAATAGACCTTACCGTCAAGGCAGGGCAGATGGGACAAAAATGACCCAAATGAGCAACTGTGAGTATTTGGTTGGTGGCTTTTCTCCTCTGCAAGACGCTAGGGGCTGTGTTTGAAATGGGCTCGGGTTGTTTGGGATGGCCCTGGAGGGCCAGCAGGCTTTACACTGACCCTCCGTGGCTGTCCGTCTCCTTAGCTCTCCTAGGGGGCTGGGCTTCTCACCGTCTCTGGGATGTCGGGGTGAGAGGGAGCAGCCAGAGCATCTGTTTCTAATCGGATCGAGCCTTTATAAACACTTCGGCCTGTTTGTCACATCGCTCCCTTCCCACCCCGTCCTCTGTGGGCACGGCCGGATGTGTGAGTCCCTGGAATGCACATGTGGGCCTTGTTCTCCCGAGCACGAGCCTTTCTGCCGATCAGCACTTTGTGGCATTCGGCTGTTCCAGGCACTCGCCACTTGGTCTTGGGAAACTAAAGGAAACATCTTTTGTGTTGGTGGCGGTGCTCGTTTTCAGCACCGGGGTGGATGGAACCTCTCAGCGCTGACACTGACTTCTAGGGAAACATCCCGTCTGCAGGAAACAAGTGCTCCTGCCGAAAGCGGTTTGGCTTAGTGGATAGAGCGTCGGCCTTACAGACTGAAAGGTCCCCGGTTCGATTCCGGTCAAGGGCACATACCTTGGTTGCGGGCACATCCCCAGTAGCGGGTGTGCAAGAGGCAGCTGCTGGATGATTCTCTCTCGTGGATGTTTCACTCTCTATCCCTCTCTCTTCCTCTCTGCAAAAATCAATAACATATATTTTTAAAAAGTAAAAGAAGAAAGTGCTCCCACGTTTCTTCATTTTGGGATTGTCGCTCTCGGTGTGACATGACAGCCTGGGGCTCGTTGCTGTGAGGGACATCGGGTCGCTGGTGGGGCGGAGGTGAATGCCGAGGAGAGACACCAGCACGGTTCTGGAGGGAGCGTGGGCAGATGCTGTTTTATGTGAAGGTGGGAGGTAGAGAAGACGGGCAGGAGACAGAACGGGAGGCAGAGGTGGGAGAAGGAGAGCAGAAATGACACTGTATTTTTCTGGCCTTGGGTGTCAGGCTTCCCTCCACAGCCGTATGAGTTCTCACCTCTGAAGCTGGCCTGCGGGTAATGGAGGAAAGGGTGGCCCGGGCACTGGGCTGCGGGTGTTGGCTGTGGTTCTTCCTCCACCCGGCCCTGTCAGTGTACCTGCCTCCTTACCTGAGCATAAGGAGGTTGGAAAACAGAATTTCTGGAGAACATCACACAGGGTACAAATTTTGGTGTGGTCTTATTGGGGCAGTGTTAGCAGATGGGCTCAGAAATGGAAGTCAGCTGGTAGCCGGAATGCACTTATGCCAGTTAAGAGTGTTGGTGGGAGAGGCTGACCACAGAGAAGGTGTGATAGGCGGCTGTTGCATCTGGGTGTAGAGGAGAAGAGCTAATCTGGGGCAGTATCTTCAAGAAGCCTTCACTCTCCAACTCAGATGGTGGTGGAGAGTGTGAGGTGATTGGTTAAAGCAGTGGGCTTTTCCTTCTGCAAGGGAGGGCGGGCTGTACATTTATTCAGACTTTTAGCGGTATTCACGCCAATTGCTGTTAGTCTAGGGTAGGGGTGTCGAACTCAATCAGAGAAGGGGCCAAAATCTAAAATCCAGCCTAAATCGCGGGCCGAATGGTTTACTGAACAGTCATAAACTGACAATGTCATAAACTGACAGCGGAATGCAGTGATGACAGCGCGGTGCGGGCCACATTGCAAGGCCTGGCGGGCTGGATTTGGCCCGCGGGCCTTGTGTTTGACACATGTGGTCTAGGGCCTCTCTCACATGGCGAAGTAGATGCTGCCATTTGACATAAGAAATTGGAAGTAGGACAGATTTGAGTTGAGAGTGGGGGTGGGGTGGGTAGGCTGAGTCCCACGAGGAGATGCCGGCCTCGAGATGCCCGGCCGGGCGGAGGATGCACAGGAGGGAGGGGGGGCTGTGACTGGGGAGTGGCTGGCCCATGGTTGGTCACTAAAGTCACTGGCAAGGAAGAGGTCGTTTAAGAAAAGCGTGTCAAGTGTTAATTTCTGCAGCAGCCCTGTGAGGTAGTGCTGAGAGGTTAAGTGACTTACCCTAGATTAGGGGTGTCGAACTCAATCAGAGAAGGGGCCAAAATCTAAAATCCAGCCTAAATCGCGGGCCGAATGGTTTACTGAACAGTCATAAACTGACAATGTCATAAACTGACAGCGGAGTGCAGTGATGACAGCGCGGTGCGGGCCACATTGCAAGGCCTGTCCGGCTGGATTTGGCCCGCGGGCCTTGTGTTTGACACATGTGCCCTAGATCACAGCTGAACTATCCCACTGTTCTGCTTACTTTTATCTTCTGTTATTAGAGAAAAACTCATATTTTCCTCATATATTTTATACCCACCTATTTGCTGCAATAAAAATTTCAGGCTTGTCTCCTTTAAAAAGATTTTTTACTATTTAGTATTTATTATTGTTATTAGCATACCCTAATTTTTAAAATCTCACTCTCTATTTTTAAAAAGTGTGAGGTAGGGTTTGGTTTTTTTTGTGGGTGGGGGAGGTAATAATTCAAATATTACAGAAACATAACAATTAGGAAGTAAAATTTCCCTATAATCCTACCACCCCTAAAGAAAAACCGCAACACCACATTATTTTTGCAAGGATCTGGTAAAGCAAATTTTTGCTCTCCGTTGGCAGTCTTTCAGAGAGAGTTCCTTAGAGATGGCACTCGAAATTGGGGCAGCTACTCAGTATTAATCGAGATCTTTTCTGGGTCCTTGGTGGTGTTTTCTCGGGTGGCTTCCTTCAGTCCCTGGCTCTGTGACTTGGGAGTTGTCCCCTTGCGTCTCACTCATCGCTACTAGCTGGGCTGCACTCAAGTTCTTTCCTCATATGGTTTTCCTCCTGACTGTCCCCCTCTCCTTCTTGGCGCTCTCTATTCTGCTGAATGTGTGAGACAATTTCCTTGGGGGTTTTCTTGGCTCCAGCCTTGGGATTCCGTGGTGTAGATGACAAGCAGAACAGCAAATGTTGTCCCAGTCCTCCTTACAGAACACGACCCTCACTGGTAATGAGATGCCTCGGACACCGACGGTATGAGCGTTACACCCCAGCAATGCCTCGCCTGGAAAGCATCCCGGCGCAGGCTCCATAGCTGTGGTTTGGGTTGATACTTTGCATTCCAGTGTTTTCCCTTTTGCATGGGAACTTGAGGGCGTTCCCCTCGTCTTCCCTCCAACTTTCCCTTCTTTAAGAGAGACTGGGACACCAGTTCAGTTCACTCTAAGATGTACTTATGTAAGAGTATGTATTTACAAAAGCGATCCATCAGGCACTTGGGTAAAACTTAACTTCTTGGACTGTTTGTGAGGCTAGAATTTCTCAAAATCGCAGCAAGTGGCCAGTGGTCAGTCAGGGATTTAATGTGAAAAGCAGCATGTTTTCTTTGCTTCTCTTCAACAGAACATAAAAAGAAAAAAGAAAAGAAAAAAGAAGACAACCCGCGATGAAGGGATATGACCTTCTTTTCTCTGAGTGGGCATCTTCCTTTTAGAGAAAAGACAGAGAGCAAAGGGAGGGTGCCCCGTGGCTCCATCTCCGCTCCAGTTAAAATTGGGCATTCATTTTCTTAAGACTTGAGTCTTCATCATTTCTATCTCCTCGCATTAGGCAATGCTTGTCAGAAGGACTCTCTCTTTTCATGTGAATATATAAAACCTGCATATATTGCCTGTGCATAGGAGCTACCTACTCAATTAATAGTAGTTAACAATGCTGCAGACAAATCCGTGATTTCACACACCACGGAGACTGGTGGGGTCACGGGAAGGATGACCAGTTAATCACCTAAGTTCTAAGGTTGCAGAGCACTGGGACTTCGGATTGCTTATGGGAGTGCATCTGTGGCTATTTGATTAGCACCTGTGTGAGCTCCAAAGTGAGGCATGCTCTGTGTTCTCACCATCATCCCCTTAGCATTTAGCACAGTTACCCAGCACATGTTGGTACTCAATAAATATTTGTTGAATGAATGAAAGCATGAGTAACGGTTTACTTTTCTTCCTGAAGACAGATGATGAACTTACACATGAGTTATTTCCTGTTTTGTTTTGAGGCTGTAAACCCACTCTTCAAAAACTTGTAGAAGGCTGCAGATAGAGCTGAAGGCGGGGAGGGGGATGTTTCCAAGCAGGGCATTTACAGAGGGTGGGTTTATAACTTCTTGAAACCAGGTCATAATTATTATAGTTACACACGCAAACATTAAAAAAGTTGGGTGGGAAACACGGAGGTATGCACACAGATTTCTGTTAGGTTTGGAGCTTGGCAGGCCGGCTGATAGAAGATCCCTTCCAAGGGTCCTTGAGAAAGTGAGCCGTCCTGATCTGGCAACAGAAAATAGACGGCCCGGAATTTTTCATCCCTTGTTGGCTTTCCTTGAGCAAATTGACAGATTTAGATTTATGCACCTCTGACATCCAGCCTCAGGAAACCTTAGAATTCACCTTAGAACAGAAGACTGCTTAGAGGTCGCTTCTTTAGATCTCCTCATTTAACCAATGAGAAAACATATGACTGGGGCTTCAGTGACTTGGATCAATGTAATTATCATAAAACGAGGCGTTGAGAAGATTAGAATCAGCACCTCTTGCCAACAGAAACCTCCAGCTTTCTAAATGAATGTGAAAAAGAAGTACTCTCTTAAAATTAGAAAATAACTTAAATTTTTTAAGGGGCAAAGGTCTTTCTAAATTGTAATATCTACTTTCGAAGGTGAAGATGAAGTCTGTTGTTTTCAGCATACATTAAAGCACATATCGCCTTGGTAACAGGCCCAGGCTTCCGCCACTGATAAGGATCAGCTGCTGTAGATGAGGCCTTCCGTTTTAAAAGTAAAGAAGGATAGCACTTCACTTTTGAGTTATGGTGAATAGAACCCATCTGAGCACATTTAGTGGGTTAATTTCAAGAGGCTTCGGGCTGGATTAAAATAGAAGTAAGAGAGAAGGTGGGGGTCCAGAATGGTTTCCAGCCTGAATGGCATCCCCCTCCCCCAGCAGGAATGGGGTCTCTGGCTCTCCCCCAGCTTTGTAAATGACTCCTATTTAGGGTGGATTTTCTCCTTGCTACAATCCCCATGCTCTTCCATTTCCTTGTTGTTCACTCGGTTCTTTCCTTTGTGGTTTCTCCTCCTTGGTGAGCCTGATCAGCCCTTCTCCCGGCATGCTCCAGCCGCAGGAGAGCCCCGGGTTCACGTCAGACTTTGAAATCACCGCCTTCTCCTCCCCCCACCCCATTAAGGGAAAGGAAACCCAGGTTTCCTGAGGACTGGTTAAAGGCTGGGCACTCTCATACATGCCATTTCCTTGGCTCCTCCCAGCACCCCGCTGAATGCTTTATTTGTACTGATGGAGAAACAGACTAGAGCAGGGGTCTTCAAACTACGGCCCGCGGGCCACATGCGGCCCGCAGAGGAGTCTGATCCTGCCCGACAGGTTTTTTGGGCAGTGAGCGCAGCCGAGGTGTTACAGTAGGAATTAGTAGTTCATATAGTCCGGCCCTCCAGCTCTCTGAGGGACCGTGATCTGGCCCCCACTTTAAAAAGTTTGAGGACCCCTGGACTAGAGCAAGTAGGAAGCAAGGCTCTGAGGTTCAAACCCACGGCCCTCTGAGGCCCAGCCTTCACCTTCCTGCTTCTGGTTACGCAAGGTTCGGAACATAGAACGTATTTTAAAGCAGCACTCAATGCAAGTGTGCGCACACATTCTTACATAATTTGTCCTGTAACGATTTCAGTAATGAAGTCAGCCTGGCATCTTCTGAAATACTTGTCAATGAATGATCCACTTCAAAGCACACATTCGTAACAAAGAGACCTTGTAGGCATTGAGGGCGTTTATCTGGAAGTCTTCTGCAAACTGGGCTTCTGTTATCCTGGTAGATTTGGAAGCTCTGGCCTTCTTAAATGGAGTCTTCTGATCCCCCCATCCCCCCATCACCCCATAGTTAAAGTCATGGCATTTATTGCTGTTACTCTTGAGGCTTTATCTTTACTTATGTCCTTTCTCTGTCCCTGCATTGTGTCTGTTGTAAAGGCAGGAGAAGTGTTTCTCAGTGAATTACAAAAATAGCATATTTTGCTCCCTTGTGCCTGAGCAGTGAGTATTTTTGAATGAACAAATAATTGTATCCATGTGGAGATACTCTGAAAAGAGAAAAACAGGATTGTCAAGTTAAACACTGGTGATTTTATTTCATATCACAGAATTTAGTCACAGCCCATTCCAAGGTAGAAGAAGCATGCAGATCATCCAAGTACAAAACTAGGTAGGTTAGCAAGTGGAGGACTACATCAATGAAGGTCTGCTACTTAGTGCTTCGTGTTGGTCAAAACTAAGCCTTATATTATTGGCTTCATGTGCCACAGTTGCGAAAATCAACATCTACTCTCAGCCTTGCCAGGACCAGTGAAAATGTATGTGGAGCTGCTTTGCCAATACGAACCCTTGACTTCTACCTCCTATAGTTACCAACTTTAGAGAATGACAAGGTTAGAATATTTTTTCCTTTCTATTTTAACATGTTAGATTTTTATAACACTCAAATCATTGTATTGTCTGGGGCTACCAGGAACTTAGATCACTGGTTTACACTGGTGTGCTGCAAGAATTCTTTTTTTTTAAAAATATATTTTATTGATTTTTTACAGAGAGGAAGGGAGAGGGATAGAGAGCCAGAAACGTCAATGAGAGAGAAACATCGACCAGCCGCCTCCTGCACACCCCCCACCGGGGATGTGCCCTCAACCAACGTACATGCCCTTGACGGAATCGAATCAGGGACCTTTTAGTCCGCAGACCGACGCTTTTTACCGCTGAGCCAAACCGGTTTCGGCAAGAACTCTTTTAAAACACACAGTACTGCCCTAGTCGGTTTGGCTCAGTGGCTAGAGCGTTGGCTGCAGACTGAAGGGTCTTGGGTTTGCTCTGGTCAAGAGCATGCACTTCTGTTGCAGGCTGCACCTCTGGCCCCCGTTGGAGTACACGCGGAAGCAACCAATCGATGTGTCTCTCTCACATCAGTGTTTCTTTTTCTCTGTCTATCCCCCTCCCTTTCACTCTCTAAAAAAAATCAGTGAAAAATATCATCGGGTAAGAATTAACGACAACAACAAATATGCAAGACCTGACCTCTTCCCCCCTCCTTTTTTTAATTAAAAAAAAAAAAAAAAAAAAGACAACAGCCAACATAACAATAGCTGTCCAGTGTGAATGATTCAAAATTATACCGTTGTGTTTTTGTTTTGTTTTTTGTCAGATCGGCAAAAAAGATATTTTTTGCTGTGCCCCAGAATTTTAGTAGTTAGTTTGTGTGCCACGAGATGAAAAAGGTGGGAAATGGCTGACTCAGGTTGTGAGACAGCAATGACTAACGGCACATTTCAGCTCCTCCGTGTACCAGCTGTCTGACCTTGGGTAAGCTACGGAGCTTCTGGTTTCTCATCTGTGAGTTGGGACTGGGTAATTAATAATAGTAACTGCCGCATAGAATTGTTAAGGTACATGAACTAGTTCATTCATGGTTACGCTTTTCTGGAACATTGGAAATGGTCGGTAAATACTAGCTGTTATGATGATCATGGAATACCAAATAGCTTGAGCCACCTGTATGCCATCATTTTTTTTCTCTTCTTGATACGGAGCATGTTCACTGGAATTTCATCATAAAGACAACGATGGAGGTAGATTTCAGTGGGATCTAGAAGGTTAGGTTATGTAAACATTGGACCTCCCAGATGGAGGAAACCGTGAGCGTGAACTCTGACGGGAGGAACCTGGGATTGGCCCAGAAAAGGCGAGGAACTCAGGTGAACCGCAGTGTCCTGTGCTCCATGGGGAGCCGTGGGCGATCCAGGAGGAATCGAGGTTTGGGGTTAGCCCAGGGAGGTCCTGAGGTGGCCGGCCAGGGTTTGGGACTGTGGGCCTCTGAGTGCTGAGGTCCCTTTGCCGGCGAGGCACGGAGGGGATTAGAGGGAACAGGATCTGGGCCAGGAGACAGCTAGGAGGCTGTTGGATTAATAGGACGAGAGAAGAGGATGTGCATTGCTGGCACTTGGGAATGAATACCCGGGGTAGGTGGGTCTCAAGCATAGATAAATGCCACTAACAGGCATAGGGAACTCTGGCATAGGGGTGGTGTAGGATGGAGGAATAGGATTTCAGTTTGGAGAAAATCAATTTGAGGGACAGATAGGACAACCCAAGAAAAACACCCCTTCATAGAAATTCAGAACTGGCCGAAGCCGGTTTGGCTCAGTGGTAGAGCGTAGGTCTGAAAGATCCCAGGTTCTATTCCGGTCAGGGGCATGGACGTTGGTTGCGGGCACATTCCTGGTGGAGGTGTGCAGGAGGCGGCTGGTCGATGTTTCTCTCTCATCAACGTTTCTGGCTCTCTATCTCTCTCCCTTCCTCTCTGTAAAAAATCAATACAATATATTTAAAAAAAAAAAAAAAAAAGGAATTCAGAACTGAATGCAGGCAGAGAGATCAGTGTCGGAGATCAAGTGCCTGGGTTCTGAGAGTGGTAAAGACAGAAAGGAGGAGATTGCCTGAGGCCATGCCCACAGCCTCCGAAGGGACCGCACATTCTTTGGGCAGAAGCAGCTGAGGCAGGAAGCAGGAAGCCCTGGAGTGCAGGGTTTGATGCCGCTGGTCGGTGTGAGTTAGACCTCTCCTCACATTTCCCATGTGCCTTCCAGTTTCTCCAATCTGTTCACGGATCCAAAGAGAAATGCCGGTTTCCCTTTTCCCCATCACATGCTGATGGGCAGTAACTCCCAGGATTCCTTTAATATTGGGCAGAGAATTGGGCTCAGATTATGGAATTTTAAAACGGCCCTATACCATTTACATATTTTTTGTTACAACATTAGAAGACGGAGACTGAAGACATACCTTCAAATTAAAATAAAAAAAAAAATTTTTTTCAGGACCAAACTGCTTTATAACCCTTCATTTTGTGTGTGGTTTTTCCGTGGGTATAAAAATACTCAGTGGACGTGGGGGTGGTTTCTCGTGTTTTGGAAATGGTGAGAATATGAGATGCCGAGCGTTGGGTCCTGGGACGAGAGCTATAATTACTAACTGATTCTTTACCAGGACTGGCTCCTGGGTGGGTATCTGAGATTAAAAACCCAACACTCCAGAATCCCGAGCAGGGAGCCACGCCCCCTCCCCATCCCTGGAAATTAAAAGTGTGATGGAGAGGAGAGGGGAGGTAGGACGATGGCTCTTCTGGGCCTTGTCTTCTCTTGTGCCATTTGCTGAGGGTCCGAATCAGGGATGTGACTGAAATGCAGGCTGGTGTGGCCTCTCCTAGCCTGACACACAGCAGCAGCTGCACAGCTGCGATGGAAAGAGGTCTAAATATAACCCAGACTCATTTCAAACCCTCCTCCCCCAGCCTTGGCGGATGTGGTCCACGCCCTAAAAATACCTGCTGTCTGAGTCTTGAGGTATCTGAAGAGGAAGGGATGGGTGAGAGAGTAGAATTAGGGCCGTGTGGTATGTGCGGGGGGTGGGAGGAGGAGGGACGGGCCAGCTACCGGGCCCGCTGCCCACGGGAGCCTGCTCCGGAAGCTGTTGGTGAGCTGCCCACCGTGCCATCCTGTTCAAGGATAAGTGCCCACTCTTGAGCCTCGTATTCACTGTTGGCAGGTTTCAAGGAAACTATTCATAGACGGAGCATCTGTTCTCTGTCCCATTGACCTCAAGCCTGCAGCTGCCACCATGGTATTCAGGCAGCGCGATGGCTTTCAGTCTTGTTCGGAGAATCGGGATTCTAGAGCTGGCAAGGACCTTGGACATTATAGCGTTCAGACAACAGTCCCTTAAAACCACTTGGTCCAGGGAATCACATTTCTCTGCCTCTGTAGTGACCCTGGCGATTTGGACGTGGAGTCTCTGTCCCAGATTACTTAAAGAGATCCCTCCCATCATTATCTACCACAAATAGGCATAAAGGAAACCTGCGTTTTGTTTTTTAAAAATGTTGACTAAGTGACCCTGGCCAATGCCTTTTTAAAAAAATTATTATTAAACTGTAAATTGGGAGCTCTTTTTCTTATCCAAATTTTAGCATTTTGAATATAAAGTTCATGGGCAACATAACCAGAACACCAGGAGTCGTGTTTTCAAGAAGGCTTTCAGTGTCTAGTTTCTGGAATCCCAAGATTGTGGTATTATAACTGAAGGACTGTCACTGACCTCTGCTTTCCTGGGAAGGAAAGGTTTCACAGGTCATCTCTAACATCCTTGGGATGCCTTCCAAGTCATGGAGGCAGTAGACATCCTATCTAATAAAAGAGTAATATGCAAATTGACCATCACTCCAACATACAACATGGCTGCCCCCATGTGGTTAAAGATGGCCACCACAAGATTGCCAGCAGGGGAGGGCAGTTGTGGATGATCAGGCTTGCAAGGGAGGGCAGTTGGGAGGGGAATAGGCCAGCAGGGGAGGGCAGTTAGGAGTGACAGGCTGGCAGGCAGACGTGGTTAGGGGTAATCAGGCAGGCAAGTGAGCAGTTGGGAGCCAGCAGTCCTGGATTATGAGTGATGTACAACTGCCCGTTTAGGGATCAGGCCTAAATGGGCAGTCGGACATCCCTCCCTCGAGGGGTCTCAGATTGGAGAGGGTGCAGGGTGGACTAAAGGACACCTCACCCTACTCCCATCCCCTACACGAATTTCGTGAACTGGGCCTCTAGTCTATATAGAAAAGCCTAAGTGACCGTTCGACCAGTAGCTATGACACACTGACCACCAAGGGGAAGACACTCAATGCACAGCCATGGAAACATGGAACAGACTGATAAATCTCAGAGGGAAGCGGGTGCAGGGAGGGCATGAAGAGATTAGCCAAATATCTTATTTGCATACTAGAGGCCTAGTGTATGGATTCGTGCACCGGTGGGTCCCTTTGCGGATTGGGTCGAACCCTGCAGTCCAACATCTCCTAAGGGGTCCCAGATTGCCAGAGGGATGCAGGAAGCTTCTCCGCTGGGAGCTGCTCAGAGCTCCTTCCCTGTATCTGGAGAGAGTGTCACTTAGTTTTTACTGTGGGCTGGAAGTCATTTGAAAATTTTTCTTGAGTGTTCAAAGCTCCCAAAATGGTTGGAGTTTTGTTTTTTTTTTTATGTCTTTTACTAGTAAGTATCTGAAATAGTCACCTCCAGAAGCTCTGTTTTCCCTGGACCCGTGCACATGTAGCAGGGAGTGAGGTGTGCTGGAGACCATCCACCTGGAGTGGATGTGACTTTGGGGAAAGAGCGTGGCTTTGGGTTGTTGGACCTTCAGTTGTGTAGAAGCCAAGATGGGTGTGGGGAGAGAGGCACGCTCTTCCGGGCATGCCCGGAAGGAAGGAAGGGAGAGGGCGCTGTCTGTGCGCGTGGTGCCCAGGTGGCGCCGTTCGTGGCTTCTCAAACGTGTCCCCTCTGTGATTCCAGAACGAAGAGCTCCGGAACCTGTCCCTCTCCGGCCATGTTGGCTTTGACAGTCTTCCTGACCAGCTGGTCAACAAGTCCACTTCCCAAGGGTTCTGTTTCAACATCCTGTGTGTTGGTAAGTGACTCCTCACCTGCTGCCGGGCACGGAGGCTGACCTTGAGCTGGCAGGTGCCTGGGACAGGGACTCGTTTCAGGAAGTGAGCAGGATGGCATTTTCACTTTTTTTTTTTTTTTCTTCATTAGAAAAACAGGACAATAATGCCCACTGTCTATATGTTCCCACCGTTACCAAGATTCTTGTATGTGGGTACATGCTTTGTGGTGTTACTCAAGTTATTTTCATTTAGTGGTCAGTTTAATATTGTTATTAAGTCATTTATTTTCACGTTTGATAGGGGGAGGGACTTAGACCATAACTAGTCACTAGTTAAAAGCAGGAACTGAGATGTACATACACAGTAAGACCACTCAGAAGCCTCTGAAGCATGTGTTTCTAGGGTCTCTCATTGCAGGGCACCAATAACCTCCATTAGGGGTTTCTTTTTTCTTTTTTTTTTTTTTAAAGGGTACGGGATCTGCCCTAGGATAGAGGGTCCCATCAGGATTCTGGGAATATCTTTTTTTTTTTTTTTTTTAATATATGTTATTGATTTTTAACAGAGAGAAAGGGAGAGAGAGAGAGAGCTAGAAACGTCGATGAGAGAGAAACATCGACTAGCTGCCTCTTGCACACCCCCTACCGGGGATGTGCCCGCAACCAAGGTACATGCCCTTGACCGGAATCGAACCTGGGACCTTTCAGTCAGCAGACCAACGCTCTACCACTGAGCCAAACCAGCTAGGGCCCACCATTTTTATTATATATATATATAATTGATTTTGTACAGAGAGGAAGGGAGAGAGATAGAGAGCTAGAAACATCGATGAGAGGGAGTCATCGATCAGCTGCCTCTTGCACACCCCCCACTGGGGATATGCCCGCAACCAAGGTACATGCCCTTGACTGGAATCAAACCCGGGACCCTTCAGTCCATAGGCCAACACTCTATACACTGAGCCAAACCGGTTTCGGCGGGCCCACCATTTTTATTATTTATTTATTTATTTATTTATTTATTTATTTATTTATTTATTAAAAGGAAAGCTTTTTTTATTTTATTTAATTTTTTTTATTTTATTGATTTTGTACAGAGAGGAAGGGAGAGAGATAGAGAGTTAGAAACATCGATGAGAGAGAGTCATCGATCAGCTGCCTCTTGCACACCCCCTACTGGGAATGTGCCCGCAACCAAGGTACATGCCCTTGACCGGAATCGAACCCGGGACCTTTCAGTCCCCAAGCCGACGCTCTATCCATTGAGCCAAACCGGTTTCGGCGGGCCCACCATTTTTAAAGGATACCCATTGGGGTGCGGGGGGCAGGTGTTCCCCTGTTTGGAAGTATCCTGACATGTTGCATGCAGCCGCTGCACTGGGTGCTCGTCAGCAGAAAGCCGCCGCGGGTTGGCACGTGGACCGGCTCGCTCTCTGGCGGGCGGTCCTCGGCACTGCGTGAGAGGAAGACAGGACCAGGCAGCCCGCTCTGCAGCTTGCCTTCTCCTTTCCCCACGTGAAGTGGAGCCATTTAAAAGTCAGCAGGGCGCCTCCTGAGTGGCAGCTAGCTGTGCAACGTGGCATAAATGAATTGCCTTTTCTCTTACAGTAAATGCTGCTTGCAGAGCCTGCCGTTCCTCATTAGCATAGCAATTTGTTGGCAATTTGTTGATTTTTTTTTTTTTTCCCTATTGAAAAGTGGGCTAAATTGTAGGCTGATTACTATTCTGGCTTCTCTCCCCTGCCTCCCCAGCCTTGTCTTCAACATCAGCTTCACAAACACATGGGAGAGTTGTGTCCCAGCTCCTGCAGGTTGGGAAATTTCCCAGGGGGACTGGGCTTGCTGGACGGCCTGGTTGGACAGGGTGCATGGTGTGAGGTGGGGGTGCTGGTTCCTGGGCTGACCCCTCGTGTTAAATGAATAGCACCGTTACAGTGCTGGCCAGAATTCCTCCCAAGCCACGTCCATGCTGCCCTGTTGGGTCTGCAGAGCAGCTACTATTTTAACTCACGTGGGTGGGTGACAATACCTATGATTCCTAGATTATTTTTTAGATTCTGGTTCTATGCTTAGACATGTTTAAAATTGGTTTTTCAAACGAACAAAAACAGTTCATCCTTTCTGTTTAAAAAAACAATCCCCTGTTCCCTTTTCGTTTTTCATCCTCATTTCCATTCCACAGAATTAACACTGATATTCTTCTAGAAACTTTACATCTTTCTGTACTTGGAAATTATTTTTGGAGGCTTAAAACAACACCAGTTTATTACTATCAGTATTACCCTGTGGTTCTCTAGAAGTTCAGCTTGTGTGCCCCCGGGCTCCATTCGAGGCATCAGCAGGACCATGGTCCTTTCCAGAACCTCTGGGACAGTGGTCGCTAACCAGTGGTCTACAGACCTCTGGTGGTCCATGAGGTCCGAAAGGTTTGCGACCACTGCTCTAGGGGAGACCTCATGACCTTGCTTTTCTAGTTTCTAATGGCTCTTGGACCCTCCATTTTCAAAGCCAGCAGCATTGCATTCCTCTCTCCCTCACTCTAATAGTAGGAAAATTTCCATAGAGAATTGCTAAAATCCAGTTTTACACTCTGTTAAGACTCTTCCTCAACCCCCCACACCAAAAAGGCCGTATATTGAATGGTGGCCTGAGTCCTCAGGGAGGGAGGTGGGGAGACCAGCGCCAAACACAAGAGATTTCAATGGGAAAGGAGACTTGGTCAGAAGGCAGACGGGCATGAGAGAGAACATATACAGCAGCTCTTTCACAATTATACAAGAACTTCTTAATTTTGGTTTTAGAGATCATATTCTTCTGGGTTTTGATATATATATAATTGATTTCAGAGGGGATGGAGAGAGATAGACACATCAATGATGAGAACCATTGATCAGCTACCTTCTGCACGACCCACACTGGGGATTGAGCCTGCAACCTGGGCATGTGCCCTGACCTGGAATGGAACCCTGACCTCTAGGTTTATAGGTTGATGCTCAACCACGACCCCACATTGGCCGGGCTGTGTTTTCTTTCTCTCTCTCCACAGTAAGTCCTGGCTGTCCTTCCAGTATCTCAAGCCCACAGATTCTTTTCCATGACTCTTTGGCGCCCTGTGGTGAAAGCCAACGTTCACTCTTTAGGACACGGGGGTGTCGGCATTAATATTAAGCATACTTATCCTCAGAGAGGGAAGTGCATCAAATCTTCTTACCATAAATATTTTACAGCAAAATATCTGTAGAAGAAAACAATTTTCTCTGTCAATCAATGGTCCCATCTATTTTTAAAGTAAGAGTCTGTGAGAAAAAGGGTTCTAGCTTTTGACAGCCCTCGGGGGAATAGGTGTCCTATTTAGCTTCAGAGCATCCATGGTACTTTCTTTTCGCCTTGTCATCCCACTGTCTGTCTGTTGTTTTTTATACAGTATGTGTGTGTTTGCTGTTTATAGCATCATTAAGTTATTTTCACGTGGTAAGTATGGAAGGGAATTGAGGATTTTTTTAAAAAGTTAGGAGCCTAGGAAGGAAACTGATGATGATTCTCAGAATTCGTTTTGTGGCAAGGTACCGTGGGTCGCAGACAGAGGAAATGAACCGGGGCAGAAACTAACCCTGGCATGCGCTTAGTCTAGTTTTAGAGGCATTGAATTAAAGGTCTGTTGTCAGCATCCGTCTCTCTCGAGCTCTGGAAAGCAACGTAACCAAGAGCGAGAGAGTAGTGTGCACTTCACCGGGAAGAGAACTCTGGAAGCCGAACCGGGTACCAGAGCACCCAGGAGTTCATGGTTCCCTCACTCTCCATCTTGCTGGCAACACACCGAGACACCCCAAAGCTGCACGCTGGTTTAAATAAAGCCATTTCTGTCTTACCCATGCTGTATTACTCCGGAGAATCTAAATTAGTCACCATTTACAATTTAAATATCTTTCTCGTTCATTTTCCAAAATGACTCTAGTGAAACGCCAGCATTGATGCGGCCGTTTGTGGGGTCTTTGTGCACAGGCAGAGATGGAGAAAACACGGCAGCGCCCCAGCTGCCAGCTTTGGGAGGGGAACCAGCTCAATAGCAGGGCCAAAGTAAATTAACGGTGCCTTTTGAAAATAGATATTTTTAAAGTAACTCAACGATAATTGGTTTGAGAGAATGACAGAAGAGGAATAGAAAACTGACCAATTTAAGATTATTTTAGCCAAGGCTATAGATGCCAACATAAACTGTAGGATTTTACAGTCAAATCGTGAAATTTTTTAAATCCCATCTTGCGTATCTAGGAAGGCATATAAAGTGGCTGACAGGGTGAAATGAGTGAGTAAATGAATAGATACAATTAACCCGCCAAAGGAAAGCGAAGTCAGAGATGGAGTCCGAACTCAGAGCCATCAGACCTGCCTGTCAGGAAGGCGTTTGCCTTTCAGCCAGCGGGCAGAGCAGGGAGGAGAGCCATTCAGCAGATGCGTATTGAGCACTTGTTATGGTTCAAATATGTTAACAGTTTAACAATGGCAGGTTTATAGTATCGTGAAGTTAAAATAAGAGTTGCCCTAGGGGAAGCACAACTTCACCTGGAAGAAGAAAAGACACATGTCCCCACATCTCGGTCTGATTCCTGAGCGTCCCCAGGTCAGTGCGATGGACCCATGCGACGCCAGGAGTCACATGCTTTTCTTTCGAATCCCTCATGCCGGCTGTGGGATTAGCCAACGCATGTTCCATCAAAAGCGATTCTCCAAGATGAAACGACACAGCTTAGGCACACAGCTCTCTGGTTATCTGGCTCCAACCAAGAATGAAAGGGAGAGTCTTTAGAGCAGGTGGCAGGCCTTCCTGCACAGGGACTGGCTAATCATTCCAATACTCAGCCTTGGCCGTCAGAGTAAAAATGCTGCATCACAGAGCAACTGTTTGATCCATCTATAATTCCCTTCTAATTAATTAATAATATAGTGCTTCTCCTAGTTTGTTGTTGTTGGTTTTTTTTGCTTATTTGTTCTTTAAAAAATATATATTGGGTCGGCAACTAAGTAATTGCGGATTTTTAAAAGAAAATCAAAGAATTTTTTCACGGAACTAAATAACTTTATTCTGTAATGTATTGCCCATTTTGATCAATGACCTTTTGCCATCTTTCAGGCAGCATCATAATCCCACGTTCAAAAAACTTCTGGTTTTTATTAGCAAAAAACTGAATCAGGTATGATTTGACATCATCATCATTATTGAAATTTTTACCATTCAAGGAGTTTTGTAAAGATCGAAACAAAAAGTAATCAGATGGTGCAAGGTCAGGACTATATGGTGGATGTGGCAAAACATCCCAACCAAGCTCCATTAATTTTTGCCGAGTGACCAAAGATGTGTGTGGCCTTGCATTGTCATGATGGAATACAACACCTTTTCGATTTGTCAATTCGGGCCGCTTTTCTTCAACTGCATTGTTTAATTTCATTAGTTGTTCAATGTAAACATCAGAATTGATCGTTCGGTTGGGTGGTAAGAGTTCAAAGTAGACAATTCCTTTGTAATCCCACCAAACTGATAACAAAACCTTCTTTTGATGAATATCAGCTTTTGATGTTGTTTGAGTTGGTTCACCTGGCCTGCTCCACGATCTTTTCCGCTTGATATTGTTGTAAACTACCCATTTTTCATCGCCAGTTATCAGTCATTTTAAAAATGGATCATTTTCATTACGTTTCTTTAGCAAATCGCAGCTGCTAATGCGTTGCGTTAACTGTGATTCTTTCAGTTCGTGAGGAACCCATGTATCGAGTTTTTGAACATAGCCAAGTTGTTTTAAGTGATTTTCAATGCATGTATGTGATACATGAAGCTTCTCTGCAATCTCACGTGTTGTACTGTGACAGTCCGAATTGATTATTGCTTTGATTAGGGCGTCATCAACTTCAACTGGACTACCAGAGCGTTTTTCATCTTTGAGTGAAAAATCACCAGAACGAAATTTGGCAAACCAATTTTGACACTGCCGTTCTTTTAAGGCTTCGGCACCATAAACAGCACATAACTTTTTATGAGCTTGCGATGCGTTTTTCCCTTTGAGGAAATAAAAAAGCAAAATATGACGAAAATGTTCCTTTTGATTTTCCATTTTTCAACGAACGCCAAACGAAAACTACAAAACAGATCAAAAAACTTTTTTTACTGATTAACAGCTGAATAGCCAACTATCAAATAACAAAATGTGTTTTACATTTGTACTACGTCTGCAAACCTAAAAATTCAACTGAAGCCATATATGTGTGAAACCCGCAATTACTTAGCTGCCGACCCAATATATATATATATATATATATATATATATATATATATATATATATATATATATATATATATATATACACACACACACACACACACACACACACAGTGGTGCCTCGCATAAAGAACACCTCGCACAGCGAACGCTGCACACAACGAACGTCATTTCATGATTCATACAACGAACTTCGTTTCACACAACGAAGTCGCCCGAGCTTCCACGACTGCTTCGCCCGAGCTTCCACGATCGCTGCCGATGTATTGCATCCTTCCGCGCAGGCACTGCAGGCAGTTGTTAGTCACTGCGCTTAACTTAAGCACGTATCTCGGCAATCGTTCTTTATTACGAATTAAATCACGCACGTATCACGACAGTCGTCCTTTTAAGTTAAACTCCATATTTTTTTTATATCATGGCTTCTGAAAAAAGCAGGAAGGTGATTTCTGTTGAAATGAAACAGGAAATAATTAGAAGGAGTGAATGTGGGGTAAAACAGTGTGATCTCGTCAAAGAGTTTGGCCTCAGCAAGACCACCATTTTCACCATTTTGACAAATAAGGATGCAATCAAATCAGCCAAAGTAGCCAAAGGAGTATCAAAACTATTTCATGAAAAATATAGGTCTTCAATCCACGAGGAAATGGAGAGGCTATTAGCGATTTGGATTAAGGACAGGCAGGTGAAAGGTGACGTAACAACCCAAGATATTATCTGTCACAAAGCCAAGAGAATTTATGACGATCTAAAGAAAAACGTTCCTGGAAGTAGCAGCAATCAAGATAATGAAGAAGAATTCAAAGCCAGCAGGGGGTGGTTTTTTAGATTTAAGAAAAGGTGTGGAATCCACAGTGTTACTATGCATGGTGAGGCTGGCAGTGCTGACAAGAAAGAAGCAGAAAAGTTCTCTATTAACTTTCAAAAATGTATTAAGGATGAAGGATACTGCCCACAACAAGTGTTCAATGCCGATGAAACGGGTCTTTTCTGGAAAAGAATGCCGAGCAGAACCTTCATTACAAAAGAGGAAAAGAAATTGCCAGGACAGACTTACCCTTATGTTTTCGTCTAATGCCAGCGGAGACCTCAAGATCAAACCTCTATTGCACATGTGTCAAACACAAGGCCCTCGGGCCAAATCCAGCCCGCCAGGCCTTGCAATGTGGCCCGCACCGCGCTGTCATCACTGCACTCCGCTGTCAGTTTATGACATTGCCAGTTTATGACTGTTCAGTAAACCATTCGGCCCGCGATTTAGGCTGGATTTTAGATTTTGGCCCCTTCTCTGATTGAGTTCGACACCCCTACTCTATTGGTTTATCACTCTGAAAATCGAAGAATTTTCAAGAAAAATAACGTTATTAAGTCCAAACTGCCCGTCCATTGGAAGTCCAATCAAAAAGCCTGGGTGACCCAAGTTATCTTCAACGAATGGATTCTGGAAACCTTTGCTCCTGCCGTGAAGAAATTCTTGCTGGAAAAAGAACTGCCGCTCAAAGCCCTTCTGATACTTGACAATGCCCCTTCTCACCCAAAAGACCTAGAGGAAATATTGCAGGAAAATTATCCTTTTATCAAGGTGCAGTATTTGCCACCAAACACCACATCCATTCTTCAGCCAATGGATCAGCAAGTTATTGCGAACTTTAAAAAACTCTACACTAGAGCCCTCTTTAATAAGGTGTTTGAAGAATGCGAGTTTGATGGAGACGATATGACTGTCCGAAAGTTTTGGAAGGAGAAATTTGATGTCCTTATGGCAATACGACTTATACAGAAGGCCTGGGAAGAAGTGTCACAAAGGACCCTCATTTCTGCTTGGAAGATGCTTGTGCCTTCGTGGACCCAGGAAGAAGCAGTAGTTGATGACACAGAAGTGGTGAAGGACATCATCACAGTGGCCCAAAGGTTGGAATTAGAGGTAGAGGAAGAGGATGTAGAGGAGCTTATTGAGGAACACGAAGAAGAGCTGACAACTGAAGAGCTCCAAGCACTTCTGGTCCAGCAACAGGACAATGCTCAAAGGGAAGCGTCATCTGATAACGAGGAGCAACAATCAAACAATCAACCAATCCTAACTGCTGACATCAAGAACATCCTGGTCAAATGGAAAGCAGTTCAGGAGTTTACCAATGCCCACTATCCGGATTCAGCTGAAGCAAACAGGATCAACGATCTTTACTCCGATACTCTTGTCCGTTATTTCCGGCAGATGTTGGAGAAAAGAGAAAAACAAACGACTTTGGACAGGTTTTTCATGAAACCATCGGCCAAAAAGCAGAAAATGGATGAAGATGTGCAAGATTCGGTAGACTCTACTTAGTCTGTCTTAAAATTAAAAAAATGTGTGTTTTTTTTTTTTAAAAATTATGTTTTTAGATGTATCTAAATAAAAACAATAACAAAAAAATTATCTTTTTTTATGTCATCTTAGCATATTTTATGCTACAGAACGAATTATTTTTTTTTAACATGTATTGTTATGGGAAAACGCGTTTCACATAACGAACTTTTCGCATAACAAGCTTGCTCCTGGAACGAATTAAATTCGCTGTGTGAGGCACCATTGTATATTATTGATTTTTTTACAGAGAGGAAGGGAGAGAGATAGTTAGAAACATCGATGAGAGAGACATAGATCAGCTGCCTCTTGCACACCCCCCACTGGGGATGTGCCGCAACCAAGGCACACACCCTTGACCGGAATGGAACCTGGGACCTTTCAGTCTGCAGGCCGACGCTCTATCCACTGAGCCAAACCGGTTTTGGCTGCTTGTTTGTTCTTTTAATGTCCAACTAAGAGCTTGTAGATTCTGTAAGCCTGAGAACAGAACGGAAGGGGCGGGGCTGCTTTCCGCTGTGACCTTGGTGTCATGCTCACCAGTGTCAGCTGGAGCAGAAAAACAGAAGCCAAGGCGGGGAGGTGAGAGGTGGGGAGCTACAAAAGTAAATCTCTAATTATTCTAACAACTAAGCATTCAGGTAGATGAATTTACAACAGAAAAAGCATACACACACACACACACACAAAAAAAAAAAACACACACACACACACACACACAAAAACAACAAACTTGGAAAAATCTATCCAAGTGCAAATCTCAGCATAAAAGATCATCAGGATTATTTTTCTTTCCAATGAACTTTTAATGAAGGCCAGGTATTCTGCTAAGGAGTTTGGAAATACTTCAGAGTTGGTTGGTGTCAGTCATTAATTTTCTCAAAATAGTGTCACCGCTATTTAGTTTGAATTGGAACCTATGCCTGGTACACTTTCCGTTACTCAGTTAGAATGAACAGAGATATTCTTCTCAAAAGTAGAGAAAATGTCCTCCTTTGGGAGGCTAGAGAGAGGCCTCAAAAACGAATGCACTGAAAAGCTCTCCTGGTTCTAGAATTACTTTTATCCCAAAAGCTGTCACTTCTTACTGAACTGCTTTTGGTGAATCACACTGCTTCTGGAGTAGCTGTATCTAATTATAGCTCTTAAAAGCACAGGGCCTAGAAATGGAAAGTAAAGCCCTCTGAAATTTAAAGGAACAGTGGTTTTCCCAACCCACTGATTAACCCTGAGCTGTAAGTAGGGCCTGGAATGCTAATTGTTCATAATTTCCTCCCTAATGTAAATGATAATTAAAATTACCTTAAAAAAAAGGGGAAAAAAAGCAAAGCACATAGTGTTCCTGATTGACGAGAGCTTTAGCTAATTCTCAGCCAAGTCAGTGAGATGATAATTTCAGTCCTGCAATGGTAACCGAGAGTCCCTACCATGGAAATGGAAGGCTTTATTGCTGTCCTTAGGGAAAGAGATGAAAGTTGAATGGATCACTTTCTACGGACAGAACCTTTACCTTATAAGGTAGTTCTGCTATCGTCCCTTTGTCCGTGGCCTGAAAATAAGTAAATCGTGAAAAGAAGTTTGTTGCACTTGAAAAAGTTACATGTGTGACAGGGACATAAAATGACTGGAGTACCTACAATATTGGGTTGCCTACCTGATTCTAAGTACCCTAAGGGTGAGATCCCTGCCCTACCTTGTTTGGCTCAGTGGATAGAGTGTCAGCCTGTGGACTGAAGGGTCCCAGGATTGATTCTGATCAAGGGCACATGCCTGGGTTGTGGGCTCCATCCCCAGGAGGTGGTGGATCAATGATTCTCTCTCATCATTGATGTTTCTATCTCTCTCTTCCTCTCCCTTCCTCTCTAAAATCAATAAAAAAATATATATATTTTTAAAAAAGAATGAGATCCCTGTTTTCTTTCTGTATATATTATACAGTAACTTTGTTTTGCTCAAAGTTATTTTGTTAGGCCATGAATCATGGGTATGAGTTTGTTGAGCTCTGTCATGTTAGGGAGCACAGACTAGTTTAGATTACTCTCACTACAGGCCTTCTAGTAAGAATATTCAGGAAGGTAAGGAAGACAGGAAAACGTCTCAACTGCTACACAGGCAGACTTCACAGACATCTGGAATGACATTCAGGATGTTACAGAAGTTCACTCAGTGTATGCTGTCTCTTTTTATTCACCATTTTATGCCCAGCACCTTTGCTTGTCACATAGTAAATGCTCAAGTATTATTAATGACTAGAAGTCCGGTGCATGGAAAATTCGTGCACTGGGGGTAGGGTGCGGGTGGGGGGCTTAGCCTGGCCTGCCCCCTCTCACAGTCCAGGAGTCCTCAGGGGATGTCCTACTGACGCTTCCTTCTCCGGGAGGCAACCGGGCTGATCAGGGGAAGGCACCATCTCCATCACCCTGCTGCTGCCGCTGCTGCCACTGCCAGCCGCGGCAGTTGCCTGAGCCCCAGGCCTTGTAGCGGCTGTGGCTTTGTCAGGATGTCGTCTGGAAGACATCCACCCTCATTAGCATATTACCCTTCTCTTAGTATAGATTGAATTTCAGACACTTAGCTCTATTTGTGTCTATCTGCTCTCTTTCTCCTATATTCCCAGCTAATGGTCTGTCAGCATCTTCCATTTACTGGAAGCCTTTGTTGCCTCATGGCTTCTGCTTACCCACTGCTCTGTGTATCTTTTCTTATGCCTTTGCCATGTGTGCAGATTGTGTATCTCTCACCCAGACTGCCAAGGGGGAGGGTTCTGATTGGACAGACAGGTCACTGCCCAGGATGGGGCACTGTCTCAGAGCATCATGGTTAGGCTTCCATGGGTGCCTCTGTTGAGGGCGCCAGTCCTGGTTTAGCTCCCTGTGGTCACTAGGTATAAAGTATCGTCTTGCTCAGAAGAGGAACGTGGTTAAGGCAGACACTTAGAATATTATCCCCACCATAATAAATTAGCGTCGGATTGGTATTCATTCAGTCCTGTTCCGGGTCAGATTCTATGGTGTGGGAGAATACCACTGCAGGCTAGTTCCTCGTAGTCCCAGAATGTGACACAGTGCTTGGTACGGAGTAAGCAGTGGAAAAATACTGGCTGAATGAAGGCTGAAAGGAGAGGAAATGCTTTGATCTTTTGTGTATCCGGGGCCCACTGGGCAAGGTTAAAAAGTAAGGCAAACAAACTTGACCGACTCATCCTCTAAGTGAATCATTGCAGTCAATGGCAAGCCACACAAGGCTGCTAACTAGAGAAAGCTCAGATCCAGAAAAACTCCATCCCACTTCACTTTTGCATTATGTTGGAAAACAGTGAGTAATATGGAGTTTACAGTTGTTAAGTGGGTTTTGCCATTACAGTGGGAGACTTGCCTCAGGGCTGTAAGTCCCAGAGTTGTTCTTTCCCCGTGCAGTGGTCACCATCCTGACCGGCATTATCGAGACCCTTGAGAAAAGGAACTGTTTCTAGGATTTGCTGGGAGGGTTGCAGCATATTAGCATGCTCAGATTGAGTTGGAAATCTAACAGGGAGATTTTCCAAATTCAAAATAAAAAGTCTTTCTGATGGATAATATTCTTTGATTTCTACTTCCCTTTTCCCGCCATCACATACTTAATCACTAACACCAGCACCAGTGACAAGGGTGGGGTGGGTTCTTTCTCCTTGCCAACTATTTTTGATTCAGAATTAATTTGGGAATTAGAATTAGAATGAAGGAGAATTTTGCTTGGTTTTATGATGAAGGTTAGGCTAAAGCTCTTTGTAGCTCCTCATTTGAGTCTCACCACTTGATTGGTAGAGTGGTACCAGGCACCTGCCACTCTGCTCTGCACATATTAGGCTCTCGGTAAACACTTAGTGACTTAAATTATCCGTGTGAATTAGTAAGGCCACTGTTGCAGGTCATTTAACATGACTCAGTTTCATTGTTGCAGACATCACTCTGAAGCTGGGAGAGCTATCTACTAAATGTTTACCATCTGGACTCCTGCTGAATAGGAAAAGACAGTGAGGATCATATAGAGCAGTGGTTCTCAGCCTTCCTAATGCCGCGACCCTTTTAATACAGTTCCTCATGTTGTGATGACTCCCAACTACAAAATTATTTTTGTTGCTCCTGTTATGAATCATAATGTAAATACCTGTGTTTTCTGATGGGTTGCGAGACACATGGGTTGAGAGACACACAGGCCGAGAACTGCTAGCAGGGTCACCTAAGACCACCGGAAAACAGATATTTACATTACAATTCATCACAGTAGCAAAATTACAGTTAAGTAGCAACGACAATATTTTTATGGTTGGGGGTCACCACACCATGAGGAACTGTATTAAAGGGTCGAGGCATTAGGAAGGTTGAGAACCACTGATATAGAGGACTGACACAAACTCATAACTATAGTTGGGAAATAATAGGCAGACAGCTTTTGCTGTAATAGGAAAGTCAGGATTGGCTCTGTTGGCTCAGTGTAGGTGTTCGTCACACAGACTTGGGCTAGCACCCTGCTCTGCCACTTAATAATGTGACTTCAGGCAAGTTACCTACACCCTGCCTGAGCCTTCGGTGCCCCATCTGTGAAACGGAGGGGACGGGAGCACCTGCTTGCTTCACGGAGGATTGTGATAGGGCTTAACTAGCTCAGGCATTGGAAGCTCTTGCCACAGCACCTGGTACAAAATCAGCCCTCCGTCACTTAGCGGGTGTGTGATTATTACTGTTATTCTCAAAAGCGTCGTTCTGAAAAATGTCATCTTTTATGGCAACAGTACCTGGTGTCAGATAATTCAATATAAAAGGAGTATGTCTTTCTTTCTAGTAACAGAAACTCAGCAGTATAATTTCTTTTAGGTAACAGTTTTACACACCAACAATTAGGAGAAGAGATACCCGTTATGTCTTTGTAATGTACAAACAGGTTGTTTCTCTAGAGCTAAAGAAGAGTACCTTGATCAGTAAGTCCAAGATTTTTTCTGCTGAATCGTTTCTAAAACTTACTAAGACATTTCTAAGGAGGTATTGGATACAGCTCACCTGGAAAGAATGGTCTTGTTGTGGAGGGCGTACTGGTGATGGTGACTTTTTTAGAAGTTGTACAGACATGGTCATGAAACACTCTTGCGAGGCACTGACACGCTCTCCGATTCCTCCCCTGTGGTCACGTAGGTGAGACGGGCATCGGCAAGTCCACGTTAATGGACACTTTATTCAACACCAAGTTTGAAAGTGACCCCGCTACTCACAACGAGCCAGGCGTCCGGTTAAAAGCCAGAAGTTACGAGCTCCAGGAAAGCAACGTCCGGCTGAAATTAACCATCGTGGACACCGTGGGATTTGGAGACCAGATAAATAAAGACGACAGGTATATCTTGGGATTTCGTGGGGGATATAAATGGATGAGCCAATGGCACGACCAGTAAATTCAAATGCTGACTGTTCACTGATGATGGGAGTTGGTCCAACTGTATCGACGAAAAGATGAGA
The DNA here is from genome assembly GCF_964339955.1 of Pipistrellus hanaki. NCBI lineage: Eukaryota > Metazoa > Chordata > Mammalia > Chiroptera > Vespertilionidae > Pipistrellus > Pipistrellus hanaki. Next base: position 165,597,881 of record NC_140503.1, on the reverse strand, counting down.
CATTCTCGTCCTGAGAAATTTTCTTCAGGTCAGAAACAGCCTGTGTGATTGATTCCAGCTAGTGTAAGCGGAAACGGGATGTGTTGGGAGGAATAAGATAACTTGTGGCATTTTTCCAGGAGGACCATGGAGCCAGGTTTGGGGGATTTCCCATCGGGAAAGTCAATCTAAAGGAATAGAAACATGTAACTGCCCCGCAGGACAGTTAGCGGAAACCCCTGCCACCAGCCAGCGGTGACCCTGGGCTAGGTCCCTAGAACCGCCACCAAGTGCGTCCAGATAGCCAGGTGCCTCCACCATCGCCTGCAAGAAGAACCCTTTTCCCTGTGTGACTTCTGCCTTGGGTTGCTCCTAAAAACCCTAAGTGAAGAAAACATTTTTTATGAAAGATCTGTTGGGAAAATCTTAGTGTCTGGCTGACTTTTAAATATCACATTTTATCTCAACAGAAGTTTGAGAAAGTTAAAATAAAACTGTCTCAGGCCCAAAGATGCGTTCAGGAGGGGGGCTTCCAGGGACATTTTTGAGCAGTGACAGCATTATGGGAATAAAACACCACGTCAACAAATGATGGTATGTTTACTTAGAGCTTAGAAACTTCATTAGGTTTTTCCTGTTTGGATTTTTATTCAAAACTATGTATGTTATATACATGTGTTTTGTATAAAGGAACTTGAACTATTTCTTATCTAGAAATGTGCATTGCCTAGATCAGTGGTCGGCAAACTGTAGCTCACGAGCCACCTGTGGCTCTTTGGCCCCTGAGTGTGGCTCTTCCACAAAATACCACGTGCGGGTGCACATGTACAGTGCGATTGAAACTTCGTGGCCCATGTGCAGAAGTCGGTTTTTGGCCTGGGCGAGTGTATTTTGAAGAAGTGGCGTTAGAACACTCAAGGGGCCAAAGAGCCGCATGTGGCTCGTGAGCTGCGGTTTGCTGACTACTGGCCTAGATAGATTGGGGGGGGGGGGAGGGGGAAGGCCGCAAAAGTAGGTTTACAGTTGTTTGTATGGAAAGTAATACAATAATTAATAAATAGTAATATAAGAATTAAGTCTGTTTCGTGTACTCACGACTAAAAACCTACTTTTGCCCACCCTGGATTTTAACTCTCCCTTATCTATATGAGCACCATGATAGTGACAAAGAAATACTTAATTCCTTATATAGCTGAGCTCTATTTTTATCTATAGAGCAATTTAAATGCTCTTCAATAAACATTGTCCGGTAATAACAGGAGAACGTGTTAGACGTAGTGAGAGATGTCATTTTGCTGGTCAAAATGGACTATCTGTACATTGTGTAGGAGTCGGGGACAGCTGAGCTCAGCCCCTGCAGCTGAGCAGTTGCTCTTAACTTACGGCCTCAGTGCCAAGCAATGATGGCGAGGGTACTGCCTGAAGGCTGTTGGTAATGCCAAGTGGAGTGGATGAAGAGAAAACCCTGGTGACCCGATGAAGAGCACAGGTGCATTGTGGGAGCCCAGGAGAGAGCTGGGGCTCCTGGTCACCGAGCAATCCCAGTGCACACTCAGAGCAAGGCGTGTCTCCATCTCCAACCCGCACGGTTTCTCCCTGGGCTTAAAGTGTGTGCACTCCATTGGGAAGGCAGCAACTGGACCTTTTTAGGATCCCCTTCTGCGGGAATAAGACTGTCCTCCAGCATCCAGCTGCTAATATGCCACGTGCTATTCCAGCTCAGCGCCGTGCCTCAGTCCTGCCCCTACGCTTGTGCCCCGCCTCTAACCAGGGACTTTGCCTTAGATGGGTGAGTTTGCACTCACCCGCTCAGACCAGCAAGTGGCCGGTCCTGTGCCGATCCTCATCGCTGCAGTTGGAGGCCTCTTTAAGAAATTATCTGACTCATTTGGGTCAAATAGTAGTCTCCAAGGAGATTTCGAAGAGAGGAAGTGTGATATTAACCTAACCTAGATACCAAATATTTTTTTTCTTCTGAAATTTCTTGATAGCTGTTGCATAACCTCTTTCAGTGGCATTTAGAACTCTGTGCCCCAGAAGGCAGTGTTGACACTATGGACTGTGAGCCCAAATGACTACTGTTTAAAATAGTTGTTCAGATAGGCCCTGCGTCCATCAAAAAATTGGAAGTGGGATACGCATTTTTGCATTGATGTGTAACCGTATGGTAAAGGATGTGCTGTGTCTCTGAACCCATGATTATTTTACCAGTTGGGGATTAGGCAAGCTTTTCTGCCATTGATGCAAGACCTCAAGAATGTCCCAGTTTGTTTATATAGGCTTCGGACATGTCAGCCTTCCTGCAGCATTATCTGCCTGGGACCAGGCTAGCTAGAAGGAGGCAGGAAGAGAGATCTGGTAAGGTTTCCTGTTATGTTTAATAGCACGATTAACTCTTTGTGGATTAAGGACTTCCTTGTTTTGTTGTCTGTGCTCTTCAGTGAAGAAGGAAAGGGGTCTGGAGAAGAAGGAAACCAAATGTTGCTGTAGAGCTGGAAATCGAATAATTAGTCCTTCCTTTGGGACTTGGAGATAGACTGTCAGTGGCTTATTAACTAGAATGATAAACAGCCCTGAAAAGCATGAATGGTTAAAATTCACTTAGAGAGAATCCTCAAACTTATGAAGTCTTCATTAGAGTTATAAAAGTGGAATTGAAGTAGACTGTTTGGTCTTTGATTTCTAATTTTTTTTTTAACATGAAAAAAATTTTAAATATATTTTATTGATTTTTTTACAGAGAGGAAGGGAGAGGGGTAGAGAATTAGAAACATCAATGAGAGAGAAACATTGATTAGCCACCTCCTGCACACCTCCTCCTACTGGTGATGTGCCTGCAACCAAGGTACATGCTCTTGACCAGTATCAAACCTGGGACATTTCAGTCCACAGGCCAATGCTCTATCCACTGAGCCAAACTGGTTAGGGCAAAAATTGTTTTTGTTTTTTTTTAATAATGAAAATTGACTTTGGCTAACAGATAGCAAGATAAAAAAAAAAAAAATACGTGGTAGGTGCCTGGTCATTTATAAAATGGAGAGTCAGCCCTGAATGATGGCATTGGCTATTTTGCAAGAATGATCAGTGGGTGGATAAGAAATTTTGTGTGGACATATAGTCCCTCAGTTTCATAGTCAAACATTTGCCCTTTTATTGTGTTGTTCATGGCTGGAGGAATGTGAAAAAAATGAGTGGTGGGTAAAAGGGAATAGCCCCATGCCATAAAAGGAAATCATGTGAAAATGGAAGGGCTAGATATGATGTGCTCTCCCCGCCCCCCATTTCCTCTGGTTTACATGGCTGCCATCCAGGGACGTTAGCATCGGCCACACTGAATATAAATAGGTGTCCTTTCTATAAGAAGGGAAACTGGCAAAAGGCAAAATAGGGAGTCAGCGTCCTTGTCTTTGTCACTGAAATGCTGGGAAGGGAAGTGGAGAGGAGAGGAGACAGGGCAGAGGATTTGTGTGAAGGGTTGTGAACCAGAGGATCAAGCCACTGGAACTATTTCATCAGCATAATTAAATATTCCACACAGGACTAGTGATTTGGGTAGAGTTCTCCCGGAGTACATTTCTTATTAGATTAGATCAGTGTTTCCCAAACTTTTGACATCTGTGTACCCCTTCTATAATTTTCGTAACGCTGGGTACCCTTCGTACTCATGAGAACATAGAATTAGGCGCAGCTAAGCACGGTGCAGTGCATATCCCCACTGAACTCCGGTGCAACACGTACCCCCACCAAACCCTTCCCGTCCCCCTGGGGGTATGCGTACCACACTTTGGGAAATACTGGGTTAGATCAATACACAAAATAGATGGGCTTTTGTGTGTGGGAGGTAGGAAGGGGAAACCGAGGTTTCCGCCTTGACCAGCGGTGTGGATGGAGGTGCCATCGCTATGCTGGGGGTTGTGGGAAAGTGTGGGCTTGGGGGCAAGATGAAGTGTTTGGTTTTAAATATATTTTTTTATTGATTTTTATACAGAGAGGAAGGGAGAGTTAGAAACATCAATGAGAGAGAGTCATCGATCAGCTGCCTCATGCACACCCCCTACTGGGGATATGCCCGCAACCAAGGTACATGCCCTTGACCGGAATCGAACCCGGGACCCTTCAGTCCCCAAGCCGACGCTCTATCCATTGAGCCAAACCCGTCCCGGCTGAAGTGTTTGGTTTTAGACTCATTTCGCTAGGAGAGCATCTGGAGACATCTAGTAAGCAGTCGGATGGATGGGTCTGATGCTCAGGTGAAGGATTGAGCTGGAAGTGGAGATTTGTGGATCATCATCGGGTGGGTGGCAAGTGAAACAGGAAAAGCTGTGACTTTCCAGGGAGACCATGCAGAGAAAAAGAAGGAGATGGAAAGATTGGCCAGCACTTCGTAATAGGAAGTCAGAGGAGGCCTGAGGTGTAAGAGCACAATAGATTTCCTCAGCTATATTGAATCTAGGGCAGAAAGCTTTCCTCACTTGAAATGGAGAGATGATGGGCCTGACTGGTATGGCTCAGTGATAGAGCATCAACTTATGAACCAGGAGGTCATGGTTTGATTCCAGTCATGGCACATTCCCAGGTTGCAGGCTCAATCTCCAGTGGGGGGGAGGGGCTCATGCAGGAGGCAGCCAATCAATGATTCTCTCCCATCATTGATGATTCTCTTTCTCTCTCCATTTTTTTTTTTTTTTAACATGAAAAATATTTGTGAACCAGAGGATAAAGCCACTGGAACTATTTCATCAGCATAATTAACTCTACCAGACCGCTGATGCTCCAAGATTACGGAACATCAGAATCAAACCAGAGGCTAAAAGGGAAATTAATAGAAAGCAGAACATGCTTGGACAACTGCTGGGGAGGAGGTGCTGAGAAGCAAATCAGGAACTGGGGAACAGCTGCTGTGAGCTGCTTTTCCTCCCCTTGGGGCTGGGAGGGTGCTGGGGGAGGGTCTTGATTCCCCCAACACATGCTCAGTGTCAGGAGACTGGCCTTCATTGGAGGGGCCTGGCCCCTCCCTGACTGGGTATGAGCTCAGTGGCAGAGGGGTTGCCATGGAACCAGGTGAGGGTAAAGTTCTCTTGTTTTTTTTTCCCTTTGTCTTTTAAAAATGTCAGGCAAGCCAAAACCGGTTTGGCTCAGTGGATAGAGCGTCGGGCCTGTGGACTGAAAGGTCCCAGGTTTGATTCCGGTCAAGGGAATATACCTTGGTTGCGGGGCACATCCCCAGTAGGGGGTGTGTAAGAGGCAGCTGATTGATGTTTCTCTCTCATCAATGTTTCTAACTCTCTATCTCTCTCTGCTCCTCTTTGTAAAAAAAAAAAAAATCAATAAAATATATTAAAAGTAAATAAATAAAAATGTTAGGCATGCTATTTCTTTTTTTTTAATATATATTTTATTGATTTTTTTTTTACAGAGAGGAAGGGAGAGGGATAGAGTTAGAAACATCGATGAGAGAGAAACATCAATCCGCTGCCTCCTGCATACCTCCTTACCTGGGATGTGCCTGCAATCAAGGTACATGCCCCTGACTGGAATCGAACCTGGGGACCCCTGAGTCTGCAGGCCTACGCTCCATCCACTGAGCCAAACTGGTTAGGGCGCTATTTCTTATTTGTTGTTTCTTAGATGACAGTGAAATAGTTATATCTTACTTTATGTGCTCATCCTTCACATATATTAGCTCACTTGTTTACCACAGTAGCTTTCCATATAGATACCATTTTTGTCCTGAATTTATCTGTGAGGAAACTAAGACACAGGGAGATTTAGTAACTTTCTCGGAGTCACACAGCTCTAAGTTGTAGAGCCTGACTGTGGTCTGAGGTGGTCTAGCTTGCATCTATGCTTCTAACCACCATCCTATATAACTATTCTGGAATAAAGATGAGGATTACTATTGTTATATAATGCCTGCCTATATTTTAAAATTGAAAAACGTAGAAGACTTATCCCTTGCTCATCCTTTTCATTGGAATCTTGCTTGCCATGATTGAGAACCTTGTGCTTATTGCTGAGGCACATTCCATTTCTTTTTTTTTTTTTTTTTTTTTTTTAGCCTCTAGAGACTTGTCTGCTTAAAATGAACCAAGGATTTTGTGATAAGTTTCAAAAAAAAATGTCATCGTAAAGCTTTTTATTTGACGGTTTTGGTTTGAGTCATAAATTTGTTTGGTTTCTCTATTTCATTTTTATTTTGTTTTTGTTTTTGTTTTTCACTTATGGTGTCTGATGTCAACTACATTTTAAAAGATTTGTAGTTCCCTTTCAGGGGTTTCAGTTAATTTATAGTCCTGGGGTTTAGTGTTGGAAGGCTTTTATATTTCTTAAAGTTTAAATCATTCCTCAGCACCATAGTAAGTTGGGGAGAATCAACCTTTTGTATTCCCAATAGGCTGGTCTCATTGCTGCTGACCAACCTCTCCTGAGCAGCTAGTCCCCTGGGACCCGGGAGAGTTCATGGCTTATCCAGTGACCTGTACACCACCTGATGTGCTTTTAATGGTGTGTTTATGGTCAGGTCATCGAACCATACATAATCACCCAGAAAAGATTTGAATTATAACTTGGTGAGCAGAGGGTTATAAAATGCATCTTCAAGTCATAACATTTAGAGTTGGAAAGGACCTAGAAGATCACAGTGGTCCAGGCATTTCGGTTTATAGCTGAAATCCTGGCATGTGCACAGGGCTTTCTGGGCGCACAGAGGACGCCTAACCTCTGGAGGAGCAGGCAGGGGACCAGGCCAGGGCTCCCAATAGGAGGCCATACCCTGAAGTCACAGACCAGTTTTAGTTTGTGCACCAGAGCCAGTCTGTTGGTGCAGGCCGTCAGCATCACTTTGTTGGGACAGACTTGCAGGCTCAGTTTTGCCCCAAGAGGAAAGAATGCCACCGCCTCTTAGCAGTCTCTTCAAGGGTTCCATGGGGGAGTCGACCGCAGGCTACACTTGTTTATCCTCTGTTTCAGAGAATGACTGTTCGGCAGGACAGTGATGGGAAGGAGACTGTCCCAGATAGAAGAGCTCGTGTGAGCCAAGGCGGGAAGGCAGAGCTTGGTGTGCGTGGCTCGGCCAGAAACAATGAGCCGGGATGGTGTGGGACCCAAGACAGACAGAAGGCCCCGGATGCAGGGGAGTGGGCTTTAGCTCTCGGGCCAGGGGAACCGTAGACATTCCTGGAGCACTGTACCATGCTGAACTGCCAGAGGGTCTCGACTAGAAGCGTGCTGATGGGAAGTGTGCTTTAGAGAGCGTTCTTCTGCATTCCAGCTACAAGCCCATCGTGGAGTACATCGATGCCCAGTTTGAGGCCTACTTACAGGAGGAACTGAAGATCAAACGGTCTCTCTTCAACTACCACGACACCAGGATTCACGCGTGCCTCTACTTCATCGCCCCGACTGGGCACTCCCTGAAGTCCCTGGACCTGGTCACCATGAAGAAGCTGGACAGTAAGGTACTCACCGCCCGTCTGCTCCCCGCCACGCTCCTGTCTGCTCACCTTTGTTCCAAGGCCCCACGTTATTCTCTGCTTTCAGTGTAAATGTTTTTTGTTTTGTTGCAAAACAAACAAACAAACAAAAAAAAAAACAACACGTTTTTTAGAACAGTTATGGGTTCATAGCAAAATTAAGAGGGAGGGACAGAGATTTCTCACATACCCCCGCCCCCTGCCCCATGCCCAGTCCCCCCCCATTACCAGCGTCCTCGTTCAGAGTGGTACATTTGTTACAATTGAAAGTCCCTAGTTTACATTAAGGTTCCCTCTTGGTGTACATTCTGTGGGTTTGAACAAATGTGTAATGACATGTGTCCATCATTATAGTATCAGACACCGTAGTTTTATGGCCCTGAAAACCCCCATGCTCTGCCTGTTCTTCCCCCAACCCCATCATTTGTGTTTTCTGGTTTATAGAACCATAGGGTTGAGCAACTTGAGAAAAATGCTTCAAAACTTCTCTGGATGTTAGGAGAAAACAAAAAAAACAAAGCCATGTAGCTTTGTTACAAAGTATTTTTAGGTTTTTTTTTCTTATTTTTTAAATAGTTTATTGATTGATTGATTTGATTTGATTTTTTAGAGAGAAAGAGAAAGAGAAACATCAACGAGAGAGAAACATCCATCTATTGACTGCCTCCTGCAAGCCCCCTACTGGGCTTTGAGCCTGCAACCTGGGCATGTGTCCTGAACAGGAGTCGAACCGGCAACCTCCCGGTACACAGGACAACACCCAACCATATAAGCCACACTGGCCAGGGCTATTTTTGGTTCTTATATTAGCATCAGTGTATGGTCTGGTGAGTTGGGAAATTACTTAGTGGAGACAGGGAAATGGTCACAAGAGGGGTTACATTTAGCGAGATTGAAGCATAAACTTACCATTTCTTGGTTTTCTTAAAAACTTTCACTAAGTCTCTTAAAAGGTGTGGCTTTAATGTGAAGTTTAGAATGAAAAAAAAAGTTAATGTTTTATCTATGTGATAACAGTCCATCTTAGATTTTGAAGCTGACTGCACCCATGAGTTGAAAACAAGTAAAGTCCTGGTTTCAGTTTGACCCCTGAGCTTTCCACGTTGATAACCTCTCTTTTCCACAGCATTTGAAGGAAGGAGCTGATCTGCGTTTCAGTTCATTTAATTTCACATTTTGAGGTAAATGGAAGATAGTCGATTTCTGAAATAAATCAGCAGCAGATGAGAATAACCACAAAACGAAGCTATGGTATTTTCTCCTAAATTCTCACTTCCTCTTGAGTTCCATACAAAGTCTTGTCATTCTTAGGCGGTTTTGTTGGGTGTTACTTTATTTTATCTTTGTCCAGACAACTCTTGTGTGAAGATGCTTTCTCTCCAGGGGGACATAACAGAGAGAACGCTGGAAGGCAGCCTGTCCCCGTGGCTCCGGGTAGATGGCCCTCAGGGGGCCTGCAGTGGCTGGACTCAGGGCCAACGCCTCAGGCGCCCAGCACTGGCTCACAGGAGAACACCCCAGCAGCCTGGAAGGGTGACTGCAGCTGGAGTGCTGCTGGAGGGTAAACAGAAACCCTTCCTCACATCTGCACCGAGGTGGGGGGACCCGCCCAGAGAGGCTGTTCCCTGCCATCCAGCCTGGAAAGCGGGCGGGGAAGAGCCGAGAGGCAGATGGCTGTGGATAGACCAGGCAGGGCTAATGCTCATATCCAAGAGGAGAATGTTGAGTGGAGTTGATTTTAATTTTTTAAAATATATTTTGTTGATTTTTTACAGAGAAGAAGAGAGAGGGATAGTTAGAAACATCCATGAGAGAGAAACATCGATCAGTTGCCTCTTGCACACCCCCTACTGGGGATGTGCCCGCAACAGAGGTACATGCCCTTGACCGAATCGAACCCGGGACCCTTCAGTCCAAAGGCCGACACTCTATCCACTGAGCCACACCAGCTTCAGCAGTAGAGTTGATTTTAAAAGGAAAAACAAACAGCTGACAAAGGAAAAGTCACCACAAAGCAGGTTATACTGCTTTCAGAGAACTGGAGTAGTTAGTACTAAGGGGCATCTGAACAAAACAAAAAACAAAACAAAACAAAACATATTGTCAGCGGTTTGTTTATACAAGTCAAGTGGAGAGCTAAGGTCAAACTGAAACTAGGTATGGTAGTTTCTGCAAAGATTTGCAAGGGACTGATCTACCTTTCAGTTCATTAAATTTTTCATTTTGAGGTAAATGGAAGGTAATAGATTTCTGAAATAAATCAGCAGCACATGAGGACAACCACAGAACAAAGCTGTGGCATTTTCTCTTATATCCAAACCTCCTTTTGAGTTCAATACCAAGTCTTACCAAACTCCAACTAAGACCAGGATAATTTCAGAAAAGGTTTGCAAGTCCCTGAGGATGAGGACAAAGACACCTGAAGTCTAAATTGCCTGGTTTGTCTGTCTACTCTGACCCTATTGGCCCAACACCAGTGGCCTCTGACGTTTTGTCTGTGTGGATATTACCTGAATAGTCAGTGTGTACCAGCCCGAGTGAGAGCTGTTCCTTAGGTCCCGATCCCAATGTCCCACCATTTCTCTCCCCTCTCCTCCCCTATCCCTCCGCCCACCGGTCAGGGGTGTGATTTTGTTCTTAGTCTGCCACTTTGCCACTTGCTGGGGGAAGCCCAAGCGTGATGAGATTGGGAGTTGGTCGAGGAGCAGGGTTTTCTATCCACATGTCGTCTCATTCTGGTTTATCAAGGATTTTTTTATTTGGCTCTTGGGATAAGAGGAGAATCAAAGGAATGCAGATGTGACCTGGAAAGCCTCCCTAGATAGAGCCTCTCCTCTGGCCAGGCCACTTTCTCTGGAGCCCGGCCCTTTTCTCCTGAGCTGGTGGAGAGCAGGGTCGCAGGTACCGGATGGCAGCAGCAGCATCTTATTGGAGCCTCAGTACCTGCCAGGGAGCGGAGGAAAGTAAATCTTAAAGGTGAATTGTTAAGACTGTGTGCTGTGGACAGCGCTGACAGAAGCTGGGAGACGCACCTCAGGGTCCGGGGCTAGCCGTGCAGGACACTAGGCTGTCTTCGGGGCTTTCTGCTGTCACATCCCCTGGCCCAGGTCACTGATACTGAAAGCAAGCTCGGCCTCGGGCATAGGTCTCCTTCTGGCCTGGAGAACTGGTTGGTGTGATTTTGAAAAGTTTAAAAGTAGGCGAAACCATGTTTGTTTTGGTAAATACTTAGGTGCTCCCCTCAGGTTATCAGAAGGACAAAAGGATGTTTCCTGCATAGAGCTGACTGTTCCACTGTTCTAACGAACGAAAACTTTACACTGCCAGGAATGAACGTGCAAAAATCAGCTTCCCAAGGAGCAGGAGGGGTCTCAAAGGAGTGGCTGGTTATTCCAAGGATAGGCTTCTTTGTTATCGCCTATTCTCACAGAGTAACTTCCTTTTACTCTGTGCTGAAGGAAATGGCAAGCAGGCTTCCAGCGCCGAGGGGGGAGTGAGAGTGTTCGCAGGTGGAACTAAAAAATCATCCTATATCTTCTTAATTTTGCACCTATGTCAGAGGATCTATTCTTTAAGTGAAGTTTTAACGTTTTCACTTATCTATTTCCTATTTTTTTTTATTCATTTGTCTGTTTTTCTTACGTTGGAATTATATCTGCTTTATAGGTGAACATCATCCCAATAATTGCAAAAGCTGACACCATCGCCAAGAACGAATTACACAAATTCAAGAGTAAGATCATGAGTGAACTGGTCAGCAATGGAGTCCAGATATACCAGTTCCCCACGGACGAAGAAACGGTGGCAGAGATCAACGCGACAATGAGTGTAAGTCCTCTAGGGAGAAAGGACCGAGCAGTGATTTTCCAGAGGCTTTTCTTCGTATTAGCATGGGAGAGCCACTAGGACCTACACTGGAATTTGATGTCTTCGGTGTGGCCCAGCTCTGCCTCCAGTTCAAGTCATGTAGCCACTGTGCCACTCAGTTTTCCCATCTGTCTAATGGGAGCATTAAGCAAGGTGACCGCACATCTCCTCCCCACAGTTACAGTGTCTACAGCGGACCTTGGAGGGGGTGCCAGCCCAGCACCATTTGGCACGGAGCAGCGTGAGGGAAGTAGATCTCTGCCCGCTGGTGCCAGGGTTGGCAGGAACATGGCCACTGCCCCACTTCGCTTCTGAGATCGGTTCCTGCCTTTCCCCCTTCTCAGAGTCAGTCTGAAATCCAACGAGTATGTGACATTCATAAAACATTCCAACTTGGATGTGCACCTAGTTACTCCTAACAAACTTAAAGGTTTTTTAAGTATAAAATAAATACCCAAAAGATCATTCTTCCTTAACACTTGCACCCACATTGACAAAACTGGTTCTTCTTCTTCTTCTTCTTCTTTTTTTTTTTTTTTTGAAGATTTGGGTTTGCAGGAAAGTGAAATTCCATTTCTGGATTCCTCGAGCCCCATTTCAAATGCTCAGGGGCCACATAGATTAGCAGCCACTGTATTGGACAGCTTGTGTCTAAAGCTTTCTGTGTAGTTGCAAAGACCCAGGCAGTTTACCCATGGATCTAGCTCAGATCAAATATCCCGAATGGGTGTGGCTGGGTAGGATACACACACACACACACACACACACACACACACACACACACACACACACACACACACCCCTCCCGGCTTCTGCCCCTGAGCAGAGGCCTGCAGCAGCGGGGAGAGTACAGAGGCAGGTGGGAAGCCAGCCTTCGTGGAGCTGGGGAGGATTACTGCAGCAGGTCCTTGAATAACGGCACTTTGTTCACCGTCGCTTCCTTACAACTTCGATGCGTGAAGGAAAAATTGTCTCCTGACCAGGCCCACTGTCCCTGTGGTGTTGTCACGTTCTCCCCATATCTGCGTGGGTTTTCTCTGGATACTCTGTGCTCCCCCACATCCTCTATGTGCATGTTGGATGAACCACGTGTATCTAATTGTCCCAGTTCAAGTGTGGGTGTGGGTGTGGGTGTGGGTGTGTGTGTGTGGGGGTGGGCGTGGGTGTGAGTGTGAGTGCGAGGGCACCCTGTGGTGGAAGAGCGGGCGTCCTGTCCAGGGAGGGTCCCCTCTGGTGCTCTGAGCTTCCGGGAGAGGCCCTGGCCAGCATGTTGGGAAATAGTGATCTTACTTGTTCTTATTAATCTTCCTTCACTGTATGTGTAGCTCACATGCGTTTCCATGTGCAGAAGTATATGGGTCTTTATATAATTTTGGTGATGTTTTTGTGACCAGCAGTATGCCATAGGAACTTAACTCTTGTTGTTGTCAATTAGACTCTGGTAAAACTATCTCTTTTTATGGTCGTTTCACTTAAGGTTGCAGCTTCCAAGAGGACTCATTGTGCTCTCCATCCTTGTGTTGTTGGCAGGTCCACCTGCCATTTGCCGTGGTCGGCAGCACCGAAGAGGTGAAGATCGGCAACAAGATGGCCAAGGCCAGGCAGTACCCGTGGGGCGTGGTGCAGGGTATGTGTGTGGCAGGAAGGGATTCTTCACATTTAGCCCATGAATGGACCACGTTCCTCCCTCCCCACCGTTTTGGAGGGGCTCCTTAACCGTGGGCAGGTGGAAGGGAGTGGCAGGGTTGTACACCTGCAGTTGTGGAGGTGAGAAAGAACAGGGACCAGGTAGGACGATGGTGACAGGGGAGAGAAGTGGCTGCAAAGCCCTACTGCCAATGAGGCAGCCCCTAAAAAATGGCGTGTGGGAAATTCAGTATAAATTCCTGATAGGAGAGTTCCTCCCTAGGAGTCTGAACCATTGTCATCAGTAAAGTATAAGAAAGCTGCAAAGAGCTTCTTGCAAACAAGAGAATACTTATCTCTCCATACTTGTTCATCTCTGGGAACATTGTCCTCCAATTGAATGTTATTTCAGGCTCAGCCACCATGGCTCAGTGGTTGAGCGTCGACCTATGAACCTGGGGGTCATGATTCGAGTCCCTGTCAGAGCACATCCCTCGGCATGGAGGAGACAGCTGATCTATGATTCTCTCTCATCGATGTTTCTGTCTCTCTTTTCCTCTCCCTTCCTCTCTGAAATCAATAAAATTTATTTTGAAAAAATAATAAATGTTATCTCAGTAAATATCTGAGAATTAAGAGGATGTCTGGCCTATATTTGGCGCTGGGAACCATGACCACAGTCTCTAACCTGAAGAAGCTTCCCAGACGCCACCTTATGGGCAAGGACGGTGTCACCTGCCCTTGCCGAGTGTTCTGACCGGGTGTCCAACGCTGTAGATTAGCACGATGGCTCCAGAAAGGTCTTCATTGGTTTGAGATCTGTGCATCCTCCTTTTCCTTTGTTCAGAATAAAGGCAATAGTCTGTGAGAAGAAACAGTGCCTTTGAGATCCTAGGAAAATTGTAATTTTTATGAATCTTATCAATTACTCTACCACGAGAAAATTTTCTTCATAGTGTTATTGATAAATTAAAGGAGATGGTATATAAAAAAATCCTTGTCTAGCTCCAGACAGCAGGAAGAAATAGGCCTGTCTTTTTCTTTTATTATATATTTGAGGCCCAGTGCACAAATTCATGCACAGGTGGGGTCCCTCGGCCTGGCAGGCGATCCAGGGCTGTATCACCCAGTCCCATTCAGGGCAGGCCAGTGCAGGGGAGGGACCATCAGAGGTTGGCCAGCCGTGGGAGGCTGGCTGTGGGAGCTCACTGACTACCAGGGGGCACCTGCATTGAGTGCCTGCCCCCAGGTGGTCCGTGTGGGTCATAGCAACCATTCGGTCATGTAGGCTTTTCTATATATAGATTTTTATTGATTTCAGAGAGGAAGGGAAAGAAAGATAGAAATAACAGTGATGCCCGAAACTGGTTTGGCTCAGTGGATAGAGCGTCGGCCTGCGGACTGGAAGGTCCCAGGTTCGATTCCAGTCAAGGGCATGTGCCTTGGTTGCGGGCACATCCCCAGTAGGAGGTGTGCAGGAGGCAGCTGATCAATGCTTCTCTCTCATCGATGTTTCTAGCTCTCTATTCCTCTCCCTTCCTCTCTGTAAAAGATCAATAAAATATATATTTTTTTTAAAAAAAGAAAAAGAATTATCAGTGATATAGAGCATCATTGATCTGTTGTCTCCTGCACACCCTCTGCTGGGGATCTAGCTGGCAATCCAAGCATGTGCCCTGACTGGCAATCAAACCATGACCTTTTGATTCATATGTGGATGCCCCACCACTGAGCCACACCTGCCGGGGTAGGCCTGACGTCATGGTGTTTGAATGTAGACTCTGCTTCCTCTGTGTGAGCTAATCCATGCTTCTGTGTCTGCAAAGCAGGAGTCATTAGGAAGAGTAAAGACAGTATTTGTCTGTCTCCTCCCACAGTGCCCGGCTCTGGGCAGGCACTTGGCAGTCACTCCTGTCACCAATATTCTGGTCAAAGTCAGAAACGTGGTCTTCGTTGGGAAGGGAGGTGGATCCAGTAGAGCAGTGTTTCCCAACCTTCTCTCATGATGAGAATCACCTGGTGGAGTTGTTAAAACACAGATTCCTGAATCCCAACTAAGAAGTGCTAAACTAGAATTTTTGAGGACATATAGGTAAAATTGCATACCTAACTTAGTGCTCTGTATATAACATCTGTGTTAGAGCACTAGTTAGGTATACAATTTTACCTATATGTTCCCAAAAATTCTAGTTTAGCACTTCTTAGTTGGGATTCAGGAATCTGTGTTTTAACAACTCCACCAGGTGATTCTCATCATGAGAGAAGGTTGGGAAACACTGCAGTAGAGCATTCTCCGGTGGCTTTGAGCGATTTCAGGAGCGGTGGTCACAATATCTTGGAACCGTCCCCTCTGATTTTCGGAGACTGACAGCAGCCCCGCCCTCCGCCTCCCCTCCCCCGTCTCTTGCAGTGGAGAATGAAAACCACTGTGATTTTGTGAAGCTGCGGGAGATGCTGATCCGCGTGAACATGGAAGACTTGCGGGAACAGACTCACACCCGCCACTATGAGCTGTACCGGCGCTGTAAGCTGGAGGAGATGGGGTTCAAGGACACGGACCCCGACAGCAAGCCCTTCAGGTATGCGGCCCCCGGGCAGTCCGGGGTTCCGGGACAGTGGGGAAGGCGGGGCGTTGTGAGTCGCGGGAGTGCTTGTTGGAGTGAACTGTCGGAGGAAAGCACCTGGTGGGGCAGGTAATCTCCTGTTGCCAGGCGCGGTGACAACCACTTTATCGGGATTGTCTTCCAGAGGTGTGGTTGATGTCCTTGTCATCATCCTCGCTTGACGGAGGAGGAAGCTAAGGCGCTGGAGTGTAAACCACCAGCCCGAGGTCCTACAAGTAGGAAGTGACGAGGGGGGAGTTTTTTTGTTTTTTAGTATTTTTTATTGAGGTTTTACGGAGAGAAAGAGAGAGGGATAGAGAGCTAGAAACATTGATGAGAGAGAATCATCGATCAGCTGTCTTGCACACCCCCTACTGGGGATGTGCCCGCAACCAAGGTATAATACATGCCCTTGACTGGAATCGAACCTGGGATTCCTCAGTCCTCAGGCCGACGCTCTATCCACTGAGCCAAACCAGTTTTGGCAAGAGGGGAAGTTTTGAACCCATGCTCTTCATCATTACTCGCAGAGGCACAGAGCTTGGCCCAGGCATTTACAAAGGCGCAGCTGCACCTTACGTCTGCCTCACTCATTTGTGCCAGATCGGTGTGACTTCCCCAGGCTTGCTCTTTCAGAAGTGCTCCACTAGCTTCCGGTGGTTTGATGCAGTTCTGACAACAAATGAGTAGGAAAGGGGATAACTGATAGAAAATGGCTTACAGTCTACAAATTTGATGGATAGAGATGAAGAGGCAACATGTGAAGGGGGAAATATGGAAATGAATGCGTAATTAGTGGCTTAGCAAAGGCCCACGCCTTGTCAGAGCCACATGGAGAGGGGCCTCCCGGGGAGGGTGCCGGGCCTGGTGAAGGGAGGGAGGGGGCCTGCCACGCCAGGCTCGCAGGAAAGGATTGCTTTGTCCACACTGAGCCCTCACAATTTCTTCATGTGGATGTGCCATGTATTTGGGCTCGGTGTCTTTACTGAGGGGAGAGGGGGGTGTGGCAAAGGTCCTCAGGAAAGACTATCTTCCTCCTCCTTTATGGCTACTGTAACTCAGACTCTGATACCTGGGAGCTGGCTGGCCACAGTGCCCGCGGCAGCCTGTGTGCGGGCAGCAGACTCCATGCCCCCAGATCTGAGCTGCCCTAGGGTGGTGGTTTTTTTTGGATTTGCTATAGAGGCAGTTTGGAAACTAGGGAGACGTAGCAATAGCACCTTATAAACTCCAGCAAATGCCTCTCTGTTTGTACGGGTGCGAATGTGGGATTTCTTAAGCTGTGTTACCGAAGGTAATATTTCTGTAAATATATTTGTTCTGACTTAGAGATCAAGCTGAGGCATGGCATTCGATTTAAACTATTGGGCTCCACGTTCTGGGGGAGACGGTCAGGGGGAGGATATGGTTTAAAATAAAAATAGGACTCCTCCCTGCTCTATTGTGATTGGTAATTAAACTTTAAAAGTAATAATTTTGTGAAATGTCTTTAGGTGTCCTAGTGGCTCTTGAGATAGTTCGCTGAGTCTGTTTTCTAAACAGGACGGGAGGGGAATGAGGGGGGAGGGTAATATTCGTTAAGCACTGAGTGCTTTACTCACTTTGCCCCCATTCATTCCCAGAGTCCTATCCCCGGAAGGTAAGTCCTGCTCCATCCACCCACATCTTCTACACTGAGGCTCAGAGGCTGTGCCCTTCCCTAGAATTGCCAGTCCCACGCTATGGCCAGAATCCAAGCTTTGATCTGTCTGGCCCTAGTCCCCATGCATTTCTCTCCCTACACACACCACCTCTCTCTCCGAAAAGTCTTAATCGTGTCTTTGGGGTCTACCTGGTGAGCTGATCTGGAATATACCAGCCAGCCCAGCCCAGGCTTTCTGTGTATGAACATGTGGGTAAAACTTGGCCAGTGGGAGACAGCCTGCTAGTGCTGCCCTGTGCTACCACTGGGCACTTCCTATGGGCTCACCCTTGTTCTTGATGCACTTGTCTTTCTGATCACCGCTAGAGAGAAGATGTGCCCTTTTCCATGTCTTTGACATGGTCAGTGGCAGCCTTTTCTAATTTTTGGAAGACGGTGGGTAGAAACTCTATGAACTGAAGTTTCTTATGCAATTTTATGACATTGTCCCTGTTTGTGTCTTTTGAATAGTCTTCAGGAGACATACGAAGCGAAAAGGAATGAGTTTCTGGGAGAACTTCAGAAGAAAGAAGAAGAAATGAGACAAATGTTTGTTATGAGAGTGAAGGAGAAAGAAGCTGAGCTTAAAGAGGCAGAGAAAGAGGTAAGCCATTTACCTGTCCTTTTTCAAGGGAGAGAAATAAGCAAGGTGCTTTATTAATCCTTTACGTTAAGTATTAATACCTTCTACAAACATTTTATCGCTTGCATGGCAAACTATCCTAGCGAGAAAAGCAGGCGAGATATTCTCATCCCCATTTTACAGATGGTAAAACTGAGTTATAAAGGTTAAGCAATTTATGCAGTCATACACCTAGTTTATAGCAAAGCTGAAACTAAAACTCAATCTCAGGTCTCCAGACCTGGTCCCATTTTCTTTGTACCTCTGTATTTCCTCTGTATTGAAATAAGAGATTTCAGATTCTGTGGTTGTTATTATGTTTATTCTATCAGCCAATTCAGTTAGCTAAACAGTGGATGGCTCTTCAGCACTGATAGGTGATGGTCTCTATATACCAAGTATGTCGAACTCGAGGCATGTGGCCCGCCGGCCACGAGTTTGACATGCTTGCCACTCTGCTCATGCTTCCCTTCGTGGGCGTGAGCTCTCTGCGCCAACATCCCTTTGGCTTGTCTCCTTCCCCAGGACCAGGCCAATGAACTGCTTCCTAGAAGCTCCCATGGATTTCTGCAATAACACTCATCCCAGAGGGAGAGTTAGAGAGAGAGAGGACACTCATCCTATTGAGAGAGAGAAAGAGACAGAAATATGTTTGCCCCCATGAGTATCTCAAGTGCTTGGCTGATAGTGCAATACATTGACAAATAAAGCTGTGTAATTTCCCCTTTTTAATTGATCCTGATAAAGACAACTGAAACTTAGAGCCCTAGATGGTTTGGCTCAGTGGACAGCGTGTCAGCCTGCGTTCTGTAGAGTCCCAGGTTTGATTCCAGTCAAGGGCACATGCTTGGGTTGTGGGTCCGATCCCCAGTGCCAGGTGTGTACGAGTTAGCCAATCAATGATTCTCTCTCATCATTGATGTTTCTGCCTCTCCCTCCCTCTCTCTTTCTTTGAAGTCAATAAAAATATATTTTTAAAAGAAGACAATTGAAACTTAGAGATTAAGAACTACTCTTCCCACTAGGGTGAGTTTCTTATTCGGAGCATGGATAATTTTTCTCCCTTATGCTCTTTATAATAAATATGTATCATCAGAAAACTAGAGCCCCGGTACACGAAATGCATGCACTGGCAGGAAGGGGGTCCCCTCAGCCTGGCCTGCGGCCTCTTATAGTCCAGGGCCCCTTAGGGGATATGCGACTGATGGCTTAGGCCTGCTCCCATGGGGAATGGGCCTAAGCCAGCAGTTAGACCACCCTCTCGTAGTTTGTTCCCCTTGCTCCTTATCACCCACCTGTTCACTGCTCCTTTCCGCTCATCTAGCTGCCACGGAGGCGGGAGAGGCTCCCACCACCACTACTGCGCTCACCAGCCATGTACCCGGCTTGTGACTGAGCTGCGCTCGCCTTTGGGAGCGCACTGACCACCAGGGGGCAGCTCCTGTGTTGAGCATCTGCCCCCTGGTGGTCAGTGCACATCATAGCGGCCGGCCGGTTGTTCTGCAGTCACAGTCGCTTAGGCTTTTATAACATAGAAGTGTGCAAGCGTCCCCTTTAGCTCCACAGGGTCCACGTGTCAAAGGAGAACAGGGCTCCACAGGGTGCCTTCCTGCCTCCACATGGCTCTTCCCGGAGCCCTGGCCGCCGCTGCGCTTCTGTAGTTAGAGCACAGACAGCAACGTGGCGCAGGCCTTGTTCTGAGCGGGTCCGAGTCACCTCACTCCTGTCTGCTGGCTATTCCCTTCACCACGCTTGTCCCGCCCTCTCCAGCTCCACGAGAAGTTCGACCTCCTGAAGCGGACACACCAGGAAGAGAAGAAGAAGGTGGAAGACAAGAAGAAGGAGCTGGAGGAGGAGGTGAACAACTTCCAGAAGAAGAAGGCGGCTGCCCAGCTGCTGCAGACCCAGGCCCAGCAGTCTGGGGCCCAGCAGACCAAGAAGGACAAGGATAAGAAAAAGTAAGCAGGTGTCCCCCCCGGTGCCGGGGCCCTCTAACCGTTCATTCCTCTTGCATGTCTCCACTTTCCCCATTTCCAGACTGGAAACTGGTCTGTTGCCAGGAAGATCCAAGCAAGTGTTTTCTCTACCGTGCAGGGAAGAAGACACGGGTTTTTAAAGTATGTCTGAAGGGTACACAAACATTGCTTTACGAGGCTTGGCCGCATGGCCAAGCAGTCAGGACTGGACTCACTTTTGCCTCCAGTCTCGTCTTCTGCACCAACACTAGGACTTTGGGGAAGACGGTTTCTTTCTCTCCCGACCCTTCGGAGACGGTCCACGTGACTCCCTGTAAGGAGCATCCCAAAGTTGCGATGGTTACAGCTATTTTTCTAGTCCGCATTGTTAGGCTTGATAAGCCGGTCATTGATCCCCAAAGGAAAGATTTGGAAGAACTACTAGTGGCCACTAGTTTTCCTCTAAATTCAACAAGATGATAAGTTGTTTTACTGCAAAAATGGGGTCACAATCCCATCCAGTTAAGACCACCCGCAACAACCCTCAAGACACGCCTGTACCCACGCCCAGAAAAAACATTTTTAAACGTGGCTTTGGTTTAATGAGCCAAAGGGTCAGAGCCTGCTCTCGTGTTGGTCACTTCCCATGATGCTCCAGGGGCAGCTCCCGTAGCCTCTGGAGCTCAGGGCCTGCCTTGTCATTCTCCGGTGATTTGAAGTTCATGTCAAATCCCTTAAAGACCAGGCAGTGCAGTTTAAGGCATTAGCTGCTGGTTTGACGGGAGGCTCGGGGTCAGTGAGAGGCCTGGAAGAGCTGTATGCGGCTGGATGGCCACCTGGACGCTGCCCTTTGTAGCTACACACACCACAGGGCAGCACTAGGACCACTCGGAATGTGCTTAGGGTTCTTGCTCTCCATCCTGACTCCCTAACATTCTAAGGGAGAAGCTGACAAGTAAACCATAAAAGTGGTGGCACTCGAGCGGGCAAAGACCCTTTTTTTAGATGTGGAAGACAGGATTGAGTCTGCACAGGAACTGAGACCTGCCCTAGGGACTGACTGGTCACCGTGTCTTGGTGAACAGACTCCCCTTGAGGAATCGTGTCGCGGAGCCCGTGGTAGAAATTGAAACACTGCTCCCGTGACCCACGGAGGGTGCTTTCCGTTGTCCTCTGCACACGGGACAGGCTCGGAGGCAGCAGAGAGTGCGTGCGGAGGGCAAGGGGCAGGCACGTTTCTAAGCCACAGACAGGCGTCAGGGTAGGGAAGGGAGGTGTGATTTTAACGGGGTTGGTGCAGACCCAAGTGATGAGAGGATTTCAAGGGCCGAAAACTTAGTTATGCTAGGTGAGTTCTGGCTAACGATGGCCTCGAACATAATCTAGCTCAGGAAGGCTCTTTGTGGCTACACACGCCACAGGGCGTCGGCCCCTGGCGGTGACATTCCCGGGCAGAGCCAGCTCAGCAGCTGTGGTGGTGGAGACAAACGGAAAGCCATCGGACAGCAGACCTTTGTTGATCCACTCACCCGAGACAGAGATAGGTATAGGGGTGAATGTGTGTGTGTGTGTGTGTGTGTGTGTGTGTCTATAGGCATGAATGAAACGGGAAAAGCTGCTGACTCACAGCTTAGGAAACCCAAAGCTAAGTCTTTCTTATCCTGAAGCACTCATGTATGTAAAAGTATATATTTTAGAACTAAAAGTGTTTATAAAAGACCAGCAATGTTATAAGGATATTTCACATTTACTGGATGTGCCTTCAAGCAATAAAAATTCCAAGAGCTAATGGGTATCGTGCCTCCATTAAAAAAAAAAAAATCTGTCCCGGGACAGACTTCCCAGCACAGGGAGGCTTTTCCTCGCCCTGCTCAGCATGGCAGATTCTTTTCTTCCCATCCCTGGACCTGAGCGATGTCTGAAGCTCCCCATGTGTGTGTACATGTGTGAAGTATGTGTGAATTCTACTTCAGCCTTATTTACAGATTCCCATGTAGTATTCGTGGAATCGGGCTTCATTTGGGGCGCAGGAATCACCAGGTTTTGTGCCTGACAACGGCACGTATTTTTCGGAAACGTCTAGGGTTTCCACCCTTGTCCACACTTGGCCCTTTGAGCAGTGAGATGCACTGCCCGTTGGAGTTTTGACGTCTAAAATTAAACAAAACAAAAACAAAAGGAGCACCGCTCCCCCGACTGCCAGTGGAGAGTGCTGAGGAGGGAGGACCACAGGCAGACAGTAGCCGGGGTGCCCAGAGCAGCACTAAGGTAAACGGAGGACTCTCTCCTCCCTGCGCTGCCACGGGAGAGGCTGAGTCCCCGCGCAGCCCCTTGGCGCGGGCCTGGCTCCAGGGAGAGAGCCACAGGAGAGATGCTTAGTTACCCACCTGCCATGTTCCCACCTCAGAGCCTGACTCAGTTTCTAATAGTTCTATATTCTTTTTTTTTTTGTCTTTCTATTTTAATGACGCGCTCCCTTTCTAATGTAGGTAAGGCTTTATACTTCTCCTTGACCTGTAGTGGCATGAGATCATATAACATTTCCTAAGATTTACAGACAAAGTAGAACTAACCCTGGCACTGCCATTAGCTGGACCCCACCTCCCGCCATCTCTGGCCACCAAGTCCCTGTCCTTGTCTGCGGCCACCCCGCAGAGCGGGGACTGCCGACGGTAAGTGGTCCAGCCGACAGGGTTCATCTTCTCGGAGACGTTTGCACAGCGGCTGGCAGCCATCAGCCGGCTACAATACATTCAAAATAAGTTTTAAAATTCATCATTTTAAAACTGTACCTGGCTGGCATCGGGTAACTCTTAAGTTTATACAATCATCCACTCACTTTTTATTTATTTTTTTATTGATCCTTGCTAAGGAATGACGTTGCATGGTTTGGGCTTGCCTCCAGTGAGACGTGTGGGTCTGGGACTTGGCACTGCCTTGAGCCTGTAAGAGGGGAAGGCTCCTGGCGTTGCTCTGGCTGTGACCACATGATGGTTGTCCCTCCTCGTTTCCTTCCCCAGCGGATTAATAGCATGCCCTCCATCCACCGTATCGCAGCCCCCAAGTTAACTATTCAGAGTCATTTATAGCATTTTTATTCTCTTACTCCAGGAGCTCAGAAATGGAAGAGGCGACTCCTCTTTAATACAGAGGTGATACCCAGACCTAACACAGTAGATAATGGTTTTGTGTTATTGGGCAAAATGAAAATAGAACCGTAAATCCTCCCATGAGAACATGCAGTGGTTTCCCGGAGCCACCTGTGAATTCCAAATCACGTGCAAGTGGAGACTAACCACGTGTTCTTTAATTCGGTGCCAAAACGTTGCTTTTGCTTGTCGTGTAGAAGAGCTTGTTCAGATTTTTGGTTTCTGTTTCTGTCAGTTTCATAATCATTGCATGAGCATTCACCATCACCAAACGCGGGTGCTGGCGCTCCTAATTTCCCTTTTCTTTTTTGTTGTTATTTCTAACTTTTTTTGTTTTGTTTTTTAACTTGCAGTGCAAGCTTCACATAAAGCCTGGCAAGCCAAGGATGGTCCCGCATTCACCTGCTTTTGCAGTAATATTGTATCGCTGCCATCTGTGTCCTTTTTTTTTTTTTTTTTTTTTTTTACCTTCCCCCAGATACCAATAACTCTTAACTCATTTTGCTGAATGTTGTTGGGTGCTGGAAAGTGATAGAGCAAGGGAATGACAGCAAAAGCTCTGTGCAGCTGGACTGGCCTCTGGAAGTACATGAGTTGCCTTTCGTGCCTGTTCTGAGTGGCGGCAGGAAGCATGCCTGCTGCCTGTGTGTTGCTTTGGACGGAGGGAAGGAGGGTACATTGCTACACGTTCGCCTGACAGGAAAACTCACCTCCTCAGCAGCTGAACCCTAAACCTGAACATCCATGACAACTTGGTGTTCTTAATGATTCATGATAGCGAAAGCCCTGAATTCGCTTTGGCTCTTCTCCACACCCACCCCAAACCCAAGATAGCTTTGCACGTAGGCAGGCCGGTGGGTAAGCTGTGTGCGACTTTTAAACTTGCATGGATCGCTCATTATTATAACAACATTATTTGGTCTGGATTGTGGGTCTGTTCAGACTGACCATCTCTGCTTATGGCTTTAAAAATGTGTCTGAACCCCCGTCTCTCAAATTCTGGCCAAGTTGAACTGTAAACGGATCAAGGCTACCCTGATAAAAGTGAACACAATCATAGTCTCAAGAGCTGGATAAACAGCATTGCTTAGAAGAAGCTACTAAGGATAGTGAGCTTGCCACAGCCTCCTTACTCCTCAGAATTGCTGTCTTCCACAAACACCGAAATCTGCCCCCAGTGAGTGGAGAGGAAGATCTAACGACTGATGCCAGGGATTCGGTACCTCCAATAACATTCTTCAATAATCATGAGAAGAAATTTTGCAGAAATCCTTCAAATACAAAATGTGTTGTAAATTCTGTACCATCTGCAGCACAAATCTGAGGGTGGCATGTCCATGTCAGGTAGAAATGGGAAGGAACATAACACAAACCCTCAAGTCAAAGAAATTCAACTTAGCCTCCCATCTCCTTGCATAGGGTCCTTTTGCTATTTGGCAATAAAGAGAAGAAAAAGTGTTACAGCTGG
This sequence comes from Pipistrellus hanaki, assembly GCF_964339955.1. Classification (NCBI taxonomy): domain Eukaryota; kingdom Metazoa; phylum Chordata; class Mammalia; order Chiroptera; family Vespertilionidae; genus Pipistrellus; species Pipistrellus hanaki. The sequence goes on along the minus strand of NC_140503.1, from coordinate 165,573,459 downwards.
TCTTTCAAATCCAGTTGTCTTGAAGGAATTTCCTCACCTTTCCCTTCACAACTAGCTCACCTCCCTCTTTATGCCAGTCAGTGAAGGCTAGGACTAACCCCATATGCCATCACATAGGCTACCCCCATTGTTGTATGGAAATAGCACATGTAACCTCTTTTCCATTCTGTTCCTTTATAAGGCTTATCCTTTTGTCTTGATTCTCTCCCCCCCCCCCCTTTCTAATAACAAGATACCAAGATCCTACCAGCTTTCCCTCTAACTCTATAGTCTCCTGTTTCTTACATTAAAGAGTGCATTTCTCATGAACCCGATGCTTTATTTCCTTCTGGACTTACTAGTCCTACATAAAAAGCATAGAATACACTGCCCCTTCCCTGACACACACACACACACACACACACACTATAAAGTCTGATTCCAGTAAAGATTATTTTCCCCTTCTCTTGGTCCTCAACCATACTCGTAGGGGAAAGGAATGGTCTGTGAACTGATTTGGCTTAATTAGACCAAGTTAAGAAATCGGTTTCATTGAAGTAGGGACAGAAACTACAAACTAGGAGCAGCATTAGTGGTATTGAGACAAGTTTCAGAGTAACTGGGCCAAGGTTTCGTCTTTTTTTTTTCTTTTTCTTTTTTTTATGATCTTAGTGTGATGCTGGCTGTGGAGCAGCGGCTGTCGGATGGCTTGCTGATTCTAACCACGGGCTGAATTTGCTCATTCGCTTGCACCAGACAAAAGCTTGAATCCTTGTGTTGTATGCTTGTCCCAACGGCTGCTTGTGTGAGCATTTTTGTGCTTTGTAACGGAAAATACACTTCCAAATTCTCAAAATGCATCACTTTAAGGCAAGCCTAGCCCTGAAAGGCACCAGGCTGACTTCGATTCTAAGAGTATTGATTTTTTTCCCCGTTAAATTTTTCACAGTAAGATAAATCCTATGGAGAGTCAGAGAATAAAAAAACAGACAGAAGAAATAGACTATAGAAGCTTTTTAAAAATGCGTTGCTTCTGAACTTTCGCCTACCTGCTCCCTGGCCCTGTTTAGTTTGTTATTGCTGTCCTTCTTTCTGTATCTGTGCCTTTTTTCACAGTAGTCCTTGGCTCTGCACGGAGTAAATGATACCCTCCAATCTAATTGGATGTGCTTTCGCCTTTGCATGTAAGTACGGCAGTAAGAAACATTTGAGATTTTTTACTTTAAAATTAGAGAAACGTATGGGATAGGTGGATTTTTTTTTTTCTTTTTCTTTTCAGGGGGAAAGGGAGGTAATGGTTTAAGAAGCTTTTGGTTTAAAAGAAATGCTCACAATATTTAAAACGGCCAATTTTATATCTTTTTCACAAGAAACACATAAATTCAATTTTCCTTTGATATCAATATGGAAGTCAGAAATCACTAGCCCCCCACCGCATAGCACTGTGGTGTCAGCAGGTATCACAGAGGGCCTTGGTTCTATGTAAATACAGTTAGAATGAGAAACTGCCACCTCCCACTGGTGAAAATTGAGAGGAAGCATTGCTTATGCTAGGCTGCCTCTGTGGCTGTTTAAATTTTGTGATCTTGCTTGAACGGCCTGGCCCTTGTGCTGACTGCTGGCAGTGGTCACCTCTATTTTTTAAGCCAGACGGCTCCAGCCAGCCCCTCCCCACATCTCATGTTCAACCATAATGGCCAACCTTGTGCCTCTCCTGGACTTTAGATACCGGAGCAGTTGTGCCTGCAGTAGGATGTGGTGGGAAAACATTTGTGAGAATTTTGGGGAGGTCAGACTGTTTCCTGCTTCAGCTCTTTATTCATTGGTCAGGGTTCTGTCCAGAAAGGGCACCTCCTGAAGGGGGCGTTTAACATAAGGCTGGGCACAGGCTACTTATCTTCCTCCTCTGCTTTGTAATCTCACCAGCAATAAAAATATTCTTCACATCTGTGCACCTCAAACAAACGGGCTTGGTTTCCTCGCTTCCTTGACACATCCATGTGTTTCACACAGTTTGATCAGGTTTTTCAGCTGTTGCCACCCTTGTCATACTGTCTCTGTGTGGTCCTGCCAAAACTGTCCATTCAGACCAGCTGCTCTTTCATTTGCAAGCGTTTGAAACTGTCAAGTCTCCGCTTCCAGAAGTCTTGGTTCCATTAACAGAATATGTATGTATGACTCTTGAGTGGAAATTATGACCTACAAAGTCTAGATTGTATGTAGGTATGAAGGGGAATTTTTTTTTTTTAATAAATTGAAAATTAAGCTGTGAACAGCATTAGAACTTTGTCTATTTCCTAATTTTGAAATATGCTGATATGCCTTAAAATGTAGTGGATCGTTGTCATTTTGCTATTGGAAAATAACCATTGTGTTTCTAAAACTGTTGTGTACTCTACTTTCAGTGTTAATGCAAAATTGTCATCTATGTAAGCTGCATGTTAGCCTTGTCTTTTTTTTTTTTTTAACTAAAATAATTGTATTGATGTGAAGCATATTTTTTCAAGTATGAAGGTAATCACTTAGCAAACATGCTCAGTAATGTGGTGTCTGTTACGGTAGGAGCGTGTGGCCAGGTAATCTATGCATACATCACTAGTGCCAACACACAACGTGGGGGGAAATATATTTTTACCCAAAACCTTGTGTGCCCTTTTGTGAGTTCTTTAGTCCCTGTCGGATATGCATGTGCACCCATGCTGATCACCCGGGGGAAGGAAACGGGAGAGGCCCGGCTTCCCTGCCTGGTCTGGCGGGCAGCACCCACTTCGCCAAGATACCGCCTGGTGTCTGTCCTGTTCTTCACATGCCATCTCTGCACTTTCTCCCCCATCCCAGGCCCTTCCGTCCTGGCCAGTGTCCCCGGGTGCCCACTGCCCGGGCCCAGCGGAGGCACCTCTTCCTGCCTGGCCCTTGCTGCCGGCCCTGCTGCACTCACACCTGTTAGGAAAGTCGTCCCTTTAACTGACTGCTGTCCTTTCCCAGTACAATAGAGACACTCGTATGTTTAAGCCTTTATGAACCACATTTGAATCTGAACTTTCTTTTTTCTCTTCTGTAGCTTCTTCTTTATGTAACCATCCTGTTGACAAGCCCTACTCTCTCCTAATGGACATAGAGCATTAGAAGAGCAGGAGCTGTCTGTTCACACGTGTTGGGGAAGAGTTACCTCATTTCCACCATCGCCTCCTTCTCAAGTCTGGGTTGACTATCTCACTGTTGTATTTGTCAATGTCTGTTTACAAGCCACTACCCGGAGTGGTTACTGAAGTGACTTATCACTACCAAAAAGCTCTACTATTTACAAGGAAATCGAGTGAAACAGAACTCGGGCCAACACCCAAGGCAGCCCTGTGCTGGGACCCTCTTGCTTAGCCGTCAGGTTCTTGACGCTGCTGTCCAAGAATTCACAGCAAGTGCCCTGACCCGAGGTGGCCCCACCTGCAGGGTCCACACACTTGACCTCAGGTTAACTCCGCACCTCTGCCCCATGAATGACATTCTGAACCACCACCCCATTAGGACCCTCAACCGTAAAGCAGGCCATGAGATTTGGGCAACACTTTTCTTCCCTTTGTTATTTTTATGGGTTGTTTTGGAGTTTGGGATGGTTTGGTTTTCTTAATTATTTGGTATTGCATGAACAGAGATGGCTGCATCTTTTTCTATTTGGTGTGTTCTATTGATACAATGTTTTTATTTTTCAGCTGACCATCTGCCTCTTGAGAGAGAGAAGTGGGCATCCATCCTTTAAATTCACGAACTTCTGTTGTTTTGACTTTTTCTGTTACCCGCATCCCTTGTTGTTTTAGAATTCTGTTTTGAGAGAAAAAAGAAAACAAGCCAGTTCTGCTTTATGTATTGGTTATTCAAACTTAGTTTTGGTATCAAAATTAAGCTAGTTTTAAGCTCAAGGAGAAATTTAAGTCACAGAATTCTCTTAAAATGGTCTCATCTCAGACACAAGTACACACAAAACCTTTTGCTGTCACTGAGGTTTTGACCTCCATGTTTCAAATACGTCAGTACTGTTTAGAGCCTTTTCTGCCTCTGGGACTCAATTTCTATTTAAAGGTACCTTAAAATCACTTCCTGGCCCATCCCTGCCTTTGTATTTATGTGAAGCTCTGCTTTACCTTCTGTCCAGAGTTGTGTTTGGGACCGTGGGGAGTGAACCGCAAACAAGCACTTCGGCCGCCCAGACAACAGCCTCACAGCAATGGTTCTGACCCCCCCCCCCCCCCCCCCCCCGTCTTCTCAGAATCACCCAGGCGGCTTTAAGTTTCCCTTTAACTTCACTACTTGTCTGTAGTTTTTGCTTTTTTTTCCATCGTTTTTCAGCCCCCAGTAGGTAGGTAGATCACAAAAACGTTGTTGGCCCGAGTGCATGAATGTCCCCTCTCCTTAAGAATGGTGGCACAGGCTTCTGTTGGAAGGTGAGATACAGGAACAGCCCCTGCCTCTTGAATCATTTAATTCTTGGAAAGCAGTTTAGAGCAATTAGATGAGCTTGCTGTATTTTTTTACTTAGACACTGTGATTAAATGCAATAGTCAGATTCGTCTGAGCCATTAAATGATCAGATTATGAGTAAAGAGCCATCCCTCAATGATAGAAATCTGCTAGTGGCCAGTAGTTGAAGGGGGTGGATGGGTGGGTACTCACTCATTTAATGCCGGAACATGACAAATTAACACATCAATTATATAGTAAACTATTGCCTGTGAAACTACTGTTGTCACTAAGTAAAAAACTTTAAATTTTTAAATTCCTTATTTTTAATATTTTAATATCAACTTTACCCATCATTTAAAAAACAAATTCTGCATCCAGTGGTAGACATTTATTGACCAATATTTAAAAATCAAATTAGGCAGGATTATTTTAAGTAGGGAAATATGTAATCTATTGTTGCTATTCTTTTTCCCCCCTTTTTAGTTCTCAGATTAAAGAAAGTGTAATAGTAATCATCTTAATGGAGGGATTGGGGAACAAGCTATTCTAAGTACATTAGCTTCTGCTCAGTTACCAAGGAAAAGCTGATCACGGACACGCACAACAGGTCAGATGCCTGCCATCTCTCCCAAAAGCTCACCACCGTTTTTACTCCAATAGGGTGCCTTTTCTCAAGTGCTGATAACACTGGTAGGTTCTCAAGTTCTGGCTATGAAACCGCAGAGCTAATGATCTTCAGTAATAAAAATTCACTTCCATGGTAGACTGAAAAAGTAAAGCAAGAATTGATCCCCAAAGCCTATATATTGCATTGATAACAAGCTATTTTCCATTCAATCTTTAAAAATATTACTTGGTTTCAAATACAGGCAGTGCTTTATTGCCCCAGATGTGGCCTGGATGGTCTGCTGGAGGCTGCCACAGCTCGGGTGGAGAGATTGATTTCCTGAATCAGTATGTGCTGAAGTGGGGCAGATAAAATTAGGTCATCTTTCTAATATGCTTGGCCAAACTTTTCCCCACCAACTATACCTTTAAATGAAACGTCCTTCATAGTTACTTTAGTTTTTTGGTTTTATTTTTGCCTGTCGTTGGTCCAGCTTATGGATAAAAAAGTTCTAATATCTGAAAAACTAAAGGCATAACTTTCACTGTATTCAAATGACATTTTTACACAAAACCTTTTGCTTGGCAGATGACTTACTATCTTTCTACCCTGGAGATTGGCACTGATGGCAAAGCCGCTCACTTTGAATATCCTGTACTTGATTTCTGAAGGCCCTGGTGTTTAGTCCTTGTGATGGACCCCATCTGGCTCTCAGAACAATCTCTAGCAGGCAACTTCACCCCCATGGCGGTGAGGGGTGAGGATATGTTCATTGAGAGTCTAGGTACCCACTCACTTCTCTCCCCAACTTGACTATTCTGACAAGCAGCTATATACAAGTGAGGTCTTTTAGTTGTGAGACATTCAGATCAAAGTCAGTTATGCACTCAGTGCTGTGAGTTGAATGACATTTCAGTTCACTGTGGAAACTTCTCTAAATTATGGCATCTTGATAGATCAGAGGCGGCAAAGGCTATTATATAACGAGGTTGGTCCCTGTCCCCCAAGTCAAGTGTGTATGGGGGAGAGTGCAGAATAGCATTCTATAGAGAGCTTGGCCAACTACACATTCTCTGTACAATGCTTTTAGACCTCTCCTTGCCCTTACCCCACCCATCCACCCACCTTTTCCACACCCTCCCTCTTTTCCAAATACTTATTCTATATTCAGCATTAGGCCTACATCAGGTGCTGTCTTTCTGTATACCTCATGAGCAAACTTCTGGAGTAAAAAGGTAAGCCCTTTGAATGCTAAATTGCTGGATGGATCATATTCTGAAAAGCAAAAGCTCACCACCACCAATTGCTTTTCAGTAGTTGCTTGTTTAAGGTTGCCCTTTATTTTGCAGTGTCCTCTTGCCCAACTAAGCGTTTCTGAGAAGTGAGAAGCCAGTTCACTATGCTATTCTTCGCCCCCCCGCCCTGTTGTGTAACACAGAGGTCAACAATTCTGGCATATTATCTGCTCTAAAAGGTTGTACTTTAAGAGTTAAGAGAGAGGGGTTCTTCCCATTTCATCCTTAACTCAGAAGTCCCTGGGAACTAAAGAACTAGAGTTGTGACAGTCATTCTTCTGACAAAGTCATTCTTAGTTACCTCTTATTACACCTTCTCAATAACCAAGAGATGTCAAAGAGTTATGTCTGTCCTACACACGGACTGCACATATTACATCATAAAAACCACTAAACTCAATATTGTGAGGGAAGCTTTCTTTCATTTTAAGTCCTTAATGCAAGTTGTGCTACAAAAACCTGTATTTTTTTTTTTTGCATTTCTTCAGTTTATTTTTTTTTAAATAAGTTTTTATCGTTCATATTATTACAAATGTTCCTTTTCCCCCCCCCCACCATTGCTCTCCTCCACCAGGTTCCCACCCCACCCTCTGCCCTTTCCCCACTCCCCATTGCCCTCATCCATAGGTGCACAGTTTATGTTCAGTCTCTTCCCACGCCCCCCTCTCCCCTTTTCCCCAAGAATCGTCAGTTCACTCCCCTTCCATACCTCTGATTCTATTATATTCAACAGTTAATATTGTTCATCAGATTTTTTTTTTTTTAATTTCCTTGGAAAAACCTGTATTCTTGTCATTTCTGACATAAGGGTTGGTCACAGCCAACTCAAAAGGAGGACATCAAGGTATTAATTTGTAAAACTGCTTTGCTTGTTTTTTTTTTTTTTTTTTTTTGGTAAGAGACATATCTAGCCAGCCACCTGTCTCATATCAACACAGATTTTGCTTATTTTCCCTCAGTCCCACGTGTACAGTGACATGAATATGTAACTGCAATTGATGTTGAATATTGCCTAGTAACGAGATGAGTATTCAACTACGCATTCCGGGTACTGTAAACCAAACTCAATTTCTCCCAAAAATGTAAGATGTTTCCTTTTCCTGGAAGCACCATCTAGTGGCCAAATCTCAACACAATAACAGGTGTAGGAGACACTGAATTAACACAGTTTAAAGGCTAATTTCAAGAATTCTGGAGGCTTCTGAAGTAATAATTACATTAGAAACTTCATGATATCAAATGTAAAGGCTAGAGATATGAGTTGGAATCTGAAACTTGTTAAAAAAAAAAGTCTTAGCTATATGGCACTGGACAATTATCCAACTCCCAACTTGCTAATGTGATGAGGCATGCTCTCTCCCAGGATGGTTGTGAGAACCTTTGGCACGGTATCTACCCTTTCCATTTGAAAGTGTACAAACTTCCTTAAGGATGAAGATAACAAGTTCCCACCATGTTGGATAAGCCTTGGTGATTGAATCACATTTTTAGAGAAAGGCCACTGTGCTGCTTGTTTCAGGAACCCTTGACTGAGTACATTGGACAGATTGAAAACCCAGGTATGTGGAGTGCAGAGGACATGCACACATATTTGTTTAACAACACAGGAGAAAAGAATACTTCTTGGGGTGAGGTCAGAAAGCAATGTCTAAGTTTCCTCAATGGTGGGAATGCAGGCTCAGATGCTCACATCAGCTTGGCTGAGTGAAGACCTATGATCTAGTTCCTTCAGAGCCAGAGGCATAGTTTCAAGAACATTTCTGATAATCAGTTGTATCTGACATTTGGAGTACCACCCCTCTCCAAACCTCCCCTCCCCTTCTACACTAATATTAGATATCACCTATAGATAAAACACTTAGTTCTCCACAGATAACCAACTTCATACCAATCTTGCAAAAAGAATGAAGTACACATTTAGCTTCTCTTAGTTTGATCTTCGAGATTCAGTATGCACTTTTCATCTCTATTGATTGGAGGGTAAGAAAATGATTTATGCCCATCCAATTTATTCTCTTACCTTCGTGCAGGCTTTAATGAATGATAGGTTTTCTAACCACCAGGAGGCACCTGACAATTATGATCCATAAAGGTCCAGTTTTCAAATCTTGGAAGAAAAAAGCTTATGATGTGATGCCAAGATTTAAGTCAAGTAACCTGGGGTAGGCTAATGAGAATAGTTTCAGGTAAAACAGGATATAATTTAACAGAAATATTAATGAAAAATTCCCCATTCTTAAAGAATACTGTGCTTTTCTGTCCCAATCCATGAGTTCAGACCCCTCAGAGACAAAGTTCTACAACAGCCCAGGTTTATGGGAGTGCTCAGAAGGGTCTGGTATCCAAAGCACTATCATTTAATTGACTATAGATTAAACTAGAGGCCCAGTGCACAGATTTCATGCACATGGGAGGGGGGGGAGGGGGGAGGGTGTCCCCCTCCGCCCAGCCTGCACTCTCTCCAATCCAGGACCCCTTGAGGGATGTCCAACTGCCAGTTTAGGCCCAATCCCCGACATCCCTCTCACAGTCCCGGACCTTGGCTCCTAACTGCTCACCAACCTGCCTGACCGATCGCCCCCAACTGTCCCCTCCTTGCCTGCCTGGTTACTCCTAACTCCCCCCCCCCCCCCCCCCCCGCCAGCCCGGTGGCTCCCAACTGCCCCTCCTGCTGGCCTGGTCACCCCCAACTGCCAGCCTGGTTGCCCCACACAGCCTGCTGTTCAGTCATTGAGTCATCCCTCACTAACCACCCCCCGCCCACCAGCCTCGTCACCCTACACAGCCTGCTTGTTCAGTCATTTGGTCGTCCCTCACCAACTCCCCTGCTGGCCTGGTTTGTAGGCAGCCATCCTTTGAGGGTGTGACAGTCAATTTGCATATTACCTCATTATCTACACTAATAAAAGAGAAACATGCAAATTGACCATCACTCCTCTACATCCACCAGCCAATCTGGAGTATGCAAATTAACCCAACAAAGATGGAGGCGGCCATGGAGCTGGAGTGAGCGGGAAGCATGGTTTGCCTCTAGGAAGGGGATGGAGGAAGCCAAGCATCCTTCATATTTAAATCACTTCCTTCATGTATTATTTTCTATGAAGCACATTCTTAGGACTTCTATTATTTTCCAGTTTAAATAGGAGTGCCTAAGCAATCAAAAACTCGCACCTCTTCACAAGTAGAAGAAAGATACGACAAGGTTAAGGACAACATTTATTGCTACCAGAGGCTTTTATCATCATCAGTACATGGCTGGTTCTGGCTGAAATACCTTCTTCAGACTGCAAAGGGAGCTCAGATTACAGGAGTCATTAAGAGAAATATACAATAGGTAGCTTGGGAGGCAGAGAATAATTTTTATCCAGAAAATCCTAATAGCTTAACATAAAACTAGGGAACTAAATTCAGTTATTATATGTCACAGACCCAATCATAGAGCTGTCCCAACATCACAACAGTCTCTCCTACTGATTACAGAGTGAAAAGGAGCTGATAAATTACAAAAAAACAAAATCTAAATTTTAGTTGTTACATGTTTCTTTGATAAGTACCTCGACGTCTTTATCACAAATTTCTTATCCAAATGTCAAAAATGCTTTAGCAAATCTAAGAGTATCCTAATTATACGACACTTTTAACTTTCAGTTTAAGATCATCAAAAATAAATTTTTTTTTTTCCAAATCCTAGAAACAAATGAGATAAACATAAAAATCAATGTGAGTCCTTTTTCTATTATCATCTCTGATTCCTTTGGGGCAATTCTGAGGTATCCTTTTCAGATTAATTTGAATTTGAATCATGGATTAAATATGGCTGTCAATCTGAAATAATCTATTCACTGAATTGCTAAAAAAATAATTTTGAGGGTTTCCTAATCAGTGGAAGTCAGGCTATTGATCAACACGCATAAAATTCACTAATATTCAATATAAAAGCAAGCAAAAAAGTCAGGACATGGGATTGTGTTTGTTAGCTATGAAATTTTGGAACTTAAAAAAAAAACACTGAATGTGAACTTTTGACATGGGGAAACCTACATTACATTTTAGCAGAGTAAATGGCAGAACTGACAAAAACTACAAAGAATTTTTTTACTTAAAATTGTTGGATCTTTCAAATTTTATACTTTTTTGGGGGTCTTTAAGTGCTTAAATAATGTCTAATGTTAAATTATAATTAGCCACACTAATAAATGGTTTTGTTTCTTTTCTGGCTCACGTCAAATCAGCCTGATTCGGTATATACCTTCCCTGGTCTTCCATGTTCCTGCTCCCATAGTGGTAGACCTCAGCTTGCACTTAAAGGTAACACCTGAAGCTACATGACAGACACAGGCTGCAGAGGAGGACAAGGGGAAGCATGTCCCTCCTGCCTTGATAAATCAGTGCCACACACAGACCCCACATTTTCTGAAGCATTATCTTCGTTATAGAGCCGCTTGATTCCATCATAGAAGTCATCCACTTCCATTTCCTCTACTTTACGTTTGGCAGAGGTATACTTGCACCCACTCGCAGCTGGGAGATGATGATAGAAGGCTGCTGTACCTCTGACTGGCACTTCTGGTTTGCTGTTGTCCTTGGAGAAATCTGGGCCTGTGACAGAGGAGGGATGTAATCTGAACACTCCTTTGTCACAGGTCACCAGGGTGTGCTTGAGGGGACGGTAGACATAAATGGAATTTAGAGGCAAGGAAGACTGCAGAGTTGAAAGGTGATGTGCCACAAGCTCCCGACAGTGGATCAACTGGGAGCTATCCATCTGGGAGGGGTGGGAAGAAAAAAGTTGATAATTTAATTAACATAAGCTGCTCTTGTCATCTTTGCTGGCTGCTTTCCTATCCTGTGCCCTCTGTACCCCAGCTTCCTTTCCTTGCCTCTTATCTTTTACCTCAAACCCATCTATTCTTCCAGCTTACCTATCATCTTGGGAATTCTGCCCAAATGCAGTATTTTAATATAAATATCTTTGAAACTTGCATTCTGTATTTGCAATTATATGCTGAACATCTTCATGAAAGTAAAATCGTGAGCTCTTGTGCTCACTGCTACATACCCACATCTGCTTTGGTCCAGTCCATTCTCCTGCCTCTTCTAATCTCTTCAGTGATTAAAATTAAGAATTGAAGGAAGAAGCCAGAGGCAAGAAAAAAATTTAAATAAGAAATGGGAAAGGCTTCTGGGCCTTGAGAATAATTTAAGTATTTTCCTTTTTTAGACAGTAAGTGAGAACTTTTGACAAGACATATTTTTGTAGAAAAGTAACAGGCTTGACAACACTAGGAAGAAATGTTTTTGTTTAATTTGGGAGTTAAGTCCTTGTTACCCTTGAGGACAGTTTAAATATCAATCCTTCCTGAAGCCACCCTTGACTCCACCCAAACTCCAGAATCATCTGTTTCTATACCAACTTGACATCAAAGTCAATCACATTGTATCAGCATGATCTATTTAAACATTTAACTTTTCTATTATAGACTACAAGATCCCAAGATCTTTTGGAAGGCCTTCAAAATCTTACCTCTGGTAAAGAGTCATTAGTCTCTTGGCCTTCTGTTCTCTGTAATTATAGCTGTACTCAAAATAATCTTCTTCTAGCAACATATATTTCTTCCCTATTCAAAATTCTTTGGTGGCACCCCATGCCTAACAGCAATAAGCTCGCTTCTTTGGCTTATTAATAAGGTCTACACAATCTGACACCAGCCTTCTTATCCATCCTTATTTCCTAACATATTCCAATTTGTGCTCTCCATTCCTGCCAAATGGGCCTGCTCTCTATTCTGTACAAATCTTGCCCTTTCTTACTTTACCCTTACTCATCCTGTTTCTACTTGTTGAAATTGCATTACCTACCTAATACCTTCTAGATCTGGCTAATTACCACCATCTTTCTGGAAGCCTATCTTGACTATTTAACTATCAAAGGTTAACTTTTCAGTCATATATTTCATAAGCATTTTTGGATATTTCTTAACCAAGTTTTATCCACATATATATATATATAACCTGTAGCACACAAGCATGACTATTTGCAATACCACAGAAAAATAAAGAAAAATAACACACTTTACAAGAACACATGTGGTCACAAATTGTTTTTATCTCTAAATACATTCATTACTTGTTAACCAGGAAAACAGTGGGACAAAGCACACAGAAAAGGGATGGGATTTCAAAGTTCCTTAAAGCAATTGGTACCCTATCCAGTACTTCAAGAAGCCTACAAAAAAGAGGTGATAGAAATAAAAGAAACTGGGAAGTGAAAAAAGACTGTAGTGTAAAAACTATTTCTAAAAAGTAAATACCTAGTGTAATAAACTGTGCCTTAGCAAATGAATGATACTTAGTGGCCTAGAAAAATACAAGTACTACAGTGCTGGCTTCAGCAGCACGTATACGAAAATACAAGTACTACAAATATTCTATTGCTTTAATCATTAGGCATAATATCACAGCAAATTATGAAAAGAGATGAATTTCAAATAAAAAACTATGTTACTATAATCTTTCTCTGTGAAATAATGGGTTGTTACAGAGATGAGAACTAGCAGAAAATTATACAAATAGCCCTAGCTGGTTTGGCTCAGTGAATAGAACACTGACCTGTGGACTGAAGGGTCCCAGTTTCGATCCTGGTCAAGGGCACATGCCTTGGTTGTGGGCTTGATCCCCACCCCATAGGGGACATGCAAAAGGCAGCTGATCAATGATTCTCTCTCAACATTGATTTTTTTTCTCTCTCCCTTTCTCTCTGAAATCAATAAAAATATGTTGTTTAAAAATGATAACAACTAAAAAGAAATTAGAGATTAAAACACTGAAAGTTTACAGGGTAGATGTCCAAATAGTTTACTGCTGGAAAGGGGGGACAGAACAGCAAGACTTAAGTAATAGGTTCAGTTGAATTTGGGTTCACTGCACAGTATGAAGCTCTGAGAAATCCTACTGAAACAGTCTGACCTTAGACACCTTCAAGAAGAACTGGGAGATCCTGGTAAGGATAGTATGCTTCTTTAACTCACGACTCTAATTTTTGTATTATACCACAGTAAGGAACATCTATTTTGACTACTGCCTGGCTAGTGATCGAGAGACCACTACATGAATTTGGATGAGGTTTAACATCCTAAGACTATCAAGGAGGGCCTCATCAGTCAGGAAAAGGAGGATACTGAGGCTAGCCACAGAAAGTAATGAGAGAAGGGGTAAGAAGAGAAAAGGGCTTAGGCATCTCAGAATGGTGACTAACAGGTAGCATACGAGCTAATAGGAATGGGGAAACTAGGAGGGACAAGAGGAAGCTTGTTTTTCAAACCAGGGAACACTCACTGTAGTTTTAAGTCTGGAAGGAACACAGGCAGAGCTAGTGACAGTGGTCTCCGCATAGCACAAAGTGTCTATGATGAGCCACTGACAGTCCTCTCAGAGCAAAAGGGAGCATGTCAGAAGTAATTCCTACACCAGAATCAGAAATCCAGAGGGAATATCTGATATTACTATGGCTTTGTCCCAGGTCTAATCACAATGATTACCGAAACCGGTTTGGCTCAGTGGTAGAGCGTCGGTCTGCGGACTGAAAGGTCCCAGGTTCGATTCCAGTCAAGGGCATGTACGTTGGTTGCGGGCCCATCCCCGGTGGGGGGTGTGCAAGAGGCAGCTGGTCGATGTTTCTCTCTCATAGACGTTTCTAGCTCTCTATCTCTCTCCCTTCCTCTCTGCAAAAAATCAATAATCACAATGATTACCTAAACACAGGCGAATTTAGCGAAGACAGAACTGAATCTTGAAAAATCAGGAGTCATCAGGTTTGGGCCACAAGGGTTGGCCACCAATCCAAGATGATTTTAGAGAACTGCTAAGATCAAATCCCAAAGTCTCTAAAGTTTCCTGACCTTGTTTTTAACTATCTCCCCCATTGTAACTTGCATACTACATGGGGCAGACTTTCTTTTTAGAATCACTGTATTCCCAGTGCCTAGATCATAAAATTCCAAATAAATGTTTGTGGACTATAGCTATTTATATTATATAAAAGAATGGAACAGTGGTTTTCAAACTATATCCAAACAGCTTACAGAAGGGAAGAGGCCATGTTGAGTAGGACTTTGGACCCAAAAGGTCTCTGTCCCAAACACATAATCAAGTAATACTTTTCTATTTTGTATTCTGGGATTGTGTGTTGGGGGTGAGGGGAAGAGTTCCAGTTCTGCAAAAACTCTAAAAACCACTGGACTGGAATCTTTAAGGTTTGTGTGGTATTGAAAAAGCACGGTGTTTTTGTCTACTTTTACTACTAAGGAGTCCTGTGTATCTCTGAAAAAGCCTCATGTTCCCTGGACAACAGGTATAAAATAAAGGAGTTGAGTGAAATTATTTCTAAGAAGATGCCTTCAATTCCAAGCTTATGATACTCCTTCAGTAAAAGGGGAAACAAGACTCAGTGAACACTTCCTTCTTCCAGCACCAGACTTATGAGAGAGAAGCAGCAGCTTCTCCAGTGTTTTTCAGTAGAGAACAGCCCTTAAAGCTACAAATACACATGCTATTTAAAGCATTCTTTTTATTTATGCTTCAAAGTCTGTCCTTTCTCCGTAATAGTAACACTTCAAAATTTTCTGTGTTAGCTTGGGAATAGGCACAGAGACCAAATCAAGTGGCATTTAGAAGGATGTCATTTGTTTGAATAAAAAAAATTCTATATAATAAAAGCCTAATATGCTATGTGTCTAGTCATCTGTTCAATCAAAAGTGTAATATGCTAATGATATGCTAAAGCCACTCAACCCCTTGCCATGATGTCCACTGACCACAAGGGGGCAGACAACCAGTCAACCAGTTGCTATGACATGCACAAGGGGGCAGAAGCTGGGGTCCGACCAATCAGGACTGAGCAGGACAGGCTAGACATGCCATAAAGCCCTTCCTTGGTCTCTCCCCAGCTGGCCAACCTCCTTCATCCTCCCAGGTCCCAATTATGCACTGGGGGTCCCTTAGTCTGGTCTGTGCCCTCTCACAATTTGAGACCCCTCAGGGGATGTCAGAGAGCCAATTTGGGCCCGATCCCACGGGCCAGGCCAAGAGACCCCATTGGTGCACAAATTAATGTACCAGGCCTCTAGTAAAATATAGCATAGGTGGTTTTCTATTAATGCCCATTCCCTACTGCCACATATGTCTAACATAATGTAATATAATGTAATGGTTAATATTAAATTTCATTTTTCCAACACTCTAGGTAGGCAAAATAAATTTTCTGTCCTATACTATTTATATATGGTATGATGGTTTATGATAGTTTCTAAACCTTCTCACGAAATAGCAACTTTCTCCTAGGACTGACTTTCAACATAGCATTTACTTCAAAGGAAATGAACACTGCTCAATGATTTCAATGTAACATATGCTATTAAAAGAATCATCTCACTTATAAAGAAGAAATACCCTTATTACATTAACATCACATGTCCTAGGAATAAAGAACAAGCTGAACCATGCTAAAAACAGTGGAACAAAACACACAGAAGAATGGTAGTGCTCTGGCTAATGTGTTACTCTGATCGCTACCCTTTTTATAAAAAAGCTTGACTTTCTCTGCTCACAAACTAGGACCTGAAATTCTCAAAGCTGAGAGGTAGCCCTTGTATGTCTGCTGACATTTACAGCTCACATCTGTAACATGATTAGTTATAACTAATTTATACAAAACACCAAACTCAAGTATTCTCATTTTTCTTTTATAATATTCTCTTATAAATTTTATTAATAAAACTGCAGTCTCTGCTAAAATTAGTTTCTATATTGAAAATGTGCCAAAACCAGTTTGGCTCAATGGATAGAGCGTAGGCCTGTGGACTCAAGGGTCCCAGGTACAATTCCAGTCAAGGACATGTACCTTGGTTGCGGGCACATCCCCAGTGGGGGGTGTGCAAGAGGCAGCTGATCGATGTTTCTCTCTCATCGATGTTTCTAACTCTCTATTCCTCTCTTCCTCTCTGTAAAAAAATCAATTATATATATATATATATATATATATATATATTTAAAAATGTGTTTATGCTCAGAATTTAAGCCTTTTCTTGAAACAAAATCCAATAAAACAAATAAGAATAACTACTGCCAAATGAGAATAGGGACATATAAAGGGAAAGTAAGTTCATAAGTCATTTATGGATTCAATTGGCAGGAGTAGGTTTGCAGATCTAAATCTGTAAGTTCTACTTGGTCACAGGAGTAGAACTAATAATAATTCTCTCAAAATAATTAGTAACATATAGCACCACTATCAACTTTCCACTGGAATGATATTTTTCCCACTAAACCCTTACATTTTATATAGATGGCTGATAAAAATCTAAATGACCCATAACATTTTATACCAATTTGCAAATACAAGTGATGGACTAATCTCAGGCAAAAACAGGAACTATTAGGACTAACCCTCTTTCAGAAAGAGAGCTTCTACTTTCCAAAAACTCTGGTACAAATACTTCACTTTCTAACCTAAAAAAAACAACTTCTTACAATTTATGTTTTTGATGCATCTTTTATAAAATGAGTGAAGTATGGAAGTACTACAATGAAACCTACAAATGCAGCTAGGAAGATTTTTCATACAAAACTAAAGGAAAATATATAACTGAAAATCATATTAACTTTTTCAAGACTCTTAAAAGATTTTAAGTAATCTAGAAGGGTTTAAGGTTTAAAAGAATCAATAAATACTATATAAGCTTTACAGAAGAAAAAAGATTAGCCCATAAATTTAAAGTGTAAATTACTCTTTACCTTTACCTACTCTTAAAAATGGTTTGCCATTTTAAGATTAGAAATGTCTCTTAGTGTTATAACCATCTAGTAATCCTATTTATCCAAGTAAGAGATACACTTGAAATGAACACCATTTAATTAGACTGACACCTACCTGTGCTTTTTGAAGCAATTCAATTGTAAGGGGAAGCCAATCAGGAATGAGTTTCTCCATTTCCAAACTAACCATGGCCAGAGCAAGCATGGATCCTTTGAATTGCAGAAGTTGGTTGCAGGCCATACAGTGAAGAAGTTGCTTGGTTAGGACTGCCAAATGTTGAGATGGGCTCAGTTTAGGCAAACTGAAAAGTAACTGAGGCCTAGTTGACACTGCAATGGCATGGAACTGGTAAAAATAAATAAATAAATAAATATAAATAAATAAATAAATAATAATAATAAATTAAAAAATCACAAGACCATCATTCTAGTTTTACTTAAATGTCTAGGTAAATTATGTATAAAAATTTAAGTTTGAAATGTTAGTTTCAGTGATTTGACATACACCCTTAAATTGCTAATTTTTCCTTAGCTAAAATTCAGAATAAAACAAATGAGCAGGCAATCTACTTTTCAAGTTACTGAAATAGGATTATATATTCAAATAAGAAAATAAAAAACTTCAGGTATATTTACAATGTGAAGAAAATCCAATGGTGTGGCTGTGTGAAGGTCCCAATTCAACTTATCCAGAATAATTCTCTCCATCCTCAGAATTTCAGATGAAGAACATCCACAGAAACTGTCTCTTGCCAACACCTTCAGTACTGGAATTCTCTATCCAAACCAAAGAGGGACAGGGAGGAAAGGACAGAAAATTTTCATTTTTAACTTTCGTTTTAGTAAACAAAAAGCAGGTGAATAAATGGAGAGAAATATTCAAAAGAGAAATAATTAATTTTTAAAAAAAATTTACCTCATCTTCCTCAACAGTCTTGGCAGCTAGGAAAAAACAGCTGATTGCAATGCAACTCAAGTATTTTGGATGGGCCTACAATTATAAAGAGTGAAAAAGCAACTTCAGTGATTCTTCAAAAGTTAAGAGTTTATTTAAAAAAACTAGGTAAGCAGATAAGTATGCATATATTCGATGGAAAGCAATTCATTTGATTCCCACCCGTTGCTTTCTAAGATCAGTTGACTTTTAACTTCACAACCCTAGCCATTTGTTATTCTATGGAAAGACTAGCATCATCCCATTGCTAGAAGTTCAACCAACGCTAGTTAGCCAAAGTTCATTTCTATCCAGCAGACAAGAGCTTGATTTTAGAAGACAATTTGTTTAATAAACAAAATTCTCCAAAGTAAAAAAAAATATTAGTGTATGTGTATTTTTAAGCTAGTTTTATTCTCTTTACCTATCCATCAGTAAAATTAACATATGAGGTGTTAGGAGAATTAAATAGAAGAAAATACATACAAGAAAGCAATTAATAAATTTCAAATGCTTTAAAAAAAAATTATAAGATGATAGCCGACAAGTAGAAATGTTCTAATCATTAATGTGCACACATACAAAATTATATATTCAAACTCCATTATAAGAATGAAAGGATCCTAAATATATACAGAATTAATCAGTGGGTTAAAAGAAGTTCTTGGGTTTGACACCCATAGTAGGGTTGGAATTTGCCTGTTTTCCATATCTACAATAAAGTTAGTCCACTTCCTACCTTACTGGTAGAATAAGGGTTTGCCAATCCAGCATCAGAATCCAGTTTTAAGTAACCAAAACAACTTAGTCCTATTATATTGTACTAGAGGCCTGGTGCAGAAAATTCATTCACAGGTAGGGTCCCTAAGCCTAGTTGCAATCAGGGCCATTTAGGGGCCTTGTGGCTGCCAGTTGGGGCCTTTCTTCATTCCGTGCCATGCCCTGGTGGTCAGAACATGTCATAGCAAGCAATTGAAACTCCCGGTCTCTCAGTTCAACTCCCAAGGGGACACTTTGCATGTTAGTCTTTTATATGTATAGATGACAGAGGTAAGTTATACAGCACAAAGAAAGCCTGTATCAACATGTATTTTATACTTCAATATTACATTCATTTCTGTGAAACGAGAGACCCTTCCAATGATCATAGTACAACCCTGATTAAGTAACTTTTAACAAACATGCCAATGACCACTACGCCTCAGTACAAGTGGCATACTGTCTAGGAATCTTAGACTAAATTTTCTGCCTGTATGTGATAATAAAAGCTGGTCTAATACTACCAATATCTTAAAATAATCACTACTACTAACCAGTTAATACAGTTCAGAAAGTACTTCCATAAATATTGTCATGTCTATTACATCTTTTTATAAATGAGAAAACATGTCTCAGAGGTTAGAGACACCAAGTGATCTAGGAAGTGAGCCAGATCTTGTTGCTAAGATAGTCTTCCAGATTCCATTATTTTCCCATGTATACAACATATCAAACCCACATCTATGAGGTAATCAGAGTTCATTACAAAGATCCCAACAGTTAATAACTTCAAGTAGGCAACGCAACCCCTGAATCAAGGGCACAAAAAAATAAATAAATAAAAATAATAAAAAAAATAGTAATATAAAGACTCCCAGCAGCAAATGTCTGGTTTTAAACTAACAGTAGTTCTTAGTCCTGGATGAACATCAGGATGTATTCTTCACATACAAACATACAGATCTTATGTATTAGAGATTCACAATCAGTAAGTCTGGGAGAGGACTCAGGGTCCACACTTTTAAAGAGCTTCATAGCACTTTATTCTGCACAGCTAGGATTAACGTTCCACTCTTTGCTGTAGCCCTTTTATTTAAATTTTATTTAAAGTTTAAGTGCCTTTATTTAAACTATGAATACATTTTAGATTACTTCAATGCAGACTAACCATCTGAATTAACAGTACTATATCTGATGCTAACAACATGACAGGACCCATTAAATAAGAAATATGAAAAAAATCAGATTATACTTGGCAAAATTGTTTCAAAACTTGCCCAAATCAATTTAAAACATTTAATAAGGTCAGTAATCTTTTCTTTAATAAAAGCTATAAGTTCATTAATAATTTTTGAAGAAAGTATGACCCAAGAAAAGATACTGACCTTAAAAGCATCTTTTTCTATGAAAGGGAGGTTAGTTGTTATAGGGAGCCAGGATGGAAGGGTGGGGGACTTGATACTGAGATAAAAGTAGGCATCTCAGATACAGTAACCCCGATTTCAGGCAATTAGTATCACTGTAATTAAGGTTTTTTAAAGTCTCTTAAGAGTATTAGTTTGAAACATAAAAAGCTAACTAAATAGCCATCCAAATGTTTCTATGTTTCATACCTAGTAAGAAAGAGTATAGAAGAACCCTCAGTACTGAATTCATAGTTCCCCCAGCTTATATAATCCTAGACATACAAGTAACAATTGAATTGCTTTTTAAATTTTTTATGCCTTGACATTAAATAAACGCTAACTTTCTGCTTTAAATCTGTTGAGGGTCCAATATGACTGATTCTGCATAATATAACCAAAAATGTACCAACAGGGTCAATATAAAACATATTCATATATTTGCCATTCAACAAAAATACAAGTTATTTTATGACAGTTCAGTTCATCTTGTTATGCTCCAAATGTATACCTCTAGAAAGTATATATTGTTCAGAAAACCAGACAATATTCAATAAACAAGTGACAGAAAAATGTGTAATAGGCTTATACTTTTCTAATTTGATTCAGTGTCCACATTATGTAAAAAGGTGACTAAACATTCTGCCAATGCTATATGGTGAGCAATAAAATTAGATAAAAAAATTTCACAAGTTAAGCATAAGTTAGGAATACTCGTAGCAACAAAATTACACAATTAGAAACATTCCTGAAAATTTAAAACAATAAAAGACATCATGCTTTCTTATAGGTACATGTATCAAATCCACGAAGGTTTTCCTATTCCTTTCCATCTTATAGAATGTTTACTAATAGCCAAGAGTTTAGCATATAAAGCCTCAAACAGAGGCTGTGTTTAAGTGTATCCTAAATAATTAATTACCTTTACAGTAGCTAAAAACCTGTCCAAAAGACTGCTAGCCAGAGCAAATGTTTCTGGATAAAGGTTGAATTGGTACTTGAGTTTGGCCAACCACTGAATCACTTCATCTCTCTGGGATGGAGAAACATTCTATAAGGGAACAATTAAAACATAAAATTAAAATAAAACAAGAAAAGTTTCAAGTTATCATCAAGAGTATGTTTAGAATTCTCTCTTATAAAAGGTTAGCAAGAGCTATGCAATAGTGTTTAAATGTTAAAAATGTTTTCAAGTTTATTCAAAATCTAGCAAATAAGATAAATGAAGATAAAAATTTATATATTAGGTATAGCATTTAACATCAATATCTAACATTCTCACCCTAGCTGGCATGGCTCAATGGATAGAACACTGGCCTGGGAAATGAAGGGTCCCAGGTTCAATTCTGACCAAGGGCACGTGCCTGGGTTGCAGGCTTGATCCCCAGTAGTCGGTATACAGGAGGCAGCCAGTCAGTGATTACCTCTCATCATTGAGGTTTCTACCTCCCTCCCTCTCCCTTCTCTAATATCAATATATTTTTTAAAAATCTAATATTCTCACTTTATTAAATAAAATATTCATTATGTCATCTCACCATTTACTGATAATTATGTTGAAGTTTTCAAATAATATAATTTTTAATTTAGATAGCACTGTTATTAATTGATAGCAATTTTGGAATTAAGTTTTTCCAATTCTTGAGAATAATATAGTGATTTTCTAAGACAACAAATAATAGTCATTAAATTATCTTAGGAAATATAAATAGACTACAATAACAGAATGAGATAGCCCATTAAAAACAAAGCTAGCCCTTCATTTCAGCTGGTTGGAACATCGTTCAGTAGATCAATTGGGAGGCAACCCACTGATGTTTCTCTCTCTCTCTCCCCCTCTCTCCCTCCCTCCCTCCTTCCACCTCCTCTTCTCTAACGTCTTCTGGTGATGATTAAGAAAACAAAGCTACAGTCAACAGGAATAAATAAAAGACACAAGGGACAACAGACAAATTACATTTTAAAATGATAAAAAATACTGAAGAGGAAAAGTCACCTGAACTAACTTACTACTAGAGAGATTCCACAAACACAATGCACATTGTTTCAATCTTCCTATATCTTATTTTTTAACTGCTGAGTGAGTATAGGCTTAATTTTTAGAAGGTACATACTTTAAAGCAATAATGGTTTAGATGCCTTTACTCTTGAAGCATCATAAAAATAAAACAAAACAAATCTGGCAACACTTAATCTACTAATATATAAAACAGATCCATATGAGTACTACTTCTACCAGGTAAACACAACAAAGTACAGAAATGACTCTGAGATTAGTAGAGGAGTATTTTCAGTGAGTATTCCAAACAAATAAAGGTTTAATCCAACCTTTTGCTTCTTTTCTCCAATTCCCTCTTTTTACCTTACTCTTTCCCCCCCACCTAAATCCTACTTCAAGGATCTCTCACAATTCTCTTAATTTTCATCTCCTAGCCCTTAGTTTAGGATAGTGGTTACACCCATAGCACTCTACTTTCCTTTTGAGATAACATTATAGTTTCTTGGTGATTTGGCTAAGTTCTCTTGGGGTAGGGTTGTAACATTTTTGTTCACTGGCATATAATGGGGTCACAGTACACATTCATTAAATGAACACTGATGATCATTTCTTTATAATTCATCCAGGTTAGAGACATTCTTTTATATAATAATAGCACTTTTAAGTATAAGATAATTTCGCCACATGCTTTTTGGGGGATTAAAGAATGGTAAAAGTGACATGCACTTTTAGATATTTCCAATTTATTTTTCCAAGTGCTTTTCATATACAAACATAAAACTGCTTCAAGCTGTTTATATAAAGACGGCTTCCACTATTTTGGAACTCTTAAGGAATCTTAAAGGCCATCTAATTATGTGGTTTTCAAATAGAGGATCTTAAACCACTGGCTACCAAGCAAATCAGAATAATTTAGGAGACCCTTCATAGTGAGTGCTTCCAGGCCCCACCCACACCCACTGGGCTTGCAGTGGCAACTGTGGAAATTTGTATTTTTAAAATCTTCATAATTTTATTAACATGCATTCAGTTTGGGAAACACTGATTCAGTCTAACCATAAAACGTAAAAGTTCTAACATCTCTGATAAGTGATCCTCTGCTTTGGATATTTGTTCATTCCACTGTGGAAAAGCTATATAGATTATTGGAAAGTTTTTCTTCACTATATTCACAATATTGTCTTAAATTGAATCTTAACCTGCTTTTCTAGTGGTCACTTGGATTGGTTCTAGTTCTAGCCACTGGAATAATATAGAATAGAGCCATTTCGTATTTTAAACAATAGCCCTTTAGTTAAAGACAGGTGTTAAACCCATAAAATCATCTCTTTTCCTGATTAAACATCCCTTGCTCTTTAACCATTTTATGTTTGACATGATTTCCCTTTTACCATTCATTTTTTTTCTATATATATTCTTTTTAGTGTGTGTCTTAAATTGAGACATTTGTCATGAATGAGCAATAAAGTAAAACTATTACTTCACTTTGTCTTAGATTAGTTATTTCATTAATCTAACCCTATAATTTGTTTTGTTTTGGCAGCAATTTCATGTTGACTTATACTGAACTTTTGCTTTTTTTAAAAAAAGGGCATATAACCAACAGTAGTTGAGACGTCAATTGGCTATCTCCCTAGAAGCTTCCAACGTTGTATTACCTTAGTTTACTTGAACTCCTCATAAATATACAAGAAATATGGTGCTTTTTTTGTTTTGTTTTGTTTCGTTTCCTAAAGACAATGATATATACTCAGCTTCCATGGCTAGCTATTTATGTAGAAATAAAGGCAGCTTACTACTGTACGTATTGACTATTGGAGGGAGTGGCTATATAAACACTCACTCTGAAGCCTCAGACTGACCTGTTGGCAAAGCCACAAACTTAGGGCTGTTGGCATAATTAAGCTTGACCTTATGAAGCCCCCTAGATCCTATCTGGTAGCTAATGGGCTGTGGGAGGTGCAGTGAAACTCTTAAGAACATTTTAACTATGGTGACCACTACCTTGTTTACCTCTGGCTATAAAATAAAGGCTCAGCTTGCCCTCTGGATCTCTCTCTGTGGCCTTAGAGACCCAGCTATGTTCTCTTGCCTGTCTTTTCTCAATCCTTCACCGCCTTCACTCAGGCTCACCGAACCCTTGGCTGTGCTGGCTCGGCACAGACTGAGGAAAGAAAACAGACATACCTATCTTCCTAAAGCTGTAATTCAAATAAAAATAAAACAAACAGGCAAACAAAAACAGTTCGTTCTTGTTTTGTTTCTGAATAAAACAAGGAAATATTTCTAAAATAAAGAATAGAGCATTTCCTTTAAGTGTACATAATTCTGTAGTGCATGTCAAGATACTATATACGACAGCAGTACGCTTATTTCTAATAAAAGTAATTTATTTAAAGAGAAATATCAGTACCTTGTTTGTAGGCATTTTCGGCACATTTACCTTCCACATCTGACCTTCCCTAGAGATTGCCTTTTCCAAAAGGAAAGACAATCTCTGATTTTCCAAAGGCCCTGGAAACTTCATGATATCCTTTGGTTCTGCCTGGCTCCCAGCTTGATGTAGCTACCTAGAAAATCAAACATAAGACAATGCTCTTTAAGTAATTATAGAATAAGGAGAGCACTGCAAAAATATGTTGGCTCTTATTAAGCAATTCATAAAACAAAATAAGATTATTAGGCAGTATAGGATTTTATAGCTCTTTAAAATATGTATTAAAAATTTACAATAGTTATCTACTGCATTCTCACCTTAAATTGGAAACTCAGTTATAAAGAGAAAACATGGCTTTATGACTGATAGAACTCCTGGACTTTGATCAAACTATATTATTACTGTGTCAAACTTTGACAAAGAATTTTAAGTCATGAACTTTTTATTCTAGGAATTCTTAGAAGTAGTAGTCCCAAATATTCCTCTTAAAAAAAAGTTACATCAATTACATTAAATCCAACCCACTGCCACTTAATCAGTATAAAACCATCACTTAAGTATGAAACTTTTTAATTTTAAATTTATTTGATTTTCTTCATTAATTCTCATGGTTCAAAAACACAAATAGCATAAAGAAAAGGCATTATGAAACAATCTTGAAATGAGCTTCCAATACAGTGTCCACTAGCCTCATATGTGAATATTTAAATTAGAATTGAATAAAGTTAAAATATAACTCCTCAGTCACACTAGACCCATTTCAAGTGCTCAGAAACTACAAGTGACTAGCAGATATGGCATTAGACAATACAAAAAAGGAACATTTGTATCAATGCAGTAAGTTTTATTGGGCAGGGTTGATCAGTAAACTCAATAGTAAGATGACTTGCACTCTAAATCGAGCAGCAAGTTTAAAGAGCCACAGTTTAGATCAGGCAACTGAGAGTCCAAGAGAAATTTCTGAAAAAATAAAATTTTAAAGGGAAAACTAGTTTTGAGAGTTATGACTGTGTGTAGAAAACTGAATTGAGAATTGCTGAAGACTTAGATGTGATGAAAAGCTAACAACTGGAAAGGTAACTTCAGAAAAATAAGAAGGTTATGTAAGAAGGTAAATATAATTATACACCACATTATTAACACAGCAATAATAATGAAAACACTAAACGGGATTTCAATAAACGTTATTAAAACTATATGTTGAGAGGATAATGGATGTTGAAAGACAGAGTGAGAGCTAGATTTATACTAATCTAAAATATAAAAAAATAGCAGTAAGGCTATTTGAAAATATGATCTTAAATAACAAGCTGAACAGGTAAGAGCTGATAACAATTAACCTTTAGAGAAAAGTGTGAGGAGCCCTGCAGAAGGGAAATGCTGTTTTTTATTATAAACCTCCTATAACTATTTCAGCTCCTCAGCTATGTACCTGTATTCTGTATGTGCTTCAGAGTTTGCTTGTTTTCTAAAATTATAATTTAGTATAGGAGAAAGCAGCTTCCTACTCTCTCCCATACTAAATTATAAATTCCTTTGTGATCACACCTACTAATATCATTTTTTTTTATTTATTAACCCACTGTGCCCACAGCACAGTATCTTGATGAAATAGGGACTCAACCAAAAGTTCCTTTCAACCTTTGGGACTAAAAAAAAGTAAAACAAGCCCAAATTTAATCTCTCTTTAGCAAGCCAAGTCTTCAAATGTTTGAAGGCTGCTAATGATATCACTAATTCATCTTTTCCATATCTGAAAAACTGTTCAAGAGTTCCTCAAATGACAAGATGTTTGCTCTTCTAAATTAGCACCAGTTTAACTGCACATATGCAATCTAAGATTAGCTATTTTTTAGAGGCCACAACACGCTATTTAAGTATAATTTATGGTCAATTATACAACTCTTAAGTACATCCCCTTTACCTGCCCCATCCAATTGTGTGTGGGAACTTGTTGCCTTTTGAGGGGACAAGTGGATACATTGAATAGACTCGCTATAATTTCATTTGATGCAGGCATAAATGGTAACCTTAGAAATAAAGTATAAACTAGATGACCACCTGTCAAAAGATATTTAGAAAAAACACCTATATTGAATGGACATTGAACTTCACAGATTATAAATTCTTGTAAACTTAATTTTAGTCTATAATTAACTTTTTTCAAAACTTCAAGTTTACTAGTTTAGCCAAGGTGGCTCAATGGATTGAGTGATGTCCCATGAACCACGAGATCATTGGTTCCATTACCAATCAGGATATATGTCTGGGTTTCCTCTTTCAATCCCTAGCAGAAGAGGGGAGCTGATCAATGTTTCTCTCTCTCCCTCCTCCTTCCTCTCACTAAAATCAATGTAAAAAAAAAAAAAAAAAAAAAAATTAAAAAAAGAATCACACAACTTCAAGATTTTACTTGACTAATTATTTATTTCATTCCATTAGTTTTAGCCAACCTACTCAATGCACTCCAATGGCTGGCTGCCCCTGGTGATTACTTTTCCCCTACAATGCTTCCTTTGAAGATTATTTTTAGGGAGAACGTAAAGGGAACATCAAGAAAAATACGGTCAGGTTCAAGAAATTCATATTCTCCAATCTCCTACCAATTAAGGTCCTCAGTAAGACATCCATTATTTAGATGCTTTTATCAACTTTTTTAAAACAAAGAATTCTGAGTCAAAGCAGAAATCACAAAGGAAATTATAAAATACTTTGAGATGAATGAAAAAAACTACCTAAATATCAAAACTTATGGGATGCAATGAAAGCAGTGCTTACAGACAAAGTAATACCTGTAGATGCCTATATTTTTAAAAATCAAACTGTATCTAAAGCAAGCCAGAAGAACAAATATCAAAGTGGAAATGAATAAAGTAAAGAATAGAAAAGTCAATGAAACCAAAGTTGGTTCTTTGAAAAGATTATCAAAATTGGCATCCTCCACCCCAAAAAGTTGTTTGTTATACTGGCAAACCTCTACTACACTGGCCAAGGAAAAACAAAGGACGAAGTACTAAAATCAGGAATAAAGTGGGGATATATTACTACCTACATTACAGAAAGGATTATAAAGAAATTTTATAAACTATATACAAATAAATCAAATAATTTAGATGAAGACAAATACCTAGAAACACAAACCAGCAAAACTGATTTATGAAGAAACAGAAAAGCTGAATAGCCATATAACAAGAAACTGAATTAGAAAACAAATTATCGTCAAAGAAAAGCCTATACCCAAATGGCTTCACCAAACATTAACAGAAAAATTAATACAAATTCTTCACAAACTCTTCCAAAAGTAAAGATGAGGAGCACTTCTCAACTCATTTTATGAGGCTAGTTACTTATCCTGTTACCAAAACCAAACAAAAACAACATCACTAGAAAACTATATAGCTCAGTATCTCTTCTAAATATACAGAGCCCCAACAAAATACTAACAAACTGAATTTCCCAACATAAAGATTATACACCATAACGAAATGTAATCTAGCACAGGAATGCAAAGTTGACTTAACACTCAGAAATCAATTCATGTAATATACCATATTAAGAGAAGAGAAAGGGCCCTAGCTGGTTTGGCTCAGAGGATAGAGCATCACCCTGTGGAATGAAGGGTCCTGGGTTCGATTCCACTCAGGGCACATGCCCGGGTTGCGGGCTCATTCTCAGGTTGCAAGCTCAATCCCATGTGGGGGCAATGCAGGAAGCAACTGACCAATGATTCTCTCTCATTATTGATGTTTATCTCTCCTCTCTCTTCCTCCCTGAAATCAATATATTTTTAAAAAGAGAGAAGAAAAAGGAATCATTCTCTGCTCACACTAAGATGTAAACAAAAGGAAAGATTAAATTCGCTTAAACTTTTTTTTAAAATGGGCTATAAATAATGCAAGTGAAAGACAAAAAGAATGGAGGGCATCTGTGGGGATGCTCCAGATTAAATGACTATAGAATCTGACCTTAGGCTGATCTTGTATTGGAGAAAGAAAAATGCTAAAAAGGTAATTTTTGGGTCAAATGACATAACGGGAACATGGACAGATGAGATAAAAGTAAACATAGCAGAAAAAAGTGTGACAATATTAAGAACCACCAATTGGTTGTTACAGAATAGTTATGGGGATGTAAAGCACAGAGAACATAGTTAATAAAATATTCTAGTAACTAGGCATGTTGCAGGATGGGTGCCAGATTTATTGGGGTGGTCAATTATCTATATAATAAAAGCCTAAGCTACCCTTAGGCTAAACGACCACTCTGATGTGCACTGACCACCAGGGGGCAGATGCTCAACGCAGGAGCTGCCCCCTGGTAAGTGCAGTGGTGATGGCAGGAGCAGCAAGCTGAACTGAGCAATAAGGAGCATTGATCAGGCAGGGCCATAAGGAGCAAGGAGTTCCAGAATGCAAAAGGGATGTCTAGGCCCAATCCCCAGAATCAGGCCTAAGCTGGCAGTTGGACATCCCCTGAAGGGTCCCATACTATGAGAGGGCACAGGCCAGGCTGAAGGGACTCCCGCCCCAGTGCATGAAAGTCGTTAACTCTCATTGAGTTATGTAATATCTGGTCAGTGGGGTGTATACCTGAAATTAATATAATGATCTATTTCAAATGTAATGGAAAACATAAAATGATTTTTAAAAAAAGTAAATGTAACAATGTTAAATTTACTAAAATAATATGTTTACTGTGATTCTGGAAGAGAATATCCCTATTCTTAGGAAATACATACTAAAATTTAGGAATAATGAGCCATCATGTACACAACTTATACACATACATACATTGGGGATGGATGACAAATGATAAAACAAACAAAATGTTAATAGGTTAATTCAGGTAACGGGTTTCTTTTTGAAATTATTTAAAATGTATAAAAGAAAAAAAAAAGACAATTTATAGAAGTAACTTATATTAGCAGGCTATTATTTACATTCTTTTTTCTTTTAATCCTCACCCGAGGATACGTTTTACTGACTTGGGAGAAAGAAACATCAACCAGTTGCCTCCCATACATGTCCCAACCAGGGATAGAACCCACAATCCCTGACTGGGAATCCAACCCGAAACCTCTGGTGTATAGGATGACGCTCCTACCAATTGAGCCATGAGGCCAGGGCCTATATTCCATTTTTAATCTCCAGTAAGATAGATAATATAATACAATGGAGAAAGCACTGGCTTAAGTTTTACTTCTTTTACTGGCAGAACACAGCCTATTTTCTAATAAGTAAAACAGATTGAGTTAGATGAATAATGAATCCTGCTAAGGAATAAAATACAAACACGTAAGATATAATTTTACTGTTTTATGTAATGGAATGTTATAGTTGTATCTTATTATATTGCACATTGTTGGTTACAGCCAGAATTTTGAATGCTCAGATAGAAAAGTCTAAAGGAACTAAAAACCAAAAAGGCTGTATTTTGGTTGGCATATTACACACACTTCTAACTTTATGATAGTTTCTTTCATATTTCTTACCCCTTTTTTTAATTTGATTTCAAAGAGAAAGGAAGAGGGAGAGATAGATGAGAGAGAATCATTGATTGGCTGCTTCCTGCAAGTCTCCCACTGAGGATTGAGCCCACAACCCAGCCCTTGACTGGAATAAAACCTGGAACCTTTCAGTTCACAAGTCGACACTATCCGCTGAGCCAAACTGGGTAGGGCTCTTCTCTCTATTCTTTCAATTGCTACTTCTGTTTCTTTCTCCATGTTTATCAAATAGCTTACTGTCTAAGTGCAGTTTATAAAATCCTATTGTACAGCATAAACTATATTATATATCTACTAGAGGCCCAGAACATGAAAATTTGTGCACTTAGGTGAGTCCCTCAACCCCGCCTGCACCAACAGTCCAGGACCCCTTGTATTTGCCTGCTGGAAGTTGGCTCTCTCCCAGAACACAAGCCCTTACTCCTTACTGCCTTGCCTGCCTGCTCGTTGCTTCTTACCACTTGGCCAGCTGCTCCTTAGCCCTGCCTCAGAGGCTGGAGAGGCTCTCGCCACTGCGCTAGCCAGACATGAGTCTGGCTTCTGGCTGAGCGGTGCTCCCTCCTGTGTTAGGCATCTGCCCCCTGGTGGTCAGTACGCATCATAGGGACTGGTCATTCTGCTGTTTGATTTGCATATTAGGCTTTTATTATATAAGATTATATAGGATATATGGGGCCTCCTGCTCATCTGAGAGAAACTATTGCACAGTGATGAATATCTATCTAGTAAAATAGTAATATGCAAATTGACCACCACTCCAACACACAAGATGGCCGCCCCCATGTGGTCAAAGATGGCCTCCCCCATGTGGATATATGGCCACCACAAGATGGCCAGAAGGGGAGGGCAGTTGGGGGAACCAGGCCAGCAGGGGAGGTCAGTTAGGGGTGACCAGGCCTGCAGGAGAGGGCAGTTGGGGGGGGACCAGGCTGGCAGAGGAGGGCAGTTGGCAGGGGGTATCCAGGCCTGTAGAGGAGGGGAGTTGGGGGCAACCAGGCTTGCAAGTGAGGGCAGTTAGGGGTGACCAGCCCTGCAGGGGAGAGCAGTTAGGGGAATCAGCCGGCAGGGGAGAGGCAGGGGAGAAGTTAGGTGTCGATCAGACTGGCAGGGGAGTGGTTGATCATGCTGGTAGGCAGAAGTGGTTAGGGGCAATCGGGCAGGCAGGCAAGCGAACAGTTGGGAGTCAGCAGTTCTGGATTGTGAGAAGGATGTCAGATTGGAGAGGGTGCAGGCTGGCTTGAGGGACACCCCACTCCCCAACCCCGCCCCATGCACGAATTTCATGCACTGGGCCTCTAGTATAATATAAACAACTTCACTAAGATGGAATTATATTTACTGTCATTATAACTCCAACTATATTAATTATTCTGTACTGGTGCTGACTTCTGGATCTTAAGTTCATCTTCTGAGATTGATTTATTAATGTAACCATACAAGAACCTCATGTTCTAATATACTTTCTTGACTTTATGCCCTTAACATAATAATGAACTACATTACCTATAATTCCTAAACAGGCTGCTCTCTTTTCCAATCTCCATGCCTTTCCACAGTTCTTTCAATTTACACTTGTGATTAACAAGTAAAAATAGTGAGTGCGCCCTAGACGGTTGCTCACTGGTTAGAGCATAAACCAACAGACTGAAGGGGTGAGGGTTTGATCCAGTCAAGGGCACAGACACTTGACGATGTACCTCTGGGCAACCAACTGGTGTGTCTCACACAGATGTTTCTGTCTCTACCTTTCTCTTCCACTCTCTAAAAAAAATCAATGGAAAATATATCCTCAGATAACAGTTAACAACAAAAACAGTGAGTGCTACGTGGCCAGGTATTATTCAAAGTCTGTCATATTAACTGATTTAATCCTCACACAACCTTATGAAGTTGGTATTATTAAGTTCATTTTAAAGATGAAGAAACATGCAAAGACATGTGAACACTTTTCAAAGCATTATACAATCAGAATAAGCCAGTACACACACTGTGAGCTTCTAAACTTGACCGGAAAATGTTGCAGAGTTCCATTTTAGCCTACTAGGATGTCACACTGCCACATAAACTCAGTCATCTATAAGGCAAATCATCTTTATTTCGCCTTCCCAACACACTAATTCTACCAGTCTGCTCTTCATCAGCATTAAGATTTTCCTGGTCCAGAAACTCAAGACTCACTCATCTGGCTGGTCCCAGATTAGCAGCATTCTGTCTTACTCTATGTATCCACTCCCTTCAGTTTGGCTGCCACAAATGACCTGAAAAGCTAGAAAGAGATAATACCACTGTTAATCTTTTCGACAGATGCATTTTCAGAACAGAGACTACCTGATTGCTTGGGTTTAAACTCTGTCCACCGGGTTCTAGCTGTGCCATCTACGGAAGAAGTTACTTCATTTTCTGAAGCCTCAGTTTCCCTCATCTGTGAAAGGAGCCTCCTCAATGAAACCTGCCTCGGAGTCCTTGAGGACTCAGTGAGTTGCAAACAACTTCCAACAGTAACTGCCTGATAAGCCTCAACAAGTGTTATTACCACCATGAGACCACAGCCTCACACGGCTGCTGAAGTGCTGGCCGACTCCTCAGTGACAGGACAAAGGCTCACCAGCTGAGCTTAGCAATCTGAGGTTTTTCAATCTGATGCCATCCGGCCTCCCGAGACACTTTCCACTGTTTTGCTATCCAATTCTCCACTCCTTCCACTAGGATCACCAACAGAACCTAGAAGAGCTCAGCCGTGTCCCTTCCTCCCTTCCCCCAGCCCCCCCAAAAAAACTCGCTATTTTTTTTTCATCTGCCCTTCAGGGTGCAACTCAAATCTCACCTCCTCTTCCATTTCCCCCACCCACACCCTGGGTAACGTTCCCTTTCTTCTGTGTTCACCCCATTCCCTGGGCAAGCGCCCCGCTTGCTTGGCGGCAATGGGAACCACCTCCCTCCGGCGCTCTCCCCGCCATGAGCGCCGAGGTCTCCGGGTGGGAGGGAGAGTGAGTCCCCTTCTTTGTGCACTAATGCAGGCTCGCCGAGCACAGAACATGCGCGGCAGCGCAGGCAATCTGCAGTCCTTACAAAAAAAGTTACTCGGTGACCAAAAAAAAAAAAAAAAAAAAAAAAAAAAAAGCCCAAAAGGAAACAAGAGGAACAGAGCAGATCTGTTGGCAAACTGGGCAGGTGCCGAGTTTGTTCTTATGTGGACGCGGCGGGGGAGCGTCCGGAAGGTCCCCGCGAAGGCGCGGGCGGGGGGTGAGGGGGAGATGTGGCTGGAGGGGGGGATGCTGAGGGAGGGGGGATGTGATGGGGGGGGTGAGGGAATTGGGGGGCGGGGAGGTGCTGTGGGAGTTGGGGATGGGAGGGCCTCGGAGGGCGGCGCGCGCGGGTCCCGGGACTCGTGCAGCCCCCCGCCCCCGCCCGCTCACCTTCTCCTCCTCCTCTTCCTCCTCCTCCTCCCGGGCAGAGCTCTTGGCCTCGCAGGAGTGACGCTGGGTCATCCGGGGTCCCGCTACCACCTCATCTTCCTGGGCGCGCGGCGGCGGCGGCGGGGCGCGCGGGACCAGGGCCGGGCGAGCCGACTGAGGAGGGAAACGAGGGGGCGCCGGGCCGGGGCCGGGGGGCGGGGGACCTGGGAGTCGAGCAGGACAGCACGGCTGCGGCCGGTGGGTCGGTCAGCGAATCAGTTCCATGACGACCCCGGGCCTGAGGCCGCCAGCGCCGGTCTCGCTCCTCCGACGGCCGCCGCGAGTGCCCGGGTGGGGAGGGGGCTCCCTCTCTCCATAGGGCGGCGGGGGCCGGGGAGAGGCGGGGAGGGAGACCGGCTCTGCCCCTGCCCGGGGGAAGCGCCTCCAAGGGGAAATGGTGAAAGGGAGGAAGGGGGAAAAAAGGAGAAAAAAAAAAAAAAAAAAGGAAGGGGAAGGGGGAGGAAAATAAGAAAGAGCGAGACCGAGGCGCTGCCGCGTCCGCTCGCTCGCGGGGAAGGCTGGGGCGGGAGGGGAGGGCGGAAGAAGGGCCGGCTCCTTGGCTCCGCCCCCGCGGACGGATCCCTAGGCCGCGCTCGCTTTGTAAACAACACTGTGTGGGACTCTTTCCATCCCCCTTTCCTTTCCCATGCACCGAACAGAGGAATCCGGAGGGGGGAGAAAAACCTAGGCCTTTTGAAAGGAGCTTGGGGAAGCTTTGGCACTGGGGCAAAGGGAGAGAGAACATGTCCTGTGGGCCACGGAAACCACAGGTGCGCGGACTCGTTTCCGTGGAGGAGCGGCGGGTTCCTCCGCGCGATGACGTCAGCGCCCCCTCCAGCCCCGCTGCTGCGCACGCGCCCCGGGAAGAAAGAAGAGCGGAGCGCTCCGCTCCGGGGGGAGGGCTCCTGTCGGGGATGCTTCTCGGGCCGAAGCTGGAGCTATCTGGGTTTTTCCAAGCTAGTCTGTCTCTGGGGCTGGTAGGAGACTATATATATTGTGTCAGGGTATTGTATTCTTTGTTGATCTCGCAAAAAACAACAAACAATTGTGTTCCCTTGTCATTGACGTGTGAAAAGATTTGCGGTGTTTTCTCTGCCACATCCTGGGTGGGGGGAGATTCCAAAGCGCTTTAGAAATGGGGACATTTGGGTGATCATATCCTTAAGCATTTTTTTTGCTGAGGGCCTCTTAAAACGGTAAATTATACCGCTGAAGGCCGGGAACCTACTTGGTCATGCGCCAAGGAAATCCTATCCGCTTAACCAACCCATCTGAGCATTTCAGGCTGGGTTTTATTGCCAGGTGTTTGACAAGTAGTGTGTGGTGACATACAAATGTATTTTTATTTGGGGCTCTTTTACTCACCTGGGGTAATTTTTGCTCATCTTTTGTCTTAATTATAATAATATTTAGAATTACAGAAAGTTTTGAAAAAGAAAAGGGGAGAAGACTCCTCAGTTATTTACAGGCGTAGTCTTCGTTGTGTTTGTAATTTGTCTTTCATATGCCTATTTGAAGACATTGAACAAATTCGTGTTAAAGCTTATTCACCTGGCCAGGCTCAGCGCTTAGCTCTACCAAACTGGAAGTAATGCAGACAGAAATAGAAATAGCTCCTGCTTTAATGGTGTTTACAATTTCTAGGGGATAAACATTGAGCTAATTGTCATTATCTGAAATTACCCAGTGTATTGATTTGTTTACGTGTACATTGTATTCCCCTCCCTAGAATATAAGGTCTTGGATGGCAGGGATCCTCCATGTTTTTCACTCTTTATCCCTGCATGTAAAAGGCTCTCAGTATTTGATTACCGACTGAGTTAACAATTACAAGTATCAGAAGTATTAAGATGGAAAATTGCAGGCTGCCATGGAAACACTTCACCCTAGCCTCGTTAGGGATATAAGAGAGTGTTTCTTTGAGGAAGTGACATTTAAGCTGAGACTTGAAACCACTGGGCAAAGAAGTGGGGAAAGGGTGATACAGGCAAAGGAAACAACATTTGCAAAGGCTCTGAAGCGGAGACAGTCTAAAAAAATCTCTGAAAGGTAGTAGAGCTGGCCCTCGGAGAATTGAGGGGGAGAGAGCAGAGGTGCATAGGGCCCCGGGATGGAGCAGGGAGTGGGAAGCAGCCCAGGAAGGATTTGAAGTGGTCGTACATTCTGCTTTTTTCACTTTGTGTAGTCTTTCTTCCGTTTGACTATGTGCTCTTCCTTCTACAAAACCATGTTTTTCTGTGTAATACTCTTGAGAATGTTGCATTTCTGCATAATACTTTTGAGAGTGTAGCAAAATTACATTGTTGGACCATGATTTTTACTCTGATTAAAAAAAATATATACATATATATAAATAAACAGGGAATATGCTAATTAGCCGGGCATCACAACTGCTCAGGAGGAGCTGCATGCACAGATGGGTGGGAGGGGACTGCATGCTGTCCCCAGCCCCATGAGACGGGCTGGGGGTCAGCCATAGTGAAGACACAACACACAGGAGTGCCTGCACCCACCCCAGCGGACACAACAAGGCGGCAGGAGCTACTGGGGTCAGGCACAGGTCCCAGCCCCCTGCAGGGCACCACCTCCCACAGCTGGAGGCGGGGCACCTCCTCACGTGATTTCAATCACCTGCTTGGCCTCTAATATAAAAACACTCCTTGGTATGCAGCCAAGAGAAATGAAAACATGTCCACATAAAAACTTCTACATGAAAGTTCACAATAGCATTACTCATAATAATAAAAAGGTGAAACAACACAAATGTCCACCAGCTGATGAATGTATAAGATAAATGTGGTATCCTATCTAATAAAGAGGGAATATGTTAATTGACCATCATGCCGTCACAAAATGGCGGCTCTGACAGCCAATAAGGAGGGAATATGCTAATTGACTGCCACATCCTCAAAGATGGTGGTACCCACAGCCACAAGATGGTGGTGCCCAGTCCCCTCAGCCCCTCGGGGCCAGCAGGCACGTGGCATGGCCAGGCCCGTCCCCAGGTGGGTCCAACTGCTCCACACATCTGCCTCTGGAGTCCCCCAGTCCCCTCAGTGCCCCAGCCATAAAGGGCCGGCCAGAGGCACGGGCAAGCCTCAGCCCAGAACCACCTGGGCCAGCAGAAGCTTATGATGGGGGTATTGCCTTCCCCTGATCACTGGCTCACCTCCCACCCCTGAGGGCTTCTGACTGGGAGAGGGGGCAGGCTGGGCTGAGGAACCCCCCTACAGTGCATGAATTTTCATGCACGGGGCCTCTAGTATATTATTTGGCCATAAAAATATGTACTGATATATGGTGTAACATGGTAACCTTTGAAAACATATAATATACAGTCCTTTGTGATTGGCTTCTTTCACTTAGCATAATTATTCTGTTTCCATGATATGACCAGAATAGACATATCTGTAGAACAGAAAGTAGATAAGCGTTTATGATAGGGGCAGAAATGGAATTGGGGATGATAACTATATTGTTGGGTTTCTTTTTTCTCTTCTTTTTTTTTTTCTTTTTTATGTTAATCCTCACCCAAGGATATTTTTTCCATTGATCTTTTATATAGAGTGGAAGGAAGATGGAAAGATGGAGAGAAACGTTGATTGGTTGCCTCCTGCATGTGCTCTGACCAGGGCCTGGCCCAGGAAGGAGCCTGCAACCAAGCTACGTGCCCTTGACCAGAATCAAACCTGGGACACTTTGGTCTGCAGGCCAATGCTCTATCCACTGAGCCAAACCAGCTAGGGCTTTTGGGTTTCTTTTTGAAGAAAATGTTCTGAGATCAATGTGGGGATAGTTGCATGATTCTGAACAAACTAAACCATTAAGTAGTACACTAAAAGGGTGAATTGTATGAAATGTCAATTATATATCAGTACTGCTTTACCCTATAAAAATGAAGAAAAGACAGAAAAAAGCAGTACAATTAATATATTTAGGTATAACCTTTTTGTATTACTTCTCTGGGTCCAGTGGTATTTATAGTTTTAAGGCTTTTGATGGCTACCAATTTGCCAAATTGCTTGGCAGAGGGGCTGAACCAATTAAAATGTAACTTGGAACAGAGCTCCCACTTCATTATGTACTTATCCTTTTTGAAGTTTATGTTTATTAAAACTGTCTTTCTGTCTGTGAGATTGCCAGTGACAATATGATCTGCAATACTATACATATAATTACAAGTAATTAAAAAATGGTGAGGAACAAGTTTCAGTTTCCTAACAAAAAACATGGACATTATTTTTCTTCACTATTCACTCGTAAGATCTTTTCATCAACATCTCTTTTTTCTCAATAACTGTAATGTTGCTTTTACAATGAATCATAGTTTTAAAAAAACAGAAAGCCTTTGCAATTCCCTGAGAAAATAAATGAAGTATATAAAGAAAACATTTATATCATATATTGGTAAAGAATTCATATTTTTTTCATTTTAAAAATATGTTTAGGAATGTTTCCCTTATGTCCTAAATAGTAAAAATAAACTACATTTTTACATTGTATTTTAGAATAATAGTAATATATATATATATATATATATATATATATATATATTTGACTTCTTACAGAGAGGAAGGGAGAAGGATAGAGAGTCAGAAACATTGATAAGAGAGAAACATCAATCAGCTGCCTCCAGCACCCCCTCTACTGGGGATGTACCTGCAACCAAGGTACATGTCCTTGACCGGAATTGAACCTGGGACCCTTGAGTCCGCAGGCCGACGCTCTATCCACTGAGCCAAACCGGTTAGGGCATAACTAAAATATATTGATTACCGCGCTGGCTGACATTACTTAGTGGTTAGAGCACCCGGTTCTATTCTCGGTCCAGGACTTATGAGAGGCAACCAGTTGATGTGTTTCTCTCACACTGATGTTTCTTTCTTTCCACTCCTCCCTCCCTTCCTTTCATTCTCTCTAAAGACCAATGGGAGAAATAGCCTTACTCCTTGGGTAAAGATTAAAGTGTGTGTGTGTGGTGTGTGTGTGTGTGTGTGTGTGTGTGTATCCTTATGTGCCAGGCGTTACACTATGCACTTTTATTGCATCCTCTCCTTTTCATCCCCACAGCACTCCTCTCCAGAAGGATTTTTGTTGTCCCCATTTCACAGAAGACAAGGAGATCAAGTAAATCCACACGGCTTGGAGAACCACAACAGGATTCAAACTCAGCTTGTGCTTTCAATCACTACCCTTTACTGCTTCACCCTGTGGGTATTTCTGGCTTGCATTAAATCTCAAACAAGAAATACTCACACTGTGGTTATTAAATCTTAGAACAAATGTTAAAACACACACGCATTTTTTAGCAAGCACTTTATATTTGTGTTGCTGGAGAGTTGAACTTTGCTTGGAAAGGAGTTATTGAAATATTCTTAGTCATGTTTTTTTCTTGACTGGCATATTGACTCTTGATGTATAAATTGCCTTGCAGAGTGGCAGAGTAAGGAAGCACCTAAGAAACAGCATGCTTTTATAATGAAAGCTCTCTTCTGAAGTGCAAAACAGTGTAAAGTGATACCCCTTCAGAAGCCAGGACAACTAAAGAGAATCAAGCTGATGAGCACAAAGAGGTTTGCTAGACTTAATCTTTCAAGACACTGCTTACATTTTTATGACTTCAGAAGACCAGGCTATTTAATTTTTAATAACAGACATTTCTGAACTCAATGGTCTTAAAGGAAACTTTTAGGGTAATATTTCCAGCAGACACTCTGTGAAGGTACTATCTTGTAGTAAATACTCTGGCCCACAGGAACAAAGGAAGTGATTTATCCTACATAATAACAGGTTAATATGCAAATTGTCCCCTAGACAGGGAGTTCCAACAGGGGGTGGGGCTGGCTGGCCAGCCGGTCCCATCGCCCCGATGGGGGCAGGCCAACCGTACCCCATCAGTGCACAAATTCATGTACTGGGCCTCTAGTTATCATTATAATCGCTTATTTTTAGCATCTGCCCACAGAGAGGAAGGGAAAGGGAGAGAGAGATAGGAACATCAATGATGAGATACATTGATCACCTGCTTCCTGTACACCCCACACTGGAGATAGAGCCCACAATCCTGGCATGTGCCCCAACCAAGAATCGAACCTGGGACCTCCTGGTTCATAGGTTGATGCTCAACCATTGAGCAATACTGGCTGGTCAAAGGTCCTTCTTACAGCTTTCAAAATATTTGCTTTCATTAAACTCTACCTAGACAGAATGTAAGAGGAATAAATATCCCATATAGATATCAAGAGA
The DNA here is from genome assembly GCF_964339955.1 of Pipistrellus hanaki. Classification (NCBI taxonomy): domain Eukaryota; kingdom Metazoa; phylum Chordata; class Mammalia; order Chiroptera; family Vespertilionidae; genus Pipistrellus; species Pipistrellus hanaki. Next base: position 165,533,572 of record NC_140503.1, on the reverse strand, counting down.
AAAGGAGTGCCAATTCACCAATATAAAGACTTCCTGCCGAAACTGGTTTGGCTCAGTGGATAGAGCGTCGGCTTGCGGACTGAAGAGTCCTGGGTTCGATTCCGGTCAAGGGCATGTACACCTTGGTTGCAGGCACATCCCCAGTGGGGAGTGTGCAGGAGGCAGCTGATCGATGTTTCTCTCTCATCAATGTTTCTAACTTTCTATCCCTCTCCCTTCCTCTCTGTAAAAAAAAAAAAATAATAATAATAAAGTATATTTAAAAAAAAAAAAAAAAAAAAAAAAAGACTTCCTATTTACCGTTAGGAAATTTTCAGAGCAAACAAGTAAAAAAATTCTAAAACAGGAAGTCTCAAGCTGCTTCTCAGACTTTGGTCAGCTCTGACTGTGAACTGGCTTTAGGTTCTCATATTTAGGTTCTTATTTAGAAAGACCTCGCTTGGGATCACTGGTCACATGCTTCATTAAGAGGAGCCCCAGCAGTCACATAGCAGCCACCTATTTGAATTTGTAAATCTAAAAGCTTCCGTAGAAGTATTTCTTTTTTTGGTGCTGTTGGAAGAAAAATACATCATTGAAAGAACACCATTTACTCTCTCACAATGGTTTTGAATTTTTTTTTTAATAAATATATTTTATTGATTTTTTACAGAGAGGAAGGGAGAAGGATAGAGTTAGAAACGTGGATGAGAGAAACATTGATCAGATGCCTCCCACACAACCTCTACTGGGGATGTGCCCGCAACCAATGTACATGCCCCTGATCGGAATCGAACCTGGGACCCTTCAGTCCACAGACCCGACGCTCTATCCACCGAGCCAAACTGGTTTCGGCTGGTTTTGAACCTTGAGCCACCAAATTTGGTAAGTTCAGGGGGAAAAAAATTATTATTATTTTTTTAGATATTATGTAATTAAACTACCTACATTATTTCTTGTCAAGTATTTATGGAGAAGGGGTGGAGAGAAAGGTAAACATCTTCCAAAGTGTATTTTTAGTCTCTTCAGGACATCTGTTTACTATAAACCTTATTTTTTTTATCAGTAAAGGAAAATAATTATGTTTTAGGAATCCATTTAAATGATCTATAACCAAAGTTTCCAAGACTTCTTTCTCATATAACTAAGCTGCTTTTATCACCAGTCGATGATTTAATAAATATTTGAGTCCCAGTTGCATCATGGGCCGGGCACTGTAAGAGATTCTGAGGTGATTCATGTATGGTTCTGCTTATAGGAAACTTTTTCACTCACTCCTTCTTTAATTCAGCAACATTTACTAAGTGTATGATCACAATTAAATTAATCAGCTCTTTTTATAACTTGACCTCAGTTTCATCATCTGTAAAATGGGGGTAATAATAAATCTCCTAGGTTTTTATGAGGATTAAATAAGACAATATTTATAAAAGGCTTAGAACAACATATAACACATAGGAAAAACTGATGGTTTCTTTCTTTTTTTTTTAATATATTTTATTGATTTTTTACAGAGAGGAAGGGAGAGAGATAGAGAGCTAGATATGTCAATGAGAGAGAAACACCGACCAGCTGCCTCTTGCACACCCACCACTGGGGATGTGCCCACAACCAATGTACATGCCCTTGACCGGAATCGAACCTGGGACCTTTCAGTCCGCAGACCGACACTCTACCACTGAGCCAAACCGGTTTTTCGCAGGAAAAACTGATTGTTACCTTAACTACTGTAAGAGTTCTTTATGTGCCAGGCTTGAGTTTGATTTTTTTCTCCACTTAATACAATTGGAAAGGAAACAAGCACCCAATAAAAACATTGTTAATATAACATGAAAAGTTTTATTATAGTTATATGCAGAATGCTATGGGGAAACTGTGAAAGGAGCCATTTTGTGTATTGGTGAGGGACTTCTCTTATAGACTTAAATTGAATGTAGCATTATTTGCTGTGCAACACATTGCCTCAAAACTTAAGCTGTGAGGCTCACTGTTCCTCCCAGGAGTGCCTCCGTGCCTCCATCCCCTCTTCTTCCCTGCAAGCATGCATCTCTTAGACTCTAAGGGACTTCACCAGACTTGCAACCAGGGCAGTGGGGAGTTTCTCCCGGGAAAACCCCTGGAACCCGTCCCCAAGGCCCCTTCTGTTTCACTTTGGCCCTTTTGTTAAAGAGCCCAGCCTGGGCTCTCCTGTTGCTTCCCCTATGCCAAGCCCTTTATTTTTTTGTTAATCCTCAGGGTAATCACCCCTCCCTATCCCCCATCCCCATTGCTTTTCAGAGAGAAAATAAAGGGAGGGAGGGAGGGAGGGAGAGATTAGATGGCATGTAATCTATAGCTGGAGAATGGAGGGAATTATTGTTATACTAATTTTAAAGATGAGGAAACTGAAGCTTAGAGAGACAAAGTAGCTTTTCCAAAATATACAGTTAGTAAATGGAAGATACCCTGAGCCCATATTTGAGATTATAGAATCCATGATATTATCACTACCTGTATTGGGTAGCATTGTCCAGAGAACTAGAACTAACAGGATGTGTCTAGATCTATATCCATATCTATATCTTTGTGGAGAGTGAGTTATAAGGAATTGGCTCATATGATTATGGAGAGTTAGTAAATCCAAAATCCTCCGAGCAGAGTGACAGGCTGGAGGCACAGGGAAGGGTTGCAGTTTGAGTCCAAATGCAGTCTTCTGGCAGAATCTCTTCTTGCTCAGGGGAAGTCAGTGTTTGTTATACCAAGGTCTTCCACTGATTGGGTAAGGCCCACCCACATTGCTGGCTGGGCAGGAAGCTAAATTTAATATGTTATTCATTTGAACTGTGTGATAACAAAAACTAAAACTCAAAGGTCTAACCATACAAAATACTCTTTTGCTCAACCCACAGAGAAAATGGGCAGCTAATTTTGGCCTAAATCTTATTTATACTTTAACCATTTGCATTTTAAAACAAACAAACAAACAAACAAAAATTTACATACCCCAAATCCACAACTCTAAAGCATAAAATAATTACATTCCTGAATCTAAAATGTCTTATGAATGTTTTGAGAATAAGGTTGGGTAAGGGGGAAAGATAATGCTGGAGAAATACGATGAAAAGAATTAACCTTTATGCTAAAGAAACTGCAATATTCTATGGGGCCTTTCTTTCCTCCCACAATATCCGATATAATCTATCATACCTCTCAGAGAGGGCTACTGATCAATTTTTATACATCCTTTGAAACTTGTCCTCCTGACCACGATCAGGAATTTTCAATATACATATAAATAGGTAATGACTATTAAAAGACTGATTTGAACGCCAAGTCATTTGTTTTCACCCAGAGGATTATTGAATAGAACAATAGACTTCCTTTGACAGCTACTCCCACATACATTATAATATACAGGTGGAACAGAAGTAGGTTTAAAGTTTTGAGTACATGAAACACAGAGTTTATTCTTATGTTATTATTTATTGCATTATTTATTATTTATTGCATTACTTTTCAACAAGTATAAACCTCTTTTGCCCCACCTTGCATGCACCATATTCCTTACTGTAGAAAGTTACAGTTAAGGTCATGAACATGTCTTATCCATATAAAAAAAAAAAAAAAGGCTATGTTACTAATAGAATTGCTTTTATATTTATACATAATATCTTGCTATTTGCCTTTACCTTTAAAATACATTACTGCTTTAGTTTCTAAAACTGTTTAAAAGCTTAGTAGTGCACTAAGTTCTCAATCACTGAATTCAAATTGAATTTATGAAAATGATAATGTCACATAGGTTATATCAAATTTTATAAGTTTGATATACAATAAACAGAACCAAGGCAAAGTATACTTTCTTATGCTACCAAAGTCAGAATTCTTTATAATAATACTAAAATTATTCCTAATGTTAGGAGTTAAATTAGAATAAAATCCAACATTAGGAAAGATTTTTCTTTTTTTACAAAATATATTTTATTGATTTTTTACAGAGAGTAAGGGAGAAGGATAGAGAGTTAGAAACATCGATGGGAGAGAAACATTGATCAGCTGCCTCCTGCACACCCCCTACTAAGGATGTGTCCTAAACCAATGTACATGCCCTTGACCGGAATTGAACCTGGGACCCTTCAGTCCACAGGCCAATGCTCTATCCACTGAGCCAAACCGGTTAGGGCAGGAAAGATTTTTCAAAATAATTTTTTGAGTAGGGGACCTTCTTTGAGGCAATCATTTTACATTTAAATATAGGGTGTCCCAAAAAATGTATACACACACTTTGAATAATTATAAAGGCAGCGTTTATTAAAACACATTTCACTTTCAAAAATGAGCTATCAGCTGTTAAAGTGTATACATTTTGGGGGAGAGACACTCTATATTTAGTAAAGTTTGCTTTACTACATATCCTCATCTTCCATAGCAGCTGGAGGGGGTTTTGCGAGCCACTAATAAAAGCTGGAGTTAGTCAGACTCTTTCTGACTCAATTAACAAACATTCATTTAAATACTGATTGAGCACCATCTTTGGGCAGGGCCTGACAACAAAACCAGGAGATACTATCACAAACAAAAGTATGTCTTTTGGGAAATACTATTTGCAGTGATCATAATGTTAAGAAAAAATTGAGAACAACTATGCAGATAGTTTATGGAACAAAGTTAGAAATTTCTGTATATAATACATCTGGAATGAAATTACTCACCAAGTCACAGAGCTCTTAATTCAGAGGACATTTTTAAAATTTGTTTTGATATCTGATTGGGTTTGTGCTTATTCGCTGGGGTTTAGAAAGGCCATTTGCTTTCTTTCTAAACTAGATAGAAAGGAAGCAAATGCCCTAAAAGTCATTTTTCATTGCTTTGATATGAAAATTTTTCTGATGTAAGTAGGGCAAATGCTTCTTACTGCCTTTTAAATAACTAGGATCTTGGCCGTTAGGTTTTACTAAGCTATACATTTTTTGGAGACCCCCAAAATATTCCTTCCCCAAAGGAAACAAAATGCTATCATCATTGGGAAACTATCACTTGTCAGCTATTTTGTGCTTTTATTATTATTTCACCTACCAGTGAACTTCCTTACAATTATACCTCTCCTCACACTTTCCTAGGTGTCCTAAGAAATAGAGTTCCCACTTTTCTACCTAAATGCACTCCTTTATTCTAAGATCCTATTAAGGTATTAGTGGATCCGGCTCACCTCCCAGGCCTCTGTTTATTGCTCATGTTGTAGGTTCATTGTGCTGCGATATATCTATTATCTCTCTAAACGTGTTCTGTGTTCTTCTAGATTTGTGTCAGGTTTCAATATGTGTAGAATCATCTGGGAGGTCTGCATAACAATGGCCTTATTTAGGAAACTGGCCGGACTGTTGAAGCAACAGACTCAAAAATACCGAGGTATTGAAGTGGTGGCTCTATAGAGAATGCAGCTCCGTCCATCTTGCTGCTTCCCCATCCTTAGGGAGTTGGCTTCCTTTTTTTTATTATTTTTTAAAAATATTTTATTGAGTTTTTACAGAGAGGAAGGGAGAGGGATAGAGAGTTAGAAACATCGATCAGCTGCCTCCTGCACACCCCCAACTGGGGATGTGCCCGCAACCAAGGTACATGCCCTTGACTGGAATCAAACCCGGGACCCTTCGGTTCGCAGGCCGACGCTCTACTCACTGAGCCAAACCGGTTTCGGCTGGCTTCCTTTTTTATGGCAGAAAATGGCTCACATCCTGATTCCAGCCCACTTGAAGGGAAAAGAGTGAGGGAAGCACCTGACTCACCAGTTGCCTACGTCACTTTGCCCACATTCCACGCACTATGCTATATTTGGGCCCAGCTTGCACTATTATTAGTATGGACGATAAAGGCTATTGAGAGGATAGTTAGCAAGCTTGACCACACACGAACATGATCCAGATCTCTTTAAAAACGGTTTTTAAAAGCAACAACTTGTAGTTGGTGCTTTGGCTGATGTATCACTTCCATCCTCATTCCCTTAGGATTCTTGCTAGTATTTGGGGCAGCAGGTGGAGAAAAGTAAAGAAAAGCTTTTAGATCTGATCTCAGCCCGCTGTTCAGTGGGGCACCTGTACTGACTGTCACAGCAAAAAAGTGTAGCCTCTGCCAGAGGATTACAAAGAGCCAGATGACTGCTCTTTCACCACCTTCTCCTGAATGTACATTCACTCTATAACATGTTAAAGACATAACTTATAGCCCAGCTGGCATGGCTCAGTGGTTGAGCATCAACCTATGAACCAGGAAGTCACAGTTCTATTCCTGGTCAGGGCCCATGCCTGGGTTGTGGTTCAATTCCCAGTAGGGGGCATGCAGGAGGCAAGCATCAGTGATTCTCTGTCATCATTGATGTTTCTATCTCTCTCTCCCTTTCCCTCTCTGAACTCAATATATTTTTAAAAAGCTATAACTTACACAAGTAGGACTGTGAAGCTGAATGTACCCCTTTCCAATGTGGCTAAAATCACAATAATGTGGATGGCCTTCACTTTACGGGTTGTAGGTAGGGTGTCTTCTTGTTTGGGGCCCTCATTACCCTCACCCTGTTGACCCTCAGCCTCCTGCTTCTTTGATGCCCACCAGGCTGACCTTCAACACTCTGCTTGCTTCCCACAGGAAGCCCTGCAGTCCTCAGCACATTCCACCGGATGTGTTTCCTTCCTTAGCCGCTCTGAACACTGGCCAAGAAGTGCAGCACACCATTGTCTTGATTGGGGATCTCTGTGGATGGAAACAAAAACTGCCTCAACTCAGCTCTATGAGTATAGCTGGAAGGACATTTATTACAGGGCTTCCAGGAATATCAGGGAATCTAATTTCAGAATGTAGTTCTATTTCATAGGAAATGAAGAGTCATGAGACAGCTACTCTTTCTGGGATCAATCAGATGATCTCGCATCTCTGTTTCTCTGATATGTCCACTTGTTTCCTCTCCTCTAACCCACCAATTTCTAATCTTTTCAAGGCTTTTGAGGTTCACTCAGCTCTCCCCTGAGGCTTTCATTTGCCACGATGTCATGTTTGCCTCAATGCTCGCACAGCGGAGAGCTCCTCTGCACAATGTGAAAAGCCTCAATCTCTGTATTTTGGTTCATCTTCTGAAATGAAAACATTGGGCCAAAACCGGTTTGGCTCAGTGGATAGAGCGTTGGCCTGTGGACTGAAAGGTCCCAGGTTCGATTCCAGTCAAGGGCATGTACCATGATTGCGGGCACATTCCCAGTAGGGGGTGTGCTGGAGGCAGCTGGTCGATGTTTCTCATCGATGTTTCTGACTCTCTATCTCTCTCCCTTCCTCTCTGTAAAAAATCAATAAAATATATTAAACACACACACACACACACACACACACACACACACACACACACAAAAACATTGGATTGGCTCAGTCTAAATCAGATGTCTATCCCTGGTTCAACCAGTGGTAGCCAGGAAAGTGGAGTCACCTGAGGCACGTATAGGCAGAGGGTAGAAGGAGGATTCTCTCAGAATGGGCTGTGAATGAGAAGATGACTGAGACATCTAGTGTAGACCTTGCTTTTTATACTTTTAATCCCAGCCCAGACTTTCAGCAGAGTTATTGAAATCATCTGAGAGTTAAACATGAGATTAATTACAAAATGCCATCAAACTAAATACCTTACCTGGTACCAGGGGTGATTCCCCAAAGGGCACTACAGGTCAGCCATTCCCATCACCAGGTAACTTACTGCCTCTTGTCTTCATCCAATCATGCTCAAGAATTGGCAACTGCAGGCTCTTCTGCAGTGGTATCAGATCCTGGAAATGGGGATGCATCTGAACCCCTGGTTCCTTTTTATTTGGACATAGCTTCTTTTGAAATCTTTCATGTTTGTGTGTGTGTGTGTGTGTGTGTGTGTGTGTGTGTGTTTTAAAATATATTTTATCGATTTTGAACAGAGAGGAAGGGAGAGAGATAGAGAGCTAGAAACATCAATGAGAGAGAAACATCGATCAGCTGCCTCTTGCACACCCCCTACGGGGGACAGGCCCAAAACCAAGGTACATGCCCTTGACCGGAATCGAACCCGGGTCCCTTCAGTCCCCAAGCCGACGCTCTATCCATTGAGCCAAACCGGTTTTGGCTATATGTGGTTCTTTATATATGCTTATGATACATGTGTAATGCCTATATGTACATAGAGATTTAATAATGATATAAATAAACTTTGATTGATATTCTGAGTTAATAGGGGTTTTTCTGAGTGGCATAATGGTCAGATTAACGTATTGCTAATATACTTAAAGTTCAAAACATGCATATCTGAAAAGCTTATTTATATATCTATTTGTGATAGAAAAAAGTCAGTTCATGGAATTAACTGAATTAACATACAAAACTAATTTGACAGCCTAAGTTGTGGTACTCCAGCAGAATTTTTGTGGAATTCATATTTGCAATCAAAGCCTTCCTAAGTTAGGAAGAAAACCACAACAGCCTGACTTTATAGCTTCAGGGAAATCCTGTTCAGTAAATTTAGGGGACTTCCAGAGGTAGCAAAATGAGGTAGGGAAAACCACAGAGTGATCACACTTGAGACACAGCCAATCGGAGACTGGTTCCTCCAGGGTGACCCGGTCCTCCTGGGCCGGGAAAATAAAGGGCAAAGGTATCACCTCAGAGCTGGGAATCAGAGACCAGGTTCTCAGGGGATTTGGAGCATAAGTCAGCCAAGGGTACAGAGTTCACTAGAACAGCGCTTTCTTGGGACATGAATCCTGTTTATTTTAGACACAAAACGCTCTAGCCCCAAATGGAAAAAAGAACCGTTCTTACTTTATAAAACAAACAAACAAACAAAAAAAACCTCTCTGCCAGAAAGTTAGGAAACCATGGTGCAGTCCAAGCCCTGCGGCTCAGTGGCTCATTTACAAAATTTCCTTGTTTCCAGCTGCTATCAGTATCTCCCTGCCCCAGGCCAAACCCGGTTCTCAGTCCTACCCCTGTGCTAAGCACAAAGGCACTTCTGGAGTGCGGGCTGCATTCTCCAGTGAGTTGGGTTACCTACTCCAGGTAAGTCATATGCCCCAAGAGAGTCGTTGGGACACAAAGCACAATGTCCCTGATGAGCGCAGCTTCAGAACCCGTCATCAGGTGATCCCATAGCGCGCTGCTTCCTGGAGACATTCCTGTAAGAGTTTTAAAGCTATAACGTGATTTACAGCCTTACTCATTTTAGTTGCAAACTTGAGCACCTACAGAATGCTCTGTTTAAGTCACTAATAAACCTATGCTAACCTGAGTGGGGTTTGTGTTCATTCCTGCGCTGCACTTTTCCGTAGTGTGGTCAAGTGAAATTCTAGGCTCTCATATAGAAACTTCCTTCCCAATGTAGTGCCTATTCGTGCAGGGCTTCTTTTAGACCCGCATGTCACACTCGCAGCCTGCGGGCTGCATGTGGCCCACAATGAATATGTTTGGGGCCCAGCCAATTTAACGGTGTGTAAGAAACGTTTTAATAAACATTTCATCATTTAATTTTTACAATATCCTGCTCTACATAATTATTAACAAACTACAATGTTTTTTAAATATATATTTTATTTATTCTTTTACAGAGAGGAAGGAAAAAGGATAGTTAGAGACATCGATCAACTGCCTCCTACACACACACACACACACACACCCCACACTGGGGATGTGCCCGTAACTAAGGTACACGCCCTTGACTGGAATCGAACTTGGGACCTTTCAGTCTGCAGGCTGATGCTCTATCCACTGAACCAAACCAGTCAGGGCAACAAGCTACAATGTTTGCTAATGACTGATTACCATAATCGTGTTGCATTCATTTCCCTTACGTGCATAATACCAGCAGCAAATATTTTAGCAGCCGATTGCTACGTCATTAGCCTTGGACTGACTCATTTGGTGTGCGCTACAGGAAATATTTCACTTTCAGAGAACAAGAAAAATAGGTTTGTTTGTGTTACGCTTATTAAATTATGCAGTTATTCAGTGTCTGGTAAGTTAATGTTCGAGAAAAGATATTAATTTTTATTAAAATGTTCCATTATTTTATGTTAACGATCACTCATTTATTTCAGCCCTTTGTATTCAGCATGTCTCCATCGAAATAAACCTACATTTCTATGAGAATTGAAGCTGTTGTTTTTTTGCGGCCTACATAAATTTAAACCTTGTTTATTTGGCCTGTGCTAGCCTTTGAGTTTGACATGCTGGCTTTAGGCATTACTCTTGTATTTGCCACTGTCATTTAGTGGTAGGAAGCTGGACAGACATGAGCAGAGCAAGGACGACGGGTCAGGTACAGAAGGTCACCAGGGTGGAAAAGCTCCAGGTGCCTAGCAACAAATCATCAGTTTTAGGGTGGACCTTGCCCTCAGGGTGACCTTTCCTCCCCTAGCATAGTGCTGGTCACACGGTTTGGGCCTACCCTTCCTCTCCAGCGATAACATCAATGCCTCAGTTGTATTTTAGCTCCAGGCCCAGATAAGCAATAAAACCAGCCTGGGCTGGTGTCTGGACCAGCTGCATCGAATAATGATCCCCTGAAGGACACACCTGGAAAACTGTTGAATAGTCTATTGAGATCTCCTGGGACCTCCCCTAAAACCTTCCCCCTTAAAACCCTTAGGATAGAGGACCCGGGGTGTGCGTGTGTGCGTGTGCGTGTGCGTGTGCGTGTGCGTGTGCGTGTGCGTGTGCGTGTGTGTGCGTATGTGTGTGTATTCTTTCATTTCTTTTTGTTTATTTTTATGTTTATTATAAATACTTGAATATACTTTTTACATTTTCCTGTGATTTATTATCAACCCTGTTATTTCTGTGTTGGTTTCTATTGACTGGTTATTTCTCTTGAAACCAGACACACTTGTTTCTTCACATATCTTGTATTTTGTTTGGGTACTGGACACCATGGCTGTTCATTATTAGTATTCAGATTCTGATATGTTCTTATTATAGCTTGAGTTTTTTTTTTTAAAGATATATTTTATTGATTTTAAAGAGGAAGGGAGAGGGAGAGAGAGATAGAAACATCAATGATTAGAGAGAATCATTGATTGGCTGCCTCCTGCATGCCCCCCATCAGGGATTGAGCCCGCAACTCAGGCATGTGCCGCTGGATGGAATCGAACCACAGGCTGACACTCTATCCATTGAGCCAAACCAGCTAGGACTTTATTTTTATTGATTCCCGTCACATGCCTGGGTTGCAGGCTCAATCCCCACTGTGTGGTGTGCAGGAGACAGCCAATCAATGATTCTCTCTTATCATTGATGTTTCTATCTCTCTCTTTCTTCCTCTCTGAAATTAATTTTAAAAAATATTTTTTAAATTGAACCGTGACCTCCTGGTTCATAGGTCTATGCTCAACTATTGAACCACACTGGCTGGGCACTGTTTGTCTTGTTTTTAACATCTATAATAGATTGAATGTTGCCCAAGATTCATGAAGGTTTTAAATTACTCAAATAACATAGCAAATTAAAGCAGCAAAAGGAAAAACATGAGAGAGTCTATATTTAGTGGTTATATATTGGGATATTTAAAATTAAAAGACCAGATTGAAATCAAGATGGCGGCATAGGGTAATACCTGAATGCAGCCTACCACAACAATTTTGAATTTAGAACTGGAAAACAGGGGAAACATCTCCCTGAAGCGCCAGATGGCTGGCTGAGAGGAGACTCTGCCATCTGGGAAGGAGAAAGAAGGCACACTGGACCTCAGGAACTGTAAAGGTGGGGTGAACTGTGCACGCGAAAAGGCGGGCACCTGACTTTGCTGCTAGCTTGCTTGAGGAGTGCGGAGAGGGCTGGCCAAGTTCGCCGCTGGCTTACTCCCAGTGCGCGAGAGGGCAGACAGCTAATGCGCAGCGGCTAGCTTTCTTGTTTGGGAGGAAAACAGAAACCACCCTATTGCTCTGATAGAAGGCCCCAGACAGGGAGAGGCCAGACTGTCAGGCAGTGGGCAGAGATCTCTCAGAGGTGTGTGAAGCCAGCAGCCATTACTGCAGGACTCAGGACCAAAGCTTGTCTGCACCACCTGAGACTCCACCCCATCCAAGGGGAGCACAGAAGCCCTTCCAGTGGCTAGCTTTCTCGTTCGCCGCTAATAGGACTCTCCTAGGGAGGGGGAAACAGGAATCCAAAGCTTGTCTGCGCCTATACCAAAGAGGTGTGTGTGCCTGCAACCAATCTTGTGGGATTCACCAAAGCTTGCTGAGACTCTGCCCCATCCAAGTGGAATACAGAAACCCTCCTAGCTGAGACATTTTTGACCCTCATAGCCAATTGGCTTGGAGATCAACGCTTCCCAGTGATAACAACAAGCAAGGCTTAACAACAAGACTGCACACACAGCCCACAAAGAGCTACACCAAGACTGTCCACCTCAGGTAACTGGGAGGCTGACCCACTGAACCATATAGGACACCTTAGCACACAAAGCCACCCTACCAACTCAGGGAAGCAGTGAAAATGCCGAGACAAGGACATAGATCACAAACAAAAGAAATGGAGGACAAGAAGCGACTGGATATAGAGTTCAAAACCATGCTTATAAGGTTTCTCAAGAATTTCCTAGAAAAGGCCGATAAAATAAATGAGATCTATGAGGATATGAAAAGGGATCAACTAGAATTAAAGAATACATTGTCTGAAATAAAAAATATTATACAGAGTCCTAAAAACAGAATAGAAGATCACAAGAATCAAGACAAAGATTTGGACCACAAGAGCCAGAGGACACTCCTCCACAGAAACAAGAAGATAAGAGAATCCAGAAAGTTGAAGATAGTGTAAGAAACCTCTGGGACCATTTCAAGTGAACCAACATCAGAATTATGGGGATCCCAGAAGAAGAAAGAGAGCAAGATACTGATAGCATATTGGAAAAAATAGTGACAGAAAACTTACCCCACCTGGGGAAAGAAATAGACTTACAAGTAAGTCCAGGAAGCGCACAGAACCCCAAACAAAAGAAATCCAAAGAGGACCACACCAAGAGGCATCATAATTAAAATTCCAAGAGCAAAAGACAAAGAGAGAATATTAAAAGCAGCAAGAGAAAAGCAGGTGGTTACCTATAAAGGAGCACCTATACGATTGTCAGCTGATTTCTCAACAGAAACCATGCAGGCCAGACAGGAATGGCAAGAAATATTCAAGGTGATGAATAGCAAGAACCTACAGCCAAAAATACTCTACCCAGCACAGTTATCACTCAGAATCGAAGGTCAGATAAAGAGCTTCACAAATAAAAATTTAAAAAAAGCTAAAGGAGTTCATCACTGCCAAACCAGAATTATATGAATCGCTGAAAGGGGTTCTTTAGGAAGAGGAAGAAGGTTAAGATAAAAATTATGATCAACAAATTTGTAACTATCAACAAGTGAAACTAAAAGCCAAGGGAATTAAAAAACCTGATGAACAATATTAACTGTTGAATATAATAGAATCAGAGGTATGGAAGGGGAGTGGACTGATGATTCTCAGGGAAAAAGGGAGTGGGGGGTGCAGGAAGAGACTGAACATAAACTGTGCGCCTATGGATGAGGAGAATGGGGGGTTGGGGAAAGGGCAGAGGGTGGGGTGGGAACCTGGTGGAGGGGAGCAATTGGGGGGGGGGGGAGAGGAACATTTGTAATAATCTGAACAATAAAGATTTATTTATAAAAATAAATAAATAAATAAAATTAAAAGACCACCATTAGTCTGTCTAATTTTTAGAATTTTAGTTAAAAAAGAAACACTTAGAAAACTTAAAAGAATCATTATTTGTTACTCAAATTAATTTAAATTTTTTTTAACATAGACAATGAATTGATTTTCCTCAATGGAAATCTTATGGAAGCTTTTCTAAATCTTTTTTTTTTTTTAATAATATATTTTTATTGATTTTTTACAGAGAGAAAGGGAGAGAGATAGAGAGCTAGAAACATCGATGAGAGAGAAACATCGACCAGCTGCCTCTTGCACACCCCCTACCGGGGATGTGTCCGCAACCAATGTACATGGCCTTGACCGGAATCGAACCTGGGACCTTTCAGTCGGCAGACCGACGCTCTACCACTGAGCCAAACCGGCTTTGGCAAGCTTCTCTAAATCTTTTGAATTATTTTTGGAGATAATAAGATTTACTGCTGAAACCGGTTTGGCTCAGTGGATATAGCATCGGCCTGCGGACTGAAAGGTCCCGGGTTCAATTCCGGTCAAGGGCATGTACCTTGGTTGCAGGCACATCCCCAGTGGGGGGTGTGCAAGAGGCAGCTGATCGATGATTCTCTCTCATCGATGTTTCTAACTCTCTGTCCCTCTCTCTTCCTCTCTGTAAAAAATCAATAAAATATATTTAAAAAAAAAAAAGATTTACTATAGGAACAGATGGAGAACCAAAAAACAAATATGGTTTCATCAAAGTAAGTTGGAATTTAGGAAGTCAGAGTTTCTGTTCTCTCAGACAAATTTAACTTCATTTATAATTTACTCAGGTTGAATGAAAAAAATCCTCACAATATGTGTGCAACACTGTGATTTATAAGAAATATATATTTGGTCATTCAGATGAGCAAAATGTATTTCTCATGTATATTTGGGCTTCATCCACAGTTCAAGCTAACAGCTCCCTGCTCCCTAAGAATTTTCCTAAGTGTGAGGGACAAAGGTGTCTTTTGCTATGACAAGGAGGTAACTGTGGAAAGCACCTAAGGATGGGTGCTGGTGGACAAGGCAGCCAACCTTGTGACTACAGGGTTGGAAATTTCAGTGGTTTCCCCACTCCTACCTTGGGTTGGGAAGAGGACTGGAGTTGGAACCAATCATCAATGGCCAATGTTTTAATCAATCAAGATCATGTAATGAAGTCTCCATAAAAACCCAAAAGGACAGGGTTTAGATTGCTTCTGGGTTGGTGAACACGTGGAGACTGGGGGAAAGTGGAGCATTCATTACAAGAGTGCGTGAGCGCTCCCCACCCTTTCTCCACACCTTGCCTCATGCATCTCTTCCATTCAGCTGTTTCTGAGTTATAGCCTTTTTATAGTAAACCAGTGGTCCGGGAAGTAAAATGTTTCTCTGAGTTCTGTGTATGACTCTAACAAATTAATTGAATCCTCTCTGGGAAAGTGTGGAGGCTAAGAAAGAAGAGGGTTTGGATAGTGGGGGTGATGTATGGACAGAAGCTAAACCTTTCAATGGATAAGATTCTCATGCTTGAGAAGGGACAACCAGTAGAAACCAGCTTTCCTTTCTTCAAACTTATTCACCATCCCTGCCATGGTATGATAGATGGTATACCATCTGGCTCTATCACTACATAATGATAAGGGGTGTGTAATTCTCTCTCAAGAGCATCAATTTCTAGAAAGGAGAACGTGAGTTCTATTTAGTCCTTGAGAGAGTAGACAGCAATGTAAGAAAATCTTTGAAGTACTTAAGATTTCTCTTTAAAGGTCTACAGACTTTCTGTTTACTTGCTTCCAAAGTAGCCTAGGCCTTTTATTCCTGCCTCCTAACCCAGCGCTTCCTCCCACTTCACACATTTAGTTACCCACACTCACAGTGAGCTTCCAGCCTGCAGAGTCAACCTCAGAAATTCTCTCCTTATGTCAGTTTCCAAACCCCCTCTTTCCTTTCTTCAAGTTCAACCTTCTTCAGCTCCGGTGGAGCCAGATGATTATTCATGAGGTAAATACTTGGTATAATGTGTGGTTATAAAAAGACTTTATTAATGCATAATTTAATCTAGATGTAATTTATGAGCAAACACTTTAATTAGGCTATTAATTCCATTACAGTGTTTGGGTTTATATGTCGTTCACAATAAGACCCTTGTACTTTCCTCATTGGTTCTTATTCCTCGGTTTTCTATGATTTAATGCATTCAGTTACATAGTTTCAATACCAAGATATTTTGGTCAATTTATCTCAATCCTTTCAAAAAGTTAGGGTTTTCTTGGGCAGGGCTCAGACTTCTGCTCTGTGGGCATGCATGCTCAAACGATTGTAAACAGAAATAAAGGTTGTATGAAACCTAGAGGAGAATTAGAGAGGCATTTCTTTTTGTACCGTTAGGGAGTCCAACTGGGAATTAAAGAGGCATTTTGAGAGGCCCGGGGCCCTCTCTATTGAGGGAGCAATGTCCTTTTGCTAGTAACCTCATCAGATTCCACCCCTCAGATCCCTTTTGCCTACCCTCTTTGCCCATGTGCATTAGATGATATTAGCTCTTTGTCCTTAGCAGTGTATACAAGCCCAGTATCTCAGGATTCTAAAATTCCAGGAATGTGTTCTCTTCTCCAAAGAGCAGCACTTCCAGATTCCCATCATCAGCAGGAAGGTGCTTTAGATCATTGTCACAATGTGTAACATAAACAGGCTTAACATAAAAAGAAAGGTATGAAAGATGTAGCCACAGGTGAAGAAAAACAGATCATCATTTTTTTTTTTTTAAAGCACCATCCCTAAAGTTTAATGAAAGACATGTGGCCTTAAACAAACATGAGCTATCTTCCTCTTCTCACTTTAACATAGTCATGTCTCTTACTTTACTAAGTCTCAAAATGTATGGTTCCTTTTTACATACATACACAAACACTTTTAAACATAAATATCAAATTCAAGAAAATCAGATGGGTAGATAAATTTAGGAAGCCAACAGTATAGGAGAGAAGGCCAATCACCAGATTTCATAAATTATCATCTGAATGCCTTCTTTGGATATTCAATTTGATATGTTATCCTAAATATCCCATATCACATGGTCCACAAGGTTTTCCTTTAAGATTCTGAAGCAATTAATAGCCATACTTGTCATTAAGATGGGTCCTGCCATCTCCACTTTGACCTTCAGGTAGGACCTACACACAGTAGTCTGGGTCATCTTGTGGATATTTGGAGGAAAGAAAACAGATCTTCTTAAGGATTTACTACTCTCCTTTCCCAGAACTGGAGGCTTTGAGAGGCTCAGTGACTTCACTTGGGCATCTGAGAAGAGAGCAATAGGGTTAGAATCTCTAGGTCCTCAAGCTGTCCTTTTGACCACAAGACCCTACATCCTTCCTCTCCTGTTGATATGCAGAGAAAAATGTAAAAAATAAGCAGGTGGGATGGTGACAAGGGCATGAAGGAAAACACCATGAGGTTACTTAACGAAAGTACAAAATAAAATCTGAATTAGGAAATTGCTTTGTCAATTCAATAGGAGGCTCTCGCTGTGTAATTTAAATGAATGAAACAATTTATTAAAAATGTACCATCTCCTAGGCACCATGCTAAGTGCCAAGAACACAGAAATGCGCAGAATAAAGTTCCCACTCTCGTGTGTTAAAAATCATCACTGAAGAACAATGAAGAGTTGTGTGGCAGACATTGTTGCCAAGCCCATATCCCTTTTATAAGCTGGGGCAGCCCATTGTTCAGCCGCTGTCAGTGCCTTGGCTAAGAGCTCCAACTTGTGACCTTTTCCAGAGACTTGACCTTGGCTCCGTGGAGCCCTTCACTGGAGTCTCCTAAGAGGTTACATGCCTCTCCTATCCAAGGGTAGCCAAGGACTGACTCATATGCACTCTTCCATATGCCTCCCCAAACTTTTACCTGAGACCATACCCTCAGTCAGCTCTTTCTGATCCTGCTGCTTCTCCTCCTTTATAGGTTTTCCCTAAAGAGCATTTATTCTCCTTTCCCAGAACTGGAGGCTTTGAGAGGTTCAGTGACTTCACTTGGGCATCTGAGAAGAGAGCAATAAGGCTTGGATCTCTGGGTTCTCAAGCTGTTCTTTTGACCACAAGACTCGACATCCTTCCTCTCCTGTTGATATGCAGAGAAAAATGGAAAATATAAGCAGGTGGGGTGGTGACAAGGGCATGAAGGAAAACACCATGAGGTTACTTAACGAAAGTACAAAATAAAATCTGAATTTAGAAATTGCTTAAGAAAGGGTTATAATAAAGTACATACATTGGAACCCCTTTCTTAGGCTCTACTCCAAAACCCAACCTAAGACAATTGGTGTTGCTTTAGATTGCCGAGCAGTTTCCTAGCTGCATTGTCCAGGATAGGATTGGTAACATTATGTAGGTCTATAAAAGTTTTTAATAGACCCCGACATTTTTTTACCATCTATTGGACATGTAACATGCTACCTCCCATTCCCTCTATTTTTCTGCTAAAGACTAAACAATCTAGTTTTCACTGTGACCTTTTAGTTAATACTTTTGGCACATAAGAGGTATTTTGGGGGTGAATAAACTAACATAATAGGACAATAAATATGTATGTATCTACATGAATTATATGTGTTTTAGCACTTTCCCACAATTATGTGGCTATTTAAACCAGTTTAGTTTTAAAAAATGTTTTTCTATGATTCTTACAGAATAATAGAGTAAAAACCATTTGGGGGAAATGGATTCATCCTTGATAAAGCTCTAATAAGGTGCTGGGAGATAAACTATTATATTCCTTTTTCATACATTTCAGCAAACTGAGCTTGTGACTGTACAATAAAGAACAGTATTAAAGCAAACCTTATTAAAATTAAATTTGTTTAGCCAAAACCGGTTTGGTTCAGTGGATAGAGCGTCGGCCAGCAGACTAAAGGGTCCCAGGTTCGATTCTGGTCAAGGGCATGTACCTTGGTTGCGGGCACATCCCCAGTGGGGGTGTGTGCAGAAGGCAGCTGATCAATGTTTCTCTCTCATCGATGTTTCTAGCTCTCTATCCCTCTCTCTTCCTCTCTGTAAATAAATCAATAAAATATATTTAAAAAATAAAAATTAAATTAAATTTGTTTAATATAATACTAGTTTTTATGGTAGACAACTCCTGCTGTACATTTCGCTAAGTCTCACAGGCTGGTCCCTCAAAGCAATCATATTTTCCTTTTTGACTCTCCTGTATAGTTAAGTCACAAATATTCCACTACCAAATTCTTAAATATTAATAAATTGGGTTAAATTATTAGAGATAAGAATAAAGTATTAGAGCCATAATATCTCCAAAATATGCCTCTTCCCCCACTCTGCAGAAAAGGCGAATGATTATTTAAAGACAAAGACAAAGACAAGGCATGTCAAAGAAAAAAGCCATGGCCATTTTGCAGGCAGAGGCGGAGGCAGGAGCCCGAGAGCAGGATTCCCTGTGTAGTTTCAAGCTTGGACCTCGACAGCACAAGGAAATGGAGCTCAGCGGCGTGTAGTGGAAAGCACATGGACAGGTCCACGCTCCGGCAGTTAGGTGCTAAGAGATGGTGCTCGTGTGGTTCATTTCTGCCTGAGAATCAGGCGCTCCAGGTGCCAGAAAAGCCAACTCTGATCCTGGGCTCACTCCTTAAGCAAGCTTTCCCTTCCAGCCATTGCAGCCCAAAGACCACTCTGCCTGCTTTCTCTTAATCACAGGCATTGATAACAACACTGCGTTCAACCTGCCAACATAAAAACATTCATATCTGTAAATGATTCCTGTGAGTTTATTGAGTTGTCTGTCGACAATTGCTGGGAAGCAGAATCTCAACAGATTGGGATAATGCTCCGGAGAATGGCGGGTTACATCTATATTTACACGTTGCAATCAAAGGAAGGGACATAGGTGGGTTACATGAAATCCATTGGTGATAGACTAGAGAAGCTGGAGAAAGCAAAGTGGGGAAACCCCTGGGAGTGGATAACAAGCAAAATGATAAACACATACTGAGGTGGGTGCAGGAACAATTAACATGGTAACAATGAAGAAATTTGTGGTATCTGTCCTGGTGCCCAGCACATTAGTTTGTGCCCCAAGAGGTCCAGAAAAGGGGAAGTTACAAGTTACCCAGACATTTCAAAGGTATGTTATAGATGCAAAAAGACAGATAGGCTCAGTAAGGTAAAGGTTGAGCTTGTCAGTGAAAAATACCGGCCTAGAATATAACTATTCACCATAATTGTTTTTAGTTAAAGTTTAATCTCAGACCATCCTTTGTGGTTACTGAGCGGCTGAGTTTGCAAGACCACCATATAGGCCTCCCCTGAGCTTGTCAGGTCGGCACTTGGCCCCTTTTGTCCACACACTGAAGGCAAATGTGAAGAAGTGAAGCACCCCTCTTTCCTCCTCCTTCGGGAAATAGCGTTCCCCGTCTTCCTTTCTTCTTAAAGCACTCTTACGTAGTTTCTGTATTGAATCAACATAGGATTAGCTTTAATGCTCCTGTTTTCTGTGAAGGTTAAAGCCCTTGAAAACCAAATGCTTTTCACGTGAGTCAGTCTTCGGGAGCCCTGTGGGCTGACTCCAGTTTTGGCCTTGCTCTCTGCTTGGAGTCACGTGGTGGGGTTAGCTCCAGGAAGGAAGCTTGTGTCATGGTGAATGAAGTAAAGCTGGCCCAGTGCTTACTCTACATTGGCCTGTCCTGGCTCAGACTTTCTTAAAATCTCTCAAACAAGTAGCAGCTGGACTCACTTGATAAGTCACCCCAGGCCTGGCACAAGCAGCAGCCTTCCAAGGTACACAGCTTGGCCTTGCCTGGGCACCTCCAAGCACAACACAAGTAGCAGCCATCTGTAGATCACTCTGTAGCTCATGCTGGGTGGGCACAGGCAGTAGCTGACTTTGCACCTTCTGGGAGGCCCCAGGGCCAGTGCACCTGGTAGTCAACTTCAAACTATGCCAGATTACAATCCTACTGTATCCATGAGCAAAACATTCAAGGGGTGGGGTTGGTGTGCACCAATGACCCACTGAAGCAAGTCCTGCTCTGTAGGTGCATTTCCTGCACAGCAGCTCTTCCTCTGCAGTCACAGCTGGTCCTCATGGCCAGTTGGCCTGGAGGTCAATCCCTCTCAATGATGCCAATATCAATCTAGGCTTAACTACAATAGGACAGTGCACACAGCCCACATAGGAGCATGCTAAGAGTATCCAGCTCAGGTGACTGGGGAGGCTGAGCCACTGGGCCCTACAGGACACCTATTACACAAAGCCACTCTCCCAATTCCAGGGCACATAGCAGATTTACCTAATACATAGAAGCAAATTCAGGGAAGCAGCCAAAATGTGGAGACAAAGAAATATGTCACAAATGAAAGAACAGAAAAATCTCCAGAAAAATAAATGAAATGGAAGCAAGAAAACTATCAGATACGAGTTCAAAACAATGCCTATAGAATATTAAAGGAACTTAATGAAAACTTCCAGGAGCTTAGTGACAACTTAAAGGAGCTTAGTGAGAACTTCATGGAACTTAGTGATAACATCAATGACAAAAAAAAGCACCAATCAGAGATGAAAGATACACTAACTGAAATGAAGAATAATTTACAGGAAATCAACAGAGTAGAGGACACCAAGAATCAAATCAGTGATTTGTAATGTGGGGAAGGGAAAACACCCAATCAGAACAACAAAAAGGAAAAAAGAATCTAAAAATATGAAGATAGTGTAAGGAATCTCTGGGACAACTTCAAGTGCACCAACATTCACAGGGGTGCCAGAATGAGAAGAGAAGGAACAGGAAATTAAAAACCTACCTGAAAAAAAATAATGACAGAAAAATTTCCCTACACGATGAAAGAATTAGACTTATAACTTTAGGAAACACAGAGAATTCCTAACAAGATGAACCCAAAGAGGCCCACCCAAGAGACTTCATAATTAAAATGCCAAGAGTTAAAGACAAAGAGACAATTTTATTTTTAGAAAAATCTTATTTTTTTTTAAATATATTTTTATTGATTTCAGAGAGGAAAGGAGAGGGGGAGAGTGATAGAAACATTAACGTTGAGAGAGAATCATTGATTGTCTGCCACCTGCATGCCTCAAACTGGGATGGAGCCCACAACCCAGGCATGTGCCCAGACCAGGAATTGGACCATGACCTCCTGGTTCATAGGTCGAAGTTCAGCCACTGAGTCATGCCAGATGGCCCAAAGAGAAAGTCTTAAAAGTAGCAAGAGAAAAGCAGTTTAGTTACCTAAAAGGGAGTGCTCATTTGGCTGTCAGCTGTTTTATCAACAGAAACTATGCAGGCCAGAAGGGAGTGGCAAGAAATATTCAAAGTGATGAAAAGCAAGGATGTATAACCAAGATTACTCTACCCAGCAAAGCCATTATTTAGAATTGAAGATCAGATAAAGAGCTTCACAGACAAGAAAAGCTAAAGAAGTTAATCACCACCAAACCAGTATTATATGAAATGCTGAAGGGTCTCTTGAAGAAGAAGAAGAAGAAGAAGAAGAAGAAGAAGAAGAAGAAGAAGGAGGAGGAGGAGGAGGAGGAGGAGGAGGAGGAGGAGGAGGAGGAGGAGGAGGAGGAGGAGGAGGAGGAGGAGAAAAATATGAACAATAAAATGGTAATAAATACATATCAACAATTGAATCTAAAAATCGAAATAAACAAACAAGGAATCTAATGAACAAAATGAACTGATGAATAAAATAGAACCATGGAATAGAGGCATGGAAACATGGAACATGTTCCAGTAGAGGCATGGAAAAATGGAACATGCTGATGAATCTCAGAGAGAAAGGGGGTGGGATGGGAAGAGAGTATCCAAAGAGCTTATATACATATATGCATTACCCATGGACATAGACAATAGTGATGAGGGCCTGGGGTGTGGCAGGATCCAGGTGGAGGAGGAAATGTGGGGAGAGACATCTGTAATAATATAAAAAATAAAGATTAATATATAAATAAATAAAATCACAAATTAAAAGGAAAAAAGTCATGATGTACTAGAAACAGTATGTCAGACTTTATTCAAGAGGGGCTACTTCAATGGAATTTTTGTATTAGGGGAGAAAGGTCTAACTCACCTCCAACTCCATCAAGGACAAGTGGGATTTCTGGCCGAGGCAGGGGGGGGGGGGGGGGGCTGGGTCAGTGGATAACAAATTACTAGGAGAAAATATCAGGGATAAGAAGGATTCTTGGTGGAAGAGTCACAGAATTCTTGCTGAAGGCAGGCCAGGGTGATAAGATATTAAGGTTTGGGAGCTTTTTGCTAAGCAGCTTTAACAGGATTATTGCTCAAATGGATTTTATAAGGAGAAAGAGGAAAGCTCAAGATCTGGCCTAGTCCAACAGAAAGTTCCTGTTAAAATTAGTCCAAGACGAGAGTCTTTATCAGTAGAAACCAAAAGTCTATGACGGTTATAAAGTTGGTGAAATAATAACCTTTGGTATTATTATCCCCATTTTATAGGTGAAGAAACTAAGGCACAGAGAGCTTAACAACCCTCCCAGAGTCTCCCAACTGAAGGATTTAAATTTAGGAAGTCATTGAACCCATTGTCTAGTAAGACATACTGCCTTTTTGTGTGGAAGATAAGGAAAATCAAAGCCTAAGATCTGGCTATAAATTTTATAACTGAGAGAGTGAGCTGGAATGGCTTACAGAATAATTTATAACCTCATCTCACTGGTTGCTGTACCTTAGTTACAGACAGAATTTTAAATTAAGTAGGTCAGTTTCTAAAATGATGTATAGACTCTTAAATGAAAAGGGAGCTGCAAGTAAAAGTAATACTTGTTATAATGTATGCATACACCAATGTTTCCTTAAAAAAAAAATAAAAAACCACACAGTTCTTACTGGGCATTTGTAAATTTGCATTTAAGAAAACAGAAACTGCAAATATTAGAAAAATCTCATCTTTAAAAGCTCTCAGAGCTTTAAAAAAAAAAACAAATTTGTTTATTCTTTAGGGCACATGTGTCAAACACAAGGCCCGCGGGCCAAATCCAGCCCGCCAGGCCTTGCAATGTGGCCCGCACCGCGCTGTCATCACTGCACTCCACTGTCAGTTTATGACATTGTCAGTTTATGACTTTTCAGTAAACCATTGGGCCCGCGATTTAGGCTGGATTTTAGATTTTGGCCCCTTCTCTGATTGAGTTCGACACCCCTACTTTAGGGTGTTAGAAGGCATTGCACAAATGCAGACACCTTGACATTCTGCTTTTAATGTCTCTGTTTTATGATGTTATTTGTTATGCAAAGAAGAGTACAACTATGATGGGAAAACCCAGAGACAAAAGTTACAAAGTAGATCCGTGAGACAATGTTGCCAGTTTGGAATGGAAACAGAAGGAAAGGTCGAGTCCCACATTTTAGAAGAAATGGGTTGCATGACAAGGAGTACAGTGGTAGACCTCCTTTCTTAACGTTCCTTTCCCTTTTTTTCTAATCAGCTCAAGGTTGTTGCTATCATCAGAATCCCTCCTCTAAAATACAAAATTATATCTAATTAAAATTTCTCTTATTTGAAATGGTTAACAGCATCAGACCATTCAAGCATTGCACCTGATGTGTGTGGCAGCATAGTTGGTGCATATATTTAAATCGAGAAAGATGGCTAACATTGAGATAATGATGTGAAAGCACCTAGCACGCCTTCCCCAGTCACACAGGTGACTTTTCCAGCTGTTATTATGGAACAAAGGACTGTGATAGATTTTGCTTGAGTAAAGGAAAGGAAAGGAACAGGTCTGGAATGGGGGTATTGCCTGGGGATGACCAGCCCAAATCTAGTAACAAATGGGGCTCTGAGAAGCATGGGCACATGGTAGAGGGACATCAGCCAAGGGAGAGATTTCCCAAAACACATTTTGACATCACTGCTGAAGGTCAGCATTTATTTTTTTTATTTTTTGAGGGTGGTGAATCTGGAATGTTCTTTTCCAAGGTCATGAGATGGAGCATCATCCATTTGGGATCACTTAAAAGTTGTTTTGTTTAATGTGGTGGAGGAATATGGTTCATACTTTTCGTGGACATCTTCTGGAGTCAGCTACTATTAATAAATAGCCCCACCGCCTCCACCTAACTGCCCCAATCTGGTGATCCACGGTGATTAGACCAGCTCCCAAATTATTATTCCACCATCATTTCCGTTTTATATAAGGTGGTTCCTTGACTCTGCCTCTCAGCTGCAGTTCACTGCACCAGTGATGAATATTTAACCAAAGTTGGCCAATCAGAGCACTTTCCTGATGAATTTGGGATGGAGATGGAAGAAGAGTAGAGGGAAGAAAGAAGGAAAGGAAAAGGAGATTGATTCAATGTCCCAGCAAGGTAACCCAAAGACCTGCAAACTCAGGAATTGCGGGGAGCCTTATTGGCCCACACAGGAAAACAGAGGAAGGTTGGACAGAAGAATGCAGAGGTGACTCAGAGAAACAGAGACACAAAGGAAATCCAGATGTGGCTCTTCCTGAGGCGGAGCCTTTCTTAATGCTTTCAGGAGATATCCCTGTGTCTTAGGATAAATTGTCCTTGTTTGCTTAATGTAATACAATTGGATTTGTTTTAGTAACTAAAAGAATCCCAACTGGATACACCCCTTTCTCTTATCACCCTAATGCAGGGGTCCTCAAACTTTTTAAAGTGGGGGCCAGATCACGGTCCCTCAGAGAGCTGGAGGGCCGGACTATATGAACTACTAATTCCTACTGTAACACCTCGGCTGCGCTCACTGCCCAAAAAACCTGGCGGGCCGGATCAGACTCCTCTGCGGGCCGCATGTGGCCCGCGGGCCGTAGTTTGAAGACCCCTGCAATGCTATGTAGTTCAATTGTTGTTCTCTTTTTGAACCAGGAAGCAAAAGTTAACAAAAATCTTCAACTACATAGTACCCTCTGACTTGTGGCCTCTATATGAAAATCATGTCAACTCTGTCATTTCTCATTGCACCTGATGTGTGGCAGCATAGCTGGTGCATATACTTAAATCGAGAAAGATGGTTAACATTGAAATAATGATGTGAAAGCACCTAGTACGCCTTCCCCAGTAGAGTTAATTAGGCTCCAAGGGAGACAAGGAACAGAGACTCACTCATTTCTAAAGAAGAAGAAGAAGAAGAAGAAGAAGAAGAAGAAGAAGAAGAAGAAGAAGAAGAAGAAGAAGAAGAAGAAGAAGAAGAAGAAGGAGAAGGAGGAGGTTTTTGGAAAGGTATACAGGACAAAAGGAATCTCAGCTAAGAGCCGAGCCTGGCAGAGCGATTCTAAGAACTGGATTTTCTAGTTAGCCTTTTGGCAGCAGAATCTTGTTGACCCTCCACCATCATGGTGACTTGATTCCTCTTTGTTTCTGATTTCACTGCTTCTGCCTCTACTGACCCACTTGCTCACTCTCTTTTCAGCCCACTTTCTCTACCTCGTTGTTACTCCTAAGCCATGGTATCTCCTTTCTTGTATTTCAGCTTATTAAAGCTTTTATTATGTTTGTGACCTATTATCACTCTGACTACCTTACTTGGGTGACTTTTTCTCTCCAAGCTTATTCCCCACCTACACTTGACAGATTCTTTTTCTTTGGTTTCTTTAATTCCCCAAAAACTTGGCAAGAAGGACCCTGCTTTCTCTGTTTCAGAAGAACTTTTGCATTAATGTCCTCATAATATCCTGATTTCTATGAACCTTTCTGTTGCATGTCCTCAGTCCAAGGTCATAGCTGGATGGTAATAAGGATGATGGGTGTTATGAAAGAGCCATAGGGTCTCATGATAAATCATGACAGCGTAGAGCTGCCTCTCCAGGAAGGAATATGGATATGAGTCACTTGTTCAGTATAGCTCTCAATAAGTCTTTTCTTTCTTCCTTTCTTCTTTCTTTCTAGCATAATGACCTGCTGAAATAGCTTTCCAGACATGTCCAATCTTTCACATTTGTATGGTCCTTATAGATATTTCAACTTCCCAGAAGAGGACTTATGGCTAGATTTTTTTTTCAGTTGTCTTGTGGTCAGTAGTCTCCTGGGGAGATCCTCTTGAGTCTGTGAGGTCAAAATTATCTATATATATAAAATCCAAATATGTGAAGTGTCCCCTTAGGAGTTCGACCGACCAAGAGTTTGATCGCTCACTATGATGATCGCTCACTATCACTCGGAATGAAGGAAGGCTTCAGCCAGCAGCAAGCAGCTGGGAAAGGGCGGCCCTGGCTGGCAGTCAGCAGCTGCTAGGGACCCTACCTTGCACAGATTCCTAGTCAGGGCACATGCCTGGGTTTTGGGCTCCATCCCATGGGGGCATGTAGGACGCAGCCAATTAATGTTGATGTTTCTCTCTCATCAATATTTCTATCTCTTTCCCTCTCCCTTCCTCTCTCTTGAGAATCAATACAAAAATATAAAGAATTATACACTCATTTTTTTTCTAATAATATATCCAGTTGGTCCAGATTTTCTTCATATACTATACTTAAATCAAAACAACATACCACAACAGAATGAATGTAGAAAGAGAAATGAGAATCCAGACGTTAAAAGATTTGCCAAAATGTAAAACACTTCTCTTCTTTCTAATTGTTTTTTGGTTCAGGAAAATATAGTTATGTTTTATTAAAATGTTATTTATGCTAACAAGTAGTGGGATTATCATTATTATCTTTTAAAATATATTTTTATTGATTTCAGAGAGGAAGGGAGAGGGAGAGAGAGACATAAACATCAATGGTGAGAGAGAATCATTGATTGTCTGCCTTCTGCACAGACTGGGGATTGAGCTACAGCCCAGGCATGCGTGCCCTGACCAAAACTGAACTGTGATCTCTTGGTTCATAGGTTGATGCTCACCCATTGAGACACACAGGTCGGGCATCATTGTTATTTTCAATGGAACTAATAAATTAAAATTTTAAGAACTTCTTCATTCTAATTTCTAATGCTATACATATTTATAGGTATAACACACATAAATAAAGTTCTTTCAGGTCCTCAACAATATTTAATAAGGCAGTGGCATGTTAGACCTCACTGGCACTGGCTCATGAGAGCAATTGTGTGGATCTCTTTCCAGCTCTGTGTTCAATGCCAGTCAAATGTGGTACATATTCCCTCTAAATCCAAAAAAAAAAGATCTACCCAGTGCCTCTTTAGCAGTAGATTATGCAAAAAGCAGCATTATCTTTCATTTTGGAGGAGATACCTTGAGGTGTTCCATACCATTTGATTCCCAGGAATTTCATGTGGATAATGAGCCCCTGAATTTTCAGAGGTTTTATCTCCTATTTTCTTGTTCACATATGTCTTACTAAATCATAGAAAATATTATTCTCTGTTCAGGTCCTGATCAGGTCCAATTGATATAATGTCATTAATGCAAATAAAGGAAATTGATTATCACAACAAACCCATATATGGAAGGAAATACATTGTTTGATCTGAAATAGAATGAGAGTGTATATTTCAGAGTCATTGAAACCCAATAATCGAGCTTCCTCAGTTGCATTAACAAATAAACAGGTGTATGATTCTCAGTACTTGTACAACTGGTTGGGATAAGATCAGAAATTGGCTTCTGAAAGCACACAGTGCTGTCTACTTAATGGACAAATAAAACAATACTTCTTGGTTCACATTACTGTTGTTCTGTGTGCCACACACTACAATACAACAAACATTTTGAACTTTTCAACTGTGTCCCTTTAGTTTTGTTTTGTTTTGTTTCTAATGAAATCACATAAAGGGTTAGCATCATTTGGAGCCAGAATTGTCCCATACAGCTGTCTGGTTTCCCTAACATGTTGCTGATCTGAATTTGGGTCATAAACATTTTGGAGATGTCTAACCTCAAGGGCTGTAGGGGAAGAGAATTGAGCCTGTGAGAGGCAGCACGTGGCTTTTCTCCATGGTAACCCACTTTGTCCACCTCTCAGAAAAACATGGAAAAAAGGCAGCTGGGTGGAGATAGCCAAAGGCATTTGGTTGTAGAAATGGGTGATAAGGAAGTACATAGTATAGATTTTCAAGGACAGGGTGATATGAAAACCAAAGCAAAGAGAAAGAAATAGGTCATATGATTGAAGTGTCCTTGTAAGAAATAAACAAGCAATGTTAATCCTTACCCAAGCATTTTATGGAGTGTAATATTCATCAGAGTATACTGATACTGATATCTGGGCTTTGCAACAATATTCTTTGCATGTGAAATTTGTTTATGCAATTTGTGTCCAGGTTGGTTCACCCAGTTACCTAATAAGGACAAGGGTCAGTTTTCACCTTGGTTAGCTAGCTCTATAGAAGGAAAAATTTGTACCTTTGCCATAGCTGTGTGCTATCCAATTCAGGACTCTCCCACATTTGATATAATCTATTATTATTATTGAAAGAATTGTTTAAAGCAATTTTTCTCTTTATATAGGTAATAAGATAAGTAACAATGAGGAATAATAGTTACCCTTACCAAACCCTTATCATCTACTCTGTACTTGAGCTCTCAATATGTATTGTCTCATTTAATTTTCATAATCTACCATTTTCAGGTAAGGAAATTGGCTTTAAAAAGTTAACTAACTTTAAAAAAGTTAACTAGCTTTCCATATAAGACATTTTATTCTCAGATGCAAATATCTAAGAGGTACACACATTCATACACACATGCATGCATATGTGTGTAAGGAAAAAAATTCAAAACATTTCTTTATAACTAAAGAAATGCTATTTCCTTGAACCAACCTTTTGTGTTAATACACAAGCATTATGTATTTATGTGCTTCTGTGTACATGCATGTGTCTGAATATAGGTTTATGTATGCATGCATTAATTTTTTGAAAAAGCAAAGTTTTCTCCTATGTGTGGAAATAATAATTGTATGTTTAAGTACAGTATAGTCTTTAACTTTATAGAATAAATCCTCCAAAATCAAGCAATCGAAAGATTTTTACTGCGCATCTGCTCTGTACTTAGCTTTATGTAAAGAGGAGGATAGAGAAGTATGTCATTCTGGTCCTTGTTTTGAAGTATTGTGAAAATAAGTAACATGTGTTGGTGAAGATGTGTCATATAGAGCAGAACTCTCGCCAAGAGTTGATGGGAGTGGAAATTGGTTCAAGTGCTCTGGAAACTGGTTAATGCTGTCCAGTCCAGTTGAAGATGCTCATCGTCTGAGACCCAGAAGTCCATTCCTAGGCATCTGCTAGAGAGAAAGTCTTGGATGTGGCACAGAGATGGGGAAAACATGAATTGCTGCATTTTTGTAATAGCAATAAGTTGGAAAGATTCCTGAAGTCCATCCACAGTAGAATGAACAAATAGAGTGACATACTTGTTTACAATGGAAGATTACATAGCAATAAAAATTGCTATGGCTGTCGGCAAACATGGACAAAGCTCCAAAATATAATGCTGAGCTGGGGAGGGCAGCAGAAGCTGACAGCACCTGGTATTTTCTGGGGTTCCCATTCAGGTCCTCTCCCGAAAGGAACAAACAAACAAACAAACAAACCATGTTTTTTTGGGGGGGGGATGTCACAGGCCCAGGCCAGTGTGGCTCACTTGGTTGGGCTTCATCCCATACACTGAAAGGTTGCTGAATTTGGGTGCATGTGGGAGGGAGCTGATTGATGTCTAGATGTCCTGCTCTCACATCGTTGTTTCTCTCTCTCCCTCTCCCTTCCTCTCTCTCTCTCTCAAAATCAATTGAAACAATTTTAAAGTGGAGATTATTATTTTAAAAGAAATCACAGGAAAATATATTCAATGTAATTCTACTTATATAAAATTCAAACACTAAACAATATATTATTTAGGGATACATACAAAGTAATCTATTTTTATTTATTTATTTAATTATCCTCATCCAAGGATATTTTTTGCATTGATTTTTAGAGACAGTGGAAGGGAGGGAGAAGGGGAGAGATGGCGAAAGAGACTGAGGGAGAGAGAGAGAGAGAGAGAGAGAGAGGCTGATTTGTTGCTTCCCACACATGTCTATATTGGGGCTGGGATTAAACCTGCAATCCAGGTACATGCTCTTGGCCAGGAATCCAATCCATGTCCCTTCAGTGTGGGGTTCTAACTATTGAATGTACTGGCCAGGGCCAAAGTAATCTACTTTTAAAAGAAAAGGAACAATTAACTGAAATTTGTTACCTGGGCTACTTTTAGAGTGGGGGTGGGAGAGGGGGGTGGGATGAGGTGGGGATGTGATCTGAAGAAGACATCCAGAGGTTTCAAAGCTAAATACTATATATTATTTATCACCCTTGGGTGGTGAATATACAATTACTTATTTTATCAATAGTCTTTAAATTGTTCATAACCTGTATGTATATTCACTTTTATGTATATTGGAAAAGAGACCAGGAGATTTTATATCATCCCAACAACATTAGTTGTGCTAAATTCTTTGGTTATAAGGCATTTCTGTTTTTCACGATTTCTGTAATGTGTTTTTATTATTTTCACAATTAAAATATATTAAAGCAATTCATTTATAGGGAAGTGGCAATGTTCTCACTTAGCCTAAATAAGTCACAAAATATAACTTGAAGTAGTTTTATTTTTAGCTAGAAAATGAATTTCACAAATATTTGAGAAACATAGGTGTGAAAAGAACATCCTAAAAGTGGAAGTTCTACTGACATGTCCTTCTGAGTAGCTCAGATGCTACTAATCTGTTCTTAGGACAGAAGCTGTTCACTTAAAAAAATGAATATAACATTCTGAATTGAAGGGGAAAGACAAAGTCACACAGCAGAAGCAACTTTTTTTTAGAAGCAGCCAAGAATTGCCTCTTCTATGCAGACTTCCCTAATCTCCCTTCTCCTCCTCCTGAAATGACTCTTCTCTCCATCTTGCTGCTAGACTTTGTCCACACCCCTCTGGTTGCACAGGCCACATAGGAGCATTGCTATTTGTTGACTCAGCTCTCCCTCACTAGTCTCTGAGCTCCCGGTAGGCAGGGTCTAACCATAGTCACCATGTATCTCCTGTTTCCACCACGGCACAAGTAGCTGCCAAGACAGTGTTTATTAAGCTGAACCAAAGAAGCAGCAAAGATTTCAAACTGCAATTAGGGCTGTGCTTATAAAACATGGCTATGGAAACCTGATTATTCTTGGAAGTGCATCTTCATGCAGAGTGATTCAGTACCTTTCTACAATATTTAAATATAAGTTCTAGAGATGATGTTATGTCCATCATAAAAACTTACACACATTGCCCAAAACAATAAGCACAATAAATTGGTAACTTCCAGGTGCATGCCAAGAATATTTTCTACATACCCAATTTCTCCCCATCTCTATCAGCACAAGCTGAAAGCTCAAACCTGCTATTTTATTTTTCTTTATTTTTTTAAAGAATGATTTAATCAATATATATATATATATATATATATATATATATATATATATATATATTATATTGATTTCAGAGAAGAAGAGAGAGGGAGAGATAGAAACATTAATGATGAGAGAGAATCATGGATTGGCTGTCTCCTGCACCCCCCACACTGAGGATTGAGCCCACAACCTAGGCATGTGACCTGACCAGGAATTGAACTGTAACCTCCTGGTTCATAGGTTGACACTCAACAACTGAGCCAGCCGGCTGGGCAAATCTGCTATTTTTAACAGTGAGTGATTGGAGGGACTTGACTTCCACTTAGCATGATGATAAGAATGTTCTGCAAATAGGAGAGCAGAACAAGCCATGGTAAGGCAATCAGAAGATTTGCTGATTACAATCTTCTGTAATAAAGTCACAAAATGCTTCTGTGCAATAATATGGAAAACAGCTCAAATGCCTGCAAAATAGCCCTTAGGGCCAATAGCAACACAGCAGCAATTTCTCTCAGGCACCAAAATATCTGCAAACTACTGGGAGAGCATACTCACATGATGTTTCAAACATCCTTAAGAGCTCTCTCTGTGATATCTAAAGAAAGGCCGAAAAGAAAGAGCCTCTTTTTTCTTCTGCTGCTGCTTTCCTAGAGGCTGTGCTGAAATAATTGGCCTGCTTTTTTTTTTTTTTTTTTTAATATATTTTATTGATTTTTTTTTTGCCCCCCTCCCTCCCTCCCACACATCCCCTCCCTCCCCAGAGTTTTGTGTCCATTGGTTGTACTTATATGCATGTATAAAAGTCCTTCGGTTGATCTATTATCTCCCCCAGATCTTCCTCCCCTCCCCTCTGTAATTTGACAGTCTACTTGTTGATATACTGTCTCTATATCTATCTTTTGGTTCATCAGTTGGCCTGCTTTGTTAGAAACATGTTAATCCAAAACTTCAGGCAAAGGCAGTTAATCCTGGTAGACCTGGTCTCTAGCTGGACAATGTCTTTTCAGATTAGTTTGATAGAGAAATTCAGATTTTTAGATATTTAGATTTTTAAAAAGTATCGCCACTTGCTATTGAAGAAAAATGAAGAACACACACACAAGTGAGTAATTCACTGATGAAATTTCCTAACGAAACATCCAAATCCAAATTGCCATGGTTTATGCTCACCTAAACTACGGATGCACCATTCTGCATGAATTTAACAGAAGGTATAACTAAAAGGACCAAGCTTATATACAGTTTGGAGTTTTCCCTTCTTCCTGAATAGCAGAATCAGAGTGGTTGAAAATGTGGGCCCTAGAGTCAGATTGCCTGTGACTGAATGCTGATTCCACCACTGTCTGCCTGTGGAACAAGTTACTTAAACTCCCTGCATCTGTGCAATAATACTTACCACTTGTGTGTGTTATGGGCATTAAAATTATGTCAATACCTATAAATCACTAAGCACTGTTAATTATTGATTACTAAGTGTTGATTTATTGTGAAGCTAATAAAATTTAGTTTCAGGGCCCCTGACGTGCATAGGTTCTTTCTTTTTAAAAATGTATTTTTATTGATTTCAGAGAGGAAAGGAGGGAGCTAGAGAGATTAAAAAAAACATCAGTGATGAGAGAGAATCATTGATTGGCTGCCTCCTGCACACCTCCTACTGGGGATTGAGCCTGCAAACTGGGCATATGCCCTGACTGAGAATTGAACCATGAACTACTGGTTCATAGGTCGACACTTAACCACTGAGCTACACCAGCCGGGCACATGCATAGGTTCTTTCCAAAGTCTCAGGATGAGCCCTGGCAGTGTTCACAGATAAGTTTTTTTGAGTTTTGTAAAAGTAAGACATTTTAACTGCAATCAGTTAAGGCTGCTGTCTCTTCCCATGTCAAATTCCACTGTACCATTTTCCCTTTTGTTTGGAGGGGCTTTCACTGATGCCCTGAATTTTTACAACTCATCCATGAAAAAAAAAAACTTGATGAAGGTTTTCTCAAATCAGACATCAATCATAAAATGAATCTGGCTAAGGGGAAGCTGAGTTGGAGACATACCATTTTAACTGAAATGTGGAAACACATTTTGGGATGTTTCAATAAAACCATTGAGAAACCACAGACTCCTGATTTGAATGTAATAGGAAGATGCATTTTTGGGGTCATTTGTAAGTACTTTTATTAAAGAACTAAGAAAATTCTGATAAAAACATAGGGGGTCTCCCCAAAATGTACACACACACACTGAGTAATTATAAAGGCAGTGTTTAATAAAATATATTTCATTTTCAAAATTGAGCTAGCAGCTGTTAAAGTGTGTATATTTTTGGGGGGATACCCTGTACATGATGAAATCAATGGAATGTTTGGACAACAAGAAACTAATTTTAACAGATATCCCTCCTGCCCAGATTATTCCAAAAGCATAATTTCCTTAAAAGAAGGAAGAAATTTCTAGTAGAACTGCAAGGTAGGCTCTTAGATAGTTTGACATTCTAATCTAGTTAGTGAAGAGAGAGGAATCATGTCAGTTGGGAAAAATAGAGATTTCTTACAAAATACTGACATTGACAAAGAAAACATAGAACTCAAAACGTGCTTCTGTAATAAAGGAACAACTAGCTACCTACTGAATACAGCCAGTTTTCACTGATGCCCTGAATTTTTACAGCTCATACATGAAAAACACTTGATAAAGGTTTTCTCAAATCAGACATCAATCACAAAATGTAATATGATCATAGTTATAAAACTGAAAGAAATATCTTTAAATATCAATAGCCATGGTAGAGGAAAAACTAAATTAAAAAACTTTTTGATTCTATAGAAAACCATATTACAATACTGTTATCTTATGGAGAATTGATCAGAGATTTTCCAGCCAAAAATATTGGCAAAAGTTTTATAGCCATGTGTCAGGCAGTTTATATAAAAATATATATATATCATGACGCTTCTTGGATTTTTTTATTGTTGTTTTGTTTTGCTAATCCTCAACTGAGGATATTTTTCCATTGAGAAAGGGAAATATCAAGAGAAACATCGATGTGAGAGAAACACATTGATTGGTTGCCTCCTGCACAAGCCCCAACCAGGGCCTGGGCCAGGGAGGAGCCTGAAACCAAGGTACATGCCCTTAACCAGAACTGAATCCAGACCCTTTGGTCCACAGGCTGACACTCTATTCACTGAGCCAAACTGGCTCAGGCTATTTCCTAGATTTTGCATGTTTGTGAGTGTAAAGAGTTTATTTCCAGAGATAATCCCTGCCATATGTCCCATATGTCAGATGGTGATTGAATTTTTTTTACATGGTGATGAATTCCTCTCATGGAGAGGTAGAGTGTATGTTTCTTCCCCTGGAGCCTTGAGCCTGAGTAGACATGTGACTGTGGCTGAAGGAATGGTGAATAAGGGAGAATAATGCCCCTCCCTCCACCAAAGATATCCATGTCCTAATCCCCAGAACCTACTAATATGTCCTGTTACATGGCAAGGGGGAATTAAAATTATAGGTTGAATTAAGGTCTCCAATCAACTGACCTTGAGATAGAAAAATTATCCTGGATTATCTGGGTGATCCCAATGTAATCACCAGGATCTTCGTAAATGGGAAAGGAAGGCAGAAGAGTCACATTTGAGAAAGATTTGAAGATGCTATGATGCTGGATTTGAAGATTTGAAGGCTGGGCAACCACCATCCAAGGCTTGCCTGTGCCTTGGGCTGGCCCTGCGTGGCTGAGGGGCTGAAGGGACTGGGCACCGCCATCTTGTGACTGTGGGCACCACCATCTTTGTGAGGACTGATGGTCAATTAGCATATTCCCTCTTTATTAGATAGGATATGTATATACACATATCTATTGTTGCTGCTGCTGGTGTTGTTGTTAATGATAGAACATCCTGTATCTTTCCCAGGAGAACTTATATTTATCTGTACAAGGGTTAGTGATAGTCACAACACAGTTAATTCCCACATATGGATATGCTCAGCTTTGGAATTGTGGGAATTATCCATACTGCTATAGAGCTTAGTGAATGACCACAGCAGGAGTTTTTCCAGCCAAGTCACTTTAGCCCCTCCAAGTTCTACTAAACATGCAAGTAAATTAGACTTATGTAAACACTCTCTGAAACCTGGGAACTCAATGCTCATTAGACTCTGTGCCCAATTCATTACTTCAGTATCCAGAGCTTTTCTGTTATGCTAAAAATCAACTGAGATAATGGAGTAGCTTGGAAATGGTGTGGAAAGACTGGCAAAGAAGAGTGCAACGAAGGTTATGACGATTTCTGAAATCAGCTGATTATCTCAAAATGATGGGTATGAGCCAAAGCAAATATGTTTTATTTATTTATTTTTTTTGTGGCCCAGACTGGGACATTGTACATTATTATTTACATAACACATTCTTCTTTTATGACATGTTCCAAGAACCTAAGTCTGATACTTCCTGTCTTGACATCACAGTGCTATGGGAAGCTGACACTGTCAGCAGAGTCGTTTAGGACACATCTGTTAAAAGTATCTTATTCCTAAAGGAAGTTTTTATTTTCTGTGAAAGTAATTATATCTTATTTTGATTTCAAAAGAAAAGGCAATTGACATTTAAAGTAATATGAATAAGCAATAAAAGCTTAAATTTTGCTCTCATTAACGTTTTCCTTACTTGGGGTAGTAAACACACAATGCAGTGGACAGATGATATGTTATGGAATTTTGCACCTAAAGTCTGCATAATTTTGTTAACAAGTGGCAATAAATTCAATAAAAAGGAGAAAAGACATTTTAAAATGTCTTAAAAATAAAGTTTTCTTAACTTCTGAAAAGAAAGATTGCTTCATTTCAAAGATTAATCCTCAGGTCTGTAATTTTTTTTATATTATTATGTTTTTCAACCACATTCTGAATAAGAAATTGCGACTACAGGAAGGAGAAAAACAAACAAACAAACAGATTTGGGGAAGGGAAATAAGGGTAGTTGAAGCTTTAAATTTGGAGCAGTGCTGGTTCTATCTGGGAGAAGAGTAGAATTCATAAAAGCAAAACTAGATAGAAAAGTGAATATTTATTATAAATGAGACAAATCCAGAAAAAGTGTAAATTCTTAAGAGTTGACCTATCCTCACTCCAGTTATCTATTGTTGTGTAATGAATCACCCACAGCTTAGTGGCTTAAAACAGCAACAATAATTCATTATCCTCACAGTTCTCGGGTTGTCTGAGCTCAGCTAGGCAATCCTTGCTTAGGGTCTTTCATGAAGTTACTGTCAGATGGTGCCTGGGGCTGCAGTCATCTTGTGGGCATTTTATGCATCCAGAGTTGATGCTGACCATGGGCTGGGACCTCAGCTGGTGGCCGGAACGCCTACTTATGTGGCTTCTTGGTGTGATCTTTCCACTTCCTCATGGCACGGAGATAAGGCTTAGAGAAAACCAGGTGAACACTGTACTTCCTTTTATGAACCAGCTTCAGCACTCTCATACTAGTAGCTTCTATTCTAATTTCATGTTATTATTAGAGCAAATGACAAACTTAGTGACTTAAAACAAATTTCCCATATTCTAGTTCAAAGGGACGGAAATTTGAAATGGGTCTCACTGAGCTAAAAGCAAGGTGCTGAGTGAAAAGATAGGATTTATTGTCTAAAACTACCACCTTTGAGGAGAAAGATATCTCTGGAAAGTGGGGAGGGAGTTATGATGCCTCATGAAGTGCAGGGAAGCTGAGTACAAAGCCTTCAGGGAAGCTCTGCAGCAGCCTCTTGGGAATGCCCTGTTTTCTCTTCTGGGTAGAAGCAGGAGTAAGGACACTCCTCAGAGTCAAGAATTCGCTGAAAGAAGGCATTGTTTTCTCTGTGGGTGTGCCGTTGCGTGTTTCCTGTTCCATGCCCACCTTCTGCTTCATGGTCTCAGATGTTACTGAGAACAACAGGGTCACTGTCAGGCCTTCGTGGAGTTATTGGGGGCAGAGGATAACCCATTCCAGCTGCACCCTTATCACTGTGCTGTAGACCAAGTATCTTATAATGGAACTAGAGGCCCGGTGCACAAATTTCTGCATCGGCGAGTCCCTTGGGGTGGCCTGTGGGGATTGGGCCCCAGCTCACAGCCCCACAACCCCGCCTGGCACCCCACCTTGGCTTGGTGCCGTCCCCTCACCTGCTCCACCATCCTGCCTGCAGGACGACTGATCAGAGTAGGACCTCCCTTAGTGCCTAGAAGCCAGGCAGCGGCCCTGACCCCCACTGGTTGCTATCTGTGGGGTGAAGCTGTGGGGTGATCCTGCTTGCACCTGCCTTGACTTGGCACCGACCGCTCACCTGCTCCAACATCCCGCCCTGGTCCCGCTCTCGTTGGGACCCATCAGGGCCAGCAGCACCTCCACTGCTGCCCGCTGCCAATGCCTTGCCACTGATGCCTGCCGTGTTACATGCTGACCCCTGGTCATAGTGAGCAGTCAAACTCCTGGTGTAACTCCTGAGGGGACAATTTGAATATTAGGATTTTATCCTATGTAATAAAAGCCTAAGTGGCATCATTTGTGCAACATCATCACAAGATGGTTGCCACAAGATGGCTGGAAGGGGAGGGCAGTTGTGGGTGATCAGGCTGACAGGGGAGGGCAGTTAGGGAGAACAGGCCAGCAGGGGAGGGCAGTTGGGAGTGACCAGGCCTGCAGGGGAGGGCAGTTAGGGGTAATCATAATGGCAGGGGAGCAGTTAGATGTCAATCAGGCCCACAAGGGAGCAATAAGGGGGTGATCAGGCTGGCAGGCAGAAGCGGTTAGGGGCAATCAGGCAGGCAGGCAGGCGAGTGGTTAGGAGCCTGCAGACTCAGATTATGAGAGGGATGTCCAACTGCCGCTTTAGGCCCCATCACT
Organism: Pipistrellus hanaki; assembly: GCF_964339955.1. Lineage (NCBI taxonomy): Eukaryota > Metazoa > Chordata > Mammalia > Chiroptera > Vespertilionidae > Pipistrellus > Pipistrellus hanaki. Next base: position 165,494,690 of record NC_140503.1, on the reverse strand, counting down.
GTGGCAGTTGGACATCCCCTAAGGGGTCCCACATTGGAGAGGGTGCAGGCTGAATTTTGTGCACTGAGCCTCTTATAGGACAAATCTCCTCAAAGTCCTTCCTGGGGACTGCCAAGTTTCTGATCCTCTGTTTTGTATGTGTGTGTTGTAGGGAAGTTAACCTCAAGAAAACTTAGGGAAGATAGAAAGGTAGTTGACAGGTAAAGGCAGATTAGCCTAAGGGTGAATGCTTATTTAATAAATAACACCTAGGGCTGCAGCAAAGTAAGCAAAAGTGATATGGACAGACAGACAGACAGACAATAGAGCCTGGAGAAAGACTGTCATTTTAAAAAATTGAAACATTTAGCTGAAACCAGTTTGTCTCAGTGGATAGAGCATAGGCTTGTGGACTGAAGGGTCCCAGGTTCGATTCCGGTCAAGGGCATGTACATTGGTTGCGGGCACATCCCCAGTAGGGGGTGTGCAGGAGGAAGCTGGTCGATGTTTCTCTCTCATCAATGTTTCTAGCTCTCTATTCCTCTCCTTACTTCTCTGTAAAAAAAAATTTTAAAAAAATCAATAAAATATATTAAAAATAAATAAAAAAATTGAAACATTTAAAAAATTAAAAATATCCTAATAAAGAGGGGATATGCTAATTGACCCTCATGCACAAAGATGGGAGTACCACAGCCAATAAGGAGAGAATATGCTAATTTGCTGCTCTGCCCTCAAAGATGGTAGCACCCACAGCCAATAAGGAGGGAATATTCTAATTGACTTCCCCACCCTCAAAGATAGCAGCACCCACAGCCAATAAGGAGGGAATATGCTAATTGACTGTCCCACCCTCAAAGATGGCAGTGCCCACAGTCACAAGATGGTGGTGCCCAGTCCCCTCAGCCGCGCTGGGTTGGCAGGTGAATGGCAAGGCCAGGCTGGCCTGAGGGCAGGTCCTGCCACTCTGCACACCTGCCTCTGCAGTCCCCAAGTCCTCTCAGCACCCAGCAGCCCAAGGCCGACCCATGGCATAGGCAAGCCTTGGAATGCAGCTGCCCAGCTGCCCAGGTCCAGCTTGAGGCACAGGCAAACCTCAGATGGTGGCTGCCCAGCTACCCAAGGCTGCCCAAGGCTCAGGTAACCAGGGCCGGCTGAGGTTTGCACTGCCGGCAGTGGCAGCAGCAAAGGTGTGATGGGGTGTCGCCTTCCCCTGATCGCTGGATTGCCTCCCACCTCTGAGAGCTCCCAGACTGTGAGAGGGGCAGACCAGGCTGAGGGATCTCCTCTCCAGTGCATGAATTTTCATGCATCAGGCCTCTAGTATTAAAAACAAATAAAAATCAGCAGAGTAAAATGAGAAAACCAGCACCATTTGCTACCCAAAAATATCATAATTGTTAAAAAGAACTGTTTTTTTGGGGGAAATAAAAAGGATGATGTAACTATAGATAGTCCTCAGGTTACGTCGGATTTGATGTACTTTATTTCCTGATCATTGAGCCACACTGGCTGGGCTGGACCAATATTTTTAAATGATTGTTTTTCTTTTTAAAAATATTTTTTAGCCAAAACCGGTTTGGCTCAGTGGATAGAGTGTTGGTCTGTGGTCTGAAAGGTCCCAGGTTCAATTCCAGTCAAGGGCATGTACATTGGTTGCGGGCACATCCCCTGTGTGGGGTGTGCAGGAGGCAGCTGGTCGATGTTTCTCTCTCATTGATGTTTCTAGCTCTCTATCCCTCTCCCTTTCTCTCTGTAAAAAATCAATCAATAAATAAATATATATTTTAAAATTGATTTTAGAGAAGAAAGGAGAGGGAGAGTGAGAAAGAAACATCAATGATGAGAGAGAATCATTGATCAGCTGCCTCCTGCACAGGCCCCACTGGGGATCAAGCCCACGACCTGGGCATGTGCCCTTGACTGGAATCAAACCTGGGACCTTCCAGTTCACAGAATGACACTCTATCCACTGAGCCAAACCGGCTAGGGCAATGATTGCTTTACCTTAAAACAATAAATGGACAAAAGAGGATAAAGGACTCCATGCTGGACAATTTAACTAGTCTTTTCTGAACTGAACAGGACCTGCCAGGAGCAGGAAATTCAACACCATTTGCAAAACTTTCTTGTCTTACTCTTAAGAGAAGTGCTCACCATGCCAGAGGCTGGCTTCCTGTTAAAGAATATATAAAATACTAGCTATGCAACATATACTGTAGTAGACATTTTGTACAACTACATTTACTAGTAGTGAACCAATCAAAGAACAACTTTGACATCATCTCTTCCTTTTTCTGATATGTTCTCTATTATTCTAGAAATTTTCTACCACGTAATTTTACATTTCTTCTTTCACATCACTTATTTTATATCTTATGTTCCTTTTGTATCTTTGCTCTCCTTCTTGGAAAAAATCCCAATCTCCTTCATGTTTTGGTCACAAACTCTTTCTCTCATGTTTTCCATCCAGCTGCTTTCTGTCTCTCTCTCTCTGGACTCTGTCCACTGAGCTTCTTTATACACTGTACAAGGAGGCCTCATCTATGTAATTCTAATCTTAGCTCTTATTTTCCATCTTGGTTGCAGGCCCTCATTTATGTTTTTCAGCACAGATTTCCAGCAAGAGATTTATGTCAAATAAGAGTTTTAATAATGTCTAAAAGATCAAACAAGTATTGAACAAAATTATGCAAGCTGTAAATCACTTAAAAGCAGTGACTTTTAATGTAATTTTATTTATTTCCCCAAACCCTGAACAAGGCCTCAAGTCTCTGAAGTAAGAGGATTAGCTCTCTGAGCTCTCCTCCCCCCAGTTGCTCTGAGCTCCAGATGTCTGTGTCTAGTTCCAGCTAATTTGCAGAGGGATCTGTTTCTAAAATTCCTTTGCTGCTCTGGAAAGAGGAGAAAGCTGCTGCTATGCTATGTGACTTCTCATAATTTACAAGTAATAAAACAATTCACAGAATACATGCAGAAGAGCAGAAAAGAGAAACCTTTGCCTAGGGGCTTTCTGATTATTTAGATTACAACTCAGAACGTGCTGTCTTGTGATTTGTGTGTTTGGCTGATGACAGTGGAGAACTGAAGAGGAAGAAAATAGAGTTTTACTATAAATGTTGAAGGGATTCTCTCACATCCCCCAAAGGTATTCCGTGTGAAAATTTCTCCAGTCTCCTTTGCTTTGCTTTTTGCACCGCCTCAGGAGAGGTGTCACCTTTTAATAACGCTAATCATAATGGACTGTAAATGGTAATTTATGGGTGACCATGAACCTCTCAGCGACTCCATTAAAACAACGGCACAACTACAGCCTCTGGGGGCACACTATTATAATGATTAGACGTTTAGGTGCCCTCGTCAATGCGCACCGGTAATTTCTTTTTAATGTCCCCTCATTGAACATTTATTTTTTTATTACGGAAAAAATTCAAAGTCCACACAAGTAAAAACCCTCACGACAAAATAAAGAAGAAACACAGAGTATGCATCCCTAGGTTCTGCAGCCGTTCTGGCTCAGAACCGAGAGGCATTCCCCAGGGACTGGCGGAGGCGGCGGGAGGGAGCAGACCCCAGGCACAGGTCCATGCATTCCTGCAGAGCAGGCCCACCTTCGCCGGGCATGCGCACTGCAGACTCCCGCGTTGCTAAGGCCCCGAGGAAGACGGAGGCGCAGAACGCGCGGCGACAGCCAATCAGGGGCCTCCAAGGCTAATCAACTAGCCAATCTAGATCCGGGAGTGAACCAGGGCCTCGGCATTCGGCCAGCGTCCAATCAGGGAGCCGGCTACTTTGGGCGGATTTTTCAAAACAGAGGAAACAAAACAAATCAGGGACCTTTAAAAGGTGCAAAGCGAACGGAAGCAGTCTCCTTCCGCGCGTCAATCCCGTCGCTTCCCTTTCTTCCCCGACCGGCTCTATCGCCGAATAAAGACGACGTCCCAGGAACCGAGAGGGAGGAGCGGGCTCGTGAAAGCCCAGGCAAGCCTCCGAGGCCCCCTCCCCAAACCCGCTGGGGACGGTGGCTGAGAGGCGGGACTATTTAACCAAACCCTGTGCAGAAGTGAAGGATCCCTCCGCGCGAGTCACGTGCCCCGCCCCTCGGGGGGAGGGGGGCCTCGGGAGCCCAAAACAAAAACAAGGGGCTCGGCCGGGCTTCGCGTCGGCCGGCCGTGGGGGCAGCGCCCGCGGAGGCTCAGGGCGCGGCGGGGTGGGCGCTTCGCCCCTGGAGGGTGGGCGCGCGGGGCCAGCATGGAGCCGGGGCTGTAGGAAAGGCGGCGGTGACGGGGGGTGGGGAGGGGGCGGATGCGGGTCCCGGGCCACCGCTGAGGCGGCGGGTGCTCAGGAGACAGGTCCGGACGCCCCCGCCGCACCCAGTCCCCGACGGGCGGGCGGGCGGGCGGACGGACGGACGGCGACGCCGCGGCCGGTGGAGGAGGCGCGTCTCCGGCACGGTGAGTGCCCCTGCCCGGGCTCCTTTGTTCGCGGTCGGGACGCGGGGGCGGGGTGCTTCGGGGTACCCAGCCCTCAGCCCCCAGCCCCGGGAGCGACTCCGCTCCGCCCCCAGCTGCTCCAGCTGCGGGGGCGTGGGCACCGGATTGGGGAGATGCTGGTGGAATGCATGGAGAGTTCGGACATTTCTTGGGTGCCCCCAGCCCCCCATTTTGTCCCCGGGGTTCGCTGGGGTGGTGCTCCTGGAATTGACAGCCGGGGCCCCGCACGGTTGCGGAACCGGGGCGTCCCTGGTTGGCCCGGGTGGTCGGGACAAGGGGCGGGCTGGACTTTGGCCTCCCCCCCCCCCCCCCGGGTCTCCACCACTCGGGTACCAGCGGGTGGGGAAGGCTCGGGGCTGGGGTCCCGCTGGGGGGCTCCGCGGCCGGGCCCCCGGGAGGGCGGGGCTCCGGAGTCTCCTCCCTCCGGTTCTTTGTTCGGTCGCGAGACTTGTTCTCCTTCCACCACCACCCCCCTGCCCCCCCCCCCCCCACACACACACCCATTGTGCAAAGCTGGCACCCGGGACCGGGCGGGAGCTGTCCCCGGGGCATCCCGCCCGGGGGAGATCCCTCTCCGCCCGGCTTCTGGTGGGGCGGGCCCTGGGACACCACCCCCAGCCCGGGGACATTTTCTTGGTGGTGAACCGGCCGGGGAGCCGGCCAGCCCCAGCCCAGCCCGGCCCCCGACGTCACCCGCCCCGCCCCGCCCCGGCCACCCCTCCCCGGCGGGGCTGCGGGCTCGCCCCGGGGACGTGACGGGCCCCTCATCCGCTCTCGCCTGGTGTGCCGGCTGGGGCGCCTCTCGCCGGAGGTATTTCCTGCCCTTTCCCTCTACCTCCCGGTCCCACCTCCCCCAGGACACACTCACTGTGTGCGGTGTCTTTGCTGCAGATGAAGGATTTGGGGGCCGAGCACTTCGCAGGTCGTGAAGGGGTCCAGCTCTTCGGGTTGCTGAACCTCTACCTGGAGCAGGAACCGCGATTCCAACCTCGAGAAAAAGGGCTCAGCTTGATCGAGGCTACCTCGGAGGTGAGTGGCCGGAGGACTTGCTGGAGCTGCCGCCGATAGGGCGTGGAGAGGGATGACTTTCTGTTGTTGTTGTTGAGTTGAATGGAGACTGAGGACAGACAAGTTTCTGAAGACCAGCATGGGGCTTCCTGGAGGCGTACTGAGATACATTTGATACCGGGTCAAGCTTTTGTTGATTAACAAGAATGAGAGTGATGCTAACTGTAGTGAAGCGTTTTCTTTCGATGAGGCACTCCAGCCTGCAGCTTCTGGGTGGGAGACTCCCTGGTCACTCAGCAGTTCATTTGTGGAAATACCCTTTGTCTATGGAATGCTTATTGTAGGTTCTCAAATAGTTAATAAACAAACAACAAAAACCCCATAAAACAAGCAAGTAATAATCGATGTTCATTACAGGGAATGGAGTTATATTTGCTATAACCCTCTGGAAGTGTGGCCCCAGTTCACTTTTATAGTGAATTGCCGAATTCTTTTGAGCTGTACATTTTCAAAAAGCAATTATATATATATGTACACACACACACACACACACACACACACTCACTTCTGTATCTGAAAAAGTGTATTGCTTTAGTTAAAAATTACCCTTTCCCCCATATTCTCGAAGGTTATGGGAAAAAATGACCTTTGTGTGTATTATCAATTTAGTTCTAAGAAAATAGTAAACTTTGGTTCTTGGTTTTTATTGCAGAATGATAACACTTTGTGTCCAAGATTGAGAAATGCCAAAGTAGAAGACTTAAGGAGTTTAACCAACTTTTTTGGATCTTGCACTGAAACTTTTGTCCTGGCTGTCAATATTTTGGACAGATTCTTGGCTCTTATGAAGGTATTTAATAATTTTTTTTTATAAATCTTCACTTTTCTATACCCAGTGCTTACTACAATGGCCAGCATAGGAGGGTTGGATAAATATTTCGCAAATGAATGTACTTATGTCACCATCCATAAACACTTTTAGTAATTAGAACTATGATCTTTAGTGTCAGGTTAAGAGACCACAAAATTAAGTGTATTGTATTTTATGTTAGGTTTTGCTGTATGTCTTACATGTCTTCCCTTTGAAGATTTAACGTAGTGAAGACTACTGTTTTTTAGGTAGTTTCTTTATACCAGTATGTATACAGTCCTTAATGTAAGGTTTTCATCTCCCATCATGTTTTTGTTGGAGCCTAGATGTTTTTAATACTGAACCATAGGTGGAAGTATATCAGTCTATTAAAGGTGAGCAACTGCCTCTCCTATAAGTCTGCTCAAAGCAGGGAGGCATAGTCACAGTTACCAGCAACTGTTAGGGAAATGTGGTGATTTTTCTGCCAGTAGGATGCTGTCAGCTGCGGGGTCAGTTTTCAGGAAACTGAAAAGAAAAGGGCAGCCATCTGCCCATGGCAGCTTTTACACATGCTTCACTGCACAATTGATGCAATATTTCTCTTGGTCAAAGTTGCATTGAAGTATGGGATGATTCTTGGAGATAAGTAGGTAAGAAGATTAAAAGATAGGTGGATGTGTTATTTTTATATCCAAAGAAGTAGTTTATTTTCTAGGAGTTGAAAGCTTTATGTTATTTTGAGGAAGAACGTACTATTCACGAATTGCATGAGTTTGAAATACAAAGTATAGGCAGTATTAGAAACTTGGTTTTTGAACTTGTACTTAATTATTTTTATCCCCATTTAAATAAGTAATTTAAATGCCCCAAAATACCCTTTTTAAAAGAAAGGTTAAGACAGTTTAAATTGTGAAAATGATTAAATAAAATTGTGGGTAAGAGATGCAGCTTGTTTGTGTTCTGTCTTAAAAGTAGGGGCATTACTACAATATTCTTAAGTGTCTGCTTTGCTAGATCAAGTAACAATTGGTAGAAGAAGACTTTTGTTTTTTGTTTTTCAGGTGAAACCTAAACATTTGTCTTGCATTGGAGTCTGTTGTTTTTTGCTGGCTGCTAGAATAGTTGAAGAAGAATGCAATATTCCTTCTACTCATGATGTAATCAGGATTAGTCAATGCAAATGTACTGCCTCTGACATAAAGCGGATGGAAAAAATAATTTCGGAAAAATTGCACTATGAATTGGAAGCTACTACTGCCTTAAACTTTTTGCACTTATACCATACTATTGTATTTTGTCAGACTTCAGAAAGGTCAGTGGGATTAAAACTAAAAATTTTATGCTTTAGATTGCTATTGCTAACAGTAAAGAATTAGAATGCAGTGAAGTTTATAGTTTTACTTCCACCAAGCTTTTTAATGGCAAGTCCTTAAACTTGTTTAAATCTTTGCAAGTTTAGTAAGTAAATTGTTTTTTTCTTTTCATTGTATAGAAAAGAAATACTGAACCTTGATAAACTAGAAGCTCAGCTGAAAGCTTGCAACTGCCGACTTACCTTTTCAAAAGCAAAAGTAAGTCAATTTCTTGCTTATATATGATTCACGTTTTCTATTTTGAATTAAAAAAAATGTTTATTTTACTTAACACTTTTTTTTTTTTTTTTTTTTTTAGCCATCTGTATTAGCTTTGTGCCTTCTCAATTTGGAAGTAGAAAGGTTGAAATCCATTGAATTATTGGAAATTCTTCTGCTTGTTAAAAAACATTCCAAGGTAAATATATTCAGTTCTTATTCTTTAAAGCAAGTTTTCTTCCTAATATTTTACTTTGTGTTTCCCCCCACTGTGGTGACATAAACATTAAATAATACTTTTTTATGGGATTCTCTTAACTTTTACACTCATTTAAAAAAAATATCTCAAGTGTTGAAATTCTCAAAATGCAGCTTTGATCCAATCAATATTAAGCTGGAAGGGAATCCTGTCCTTAGCCTAGCTTCTTTCAGCATTCAGATGTCCCTTCTGTAGTATTCTTGCAAATTGGTAATACAATGGTCTGTTCTAAAATACACACAAGGAAGTAGACTTACTACATAAACTGATGGCATCCCATTACAACTTTAGGGCTGATTCTCCCATTAGTAGCATTACCAAAATAACATTAGCTATGTTATTCTTTTTAAACTCCTTAGGCCAGCCCAATACGTTTTTGGCAGTTATAAAGAGGTGTAAAACAATTAAAGAGAGAGTCATTTTCACAGTCTAGTTGGAGATAAATGGAAATTAATATGTAGTGGTATGTTCTGTTATTTATTCTGTGTCTGAGTGCCAGATAATACTGAACATAGGGAGTATTTTGGAGTTTTGTTAGCAGAGGAGTAAGGTAAACTAGGAGAGGCACTGTGATTGGGAAGGTGTAGACTAAAAGAATCTTAACAGTGATAGTTTGGGCAGCAAAGGCTTATTATAGTCAGGAAGCTGGTGGACTATAGAAGGGTTTGGGAATTATTTGAGGGTAGGCTTGTAGATAGAATGTCTAGGTGATGGTCACAAGAAGCTGTGAGAATATCTAAGTTGAGTGGTTTTAGAAGCCAAGCATGGAATGAGGCAAGGAGCCACAAATGATCAATAGTTGGAACAAATGATGGAGAGAATGTTGGTATCATTGAAGGAAATTTGAGATAAATTAACTTGTGTTCAAAGACGTATGATTTTTACCTTCCAGGTAGTAGATCTCTAGCAGGTATTTAGCAGTCTGGAATAAAAACTCAAGATAAATCATAGTTTAAGATCAAGATTTGAAATTTCTCATGAAATAATAGTTAAAGCCTTAAGAAAGTTGGAGTCTTTAGCTTAGAGGTTGGTTGAAATTCTGTTGGCTGGGCTTTCAGTGTTGGCAGTTTCACCATTAGGAGCCAAGTGAAGGAAGGTACACCAGACAGGTAAGAGCACTATCAGGTTGGGAAGAGGTTTTCAAGAAGAAGGTAGCCAAGAGTATTGAATTTTGATGAGAGGCCCATTATAATGGGAATTGAAGGAGGTCATTGGATACCTAGGAGATGAGGTTAGTACAATGAGAAGGGAGTGGTAGAAGCCAGAAGGCAGGGGGGTTAAGATGTAGCTGGATTAGATGGAAACGGTGGCCAAGATGATACAAAACTCTTCTGTTTGTGCTAAAAGTATTTGTGAAGTGTTTTGTTTTTAACAGATAACGTCTAGCTTGTGTTTTAGTCAGGAATTTATTAGTTTTAATGTAAACCATTTATAATTTATCTGGAAATATCTTCAGTGAAAATTGATTCCTTGAAATAAAACTGGGGCACTCCCTGGTCATGGAGAAACTACGCCCTTTTGGGGAAATTCCTCTTCTGTCATACTGCTGACTTCTTCATTAGCATATATCTGGTATCTTAGTGTACATGCATATTTTTAGCAATCAAAAAATGCATTGTTATAGAAACCCAAATTGTTAATTTCCTTGGCATTGAGACTATTAAAGAATATACTACTTGATAATTGATTTAGTAACAGACAAGTGTTTTTAGGTCAGTGTGTTTTCTTAATAGGCAAAACTTTCTGTGTATTGAATCCTATGTAAATTACCTATACCTTTGGTGCTCATCTCCTAAACCAGTGGTGACCACATTTTGACTTCACACTAGTATCACTTGGAGAGCTTTTAAAAAAATTTCTGATTCCCAGGTCTACCCTACATCGATTAAATAATACTGGGGGTGGAAGCCAGGCATCAGTATTTTTTTATGGAGTGCAGGGTGATTCCAAGGTACAGCAAGGCTTGGGAACCACTCTTTTAACCTCTTGATTAAAATATTTTTTTCAGGTTAATGACACTGAATTCATTTACTGGAGGGAGTTAGTTTCTAAATGCCTCGCTGAATATTCTTCTCCTGAATGTTGCAAACCAGATCTTAAGAAATTGGTTTGGATTGTTTCAAGGCGCACAGCCCAGAATCTCCACAACAGCTACTATAGTGTCCCTGAGCTGCCAACAATACCGGAGGGGGGTTGTTTTGATGAAAGTGAAAGGTAAGCAGATTCCTTAACTGATTAGACTTCCCAGACAAAATACACTCAAAATGGGACCCGGGAATATTATAAGGCATCAGAGAAAGTCCCTTGTCTAATAGCATCTTTTCTTCAGGTGAGAAAATTAGCCAGAAATAGTTAATTATTAAAATAAGCTAATAATTTAGAAGTGTGCTTCCCCTCCCTCCTTTTTTAATAGTTTAATTACTTTTAGAGAGAAAGGAAGAGAGAAGAGAGTGGAACATTGATGGGCTGCCTCCTGTACACCCCCTACCAGGAATTGAGCCCACAACCTGGGCATGTGCCCTGACCCAGGATCGAACCAGCAACCTTTTGGTGCATGGGAAAATGCCCAACCAAGCCACACCAGCCAGGGCCCCCATTTTTCTTACTAAAAACAAACAAAACATCATGCTGTACATTATATTCCCAAGATTTATAACTGGAAGTGTGTACCTTTTGACCAGTTTTACCCACCAAACCCCGCTTTCTGCCAGTTACCAATCTGTTCTCTGTATTAGTGAATTTATGAGCTCTGGTTTTTTTTTCTTTTTGTTTTTAGGTTTCATGTATTAGATTAAACAGTATGTTGTCTTTCCACTGATGTTTCACTCCTCCCCTTTACAAAACTGGTTGTTTCCCATCTCCTTTGCTCTTTGAAATATAGTTTAGGGTTTTTTTTGTTTTTTGTTTTTAAGTGAAACAGCATTCTGGGCTTTTCAGTGTTAGTATGAATTCCTAATATGGTCTGTGGGAAGAGGTTGTGGTTAAAATGCCTTGGGGGAGGGGGGAGGGGAGGGACCACCACCACCACAAAGGTAGCAAAATTCTATAGTTATTTTTACAGTTTTGTCAAATGCCATTGTCTTTATTAAGTTGTTTCACGTGGTAGGGATAAAGGACCAGAAGTTCCATTTCATAGCTTAATTGTTTTTTTGGTTTGATATTGAAAGTATTAGTGATGTAATTATTGATGCAAGAAAGATGATGAAATTATGCCATAGGAGATACATTGTCCTTAGCCTGTATTTATTGTATCTAACATACTTAAAATTGTGCAGTTAATTGATGATAGAGTTATTGGTACAAGAATAATAGCTTGGAAAATAGTAATTTGTTTAAACCTATTAAGAAAATCTGTATTTTTCCCAAGGATATTATAATAGACTTCAGTTTAGGAAGTCCTTATAAGTAAAATTTTCTCACTGTAAAGCTTAAATTTTGAATATAAAAATTCTGAGACTAGAGATACTTGCTTAGCAGTTTTATTTTGTCTGTAGAATATTTAAGTGTATTTAAAATAATGGACTTTGCTTTGTCTCTTCTTTTCTTTTTAGTGAGGACTCTTGTGAAGATATGAGTTGTGGAGAAGAGAGTCTCAGTAGCTCTCCTTCCAGTGATCAAGAGTGCACTTTCTTTTTCAACTTCAAAGTGGCACAGACACTGTGCTTCCCATCTTAGAATTCTTACTGTTCTGTGTCAGAATTTAAAGTGTGTGTTCAGGTTTCCAAGCAATAAATGGGGGAGTAGGTAGTTTTCTGATCCAACCCCCATCTAGACAGGAATTGCATAGACTGGAATATACCTACTTGCTATTTATTATTCAGATCAGATCTGGCCTATTTTCATATTTAATCCTAAGCCATCAAATGGGTTAGTGCCTCTTGAACAATTAACAATACTTAGACATTGGCACTTTATTTTTCTCGTTGATCTTTAGCTACTTGGGGGAGGAGGGAAGGTATCAATACCTTCAATTTTATTACTTTTCAAGAATTTTTGAAGATGAATAGTATAGGTAATCTTAAACTTTTTATAAAGCCTTCAGGTGTCTTTATTTAAACAAATTGGGAGTGGGCCAGTACTTCCTTAGCAGGGAAAATGGATAAACCTTTAATGGTTTATCTTAAATCGCTCCCTAACCCCCATTCTCAGAACAGAGAATACTAGTATACTCTTAAATGTCAAACACCTTCTTTCTTTTCTTTTTTTAAAAATAATCACTTATCTGATGCAGACTCTATAAACTTGGGAATTATAATGTTGCCATGTCTGTGAATTTTAGTATGTAATGTGTTAAGATTTTAGCCAAAGCAGAAATAATCAACAGGCTATGGTTATTAGGTAATTGCATTCCTAATGCCTAAGTATTCTCAGACTGTAGTATTATTTTAATGTTATTAAAACAATCTATAATCTGATAGTTTTGCATGTACCTATGTTAAAGCAGTGCAGAAGGTTGATCAGAACTAGGAAACTGAAATTGGTAAATGTTGATCTAGTAGCACATTTTATCTCATTTTCATATATTAAAAAAAGTCTGCATGATTCCATTTTACTTCCTTTGTAATTCACATTTCAAAAATAATGGTATTAGTATATGAGTGCCAAGACTGAATGTGAAGTAAAGAAAACTTAAGTGTGTGTAGTGTTACAGTTTTGAGCTTATCTGTGTGGTGGTACAGCCATAAGAATAGGGGACTTATAAACTCTGTACACATGAAATTCTGTACAGAGAATTTTTAAATTTTATAAATTGTGTATGAAAATGTAAATCTTAAAAAAAATGTACATAAAATACTGTATTTTTTTACCTTGTGTGTGATAGTCTAGTAATTGCATGTAAATATAATTTATTGTGTATTGTGTGTTACAAATCAAACATTGATGACTTACTTTTAATGGTAAGTCAACATCCATTGGATATTTTCTGAAGTGGATCTTTTTGAAGTAATAATGGGTTACAACTCAAAATAAAAATGTTAACGAATTGTACTCCTTGTTTGCAATCATATCTTAATTTCTTGGTAAAAGAAAAAGTGCTTGCTTTATTTCAGTGGGGTGGCTTGAAGTGAGGTTGGAGTGTCTTAGGATAAGCCCTTTATCTGGTAACCAGAAGTCCTCTAGGTAATATTTCCTTATCACAGTTTGGCTCATAGCCTTGGGAGATACCGAAAGTGAATCTGTCATTTGAGAATTGACCTCTCTCTGGGATGGACTCATATTAAACAAAATGTCTATGAACTTGTAGTGAAGGGCAACAGGTATCAAGTAGACCAGAATACTCAGGTTGGCAGATTAGTACAATCTCTGAAGACAAACCAAATTCTAACCAGGTTTCTTGGTGAATCAGCACATAGGGGTGCTGTTGGCTGTGACTGGACCCTGCCAGCCTCTGGCTCTGGACCTCTTTTTCTAAGCCTTCGGCTTGTGTTGCAAGTGATGATTTTGCTTTTTGTTTTGTTTTTACATAAGTTTCCCATTGAATTTGATTTTATAGACCATTATTTTTCTCTAGTTGATTGGAGAATCATACTGAGTGTGCTTTTCGTGTGATACCTCTTCTTCCTTGGAAATAGGGGCATGTTTTTGTACTCTGCTAGTGGAGAGTCTCTGCTTACATATTTTGGTAAATAGTAAGCAATATATTTTGCTTTCAGATTTTTTTTTTTTAATTTTCACCCTGGGTTATTTTTCTATTGATTTTTAGAGAGAGTGGAAGAGAGAGGCACCCTGACCAGGATTCGGGCTGGGGAGGAGCCTGCAACCAAGGTACATACCCTTGACTGGAATTGAACCTGAGACCTTTGGTCTGCAGGCCGACGCTCTTATCAACTGAGCCAAAACGAGCTAGAGCTGCTTTTAGATTTTGGATGGCTAAGATGTAAATGTTATTTGTGGCTTTCCAAATTTTGAAACCTTTAGTTCCTACAGGGTTTTATTACTTTTCGTACTATATTCTCTTTCTGTGTGAATCTGTCCACACGTAGCTTTAGCTGTTCTCCTTTCTGGTTTTCAGTACGTGTTGTCTAGGGCTCTTTATTCTCAACCTGCTTAGTCACAACTGGTCATCTAACTTGGAGGTTCCTGATTACTCCCAGACCTGCTCTTCCTGTATCATCTATCTTGGTGGAAATGTATTCTATCTACCCAAGTAGGAATCTTGAGTGATATCCTAGTCTCCTCCCACCTGTTTACTGGAGGTCACCATTGGTACGATTTCATTTATACTTTACTGGTATGACTCTCTTTTCTGCCACAGGTTTAATTCAGACCTGTATACTTTATCAGCAGGGTTGCTACAACTTAGTGATCTCTCAGCCTCCAGGCTTGCTCCTGATTCCCTTACTGCCTGGGAATCATTTAAAGATATGCAAATATGTCTCTCTGAAAAATTGCTCAATAGGTACCTCAATCAGAATAAAGTCTGTATGATAACTAAGTCTGTATACAAGTGTTTTCCTAACCAGAACACTACACCTGTCTTTGGCCTTATTTTTCCTCTTCCCATTTCTTAGAGCTAGAAAATGTGTGTTAAGCAAGGTAACGAAAAGCTATGTGGAAGATGGATTGGAGCAGGTAGAAATGAGTAGGAGGGAGACTGGTCAAGAGTTGTGCACAGCCGAAACCGGTTTGGCTCAGTGGTAGAGCGTCGGTCTGCGGACTGAAAGGTCCCAGGTTCGATTCCGGTCAAGGGCATGTACATTGGTTGCGGGCACATCCCCGGTAGGGGTGTGCAAGAGGCAGCTGGTCGATGTTTCTCTCTCATCGACATTTCTATCTCTCTATCTCTCTCCCTTCCTCTCTGTAAGAAATCAATAAAAATATATTTAAAAAAAAAAAAAAGTTGTGCACAAATATAAGAGGTGATGAAGGACTGAACTAAAGCAATGGAAATGAGGAAGAGGGAGGAATTGAGAAGCACTATCTGTTTTCTTGAGACATTGTTGGGAGACTCAAGACAAGTCTAGGAGCCTGGTTATGCCCTCAGGCCATTCAGCCAGGTGGCTTTCCCATGACTGATGAATAAAATTGAGATTTCAGTCTCCTGCACCATTTAGAGTAGAGAGGGAGCGAAGACTACCATTTTGGATCCTTGACTTGGGCAAGAGATTTGGCTTTTCCAGGTTTGATTCTGTCATTCCCTGGGATGTGGTGTGCATACTTGGCTGCTTCTGCTCTTAAACATGCTGCAGTCCCATTTTGCCTGGTCCCTGGTCTCCACCAATTTGACTTTCAGGAAGTGAGTTTGGACAAATAATGTGTTTTAATCCTCTGTCACACTCAAGTGAATACTCAGGTGAAGTACAGAGGCATTGGTTGCAGAATACTTCTCACATTTTAAACCATTTTCTTTATCTAGGCTCTGGCTTTTTCTTTCAATTTCTTTCATTTCAATATTGGGCTTAAAATAGGATGTTCCCTTCTGCCTCCCATCTTCCCTTGTGCATATGCAAATTGTCAGCTTATTTAGGTAACCAAAGTATATGATTCTTATATTGACAAAGACCTTGTGTTTTTCATTTGTCACTTTTGAACTCAGTATTTCTAATTATTTGTACCAGAAATGATCAACAACATACCGTCTTTGTATGTAACAAATGGGGTTGTGTGGTCGTTTTCCTGATAGTTAAATGAGCCTTCCCATCCCAGGGCATGAAGTGCTCTTCACATTAAGAGGAGTCTAGCCGAAACCGGTTTGGCTCAGTGGATAGAGTGTCGGCCTGCAGACTGAAAGGTCCCGGATTCAATTATGGTCAAAGGCATGTACCTTGGTTTCAGGCACATCCCCAGTAGGGGGTGTGCAAGAGGCAGCTGATCGATGATTCTCTCTCATCGATGTTTCTAACTCTCTATCCCTCTCCCTTCCTCTCTGAAAAATCAATAAAATGTATATTAAAAAAAAAAAAAAGAGGAGGAGTCTATTCCCCTTGAATTTAGTTGGCCCTGTGCCTGCCTTGCCTAGTAAAGTGCAGTGGAAGACGTTCTGGGCATGCCCAAGCCCAGGCTTTAAGAGGGCTGGCAACTCCCTTTATCCCTCTTGGAAGCCAGCCACCATACCGCAGAGTCGCTCAGATTGGATAACTGAGAAGATGAGAGGTCATGTGGAGAGAGGCTCCTGACATATCTCGCATATTACAGCCTCAGCTAAACTCCCAGCTGAAGTAACCTGCAGAGTATCCTTAACTACATAACAGAAGAGGAGCCATCCAACTGATCCCAATCCACCCAGAGACTCATGAAAAATAAGTTCTTTTAGGCCACTAGATTTGGGGATGGTTTGTTACACAGCAACAGATAACTGAGGCAGATTGCTTATTGTTTACAGTCAAATGATGGTCATATCTGAGTGGTAAGATTAACAGGTGATTTTTTTTTTCTAATGATGCTTATCTGTAGTCTTTATCCTCCCCCCAAATGGATTTGAATTATTAGTGTATTAAAAGAATATAGAATGAACTTTTAAAAATACTGATTATGACCCTGACTGGTTTGGCTCAGTGGATAGAGCATTGGCCTGCGGACTGAAAGGTCCCAGGTTCGATTCTGGTCAAGGGCATGTACCTTGGTTGCGGGCACATCCCTGGTGGGGGAGGGGGGGTGCAGGAGGCAGCTTGCCAATATTTCTCTCTCATCAATGTTTCTGGCTCTTTATCCCTCTCCCTTTCTGTAAAAAAAATCAAAGTATATTTAAAAAATATTTTTTAAATACTGATTATGTCTTTAATTAAAATAATTCATGGCTTCCCTGTGCTCCTAAGTATTAAATTCAAACCCCTTACCATAGCTTACAAGACCCTGTTTGATTTGGTCCCTGGCCCCTTCTCAGCCTCTCTCGCATGGCATTCACATACACACACTTTCCAGCCTAATTGCATTTTAGCTCCTCCCACTCTCCATGCTTTTGCTCGCTTTTGCTCGCTACCTGACTTCATGCACACTGTTTCACCTGCCTGAAACATTTTTCCTGTCATCCCCATTAGGTAAAATCCTACTTATCACCCTAGGAGTTACTTCATTAGCTTTTCATTCACCTACCAGATATTTGAGTGCCTTTTCTGTGCCAGGCACCACATAAGTGCTTAAAGTATAAAACCAAACAGAATGCACAGTGTCCCTGTCCTCATGCAACTTACATTCTGGTGGCAGAACCAAATAATTAAATTCACAGGAAATAATAGATTTTTTAAAATCCTCACCCAAGGATATGTTTCTTGTTTTTAAAAATATATTTTTATTGATTTCAGAGAGGAAGGGAGAAGGGAGAGAGAGAGATAGAAACATGTGAGATAATTACTGGTTGGTTGCCTCCTGCATGCCCCCTATTGGGAATCAAGCCTGAAACCCAGGCATGTGCCCTGACAGGGACTAGAACCATGATCTCCTGGTTCATAGGTCCACGCTCAACCACTGAGCCATGCCGGTCAGGCTGGAGGATATGTTTTTATTGATTTTGGGGAGAGAGAAAAAGTGGGAGAGAAACATTTATCCATTGCCTGTCATGGGGATTGAACCTACAATCTTTTTTTTTTTTTTTTAGATTATTACAGTTGTTTCTCTTTTTTCCCCCCATAGCTCTCTTCCACCCGGTTGCTACCTCCCCTTCTTCCTTTACTCCCTCCTCCCCTCACTGTCCTCATCCATGGGTGTCTGATTTTTGTCCAGTCTCTTCCTGTACTTCAACACCCCTTTCCTCCCAAGAATTGTCAGTCCATTCCCTTTCTATGCCCCTGATTCTATTATATTCACCAGTTTATTCTGTTCATCAGCATTTTAAAAATATATTTTATTGATTTTTTACAGAGAGGAAGGGAGAGAGATAGAGAGCTAGAAACATTGATGAGAGAGAAACATCAACCAGCTGTCTCCTGTACACCCCCCACTAGGAATGTGCCCACAACCAAGGTACATGCCCTTGACTGGAATGAAACCCTGGTCCCTTCAGTCTGTAGGCTGAAGCTTTATCCACTGAGCCAAACCGGTTTCGGCTCATCAGAATTTTTATTCACTTGATTTTTAGATTCACTTGATAGATATGTATTTGTTGTTCATAATTTTTATCTTTACCTTTTTCTTCTTCCTCTTCTTAAAGAATACCTTTCAGCATTTCATATATTACTGGTTTGACAGTGATGAACTCCTTTAGCTTTTTCTTATCTGTGAAGTTCTTTATCTGACCTTCAATTCTGAATGATAGCTTTGCTGGGTAGAGTAATCTTGTTTGTAGGTTCTTACTATTCATCACTTTGAATATTTCTTGCCACTCCCGTCTGGCCTGCATAGTTTCTGTTGAGAAATCAGCTGACAATCGTATGGGTGCTCCATTGTAGGTAATTGTTTTTCTCTTGCTGCTTTTAAGATTCTCTCTTTGTCTTTTGCCCTTGGCATTTTAATTATGATGTGTCTCGGTGTGGTCCTCTTTGGATTCCTTTTGTTTGGGATTTTCTGTGCTTCCTGGACTTGTAAGTCTATTTCTTTCACCAGGTGGGGGGAAGTTTTCTGTCATTATTTCTTCATATAGGTTTTCAATATCTTTCTCTTTCTTCTGGCACTCCCATAATTTGGGTGTTGTTATGCTTGAAGTTGTCCCAGAGGCTCCTAACACTATCTTCAACTTTTTATATTCTTTTTTTCCTTTTGCTTTTCTGGTTGGGTGTTTTTTGCTTCTTTGTATTTCAAATCTTTGATTTGATTCTTGTGATCATCTAGTCTTCTGTTGGATCTCTGAGCATTATTCTTTATTTCAGTCAGTGTATGCTTAATTTCTAGTTGGTCCTTTTTCATATCCTCGAGGGTCTCACTAAATTTATTGGCTTTTTCTAGAAAATTCTTGAAAAACTTTATAACTGTGGTTTTGAATGCTATATCCAATAGTTCGTTTTTCTCCATTTCTTTCATTTGTGACCTGTTTCTTTGTCTCTGCATTTTGGCTGCTTCCCTGTATTGATAGAATGACTTTTTTTTTTTTTTTTTTCCTATGTCTCCTGTTATTTTTAAGTTGTATTTTTCTAGGAATTTCTCTGTTTCATTAAAATGTTCAAAGTCATTAACATATATTTTCTTATAATCTTTATAATGTCTTTAAAAATTTTCAGTGATCCCATTTTTATTTCTGATTTTGAATTTTTAGGAAACTTTTTTTTTTTTTAAATATATATTTTATTGATTTTTACAGAGATGAAGGGAGAGAGACAGAGAGCCAGAAACGTCGATGAGAGAGAAACATCGACCAGCCGCCTCCTGCACATCCCCCACCGGGGATGTGCCCACAGCCAACGCACATGCCCTTGACCGGAATCGAACCTGGGACCCTTCAGTCCACAGACCGACGCTCTACCACTGAGCCAAACCAGTTTCAGCGAATTTTTAGGAAACTTTTATCAGTCTCGCACAAGTGTCTTTGTGACTCCAAATAGGCAATAGTTCCTTAGATATTATTCCAAAAACATAAGTAACCATCATTCAAACTTAAAACTTTTGTTCTTCAAAGGACACCATTAAAGTGAAATGACACAAATTGAGGAAATATTTGAAAACCACATTTCTTGTATTACAATATATAAAGAACTCTTACAACTCAACAATAAAAGGCAAAATAAAACCCCTGACAATTAAAAGATGGGCAAAGGATCTGAGACAAGACACACATAACCAAAAATCATATAAAAAGATGCTCCAGCCCTAACTGGTTTGGCTCAGTGGATAGAGCATCGGCCTTCGGACTGAAAGGTCCCAGGTTCAATTCGGCTCAAGGGCATGTACCTTGGTTATGGGCACATCCCCAGTAAGGGGTGTGTAGGAGGCAGCTGATGGATATTTTTCTCTCATTGATGTTGATAGAATGACTTTGTGTGCTAGGTGTCCTATAGGGCCCAGTGGCTCAGGCTCCCTAGTTATCTACTCTCTTGATGCTCTTCCTTTGTGGGCTATGTGCACAGTCTTATTGTAGTTAAGCCTTGATTATTGTTAAGCCTTGGTATCACTGGGAGGAACAGACCTCCAGGCTAATTGGCTGTGAGAATCAGTTGTGTCTGTGATGGGAAAACTTCTGTGCTGGAGACACCCTTTTATAGGGCAAGACTTGCTTCAGTGGGACTTTGGTGCTCACTGAGTCTGCCCCTTGAGTGTGTCCCTTATGGATCTGAGGAGTTGTAATCTGGATGGTCTCACTCTGACAATTGGGTACACTGGCTCTTGGATCTCAAGGATCTCAAGGAGGTGCTAATTTAGCCTCTGCCTGAGGCCACCAAGCAAGAGCTATGGAGAGATCTGCAGATTCCTCTTCTTTGTTTGGGGTTTGGAGGTGCCCAGATGAGGCCCAGCTGTGAAACAATGCAAGCTGCTGTGGAGCCTTGAGACTTCTTTTGGATGTTTTGGTTCTCTCTGATTCAGCTGCAGTAATTTTAGATTGCAAAGGGCCAAGCCATTCATATGAAAAAGCCTCTGTGCACAGCTTGGATGGGGTGGAGTCTCAGGGAATTCACCGGGCAGTGAGCAAACAGCAATGGCTTCCTGTCAGCCCTACCTTAAGAGGCCTGGGTCTCAGTGTCCCATGGTAATCGCTGCAAGCACCTCTGAGAGAAAGCCGCCCTCAAATTCTGCCCAATGCCAGACAGCCCAGTTTCTCTCTGTATGAGTCTGGGTCCCCAGAGTCTTACCCAGAACTGGATTTCAGAGCAGTCAGGAGTTTGTGTCTCCCTCCTGACTGAGAAGGATGGCCCTGTCCTCAGTTGCCAGCCCTTTCCATGCGCATGCCTTCTGTATCTCTGCACTTTCCTTCCGCACCTCCTCTAAGTCTCAGTGTGCTTTTCTCTTTCCTTCTATCAATAGTTGTAGAATTTCTCCCACTCTGCCAGCCTTCCTGTGGTTCTGGATGATGTCTGTTTTGTCTTTTAGTTGTAGTTTTGAAGTGGTTGTGCGAGGCAGCAAGTTTAGGTGTTTACCTATGCTGCCATCTTGGTTTCTCTCCGAACCCACAACCTTTTGATGAATGGGATGATGCTCCAACCAACTGAACCACTTGGCCAGTAAATAATATAATTTTAAAGGTTGTGATGATGTTTTTTTTCTCTAAGAAATCTTCCTGGAACTCCCCAACTTTCCTCTGTTGTCAGTGCTGCAGGTTTTCATATAACTGTATTTTTCTAGCAGCAAATACTATGTCTGTCTCCCATGTCTGCTTACCTTACCTGTCTGCTTTGGGAAGGCAGGGGCTGTTTTGTCTTTCTTGTTCATTGTTGAATTTCCAGCTCCCAACACAGTATCTGGCCCCCAAACTCCTCCCGCAATTACTGGTAGCAGGTAACTTCACTGACCACTTAATATGTTCCAGGCACCTCCCAGGAATTGTTTAATTGTCACCACAAGACAAGCACTACTATTAGTTCCGTTTACATACGAAGAAACTAAGAATTAGAGAAATACTTTAACACAGATCTGGTAGGTAACCGGGCTATAATTCAAACCAAGCCTGTCTGCCAAACCCTACACTTAACCACAATACTAAACTACTACCCAAACTTTGATGGTACTCATTAAACAGTTGTATAATGCACGAAACAATAAAAGTTCTTATAAAGAATATCCTACTCATCCTACCAGTAAAATAAACCACAGTATTTTCCTGTTCAATTGCTCTCACTTATAGAAAGAAAAAGTGGCTAAAATTTAGAATTAAATATCCTTTACCCAGGAGTCAAATATGGTCATGAGCAAATTCCAGGTAGAGAAGATGAAGCCTCATCAAAAGCTGGGGATTTTAATTTGCCCTGGGAACGTCTTCGTACTCAGGCTTGTGGGCCCTTCCCAACCCTTGTGTGTCTAATTCCTTTTACACTTCGGCAATTTATACTTCATCATTATCTTCGGTCCCAAGGCCCATAGTCATTGGGTGTTGAGGAGGGTGGAACTCTGTAACAATAGAGGACTGTTTTGTTGAAGCCTTACTTGCCCTTTGCCTGTTTTACTGTTATCCAACATAGCAATCATCCTGCCACTTGCCCCTTGACTGCTCCGGGCTTTTGCCAATAATTATTTCATATGTTTGCAGCTTCACCCTTGCCTAAACTCTGAGCTTCTCGTGAAAAGAGACCATATCCTTTAACATGCCTAGCATAAAGCGGGGACATATGTCAACATTTTTTACACATGTCACACCTGACTTTCTTTTCCATTCTTGATCTCAGCAATTCATAGTTGGTAAAGGTGAACTTCCATGCATTCAAGGACGAAGTCACCCTCTCCGGTGTTAAGATTTCAAATCATTCCTAGGGTGTGCAGGGGGACATAGCCCACTGCCACTCTTATGTGCACCTTATTGGAGAGTAAGATATAGAGATCAGGAATACAGGCTCTCTAAATAGACAGTCAGGACTTGATCCTGGCTTGGCCACTGACTATCTGACTTGACTATTAACTAAAGTGTTTCTGCCTCAGTTTATTCATCTGTATAAGGGGGTCAATAACATTAGCAACCTTTGATGGATACGAAAATGCGCTACCTAAATGCCAGCCCCTTTAGAGATGTTCACCTCTGGAGCAGCCTGACCCAGTGTCATGCTCTGTCCAGGAGGGACCACATCTAGTGATCAATTAAAGTGGAAGGAGATCTAAAGGCTTGGTTACTTTGATATAACACAGGATGGATCATTTTGGTCTCAGAGCTCCTGATAGGGTTGGCTGAAGCTGCTTCATGACTCAATTCCCTCCCAGCCTTGCTTTCTTCCCCTCCTGCCACAGCTGTTGATTCCAAGGCATTTCATAATGAACATCCTGCACCTAGCCTTTGTCTCAGAATCTACTACCTGAAAACCACCAACTGCAGTACTGACTCATGGGGTCACTCTGTGTGTTGAATGACAGGACAATACACGATAATGAATTTGGAACAGTGCCTGATATGTAAGCAGTAAATATTAACTATAATCATTATTACCTTACTTTTGTCCATATCCTCTTACTTCCCTGCTGAGATAAAACTCAATTATTTATTCCACTACCAGTATTAGTGAACTACTGTGATATGCTGAGTTGTGTTTGAGGCACTGAGGATGCATAAAGGAATCAAAGCATAGGTCTTACACTGAGGAGTTCATACTCCAAGGAAAGGCAGACATATCAGTTACCATGCCGTGGAAGAAGCACAGTACTAGAAATACGTCCACGGCCCTGTGCTGGTGTCCTGGCTTTGTTTCTGCCTGTATTCTCAGATCTTCCGGAAGGAACTAGAAAGCCATTTGGTGTGATTTCAGTCATTCCAGGGAGGTCCTGATGGTCTGTCCTTTTCACAGTGCCCCTTACATCCCTGTCCCCTCTAGTTCATCCTGTCATCCCCATTTCTTTTAGTGAAAGATGCTGAGTGTGGATAAAATGTAAATATCACCAACAGGGTTTCAGAAACTGTGGTTTGGGGCTGAGCACCCATTCACCATGCATATAATTTTGGGCAAGCACATGTGTTATTTTGGGTACTCCAGAAAGCAGATGGAGTCAGAGTGCAATAGATTTATGGGGGGCGACACCTGTGAATGAGAGAGGAAGGAGGAAGGAGGGTTGGGCAGGGAGAGCCTGGGACTGTGATGCAGATCTGACAAAACTCAGCCAATCTGGGACTTGGGAGCACATGTCACCAGTTAGAAGAACCCCATGTTGGATGGAAATGGCTAGGCCCAGCACCCAGTGCTCAGGTGCTGCCTGAGGATTGATTACTCAGGAAGAGGGTGGCTTCAGCTGGAATGCTGAGGCGGCTCTTGAAGGGCTGCTGCTGGAGGCTTACGGCTGCCACCCTCGTGGCAAAATGGCAGGTTCTCTCTGGAGCAGTGGTTTTCAACCTTCCTAATGCCGCGGCCCTTTCATACAGTCCCTCATGTTGTGGTGACCCCAGTCATAAAATTATTTTCGTTGATACTTCATAACTGTAATTTTGCTACTGTTATGAATTGTAATGTAGATATTTGTGTTTTCTGATGGTCTTAGGTGACCCTGCTAGCAGTTCCCAACCTAAGACCATGCTAGCAGTTCCCAACCTAAGACCATCAGAAAACACATATTATCTACATTACAATTCATAACAGTAGTAAAATTACAGTTATGAAGTAGCAATGAAATTAATTTTATGTTTGGGGGTCACCACAACATGAGGGACTGTATGAAAGGGCAGCGGCATTAGGAAGGTTGAAAACCACTGCTCTGGAGGGAGATCCGTGTGGGGATCCTTGTGGGGCACCTCCATAACCTCTCTGAGAACTCGTTTTTTAATCTGAAAAGGGAGATACTAAGAACCGCAAAAATTCTTGACAAGGACATTCCATTCAAACCCGTGCACCAATGGGCTTGACCAAACGTTTACACAGCTTCTAGCAGCCTTAGGTGTTGTCCCTTGGGCGACCCAGCCTCCTTCTGAGTTCCTGTCTGGAAAAGTTCTGGGCTGTCAACAGAATTGACTGTTTGTTCTAGCCAAAACCTGACAGCCCTTTCCTAGAGCATTTACCAAAAAGGGCTTACCATTGTGAAACCTTTTTCTGTCCCTTAGAGATGTACACGTAGTTCCTATAACTCAGGGTATCTTTCTGGAGGATCTAAAAGCCATTCCTTTGAAATATAATCATCAGGAAGGATAGGGCCTCTGTCTCCAAATCTCCGTGGGAAGATAGAATTCCAGCTTCCATAATTGCCAGCTTGTAGACACAGCTGGCCTATCACATTGACACTCACTGACTCTCTGTAATTTTTCATGGAGCCTTCACTTGCTTCCCCTCCCTTAGCTCTCATTTCATTCTCGTTATGTCCCTTTGAAACACGCAGTCATCTCTGCCCAGAATCTGAAAGGAGCTCAGCTCTTTCCTTTGGTCTTTGAGAATTCTGAGACCTGCCTTTCCTGCCCCCCAGGGCTAGGAGGGCTGAACAGATTAATGGAAAAAATAAAAGTGTTTGTAAACTGCGAATCTTTTTACAAATACAAGTGGTTGCATATATTTTCCTGAGAGAGTGCTTTGAAAAATGCATCAAAATATTTTTCTGGCCCTGGCTAGTTTTGCTCAGTGGTTAGAGAGTTGGCCTGAGGACCCAAGGATCTTGGGTTCAATTCCTGGTCAAGGGTGCATATCTTGGTTGCAGGTTCAATTCCCGGCTTCAGTTGGGGCTTGAGCAGGAGGCAAACAATCAATCTCAGTCGAACACACACACACTCTCTCTCTCCCTTCTCTCTTCCTCTCTCCCCTTCCTTACATGCTCTCTAAAAATCAATGGCAAAAAGTCCTAACTTTGTGAGTAAGGATTTAAATTTTTTTCTGTTAATATATCTTTCCTCTAAAAATGTAAACAATATAGAGAAAGTGGATAAGGCCTACAATGCTACCCCTCAGAGATACTACTGTCAACAAAAAGGTATTTATCATTTCATTCTTTTGATGCAAATATAAACACTTTTTTTTTTTAACATAAGTGAGATCTTACTCTATATACTCTTTTATAATATACTTTTCTCATTTAACAGTATATGGGGCATATGTCAGTGTCAATCGATATTATTTTAATGGCTACAGATTGTTTCATTGTATGCTTATGTGATAATTTATTTAAGATCCCCTTCTAATGGATGCTTACATTGCTTCCAATTGTTCAGTACTTTTAATCAAAGCAGCAATACACATTCTTGTACACACACTTCTGCTTACCCATGCAATAATTTCTTTAGGATACATTTCTAAAAGTGAAATTCCTGGGTCTATTCTAAGGGAATAGACATTTAAAATTTATATTTGTTGACCTATTCCCCTGAAAGGCTATATAGATTTGCTCTCCCACCAGTAATGCATGTCAGTGAGTTTTCTTATTTCCAAACTAGAGGATTTTGCTAGGGGGTCGGGGGAGAAGGGCTCAGAAACAGTGAATGAGATCATTAGATTCCTAAAGAGGATAGGGGGAAACATAGACCCCAAAAGTTGGACTCAAAAAGTAGGATAGGGCCTCTGTCTATGTTTCTGCTGTCTGCCTTCTGTTTGGTCCCAGGTCCCCGCTCACACACCTCCTAAGCCACACTCCTTTTCATAGACTGGGGCAGGCAAGCAGCAGCAGCTGCATCCCTCGGCCTGGGCAAGCAAAAGCCTTTCTGCCCAGCCTTGGAGAAAGCCCTGCCTGCAGCTATACCTGCCTGCCCCACGCTCTTGTCCCATCTTGCACATTAAAGAGAAGTGAAGCTGACGTGTCCATGAAGGAAAACTGTTCAAAGGCTAGACAAACTGCCAGCCCTCAGAAGTGGTGCTGTGCCTGAACTTGGGACCCGGCTTCAGGAGCAGACATCTATCTTGGTTGCTCTAGGGAAGCCTTTTATGCTATTTCTGGGTGGGACGCTGGGGAGGAGGGGAACAGGGAGCCACATCTTACCGGCCTCTCTTCCCATGTTGCACCAGCTGCCAAGAATGGTCCCTTTTCCTCTCTTTTTCCTTATTAATTTTTCTTAAATTGAAAATACTTGAGTGTATAAGCTTTATCCTAAACTTAAGATCCTAATGGAAAGCTCATCCATTATGTATTCATTCGAATGCCACAGATGTCTTCATGATATACATCCCTGGTCAGCTGTTGTCACAGGGGTTTCTATTTCTCCCAGAGCCCCAGAGCCGGTCCCCTTTCCCTGGGCATCTCACACTGAGCAGCTTTAGAGCACAATGGCTCAGCTGCGGAACAGCTGCTGCCTGGACTTACAGGAGCCCTGTCTGAAGCTCAATGACACAGCTCCTTTATGTAGTTTCCAGGACTCTGTGTTCCAGAATAGGCAGGACTGCTCAAGCAAGAAGAGAAGGGGTCTTGCCAGAGGCACTCTCCTTTGTGTGGGGAGTGCGGAGAACTGTGTGTGTGCATGCCCAGGCCCAGGCCCAGGCCCAGGGATTCTCAGAACTGCTTTCTCTTCCTTTCTCCATGCTGTTAGAAGAACATGAAAAAAGATGGCTTTGAGAGAGATAGGTCAAATTATACATTTCATCAACTCATTAGTACCCACTCTTCCTGGTGTGTTTAAATCAACGAGATTTTCCACCCTTGAAGGGCAAGTTACCTACCACAGCCAAAGCCATGCAGTTATGCTCAATAGATAGTCGTGATTCTATGAGCTTGCAGAAGCTACAGAGGGCCCCAATATGCTAAAGAGGGAAACTGGCTGGACATCAGGGCAGAGATCATGGTGACAACACTCATGGGGTCACCGGAGTTTAAGGTTAGAACCTCATCTCTGCAGGCTGAGAGCTAGAATCTAACATATGGAGTAGATCAGTTTTTTAGTGAAAGGAAGAGTGTGTGTATATGTGTGTGTGTTTGGGGGGGTACTAGTTAATTTATATGAGAGGATTTCCCTTCTTTGGATCTAGAATGTTAATGTCTGCCATAAAAAATGCTAACATTATGCCCTTCCTGCTAGTGGAATAGATGAGGAGCTAATCCTATTAGCGAGCCCTTGCTTGGAACGGTCTGAGGACAAACAGTAGGCGTGGTGGCTCTGTGCATGGTGCCGGGCAGACCTGATGAAATACAGTGCACCAAACAGCTTTCTCCAGTTACTCTGATGGGACTTTTAAAAATTTTTGTTTTTCTTGATTTTTTTTGAGAGGAAGGGAGAGATAGAAACATCGACTAGAGAGGAACAACCAGCTGCCTACTGCACACTCCCTACTGGGCATTGAGCCCACAACCAGGCATGTGCCCTAACCCAGGAATAGAGCTGGTGACCTCTAGGTGCATGGATCAATGCTCATTCACTGAGCCACACTGGCCTGGCAGGACTTGGTTTTTGTTTTTTTGTTTTTTTTCACTCTGTAGTCATTCATTTCCATTGCCACCACAGAGAGTTAATATCATCCCTTACATTTTGATCTGATTATATTACAAAAGGCTGTAATTCCCCTTTAGAAACTTTATATCTTTTCTCGAAGTCCTGAGGGCCCCCTAAGCAATCATTTCAAAACCTACTCTGCCATTCCACATTCCAGAAGAGCTTTCATATTAAGTCTTGGGAATTTGGTAGTATTATGTTTCCAGTAGACTTTAGAGTATATTTATAGAATTGTAATTTCAAAGATAGTTCAGAATTTTCATATACATGAGCTTTTTTAGAAGAAAAAGAAAGTACTAAATGTAGATACAAAGGTAGACATGCGCATTGGTTTTCTAATCTACCGATAACGAAGACAGAAAAAACAAAGGGTTGAGGAAGAGGGAACACTCAAACACTGACAGAAATGTAAAAAAATAAAACCGTGGAGGGAGAAGCAAGAGAGAAAGAAAGGAAGCTGCAGAGGACAGCAGATGATGTAGAGGGGGTGCGGTGGGGATTACCATGTGGAAGGGAGAAGAATTAGCTGTGGAAGCCAGTGGGACCAAGCAAATTCAGTGCGGGGCAGCTGTCGGAAAAAGCATGGACTGGGAGTGAAGAATCTTGGGTTTTAATCTTTTAATCCCCTGTCTGTCAAAGCTGTCCGACCTAAGCACGTTACCTTACTGCTCTGGAGCTAACGTTCCTCTCTATACAGTGAGGGGGTGAGCTAAGTGTCTCTCTGAGGTGCACTGTAGCTTGCCATTCTCATTCCAAAACTTAGAAGAGAATGCTAAAGCAACTTAAGACTCGTGTCTTCTGGGAAAATGTATCTTAAATCCTTGACTAGGGGACTGTCATTATTCCCAGTGGTAATCTTTTTTTTTTTTTTTTAAATATACATATTTTTTTATTGATTGCAAAGAGGAGAGGGGGAAAGAGAGATAGAAAAATTAATGATGAGAGAAATCATTGATTGGATGCCTCCTGCTTGACCCCACTGGGGATGGAGTCCACAACCCAGGCTTGTGATTGGGAATTGAACCTTAGTTGCCTGGTTCATAGGTCAACACTCAACCACTGAGCCACACCAGCTGGGCCTGTAATCTTTTTTTTTTAAGATTACATCCAGTCCATGATCCAATCAAGTCTGTCTTAAGCTTTGGATTATATGCAGTCCATCTGTCCTGAGTTTGGTTAATTTTTACCTATAAATAATTATGGTGGGAAAATAGAATAATAAGCATTAATGAGTAAGAATGAGTACACTCAGCACAAATACATCAGAACCAAGATAAGGATGACAACCTTCATACAGATATATAGGGAATGTGCTGCAAGTGTGCCTGGTGCAGGAACAGTCCCCATTTGGGCAACTAAATTATTTTCCAAGCCCTGGGGAGAGAGAAGCCATCGCAGGCAGGCAGAGCCATCAGTAGACGGGATCTTAGGATGGCACCAGACAGTGCTAAGCAGCATAGATTAGTAGAAAATAAGCCACATCTATATTTAATATCAAGTGCATGTAGAGAGGCGATGCTAGTCCAAAAAGTCTCTGAAGTTGTATTTCATGGAGGATTGAAAGCTTAAAATATCTAAGATGTAAAAAAGCTCTGATGAGTGATTCACTCATCTCTTGGTTTACGTCTCACCTCTTCTAACTTTCTCCCCCCATCTTGGTTTAATTTAAAAACAGCTTCCATGAGCTTCTTGGGAGGGTGCCTGTGTCTCCTTCATTGCTGTACGCCCAGTATCTCATAGAGTCTTGTCACATAGCAGCTGCTTAAAACAAATGAAGGTTGAATGAACACATAAACAAATGAAGCTACTTGAGGGCTTCTCAGAGGAAGTTATGCTCTAAAAGTGATGCTATTTTAAGGACCTACAGTAAGATCCCATAATAAGTAAGAGGGAGGGGCAGTGAGGCTTCCCCTGGACTCTGAGAATTAAAATGGCCAAGTTAACGCATTTTGGAAGAGAGCAGGTATTTGGAGAATTTCCTCAAAGCAAAAAACAAAACAAGCAAACAAATGAAGAAAAAAGAATAGAGAATGTCTTCTGGGCCTCGAGGTGGAAAAAACAGGGCATGGCAATAGCATTCCATGTGGGAATCAACATGGCTAAGAATGAACATACCAACAGAACAGGAATGATTTGAATGGAAAGAGGAAAGCAGGAGTCAGAGAATCAGAGACCAACATTTTAGTGTTTACCCGTGTAGGCTGGGGGCATAGACGTCCTGTCTGAAATGAGAGAGACTAGTATCCACATTAGGAATATTCTCTCAGTAAAAATGGATTTGTCAGGACAATGGCCCTATATTCTTTAGCACAAACATTTGAATTCCATGGAGACTTCCTTGTAGGGAACAGTTATGCAGACATAGCCCTTTGCTGCAAATTCAGCTCCTCAGGGAGCAGATGCTGAGATGGAGTTGGAGTACAGAGGTTTATTGTGGGGTGGGGGTGGGGGTGGGGAATGGCCATGTAAGATAAAGGGGGAGGAAAGCAAGGTGGGGCAGAAAAAGTTTTCAGACCACAATGCAGACTTGAAACCTGTGAAAGGAAATGGGAAGGCAGAGCTTCAGCTGTGCTGTGGATGGATCTGAACCCGTCTTTACCAACTGCATAGGGAGCTCCAGACAAAGACGAGAGCAGTCCCACTTTGGGCCCACACGGCCTGTCCCTAGTACTCCCAGCTTGGACGGTATTGGCTGAGGGCTACGAAGGGAAAATGAGGCCTCAGCTTGAACATGTGGTGTACCCTGAAGGCACTGTTGCTAGAAGCTGTCAGCCAAATGCCCTTCATGAAGCTGAACAAGCTGCCACGTTATTCAAAGTTGTTTCCAAGTTTCTTATTTCACAAGGAGCTTCTGGCCAGCTGGGCTTCGGGGAAGCTAACCAGGTAAAAGACAAGGCTTTGTAAAAGAAAGCATTCTGCCCTCCCCAACCAGCTATTTGTTTTCTGATTTTGAATGCAGCACTGATGCCTGGAGTGGTAGACGTCTTGTTAGCAGGAGGCCATGAGCAAACATGCTAAAGGATGTAGTTCCTTGACGACAATGATAAGACTGCTTTCTCTTCTTGTTGAATAAAACATCAATAGTGTTCTGGTTTAATCCATTGGTTTGTTTTCCTGTTACTTGAACTTAACTGATACACCCATTGCCTGGTTCCTATAACTTACAGCATATATAGAAAAATCCTCCCCTAATATACCTTAATATAAACTAGTAAGTTGGCATTTTGTTTTATATCTCCATTTCTTGTTATTTTGGTATCCACTGAGTACACTAAGAAAATAGTGTTAAAGTCTGAAAGGCTAAAGACTAAACCTGGAAAAAGGATGGTGTGTATTCACTCAGTGTCCTTCCTGAGGTGGTTTACACTCTTATCAAGAGGTATTGCATTTATTCGCACCCCAGAGTAAACTAAGGTTATAAGTCCCAGTTAGCAACCATATTTAGAAAAAAAAAACACCTGACATTTGTAACCTATTTGATTGGTTTTCCTGCAGTGAAACAATGAAGCAAAGCCTGTACTTCTTAGGTGAATCTTCAGGTTTAATTAATTATAGTCTGTGGGACAATAATGAGTTCTATAGACCAGTGTTTCCCAACCTTCTCTCATGATGAGAATCACCTGGTGGAGTTGTTAAAACACAGATTCCTGAATCCCAACTAAGAAGTGCTAAACTAGAATTTTTGAGAACATATAGGTAAAATTGCATACCTAACTTAGTGCTCTTAGGTATGCAATTTTACCTATATGTTTTCATTTTTGAGAACATATAGGTAAAATTGCATACCTAACTTAGTGCTCTTAGGTATGCAATTTTACCTATATGTTTTCAAAAATTCTAGTTTAGCATTTAGTGCTCTTAGGTATGCAATTTTACCTATATGTTTTCAAAAATTCTAGTTTAGCACTTCTTAGTTGGGATTCAGGAATCTGTGTTTTAACAACTCCACCAGGTGATTCTCATCATGAGAGAAGGTTGGGAAACACTGCTATAGACTATGAAAGTCAATGAGCAGTGTCTAGGGAGATGACCAGTGGATGCAGCTTTTTCTTATAGAAGACTATTAAACACTGTCAGCCTTCTTCATTAACGTACTAGCACTGGTGTACACATTTGTTAACTGTCACATTGGGAGACAGAGTCATGGGAAAAAGATACAGAATAGTTAACTTATAAAAAGTGTTATTGTTTTTAGAGAGAGAGAGGAAGGGAGAGCGAGAGAGAGAATCATCTATTGGCGTCTCCCATACATATTCCAATGGAGGAACAAACCTGCAACATGGGCATGTGTCCTGACTAGAATCAAACTGATAACCTTTTGGTGCATAGGATGATGCTCAACCAACAGAGCCACACTGTCCAGGGCCAGAATAGTTAAGCTTTAAACATGGTTGAAGAAAGTATGGGTGAGCCCTACCCAGTTTGGCTCAATGGATAAGGGGCGTGCAAGAGGCAGCCAATCAATGATTCTCTATCATCATTGATGTTTCTATCTCTCTCTCCCTCTGTCTTCCTCTTTGAAATCAATGAAAATATATTTTTAAAAAAGTCTGGGTGAGAATGGAGACTAAGTGGAGAATACTGTATTGCTGGGAATTCTGGATATCTGTCCCCTCAGTGTGTGAGCCCTGGACACCTGCGAAATCTGAGTAGCAATATGAATAAGTGAAAATGGACTGTTTTGATTTTCTCATCTGTATCACTCATCATCAGATGACACAGTGAAATTAGGATAATTTAAAGAGGATTTAATAAGAGGACTATTTTCAAAGGCGAAGGTGGGATGAAGGGAAAGCGCAAGGGATAGTGTAGTGAGTCAGAGCTAGAAACAACAAAGCTGTAAACAAATTATGCCCAAAGAGATAAAAGGAGGATATACTCAGTGGAACCCCAAAGGAGAGAAAACTAGAGACAGGATTTGTGACTTTGGTTCAGGAGGCATAGCTCACCTGAGGGTGGGAACCGGGGGAATAAATATCTCAACATTACACTCCTCCTTCCCTCTGGTCTCTTGAAGGGCTCCCCATTGGCCCAATTAGAAGCCAGAGAGCTTCCTTGATGTGGTCCATCAATTCTGTTTCCTGGGTAGAAAACACAGAGAGAAGACCCAAGAGCAGATCTGAAGGACAAAGAGAAGATACTCTGTCATTTCCTTTGTTTATACTTTTGTAGAGATGATGCTGAACACCTCAAGGACTAAGTCAAGGAAGAGGGATAAGGAAACTGGGTCTGGATCATCTGAACATGGTATTACTTAGTCTTTAAAATTTGAGAAGTTCTGAAAAACACTAATAAATAAAACCCCCAGTTTTTCAAGTAAGCCTTGGATTCAGCAGGCTGTGTCAGAAGGTGCTGAGGAGGATATTTAGAATGTATCTTTGGTTGGTATTGAAGGAAGAATTCTCATTTCACTAGTGAAGTAACTATTTTATCCAAGACATAACGTAATGGGAATATATGTGGAAACGAGCATTCAAGTGTTGAAGAAAAAGGAAAGTGGGACCAACTAGCAAGAAGAGGGAGAGCACTTATTGAGGGAAGCAAAGCTTTGCAGAAACCCTAACTTATGACTCATTGCCTAGAACTTCGTCACATGGTTGGTGGGCACCCCTACCTGTGAGGGAATCTGGGGAAGCAAGAGTTTCTACTTGGCACATTGATGCTCAGGTTTCTGGTAGAAAAAAGAAAGGGGAGTACATATTGGGCCAGCAACTAGCAGCATCTACCATCTTAGAGAAAACTAAAACTCAGGGCTGTGAAGGAATAATCCCCCAAATTCATAGTTATCAAGGGATGAGTCTGGGATTCAAGATCTTCTCTTTTAAAGATAAAAAACAAATGCTTTTGTCCACTTGTCTAAAGAAATGTCATGGAAGGTTGGTTCTGACTTTTTACCCTACATAAACATGTAGCATCATGAGAGACTTGGTACTTATTAGGTATTTACTAGATACTGGTTCTTATTAAAGGACTGGTATTTATTCTGCAGGTAATGGCGGCTTTGGACATATGGAGAGGAAAAACAGGATATTTTTAGGAGATAAGTGAAAGATGAGACAGAGGGCCGAAAACCAGGACTACAGGCTTTATTAGAGGAGAGGGACTCTGCCGGGCTGCCTTGCAAAGGAAGAGAGCCCATATGCAGGGGTGAAGGTACCTTTTGAGGGGAGGAAAGGAAAGGAGTGGGGCTTAGGGTGCTTGGCACACGCTAATTGGTGGTCTCATATAAGGCACATGATTACGCACTTAGGTACTTAGGATTCGGGGGCTTAGGGTATTTGGCAGGTGCTGATTGGTGGTTCAATGTACAGTCCATTTAAGGTGCCTTGTTAGGTGCTCAGGAATGTCCAGGCTGCAGGTACAGTTACGTCATACTCTGTCCATCAGTTGGGGGAAGGGAGGATCTATCAATGAATTAATCTCATCTGGAGTCAGAAACACTGGATATTGGTTCCAGTTTTGACACTGACTTATTACTTAGATAAGTCGCTTACTTTTCGATGTGGCGTTTTCTTACTGTCTATAAAATGGAAGTAATAATATCTTCTCAAAACTTACAGGTGATGTCAAATGTAATGACAATGTTAACAAATGCTTTAATATCTCTATATAAAGTATTTTAAGAAGTCCAAGAAATGTCAAAGCAGCATCTTTGATCATGGTGCTCATCAAGAACATTCCAGATAAAAGGCAGACCATCACTCCTATTGAATGAAGTAACATTACCGTCAAAATCGAAGTGCCCAGCGATATTACTGTTAGGAACATGTGCCACAGAGAATAACAATGCTTCCTCTTCCTCTTCTCTTTTGAAAGAATTCCCCTCCCCCTCTTTCCTGAGCTCCAGGACCTGAAGGAGGCCCACAGAGAGGATCAAGAGCTGCTGCCAGGATGATTGCAGGGGGCCTCTTCTAACATATGGTGTTCTGAGGAAACTGTGGGATTCCAAAGCTGCCACTGCTAGTCTCATTTCAAAGAGAAAATATGAAAAATACCAGTACCCAAGACAGTGGAAATTGGGGCTGAAAAATCAAGGGAGCCGTGTGATCACAAATCTAGAGTATTTTGTTGCTGGTAGCAACCCAACCTCAAAAAAAAAAAATAAAATAAAAAAAATCACAATTTGCAGGTTTTTATTATAAAAAGGTATAAATACTCCCTTGTTCAATGCTTAAAATGAGTTAATGTATTCAGGCTAGCTGCTGAGATGATCCAGAAATATAGGTTGCCTGAGCTTGAATTCTGAATTCTGTGTACTTTGGGAAAGTTACTTCGTCTTTCCAATCTATTTCCTCATCTGTAAAGTAAGAGAGTAATAGAAGCTTTCTTGGGTTAGTCTTGCAAGATAATTTAACTCACATAAATCCATTGGCACACTAATAGTATATATTCCATAAATTCTAGCTCATATTAATATTTACAATATTTATATATAATACTTATAATATAAAAATTATGTGGCATTTTTTCTTTATTCAGGAAAGTATGTCTTCTTTGGTGCCCACCTATCCTCTGCCATGTCAGAGGCATAATGAAAGGAGGCAGCTTGAGTAGGTTTTGAATCCTGCCCTTTTTCTTGTTTTGTTTTAATCCTCACTTGAGGATATTTTTCCATTGCTTTTCAGAGAGAGTGGGAGAGGGAGAGACAGAAAGAGAAATATTGATGTGAGAGACACACATTGGTTGCCTCCTGCATGCCCTTGACTGGAATTGAACCCAGGACCCTTCAGTATGCAGGCTGATGCTCTATCCACTGAACCAAGCCATCCAGGGCCTGCCCTGTTTCTTATAACACTATTACAGGCCAGGTGCACGAATTTCATGCACAGGGTGGGGGTGTCTCCTCAGCCCAGCCTGCATCCTCTCCAATCTGGCACCCCTCCGACTACTGGTTTAGGCCCGATCCCCAGGTCTCACTAACCCCCCTGCTGGCCTGGTTGCCCCATGCAGCCTGCTGCTCAGTTGTTTGGTTGCCCCTCCCTGCTCCGTTACTGGCCTGGTCGCCCCCTGCTGGCCTGTTTGGTCATCCTTTCGGTTTTGATGGTCGCTTAGGCTTTTATTATTATAGATGCCTTTCACTCAATGACTTTACCTCTCTGAACACCCGTTTCTTCTGTGTAACTAAAAAACGTGTCTTTCTTCTCAGATCCTTTTGTTTGGCAGCCCAGTTTGTACCAATCTTGTGGTCAACTCAATCCCTTTATTAATTTATACAAGAAATCCATTAAACTGAACTCATCATGCTTTACTTTTTCATTCTTACTTTGGATTTGTAATACATAGGAAGTTATCTTACCACAGGTTACCCATAATTTCATTTGAAAAATTTCCATTAGGTTTATTTCTTCCTCCAAGTCTTTCTTTCTAGTCCTCAGCCATTGTCTTCCTCTTAAGTTCACCCCAATAACGGATCCGACCCTGTTTTCCTTCCCTTTCCTCCTTTATTTTCCAGAAGGAGGTGCTTTTTCTGTAAGAAACCTGGTGGCAGGCTCTCTTGCTCTCTTCCTTATCACAACTGGTTTATCAAAGCAGTTCTCGTCAGAATCAATTCTTTTACCAGCAGTGCTTTTTGGAGCAGGGGTCATCCTTTTCCATTATTGTCTTGCTTCTGGGAGTTGAAGAGGAGGCTGGCTGCTCTGCGGGTACTTCCAGATCAGTCTTGTTTTTTATTTTTCTGTGTCTCTGTGTGTGTGTTTTGGTGGGTTTGTCATCTTCAGAGCCCCCAGGGGAAGGGGTTTGAGCTCCACAGCCCTTCTCCTGGACCTCTCTGGTCACATATCGGCTTCTCCTGAATCCTTAGGGGCCCGATAATGAGACACGTGATCCACTCGGATGGTTCTCCCTTTGATCCTGATCCCGTTCAAGTTGTCCACGGCCAAAATGGTGCTCCTCTGGTCTTCGTAGCAGAGGAAGCAGAATCCTTTGGATCTCCCAGTCCTCTTGTCGCGCACCAGGTGGATCCTCACGACCTCCCCATATTGTGAGAACACGCAGATGATGTCCCCTTCCGTCAGCTCGTAAGGCAGGCCTCCCAGGAAGACCCAGGCGCTGTCTTTGTACTGCGAGTGCCAGGACACCCCCGGGGCCGCGCCGAGCTGGGCCTCGCGGTCATTCAGCTCCTGAATCAGCTTGACTTTAGTTAAAGGGTTCATCTCTGCCGGGTGGGGTGTCTTCAACAAACCTTCCTTTTCCGGAGCCGCGCCCAGGCCTCAATGGACATCCCCGGCGCCTGAAGCTGAAGGAAATGGCGGCAGCGGAAGGTCCTACGGCCGCACAACACCCTCGTTGCCCTCCGCCCACTGGCTTCCGGTCCTGGGCCGGCGCGCTGCTTGCTGGGAAGGTCAGTCTGGGCTCAGTGTGTTGGGCCCACGGCCGTCCCGGGAACTACTTTCCCATGAAACACTGCGGCGTCGACGGGCCAAGGCGGAAGCGGGGGATGGGAGGTAACTGTCGCTCTTTTATTTCGTCATCATCGGAACCTCTAGTCCTTCAGGGAGGTGGGCGTGGCCAGGCGTGGCCTTGTTCCCACGTGCAGACACCATGCCAGGTTGAAAACATAACAAGCTCTGAGTTCAAATGTTACCATAGCAAATAGAGGCTCCCAGTCCATGGGGTACAAGGGCGGCGCCATCCTTGGGGCCCTGCCCACCAGCCTCACCGAGTCGCTGGGCGCTGGCTGGGAGCGTCGTGGCCTGGCTGCTGGCAAGGAGGCCTGGCTCCAGAGATCTTCCTAAAAAACACCCTGTATCCTTAAAATAAAAGGGAAGAAGAGGCAGCTCTACGCAGTGTTCCAGATTAGGAAAAAACAAAACACCCAGCATCCTTGCCCTGGCTGGTTTGGCTCAGTGGGTGGAGCTGTGGACTGCAGGGTCCCTGGTTCAATCCTGGTCAAGGGCACATGCTGGAGCTGTGGGCTCCATCCCCAGTGTGGGGCGTGCAGGAGGCAGCTGATTATTTTCTCCCATCATTGATGTCTCTCTCTCTCTCTCTCTCTGTCTCTCTCTCCCTCTCTCCCTCTCTTTCCCTCTCTCCCTCTCTCCCTCTCTCTCTCTCTTCTTGCCTGAAATCAATAAGAAATATATTAAAGAAAAGAAAAACACCTTGTTTGGGGTCTCTTTAAAATTCTTCTGGTTCCATTTTTGTGGAACTGGCTGCTTTTCTTGCCTAACTTTATACCACTTTACCCTCACCTCTCTTGACCATTTATGTTTGCGTTCTGTCCTCAATCCTTAATCCATTTTTACCACGTTACTTTAATCTCTAGTGGATATTGAATATTTTGGTTCCCCCTTTCCATATCTCATAAGCACTTTAAGGCTACATACATGTTCTTGCTCAAATATGTAGGACCTTGGTGACAGTTATGTGAACAGTAGATTAGAGTCATGACTATTTAAAATGTGTGGATGTGGGGAGAATCTAAGATGGCTGCACAGGTAAACACCTAGCCACAGCCGCACACAACAATTTCAATAAAATACAACTAAAATATAAAATGTACATTACCCAGAACTATAGGAAAGTCGACTGACGGGAAATTCTACAATGAGAAGCAAGGAAAAAAACAGAAGGAAAAGCGGAGTTGCTGTAAAAGCCTAAGGTACGGAGACACGTGGCGTGCGTGGAGAGGACGGAGCCGGAGAGGAGGGGCAGCTGAGTGCCTGGCTGGCATTCCCTAGTGGGAAGGAGATAAAAGCTCCGACTGTGCTGAACCCTAGTTCCGACTGCTCAGTTCTAGGCCATACCTTGGGGACCCAGGCTCAAATAGAGGGAGCCAGGGCTGTGAGGCGGAATCCCAGGGGAGCGTCGAAAGGCAGAGCTCCTGGAGGCGCGCACATTTTGCGCAGAGGACGGACTGTTGACTCTGCTACCAGATTGCCCTGGCGGGAAGGAGACAAAAGCTCCAGACTGTGCTGAGCCCCAGTTCCGACTGCTCTGAACCGCAGTTCTAGGCCAGACCCCAGGGACCCAGGCTGATCCAGAGGGAGCTGGGCTATAAGGTGGAACCCCGGGGGAGCGGCAAAAGGCAAAGCCCCCGGAGGCGCGCACACTGTGCACAGAGAAGGGACGGTTGGCTGTGCTGCAGGATTGCCCTGGCAGGAAGGAGACAGGGGCTCCAGACTGCTCCGAATGCCACCTCCAACCCCACTTCCAACTGAACTGAACCCCAGTTTTGGGCTCATTGGGGGAGAGCCTAGACTGTTTGATAGAGGCGAAAATCGAGGGCACTTTTCTCTCAGAGGTGCTTGCAGGGAGTTCTGAAGGACCCTAAGGAATACTGAGACTCAGGAGCCGCATAGGGCATGGCTGACGGAAGTCAAACCTGTAGGCTCCACCCTGAAACTCCGCCCCATTAGGGAAGCTGCGAAAATGCCGAGGCAACGAAATAGATCACAAATGAAAGAAATGGAGGACAAAAAACGACTGGATATAGAGTTCAAAACCACACTTATAAGGTTGTTCAAGAATCTCCTAGAAAAGGCCCATAAAATAAACGAGACCAATGAGGATATGAAAAGGGATCAACTAGAAATAATAAGGACTCAACAAGAAATAATAAGGGATCAACAAGAAATAATAAGGGATCAACAAGAAACAAAGAATACATTGTCTGAAATAAAAAATATTATACAGAGTCCTAAAAACTGGAAGATCGCAAGAATCAAGTCAAAGATTTGGAACATAAAGAGCCAGAAGATACTCCTCCGCAAAAGCAAGAAGGCAAGAGCATCCAGAAAATTGAAGATAATGTAAGAAACCTCTGGGACAACTTCAAGCGAACCAACATCAGAATTATGGGGGTCCCAGAAGATGAGAGAGAGCAAGATATCGAAAACATACTGAAAGAGATAGTGACAGAAAACTTCCCCCACCTGGTGAAAGAATTAGACTTATAAGTCCAGGAAGTGCACAGAACTCCAAACAAAAGGAATCCAAAGAAGACCACACCAAGACAAATCATAATTAAAATTCCAAGAGCAAAAGACAAAGAGAGAATATTAAAAGCAGCAAGAGCAAAGCAGGTAGTTACCTATAAAGGAGCACCTATATGATTGTCAGCTGATTTCTCAACAGAAACCATGCAGGCCAGAAGGGAATGGCAAGAAATATTCAAGGTGATGAATAGCAAGAACCTACAGCCAAAAATAATCTACCCAGCAAAGCTGTCACTCAGAATCGAAGGCCAGATAAAGAGCTTCACCAAAAAAAAAAAAAAAAAAAAAAAAAGCTAAAGGAGTTCATCACCACCAAACCAGAATTATATGAATTGCTGAAGGGGGTTCTTTCGGAAGAGAAAGTAAAGATAAAAATTATGAACAACAAATATGTAACTATCACCATGTGAATCTAAAAACCAAGGAAATTAAAAAAATCTGATGAACAATATTAACTGTTGAATATAATAGAATCAGAGGTATGGAAGGGGAGTGAACTGATTCTTGGGGGAAAAGGGGAGAGGGGGATGTGGGAAGAGACTAAACATAAACTGTGCACCTATGGATGAGGACAATGGGGGGTGGGGAAAAGGCAGAGGGTGGAGTGGGAACCTGGTGGAGGAGAGCAATGGGGGGGGGGAGGAACATTTGTAATAATATGAACAATAAAGATTTATTTTAAAAAAAGAATACAAAGCATAAAAATAAATAAAGTTGAAAAAAATAAAATAAAATAAAATGTGTGGATGTGGACCAGGAACAGTAGCAACAGTAGCTAAGCCTTTCTACCATTGCTCTGAATGCTTTATGTGTACTGGTTGATTTATTCCTTAGTAGTAACTGCCTTATGAGGCAGTTTCATCACTTTATAAAGAAAAAAATTCTGAGGCCAGGAGGTTAAGTCAACCTTAACTTTCTCAATCTCTCAACGTAAAACAAATAATTTCCTAAGTTGTTTTTGTGTAAATTAAACTGCCCTTACAGTGGCTTTTTATAGCACTACTATAGAGCAAATGTTTCACTTAATGCTCAATATTGTAGTTAGGTATCAAACCAAATGTCTATAATAAACCCAAACCACACATAATGAGGTAGATGTCATTCCTACCTTGCTGAGCAGGAAACTAAATGTATTAAGGGAACAATAGTCACTTCCTGTATCACAAAGTCCGATGTGTTTACTTGTCTCGTATACACTGACTCAAATGTCACCTGTGGGTAACAGGGAGCTCCTACCATTATGCGAACGGAAGCTTTTGGTGAGGCAAGGTGACTGGTTGAGTATCATAAGCTTAGTCATGCATGTTTGCATCAGACTAAATGACCAAATAGACATAAAAAGGTGGAATAAGTGTCATAATAATTTGGAACACACTTTCCTTTGAAAAACATTAAAGCTAGAGACAGTGAAATAAGGAAGGGCTGAGGTTAGAAGAAGCAACAGGAGAGGGACTTGATGGGGGCTGGTTTGGCTCTCTAGAAACAGTATGGGAAAGAGTGAGCCAGGGTGAGGCTGCTGCCAGCTTACGGAGAATCGGAGACAAGGGGGACAGATTCAGGAGGTTAGCCTGGGACGAGCTCCTGCTTCCCATTGCTCCCCTGATTGCCGGTCTTGTGGGGTCCTTTAGAATGGAGGAGATTCTTGCCTGTGGGGGATGGTAAGGGGGAAGGGAAAGGTGCTCCGGAGGTGCCAATATCTTGCTCTTGTTTCTTTATTTTGTGGCTTAACTCCATGCAGTAGGTCTCTGGGATGTTTGAATAATAATAATAATTGCCGAGACCAGTTTGGCTAAATAGATAGAGCGTCGGCTTGGAGACTGAAGGATCCCGAGTTCGATTCCGGTCAAGGGCATGTACCTTGGTTGTGGGCATATCCCCAGTAGGGGTTATGCAAGAGGCAGCTGATCGATGACTCTCTCTCATCGATATTTCTAACTCTCTATCTCTCTCCCTTCCTCTCTGTACAAAATCAATAAAATATATATTTAAAATAATAGTAATAATAATAATAATAATAATAATAATGTAAAACACAGTTAAGGGCTGCTGCTTGTCATACATGATTATCACATGCATGTACTTCATTCTCCTATTTAATAGTAAAATCTAGGTTCACTTAACAGAATACCTGATTCAGTGAAGCAATCGGCACCTTTCACCTGATAAACTAGAATTGATGTGGAAATCTTACTCTGAGGCATTACAGCAGTTTCTACCTCCACTGACTAAGAAAGCATTCAAATACTGGCCCAATGTCAGGTAAATTAATCTCAACTAATCAGTCCTAGGTAGCGATCAATTTTATAGGTGACGCATAGAAGCTGAGTCTATTTTAAGTCTCCCTTATAAGAGGGACTGGGATTTTTGAGCCCCAGGTCACCTTCCAAAGCCAGGTGCTAGTTCTACTGCATGCAGGTGTGATGGGATGTTTATGGAAACGCCTCCCTCATCCCTTGACTCACCTTACTGTTCATTGCTTTTATTCTACTTCCTTTTGAAAGGGTGGTTAACACCTTGCACTTTGTTTTCCCAAATAACTAACCCAGTTGTTTCACTCAATGACCCGTCTTCCTTCCTAGCTTGCATTTTTAAGTCTTCCCACTTCAGTCCTATTAAGATTGTTCTATGTCTGCATATGGATTTCCGGTCTGTTGCCTTCTTTAATTTATCTCAATATTCCAGTTGCTGACTCTATTCCTGGTTAGTTTGTCTTTTTTCCCAAGTAACAATTTTATAACTCTCTTTGTAATGCCTTTCTAATAAACCTCAACACAGCATGAACCAAAGTATCTACTTTGCCCTAATATTGGAGAGGTAGAACTTGGGTAAATTAATAATGATATAATAAAGAAATAGGTAATATTAATTAGGTACTTATTAAAGAATATGGTGGAATAATATGCCTTAAATTCATGAGTGACTTTGGATTCTCCCAATTGCCAAACAGCAGAGGGGAGTAAGGGGATAAGCCAGAAAAACAAAATTTCGGGGCAATTTAAGCTTACATTTCTCTTTAAAAACCCACATGACAGCACAACCAAC
Organism: Pipistrellus hanaki; assembly: GCF_964339955.1. Taxonomy (NCBI): domain Eukaryota; kingdom Metazoa; phylum Chordata; class Mammalia; order Chiroptera; family Vespertilionidae; genus Pipistrellus; species Pipistrellus hanaki. The sequence continues at coordinate 165,451,730 of NC_140503.1, read as the reverse complement.
AATACAACACAAAACAAAAATCTCAACAAGTAACCTTTGCTTTTTTCTCACAACAAAAACTTCCCCTTCACTTCAGAGATTATAAATAAGTTGGTAAAACATGCATTAATGACCACAAATTGATGTAGTATGAGTTGAAATTTGTGTTTTGACTTTATTCTCAGCATTTCTGTCATATTAAACTCACCAATTTAAGTAGCTGCCATACTCTAAGATGGGTTCCTCCCACTGACTCCTTTCTGAATCACCCTCTGGTATCTATTAGAAACTAAGTCCTGGGACTGTGTAATGAGACACAAATAATGTCAAACTCTACAAGGTAGTTTGAGACATTAGGCTCTGAATATGAGGAAGTTCCACAACTATGCTGAGTGACTTGTCCTAATTAGGAGGCCTTGGGTGACTATTTCTTTTCTTTTCTTTTCTTTTTTCTTTTCTTTTCTTTTCTTTTCTTTTCTTTTCTTTTCTTTTCTTTTCTTTTCTTTTCTTTTCTTTCTTTCTTTCTTTCTTCCTTCCTTCCTTTCTTTTTTTTTTTTGTTGTTGTTTTTGTTTTTGTTTTTTGTTAAGAAAATTTTTGTGGTTTTATTGTATCATGAGGCATTGAAACATCTGAACAAATCAGTATCTGGACGGTGAGGCAGCAGCTGCTTTCTCCTTCACTTCCTTGGGTTACTAGAGCAACTTGTCAGTAGATAAAAAAAAAAAAAAAAAAAAAAAAAAAAAAAGACAACCTTTTGCATTACTTAAGTCTTTCCAAGGCAAGCGCTGGTACAACACAAACTTCTCCTGTCAGATGTCACTAGTCTAGTGTCCAAACATGCACAATACATAGGCAACAGCAGCGCACTGCGCCCGCTCCCTCCTGGGTTCTGCTCATTTGTGTGTGATATTTGGAGCATCTGGAAGAGTGTGAATAGTACCTGGAAGAGGAGGGAGGAGGAAACAGCATGAGTGCCTGGCTGGGAGAAGGTCAGCCGAAGTTGTGCAGGGCAAGCCTGAACATGTCATTAGGAACATCGGGTGGAACCCCATGATGAGGTCTCCATCGGCCGTAAGCTGGCCCACAGCCCCGCCGAGGATGCAGATATCTGGCGTGGGCTGGCGGTCCTGAGCCGTGATGCTGCGCTGGATTTTCTGGAACGGAAGGCTAGACAACTTCTCCACGGTGTCCTTCCCCGTAAGGCATGATGTGTCAATGTAAATTGAGCCTAGTTGGGTTCTGTTGTTGTCAAATAACTGCTGATAATGTTGGATGAAGCTGGATCTAATCTGCTCCCAAAGTGGCTTGCCTCCCATTCTGGAGCGTCACCCAGCCTCGTTGAAACCCGAGGGGCTGGCACGATGGCTGCAGCGGTGGCAGCAACCCCTTTCCCCCATACCTTCCCTCGCCACCCCCGCTGCACTCCGTTGTGTGACTATTTCTAACAAGCTCAGAAAACAGTCATGCCCCACCTTCCCCCTGGAAGATTGTATGAAATGGAGAACAAGTATCTTCTAGTGTTCTCCAACTAAAAATATTTTTCTCTGTCTCACTGTGGTAAAGCAAATCCCTCTTAAAAGTGGCAGTATTCACACTTTCAACCCCAAACTTCAGGCAAATTAGTAAAAGTGGTCATGGTTTTTTAACTTAAAGCTTTCCTCTTTTTCTACGGTTACTAAGTGCCCTCTGCTGGAAGATGTGTTTAAAGCTCTCATTAGTGGTAGTGCTCTAAAATGCTCAAATAGCCGAAACCGGTTTGGCTCAGTGGTAGAGCGTCCGTCTGCGGACTGAAAGGTACCGGGTTTGATTCCTGTCAAGGGCATGTACGTTGGCTGCATGTACGTTGGCTGCGGGCACATCCCCGGTAGGGGATGTGCAGGAGGCGGCTCGTTGATGTTTCTCTCTCATCGACGTTTCTGGCTCTCTGTCTCTCTCCCTTCCTCTCTGTAAAAAAATCAATAAAATATATTTTTTAAAAAATGCTCAAATAGCAAGGCCCTGTGTATTTAATACCTGAACCAAGGCTTCTCAAACACGAGGCCATGACATTAGACCACCTAGGACTTAGGGCCTACGTCATCTCCCTGTGGCCTTTGCTTTGACATGTATTTGACATGGTCTTATTGTTGGGGCCTTTCCTTGTCAAGACTGATACTTTCTAGATTGTTTCTTACCCCAGGTTGATATCTTTGGGGTTGATATTCATTCTCCCCACCAAAGGCTAGTTGCTTTGGTCTCATTTGCTCAAGATATTTGAGAATGGGTAGAACTGGTAATTTTGAGCTGGTTGGGACCCTGAACACCAGCTTCTGATTGGTCTCCAAAAGACATACTCCCCCTCCCCAATAATATTTTCCTATTTTTAGATGGAAATTTTAGGACCTGGGGCGAATGAGATGACAGGAAAAAAATGGTTAACTTTCTAGGCAGTAATCATTTTTATCAAATGAGTTTAGTAGGCTGGAGTGGCCCAGACTGGAGCATCTCAGACTATCTGGTGTAGAACCAATTTGTTTCTAAACTGTCATGGGCCAACATCTTATGAAATACTGTAAAATGAACTATTAGAAAAAATAAAAGCCAAATTCTATTAAACTTAATAGACATAAAACTACATTTTTATAAACATAATCAGAACAAAAGGGGAAAATATAAATTTTATATTAATTACAATAATAGGTGACTAATAAAAGAATTACAATTGCAGAATGATAGATTGGTATTATCAAGAATTAAAGTATAGTTATTGCACTAAATGCTCTTCTGCAGAATAAGTACTGTGCATTAGTACTTCAAGTACTAACTGCCCTCCCCTGAAGGTCTGGTTTCCCCCCATCTGCCCTCCCCCGAGGCCTTGGTCCCCCCAACTGCCCTCCCCTGTTGACCTGGTCTCTCCCATCTGCCCTCCTCTGCTGGCCTGGTCACCCCTAACTGCTCTTTCTATTGGCCTGATCACCCACAACTGTCCTCCCCTGCAGGCCTGGTTCCCCCCCACCCCCCGCAACTGCCCTTTCTTGCAGGTCTGGTCTGCCTCAACTGCCCTCCCCTGCAGGCCTGATTTCCGCCTCCCCCACAACTTCCCTCCCATTCAGTCCTGGTCCTCTCACAACTGCCCTCCCTTGCAGTCTTATTCCCCCTAACTGCCCTCCCCTGCTGACCTGGTCTCTCCCAACTGCCCTCCTCTGCCAACCTGGTCACCTCTAACTGCCCTCCCTGCTTGCCTGATCACCCACAGCTTCCCTCCCCTGCAGGCCTGGGTCCCCCCCAACTCCCCTCCCTTGCAGTCCTGGTCCCTCCCAACTGCCTTCCCCTGCTGGCCATCTTGTGGTAGCCATCTTGTGTCCACATGGAGGCATCCATCTTTGACCACATGGGGGCGGTAATTTTGTGTCTTGGAGTGATGGTCAATTTGCATATTACTCTTTTATTAGCTAGGATGAGGAATGCGTGATGTAAAATTGCAATTCTCTGTTACTGGAAAATTTGGAAAAAATAAGCGGGCCCTGAGCATTGCACGTTCTGATCAGTACTAGTTGGTCCTGATGGCAGAATCCATGTTCCATGTAGGTTAGGAAACGAGGACTGTCATCTGCCAGTGAGATTTCTTATCCAGTTGGTAGACCCTGACCTCAAGCTCTGTTTCTTTTCTGAATAAATGTTAGGAGTCATCTATCATTGTTTTTGTCCTTCACAGTGAGAAGGAAATCAGTAGTGACATATGAAAGGTCTAATGTCCTATTCTAAGATTCTGTGTAGATCTAGCTAAGTGTGAAGGCTTATCTTTCCCCATTTCCTACAGGCAAAAATTCTAGGGCTAAGAAGAACTCTATGAGATATCTGTACAAATATGTCTGTACTTAAAGGACATGTGTGTGTCCTCTCTAACTTTTTAGGTCAGTGCCTAACTGTATCCATAGTGGTGAACTTCGATGTCAGGGGGAGTCCTAGACCACAGGCAGGCCTATGGTCCTGGGTGATGGAGGGGCCTGGGCCCACTCAATTGCAAGAGCACTTGGCCATCAACAGGGGAGCTATTATCGAGCCAGTTCTGGTGTTACAAGTTGAGGAATGGTGTATTATTGATGTATATGTGCTAAAGCCATAATTTTAAGCTACACTTCAAACTGGTCGACTCATGTTTTGTGGGTCAGGCTGAGATTTCCCCTTGGTTACACATCCTTGAGAGAAGATCCTTGGTAGAAATGTTGCATTTTGTTTGTCAGTTTGTCTTTGGGGGAAACAAAAGTCCATCTCCCCGTGCAGATCAAAAAGGGTGTACTCTGCATTTATATGGAGTGTTCTGTGAGAAGGTCTGCCTTCCAAATGCTGTCACTCAGAAACCAGAAGCGTCAAGCAAGGCAAGTCTGAACCTGATAGCTCCATAGCCATTCTGTAGATCTCAGCTCATTTGACTAGGAGGATCAAGTGACAGGATCTTCCTCTGTGAGCAAACCCCTGTGAGATTTCTGACTACCTAGGATCTTGGTTGGCAAACTGAGGCTCACAAGCCACATGCAGCTCGTTGGCCCCTTCAGTGTGCCTCTTCCACAAAATACCACGGCCCGGAGGAGCCTATTTTGAAGAAGTGGTGTTAGAAGAAGTTTAAGTTTAAAAAATTTGGCTCTCAAAAGAAATTTCAATCATTGTACTGTTGATATTTGGCTCTGTTGACTAATAAGTTCGCTGACCACTGCCCTAGGACATTGCTATTAACTAATTCTCTAAAATCGATGCCTTAAGTTGTGGGTATTCTGAATATCTCTGCTATCCTGGCGGGAAGTGCAGGTGAAGGAATCAAGTAAGACCCAGGGATGACCTGTGGGGTAGATGTGCTGGGGCTGAGTTCAGCGTTTTGGCCAGGAGATGGCAGCATTCAATCTATGGGGAGCTCTGAGTTCTCTGAGCCACGTCAGGTGAGTTGGAGCCCCAGCTGGGCTGTGTATGAGAGGGCTTTCTGGGTGGAGGGAACCATTAGTGATGGACTTGTTGGTCCTAATGGATATCCTTGAAGGGAGATAGTTTTGGGAAAATGGAATGGGCTAAGTGAGAAAGGAAAATGGAGCTCTGCAGACGATGCAGAAACGTAAGCTTTTTAGGGGAAAGAAGACAGATAACCTCTTGGGGAAATTAACTCTAGAAGAGACAGTAGAACCAATGCATCAGAGAAGCAGAGTTAGCTCTTGTCATGCACATACCTAGGTGAGTGTGATAATAGCCGAGGATATCGGGTGTTCAGAATCACCTGTGCTTGAGCATCATGTTTCCTAAAGTGTAAATACAATTTGCTATGCACATTTTTTCCCATGCATAGTGAAGATACATCATTAGACAGAATAATATGCAACTAAGTGTGTCTTCTGTGGGTTCATCTCCTTCTAGGATATTTCATCACATAATATTCTTTCTTGACCATAGGAGCTTTCTAGATCAGCGTTTTTCAACCGCTGTTCTGCGGCACACTAGTGTGCAGCGAGATGTTGCCTGGTGTGCCGTAGGTGCAGACAAGACAAGAATTTTATAATTTTTCACTATTTTGTTTACTTAATATTTCATAATAAAGTAATTATAAAATACTTTCTTTGTGTTTATTTGATTCCTATTCAAGAGAATTACTTTATATATAGTCAATGTAGGCACAGAGTTAAATTTTTTAACATTTTCTAATGGTGGTGTGCCTCGTGATTTTTTTCATGAAACAAGTGTGCCTTTGCCCAAAAAAGGTTGAAAAACACTGTTCTAGATCTCTGGGATATCTAACTTTTACCATGTAGGGAAGATAAAGGAGTGAGCACAGTAAGTTGAATAATTGGAATGAACATGTGACTCCATTCTGATATTTCTTAGTAGAGTTGAGAATTAAACCCAGCTTTTTCTGTCTGCCTCCAAAGAACATGTTCTAATTTCGACTTCTGTCTCCCACAGAGAGACACTTCTGTTGATGCTCTCTGACTACCTGAGAAGAGGATCTCATTTCTCCTGACTACTGGTGTGTAAATACTCAGGATAAAGTGAGTGGCTTGAATTAGTAAGTTCCCAGAAAGCACTGGTAGCCATCACAGGAATTAATAAGTCAAGTTGTTCCTAGTTGTATATTGATTTACTGCCTTAGACTTGGTTACCTCCCAGATCGATTTCAGCTAGCTTCTCAGCTCTCTGACCTCAACCCTCCAAGCAGTTATGGGATTATCAAGTTCAATAGGCTGCTTCTCAAACTTTTCTTCCAAATGACCCCTAACAGTGTAAATCTGCATCCGCAAGTGAGGGGGTGGGGGATGGAGAGGGCCTAGTTTAAAGAAGTCTGCTATAAGCTTTCTTCAAAGGCTCACATTTTATCCTAAAGGTTTATGCAGATTTGGAAAAATTTTTCGTGTTTTATTTTAAGTAAATGTTTTATTGAGGAATAATTTTAGATTTACTGAAAGGTTACAGAGATAGTAAAGAGAGTTCCCCATTACCTTTACCCAGTTCTTCCTATGTTAACATCTTATATTCCTATGGTACAGTTGCCAAAACTAAAATATCAACATTTATACATTAATACTAACTAAACTCCAAAATTTATCTGGATTTCACCAATTTTCTCACTAACATCTTTTCCAGTTCCAGGATTCCATCTAGGTACCACATTGCATTTAGATGTCATATCTCCTTAGTGTCTTGTGGTCTATGGCAGTTTCTCAGTCTTTCCGTATTATTCATGACATTGATTAACTTCTCAGGATTTTGTAGAATGTCCCTCAATTTTCTTTTGTCTAATGCTGTTCTCATGGTTAGATTGGGGTGATGGGTTTTGAGGTGAGGTGCTTTTCTCATCACATCATGTCAGGGGTATATAATAGCAACAGGAATTAGCACTGGTGATGTTAACCTGCATCACTTGGTTAGGGCAGTGTTTGCCAGGTTTCTTCACTGTAATATTATCATCTTCCCCTTTTCCTTCTCTGTTCTTTAGAACTGTGAGTCACTAACACCAGACCACACTCAAGGGGAGGTAAATTAAACTATTCTCCCTGGATGGAGGAGTATGGATATATATTATTTTTAAATTCTTTTGTGAAGAATCTTCTTTATTAAATAAATCATTTATATCAGTTTAGATTGCTATTGTCCTAACATAAAACAATGCCTTTTACCTTAACACCCACAAGTAGAATTGACTTTACAGAAACATGTGCATCTCACACACTTCGCCTGCAGTTTGAGAAACAGAGAAAAAACCCAAAGCCACACTAGGTCACTTCCTTGCTTTCTCTGAATCATAGGCTTTAACACTTGTGAATTAAAGAATAAAAGAATGACACACGCTAGTGAGCAATAAAATAGTGTTACCTGAGGGTAAAGATGTTTGACTCTAACACTAGTGTCTGACCAAATAAGGGCGTACCTAGGTGATAATGGGGTTTTGATTCTAGACCACCATAATAAAAAGAGTGCTGCAGTAAAGTGAGTTGTGATCTTTCTGCTGGCGGAGGGCCTTGCCTTCATTCAGTTTGTAAGAAAAGCTACACCTGTGAAGCACAATAAAATGACGTGCAATAAAACGAAGTATACCTGTAGTCACTCATATTTATGATTCTGAAATTCCTCAGGGCATGCTAAAAATCTTCCATATTAAGACGCAGTGCTAGCCCTGGCCAGAGAGGCTCGATGGGGCATCATTCCGTGCACCAGGAGTTTGCCAGATGATTACATGCCCAGTGTCTTTGCTTCATCCTTGTAGAGGGCATGTAGAAGGCAGCCAATCGATGTTCTGCTCTAACATCATGTTTCTTTCCCTCTGCCCTTCCTCTCTCTTTAAAATCAATAGAATATTTTTTTTAAAAGGACAAAGTGCTAAAAGGGCAGTTGATTCAGCCATTCTTTGCAGATGTCTCTATTTCCTCAAAATATGTCTTTAACAACTCAGATGCTTTTACATCGTTGTATAGAAGCAGGCAGGGGAAGCAGAGCCTCTTTAAAACAAGGAGCTTAAAGAGAAGGCCCCAGGGCAGCCAAACATCCAGAGACTTGTTTTCACATGCCAGAAGTCAGGGACCAATTGGCATTCTCTTTGGTCCACACCCAAGAAGAAGGCGGGGCTTTGAGTATAAAAAAAGAGGAGCTCTGATAGGAGGGAGTATTGCTTGCCCTGGTGTTGCTGGGTGTGGTGTGGGGCAAACTTTAGTCCAACGTTTTCTAGGCTTAAAAATGTATCTGATGGTTAGGAGGGGTCAGTGGAAATGAACCAAACTTTTCACAGATCTCAAGGGAAATTTTGGTTAGCTTCCTTTAGAAGTGAAAGGTGAATAAAGAAAAAAGGAAAAGAGAATCTAAGCTGACAGGTTGAGGAACCGGAAAGAAGGGGAGCCGGTGTTTGCGCAGACAGAACATAGGTGGTCTCTGTAACTGCCTGAAGTTGTTTTGTCAGGCACGTCTCTTCCTGGAAATAAAGAGGGGAAACTTTTCTAACTATTGGAGTTTCTAAAGGGACTCAGTTCTTAAAGCTTAAAATTGAATCTTGAATTTTGAAATTTCTTCTCTCGTGCTTAAATCTTTCTAGAAGTCAATTGCTTTTCTACTTCTGTTTAACCTTTTGCATAAAAGATACTTCAGCCCTAGCCAGTTTGGCCCACGGACTAACGAGTCCCAGGTTCGATTCTGGTTAAGGGCACAAACCTCGGTTGTAGGCTGGATATCCCTGGCCCTGGTCAGGGCAATGTGTTCACATCAATGTTTTTCTCTATGTCTCTCCCCTTCCACTCTCTCTAAAAATCAATGGAAAAATATCCTCAGGTGAGGATCAACAAAAATTCAGCAAAATCACTCTTCCAGATAATCTTACTACAGTTTAACAAATCTTTATAAGTTTGGAGCTTCTATGCTTAAAGAAAACTTGGTAATCCTACTTCGCTTTCTTTTTTTCTTTTTTTCATGAAAAGTTTCTAAATGCCTTCCTTCTAGCCTTCAGTTGGATCCTAAAATATCTACTGGAGAGAAACTCCTCTTTAGACTTGGCTGAAGGTGAGGAAAAGCTAGCTCCCTTCCTATTTGCTTTAGAGACTATAGGTTGGATCAGCTTGGATGAAAACCATGGGGGAAAAATGACACTATTTTTGAATTAAATTTGTTTGAGAGAAGAAAATGTCCTTTAGTTCTGTTCACTAGCATCTCAAAATGAACTTCAGCCATCATGCAGCTATTGAACCCTCTTACCCGGGAGTTAAGGTCTTAACCTTACTCCGTTTGAAAACTGCCATCTAATCTGAAAATAATCTAAAACCTGTGGGCTGAAGCCCTTCCACCTGAATGTGGAGGTGGGGAAGTGGAATGTATTATATCATCTTAGGCTCTTCAATCTCTTTACTCACCTGAGAGCACTCTTCTGATAGGTAAATGGCCAGTTGGGACAGGGAAGAAACTTCATCTGGTTAGATGGTAGCTACCCAGAGCACTGAGAACTGTGAGGCTTTCTTGAGGTTATCCAGAGAAAAATGTCATAGGGAAAGGGGATAATGGGGCATCTTTGTGACCTGCATCAAGAGCATGCTATGTGATGGATACGTTTATTATCCTGACTGACCATTTTATGGCTGCTATACAGCAAATTGTATTGCTGTTTCTCTGTCAACTTTATGAATAAAGATGTTTCTTTTAAAAATCACACTATATCAAACACCTAGATCTTCCTGCTTTTAGAAAAAACCTGGACAAATGGAGAAAAAGTAAAAGGAAGAATGTGTTCCTGTGTCCACCCTCATCACCAATGAGTGGAGTTACATTGCTTACACTGTATGTGTGAAAGAAGCAGAGTTCAAGGGGAAGAGCAGAGACCTTGCCTTTGCGTAGATTCCCTACTCAAGAGAAGCATAGTTCTGTGCGGAAAAGCGAGGTTGGACAAATAATTACATGGCATATGAGATCTAGGGTCTTGAAAGTCCCAGTCTTTCCAAACAACAGTGCTAGTTAATGGTGATAATTAGAACTGGGGTGTCAGGACAGGTGGTGTGGTAGGGTTCTACAGGAAGAGGCCCCAGGGCAGTGCTGCCTGATGCTGCTGCCTCTAGCTGCCTGATATCACTGAAAACTAGTTTCTGACTACTCATCCTGTAGAGTTCTCACCTGTAATTGAGTCCCTTTACTAATAGCAACATTTCTTCACTTCCAGGAATTTGAAAGTGAGTGGACTAGTGATTTAATTCTGTTATCGAAGAATCTGGTTAAATTTAAGTGTGAATTTTAAGATACTAAATGCATGGCATGCTTTGTCTACTAAAACCCTCTCCATTTCTGTAAATTCAACCACTATGAAAACAAAGTAAAAAAACAACCCAAAAAGTTAACCTATATACAAAACACTCCAGTGGATTATTGGGCAAAGAGAACAGTACTGACTTCCTAATACAATATTAACAGTGGAGACACTGAAAAGTTCACCGTTCCCACCTTAGAAATGCAGAGCAAAACAACTGCCATCCTCTTTTACCCAACTAATCAATTAAGGGGGTCCCAACGGCAGATGAGATCTATAAAACTATTTGTGGTTGGTGTTAACTGCATACGGGTTCTAGAGAGCCATGTGGCTCTAGTTATCAAACCATGGTATGAGGGTAAGGAGGAGACAAGTTTACAACTGTAATTGGAGAAGAGGTTGAATAAGAAGCTTCTTAATTGTGACTTTTCTTTTAGAACAAGACATGGGATAGGGCAGGATTCCCTGGCCATAGGAAGATGGTTGTGCCTCGGGCCATTTCTTCTGTGTGGACACCTCTCTGAACTTGTATCTGTAGTGTTTTCTGCCTTCTTTCTATCTATTGGGCACAGTACAGCCTGAACCTTTTATATGTTCTCTTAAAACTTGTTTGACTAACTCTTAATGGCTCAAAACCCTGACTAATTCTTAGGGGGTGGCCTTTACTGAAATTCCAAGGCTAATCTGGGTTCAACTTTCTGTAGGTTACTGCTTAGAACCCAGTGTTCACCTAGAGCAGTTCACCTAGAGCAGTGGCTACTTGCCCAGAGAATGGTATAGCCATGTGTCATATTTCTTAGCACCAATATACCTGCAATTCTTTATGGTCAAAGATAGCTATTGCTATCTGAATTGTAAGATGCTACTCAGATAAGACTAAGCAATGAAAAGGGGGTAGCAGGAAAACTCAAAGGTGAGGGAATTTAATGATAGAAACTGCAAACATGTGAAGTAAAACCTGTGCCTCTGGGAGAAGCTATTAAGTTTCCTTGGAGGGATTTGTTGAAGGCAGCTGTTTCTGATTGTAATGATCATGACCTCCAAACCCCATATATCTATATGGAGGTGAAACAATCCTATATAATAAAAGCATAGTATGAAAATTGTCCCCTTGACTGTGAGATGTCCCGGAGTTCAACCAAGGAGCCAGGCCTGCCTGGGAAAAAGAGGGATTACCCAGCCAGCAGCCAGCAGCAGGCAGCCACTAGGGACCCTATCAGTTCACAAACTTTGTGCACTGGGCCTCTAGTATTAGATGTTGTAACTCAAGCCATTGGCTTTTGAACCTCCTTTTGTGTGGAATATTTTCACATGGTGAAGTAAGAAAAAGTTGCTGTAGGAGCAGCAGGAGAATGTACATAACCCTTTCTCTAACTACTTCCCCAGTGGGCTCAGAATATACAGGGTACTGGGGAACACAATTTGAAAGTGCTTCAATAAAATACTTCATCTTATGAAGGATGCTTACCCACCTTTTATTAAAAACTAAAGCCAGTCTCTATTAAGAAAGACACTCAAGTAAGTGATAATGGAAATAGATCAAATAAGCCACTTGTCATTCCATTTATAGTTGGTTTGTAGGGAGAACTGTCAATGAACTAGTCTCCCCTAAGGAGGAAGTCAGAGAAGCAAATTTTCAAGACTGCCATAATCCTGGAGTACAGCTAAGATGCTTTGAAGTTGGGATTCTTGTTTAGATAGCATGTGGAACCCAATTCTGTTTCCTAATTCCGAGACAGTGTTATTATAGAAATGCTGACAGGGGTCCTTAAATGCCTAAAAAATTAAGGCATATGGCTCAGGAATATACCTGCTTTTGGAATCTGGCTTTTGTGGCAATAGTTGAGAGGGAGATATTTTATTCAATAATGAGGACTGTTTGGTGTAAAATTGTGATTCTTACTTACTGGCAACTATGGAAAAAATAAACTGGCCCTGAGCATTGCAGGTTCTGATCAGTATTAACTAGCTGGGCCTGATGGTTCTAACCTTTATTCTGGGATTCCAGGCAATATTCAACCCCTACAAGCTACCACAGATGCAGCAAATCCCTATTTAAATCCTTTTTAATAATTCATCAACATAGGAAACATTGTTTGTCAAGCCAACCATGTATCTCCAAGCTTCTCTGTGGCCCCACAGATTCCTGAGCCTGGGCATAGCTCCTCCTGTACTGTGCCTTCTATCTTCCATTGTTTATAACCTGGAAGTTCATTTTATTATGTCCATGTTTATGGGCCATGTTTGACAGCAGTCTGACCTCTCAGGACATTCAATATTCAACCTGGATATTAATAAAGTAAGGGAATAAAGGAACTCAGACATTAACCATCATCAACTATGGAGCTGAATCAAATATTATCCCTAATAAACGAGGGAAGTGGAATCTGCTTCATTAGAAAGTTCATTCTATTAAGCCTGATTTACCAGGAAGCTATAGTATTTATGGACTCACTTACACACCCAGGAGACCCTGCCCTGAAGATTTAATCCTTGGAGGAACAGGAAAAGTCTCCCTAGAGCACTAGGGCGGTCTCAGGATTATGGGGGAGAAAGAGGGAAGTTCCCCTGATGGGGACACCTGCAGTGGAAACCAGATGATGCAACAGAACTTTAGCTGTGAGCAATAGAAGTCGAGATGGCGTGGGGGAAGGTGCTTCTAGGACATGCCCAATAGGAGCTCAGCTGGCACCATCAGTGTAGCAGGGGAAAGATTGGATTTGCTTAAGGGGCGGACCCAGCAAAGCCCTTAGAAGCTAGGGAAGTTAATTGGTTATTTTGAAAAAGTGCCTGGCCTTTCCCAATCCCCAGATGATTGAAAGCTTTGTTAGCTGGGATTATCTCCCGCTGGCCTGGGAGCCTGCCCTCCGCCCATTGGTTAGCCCCTGCTCTTTGTAGCCTTAGCAGCTGCAGGGCCTGCAAATGTAGGTTTCAAGGGGGAGCCTGGGTACAGCAGCTCGGCAAGGCAGATGGAGCCTGCGAGAGGGTGCTCCCCAGCTGGGTTCCTGGGCCGGAGCCTAAAGGCTTGGTGCAGCCTACCCACAGGTGATTTTTCCATAATCCCCCCTTTTTTTCAAGTTGGGATTTTAGCCACTGATGCTGTCATTCAAAAATGGCATGTCCTTGGGAATTATATGGTATTCCTGTAATGTGCTTGTAAGGTTCGAGGCACAGGAAACGGGAGTCAGAAACCAAGGCATGTTAAAAGAGGAAGTTATCCTGCACTAATGAGAGAGATAGAAAAACCAGGATTAGAGGAGAAGGATGTGGAGAAGGGCCCACCAGGCTGTCTCGCAGACTGGGGAGACAGCTACACATGCAGAGGTGGACAGCCTTTTGAGGGGAGGAACAGGAAGGGGTGGGGCCCAGGGCACTCAGCACGCGCTGATTGGTGGTTCAATGTCTCAGGGATGTCCTGGCTACTCGTACTCCACCCACCAGTTGGGGGAAGGGAGGATCATCAGTGCTGAATTTTCCACTCTTGTTTTTTTGTTTGTTTTTTTTTATGGTTGAGTGCTGGAATTTGTAGTGCTTTATTACTTACACTCGTCTGCGTTTATCCAAGTCTTAGGCAATCATTGACAAATGAAGGGAAAGGAATCCTTTTCAAAGACCACGGTTAAACCGAGTGGATGCACATGACACTGACTGACAAGGGAGGCGGGGGAACATGGGGCAGCTGAGGAGGAAGTCCTCTTAAGCTTGTACCTGGTTGAGAAGCAGCCTGGGGATGTTTCTTCAAACATAACAAAGTGAAGGTTTTTACAAGGAAATGAGCCCAGAGGGGAGCCCGGTAAGGACCTTCAGCCCTGAGGGGGGGGGGTCCTGGGGCCCAAAACCCACGGCCAGCCTCCCAGAACCCGGCTCGTCCTGGGTGAGGGCTCAGGCAGCGTGGGTCCTCCAATTCCCGAGGTCAGGGGTGGGGCCTCCAGCCCTGCTTGCGGAGCTTCTTCTCTTTGAGGATCTTAGGGACTTCCTAAATAGGGTTCAAAATTCATACCCTGCACACCAAATTCTTTCTCATCATCTGACAACCCCACCTAAGACTGTGCCCTCAGTTCCTGCTGCCTCCCTCAGGGGTAGAAGGGACGTGGGAATAGAAGAGACTATTGAGGAAGGCAGTCTTCGGGTGGCCTGAGAATGAGTGTTAGATGGGAAAGGCTATTTTGGAGCTCAGGTTCTCAGGATTTGAGCTCTTAGGGACTGGGGAGAAGGCAGCTGCTGGTTAAGAGGGTCTGAAGAGAAAGAGCCTGGGCATTTTTCAATTTGAGAAAGATTAGAGAGTGAGAAGGGAAATGGCCAGCCACCTGTGAATTTGTTTGCTGGCAGTCACTGCAGCAGAGATTAGGCGGAGAGCACAGGGGAAGGTGGGCTTGGGAGCTCAGTCTCCTCCCGTAATGAGGGCGGGTCCAGGAGGGGCTGCGCAGGGAGGGGCGTGCGAGCTCCTCCGCCATGCTGTGGTGGCTGCAGCAGCCACCGCAGGTCAGTGGATGGGACCAGTGTGTGGAAAGGAAAAAAGTTGGTAAAAGTACTCCCAAAGTCCGCCAAGGACTCCTGCACTCTGGCGCTGACCTGCGAAAAAAAGTGCTTCGTCAGAGAGGGACAGGTTTAGGGTTGTAAGGAGGTGGTGGGAGTGAGACACGTGGAGAGAGATGTTCCGCTGGGTCGAAAGAGTCAGAAGACATAGAAAGGGGTTTGAGAGGGTAAAGAGGACTTCCAGAGGAGGATCTGATGGGGAACATGAGGAGTAAAGCGAGGGATGAGAGCGGGAGTTGGGGAGTGGTGTGTGTGTGTGTGTGGGGGGGGGTGGGGTGGGGTGGGGTGGGCGGGGAGGCCTGTTCATAGGAATCTCTGAGGTGTCCTTGTCCAGTGGCAAAAATTATCTAGATCTTGGAGGGTGTTGGAATCAAAAGTGTTGTTTTAAATGAGCTTTTTTTGGTTTGATGTAGCCAGAAAGATCAAGGGTTGAGAGATTGGCAAGGAGACACCCTAAGGGTGTGTTTTGGATTGAGAGGTTCCCATGACCTGAGGGAAAGGGCCACCGAGAAGTTGGGGAAAGAATAAGACGCCTCCTTCTTTTCAGCCAACTTGTAGAAAGAAAGGAATGAGAGAAGGTTTCAAGGTTGTCACCCTGAGACTTTTCCTGTGGAGTAGAGCGGAGTTTTCCCAGCATTGTAGCCGAGTAGACAGGAAAACTCTGAGGTCCTTCCAGATCAAGGGAACCAGGGTGGGGGGGACATGTCAGGAAGATCCCTGAATCCTGCATGTTAGAAGGAAGCGACAAGATTCCCACGTGTCCTGGCACGGCAGGGTTTGAGAAGTGTTGTGAACGGGCCAATCGACCCCAGGACCATGCCACCGAGCAGGGCCAGAGGATCATCCATGTTCACCCAGGTTCAGCACCAATATGAAAGATGGAACAGAGGGCCGGAGACAGGACAAAGATACAGGCTTTATTGAAGGAGAAGACCCCTGCCTGGCTACCTTCAAGGAGAAAGAACACATGTGCTGGGGTGAACATGCCTTTTGAGGGGAGGAAAAGGGACCGAGACTTAGGGCACTCAGCACACGCTGATTGGTGGTTTCATGTAAGGCACATGATTAGGGACCTAGGGACTTAGGAATCGGGGGCTTAGAGTATTTGGCAGGTGCTGATTGGTGGTTTAATGTACAGTTCATATAAGGTGCCTTGTTAGGTGCTCAGGAATGTCTGGGCTGCAGGTGGAGTTTACGTCATTCTCCATCCATCAGTTGGGGCAAGAGAGGACCTATCAGTTTTCAGTTATGGTACTTAGATATTTAAAAGGTATTTCTTTCTGTACTTTTTCTGGAGCAAATTTTAAACCCCATTTAGGAATTTCCTTTTCTAATTGAGAAAACATTGCTAAAGTCTGTTCTTCCCATGGATTCACTAGGAGCAAGTCATCCATGTAATGGACAATATAACACTGGGAACATTTGTCCTTTAAAGGCTGAATAGCTTGAGCTACATGATTTTGACATAAAATAGGGCTATTGGCAATTCTTGAGGCAAAACTTTTCACTGATATTTTCATAGGCTCTATATTATTGATAGGTGGCACTGAAAAGGCAAATTTTTGTTTATCTTGCGGTGCCAATGGAATGGTGAAGAAACAAACCTTAAGATCTATTACTATAAGACCAATCTAGAGGGATTTGTGAAGGCGCTGGGAGTCTAGGCTGTAAAGCTACCATGGTATGCATAGTAGCATTAACAGCTCTAAGATCATGTAACAATCGCCATTTTCCTGCTGTCTTCTTAGGTATTGTAAATATAGGAGTATTCAAAGGACTATTGGAAGGTTCTATATGACCAGCCTCTATTTGTTTCTATATTAATTCATGAATATA
The DNA here is from genome assembly GCF_964339955.1 of Pipistrellus hanaki. Taxonomy (NCBI): domain Eukaryota; kingdom Metazoa; phylum Chordata; class Mammalia; order Chiroptera; family Vespertilionidae; genus Pipistrellus; species Pipistrellus hanaki. The sequence continues at coordinate 165,435,150 of NC_140503.1, read as the reverse complement.
ATTTAATTTCTCCTTGGATAATGGCCATTGATCCACCCACATAGGCCTGTCATCTTTCCATTGTATAGGCTCAGCATGGGAGTGAGGAGATTGAGCAGTGACCACTCCTTAAAAAGGCTGATGTTTTAATCCTTGTTTTCCTGTGTTTTCTTTGGCCTGAATGGATTCTTTAATCTCCTGATTCTTTTCCTAAACCTTGATCAGTTCGATATCCCATCTGAGTTCTTAACTATTGTCCCTTGCGGGTAATAATACAAGCTTGTAAACTTTCTAAAACATCTCGGCCTCATATGTTGACTGTAATTCCAGAGACTATATAGGGCTATATAATAGGGCTGAAAACATTCTGTTTGTTCTTCCTCATCTTTCCACTTTAACACTACAGCGCTGCATTGCTTGTTATTAGGAATTCCAACACCCGTGATAGAGCCTATAGCTTTTACCATGGACCAAACTGGAGGCCAGAATTCTTTTTAAAAATGTGTATATATTATTGACTTTTTACAGAGAGGAAGGGAGAGGGATAGAGAGTTAGAAACATTGATGAGAGAGAAACATCGATCAGCTGCCTTCTGCACAACCCCCACTGTGGATGTGCCCACAACCAAGGTACATTTGACTGGAATAGAACCTGGGACCCTTGAGTCCACGGGCTGACACTCTTTCCACTGAGCCAAACCAGTTAGGGCGAGGCCAGAATTCTTGATTGATGACACTAATATCTACTCCAGTGTCTACTAATCATTTAAACAGTTTTCCCTCTATTCTTAGATTAATTATAGGATGGATCTTGTTAATTTTCTGTATCCAATATATATTTGAGTTTCCAAATCCTTGTATCCCTTTCTTCCTATTTATAACTTCACTTTTCTGAATATAAGGTAAAAGCAGGAGCTAAGCAATTTTTTGTCCTGGAATAATTTGCATAATATGTTTGCATTCTAAAATTACTTTGATTTCTCCCTTATATTCTGAATCTGACTTCAGGAAAAAGTTCTTTTAGTGTATTTTCACTCTTTCCTAGGACTAAACCTGATATTCCTGGTGGCACAGTTCCCCAAAATCCTGTAGGAACAACTTGTCTAGTCATATCGGGAACCAGGGTGATTGTTATTGTGCTATTAAGATCAATAATAGGATGTTCGGATTTCCCTTTATGGAATGACTAGTCCAAGCTATTGGGGATGCTGTCAGTAGTCTCCAGCTCTCTGCTTTTTCAAGTTGCTCTAGCTGCAGAGACACACCACTCTAAGGTATAACCCTTCCACATGTTAGCATCTACTATATTGCAAGTGTTAAGGCCAGTTAGGTCCACTGTGGGATAACTCAGAATTGTATATCCTCCAGAACTCTCTGTGGGACTGGTTGAGGTGTTTTCTTTCTTTTTCCTGATATGCACTTTATTTCCAATTTAAAAGAACAAGAAACAAAATTTTAACTAGAATGGCATATAAAGGATGGCCAATTTATAGTCTTCATGTTTACTGACCATATAATACTAAATTTTACTTGACACTTTTTAAAAAATATATATTTTATTGATTTTTTACAGAGAGGAAGGGAGAGAAATAGCTAGAAATGTCGATGAGAGAGGAACATCGACCAGCTGCCTCTTGCACAGCCCCTACTGGGGATGTGCCCACAACCAATGTACATATCCTTGACCAGAATCGAACCTGGGACCTTTCAGTCGGCAGACCGACGCTCTACCACTGAGCCAAACCGGCTTCACGATAAGACGGATTCTTAAACAGAAGATGCCACCACTCTCTAAAAAGTTCCTTGTGTACTTTCTCAGGTGGCATAAAATGACACTACAAGAGTCTTTTTTTAAAAAAAAAATATATTTTATTGATTTTTTACAGAGAGGAAGGGAGAGAGATAGAGAGCTAGAAATGTCGATGAGAGAGAAACATCGACTGGCTGCCTCTTGCACACCCGCTACCGAGGATGTGCCCGCAGCCAATGTACATGCACCTGACTGGAATCGAACCCGGGACCTTTCAGTCCGCAGACAGACACCCTACCACTGAGCCAAACCGGTTTCGGCACTACAAGAGTCTTTTACCAAAAAGGGAGTTGTTCATTGTTTCAGCAACTCTCTTGGCAACATCTTCAAGTTCAAATTCCACAAAGGCATAGCCTCTGCTATTTAGTCCTTTTACTTCTGGACAGCCTGAATCTCATAACAGTGCCAAACTAGGAGAAATATGCTCGGAGCCGAATTTCATAAAGTGCTGGAGGTAGGTGGCCCACATCACTCTGGGAGTAAGTTTTTCTTTTTCTTGCTTGTTTCTTAGTTGCTTGCCCTCAGGCCTGAGCCACCTCCTTGGCATCCTCCTGTGGTTCAGGGACAGGAGCGGCTGGGCTGGGCTGTCCATGCGAAGACCACCATGCTGACATGTCCCAGCACAGAGCTGGCTGAGGCTTTTTTTAAGGTCTCCATTGCAGTTTGACTTTTCCCTCTGACTAACTCTAGTACTTACCCTGCCCTTCCATAAGCATTCATTCCTAATATCCTGCACACCAAATTCTTTCTCATCTTTCTAGACAATCTCACCTGAGATGGTTGGTGTCAGGAGAGGTCCAAGAAAGCAGGCGGTAATAATGGTTTTCAACTTAGGCTGGATTACTCACTGTCTGCCTGGCCACGTGGACCTTGTCATTGGTGGTAGATGGAGCACAGCCCTATGACAATGCCCCAATTATTAAGTGGTATTTCTGGTGAATGTGTATGAGTAGAGGAAAATGCATTAGCTTATATAATACACAGTCCAGTCCCTAGTCCCTGAATGTACTGGGATTGACACTTGGCATTTGGAGGAACTCCCACATTGAGTTCTTGGGCTTCTCCACTATGATAGCCTTTGCCTACAGGCGAAACAGAAAATGCCGCAAACCCTTCCAATGGTGAAAATAAGTGCCACACTTAAAGATCTAAGTGATGCAGGGTTGGGGGTCCCCATCATGCTCTACTTAATTCACTAGCCTGGCCCCTGAAAAACCATCTGGTTCCTGAAGGACGAGATAGACTGGATCTAGAGAAAGAACAGAGTAAAATATGACTGGGAGCAAGAATGTGGCTGGGAATTAGGGGGAGGTATCTCTGGAGTCAGATGACCTGTGACAGGGGACTGTACAGAAGTCACTCCAATGGACTCAGTAATGTGGCTCCCAGGGAAGGCAGCAGAAATACGTGCACAGGATTGCAACCATGGGTCCAACTGCAGAAAGATGTCTGTTCTTCATCTCTTTAACTCCTTCTCTTGAATCTTCCACTGACGATCTTGTTCCAGGGGAGGGAAGAAAAGAGGAAACACACTTAATACCCCACCACCAGAGGCTAGACCCTATATCTCACCTCCATCCCTATCCTTATCTCAAACCTGACCAGGTGGTATGAGTTTTAAACTGGACTGATGCAGTCAGGTTGCTTTAAGTTATTACAAAAAGTTATGGGTTCATCTAGGAAAAGAATGATTGGACACAGCATGATTGAAGTCAAAGAGAAAAAGAAAGTAACAATATCCAATTCTGTACTCCTGAGTTCAGACTAGTTCAGTAAACCAGTTAGGGATGACTATCGTCTATTTCCTTGCTCATCTTCCTAAGCAACAACTTCAAAACTCTGCTTGCCATGTCTCCTGTTCAGTTTCCTTGTGTCTTCTCTGCTCATCCCATCTCTGGATAAACTTATCTATATTTCCTTTCTTCTCTTCTATCCTTTAATCTCAAGAGGATATCTTGGGCTCAAGGCCAAGTTTTCTAGTGTTCTTAATCAACACCTCCTACCTAACAGTAGACTCCATCAATTATGCATTCTCTTCAGGTCTTCAAGCTTCCACCCTGCCCCTGTAGCTCTTTCTTACTCCATAAATAAGATTGTCTCTTTCACATCTGAGAGTATCATCCTTGATCCCACCCTTCCTCCCAGCCATTGTCCTTTCCCTCCTTTCTGACCGAAACCCCAAAATAGTATTTATTTTTTGTTTCCTTCCTACTTCTTATCCTCTACAATTGGCTCAACACCATACAACAAATTACTGACTTTGAACTTGCCCAGTCATTAATGGGTGCATTTCATTTATGTGATATTAGAAAAATAGACTTTTCTCTATTCAATGATGGTAATTTTTTAATGTGCTCTCCTGGCTAGGCTACAATCCTAACTTATCTAGGTGTTGTAAAGGTAACATCTGATTAAATCCACAATAGGTGGATTTTTAAGTAAGCGACATTATTTTGGACAATCTGATGAGCCTAGTTCAATTTATTGAGAGGCCTACAGGAGCAGAGTTGGGGCTTCTCTGGTGAAGAAATTCTACTCCTAGATAGCAGTTTCAGTTGTACCAGAGTTTCCATCTGCCCTTCCTGAACTTGCCTCGCCAGCTCCAGTCATGGCTAACTAGTGCCTCTGAATACAACTACACATGGAGAGTGAAGTCCTGGAGAAGCAGGTATTTGCCATTGTAGCACGCTTTTATCTAATGAAGAAGTGTCAGAGGGTTGGCTAGATACTTCTGACGGTCTGGAGAAAGGAAAAAGAAAACAATGAGCTCAGGAATTCAAATTCCCAATCAAAGCTTTGTATAAAACAACCTGAAAACTTTCATGTATGTCCTAAGAGAAGCCTTCATCTGCTGTAGCTGCAAGGCCAAGACTTCTGAAACCCAGCTCAGAGTCACAACCTATAAGTGGTTGAATTGCAGAGCAAACAGAATTCCCTACTATATAGTGTCTCTTCTGCTAGAGCAGGGGTGGGATACGCCCTGCCCGAGAAATCATTTGGTCTGGCTCTGCCAAAGCATTAGGGATGGGTCAAATGTTTGACCAAATATAGCAGGCTAATTTTTAAGTTGATAATTTTGTATGGCCCTCAAATGATGTTATAAATATCCCTGACAGAAAAAAGGTTTCCCATCCTTGTAAGAGAGTATTGTTAAGGAATGGGATTCTAAATATTGGTATGGGGACATTTGGGCCAATCCTAACAAACCAGGGACATCAGACCTCTAAAATTTACCCAACAACAGTATTCAACCACTCAAGGGGAGAGAATGAATTATACAATCTTTAAAAAAAAATTTATTTAAATTATAGTTTAAAGTATTACATAAGTCTCCTTCCCCCACCACCTCCCTTCCCCCACCACCTCCCTTCCCCCATTGAACTCTCCTTGGCTGTTCCCACACCCCAGCATATGCCCTCACCCCCTACTGTCCATGATTATGCTTATATGCATGCATACAAATCCTTTGGTTGATCTCTCTTTTTGTTGTTGTTATTGTTTTATGTTACAATGATTTATTTATTTATTTTTCTTTTTTTATTAAATTATTATCTGTGTACATATTTTGACATTGCCCCTCCCCCCCCCCCCCATACATACCCTCCCTCCGCAGAGTTTTGTGTCCATTGGTTGTACTTATATGCATGCATACAAATCCTTTGGTTGATCTCTTAAAGGTCTGAGCCTTAGTGTTGGCTGTCTATGATTTATCCTTTTCTGCCATCTTGTGGCCATTCTTGGAAGTTTACAGCTATCAGAAAGATGAAAGTAATCCATTTTTTTTTTTTTCAACAAAAAGAATAAAATACATAGGAATAAACTTAACGAAAGAAGGTGAAAGACCTGTACACTGAAAACTAAAAAATACTGTTAAAATTTAAGAAGACACAAGAAAATGGAAAGATATTTTGTGTTCATGAATTGGAAGTATTAATGTTGTTAAAATGACCATATTCCCTAAGGCAGTGGTTGGCAAACTCATTAGTCAGCAGAGACAAGTATCAACAGTACAACGATTGAAATTTCTTTTGAGAGCCAAATTTTTTAAACTTCTTCTAACGCCACTTCTTCAAAATAGACTCGCCCAGGCCGTGGTATTTTGTGGAAGAGCCACACTCAAGTCGCCAAAGAGCCGCATGTGGCTCACGAGCCGTAGTTTGCCCACCACAGCTCTAAGACAGTCTACAGCAGTGATTCCCAAAGTGGTCTATATCGACCCCCAGGGGTCTATGACAACCTGCAAGGGGTCTACGTCAGCGAAAAAAAAATTTGGGGGTCCATGAAATGAAAATGGGGGTCCACGATAGTGGATCTCAACATACACTGATAGTACCTATTTACTTACATCATATTATCTTATAATATAAAAACATATAAATTATTTATAAAAGTACCTATGAAGTAAAAAATTTATTATATATGTTTATAAAATTGTGTAAGTTGTAGGATAAAAACCTGCACATAATGATATACCAGTATCATCTTGTTACAAGCATACGCGCAGTAAACATTCTTGCCAATTTTTGTCTCAAAGCTTCGCGAACTTGCACCGACTTGTTCAATTCCTCACTCTATAAATATGAATGTGAGAAAAATACGTTCATTCGTTTCCTGAATCTTGAATAGGAAAGTGCTGAGAAAATATTTAAAAAAATATAAACTGGTAGTTTATCATACAAATTATAGTGAATCAGTGTTATTTTGTTTGAGAATGCCGGAGAAAAGTAGGTACATTATTTTTTATTAAATTTTAACACTAAACTTCACTACAGTTAGAAATTTACAAAAAAAATCAATATCAGGTAAGTAGGGGGTCTACCCAAAACCGAAAAACATGGCAAGGGGTCTACGGCACAAACAAGTTTGGGAACCTCTGGTCTACAGATTCAGTACAATCCTGTCAAAATCCCAATGCAGTTTTTCACAAAGATGGTTAACTAAAGAGCCAAGAATATGGAGAAAGGAAAATATCTTCAATAAATTGTGTTGAAAAAAACTGGGCAGCCAGTTTCATTATAAAATAATGAAACTAGACCACTATCTTACAGCATACAGAAAATTAATTAAAAATTGATTAAAGGATGCCAGTCCTGAAGCAGTAAAATACATAAAAGAAAACACAGGCACTAAGCTTCTGGACATCAACTTTGGAGGTGTTTTTGTGAATTTGATCCCAAAGACAAGGGAAACAAAAACAAAAATAAACAAATGGGACTACATCAAACCAAAAAGCTCCTGCTCAGCAAAGGAATAAACAGGAAAACAACCAAATGGGAGAAAATATTTGCAAATGACATACTTCCCACAAAGAGATAATGTCCAAAATATATAAGCAGCTCATAACTCAATAGCAAACCAACCACAATTAAAAACGGGCAGAGGATTTGAATAGACATTTTTCAGGGAAGACAGAGATGCTAGCAGGCATATAAAAAGATGTTCAACATCACTAATTACTAGAAAAATGCAAGTAAAAACCACAATGAAATATCATTTCTCACCTGTCTGTTATAAAAAGACAAGAAATAATTAAGTGTTGGAGAGGATGCTGAGGAAAGGAGAAACCCTCAACTATTGGTGGGACTGTAAATTGGTGCAGCTACTAGGGAAAACAGTATGGAGATCCCTTAAAACAATTAAAAATAGAAATACAAGCAATTCCACTTCTAGATATTTATCCAAAGAATATAAAAAACATTAATTCAAAAAGATATGTATTCCCTTCTATTCACTGTGCTATTATTTACAATAGCCAAGATATGAAAACAACCCAAGTGACCATTGACAGATGAATAAAGATGTGGCATACACAAACACACCCTTCACACACACATGTATACACTGAGTGACCAGGTTATTATGATCTCTGAATGCATAATAATCTGTCCACTCTGTGTGTGTGTGTGTGTGTGTGTGTGTGTGTATAATTTTTTTTTTTTGAGTCCTGATGCATGAATTCGTGCATGGGTGGGGTCTGGCCAGCCTAGCCAGAAGGAGGGGACATGGGTGTTTGGCCGGCCTGCCTGCCCGCTGGTTGAACTCCTGGTTGAGGGGACAATTTGCATATTAGCCTTTTATTATATAGGATATACACTGAGTGGCCAGATTATTATGCATTCAGAGATCATAATCTGGCCACTGTACACACATGTATATACATACGTATATACATATGTATATATACATATGTATATATATATATATGTGTGTGTGTATATATATATATAATGGGATACTCCTAAGCCATAAAAAATAGGAAATACTTCCACTGCTACAACATGGATGGAATAAGTCAAATGGAAAAAGACAAAAGCTGTATGATTTCACTCATGTGGAATATCTTTTATTTTTATTTTATTTTATTTTATTTTATATATTTTATTGATTTCTTACAGAGAGGGAGAGAGATAGAGAGCTAGAAATGTCAATGAGAGAGAAACATCGACCAGCTGCCTCTTGCACACCCCCTACTGGAATGTGCTCGCAACTGATGTACATGCCCTTGACTGGAATCGAACCCGGGACCCCTCAGTCCACAGACGGGCGCTCTACCACTGAGCCAAACCAGTTTCAGCTGGAATATCTTTTAAAAGCAACAAATGAACTAACAACAAAAAAATCTCAGGTATAGACAACAGAATGATGGCTACTAGAGGAGAAGGGAGGCATAGGGAGAAGGCAAGAATGGATAAAGGAAGTCAAATATATGGTAACAGATGGAAGTTAGACTTTTGGTGGTGAGCATGCAACATAGTCTACAGATATCAAATTATAATGCTGTATATCTGAAATTTGTTATTAACATTACCTCAATAAAAACACTTCAAAAAAAGGAAGATTACCAGCAGTGCAGTGCAATCCTTTTAATTCAAGGAACTGACACAAGAAATTTATTTAAGGCCAGATTCAAAACTGTAAAGTGGTCATACAGTTTTCATGATGCCCTCCAGCCTTTCAGTACATATCTATCACAAGGAAGCAGGGACTCTTCCTTTATTAATGTGATTGATAGATTTTTTTGAGAATGTTTGAAAGTGTGGGCAGTGATTGCCATGTATTTTCATCTTGTCACTCTTTCTAAGTATGGTCCTTAAATGTCAGGGATATTTTTGTTGGCAGGATGAACATTTATAAGTTTTATCTAGAATAGAGAATTGAGCTCCTGGAACTTCAGACTCCTTTGTGGGTTTTTCCTCTATTCCTTCAAGGCTTCTGCTATAGAGATAATCTGAGTATTATACTCTAGTATAATAGCCTATGACATGGGGATATGAAAGAACTATGAATAGTGGGAGAGTCAACAAGGAAACCCATGTTCTATAGTAGAGATAGGGTAAATAGGGCTTCAAGAGAAGGTAAACAGTCAACTTGAATATTTACATAGTGGGAGATATTTAAGTTGAGAGTTGAAGAATGAGTAGACTGTAGACATTTATCAAGTGGGGAGGGCATTCTAGGGAACAGCATGTACAAGTGCTCAGTGTTTTGAAAATAATTGGTATGACCAGGCAAATGTCTATTTTCTGTCCTGGGATTGGCAGGAGTTGAGTGGAAAGTAAGCAGGAACCAAATCACAGAAGGCCTATTCCCTGTTATAAACTAGGTCTCTGCCTCCAATCTTGTCTCAAGTTGCTGTAATTGTCTGGATGAGTGATGAGGGCCTAAACTATGGAATGAGACATGATAGATTTGAGAGATTTACAGATTGAAATGATGCCAGCTGAAACTTTTCCAGGGTCCAAGTTCTGTGCAGCCTCAAACTAATTGGGAGACAACTGTCAGCCAAGAGATGGGAAATTGGTAGTTTTCCAGTTTCTTGTCTGATTCAAGCAAGGTTCCCTGATTTATTTGAGATCCTTATCCCAGGCACTTTTGCAGGGACAAAAAAAGACATGTAGGCCCATGGTTCTAAATTTCTTTTCAGCACAATGCGAGAACAGTCAAAACTTATGAGCCTTAAATCTGAGTAATAGGTTAAGAATAGAGTTCAAAGCATGGATCCTGGTCCTTACTAATGTAAAAGGTTGCTAGCAATACCTTTCCAATACAAAGACACACAATCACACAATAAATGGTCTCTATTTTGATTGTACTGTATCATAGTAATTGAGACATATTGAGCTAATTTTTATGCTTTTGTTTCAAAGGCAAATAGTGTAGTGGCACATTAATATCATCCTCACTCCTAAAATTCTCCCCTACCTTTTTTCACTGTAACTTCACTAATGTGACAGTTTGAACTGTCCATACCAGCAGATCCATGGTTAATAAATTTCAAAGATTGTCTACATAAATGACATTCAACTTAAAAACAAAATGGCCCACTAGCCCCTGTCATCAGAAAACAAACTCAATGGAAGATATTGGGCAGCTCATGAAATTATCGGGAGCAGGAGAATTGGGTTCATAAAAATGTGTAAGTAAAGGCAGAGCTTAAAAAACTCATCACATATCACATCATGTGAAATAGGTCAGACAGAGAAAGGAAAATACTATACAATTTCACTTATATGTGGACTCTAAACAAAATAAATGAATAAACAAAATGTAGTGGGTAAGTAACATAAAGGTCTTTAGAGATTAAAGAAAGTTAATGTTGCAGCAGCTTCTTTCTTACATGGAGAAATCGGCCCCTCTGAAGTGTTTTTTATATAATCAAATTTATAAGCTGTACCTAAATTTGTTCCCTTTGCCAGCTAGCTTAGCTGCAAAAGTGTTAGGTGCCAATATGCTCTTAATATCCATGAAAAAGTTTTACAGAAACAGCTTGGCTCTGTAGCTAGCAGCTATAGTGGCCACTTCACTAATCAGTAGGCATGTCCTGAAACTATAAAAATCCTTGAAGAAAACAAGTCTGTAAGCTCCTTGATAACAGTGTTGGCAATGATTTTTTTTAATCTGACAAGCAAAGGCAAAAAAAGCAAAAATAAACCAGTGGAACTACATCAAGGTTTCTACACAGCAAAGGAAATCATCAGCCAAATGAAATGGCAACTTATTAAATGGGAGATAGATTTACAAATCATATATTTGATAAGGGGCTAATATCCAACATGTATAAGGAACTCATTCAACTTAAAAGAAAACAATAATCTGATTAAAAATGGGCAGAGGATCTGAATAAAAAAATTTTTAAGGAAGACATACAGGTCCATAAAAAGATGTTCAACATTACTATTTATCAGGGATGCAAATCAAACCACAATGAGATATCACCCATACCTGTTAGAATGGCTATTACAAAAAAGACAAATGTTCGCAAGGGTGTGGGGAACCCTCATTCCCTGTTGGTGGGAATATAAATTGGTACAGACACTGTGGAAAACAGTAGGGAGATTCCTCAAAAAATTAAAAATGGAACTACCATATGATCAAGCAATTCTACTTCTAGGAACTTATCCATAGAAAACAAAAACACTACTTCAGCATTATTTATAACAATAAGATGTGGAAATAACCTAAATGTCCATCAATGGATGACTGGATAAAGAAAATACACAATGGACTATTATTCAGCCATAAAAGAATACTATCTTGCCATTTGCAACATGGATGGACCTTGAAGGAATTAAGCTAAGTGAAATAAGTCAAGAAAGAAAAAAGATAAGTACACATATGACCTTACTTATATGTGAGTTCTAAAACAACTCCATCTCCTAAACAAACACAAAAACCCGAGCTCATGGATATAGAGAACAGGTTGGTGGTTGCCTGATATGACCTGTGTGTGTTATGTGTGTATGTGTGTGGGGGGGTGAGGGTGGGCAAGAAATGGGTAGAGAGGGTAAAAGGTAAATATTTTAGTTATAAATTGAGTCAAAATGTAATGTATAATAGTATATTGCATATTTGAAAGTAGCTAAGAGTGGATCTTTTTTTTATTATTTTTTTTAATTTTTATTTTATTTATTTATTTTTTAAATAAGTTTTTATTTATCATATTATTACAAATGTTCCTTTTTCCCCCCCACCATTGCTCTCCTCCACCAGGTTCCCACCCCACCCTCTGCCCTTTCCCCTCTCCCTATTGTCCTCATCCATAGGTGCACAGTTTATGTTCAGTCTCTTCCCACGCCCCCCTCTCCCCTTTTCCCCAAGAATCGTCAGTTCACTCCCCTTCCATACCTCTGATTCTATTATATTCAACAGTTAATATTGTTCATCAGATTTTTTTAATTTCCTTGGTTTTTAGATTCACTTGTTGATAATTACTATTTGTTGTTCATAATTTTTATCTTTGTTTACTTTCTCTTCTGAAAGAACCCCCTTCAGCAATTCATATAATTCTGGTTTGGTGGTGATGAACTCCTTTAGCTTTTTTTTATTAGTGAAGCTCTTTATCTGGCCTTCGATTCTGAGTGATAGCTTTGCTGGGTAGATTATTTTTGGCTGTAGGTTCTTGCTATTCATCACCTTGAATATTTCTTGCCATTCCCTTCTGGCCTGCATGGTTTCTGTTGAGAAATCAGCTGACAATCGTATAGGTGCTCCTTTATAAGTTACTACCTTCTTTGCTCTTGCTTCTTTTAATATTCTCTCTTTGTCTTTTGCTCTTGGAATTTTAATAATGATGTGTCTCGGTGTGGTCCTCTTTGGATTCCTTTTGTTTGGAGTTCTGTGCGCTTCCTGGACTTGTAAGTCTAATTCTTTCACCAGGTGGGGGAAGTTTTCTGTCACTATTTCTTTCAGTATGTTTTCGATATCTTGCTCTCTCTCATCTTCTGGGACCCCCATAATTCTGATGTTGGTTCGCTTGAAGTTGTCCCAGAGGTTTCTTACATTATCTTCAATTTTCTGGATTCTCTTGCCTTCTAGCTTCTGTGGAGGAGTGTCTTCTGGCTCTTTATGTTCCAAATCTTTGACTTGATTCTTGCGATCTTCCCTTCTGTTTTTAGGACTCTGTAAAATATTTTTTATTTCAGACAATGTATTCTTTATTTCTTGTTGATCCCTTATCATTTCTTGTTGACTCCTTATTAATTCTAATTGATCTCTTTTCATATCCTCATAGGCCTTATCCATCTTTTCTAGGAAATTCTTGAAAAACCTTATAAGCGTAGATTTGAACTCTATATCCAGACGCTTTTTGTCCTCCATTTCTTTCGTTTGTGATCTATTTTGTTGTCGCATTTCGCAGTTACAGATGGAACGGGGTTTCAGGGTGGAGCCTGCAGCTTTGGCTTCAGTCAGCCCCGCCCTATGCGGGTCCTTCAGCGCCTCTGAGAGAAAGGTGCCCTCGATTTTCGCCTGCTGCCAAACAGTCTATGCTCTCCCACAATGAGCCCGGTATTGGGGTTCAGTTCAGTTGGAAGTGGAGTTGGAGGTGGCGTTCACAGCAGTCTGGAGCCCCAGTCTCCTTCCCGTCAGGACAATCCCGCGGCACAGCCGACCGTCCCTTCTCTGGGGGCAGTGTGCGCGCCTCCGGGACCTCCTTTCTCCACTACCCCGGGGTTCCGCTTTACAGCCCAGCTCCCTATGGCTGAGCCTGAGTCCCCGGGGTCTGGGCTAGAACTGGGGTTCAGAGCAGTCGGGGGCCCAGCACAGTCGGAGTTTTATCTCCTTTCCGCTAGGGAACGCCCGCCAGGCACTTGGCCGGCTCCGTCCTCTCCGCGCGCGCCGCGTCTCCGTACCTTGGGCTTTTCCAGCTCCTCTGCGCCTCCTTCTGGTTTTCTCCTTGCTTCTCGCTGTAGAATTTCCAGTCAGTCAACCTTCCTGTAGTTCTGGGCAATGTCCGTTTTATATTTTAGTTGTATTTTATTGAAATTGTTGTGTGCGGCTGCGGCTAGGTGTTCACCTGGGCGCAGCCATCTTGTCCTCCTAAGAGTGGATCTTTAAGGTCCTCAACAATACAAGAAAATTTAAAGAATATATGGTGACAGATGTTAACTAGACTACTGTGGTGATCATTTTGCAATGTATACAAATATCAAGTCATATTATTCATCTGAGACTAATATGTCAAGTATATCTCAATTTTAAAAATATGTGTTAATGGCTTTAGGCCTCATACCTGGAAGTTGACTCTAGAGTTTTCTTCATCAATTCTATAAACCACTTGATACTCTTCTAAGTGCCTTACTGTATGTCCCTCAATGAGGAGAAATAGGCTCTATTGTCTGTACTTGAACTCTGAATGGATACACAAAGTTACTGTGGACTGAGATTGCTGGAAGCCAAGATCAAGGGTAATTAATATAAATGCGAGAAGACTGAATGGGGCTTTGATATTCACAGGGCTGAATATCTGCATTTTATTACCTGCTGCTGACTCAATGGCCGAAGGCAACCTCTCTAACCTGATAATCCTTTTACTGTTTACTAAACATTACCATTGACAAGTCTGTTTGCATTCCTAAAAGGCAATTGTGTATTCAGTAAATAAAAAGAAGTTGGGTGCAGAGATTCAGTGGAGCTTAGTCCCTTGAACTAAGTACATAGATGGTCTCCCCCACAATTTCCAAATTTATATTTATTGTCTTGTGTATTAGAGTGTCAGCTCTTTCCCCAGGCCTTTGAACCCAAGCCACACGGGCTGTGGCTTCACATGAGGTAACACTTTCTTTTAATTTTCACACCCCAACCCCAAAATGTTGTTATAGTGAAAGCATTTAACATCACTACTACTGGTGACAGTGTTGAGTTTGAGGGAGGGCCCTATGAATACCAACCACTCTTCTTTACCTGGGTTCAGAACAGATACAGATTGGGTTATAAGGTAAGAGTTGGTGGCATGAAGATCAAAAGACCTCCTTTTTTTTTTTTTTTTTTTTTTTTAGCTGATAAAGCTGTTGGGAGAAATTTTGATTTTTGATAAAAAAAAAAAAGACTTGTAAATACTGTACCCCAAATTGAATTTACCCACTCATCACAGGCAGAGCTGGGTATACTGCCAGTTCTTTCCAACAAGGTCCCACCCCTGAATCTGGAGCATCTGAGCACAGTATATCAAAGGACTATGTGGCCAATACCATCCTTCAGAAATTGGCTTAAGTCAGAACCCCAAACTTGTTAGGTTGGGTGGGGCTCAGCAATGACCCATTGTCAGATGGAACCAGTACATCCAGGATCAAGCACCAAAAGGGCTGACAGACAAAGCAGCAGGTAGCCCAAACCCCTAGGTCACTTATCACTGTTGCACTTGTGTGTTTTGCTCAGGTCACACCTAAGGCAACACTGGGGTCCTTCTGACCATATGATGGAGTGGGAGAAAAATGATGTCAATCCTTGGAAGAGTTCCAGCTGCCCTAAACCTCTCCACATGGTGGCGTGAAGAAGACATGGCCTGCCAGTGCCATGAGTAATGTGCTGATGAAAGGGGAGCATCAGCATCACTGAGAGTCCCATGGTGCTGCTCTCTGTGGGCCAAAGCTGATAGTAGAAGGTGCTGTGAAGGCCTGGGACCACTGAGAGCTAAGGGGATCATCCGAATCTGAAACAGTAGAAGCAGGTGATAGGTGAACCATCAGAAGCCAAGCGGGCACAATTGTGATAATCAGCAGCTTGGTCAGAGTGGCAGCTGGAGACTGCATTCTGGCCCAGAGAGATCTGAAGCAGAAGGACATCCTCTGGAATGTAACATGGCCCCACTATATATTATAGATAACATTGTGGTAATCTGACTAAATGAGCCAAAAAGTGCCTAATACTTTGGAGGCTTTGGTAGGGCACATGCATATGGGAGAGGGTAAGAGATAAATTGAAGATTTGGTGTTCTATTGTATCAATATTTGTAGGGCATCAGTGGTACTGGCTGTTCCAACATGCCCATTTCCCTTAGCTTCCATATTCCTTCCTCTACTCTCTGGATAGGCAACTCAGGCTTTTTTCATTCACTGAATATTGCCCATCATTTCTTTCTTTCTTTTTATTGTATAAAGTATTACAAATAGTAGTACATATGTCTCCTTTTTTCCCCATTGAACTTCCCCTGGCCTCCCCTACTCCTGGCACATGGCCTTACCCCCCACCCCAGTGTCTTGTATCCATTGGTTGTGCTTATATGCATACATATAAGTCCTTCAGATGATCTCTTACCACCTCCCCAACATTCCCCAGCCTTCCCGCTGTAGTTTGACAGTCTATTCGACACTTCTTTGCCTCTGTATCTATCTTTTTGTTCATCAGGTTATAATGTTCTTTATTATCCATAAATGAGTGAGGTAATGTGGTATTTTTCTTTCACTGCCTGGCTTATTTCACTTAGCATATGCTCTCCAGGTCCATCCATGATGCTGCAAATGGTAAGAATTCCTTTTTTTTTTTTTTTTTATAGCAGCATAGTATTCCATTGTGTAGATGTACCACAGTTTTCTAATCCACTCATCTGCTGATGGGGCCCATCACCTTTTCTTAAAATTTATTTTTCAATTAGTTTACATTTAATATTTTGTATTTGTTTCAAGCATAGTGGTTAGACAATCACATACTTGAAAAAGTGATCCTCTCAATATATCATACATAGTTATTACAATATTATTGACTATATTCCCTATGCTGTATCCTCATGACTATTTTGTATCTACCAATTTGTAGTTCTTTAATTTTTTTACCTTTTTCACCCCAAGCTCCTCTCCTCTGGCATCCCCTTTTATAGGCTTCTAATTGCCTTATTAGCAAGTTTGCTCCATCTTAAACTCAGTGTCTCAAAAAAATTGTCCTGAAATAAATGAATTCTTGGTTTTCTAGGCTTATATTTTAGCCCCACTTGATTAGGTGCCCTCAAAATCCAAACCCTAGTGTACTCCCCTAATTTCTGGTGGTACATGCTAGCTAATTCTTGCAACAAACAGGTTTATAGTTTTTCCTCCCTTGCCGGGCCTAGAGCATCCACTATATTATGCTGAGATTTAACTCTAGTCACCAGCCTAGAAACCAGGAAAGGAAGTGAGAGGAAGTGCCGGGTGGGTTTGGGGGCAGCTGTTTTCTGGTGGAGAGACCTCTGCAGTGTCTTCCACCACAGGGACGATGCTAGCTCTTCCTAGGGAAGGTGGAGGGTCTGGTAGAATTAACATTTTTGTGGGCATTCATCAAGATGTTCAGATCTCGTGTTTTAAGGTCCCAGGTTTTCCCTGCTAAGCCCTAACTTTTGCATAACAAAAATACCATTGCTGTGCATTCCAGTGTCACTGGAGCTCTGTGACTCGTCTGCAGACTTGCTCAACTGTGTCTGTCCTACTACTGCCTGAGATGGGCAGACCTCTTTGTAGGTGACCAAGAAGCTGTAAGACTCATATTTGCCCACAAACTACTTATTAATGGTCCTCAGCCTCTCTCCTCCCCCTGCACAGCATCAAGTACAGCTCTGCAGTAAGGAATCATCTCTACTGTCTTTGTAGGCTTGCTCCCTCTGTATTTTTCAAAAGCCTGCATCACTGCATTGCAGCATTCACCTCTACCAGGGCTTTTTCAGGCTTCTTTTGTGAAATCTTTACCAACGAAGCCAGCATCTTATGACAGATTCTATTTGTGCCCCATTTACCAGGATTTTTTTTTTTTTTTTTTTTTTTTAAATATAAGCCTAGATTTAGAGTGGGAAATGGGTGAAATTTCCTCTATTGTATTTTTTCTGAGACTACTCTGGTATTACACGAGAAGCAGATGTTTAATAGACAGTATTAAACATGTAAGAAATTTATTAGAGAAAATGCCTATCAGAACATGGTGGGAGCCAGGTGAGGCTGACAGGCCACCAGGCTGAAATGCATGTCTCTTAAGGTTGCATGGACTCTTGAGCTGAGTGCAGTTCTAAGAGTTTGGAAAGGCCATCACGGAATTTTTGAGCCACTTTACTTCCCTGCTTGTCCTGCCGAGGGTGTGTGGAAGGCCAAAGGCAAGATGACAGCTGCACATTGACTTGGCTTTGGGGGAATTATGGTTCTATGCCCATGTATTTTGAGAGCAAATTAACCTGGTTGTGGAATTCATCAGACAGTGGGGGTTGCTTTTAATCATCATCTGGCATCTCTTGAAGTCTAGTGACTTGTTTGGGATTTAATCAGGCAATAACAACATGTTGATAAAAATGACATTCCAGGTTATTGTTTTATATTACATAACTTGAAACATTAAAGTGATTTCAGATAAATTAAAGATGAGCAGCATTCTCTTTGGGATGAACTGTATTAGTCACATGTATTTTATAATATTGTTTATTTAATCATCAAGCCCTGAAAATAAGTTAAAGATTTTAATTTTCTGGGAAATGTATGCCAAAACATGAAATCAGGAGCATTGCTATAAAAGGCTAAGGATGTGTAAAATGATGGTGCTATCACAGCTGAGTAGCTCATAAATAATATTTGTATGATTTTGTAGGCTGGATGCCAATAATTACGTCAGTTATTACTTACTGCTAAGGAAATATCTCATTTCAAGATATTAAAGTTAGACCTTGATGCAGAGAAATCCATAGATTTCATTATAAATATATAGGAGTTTAATATCAGTAATCAAATTGTATAGACATGGTACAGCTTTGGAAGAATACCCTCTTGTAGGTTAGGGGAGTGGGGATGGAGTGGGATCATTGGCATCAAGACCACGAAGCTGATTGATACTGTTCATTCTTGCATTAGAATTGTTTACTATGTCAATATACTAGTTTGAAGATTGTGATCCAAAATCAAAGCTTTAAATCATAGTTGGTGTAATCATAACTTTAAAACCACATACTATTTTGATACTATGACATATTTACCATGGGAAGTATATCACCTTGGATTTACATGAACATATTTACATACTACAGGTTCTAGAACCATATCTAGAAGATCCTTTCTAGAATAACAACTGGACCAAAGCCAATGTGGAATGACCTAGGCTTAAGGAAACATACCAACGTACCACTAACGCCACAAGACCACACCACAGTAATCCCATAAGACCACACCATGAGTCCTGAGGATTAGGGATAGACATTTCCATGTTAACCCTGGGGTAAGAAATGCGATGTGTTTTTGGATGAGGGATGGTGAGGAGGTTGGAGTAGTTTTGCTGGTGGGGTGAACTCTATGTAGAAAAAGACAGAAATGAGAGAGAATCCCCAGTTTTCCTCTTGGTGGCAACAGTGGCACTGTAGAACTACCCCTTCCCAAGCAGTCAGGACAGGCCTCCAAATTCAAGGGGAAAGGTCTGAGTTCTGGCTCTGCTACTGAGTGGCAAGATTAACTTTTTCGACATGTAGTTATCAGTTTTGCCTCCCTGAATTTGTGATGGGGACATCAATGAGGTCACCACTAGAAAGGGCTCTGCTCACTTGTGACAAGTGACGAGTCCATCAGGATCAGTAACGGAAGGAAGCAGCTTGCAATGGCCAGGTGAGGAGGTTGGAGTGGGAAAATCTGAGATAGTCATTCCAGGGTATATGAGAGGTGGTATCATTACAAATAGCTAGAAGTCAAGTGCCCTCTCCCCTACCTTTTTTTTTTTTTTTTTTTTTTTTTTTTTTACAAAAATGCCTGTAGGAATTGGGTCAGTAACTTGGCCTTTAAAGGAAATGTAAGAATAGCTATAAACTGGGGACTTCAGTGGATTACCCTATATCAGCCCGAAGTTCAGTAACTTCATGGCCTGGCAGAGAAAGCTTCATTTAAAAAAAAAAAAAAAAAAAAAAAAAAAGGCTGTACTTAGTTTGGGAAGTTCAATGGACTAAGATCTCATTTTGGGCAGCTCAGAGCAGGATATTTTAGCCTTCTGGGCCTGGGGTCTCCTCTCCCACCTCAAAAACAACCCCCTCAGTGCTAGATAAACCATGCCCTCCCACTGAAGCCTAAATTTGTGACGTTTATTTATATATCTTTTATTGATTTCAGAGAGGAAGGGAGAGGAGAGAGAGAGAAACATCAATGATGAGATACAATCATTGATTGGCTGCCTGCTGCATGCCCCATACTGGGGATCGAGCCCAAACTTGGGCTTGTGCCCCTGACTGGAATCGAACCTGGGACCCTTCAGTCTGCAGGCTGACGCTCTATCCACTGAGCCAAACCAGCTAGGACCTGTGACATTTATTTAAATAAGGCTCTCAGTTCCTGACAGGCAAAGTAGCAGAAGAGACGGTTACTATACTCTTATCAATGGCTGTTACTCAAAGGACACATAGCCTTTCCTAGCAGGCAGCTTCATCAGATAACTTTCCTGAGGGGCTTTGTAGAGCAAGAGCTGAGGGATGCAGTGGGCAGTGTCTTCCATGTTCCTGGAACAAAGGGAATGATGGATTCCATTAGCCAGTGTTTCTCTAGAATCCCTTGATGAAAGTGGAAGGGGCAATACCAAAACATAACACAGCAAATGTGATTATGTGTGAGGCCAAGAAAATATCACCCGAGTATATGAGGGTCCCGTTCAAACTGAGGGTGGAATGTGGAATAACAAGATCTGGATGCCCTGTATGACCTCCCGTCAATTTTTCATAAACATCACTTCTTTCAATTAGTCTTTTGGAAAGAGGCAGCACACATCTGAAATGGTGCTGGGTATAGAGAATTGTTTTTGCTTGTTCAAAGTTTATCCATTATTTAAGAGATCAAATTAGTGTGGAGTAAAGTTAATACTCAACATTATAATAATTAAGCAGAATAACCAAGGCCTCTGATCCAGATGAATTTCCATCTCTCTCTTGTATACAATAGATTTGAAGGCTCAATAGGCAAAGCTAGACATTTTTAATGTCCCAAAATAAACTAAGTACTCAACTATAGGCTGGAACAGCTCCATGCATTTTTAGGCTACAGGTTCTTTTTTTTACCCACTTCTAGAAACCTACCTCTGGCAGTTACTTTAAATTTTTGAAGGCCTGTTTGGTTTCAGGAACTATTCTTGTCCTGTGCTATCTAGCCATTGTTTGGCCAGAGATCTTTCTTTCCCTCTTGTAATCCTGAGGAAATTCCTAAAGCAAAGCTGGTGATTCCTTAAGTCCTGGCAAATGTTGCAGACAAGATTTAGCTCCATCCAAGGGGATCCTGTGTGCCAGTAGAGTCTGGGAATGAGGAATGGAAGGGGAGAAGATCTCTAGTGTCAGCTGGCTTACACTTAGACTAGAATGGGTAGTTAGCACACTTGGTCTCAGCTCCTTCGCTTTGATACATGTCATGTGGCCAGTTTCTCTTTTGGGAAAGTAGATTCTTCCTGCTACAGTCCATCTACCAAAGAGACTTAACAAGAGGCTGTTTCTGTTTACATGGACTCATCCTTCAGACATATAATTACAGAAGCTACTGTATAGAAACCCAAACTAAACTTGGTTACTAGGAGAGACTACTTAGAAGTTCATGTGAAGACAAGTATGTATTCAAAATCAAGACAGTACTTTTAAGACCCCCTTCAGATGACTCATTTGATCAATTAAAGTTGAAGACAAAATAATGAGGTACAGGATCCAGAGTTGATGCTCTTCAATGAACAAGATGCATTTGGACTCTGAGGGAGGTGTGGACTTTAGATTAAGATAGAGGACCACAGGGCAGCACTAGCAGTTAACACTCTTAAAAAAAAAAATTCCAATTAAAAAAAATATATTTTTATTGATTTCAGAGAGGAAGAAATAAAGAGAGATAGAAACATCAATCATGAGAGAAAATCACCGATCAGCTGCCTCCTGCACGCCCCGCACTGGGGATTGAGCCCCACAACACGGGTATGTGCCTTTGACTGGAATCGAACCTGGGACGCCTCAGTTCGAGGGTTGTCACTCTATACACTGAGCCAAACCAGCCAGGGCAACAGTTAACATTCTTAAGTCTTAGATTCTGACTGGCAGTGTAGATGGGTAATGCACACAATTAAATCCTAGGTGAACTGCTGGGTCAGACCAGCTGGGACAAAGTTCAGTGCTTTGACCAGGAGATGGCAGTGTCTAATTACACAGCAGCATTCACTGAGTCCTGAGGCACCTTGGCTGGATGAAGTTAAAACTGGAGAGCTTCTGAGAGGGCTTTCTGGGAAGAAAACCAGCAGTGACTGTCTCAAATAGTCTTAGGGAGGACCTCTGAGTTCTACAACTATGGATAAAGATAGTTCTTGAGAGGAGAATGGCCAGTCTAAGCTAAGTGACCCAATCAGAGGCTAATTAGCAGAAAGAGGACCTCAAGAAGAAGAGATCTTAAAAGGCTAAAGCAGAGCAAAGACAAGCCAGGATAGAAGCAAGAGTTGGATGGACAGGTATAGGTCCAGAAGAGAACCAACACCAGGGAGGCCAGAGGAAAGGACTGGTTCCGTTAGTAGGGAAATTGTGGGATTGCATTTCAAAGCACTAGTGCTTATGGCTTTGTTGACCTTCCCTCTCTCACTAAACACAGAGATTATGCTCCAAACATTTACTGAACTAGCATAGCTGGTAGCAGATGAACAAGACCCAAATGGTCTCTATGTCATGGATCTCTGTTTTCAGGTTAAAGGACTTCATCTCTTTTAGCTGCCTTGGGAGGGATGTTCCTGACAGTGGTTTAGCAATCCCACCTGTATATCTTGCCCAAAGCATGATGGTCCCTAGCGTATATGTACTGATTTGGGATCTACTTTGACGGAAATGATGCGTGTGTGTGTGTGTGTGTGTGTGTGTCTGTGTGGTGGGGTACTGGGGGCTTTTGTGAGATGAGATACAATGTACTACAAAAAGAAAATAACCCAAATCAGTATTACCATAGCAACTTTGGTTCCTAAACCCAGTGACCTTTGGTAATTTGTCAAAAGATAAGTTATCTTTTTAGATATTTTATTAGAATAGTGGTCTATACTTATAAAACAGTAGTTTTAAATACTTATTGAATATACTTTTACTTATTAAAAACATTTTATGGTCTTAGGTTTCAATAATTTTGGTCTATGGCCATCAAATATGATATTGAAACACTAAAATACTAGTTTATACTTAAAGGTCTTTATGTAATTCTATTTGATGATCAGTGACTTACTGGGGCACCTTCTATCATTGGCAACCTGGAGCATATGAGTAAATTACTTGCCAAAGATACCTCATTTCTGAGAGTTGGACCAGCTCTGGACCCCAGGGCTTCTGATTTAGCCCAGTGAACTTGTCCATATATCATTTACAGTCTAGTTTATGTAAGTAGGAATTGTATCGAGGTGCTCTGTCAGTGCCCATTGGTTTATACAGTAAGCTATAGAACTTTGAACACTAGTAAAACCTCTGGAGCACTCCTCTGTGAGGAGGTACCCGATGGTGATCAGGGAATCAAGGTGAACAAACCTACTCTGTTCCATCCCTACAGAACCTTGCTCAGGGTAATGGGACTGAAGAAAGTGGTGCTCCATCTCCCCCTACAAGTTTGGTGGTTCTGCAGCAGGAATCCCTCCAGATACCCAAATGTAGAACATGAATCATTTCTGATGTCTATCAAAAATATTGCAGGGCCCATCCTGGGCTCTGTTTTTTCCTAGTTTCATGATACAAACCCGATGTTGACTTCCTTAGATATTTGTGTTATAGAGCCAGATGGGTGACAGACACATAGAAAAACCTCTGGGAAAGGAGCCATCACTAGGCAGAGAGCCAGCCCATGAAACAAAATAATCAGCCCCCAAGGCCATAAAGAACTTTTCAGTAGAAATGGAACTAGTGACTTGAGGAGGTATCCTAGTGGTTACCTTGGAAAGCCCTATGGTGGGACCACATATGGATAAAACATGTTATCAAGTGTCTTTAGTGTTTTTACTTTCATAATACCCTGTTCTCAGGTATCCCCTAACTTGCCAACCTGTTGAACTCCATCTGATTTCTTAACTCATTGGAGCAGCTAACATCTTGTGTGCATCATGTTCTGTTGAAAGAGAATGGCTTTAATCAAAAGAATGACTTATTTTGAATAAACATTTTGGGTGAAAGTGTCCAAAGCATTTTCCAGATGCTCATGGTACATTCCTTCAGGCACCTATGCCTTTATTTACACCTATAGGAGATGTTTAGTCTCATTCATGCTGGCAGTGTGCTCACACTGGACCTTTTATGGTGTACTTGGCTTTTCCATGTGCAGCCTAGAAGTGTTGAAGAATTGTTCCTGAGGGTAAGTCTGAGAAGTATACAGATCCTTTCCAAGGTGAAAGAGTTCAATACTGCACCTCACATTGGCTCTTCCTATCTCCACTTTTTCACTCCTATTTCCTGGGTACAGAGAGTTTATTAGGAAGTTATCTCAAATCCTTATCTTGGGTCTGCTTTTAGAGAAACCCAAACTAAGACGCAGACTCTAGAATTAGGATACAGGTCATTTACAAAAAACCTATAATTTAAAAAAGTGAGCAAGGGAAAAACACATCATAAGCTATGAAACCACAGTAAGGCACCATTCAGTTATGAAAAAGAGACCAGAGGTGAAGATAATTCTTGACCTCAGGGAAATTCCATTTAAAGGGGCCACATACTAACCCGACAAGCTCAGGGAAGGTCTGAATGGTGGTCTTGCAACCTCAGAGACCTAAAGTAACCACAAAGGATGGTCTGAAATTAAACTTTAACTAAAAGCAGTTATGGTAGATAGTTAATATTCTAGACTAGTATCTTCACTGATAAGGTCAACCTTTACCTTAACTGAGCCTATCTGTCTTTTTGCATCTATAATAACATACCCTTGAAATATTTGGGTAACTTGTAACTTCCCTTTTTCTGGACCCCTTGTGTGCCTGAGTACCAGAACAGATACCACAAATCCCTTCATTGTTATCATGTTAATTATCCCTGCACCCACCTTAGTATGTGTCTATCATTTTACTTTTTATCCAATCCCAGGGGTTTCCACAATTTGCTTTCTCCAGCTTCTCTAGTCTATCACCAATGGATTTCATGTAACCCACCTATGTCCTTTCCTTTGATTGCAAAGTATAAATATAGATGTAACCCGCCATTCTCTGGAGCATTATCCCAATCAGTTGAGGTTCTGCTTCCCGGCATTAATCGACCATTTGGCTCAAATAAACTCACAAAAGTCCTTTACAGGTTTGAATGTTTTTATGTTAACATATTTTAACTTTCCTCCATTAGTGAAGAAATAGGAAAATTGGCTTCTAATATGCTGGTATACTTTCTGTTGTTTGAGCCTGCCATGATTCCTGGGCTGGTGGTCTTTTTCCTCCCTAAACTTTCTTTTCAGTCTTGTAGGAGCCAATAAATCTTGGTGGGTATTCTGTCTTTGCTCCCCTCAACAACTGCTATTAAAAAAAAAAATTATTTAAAAGGGTGGCTTTTGCCTCAATTGTAGGGGAGAGTTTTGCTTATCTGGTGATTCTGATTGAGAGGCGGAAGGAGATTGCCTTAAAAAACTAGCACTCTGTGCAGAGGGTTGAAATCTGAGATGGCAACATACAAGGCTCGTGAGTTAACTTCCTCCCACAGACACAATGAACATGCAGCAATTCCTTCTGAGAAACTCACTGGGTGACTCTTACACATCGAATGGATGAGAAAAAAAATACATCAAAATGGGCAGGATAGGATGTGACACACTCTTGGCATAAACTCCAGCCCTGGCTCAGTGCCATTCAATTGAAAGGGAACTCCCTGACTCCCAGCTTCCCCTTAGGAGTGAAGGGTTTGAACCCAACATTTAGCACCCTAACTTTTAAAACTTCCGCCTGAGGGATGGGCTCCCAACATACTCAGTTCTGAATGCCAATAGAGCTTGCATCCATGAAACCCACCAGACTATATCAAAGAGACAGTTCCTAACAGGCTTCTGAAAACTCTGAATGGCTATTCCCTACAGGGAATAGTCAGCAATGCAAGAGTCTTTCACTGAAAAAGGCTTATTTGCATATTTTAAAAGCTGAAACCTGAGGGTCAGGTTTCTAATTTAACACATATCTAGAGGCAACTGCTATCCATCCCTGACACCAGAAAACATCCAGAGCCATATTCACATTCTCTGTGTTGGAGAATGTATTTTCCTGAAAGGAGCTTGTACACACATCTGGAGCCACAGCTTTTGTGGCTGTTGGCAAGAATATGCACCCATTGGCTCCAGTGGCCAAGTTGGTCTGTTATCCATTCCCACAGGACTGTAAAAATAAAAGAATCACCAATTGTTAACCAGCGATCCTCACAGTGCTCAATGAAGGAGTGGACAGAAACACCCAACTCCCAGTCTTTCTCTGAAAAAGGTCTATTTGATATTTCAAATGCTGTTGCCCAAGGGGGCTGGCATGCAGGTTTTGACTGAGCTTCTTCCTTTTAGGACCCTGATAGGTTTTAGAACACCTTAAATTAGTGGGAGCCAACAAGATAAAGAAGGCAGCTTGGAAAATCACAAAATTTTGGGACAACCAAGAATGAGGACCAATTACTCCATGAGGCTACTTTTTCAAGACTAGAAGTGGTTGTTTTAATGTGCATAAACAAACAGAGACTCAAGGTAAATGAAGAAACAAAGAAATATATTCCAAACAAAAGAAAAGACTCCAGAAACAGACCTTAATAAAAGAGATTTATCTGATAAAGTGATAAGATATTTGCCAAATAAAGAGTTCAAAGATATTAAGATATTAAGTTATAAAGATGTTCACTAACATCAGGTGTACAAAGAGAAAACAAAGTGTGAATTTCACTAAAGAGACTTTCTGTTTGATAAGAGTATCAAACAAACCACAAGGCTGAAGAATATAATAATGGAACTGGGGGGAAATTATAATGAATTCAAGAGCAGACTAAATGAAGCAGAAGGAAGGATCAGAAAACTCAAAGACAGGGTAGAGAAATCTATCCAATCAGAATAGCAAAAAGAAAAAAGAATGCAAAAGAGTAAAAAGATAGCTTTAGAGACTTATAAGACAACATCCAACAGACCAACATTCACAATATAAGGGTTTCCACAAGGAGAAGAGAGTGAGAAGAAGCAGAAAACTTATTTGAAGAAATCATGGCCCAAAAAATTTCATAACAAAGGAAAGGAAACATGTTCAAATATGGGAATCTCAGAGAGTTCCAAATAAGATAAACTGAAAAAGACCCACACCAAGAAACAAAAGTTAAGACAAGGAGTAAATATTAAAAGCAGCAAGATAAAAACAACTTGTTACATACAAGGGAACCTTTTAAGATTATGAGCAGACTTTTCAGCAGAAATTTTGCAATTAGGAGGGAGTGGTATGATATATTCAAAATGCTGAAAGAAACAAACTGACAATCAAAAATCACTTTCCCAGATAAGCAAAAGCTGAAAAAGTTCATCACTAAATTAGCCTTAAAAGATATATTAAAGGGACTTATTTGAATTAAACTGAAAGGGCACAAATTAGTAATAAAACACATATGAAAGTATAAACCTCACTGGTAAAGATAAATCTATAGTTAAATTCAGAATACTCTAATGTACTGGTACAGGGTAAATTACTTATAAATCTAGTATGAAGATCTACAATAATAAAAGAGAAAGATGCAAGTTTACCATACCTTTGTGACACCCAATCAGGAGTGAGTATGAAAATTAACCTACAAAGATGGCAGGTTAATATGCATATGCAGGTGCCCAGCGGCTGGGATGGGGTGGGACACTTGCAGCAGCTCCAGGCCTCTGGGCAGCATGGGAAGGCAGAAAGGTGGCTCTGAGCCAGATTGAAGGTGGTGCTGGCAGCCAGGGGAAGGAAGACTGATTCTTGCATGAATCTTCATGCATCAGGCCTCTAGTTAAAATATAAAAACTAAAAATAATAACTACAATAATTTGTTATAAAAACAAGGAAATATGTAAATTGTGTCATTGAAAACATAAAACATGGAGTGGGGAGAAGAGAAATACAGGGATTTACTATGCATTTGAAATTAAATGCATAAGCTTAAAATAGACTTTTATAAATATAAGATGTTTTATATAAGCCTAATGGTAATCACAAGCAAAAACATACAGTAGACACACAAAAGATAAAGAAAAAGGAATCTAGAATACCACTACAGAATAATCATCAAATTACAAAGGAAGAGACAAGAGAAGTAGAAAAGAATAAAGGCCTTAACAAAATGGCAACAGTAAGTCCAAGCCTATTAATAATTACTTTAAATAAAAATGGAATAAATTCTCCAATCAAAAGTTAGTGTGGCTGAATGGATGGAAAAACAAAACCCAACTATGATGCCCTTAAGAGACTCACTTTAGATGTAAGGACTAAAAGGGAAGGGATGGAAAGGGAACAATACTTATATCAAATGAAATAGACTTCCTGACAAAGATTGTAATAAAAGAACATTTAGTCCTAGTTGGTTTGGCTCAGTGGGTAGAACATAGGCTTGCGGACTGAAGGGTCCTGGGTTCAGTTCAGTCAAGGGCATGTATGGATCTTGGTTGCAGGTTCCTGGCCCTGGTCTGGGGGCATGTGGGAGGCAACTAAGTAATATGTCTTCCTCACATCAGTGTTTCTATCTCTCCCTCTCCTTTTCACTCTAAAAATCAATGGGAAAAAATATCCTTGTGTGAGGATTAAAAAATAATAAAATAAAAGAACATTCAAAAAATTTTTAGAGAGGAGAGAAATGTTGATTTTTTTGGTTCTACTTATTTATGTATTCATTGATTCTTTTTTTTTTTTTTTTTTTTAAAGAACTGAATCCAAAATTTCCAGAAAATTTATTTATAATACCTCAAATCTGGAAATAACAAAAAATCATAGACAGATCAATAGATAAATTGGTTATTTACAGAACACAATACTATTCAACTATAAAAAAAATAACTTTTCACATAAGCATTAGTGTTGAACCTCAAATTAGCTGTGTAGCATGAAAGAGTCCCATATTTGTTAAAGAATACACATATTACAGTGTTTAGTTAATAATTTTCATAATGTTATAATCTTGTAAAGGAAGGAAAATGAATGAATGTACATAGGGATGGGAAAGGCAGGAGACAGATTATAAGGAAAGGTAAAAGCAGGTTTAGAGTTGCTGGTACTGAAAATAATACAATGATTAATAAATAACAACACAAATATAAACTCTCCACGACCACAGTGCCTCATTTTGTTGGGTGTGATCATGTTCAGTGAAAGCCACTGGTTTGATTCCAGGTCAGGGCACATGCCTTGCTGAATCCCTAGGAATGGTCGTGCAGGAAGCAGATGATTGCTGTTTCTCTCCCTCTCCCAACTTTTCAAAATTTAATAGAAACACATTTTAAAATATATAAAATAGTTACATGAAATGGAGAATTATCTGTGTGTTTGGCATACTCACAACAATATGCCTACTTTTTTTCCAACATGGATGTGGGCAACAGAGAAGCCCATTTCACTTGTAGCAGTTTCTCAGCTTTATCCATATGTTCAACCTCACCAAATAGCGCACATTTGAAAAGTGCATTTCCTTGCTCATCATTTATACATATACTTAAGTAAAGCCTTGGAATGTGGCTCCATATAAAACCTAGATATCCCTCTGTTGTTAGAAAATTAAGATGGCAATTCTATATAGACACTACCATCCCTCCCCTCATTTCTTGGGAGGACCAGCCTAGCCTCAGTGGCAGCAAATATTGGCAAGAAGTGAAGACTATTACCATCATTAACTTTATGCACCAGGAGGTCACGGTTTGATTCCCAGTCAGGGCACATGCCCGGTTGTGGGTTTGAGGCCCACTGTGCGGCATGCAGGAAGCAGCTGATAAATGATTCTCTCTCATCATTGATCTCTCTCTGTCCCTTACTCTCTGAAATCATAAAAGTACATATATATTAAAAAAAAAAAAAAACCCACAAAAACTGTTGCCATCAAATTCCAGAGGAATGCTGAGTACTTAACAAAAGACATCCTAGGACAGATTACAGATTCATCCTTCCTCTAGATTTGACTTCCTGCCTGTTGAGCAACTCCCTTATGTGAACACCCTAGAGGAGCCAGGGAATACACAATATCCTCAGACTTTTCTACCTGCCAATGGCTTTAGCTACATGAAACAGTTTTGGAGAGCTGGAGAATGTCTGTACATAAAGGTCACACAAGCCACAGACTCTGGAACATTTGTGGCCTTATGTTCAGAAGAGGCACTTATCATCTAATTCACTGCAGTCTTTCCCACTCACTATTGAAACAGTGTTTCTGTTCCAATTGTGGTTCCACCTCAGAGACTTACAACAAATGACACCAGCCTATGAAATTTCATACTTCCTGGCACATGGCTCCTTTGCAGTATGCGGAGAGCAGGATCCCTAAACATTGAGGAGGCTTATGCAATACATACTGTAGAACATGATTCATATTCGTCTCAGAGACAGAGCAAGGGTTTCCTCTTCAGAGTGGCCTTTGCCTTCACCAATAACAAAGGCTGCAAATTTAAATGAACAAAACCAGGTGGTTTTTCTATCAAGGCCTCGGGCCGCAGTAAATTATAAGCCAATACTGGACAAAAAGTGATTTCCTGCCATTAGGCTGTCCCTTCCAAAACATTTAAAATCTGGGATAAACACAGTATCTATTTATCCCTATATGCTGAAAAATCACATTTGTGTTTGCAAATCATCTGGGGTAGTGAATCAAACCAAAGCTAAAGGTACAGATGTAAAAACACCTTACAAAAAAATCATAAGCCAGAGCACAGGAGAGCAAGGATTTGCAGGCTGGTGAATAAGAATCCCCCAAATCTATCAAAGCATAATTGTGAGTACCACTATGTCTCTGAAACAGGTAGCACTTCTTAGCTGAGAAGAGGTGTTCTGGATAAATCCAGGGTCAGGTCCATTTTCTAGTCATAGAGAAATGAGTGAAGATGGCTGCCAACAGCTTGGAGGAACCATAATTATTTCAAGCAGAAGTGAGAACACAGAATACATTCCATAGGGATGGTGACTGATGCACACTCCTCAGGCAGGCCAGGTGTTAGAGGTGCAATCTCTTCAGCGATAAACAGTCACAGTGACATCATTTGGGTCATAGTTCTAAGCTAAGGTGACCAGATCGTCCCGCTTTTGGCGGAACAGTCCCGATTTTCAACGATTTTTCCTGCATCCCGCAGTGTTTTAAAAAAGTCCCAATTTTTGGAATCTTTCCAATCTTTCCAAAAATCTAAGCATGTTAACAAGTACAATGCAGCTCTTTCAAGCCTCACTTGTACTTCATATATTTATGAGGAATCCAGCAGAATGTATGTTCTCATAAAAGGGGTTTACATTCATGTAAAGGGTCTCATAGAGGCCCTTAAGTGTTCTTATATTAAGTGAGAAAAATAAACCATTCCCTGCACATCTATGGCTTTTCTCCAGTATGAACTCGGTGGTGTCTAGTTAAATCAGACCTTTAACTGAAGGAATTTCCACATTCACTACACTCATATGGTTTTTCTCCAGTGTGAACTCTGTGGTGTCTAGTGAAGTCAGACCTTTCACTGAAGGACTTCCCACTTCCACTGCACTCATACTGATTTTCTCTAATGTGTACTCACTCTGTTGTGTTTAATGAGAGCAAGCTGTGCTTTTACTGAAGACCTTCCCACAGTCAGTACACCCATAGGGCTTTTCTGTGGTGTGAACTCTCCCATGTTGAAGGTGGTTGAAGATTTGTATACACACTTTCCCACATTTATTATTCTCATACATTATATCTCCAGAGCAGAGACCTTTCTGATAAGCAACTTCCTGTTTTCTGGCTGATAGCTGTTTCACATTCAACCCACTGGTGATTTCTTTTTCCACTGAGAAATTCCTGTGAAAGCTCATTGTTAATGTGTGACTCCTCAGTGTTAAGAGTGGCCTGGTGTGGGAGATGCCCTGAGATGGCTGGGGAGTCTACCCCAACCTCAGTACTAGCTTCAGGCACCTCAGATAAATAGAAGCAGCAACTCATTACAAGTGAGGCACTCTCCATATCTTTCCTGAGCTTCTCTCCATTGGCATCCTGCTGCTGCTGGTGAGGGTTTGCATTGAAACACCAGTCTCCCACACATGCATCTCTTAAGAACACATTCTTCTCAAAGTAAACCACTTGTACCTCACTCAGGTGCAAAATAGCTTTTAACACTGAGAAGCATGGCTTCCACAGATGGGTCCTTTGGGTGGCTTGAGCTGTTTTGGAAGCCCTAACATGAGAATCTCCTACAGATACACTGTGCTCAGAGTAGGCCTCCACATCATACATTTTATGCCAACGACCTGGCACAGAAATTCACCAAGGTCCTTATCAGGAAAGTGGCAGAAGTGGTAGCCATGGATGTGGATATAGCATACATATCGCTATGAATGATACAAGTGCAAACACTTCCAGCATCACAATCACAGTACAGATGTCTTTGAGCATTATCAAGGAGCCCCCACTCTGCCTGAGAGAAGGCAATGGCCACGTCCTCAAAGATCATATCCATGAGTGGACTGAAGCCTGTAAGTCCTTGAAGAAACTCCATTGATTGATTCTTGTATGTTCACTGACCAGGGATCAAACCTATAACCTTAGCATATTGGGATGATGCTTTAACTGATTGTGCTGCCTGGCCAAAACCAAGAGAAATTATTTCATTTCATTTTTTTTTTTTCAAGCTTGGTGGTTTCCTCTTTATTGATGTGCCTCTTACCTTCCCCCCACAATTTCATCTCCTTCCACTACCCCACAAAAAGATAGTGAAAAGGAACCAGTGTTGGGGTTCTGAGTTCCTTGGGCAGTTAGAAAAGGAACAGAAACCAAAACAATCACTGGATGTGACAGAGATTGACAATCAATAAGTCTAAAGCAGAGTGGGAAAGGTGGTAGAAAGGAGAAGGCAGGAGAAAGAAGAGGTACCAGAGGCCATCTCCCCAATTAACGCCCCCCCCCCCCCCCCTTTCTGGAGGTTCTGGAGAAGAGCCTCAAACATTAGGAAGTACAGGTCCTGAAGGAGGAAGAAGTCAAGGAAGGGGGGGCATCTCTCTCTATGTAGAATGGGACTCCCCCATCCCCCCACCGCAGGCACAGCAGCTTCACAGGCCATAGACTCTTTCATCACGGTAGGCGATGTATAGAAGGAAGACTTCTTCATGGTGTTCCTGGCTTAGCTGACCCACTGTGGCACTGGTGGGTGGAATGACATTGTTGACAAAGAAAAACAAGGCATCCTCAGCTCGGAGGTGAATTCGCTTCTGGATCAAGAAATAGAACTGTCCAACTGTGAGGTCAGAAGGCACCAGGTATTTCTTTTTGTCCAAGTCTCCTATCCGGGCTTTGGGAACCTTTTCTACTATCACCAGGACCCGGTCTGGGTATTTCTTTCTGATCTTATCATCCTCAGAGCGGCGCTTCTCGAACGGATGCTCCTCTTTATACATGAGCTTTATCCTCCTGGGAACCTGGCTGGACCGGACTGGGCTGAAGGAACCCAAGGAGGGGTGGGGCATGTCTGGGATGGGGGACAGCAGCAGCAATGGTGGCGACACACAGGCAGATTCAGCCAAAAGAAACTATTTTAATTAAAGTCCTAAATCCCCCATTTCCTGAGGTCCATCTTAAACAAGCCTTGAGAAGGGTAATTATCATGTTGAGCTATTTATAGGCCTAGTTAACAGGGGTCTGAACTTTTTTTCCCCTTAAGAGGGGTCTGAACTTTTTCCCCCCACATGGAAGTCTCATAGTTTCTCTTCTATAGGGCCTCTTTCAGTTATTTTTAACTGGAGTAGTACTAACTGCCCATCCTATCTAATAAAAGAGTAACATGCAAATTAACCATCACTCCTCTACACCCACAAGCCAACCAGGAGTGAATATGAAAATAAACCCAACCAAAATGGCTACAGCCACAGAGAGCAGGAGGGAGACTTGGGTTTTTTAGACAATGGAGGAAGCCAGCTTTCCACCTGCCCTAGGTCTCCACTCAAGGCTACAAAGTTTCAATTATAGAAGATACATAAATCCCCCCCAAAATGTCTGCTGCCTATGGAGCAAGCAGAAGGCTTGGCTCTGCTCCAGGCTACATAGTTTCAATTGTAGAAGATAAACCAACCCCAGATACTAGGGCCTCCACTTGGGTCTCCAGGGAGCGTGGCCGGCCTGCAAATCACCATAGGCCCCTTACCCAGGCTGCTTTACGCCCCAAGGGAACCCCCACACTGATCCAGGACATCCTTCAGGGCAAACCATCCAGCCCCTACCCATGCACAGGCCTCTATCCTATCTAA
Source organism: Pipistrellus hanaki (assembly GCF_964339955.1). Lineage (NCBI taxonomy): Eukaryota > Metazoa > Chordata > Mammalia > Chiroptera > Vespertilionidae > Pipistrellus > Pipistrellus hanaki. The sequence continues at coordinate 165,401,297 of NC_140503.1, read as the reverse complement.
TAAGAGTAATATGCATACCTGGTCATCACTGCAACACACAAGATGGCTGCCCCCATGTGGACATAAGATTGCCACCACAAGATGGCCAACTTGGGAGGGCAGTTGGGAGGGACCAGGCCTGCAAGGGAGGGCAGTTGGGGGTGATCAAGTCTATAGGGGAGGGCAGTTAGGGATGACCAGGCCAGTAGAGGAGGGAAGTTGGGAGCAAACAGGCTGTCAGGGGAGTAGTTAGTCATCAGTCAGGCTGACAGGGGAGTGGTTAGAGGGTGATCAGGCTGGCAGGCAGAAGTGGTTAGGGGCAATCAGGAAGGCAGGCAGGAGACCAGTTGGGAGCCAGCAGTCCTGGATTATGAGAAGGATGTCCGACTGCCCGTTTAGGCCCCATCCTGGTGGGGTTGGGCCTAAACGGGCAGTCGGACATGCCTCTAGGGGTCCCAGATTGGAGAGGGTGCAGGCTGGGCTGAGGGGCCCCTCCTCCCCCCGTGCACGAATTTCATGCAATGGGCCTCTAGTTAACAAACAACAACAAGACACCCAGGCTTTTTCTGAAGGCAACGCTAAACTTTCAGCACATTATTCTTGCTGTAAGTTGTCCATACTCCCATTAGAAGGGAAAGAGAACCCTGTGTGATTGAATCTACAAGGAACCTAAAAGAACAGAAGAAGGGCTTGCACTCTAGCTGTCTCATCTAAGAACTGGGTGATGTTGAGGAAACCACTGTTCAGAGCCTTAATTTCCTCATCTGAAAAAATGAAAAGACCTCCCAGGACTTTTTGTGACAATCAGAGAAGAATATAAACATACTGTACAAATCATAGGACAGAGAGACGGTCTGGTCTATAGATATACTTACTGGGTTTGTCCCACACCAGATTTTTTAAATCAGTGATTTAAACAAAAATCTGGCTTTTTGCCTTCTTTTGAAAAATTCACATGACAACATTCCAATGGCAGGGAATAGTAGCTGGCCCTTATACAGAGTATGTTTTCTCCAGTTCACTCCTGTCCCTCAAACGAGACAAGGGCACCACTGAACAAAAAAAATTACAGGCCAATATCCCTGATGAACACAGATGCAAAAATCATCAAGAAATGTTAGGAAACTGAATTCAATTAAACATTAAAAGGATTAAAAGAATGAATCCCACTATTCAATGGGATTTATTCTAGCGATGCAAGGATGGTTCAGCACCCACAAATTAATCAATGTGATTAATCACTTGCCAAAATTTAACATTCACTCTTAACAAAAACTCTCAACTTGATATAGAGGAAATGTATCTCAACATAATCAAGATCTTATATAATAAAAGCCTAATATGCTAAGTGTCTGGTCATCTGGTCATCTGTTCAACCAATCAAAGTGTAATAAGCTAATGATATGCTAAGGTCTCCCAACCACTTGCTATGATGTGCACTGACCTCCAGTGGGCAGACAGTTGACCAGTTGACAAGTCGCTAAGACATGCACTGACCACCAGAGGGCAGACAGTTGACCAATAGCTATGACATATACTAACCACCAGGGGGAAAACACTCCGACCAGTAGGAGAGCTTGCTGCTGGGGTCTGGGTGATCAGGACTGAGCAAGATGGACCGACATGCCCTGGAACCATCCCTGGCTGGTCAACCTCCTGTGTCCCTCCCCAGCCCTGATTGTGCACCAGTGGGGTTCTTTGGCCTGGCCTGTGCCCTCTCGCAATCTGGGACCCCTGGGGGGATGTCAGAGTCATTTTTGGCCTGATCCCTCAGGCCAGGTGGAGGGACCTCACTGGTGCACAAATTTCTGCACTGAGCCTCTAGTTATATATAACAAACCCATAGCTAACATCATACTAATCCACACATATAAAAGAGTAAGATGCAAATTGACTGTACCTTCATGATGCCTGCCAGCCAATCAGGAGTGAGTATGCAAATTAACTCAACAAAGATGGTGGGTTAATTTGCATACATAGGCACCAAGCAGTGGGGGGCGGGGTGGGATGCTTGTGTCATCACCGTGGCAATGACACAGGCATTCTGTACCACCCTAGCTGCTCTGGGCCTCTGGGCAGCATGGGAAGGTGGAAAGGCGGCTCCAGGCTGGAGTGAAAAGATAGCTACGGCTAGAGGGAAGGCAGTGCTGGCAGCCAGGGGAAGGAAGGCCCATTCTTGCACAAATCTTTGTGCATCGGACCTCTAGTAAAGATTATATATAACAAGCCAATAGCTAACATACTAAAGATGCAATAACGAAAAGTCCTGCAGTTAAGACATGGGGGGCCAGATTATGGTATCACTTTACAATGGGCCACACAAACTGAATTCCAACAGGAAGGAGCACCACCCCACTGGTCTTCTATGTCTCCACTTTGGGCAGGTACTCTCTGTATCAGCTCAGGTCCTCCAAGAGTCACAACCAGGATGGATTAGACATGAAAGATAACAGGGAGATGCCCATGAAGTGTAAAGGGTAGGCTGCGAGAGACTTCAGACCCTCTTGAAGGTCTGCCACCTGTGAAAGGAGAGAGGAAAGGAAGGGTTGGTTGGGAAGAGCCCTGACCTGAAGTGAGAAATCTGTGACCAGGCTAATTGGAATCCTCAAGCCAAAGCTGCCTGTGAGATGAAACCAGCATCCAGGAGGACTGACTGGCTTTAGAACTCCTGATGTGCTCATTATCTGGGTAAGCTCCAACCCCACTGGCCTCATAGTGGATCCAAAAACAGCTGTGGAAGTTGCCAGTCAGCTCTGTTCTCTGCAGCTGGTTTCTTTTCATTTTAAATATTTTTTATTGCTTTTTTACAGAAAGGAAGGGAAAGGGATAGATAATTAGAAACATCAATGAGAGAGAAACATTGATCAGCTGCTTCCTGCACACCTCCTACTCAGGATGTGCCCACAACTAAGGTACATGCCCTTGACTGGAATTGAACCTGGGACCTTTCAGCCCACGGGCTGATGCTCTATCCACTGAGCCAAACTGGTTAGGGCTGCAGCTGGTTTCTTGATGGAACATCTGAGTGGGACACCTCCATGGCCATCATATTCTTTGCTGGGATACAACCCAGATAATGTGCAACAGAGCTGGAGTTTGCACTCTAGGTGACTGAAGGGGTTTGTTAGGACCTAACAAATTAACTTTTTTTTTTTCTTTCTTTCTGCATGCATTTTTTTTTTAAATTTAATCTTTATTCAGATTATTACAGATATTCCTCTTTTACCCCCTCATAGCTCCCCTCTCCTCCACCCTTTTCCCACCCCACTCCAGGCCCTCACCACCCTACCCCAGGCCCTCACCACCCTACTGTCCACTTCCATAGGTACTGAATACAAGCATATAAAATCTTTGTCCAATCTCTTCCCACACCCCCAGATCCCCTTCCTTCTGAGGATTGTTAGTCCATTCCACTTACATGCCCCTAATTCTATTATATTCACCAGTTTATTCTGTTTATCAGATTTTTTATTCATTTGACTTTTAGATTTACTTGTTGATAGATATGTATTTGTTGTCACTTTGTTGTTCATAATTTATCTTTACCTTTTTCTTCTTCTTCTTCTTAAAAAATACTCTTCAAGATTTCATATAATACTGGTTTGGTGGTGATGAACTCCTTTAGCTTTTTCTTGTCTGTGAAGCTCTTTATCTGACCTTCAATTCTAAATGATAGCTTTGCTGGGTAGAGTAATCTTGGTTGTAGGTTCTTGCTATTCATCACTTTGAATTTTTCTTGCCACTCCCTTCTGGCATGCAGTTTCTGTTGAGAAATCAGCTGACAATTGTATGGGTTCTCCCTTATAGGTAACTAACTGTTTTTCTCTTGTTGCTTTTAAGATTCTCTTTGTCTTTTGCCCTTGGCATTTTAATTATGATGTGTCTTGGTGTGGTCCTCTTTGGATTCCTCTTGTTTGGGGTTCTCTGTGCTTTCTGGACTTGTGAGTCTATTTCTTTCACCAGGTTGGAGAAGTTTTCTGTCATTATTTCTTCAAATAGTTTTTCAATATCTTGCTTTCTCTCATCTTCTGGCACTCCAATAGTATGAATGTTGGTATAATTGAAGTTGTCCCAGAGGCTCTTTAATTATCTTCATATTTTTGGATTCTTTTTTTTTTTTTTTCTCTTCCGGTTGGGTGTTTTTTGCTTCTTTGTATTTCAAATCTTTGACTTGATTCTTGGGATTCTCTAGTCCACTCTTGAATCTCTGTATATTATTCTTTATTCCAGTCAGTGTATGCTTAATTTCTGATGGTCCTTTTCCTTTTCCTTTTTTCATTCTCACTAAGATCCATGAAGGTCTCACTAAGTTCCTTGGAGGTTTCAAGAAGATTCTTGAGTAGCCTTAATAAGTGTGGTTTTGAACTCTGTATCCAATAGTTCGCTTTCTCCCATTTTTTTTATTTGTGACATGTTTCTTTGTCTCCATATTTTGGCTGCTTCTCTGTGTGTGTTTCCATGTATTGGATAGCTGCTGAGTCTCTTTGAATTGAGTGGCCTTGTGTAGTAGGTGTTCTATAGGACCCAGTGGCTCAGCCTCCCCAATCACCTGAGGTGGACACTCTTGGTGCACCCTGTTGTGGGCTGTGTGCATAGTCTTATTATAGTTGAGCCTTGATTGCTGTTGGTACCACTGGGAGGAATTGACCTCCAGGCCAATTGGCTGTGAGGACCAGCTGTGTCTATAGTGGAAGAGCTGCTGTGCAGGAGATACCCTTACATGGAAGGACTTGCTTCAGTGGGGCTTTGGTGATCACTGAGTCTGCCTCTTGAGTGTGTCACTTATGGATGTGAAGAGTTGTAATCTGGTACGGTCTTGCACTGACCACTGAGTAGACTGGCTCTTGGATCTCCTAGGAGGTGCAAAGTCAGCTACTGCCTGGGGTCACCCAGCAGGAGCTACAGAAAGATCTGCATATTCCTCCTCTTTGTATTAGATTCGAAAGTGCCCAGAGGAGGCCCATCTGTGAAGCAAGGCAGGTTGGTGCTGGTGAGGCCTTGAGCCTTCTTTTGATAGCTTTGGGGCTCCCTGACTCAGCTGCAAGTTTGTTTGACAGGTTTTAAGCTGAGAAAAAAAACAAGCCATTCATATGCAAAAGCTTGGATGGGGTTGTAAATTGGGTACGGTGGGGTCTCAGAGAATCTCCAGAGGGGAGCAAACAGCATCGGTTGCCAGTCAGCCCTGCACTGGAGAGGTCTCAGCACAGGAACAATGACAGTTGTGAGCACCTCCGTCTGAAAGCTGCCCCATGTTCCTGCCCTGATGCCAGACAGTTCAGTTTCTCCCTGTATGTGTCTGGGTCCCCCCAGTCTCGCCTGGCACTGGAGCTCAGAGCAAGCGGGAGGTGGTATGCTTGAAGTTGTCCCAGAGGCTCCTTACACTATCTTCATATTTTAAAAGATTAAAAGAGTGGCACACCTGGGTGTCAGCCCATTTCTGCCTCCGCACCTCCTACCAGTCTCAATGTATTTTCTTCTTTAGGTGTAGTTGTAGTACTTCAACTCAGCCAGCTTTCCTGCTGTTCTGGATGATAGTTGTTATGTATTTTAGTTGTAATTTTGATGCGGTTGTGGGAGGCAGCAAATACAGGTGTTTACTTATGCCGCCATCTTGGTTCTCTCGTCTTGCTTGCATTCTTAAATAAAATAGACACGGACAAAAGTCAGCAGGTGGTGGCCAAAATACTGACTTTTCTATTGATAAACCAGATATTGAAGAATGTGATTTATACCTACAGACCAGTGGGATTCTCAAAACTAAGCCCAGAAGTGGACATTTGGACAGCAAAACAACAGTAACCACTACAGGACTCATAGCCCTGAGCTATCTCTTGAAACTGATGGCAGGCAGGAATTGAGGAGAGCACATTTTCTGTGAGCCAGCTTTCACTCTCCCCTATAAAAAAGGGAACAGGCTGGGCTATACATACCCCAGTTGCCCTTTCAGGGAGGAGGAAATGAGTGGTGAGAGAGAAGCCAAATAGACTCACAAGAAGCCAAGTGGTGAGAGAGAAGCCAATTGGCAACTGTGCTGCCTCTGCATGGAAAGAAAAAGTGAGATCAAGGAAGGACCATTCTCCTCTTTCTTTCTGGTTCTAGTTAGAATCTCCTTCAAATAGTCAAACTTGAGTGCAGGAGGTTTATTTGTGGACCCAGGAGCTAAAGTGGAGTGGGGAGATAGGAAAGAATGTGTTGTATATTGTTCTTTTCTAGAAGCAGGTTCTAAACAGAGTTTGAGGTACAAAATGTTTCTTATGGATTGACATCAGTAAAAGGAGGGAAGAGGATGCAGGATGGGCAGCCACATCATGATGTAGGCCTGACAAAGCCTGACCAGCCTGGTAGGGCGTTCTAGAGCTAATATTGCCCATCAGCAGCATCCTGCATGGGAACAAAATGGCCCCACCTTTGTCTCACGTAGTCACCACATGTGAGACACCCAGGAAAGGCAGGACCTCAGGTGAGACAATTCTTGTACCAGGCTATCTCCTGAAGAAAGTGACTCTCTGGATCAGAATGGTACAACTCCATAGGAAGAAAGCCAATGCAGCTGAGCAGGATGTCACTATGAGCAAATAAGGCTCAGTTCCTCTGGGGACTCTGAGCATTTACTGACAATAAGCCTCAGGATTGTCTTACCACAAGATGCAGCATTTCTCCACTGATTTGCATCCATCATTGCTTGAGAGATAACCGTAGGGGCATTTAGCACCAGAGAAAACTCTCAGACAGATAAGCTCAGGTAGGTGCTTGAGTTGGAAGGCTGTCCATTGTAGCTGCAGACGAGCTTGAAAGTGTTCAGGGGCACTTAGAGTGGGATCAAAGGCATCGTCAAGCCCCTAAATATGCCTCACAATGTCAGTTGTTTATGGTTAACTAGCAATTCTAAGTTCCTGCTGCATTTTTGGGTTGTTACCAATGGGTATATTAGTCTGTGATTGCTCTAGAACTAGCAAATGAATATGCCAATATTAATTTTCATAACAGAATAAATAGTGTGCATGCTGGCTGATAGGGTTGTGAGAAATGTGAGCTATTCATCCTTGAGGACAGGAGTGTGTGCAATCGAGGGTACATTTATAACAACCTTTGACTTTCAACAAGGGTATAGAGTCTACTTTGTAAGAACAAATGTTTGGTTTGGGGAGGTGTTAGAATATCTTCCTAGTCACCCAGTAGTTAAAAACCAACCATTCTGGCCATAGTCAGCTTGGCTCAGTGGATAGAGTATTGGCCTGCAGAATGAAGGGTCCCAGGTTTGATTTCGGACAAGGGCACATGCGTGGGTCATGGGCTCAATGCCCAGTGGGAGATGTGCAGGAGGCAGCTGATCAATGAATCTCTCATCACTCTCCCTTTCTCTCTGAAATCAATAATATATTAAAAAACAAAAACAAAACAAAACAAAAAAACACCCCACAACCAACCATTCTGTACCACATGCGGTGGAGAAAGCTTGAAAGGGACGGGACTCGAAGTGCTCTTGTTCACTGGGGGTTGTCTTGCTGGAGCTCGTCCCTCCCCCAACCTCCTCACATCTGGTGTGACTCACAGATATGAAAGTTAGGCATGTGAATGCCTAAATACAGATTTCTAGAAGCTGAGCTTTTTGTATGGCCTACCACTCCTAAGTGTAAACCGAAGTCTTTAGTGATTGCTGGCCTATAGCTGATGCAAAGGACTCTTTGTTTTTTTCTCCCAGCTGTTAAACAGGAACTATTTCTCTCTTGTATAAAATCAGGACATCATGGGTCCAGTGGAAAAGGAGTCTTAAAAGAGCTGGCGGGGGAGGCAGACTGCTTGAAGTATTTCAGTGTTTTGTCTAGTAAGCAATGGCTTCTGGACCATTCTCCAGTGTTCCTCTGCCCTGCAGGATTAATAATGCACAAGCTATCTGTTCTCTCCCCAGTAGCCTGTGCTGTCCAGGAAAATGACTGGTCCTTTTCTTGTGTGAAGGGAACATTGCTCAATTTGGAGTAACTTTTCCCTTTTAGAATATGCACTTCTACTAGTCTATGTGATGGAACTTGGCTAAGAGTCAATATTTATAATTTGCAACTATTTTTGTCCTTAATAAACTATAATTATATGATAAAATAAACCTGGGGGAGGCAACAGAAAATGAGTATTACAGAAATAAAAATATTAATACATTGTCACTCCCCTACTTACCTCCCCAGCTTGTGAAAAAATTCTGTTAGTGTTCCCTGACCTCTTATATTCCACTTACCTCAACCTGTCCAAAAATACTTGGATCCTGGACCTCATTAGGCATAAATGTTCAAGAATAAAGAAGAAGGGATATTTATTCTGAAATATGAAGCATGCCCCATCCCATTCTCTTCATTTCAATAAATGGCACCAGCTCCCACAAGTCATCCAAACAGTGAATTAGGACTTGTGGAGCAGGTCCTAAGTCATTGGAGAGTACCACCTACATTCTCATCAATAAGCTTTCATTTATACAGTCTTATACTTCATTCCTTCCATTCCCCCCCCCCCCCCTTTCCCTGGAGGGTCCCATTCCAGCATCCTTCAGACTCATTTCCAGGCATTTTTCTCTCCATTCCTGCCAGTGCATATTAGCCAGGCTCTGAAACTGTTTTTGGTGAATCGCTTTTTTTTCCTCCTAAAGCATGGGTGGTACTTAAGTAGGCCATGCTGGCTCTTGATCCTCATTAGTGGTCTAGAGGAGATGGAATAAACAATTTAGAAGGGCAAACATCATCTTGCAAGATGTCAGCTTTAGGTAAGACCTTTAATATTTCCAGGTAGTGGGAGGCTGTTATGAAAGGGGACATGGGGACATTTCTGTCATCCCTAGGGTGTTTGGGGGAAGGTGGGCATTTAAAGTTCTTAAATGCATCCCCTGAGATATTCCTATCATAGGCCTTTACTCACTCCTTTCTTATAGGGCCAGACTTTAACGCAGGAGATTAGTTTGGACTGTGAGTTCAGCTTTATTTTTAACTAGTGGCCCAGTGCACGAATTCATGCACATTGAAAGGAAATTATTAGAAGAAATATATTACTATTCACCCTTTCTCTATAATAGAATTGTCAACCAAATTCACGATCAACAATGACAGATGGAAACAAATGCATATGATTGGCACCAGCGAGAGCTTTATATGTATAGTGCATGGGGTGACTCAACTTAGCCATTTACAGATATAGAATAAACTTGCTTAATTAGACCTGCTATCTGATTTAGCTCAACTTTTTCCAGCCCAGTGAAGCACCTCAACTACTCTTTCAGGTAATTGTCAGCGACACAGCAGTAAATATCAACATGAAGCAGATCATTATTACATAGGGAGAACAAAGGGTAAAATATTTAACTGAAGCAGTGTTTGCTTTAAAAAAATATATTTTCTTATTGATTTCAGAGAGGAAGGGAGAGGGAGAAAGATAGAAACATGAATGATGAGAGAAAATCATTGATCAGCTGCCTCCTGCACACTCCCTACTGGAGATCAAGCCCACTACCCAGGCATGTGCCCTTGGTCAAAATCGAACCAGGGACCCTTCAGTCTGCAGGCCAACTCTCTATCCATTGAGCCAAACCATCTAGGGCTGCAGCAGTGTTTGACTATATTCTGTGCAGTGAGAAAACCTGCAGTCATTTTCAAGTCCACCATTTCTTCTCTTCAGTTGGGTCAAGTTTATAAGCTTTCTAAATATCCATTTTTTAACTAATGAAAAGAATATAGGATTCCCCTGAGTCTATCTACCTACTCCAGGACTTCTGTGAGGATCAAATGAGATGAGGCACAAGAAAACACTTCACAGACATTTGGTTACACTCAGGCAATGTTTCGCAAACTTTTGACATATGTGTATCCCTTCTATAATTTTCGTAATGCTGAGTACCCCTCGTACTCATGAGAATGTAGAATTAGGCACAGCTAAGCACAGTACAGTGCATATCCCCACCAAACTCCAGTGCAACGTGTACCCCCACCAAATTCTTCCCATACCCCTGGGGGTACGTGTACCACACTTTGGGAAACACTGGTTACAGGATAAAGAGTTTCTACCTGGGTATAAAGCAAGTCGTGTTACTGAGCTGAAGAAACTTCAAGGAGGCTAGTTGTCACGAGGGAGAGGAAGCCAGGTGTTGCTACTTGACATCATTACCTGGACAGAGGGAAGGACACTCAGAATTATTAGCCTTTTATATAGATAGACTACAGGCCCAATACACAAAATTCGTGTAAGGGGCTCAGTCCTCACAGCCCCGGCTTTGTCTGGAAGGTTGTCTGGACAGTTATCTGAAAGACCGTCTGGACACTTGTTCTGCTGTTTAGTCTAATTAGCGTATTAGCTCTTATTAGGACTCTTCTGTTCTATAATACAATCAGGTACTGGGACTGATTTTCAGCACAGTCTTCCCTCAAGCTTCAATAAACAATCTCTCTAGATGCTGCCGGAGATACCCTCTAGCTTTCAGATTGTGACTGAGTGGGTAATTAGCCATCTGGAACCTGTCATTTTCTTCTTTGAGGGTATCAGTGGCATTTAATAACCAACCAGCATCATGGTCTCCAAACCTATCATTGTCCTGATATCTCTATGCATTTCATAAGCCAATGGATACTCTTTAACCTGTATCTCAGTCCAACTCACCACAGATGACAGTTTTAGTGAGATGCTACAGCACACCTATTCCACTTATCACAACAATGAGGTTATAAATCACAGGCAAAACTATCTGAGTATGCTATACTTTTTAATTTTACCAATTTAGAAACGGAGGTACAAAGTGGCTAAAGTGGCCCTCCATTATTGGTAGAGCTTAGCCTAAAGTAAGTTCCTTGACTCACCAGGGCTGTCCATATGTGCTTGATGTTCTAGTCACATCCCCTTTACCAGCAGGTGCAGCCATCCCTCAGGTTCTCTAAATCTTGGCCAATAACAGCTCACAACTGCTCCTTTCCCAGAGAAAAGGTTCTGGGCAAACAGATACCTGTGGGAGGCTGCAGAATACCCCCTTCCCTCCACCCACATCCTCATCTGGGCCAGATGATGGCCAATGGCTATCTCAGGACATAAGAGGCCAACCACCATGCTTTGAGATACAGCTGGTTTTATGGTGCAATTTATGCTTCAGAATTCCAATAGGATCACATTTTTGCCTAGCTCTTTCATTTGCTCTATCTTGCTTCTCTCATTATCTTTTTCTGGGAGCACTCACCCAATTAATCATTTAAGAATGTTCATTTTAGATCTGTTTCTAGTGAACCCATATTAGCACATTTGGCAAATGAAGCAGACTCTAAGGATGAAATTCTGAAGTTGGATTGCTCACTAGCTGTGTGGCTATGAGTATGTGGAGTAGTGAGAGTCCCTGGCATGCTGGGAACTGTGTGATTGCTAAAACTAATTGAAATGCAGTACAGGTGGAAGAGAAAGTTCTCGTTGGTGCAGTGCCTTGGACATTTGAAAAGTATGGTGGAAAGAGCAACAAATATGCATTCAAAGATGTCATTTCAAAGCTGGCTTCTAAGTGCCATTGACTTTTTAAAGAGAAAATTATATATATATAATTATATATATATTAATCAATGATTTAAAACAAGGTAAGAGTCAAATGGCCTCCTTGACAGTATGTTAAATGGATCTTGGAAGAGAGATGCACAGGGTCAGGGGTAGGATATCTGGGGAACAAAATTTTAGGAGGTGTTTACACTCCGAGTATGACTAGTGCAAGGTCAGTACCTGCAGGACCTTGAGGATGAATGCCTCTTTACATTTTGTACACTAGGTGCTTCAATTGCCACACACTATTCTCAAATCTATAGCCTAAGAGCAGGCACAGGAGTTAATTTTAACAAAGTGGAACTTCAGAGAAGGCTGGATTCCCAGCCTGGTCAAGAATCCTATGCCAGAGATTTGAAGATGATGGTGTAGATCAGTGATCAGCAAACTGCGGCTCACGAGCCATATGCGGCTCTTTGGCCCCTTGAGTGTGGCTCTTCCACAAAATACCATGGCCTGGGTGAGTCTATTTTGAAAAAGTGGCATTAGAAGAAGTTTAAGTTTAAAAAATTTGGCTCTCAAAAGAAATTTCAATTGTTGTACTGTTGATATTTGGCTCTGTTGACTAATGAGTTTGCTGACAACATTCATACTATGGGGGTGCCAGAAGATGAGAGAGAGCAAGATATTGAAAATTTACGTGAAGAAATATTGACAGAAAACTTCCCCTACATAGTGAAAGAAATAGACTCACAAGTCCAGGAAGCAGAGTCCCAAGCAAGAGGAACCCAAATAGGACCACACCAAGACACATTGTAATTATACTGCCAAGGATAAAAGACAAAGAGAGAATATTAAAAGCCGCAAGAGAAAATCAGTTTCCTACAAGGGAATGCCCATATGATTGTCAGCTGATTTCTCAACAGAAACTATGCAGGCCAGAAGGGAGTGGCAAGAAATATTCAAAGTGATGAACAGCAAGAACCTACAATCTACCTGTACAATCGCCTTTACAATGTACCCAGCAAAGCTATCATTTAGAATTGAAGGTCAGATAAAGAGCTTCACAGACAAGAAGAAGCGAAAGGAGTTCATCACCATCAAACCAGTATTATATGAAATGCTGAAGGGTATTCTTTAAGAAGAAGAAGAGAAAAAAGAAAAATATAAAAAATATGAACAACAAAATGGCCACAAATATATACTTATCAACAATTGAATCTAAAAATAAAAATAAATGAAAATGAAATCTAATGCACAGAATAAACTGGTGAATAAAATAGAATCAAATGCACGGAAATGGAACTGACTGACAATTCTCAGAAGGAATCTCCCCCCTTCTGAGGGTGGAGTGGGAAGAGATTAAACAAAGATTTTATATGTTTATATGTATTACCTATGAACACAGACAAGATGGCGAAGGCCTGGGTCAGGGCAGGAACTGGGTGGAGGGGGGGCAATGCAGGTAAAAAAAAAAAAAAAAGGAACATCTGTAATAATCTCAACAATAAAGATTAAAGAAAAAAAAAAAGAAAGAAAGAAAGAATCTTACACCAAGTTCTGGCTCTAATAGGGAAGGAATAAGACCTTGATATTTGAAATGGGGAAACCTGGGGAGATGTACTTGAGAAATTTGAATCTCATAATCCCTCAGAGCCCTCTGGGCTTGCAGAAGTAGTTTACATCCCTTGTTGGAAGGTAGAGCTCACTCCCTTCCTTGAAGACCATGCAGAAATCTCAAATTAGACACATACCTGATAAAATATTTGACCTCCTCAGCACCTACCCTCACCTAACTCCTGCCCACCAAACCTACAATAAGGGTCAAATCTCAGCAGAAACTTCCTGAAAAAGTGCTGGCCCTATTAAGGTGGGTGAGAAATATTAAAAGAGCAGAAGACTTAGCTAATATGTTCATATGGGTCCTTTCTAGGTTGTCTTGGCCCAACCAATCAATTTCTCTTCACAGATTTTTCCTTCTCTAATTTCTCAGTAGATTGGAAGCACGTTTAATTCTTTGCTGTTCTCCAATAGCCTTTGGGCATATATGATATGGTGTAGGAACTTAGGTTATGTTAATGCAATTTTGAATGTTTAGATAGCAATTTAAGCAAGGTTTATTTTATGAGCATTTGGTGTGACTCATTGAATTTTTTTTTATTTTTATTTTTGTGTGTGTTTCAATACATTTCTAAAAAATGAGGATATATACTCTTGATTGGCAAAGAGGTGGCAATAACTGAGGCAGAAGTTCAACTGCTCAACCAGGAGTTGACAGACCATCACCTGAGCATGCCTGTACAATCCAAAATTTAGGGTCATTCCTTACAGTTTTCTTACCAGAAAGTGAATTAGGCTTCCTGCTAACGGGTACCTCCAAGAGTCCCCGTTCCTACTGGCAGACAGAAGGCATCCAGGGCCTGTGTCAGCACATTTATGGTCAGGACTTTGAACCAAATTCAGAGCCTCCTTTTGAAATAGGGGCCAGAGGGGACTTCCAAATGCCACTGAGGTTGTTCAGCATCCTCAGCTAATTACACCGTCCTCCCAAATATGTAAAAGAGGAACTAGGTTTATGCAAAAAGAGTGGGATTCCCCTTTGGCTTATAGTGGATTTTTAAGCCTTTATTCTGAGCATAATGTTCCTTCTTCCCCTATTATCCTCCTGCTTTAATCCTTCCTGCCTCTTACTTAAAATAAGCAAGGCAAGGTCACAACTTATGGGCCCATCCCTGTCAAGTGATTAGATCATCCATCTTGGTGAGTACAGTAGCAACCACTTATGTCCTCACTGCTTGGCATGTTAGAAGGTTGCTAAGCTGTGGGAGAGAGAGGGTAAGAGAATCCTGAGGAGTCTTGCTAGCAGGGTTCCATGGCCTCTTAGTAATGCTTGAGACTCTGAGAGGACCAGTAGACTAGCCAGAGAATCGCAGAATGCTCTGTTGTACTGGACAGTTCAAGGTCTATCTGCCCCAACTTTTAAAGGAGGATCCCGAGATTCTTGACTAGAAATATAAAATGAAAACTTAAGAAATGTGGGCTTGATCCTGAGAGGGTTCAAGAGTTTTGCCCAAAGCAACCCACTTAACTAATGGCAGCGCTTAAGCTAGCAAACAGATTTCCCTATGCAAGTTCTTACTTGCAGATTGCAAGGCTGTTTGTATTTGGATGTTCCTGTTGGGGCTCTGCTGACCTCTAGATCAAACAGATGTATGCCCAAACCAAAAAATCCCCAAACACTTATTTCTAGGACATCTCCCCCACCCACAGACTTCCGAGCACAACAGACCCAGGGACCTTGAGTAAAGACTTTTCTGGCCCCACCCTCCTGCTCTCTCCACCCCCATAAGTCCAGTCTTTGGGACAGAATTCTCTAAACCCAAACCAACAGACTTTTCTGTGAGGCCCTTATAGTTTTTACCAAATGGGACCCATCCATACCTAAGCTGCAGTCTGGCCTCCCTCTGCGGGAAGCAACTGGACTGATCAGAGGAAGATACCACCTTCATCACCCCGCTGCTGCTGCCACTGCCGGCTGTGGCAGCTGTGAGGCCTGAGCCTCAGGCCTTGTAGCCACCGGAGCTTACAGCTGCCTGAGCCCACGGCTGCATGAGGCGCGGAACTTGCAGCTGCTGTGGCTTTGTCTGGATGGACATCCGGAAGATGTCTGCTCTAATTAGCATATTACCCTTTTATGAGTATAGATTTTGTCTCCCTGGTATTAGTTGAGGTTGATTGACCCCATCTAATCCTCTCAAAGGACTTGGAATTAAGTTAGCATGTTAGTGGGTGGCTGAAAATATAACATGTAATCTTAAGAAGTGTAGGGTGACTATATTCCATCAATAACCTAGGAGAGCAGAGAAAAGTATCTGAATATGTAGAAACAGAGATGGGAAAGTTTTGGCAGTGTATCAGACTTAGACTCTTGTCACTTTCAAAGGCCCAGCTGACTCCTTAAGCTTAGAGTCTATTCAACACTCCACCTCCCACACATACACACTTAAAAAATAGTTTTTTTAAAAATTGGTTTACTTAACACGAGAGTCATAACTTACAGAGCTGCTTAAACTTAATCATAAGCTTCCCCTTTATCTTGATTCCTCATCCTCTTGAATTCTTGCCAGGAGTAGAAACCTTGCAGGAAATTGATTTTTGCTCATGTGCTTATCCAAATTTCCTTCCTTCCTGCTTGTCTCTCCACCCTTTAAGACACATCTCCTTTCTGATATTGTTCTTTCAACTGTTTCCACTGCCAACTGTAACTCCCATTTTTCCTATAAATGAACTTTCCTACATATTCACAGAAAACTAGACAACCTATTTATATTCACTCAAACCTGGAGATGCCAATTTCTTGGACTCACTTGAGAATCTACCCATTCTTCCAGAAGACCTTAAAATTTGGCACAAAACCCTGTCCATAGCCAGGTCATAGACCTTCAACCATTCTGAACACCTTCCTCAGGAACTCATAACACCTGCCATTATTGCTATCATCCTACAAAACTCCTCTAAAATCTTAAATGCACACAGATTTATTGAAGACTTGGGAACCTGGAGAAGGTCATACTTTCTGAGTCCATTCTCCTATCCTCTTAAGCATAATCAGCATCCACATCACTGTTCTAGTCTGTTTCTTGACCATCTAACAAATTTGGCCCCCATTTAACAAATATGAATACGCCTTTGTGGCAAATACTATTGGTTGCCTGTCTAGTGTGCAATCTCCTCCCCTATTGTTTCTTTTCTCAATTGAGACTGAATGTAGCAGATACTCAGATGCCCCGCTTCCTGGCACCTGGCTAAGTGACCCAGTTATGATGAAGGAGATAGCGGAAAATGTTGGAAAAGGAGAGAGACCAGGGAAGAGACCCTGGAATTCCCTTTCTGCTCTTGGACTCTGTCATGTGAGGATATAACGCTTGGAGCTACCAGATGTCGCTGACATCTGAGGATGGTAGAAAAGACAGACAGAAAATACCCTCATTCTCAATGATGTTGGTAAACACCCCAGCTACTTCTGGATTTATTACTTGAGAAAAGCCCACTCCAAATGCTTGCCACTTTCAGATCAGTACCTCTGATACTTGTAGTTGAAAGCAACTTGACATATATGTACACTATTAGTACACCAGAAAGCTAATTGGGAAAGCTTATTGGAGTGCCACAGCTTAGCCAGATATATGTGCCAATGATTTCAGCATTTGGTATACTTTATGGTTTAGAGTTTTAATGCCATTTGACTTCACTTGTGCTAATGTATTAAGATAAAACTTTAAAAAAAGGAGAAAATAAAAATTTGGTATTATTCATATCAAACTTTGAAGCATTATTCTTTCTACCTAATCCTGGGAAGAAAAAAATTCTTATGGGGCAGATATCTAAGTTTAAAAATATCATACCCCTAAATGGGAGTGGAGTCACAATTTCCACTCGGCTTAACAGATCTGTTCATTGCTCCCTAAACACCAAATGTTTCACTATAGATGTAAGACACATGCCCTTTCAGCTCAGTCTGCTATGGAGCTCAAGTGTGGCACATTTATGCTGGCAGCCCTTTAGAAGAAAAATAATAGCATTAAGAACATTGAAGTCCTACAGTGCAGGAGGTTAGAAATACAAATGCATTAAGCTCTCAAAGTAAAATATCCCTCATTTTTATTAGCAAGAAGATATACAAACATAGCTATTCATGGTAATTCAACATATCTGCCTTTTACCAGCTATTTGCAAGTTGCAAAGCACCATGGAACAGTGGATAGGCAGGGGAGGCTAAGGGGCTGTGACGTACATCAGAGGTCTGCTACAGGCCTTTTCTTTGGTGCAGGTATTAATTATGTTAGGCCCTTGGAGATATCTATTAACGTGCTGGTCTCAGGGTTCCTTTACAGTATTAAAAATGATTGAGAATGCCGAAACTGGTTTGGTTCAGTGGATAGAGCATCGGCCTGCGGACTAAAAGGTCCTGGGTTTGATTCTGGTCAAGGGCATGTACCTTGATTGCGGGCACATCCCCAGTAGGGCAGTTGATCAATGATTCTCTCTCATTGATGTTTCTAACTCTCTATCTCTCTCTTTTTCTCTGTAAAAAAAATCAATAAATATATATTTTTTAAAATGTGGCTCTCAAAAGAAATTAAAAAACAACAACAACAAAATGATTGAGAACTCCTAAGTACTTTGCTTACATAGGTTGTATCTATTGATATTTCCCATATTGAAACTGAAGTTGTGCTTCTTGGTAAAACATATAAATTTAAAGAAGAAAGGCAGACGAAGTTATCCTTTATTCAAATTCATCAGCCTCCTATAGTGCATTCCTAACTGGGGGCTTCTGCTTTTGGGATGCAGGAGAAGAAAACAGTGCTGACTGGTTCGCAAAGGGAAGGGCCTGTGCATGCTTGAAGGGAACACCAGGCTCGTTTTCCCTCCAGCTACCACATCAGCTTCAGGACTTCAAGAAGCAGTGCTTTTGGTGGTGCAAAGCCTTCAACAAAGATCTAAATAGCAATGGACTTAAATTATTCCTTCCGTAATACTGTGGACTGGGTGTTCTCTTGATTCCCATCTTGGAGAAATCCAGGGATAATAAGTTGATAATCATCATAAATACATAAATAAATTGCTCTTAATTCAAACTTAAGGTGAACACAGAAAGTATAAATGACTTAGCCCTAGATAACAGAGTCTGAGGCAAAGTTTACATGCAAACACGGTGTTAGAGGTTGCAATCCTAGGGCAGTAAGAGTGAGAGAAAGGGAAGGGAAGTGAAGAAGGAAAATAGGGAAAGAAATACAAAGAAAAACATTACTAAGCAAGTTATAACTTCATAAAAACATGGTGATGTCTGATTTCTGGACACAGAAGACATCTCTGAAAAGGCCACATGACCCACCTCCCTTCTGTCTCTCAGTGGTCAAAATTTTCTTAGGGAACAGTAATTCATCCACACTTCTGCATTACATAACTTGGCCACTCCAAGCACCTGCTGGGTAAGCCAGAGCCTACATGGGTCTGGTTAAGTCAAACCTTGGCAGTGGAGCTGCTAGAGGTGTTGCTATGACAACACCATGGAAGCTGTGCCCCAGGAGAGGATGAGATAACTGCTGGTATTTGGATGCTATAGCAGTAGTGGCCATTGAACAAGGTTGAGGGTGGAGGTGAGAAAATCTGAAAAGATGCTTATACTGAATCTGGTATAAATGTCCTTGACTAAAAAGAGATTCATGCATACATATGGAATCTGAAGAGTTCAGTGACCATAATTTGTACAACGTTTCAAATCTAGGTATTTTTTTAGTTATTAGAAACACACAGGGGCAGGAAGCCTAGGATGAACCAACAGTCTAACCTAACGGTTGGCAAATTATTAGTCATCAGAGCCAAATATCAACAGTACAACAGTTCGTCAGCAGATGATTGGATCAAAAACTATGGTACATCTACACAATGGAATACTATGCTGACCATAAAAAATAAGGAATTCTTATCATTTGCAGCCACCTGGATGGAATTGGAGAACATTATGCTGAGTGAAATAAGCCAGTTAATGAAAGAAAAACACCACATGATCTCACTCATTTATGGATAATAAGGAACATTATAAACTGATGAACAAAAAGATAGATACAGAGACAGTAAAAGAAACAGACTGTCAAATGACAGTGGGGAGTGTAGGGAGATATGGGGGAGATAAGAGCTCAACCGAAGGACTTGTATTCATGCATATAAGCATAACCAATGGATGAAAAACTCTGGGGAGCGAAGACATGTATGGGAGGGTGGGGTGGGGATTGGTAAGGTATGTATACATATAATACCTTAATAAAAAAAATGAGAAAAAATAAAAAAAATAAAAAAGTACAATTGAAATTTCTTTTGAGAGCCAAATTTTTTAAACTTATACAATATAGGTAGGTATATTGTTATTAACTTAATTAGGGTTCTCCTAAGCTGGCCTTTGCTAAAAACTCAAGGGGCCAAAGAGCCGCATGTGGCTCGTGAGCCATAGTTTGCCAACCACTGGTCTAACCATTAGTCATTTTTGCATCTCCCTTCCAAAGCCACCCTGCTTTACTTAACGCATTAAAAAACAAGCTTGATTTTTAAGTGGTTTGAAGCTTATGAGTAGCAAGAGAAAAACTAGTTATTTTCTTTTCTTGGTATTTTAGTTCTGTGAAAACACTTTTAGAAACATTGTTGGGTTTTAAAAAAAAAGTTTAAAAAAGTTTAGAAATGAAATAAATACAATTAATGATCAAGAGACAGTTCACTACTTAGTTGGTGGTCTCTGGGGCATCTTTACTTTGATGGATGACTCTTAATGGTGCTGTATTGTGTAACTTAGAAACAGAGTTCAAAAATCCCCAAATGTCACAATACATCAGAGTTTCAAGGCTTTTCCCATCTAGAGTCCAGAATTTGGCAACTACATGAAGCAGTGAGCGTTTTATGGATCTGGGATTCCAAATAGCTGTGTGTTGTCCTCACCTTAAACAGATACAACTTAAAAAAAAAAAAAAGTTGATTCTTTAAAATACAATGACACGCAAGTTAGGACTCCTTCAAGAGAGCACACCATCCAGCATTCCGTTTTGCTCCAGTGCATGCCTCTCTGAAGATTGAGGCCCTACGTAGAGTTTAGCCCTGCCATCTGCTACCTCCCATTCTTGACCAGCAAAGAAGAGAAGTAGATGGTCAAATGCCCATTCCCATGAGGATATTTTTATCAGAGCTTTTAGTGGGTATCATTTATCTCATTCTACACAGACACAGCCTCCACATTTTCTGTCCTCTCACTTCTCGATCCCACCCTGGCCCCTTCTGGATGCTTCAGGAGGACACTTCACCAGATTCATTGCTCACCATGTGTAAAAGCACATCCTCTGGCACATGTGAATGCCTAAATAGCCCTCCAGCGCTTTGCTGGCTCCAAGCCTATGACTCACGCAGAGAGGATGGCCAGCAGGCCTGGAGGCTACGGAGAGAAGAACTGGATGCACCAACACCCAACAGTTTCAAGGCTGGAGCATTATGTGTAAGGACCCTGGGAAGAGTGCCTCCCAAGTTACACCAGTCTCACTCCTACAACGTAATGTTTCCTGATGAGGCAGCTTTGGTGACTGATGTCCTAACATCAGGGATATCTTGACTAACCACACAGTAGATCCTTTTCAAAGTGATGGTCTTCTGCAGGGCATAGGGTATTGCTATTGTCTAGTGGGTGCACTGGGATTGAAATTTCTCATTCTCTTGTCAGAGTACAAGTGGATGAAAAATCTGTGTCCCTGGGTGAGGCAGGGAAGGAGAGCAGAGAAAGTCAGTCTGGATGGGCTGGGAAGTAGGGAGACTCCTCCTCACAGTCACCCCTCTTCACCACCTTGCTCAGGATGACTCTGAGAAACACAATTTATAAGCCTGAGGATGGTGGGTGATACAGAACCGCTCAAATCTCGTCACTGCATTCCCCTATGAAGTCCCTTTTATGTTTTCCCAGCCACTGCAATAGTTTCCCTCAAATACATACTCATGGCCTATGTTGTGAGCAACTATGTGATGTCATAAGTAATTTATTATTAAGATACATAATTAAAATCTTCAGCCAATTGCTTTTTAAGCCATTTTTTCTTTCTTTGTTAATAACTTTAACAAGGGCCTTAGCCAGCTTGGGTTATGGGGTAAAAGACTGGCCTGCAGATTGAAGGGTCCCTGGTTCTATTTCGGTCAAGGGCACATGCCTGGGTTGTGGGCTCAGTAGAGGGCCTGCAGGAGGCAGGTGCTCAGTGATTCTCTCTCATCGTTGATGTTTCTCTTTCTCTTTTCTTCTCTGAAATCAATAAAAATATGTTAAAAAATATGTTTAAAAAGATTTTGAGTGGGATCATGCCCTCCCCTTTTCCAGCCACATTCTTCGATAGATGAGAACGGGTGAGTAATAGCTAGCCTGCCTTGAGTAGCACATAAACCACAGCCCATCGAACCCCTGTCTACAGGATGATGCCCAAACTCTATCGCATGCCTGCAAGGCCTTTTGGGGTCTAATTGCAGGAGGGCCTCTTCAGCATCACTTCTTGTCATTCCTCTATTTGTACTGTCATACCCAAAGGCTTGTAATTTTCCCAAATATGCACCTTCTTTGCCTAAAACACTACCCTTTTTCAATTCCTTAACTTTGGAATATTTAACTTAATGAAACTCTGATCGAGTGTCACCATTCCTTGGAAGTAAAACTTTCTTGACAAGCTCTCCCCTGAACGCCATCCTCGCCTGCAGAGGCCCCTTCTTCCGGGCTCTGCTCACATGGTCACCTCTCCCGTTAGATCCCTGAGGTCGGAAACTGTTATTTTCTCTTGTATTCCAGTGTCTACCACATAGTACATGCTCTTATTTGCTGATTAAAGAGAATTAGACAACTTATGCCACCTAAACATTTGTTTCTTTAAGTTGTTCAACTTCCATCACCAGTACTTACTAAGCAACACATTTTATTTTGTTTTTTATTTTAAAAATATATATCTTTATTGATTTCAGAGAAAAAAGGAGAGAGAGAGAGAGATAGAAACATCAATGATGAGAGAGGACCATTGATTGGCTGCCTCCTGCATATCTCACACTGGTGACTGAGCCTGCAACCCAGGCATGTGAACCTCGACCAGAATCAAACCTGGGACCCTTCAGTCCACAGGCCGATTCTCTATCCTCTGAGCCAAACTGGCTAGAGCTAAGCAACACATTTTAAATGGAAGAGTGCAAGCAATTGCATGGCTGGACTGGTCCCAGTTTTATTTTCCCTGATTGCCTTTTCTTGGAATGAGAAAGTCAGTACTTGATTTCAGCCCAGTGAGTTGTTTGGACATCGACGCTGCTTCCAATCAGAGGTTCCATTTGACTTCCTCTGTGTTTTGTAATTTAACACCAATCTCACTGGTAACAAGCAAAGGGCTTTGATTTGATATGATTACAGCGAGCTGTGTCTACATTGTATGTATACATAAGACATCAACTTGCTTGGACTCGATAGCATGTATAACAAGTTTTACATTATTTTTGCTTAGTGCCAAATGATGAATTATTTCTGTCTGAATGGAAAGGAAACATGGTTTGTTTTTATTTTTGGAAAATGCTTTATTAAATAGAACTTTGCCAGGAGAAAAGTGTTCTGGGGAGATGACAGAGTAAGAAGCACCAGGAATCTGTCTCCACACCTGGACAACAACTGCACTGGCAGGATCTGTGTGAAGCAACTCTTTTGGAACTTGGGAGTCTGATGAAGGCTTACAACTTCTAAGAGAAGACATAGAAGATAAACTGTGATTCATTTGGCCAATTTAGCTCTTAGCATAGTAGCAGCTGCTTTTCCTTACCCCACCCTCCCCCTCGCCACATGCAGGCAGCTGTGTATGTGTTCATGGAGCAGCTGCACACAGCTTGCAGGAGCAACAGTGAGCATGAAGAACCTTGTCCTCCAAGTACTGGGAATCCGTCTTTGCTCTGCTGATTGCTGTTTCTGTCCACAAAGGCTGAAAGTCCATCTTTACAAGTACCGTATTTTCCAGCGTATAAGACGACTTTTGAAACGAAAAAGTCAACTGAAAATTGGGGGTCGTCTTATACGCCGAGTATATCCCGAAAAAGTCTCAATATGCCGCTAAACGAATTTTCCAACTCGATCCCTCACCAATCACTGCAAGGCTGCTCTGCCTAAAAAAACCTCTTATCATCCCAGTCAGTCACAAGCGTTTTCTGCAAGTTCTTCATGTAATTTTCTTTCCAGATGATGCCATCATTGTTAATGTTCTCTTTTGGATTTCTTGTTTCTTGGTCAAGTTCATGGCATTGCCATTTGTGAAGAGACCTTCCATTTATCGTATCAATGTATGGTATATTACGGTATGTTCGAAAAATGTCATTCATTAAAATTTTAATTAAAAAAAGAACTGGTGTTGCCTCGGAAGTGGGGGGTAGTCTTATACAGCGAATATAGGCCTAAACCTATGTTTTAATTGTAAAATTAGGGGGTCGTCTTATACGCCAGAAAATACGGTAATTACTTTAAATGCAAACTCTCCAATCAATCAAAAGAGAGAGATTGGCAGAATAGATAACATCCTGTGGCTCAACTGTGTGCTGTCTATAATATGCTGTCTACAAGAGAACCACCTGCGATAAAAAACACAAACAGGTTAAAAGCAAATGCATAACCCAGTGGTTGGCAAACTCATTAGTCAACAGAGCCAAATATCAACAGTACGACTGAACTTTCTTTTGAGAGCTAAAAACTGACTTCTGCGCATGGGCCACAAAGTTTCATTCGCACTGTACATGTGCACCAGCACATAATATTTTGTGGAAGAGACACACTCAAGGGGCCAAAGAGCGGCATGTGGCTCACAAGCTGCAGTTTGCTGACCACTGGCATAACCCATGGATATAGACAATAGGGTGGATACGGAGCAGGAGCAGGATGGGAGAGGTCAATGGGGGAGAAAGGGAACATATATAATACTTCCAACAATACAGATTAAAAAAAAAAAAAGGATGGGAAAAGATATTCCAGACAAATAACAACCAAAAGACATCAGAGGTAGCTCTACTGTTATTAGATAAAATTGATTTTAAATTTAAAAAGGTTACAAGAGCCGAAACCGGTTTGGCTCAGTGGTAGAGCGTCGGTCTACAGACTGAAAGGTCCCAGGTTTGATTCCGGTCAAGGGCATGTACTTTGGCTGTGGGCACATCCCCAGTAGGGGATGTGCAGGAGGTGGCTGGTCGATGTTTCTCTCTCATCGATGTTTCTGGCTCTCTATCTCTCTCCCTTCCTCTCTGTAAAAAATCAACAAAAAATATATTTAAAAAAAAGAAAATGGTTAAGATCTTTAAAAAAAAAAAAAGGTTACAAGAGACAAAGAAGAACATTATGTATTATAAAGGGTTTAATGCAACAAGAGGCTATAACAATTATAAACATTTACATGACAGACCATCAAAACATATGAAGCAAACACTGGCAGAATTAAAGGGAGAAATAGAGTTCTACAAAAACACTTGGAGACTTCAATACTCCTCGCACAATAAGAGATAGAACACCAGACAGAAGATAAGTAAGGAAATGGAGGACTTAACACAATAAACCAACTATATCTAAGACCTATACAGAACACTCCACCAAACAGCATCCCTGTTAAGTACACATGGGAAAATTTCCCAGGATAGACTATACGTTAGGCTACAAATTAAGTCTCAATAGATTTAAAAGGATAGATATACAAATATATTCTCTGACTACAATGGGATGAAACTAGATGTCAATAACATAAAGGAAATGAGTAAGTTTACAGAATTGTGCAAATTAATTAAATAACACACTTTTAAACAACCAATGGATCAAAAAAATTATAAGAAAAACTAGAAAATTTTTAGAGATGAATAAAAAAATGAAAACACAATATACCAAAACTTATGGGATACAGTGGTGCTAAAGGGGACATTTATAGCTATAAATAATTACATTAAAATCAGTGTGTAATTTAAAACTTATGAATTGTAGTTTTCAGGAATTTTTCCTTTATTTTTTATAATATATTTTTATTGATTTCAGAGAGGAAGGAGAGGGAAGAGAGATAGAAACATCAATGATGAAAGAGAATCATTGATCTGCCTCCTGCATGCCCCCTACTGGGGACTGAGCCCACAACCCGTGCATGTGCCCTGATCATGAATTGAACTATGACCTCCTGGTTCATAGGTTGACCCTCAACCACTGAACCACATGGCCCGGCCATTTAATATTTTTGAACTACACTTGACCGCAGATAACTGAATGAAACCTCAGAAAGCAAAACTGCTGATGTGAGGTGCAGGGGAAGGCACCACTGTATGTGCATTTGCCACATTAATAACAGGGGAAAAAATCTTTTCCCAATATATCATTATTTGATACCAATCAGTAAAATTAACTTTTTAGAAAATTCAATTTTTAATAGCTTTGTAAAATCAATGAAGAAAAGTGTTGAATTCAGACAAGATTATGCTCTGCTTTCCTTGTTAAAAAACAGGTTTTCAATAGTCTCTCAAATTTTCTCATAATCTGACCAATAAAAATCTGTATTTTCAATTCCATATTTTTCTTTGTATTTAATTACAATATCAGAGCTTAATTTGCCTTTTAAAAGCAACGACTGCTCCCCAGATCCATTAAATTACAACTCATTTTTTTTTTAATCTCTAAGAAATGATCCAACTTACGGGATGGCTCGTTTTTCAGTGAAGAGATTATAATGAATTATTTATATAGTTAGAATGAGCAGAGAGGTAACATTTGTTAAAAAGGATTTATGTCCTAGCATTAAAGTTGATATTTAAGCAACAGGTTTGAAAAAGAAAGGCTGTGGCCAAAACCCAACAACAACAAATACATCAACCTAATGAAAGCTATAGATTCATCATTGCAGGTGTATGTACAGTTTTGAGTTGCGCTCACATTATATCAATGGGAAGTTACTTGAATGTCTATCATTTTAAGATTGAGAGACAAAAAGGGGCAAAAATGTTCACTCTTCACATAGATACTAAGTCTGATAACAAGATGATTGTTTAAGCTTCTATTTCCCCAAAGCACATTTATAATAATGTTGAAAATGTATTCTTCTCAAAGCTCTAAAAATGTTTCATTTATTGGTAGCCTATTAAGTATTGAATCTAAATACATCAACAAAGTATTTGCTTTGAGTGTGTGGATTTGCTAGTTTACCTGAAGGCATATTACTTTTATTTTAAATTCTGCCAAGAAGGCCACTTAGATATCTTCTGCTAAATAAGTATTGCCTCCTTGACTTGCTAACATCTGGCTCTTTTAGACAGTCAGGAAGATACATTGAACAATACAGAACCTTCTTGGGTGGAGGAGGAGGGTGCAGGCGAGAAAAGGGTCAGGCCAGGATGCTTGGGTGGGAAGGGGAGTCAAGCTCTGTTCTGCATTCTTGCCTCCACGGCCAAAGCATTTGTCTCTCCATTTCAACCAATCATGTTGTTTAATGTTCTTTTGTCAAGGTGTCTCTCTGGTCCCTATGATAACGTCAACATAAATAGTGCAAACTTAAATTTAGTGAGGAACACCATTAGTTAGTGAAATAATCCTGTAAGAATGTGGCACATTTTAACCAGAAAGTATTGTCATCCCTTGACATTGAAACAAGCTGTTTCTCCCAGATTTTGATATAGAATAATTGTTTCCACGTGTATTTGCTATTTGTCAGACTGCCTATTCTTAGAGGCATGCCCTGTGCCCAGCAGAGAACAGGAAATATCTTGCAGAGAAGAATTTGTTGACAAAGATACATGTAGAGTAACAATAGAGTTCCAGTGTCTGCTATTATTTCCTTGGTTCAGTGTGTCCTTTCAATAAATGATCTATGAATTTGTGTAGCCAACATTCTTTGGGAGATAGGAGAGAAGACAGTATGGTCATTCCTTGGTCCTAAGCAAGTCATATTGGTATGATCAATTACCTTTAACACAAGGAGCTTTTAATGTTTGTCCAGCTCTGGCAGTACTGGATGAACTCCAGCATGAGGTTCCTGGAATACTAGGGAATCAGCAAAGGTGTTGTGATGGACACACATGTGCTCACTGAAGGATTTGTTGCCTCAGCTGCTGAAGTGCTATTGGCAGACAATAAAGTGATCAACCATTCTTGTTTACCTGGTATTTTTCAGTACTAACATCAGAACAGTTTTGATATGGGCTGGTTGGTCACTCTATAAGATGGCTGGAGTAGTGTGCAGAAGCATCTACTAAAGCTTTTTGCTTTTGAAGACAGCATGGAGGGACCTGGAGAGTATTATGCTAAGCGAAATAAGCCAGAGAAAGACAAGTATCACATGATCTCACACATAGAAACATGGAACAGATGGACGGATCTCAGAGGGAAACGGGGTGGGACTCATGGAGGTGGGAAAACATTAACCAAAGAACTTATATGCATATATTCATAACCCACAGACTTAGACCACAGTGTGGTGAGGGCCTGGGGGTGGGGGTGGGTACAGGATAGAGGGGTCAGTGGGAAAAGGAAAGGGACATCTGTCATATTTTCAAAATAGAGATACATTTTAAAAATATATTTTATTGATTTTTTTACAGAGAGGAAGGGAGAGGGAGAGCCAGAAACATCGATGAGAGAGAAACATTGATCAGCTGCCTCCCACACATCCACCACTGGGGATGTGCCCGCAAACAAGGTACATGCCCTTGACTAGAATTGAACCTGGGACCTTTCAGTCCACAGGCCAACGCTCTATCCACTGAGCCAAACCGGTTTCGGCAAAATAGAGATACATTTTTAAAAAGTGGTGTTTTGCTTTGGCTCTTCTGGCTGCTATAATTATCTCAGGTGCCAGATTTGTAATACTGATGTCAGTCAACTCCATGTCATGGTCTTGGAACTGCTGCCGCCTCCGCTTATCCCCCTCTTTTAGTAGTAATTCCTAGTTCAAATTCCTGAGAGAAAACCTGGCCTATACCATGGCCTGGCCTGAAAAGGTGGGTTGTGTCAACATCCATGGCTTGAGTTGGTGGCCCTTTCACCAGGTATTTCTTTTTGTGGGGTCAGTTGGTCATGTGCTAACAAGCCTGGTCACCTATAGCTGTGCATGCACTGCGGGCTGCAAAGTAGAGCTGGTACTAGCTGACATGTCCAGTAGCAGAAGGTGAACCTGGTACATGATTTGAACTTTTATTCTAATCCTAATTAAATTCCAACTTGGAACATGCCTGAATTTTAAAAGCATGTTCTATTTGGCTACATACCTCAGTCAACTTGAAGATTAGGAAGATACCTTCAAATGAGAAGTGTAGCATGTGTTGGACGCTATCCAGCATTATTCCAACGAAGGATGATACTGCTACCGGGACCTCTCTCCACAGGTTAGTGCCAATGTAACTTAGAAAGGGGAAGGAGACAAAACTTTAGTGTTTGGAATCATAAAAAAAATTAGAAAATGTTATGACATCCACAACGCAAAGGGAAGGAGGCAAACAGGCTTTTGCTTCCCCATCACAAAATGACCAACACCACATGAATGAAGGAAGCCAGAATATTTCTTATGTCCTATGATTAGGGCCAAAATTGATGATAAAATGTTACCAAAAATTCATATATCAGCCCCCTGGATTCTATTTTTAAAAACTCATAATCATCTACGCAGAAAGTAGGAAAGAACAAAAAATACCCTTAAGCAACTAGTTGAAAATTACTATGTGACTACAAGGTTCTTTTACCTTGAGGTAATGATATCAATTCCTAGGCAGAGAATGAGAGGAAGGAAGACATAAAATTTCTGTCTTGAACTATTTCCAATTCTACATACATATTAGGTGTCTTTAGAAATACTTTATGAGAGATCTCTATTGCTCTGGGCCTCTGAAACATTAAATCATTAATGCTGCTTAGCAAAAAAAAATCTTTCTCATTACAGCTTTTAGTATTTCCAGTTTGGAATATTTCTCACTTCACATAAAAATGTAGACAGGCAAGGCTGATTGTACAAAAAAATTCCATTTTCTTTGCTGTAACAAACGATCCTATGATGGGCAATCTTCTTCCCATGAGGGAGGAAAAGAACCTCTAAAGTTTGAGCAAAACTTTTTTTGGTGACAAATGAATTAATGTAGAGATGAGCTACATGGCATTAGGAACATTATGGTCCTGATAGTGCTTTTCTTTTTGTACTTTCCCTAAAATCAGGATCTTCATTTAGCTACCTCCTTTTTTTTCTCTCTCTTTCCAGAAACAATTTTTTCTCTGCTTGTGGTTCGCAAGAGTGGCTTTGGTAACATTGTGGGCACATTGCTACAATAGCACCTTGATTTCCTTTTTCTTTAGTCTCACTATTTACTGTCTTTGAATTGAAACATGGCCTGGCCTGAAAAGGTGGGTTGTATCAACATTTTCCCCCCTTCTAGAATTGATCATAGGACTTTAAATTTAGGATGCACCCAAAAAAGTCATGAGATTGTCCACCATTTCTCTCCAGGTTCAAGGAATTACTTGTTCTACAGAGCAAGTCAGAACAGCTGGTTGGGGAGAGCAGAACGTTTCTGATCACAGCCTTGAGACCCGCTATTCAACTCAACGTCTCATTGTCTGGTTCTTCCACCATAATGAGCTCCCCTTAAAGGCAAAGACTGTCCTACCAATTTCGTTTCTTAAAAAGTTCTTAGAGCATAGACATTTGGTTAATGTCTGAGAGTTAGGCTATATGTGGTAGAAATATGCTATTTATTTTAGTAAATATGTAATCCTTTAGGTCTAGATCTCAAATGGATCTGTTCCCTACTTGATCAATGCCAAAGTGTCATAAAACAGGTACCTGTATCTGTGAATGTTGAATGAAGAATTTATCAAGAGTAATTATTGAACAATATTCACTTGTGAGACTGAGTTACTTCTCATGTAGAATACAACTTTTTTCCAACTATTAATCAACCATTAATCTCTTTATATTTTCCAGATGTACTGATAGGATTTTAACTGCTAGCCCAACGTTGTGCGATAAGCAATTAATTTTGGAACATCCCTTAAATGTATTTCCCTCTGAGATATATTAGAGAAGGCCTATCAAGGGAATCCAAAGTGCTGTTCATAGCATGAGAACTTTTAGGCTTGGTACATCTCCGAGGATTCTTTATCTCTAACTTCAGATTGAGGTGAACAGCAATAAATATTCTGCATGTACATTTGTGCATGCATACACAACTCCAAGCACTTTGGGGTCCTTGTCTCCCTAGTGAAATGAGGATTGGCCCAGCTCATGAGGGTCCTCAGGTTCAACAGATTTTATCTAATCATCTCTGGCTACTCTTGGCCTGATACATTTATGCAAGGGAGTGAAAGAAGATGACTGAACAAACTGACCTTGCCGATGAGGTGATAGGTTGATTGTGTCAGACCCACAGACTCTACTGCTTGATTCACTTCCAGAGACACTGTCCATCATTCCTCTTGGCTGGGGCAGCCCTGGTCTGGAATTTGTTCTGAGTAACTACTAAGGAATGGATGCAGTTTGTTAGCTCACAAATTAAGAGTTTGGAAGTCCCATGCAGAGTACCTGGGGCATTGTGCCACAGAGGATATGGAAGGGAAATGTACAGGCCTTCTCATCTGGATGATCACAGTATGTTTAGAGGATCAACTGTCTAGCAGACTTTCCTTTTACTAAGACTTTGAAAAGCTCAACTAACTTCAACTGTGATTCTTTAATGACAAAAGGGGATTAATTAGTCAATGTGTTGCTTCTTTAAAAAAAAAAAAAAATATATATATATATATATATATATATATATATATATATATATATATAATATTGATTTTTTACAGAGAAGGGAGAGAGCTAGAGAGCTAGAAATGTCGATGAGAGAAACATCAACCAGCTGCCTCTGCACACCCCCTACTGGGATGTGCCCCCAACCAATGTACATGCCCTTGACTGGAATCGAACCTGGGACCCTTCAGTTCGCAGAACTGACTGACACTCTAGCCACTGAGCCAAACCAGTTTCAGCAATGTGTTGTTTCTTTATTATTTTCTCATTAGTTTCATCTCAATCCAGGTTCATCTATCAGCTCAGGGCAGATAACATTAAAATAGTTTTAGTGACAAAATTTACAGTTAATTTTGTAAGAATTAGAAAATGCAGAGAATCAGACAGTAAATTCCCATAATTCTATCACATGTTTCTGCTGGTACTATTTGTATTCATTTTCTAGGGCTTCCATTACAAAGATTGGGTGGCTTAAATTATGGGAATTTATTTTCTAACAGACCTGAAGGCTAGAAGTCCAAGATTAAGGTGTCAGCAGGGTTTGTTTCTTCTGAGACCTCTCTCCATGGTTTGTAAATAGTTGTATCCCTGGGACTTCATATGGTCTATCCTGTGCGCATCTGTGTCTATATTTTCTCTTCTTATAAGAACACTAGTCATATTGGATTAGAACCCACCCTCATGATCTCTTAGTCTTGAATACCTTTTTAAAGACCCTATCTCCAAATACAATTGCATTTAGAGATACCTTGGGGGTGGTACTTTAACATATACATTTTGGGGGGATACAATTCAGCTCATAACACTATTTTAGTGTGTATTCCTATATACCTTAAGCATAAACATTTTTTACTTTATAAAATTGGATTATGCACCAAATAACATAAATACACTGCATAATAATTTTCCATGTTAAATATTCATCTAATATGCTAGTGCCTAGACTTCAACTAAATATAAAATAGACCTTTATACTATTGAAATATTCACATAATAAAATCTGATGTATATCTTAGCTTAATCCTAAGGATGATGATGATGATAAAATATAAATTTTGAAAAAGGGAAATGATGGAAAATACATTTAAGGGGGAAAAGTCTGTGGTAACTTAAAAAACCTGGATAAAGTGACACTGAAATGTACCCATTTATTCGCCAAATCTGAGATTTATTGTATACTTGGCACTTAGCCCAGGTGTCAGGGCTTTAAGTGAGAAAAGACACAAGGTCCCTGGCCTAATGGACTTTTCACAACCTGATGTCAGTGAAGAGAGTGACGAGCAAACAGATAAGTAAAACTGAAGGAGGAAAACCAGAACTACAAGATAACCAATTTGAGGAAGTCAGAGACTGTTCTGAAGAAGTCTTCAAATCAAGGCTCAAAGTTGAGAAGGGCCAGCCACAAGGAGAACCATGAAGATTGGTCTCAGAGCTTTTGTGTTTGCTGGTCCAACAGAGTTTGAGATGCTCCAGGTGCTGGCAGAGGCCAGGGGAGCCCAGTGGGTAAGGTGGTTTTCTTTTGTGAGCACCAGGGAATGCAACTTTAGCCAACAAGACCCCTCAAGGTGAGTGGAAGTGTGGGTGCCTGGATAGACTGTGCTCATATTAAACACTTAAAAATATACCTGTGGCACATTTTACCAAAGAAGCTGTACAGACATACAGATGGAAAATAGTATATGAGAAGATGCTATGCATCACTAATCATTATGGAAATAACAAATTAAAACCACAGAGAGATAGCACCTGTTAGAATAGTAAAAATAAAATAGTGATGACATCAAATGCTTGGGGCAGGGGAAGGGATATAGAGAGACTGGATAACTCACACATTGCTGTGGGAATGTAAAATTATACAGCCACTCTGGAAAACAGTTTGGCAGATTCTTTCTTTCTTTCTTTCTTTCTTTCTTTCTTTCTTTCTTTCTTTCTTTCTTTCTTCCTTTTTTTTTTTTTTTTTTTTTTAAATATATTTTATTGATTTTTTTACAGAGAGGAAGGGAGAGGGACAGAGAGCCAGAAACATTGGGAGAGAAACATCGATCAGCTGTCTCCGGCACATCCCCCGCCAGGGATGTGCCTGCAACCAAGGTACATGCCTTTGACCGGAATCAAACCCGGAACCTTCCAGTCCACAGGCCGACGCTCTATCCACTGAGCCAAACCGGTTCCAGGCAGTTTGGCAGTTTCTGAACAACAACAACAATACACACATACACACACCACAAAAAAACAACAACAAAAAAAACCTAAATT
Organism: Pipistrellus hanaki; assembly: GCF_964339955.1. Taxonomy (NCBI): domain Eukaryota; kingdom Metazoa; phylum Chordata; class Mammalia; order Chiroptera; family Vespertilionidae; genus Pipistrellus; species Pipistrellus hanaki. The sequence continues at coordinate 165,368,259 of NC_140503.1, read as the reverse complement.
TGCAACTACCATATGACCCAGCAATTGCATTCCAGAGCATTTATCCCAAACAAATGAAGACTATATTTATACAAAACTCCTGAATATAATGTTATATAAAAGTTTTATTTGTAATGGCACAAAAATTGGAAACAACCCAGATGTTTTTCAACAGGTGAATGTGAATGTGCAAACAGTGGCACATCCATCATCCATACTGTGGAATACTACCCAGTGGTAAAAAGAACAAATTATTGATACACTAAACAACCCAAGTGAATCTCCAGAGAATTATGCGGAGTGAAAAAAGCCAATCCCAAAATCTCTCATAGTGTATGATTCTACTCATGTAATATTCTTGAAATGACAAAATTATAGAATGGGAAACAAATTTGTGTTTACCAGGAGTTAAGGAGAGAGTAGGGTTAAATGGGCGGGGCGGGGGGGGGCAGTAGGAAGTGTGAGTGGCTATAAAAGGGTAACAGGGATTCTTGTGGTGGTGGAAACATTCTGTATCTAGACTATATCAGTGTCACCATCCGGTTGAGACTGCACTATCATTTTGCAAGATATCACTGGGGGAAACTAGGAAACAGATCTCTGTTACTATGGCTACATGTAAATCTACTATTAGCTTAAAATAAAAAGTTTAATTTAAAGTATATACTTCTGCCCAGCCAGTGTGGCTCAGTTGTTGAGTGTCAATTTATGGACCAGGAGGTCACAGTTCAATTCTTAGTCAGGTCACATGCCCAGGTTGCAGGCTCAATCCCCAGTAGGGGCACACAGGAGGCATCCATCAATGATTCTCTCTTATCATTGATGTTTCTATCTCTCCCTCTCCCTTCCTTTCTAAAATCAAAAATATATTTAAAAAAAATAAAGTAAACAGGGTTTGAGTTGGGACCTATTCAATTTTTTTTTATATATAATCTTTTTTAAAAAATATATATTTTATTGATTTTTCACAGAGAGGAAGAGAAAGGGATAGAGAGTTAGAAACATCAATGAGAGAGAATCATCGATCAGCTGCCTCTTGCACACCCCCTACTGGGGATGTGCCCACAACCAAGGTACATGCCCTTGACCGGAATCGAACCCGGGACCTTTCAGTCTGCAGGCCGACGCTCTTTCCACTGAGCCAAACTGGTTTCGATGGGACCTATTCAAATTTGTCATAAAAGACAAAGACCGGTTTGTCTCAGTGGATAGAGTGTCAGCCTGCAGACTGAAAGGTCCTAGGTTCGATTCTGGTCAAGGGCATGTACCTTGGTTGTGGGCATATCCCAGTAGAGGTGGTGCAAGAGGCAGCTGATCGATGATTCTCTCTCATCAATGTTTCTAACTCTCGATCCCTCTCTCTTCTTCTCTGTAAAAAATCAATAAAATATATATTTTAAAGAAATAAAGACAAAGGACCTAGCAGCATAGACCTCACATACTGTATGCTACTTAATCTCCTATCTCTTGTTTCCTGCCTGAAAAATAATCAGTTGGGGCCACAAACAGGTTTTAAGGTCTCTTTTTGCTTTTACAGCTTCATGGCTAGAGTGAGTTATACACGTTTTTGGAGGCTTGAGTTCAGCCTTATCATGTTTATCAGAGATCCTCTGAAAACCTTTATGGAAACAGCACTATTTGCTTCTCTAGCGTTATTCCAGATGAAACAAACTTTGCCTTCCTATCCTCCTGAAACTTATTTGCATAATACAGCAAAATTACTGGAGCAATAAAAGGGGAAACGCTGAGTGTTTTCTTTCCTGGCTAGATCTCCCCTCCCATATTGTCCTCAGAATATTTTTTTCCAGAGTGCTGAGGTGGGAAAACAGAAGTTGTTTCAGAGGACACAAAAAGTGAACACACTGGTTCATTTTCATGGGAAGTACTGGGGGATATTTGAGGAACAGTCTATATTTGGTACAGTCTATTAAGAGCACAGACTCTGGTCCTATACTATTGAAAGCCATAGGTTCAATGCAATTCCTATTAAAATTCTAAAAGCATTTTCCACAGAAATAGGAAAAACAATCCTAAAATTCATATGTAACCACAAAAACCCTGAATAGCTAAAGCAATTCTGAGAAAACTTAAATCTGGAGACATGACACCACCTGATTTCAAACTATACTTAAAAAGCTATAATAATCAGCACAATATGGTACAGGCATATAAATAGACATATAGTCCAATGGAAAAGAATTGAGAAGCCAGAAATAAACCTTCACATATATGGTAAACTAATACTTCACAAAGATACCAAGAATGCTCATTGGGGAAAGAGTAATTTCTTCAATAAATGGTGCTGGGGAAACTGGATAGTCACATGCAGAAAATAAAATTGGACCCCTATCTTACATCGCTCACAAAAATGAACATGAAATGGATTAAAGACTTGAATTTAAGAACTGAAGCGATAAAACTCACAAAAGATAATATAGGGGAAAAGTTTCATGACATTGGTCTTGGCAGTAATTTTCCAGATATGATACCAAATGCACAGGTAATAAAAAAAAGAAATAACAAGTGGATCACATTGAACTAACAAGCTTCTGCAAAGCACATGAAACAACAAAATGAAAAGGCAACCTATGAAATTGAGAATACTTGCAAATCATATATTTGATATAAAGTTAATATCCAAAATCTATAAAACATACAGCTAAGTGGCAAAAAACAAAAACAAATAATCTGACAAAATGGGCAAAGGACTTGAATAGACATTTTCCCAAAGAAGACATACAATTGGCTAATAGGTACATTGAAAGATGCTCAACATCCCCAACCATCAGGGAAATGTAAATCAAAACTACAACGAGATAACACCTCACAGCTGTTACAATGAACATCATAAAATCAAATAGATAACAAATGTTGGTGAGGATGTAGAAAAAAGAAAACCCTTGTGTACTGTTGGTGAGAATGTCAATTGGTACAACTACTATGGAAAAGAGTATGGAGTTTTCATTAAAAACTTAATAGAACCATCAACTAATGCAGAAATACCACTTTGGGAACATATCCAGGAAAATTGAAAACAGGATCTTAAAGACCTATCTGCATTCCCATATTTATTGAAGCACTAGAGGCCTGGTGCACGAAATTCATATATGGGGGAATGGAAGGGTGTCCCTCAGCCCAGCCTGCACCCTCTCCAATCTGGGACCCCTCGAGGGATATCCCATTGCCCATTTAGGGCAGTCAGACATCCCTCTCACAATCCAGGACTGCTGGCTCCCAACTGCTCACCTGCCTGCCTTCCTAATTGCCCCTAACCACATCTGCCTGCCAGCCTGATCACCCCCTAACCACTTCCCTGCCAGCCTCATTGATGTCTAACTGCTCCCCTGCCAGCCTGTTTGTCCCCAACTTCCCTCCTCTGCTGGCCTAGTCTGTCCCGGCCTGCGGGACAACAACAGGGGCACGCAGAAACCACCTAAGAGAATGAGGCAAACAAGGAACGCGAAAGAATGGGAGCAAGACAAGGTTCTGATCAAGCTCCGATTTTATTCTCTGAAATGGCTGTATTTATACAGCAGAGACAAAGGGGGGCAGGGCCGCCCATGCAGGGGGGTCTTTGGTACCTGGCAACACAGGATTGGCTAACTGCCAGGGGCGGTGTGACATTCCAAGGTGCAACATTCCAAGGCTGGGCTATCTGGGGGGGGGGGGGGGGGAGGATCAGGAAGGGGAAGTGGCAGGAAGATGCTAAGCAGGAAGCTGCAGGTTATCTTATCTTCTGGCCAAGCCCTCAGGGCACCTCATAACTTCTGCTAGAAGGAACTTAATTCTATTTCCTTAAGACTGAGTTGCTTGCCTCAACTCTGCTGGCTCCCAACACTAGTCACCTCTCACTGCCCTCTCCTGCAGGCTTGATTGGCCCCAACTGCCCTCCCTTGCAGGCCTGGTCCCTCCCAACTTCCTTCCCCTGCTGGCAATCTTGTGGTGGCCATCTTGTGTCCACATAGGGATATGATCTTTGACCACATGGGGGCAGCTATCTTGATCTTGTGTGTTGGAATGATGGTCAATCTGCATATTACTCTTTTATTAGATAGGATAGAGACCTGATGCAGGGTGGGGACCAGCTGGTTTTCCCTGAAGGGTGTCCCAGATTAGGGTGTGGGTTCCGTTGGGGCATTGGACGGCCTGGGCGAGGGCCTGTGGTGGTTTGCAGGCTGGCCATGCCCCCTGGCAACCCAAGTGGAGACCCTGGTATCTGGAATTTATTTATCTTCTACAATTGAAACTTTGTAGCCTGGAGTTGAGCCAAGCCTTCAACTCGCTCCTTGGTGGCAGCCATTTCTATTGGGGTTTATTCACCTTCTATAATAGAAACTTTGTAGCCTGGAGTGGAGGCCTAGGCCAGCCAGGGCAGGTGGAAAACTTGGCTTCCTCCGTCACTGGGGGCAACCCTAGCCTGCTCTCTCCAGCTCTGTGGCTGCCATCATTTTTTTTGGGCTTTATCTTCTCTAATTGAAACTTTGTAGCCTTTAGCAGAGGCCTGGGCTGGCCAGGGTGTGCAGAAAGCTTGGCTTCCTCCATTGCCAGAGAAACTCTAGCCTCCCTCCTGCTCTCTGGGGTGGCAGCCATCTTGGTTGGGGTTAATTTACATACTTTCTCTGATTGGCTGGAGGGCGTGGCTTGTGGGTGTAGTGGAGTGATTGTTAATTTGCATATTCCTCTTTTATTAGGATTATTCATAATAACCAAGATATAGAAACAATTCTATGTCCATCAATAAATAAATGAATTAAAAATGTTTTATACACATATACATGCAAATATTATCCAGTCATAATAAAGAAGGAAATCCTGCCATTTGCAACAACTTGGATAAAGTTGAGGGCATCATACTAGTGAAATAAATTCAGAGGTAGACAAATACTGCACAATATCACTTACTAATATATATGGATCTAAAAAAGCCAAACTCATGGAAACAAAGAGTAGAATGGTGACTGTCAGGAGCTGGGAGTTGGAGGAATGGAAGATGTTGCTTAAAAGTTACACATTTTCAGTTATAAGATGAACTAGAGGGCCAGTGCATGAATTCATGGTTGGCCTGTGGGATCAGGCCGTAATTGGCTCTCCAACATCTCCCCAAGGTTTCTGGATTGCGAGAGGTCACAAATCAGGCCAAGGGACCCCACCAGTGCACAATTGGGGCCAAGGAGGGATGTGGGAGTTTGGCCAGCCAGAGAGGGACTGTGGGAGGGCTCCAGAGCATGTCCGACCTGTCTCGCTAAGGCCTGATTGTCGAACCCCAGCAGCAAGATAACTTACTGGTCGGAGCATCTCCCCCGTTGTGGTCAGTGCACATCATAGCAACTGGTCGACCTGCTGCTCCCTGGTGGTCAATCATAGTGAGCGGTTGAATGACCTTACTATATCACTAGTATATTATGCTTTGATTGGTTGAATGGACAATTGGACGAATGGACACTTATCATAATAGGATTTGATCATATACGATAAGTTCTGGAAATAAAATGTACAGCATGGCAGTACTAGTTAATAATACTGTGTTATATACTTAAAAGTTGCTGAGAGAGTAAATTTTAAATATTCTCACAAAAATGATGGAGGTGTTAGCTAACAGTATGATGTAATCATGCCACATATCAGCAAATTAAATCATCACACAGTACACCTTAAATTTACCCAATGCTATATGTCCACTGCTTCTCAGTAAACCTTGGAGGGTAGAGAGGAACATAGACTCAGGAGTCAATCTGCCTGGGTGCAAGATCTGGCTGTACTGGTAATTAGCTTCTCTGTGCTTTAGTTTCTTCATCTGTAAAAATATTGCCCACCTCATATGTTTGTTGTGAAGATTAAATGAGCTAATCAATATAAAGCACTTAGCATGGTGCTGGGTGAGAGTAATATTCTTTAAGTATTAGCCATTATTAAAACAGGAGAAGACTGCAGGGTGAAAACTGTGAGAGGGAAACAGGAGATAGAAAATTCCTTTTTCCTTCATTTTCTTCTGTTAAGAGCAATAGCTGCAATTGTCTCTGATCCTTAGGTTCAGGATAAAAGTGGATTAAGAAGGAATAGTAGTGTAGTTCTTTGCACATAGAAGTTTAACATTTCTTTAATGAGAATTGACTGGCATAAACGGTCATCGGAGAGAAAGCTGACTTAAGGCTTTTATTTTGCAGCTGTTTCTCTCCATCCTCCATGAACACTGGATATTCTTCCTTTTTCTTCATGTTTTCTTCTATATTTTCATCTTAAACGTGGGAGGACAATGAAGTTGAATAACACTGACCCCACAGTGTAGTCACTTGACAGGGAAGCAGGCAGAGCAGGAGAATTACTTATGTAACCTTTTCCTCTGTGGTAAAGGGCAGGATTTCTTCGGACTACTACACCCATCTCTTGGTTAGAAATACACTCAGACCTGCAGTTCTTGGAGGACACCTGTGGCTCATTTTATGGCTGACTTAGCTTTCATAAAAAGAATTTTGTCCCTGCTCATTCTTATTAAAAAAAAATTTTTTTTTTTTTTTAATCAGCAAAGGATGACTCATGACTTTGTTTAACTTGCGAGTGTAACAGTGAATTGTGGAGAGATTTATTTGGTGTCTTATGCACTCCCCCCCCCCCCCTTTTGGGGCATCTGTGGACCCTTTTTGGAAGAAAAAAAAAATCAGAAAACATATTTTTTCTGTACACATCCCAACTTTTACCCCTGCACTGTAGAAGGCAAATTAATTAGGTTGCCTACTTCAAAGAAAAAAGATGATCATGGCTCTGTGCTTTGGAGGTAGAAGAAGGAAATGGTCGGGTTCATTCTGATGAAGCTCATTGGAGATGGTGGAACCACTGGTCGAGATGGCTGTTTGGTTACCCAAGGAAAGCTCTAATCATCTCAGCCTTGTGAGGTCCTGTGGAGGGCCCATGTCTGAGGTCAGCACTTGGGGAGAGCACAACAGTCTCACCAAAGCTGGCAAGTTTCCATTGAAGCATGCAGGTCTGGGCAAGGACCAATGGCAAAGGCATCCAAAAGTAACTAAAAGCTATCAGTCTCCACTATTTTTCTTGACCATTGGGTCATAAGAACAGGAAGACACTGACATTCTTATCAACTTGATGAGAGAAGAAACTAACTTGATATAACTTGTTTTTTTGTTTTTTTTTTAAACAACCAAAGACACATGATATTTTTTGCATTCAGTGTTATAGAGCAATCTTTATCTTGGCTTTATGTCATTTATGACAGATCCTAATGTATCTAGTAATAGATCAAGAGATAAAAACACTCAATAGAATAAATCAGAGTTTAGCAAAGCCAACTATATGTAGTTTATAAGAAACACATTATAACTATGCTTTTGCTGATTTTAGAGAGAGATGAAAGGAGAGGGACAGAGACAGAAACATCAATGAGAGAGAAGCATTGATTGGCTGCCTCCTGCACATCCACCTCACACCAGGCATTGAGCCCCCAATCCAGGCATGTGCCCTGATCAGGACTCGAATCTGTGACCACTTGGTTCATGGGTCGATGCTCAACCAGCTGGGGCATTATAAATAAAATTTTTAAGCGCAGGTAAATTAAAGGAAAACGGTACAAAATTTATATATATTGCAAACATTTATCTTTTTTTTTTTTTTTTTTTGTACCAAATTCCTTTTTTTGAAGGAAGGGTACAAATGAGAGACATGACGAATGATTTGATACAAGTTATAGAAAAGGTAAAGGTAACTCCGACATGCATACTGCTTGGGTGAGCAGGAAGTCACCCCCGAGGCTACAGGAAGCAGCCAAGGCTTAGCTCTCCTCACAGCTCCCCAGGAGTCACAGCTTCCTGGGGTGTGCTCCTCAAAGAGATACTCGGCCATGCCAGTCTCAGGGGCCCCCAACCTGCGCAAGTTGGTTATGTGGTCACTCAGTTCTTTGATGGATTTCACCTGCTCATTCAGGTAGTGAGTCTCCAGGAAGTCATACAAAAGAGGGTCATTTTTATGGGTGGCCCATTTGTGCAGGTCCAGTGGTGACTGACTCACACCTTTTCCCAAGTGCAGCGCACACTCCATTGCCTTCAGCCCCTTCTCCCAGCCCATGGTCTGGTTTCCCGATATCCTGAAGGAAGATCCGGCCGCCTGGCTGGTTCTGCAGCTTCATTAGCTTCTGGGCATGTTCCCTCTCCTCCTGAGCTTGGGGAAGAAAATATATGGCCAAGTTCTTCAGAGCCACATCATTGTGGCCAAAGTAGTAAAACATGGGCAGGTAGACGTAGGAGGCGCACAGCACCGGGTTGACCTGGCGGTTGATGGTGGTCGTTCTGATGCACCTGCCAGGTGGGCGCAGTGGACGAAGTGGTGGGAGGCTGAGGAGCTGCGGCTGCACAGCGCTGGGGAGGAGGCGGGGGCCTGTGGTGGTCCCTGGTCCGAGACACTGCGAGGAGGGCGCTGCGAAGAGGCCAGAGCGGGCCTGGCTGCGGCGGAGACTACAAAGCAAGCGCCTGGTAGGTCCAAGCCCTGTTGATGCAGGAAACCTCGGCTGCTCTCCGCCAAGACTGTCGCAAACATTTATCTTAAGAAAATGAAAGGGACACTTCAGGTCAAGAAATACTACTGGAGATAAAATAATGTGAAGCAAAAACTGACAGAACTGAAAATAGAAGAGAAATTTACAATAATAGAGAAAAATGTCAACTTTCTTCTCTTAGTAATTGATAAAACAAATAGAGAATTTCTTATTATATAAGAATGGAACAGCAATATCAATCAACTTGATCTAAACAATTATTTTTTAAAAAAATATATATATTATTGGTTCTTTACAGAGAGGAAGGGAGAGGGACAGAGAGCCAGAAACATTGATGAGAAAGAAACATCAATCAGCTGCCTCCTGCACACTCCCTACTGGGGATGTGCCCACAACCAAGGCATATGCCCTTGATTGGAATCGAACCTGGGATCCTTCAGTCCATAACCAGGCCAATACTCTATCCACTGAGCCAAACTGGTTTTGGCTAAACCATTATTTATAGAACAGTCTACCAAACAACAATAGAATACCTATTATTTTCATAATACATAGGTCAATCATCAAGATAGACTATATTCTGGACCATACGGAGTCTAAAAAATGTAAAGTATTAAAAGCACAAAGGATTTGTATGCATGATTATAAGCCTAACCAATGGACATGAACACCAGGGCAGTGAGGACATGAGTGGGGGTGGGGGAGTTGGGGAGTTAATGGAGGGATGAAGACACATATGTAATACCTTAATCAATAAAGAAATTTAAAAAAGCATATAGAATGTATTTTCTGATCACAGAATAAATTAATCCTATATAATAAAGAGGTAATATGCAAATTGACCATCACTCCAACACACAAATGGCCATCCCCATGTGGACACAAGATGACCACCACAAGATGGCCTTCAAGGGAAAGCAGTTAGGGTGATCAGGCCTGCAGGGGAGGGCAGTTAGGGGTGACTAGGCCAGAAGAGGAGGGTGATTAGGGGTGACTGGGCCAAAAGAGGAGAGCAGTTAGGGGTGACCAGGCCTGCAGGGGAGGATAGCTGGGGGGGGGACCCAGGCCTGCAGGGGAGGACAGTTAGGGGGACCAGGCCTGCAGGGGAGGGCAGTTAGGGGCATCTGGGCCAGCAGGGGAGCAGTTAGGCATTAATCAGGCTAACAGGAGAGTGGTTAGGGGGTGATCAGGCTGGCAGGCCAAAGCAGTTAGGGGCAGTCAGGCAGGCAGGCAGGTGAGCAGTTGGGGGCCAGCAGTCCTGGATTGTGAGAGGGATGTCCAACTGCCCACTTGGGATCGGGCCGAAATGGGAAGTTGGACATCCCTTGAAGGGTCCCATATTGGCGAGGGTGCAGGCTGGGCTGAGGGACACACACCCATGCACAAATTTTGTTCACCTGGCCTCTAGTTATTAAATGATATTCTTCAGGGTATTTATAAATAAAAAACCAAAACAATAATTTGAAAGAATATATGCATCCCTATGTTTATTGCAGTGTTATTTCTAATAGCCAAGATATCAAAGCAACCTAAGTGCCCATCAATAGATGAGTGGATAAAAAAGCTGTCGTACATATGTTATTTAACCATAAAAATAATGAAATCCTACCATTTGCAACAACATGGATGAAGCTAGAAAGTAAAATAAGTCAGAGAAAGACAAATATATGATTGCTCTTATATGTGAAATCTATAGAACATAACCAAGAAATAAAATGGAAACAGACTCATTTCACACTTGGATGTGGAATCTAAAGAATAGAATAAAGAGACATCACTGGCTTCTGCAGTCTTCGATCAAGAGAAGAGTGCTAGCCATCAGTAGGGAGAAGTATGCTACTTCTATAGGGCTCTTGGGAATCTGAACATTCAAAATTTGAGTTGGAGTATCAAATCTAGGTGTCACCCACATGCCAGGGTCTGATTTTTCACTCAACTAGGACCATGACCTTAGCATAGCAGATCCACCCAAGTTAAGATTTAATCTTCTTTGAAGTTTAGCTACTCTTATGTTAGTTCCTGGGTCTGATCTCAGTTTTCTCAGCTCTTCTGCTGAGGAAGACGAGAGCTTCTTTATATGCCACTAAGGAGGGGAGGGAGATTTGGGGGAGATAATAGATCAACCGAAGGACTTGTATACATGCATATAAGTACAACCAATGGACATAAAACTCTGGGGAGGAAGGGTATGTATGGGAGGGAGGGGGGCAAAAAAAATCAATAAAATATATTAAAAATAAATAAATAAATAAATAAATAAATGAATAAAGAGCTAAAAAAAGAAAAAAGAAAAAAAAGAAAAGAAAAGCATATAAAGAAGCTCTGCCATTCACCTCTAGCTTATCTTCTTCTAAAGCCTCAGTTGAGTTAGAAAAGCCACCCAAGTCCATTGCCTTTATGGTTAGTATTTCCCTCCTACTTCTCAAGTGGCATTAACCAACTTCAGCCAGTGTACGTTCTCCCGCCAGCACGCCATCCAGCTTTGTTACCTGGTCATTTAACACCTGCACTACCACCATATACAGGGCTGTCTGTCCTCCCCCCTACCACCAGCAGCACCACTATCACAGGTTGGATTCTTCAGGAAGCAGACTCCAAGGTGAAGATTATCATGCAAAGGTTTATTAGGGAGTGTCTTTGAGTTCAAGACTTGGGGAAGGAAAAAGGAGGGGAGAGAGGGCAGGGGATAGGAAAGGAGGGGAAGGAATAGGATTGGACAGAGGGCGAAACTGAGATGGGATAGTTTAAAGGAAGCTTCGGCCAGCCCTGTGGTGATTTCTGAAGATGAGAAGATCCTTCAGAGTTGTTCCCATTTGGGCTGAGAAGGCTGGAACTTTACATCCCTGTGTTAAACAGTCACTGGACATGGCCACCCTGAGAAGGGGTGTGGTTTTCTTCAGCCAGAGCGCGCACCCCCTCCCCCCCCCCCCCATTTTGGAACAACTGCCTCTTTATTCCTAGGGGAATTTGAGTGGCGTATCATAGCGATCACCCCTTGCTTCTACAGAAGGACTGACATTGGCTGTGTGTGCATCGGTGACAGGATAAACTAAAGCCATGTGCTTTCTGGTGTCCTGGGCTCCAGTCTTTGTGACCTGTCACCTCCTAGAACTTCTGCTTATGAGCCTTCCTTCCTTCCTTCCTTCCTTCCTTCCTTCCTTCCTTCCTTCCTTCCTTCCTTCCTTCCTTCCCTCCTCCTCCTCCTCCTCCTCCCCCATCTCCTCCTCCCTCTTCTTTTATTTATTTATTTTTCTTTAGCTGGATTTTCTTGTTTCTGTTTTGAATATGTTGTAGACAAAAAAGGGGTTACATACTTAAACTTGACAAACTAAAGTAACCACATAGGATGGTCTAACACTGAAACTTCTTAACTAAAACTGAGTCATGGACAGTAGTCATGTCCAGTGGTCAACAAACTCATTAGTCAACAGAGCCAAATATCAACAGTACAATGATTGAAATTCCTTTTGAGAGCCAAGTCTTTTAAACTTAAATGTCTTCTAACACCACTTCTTCAAAATAGACTCTCCCAGGCCGTGGTATTTTGTGGAAGAGACACACTCAAGGGCCAAAGAGCTGCATGTGCTCTTGAGCCATAGTTTGCCAACCATGGTCCTAGACTGTGATCTACCTTGACAAATGCCAATGTTTACCTTAACTGGGCTATTGTCTTTATGCAGCTACAATAATTTACCTTTGGAATGTCAGAGTAATCCCTTTTTCTCCAGACTTCTTAGGGTACAATCACTCACCAAAGCAGGAAACAACAGGACCCCTCATTGCTATCTTATTTCCCACATACCATCTTTTTTTTTTTTTTTTTTTTTTTTTTTAACATATTTTATTGATTTTTTTACAGAGAGGAAGGGAGAGGGATAGAGAGTTAGAAACACTGATGAGAGAGAAACATTGACCAGCTGCCTCCTGCACACCCCGTACTGGGGATGTGCCCGCAACCAAGGTACATGCCTTGATTGGAATTGAACCTGGGACCCTTCAGTCTGCAGACCGACACTCTATCCATTGAGCCAAACCGGTTTTGGCCCCCACATACCATCTTTTTGTGCTGTAAATGTGAGCTACCCTGGCCCCACCAACGTAAAAGAAGTATTTGTCTCTCCGTTTCACTCTTCACCTAATCTTAGAGATTTCCCTGCTTTGCTTTCTCCGGCCTCCCTAATCTACCACCAATGAATTTTATATACGTAACCCTACTTATGCCTCCTCTTTGATCCTAATGTATAAAATAAACCGCTAAACTGCCATTCTCTGGAGCATTTTCTCAATCCATGGAGATTTTGCTTCCCAGCAATTGTCATCAGTTTTGCTCAAATCAACTCATGAAAATTCTCTACAGCCTCATATATTTCCTACGTCAACAACATTCATAATTATTGATTATTAAACACGTATAGTACCAAGCTCTGTGCTAAGGGATATACATGATTTCCCTTCATGAATTATTTAATCATTACTTTAATCCTATTTAGAAAGCATGAAATCATTCTTCTACGGATAAGAACATAGAGATGCAGAGTGAGTACGATCGCCAAGTCACACAGCTGGTTCTTGTTGAAATTTGTTTGTGAATCCAGATCTGACTCCAAGTTCCATATTCTCAGTGATGACACTCACCTGCTTCTTGATCTCCACCTCCCTCAGCCAAGGTCAGTTAAGTGCACTATAGGCCCCTGTTTGTGACCAGCATATAGTCCTAAACAAGGCCTGATTTGAGGCACATCTTATAGAAACATTTATTAAAGTTATGACCATTTCCTGATACATTCCTACCGCTATATTCAATCCCAAGACTCAACTGACCTGGGAAGGCTCAACTGAAGTCCTAATTGCACTTTTCCCAGGTATTTCAGATCCGAAAAGCCTGTACCTAACAAAGCTCCCCCACTGAAGAAAACCACTTTCCCCATTTTCTCTGCTTAGGATCTTCATATGTGTGTTGGCTCCCTTCAACAGATTGTAAACATCACATGCATTCTTTCCCATCACTACCCTTCATGACAAATCGTACCCAGGAGACATCTCAAAGCACATCACATCAATTTTGTGTTAGTGTCACGAATAGCTTAGACATATGCCTTTGGGCTCTTATTTTTCCTCATTCTCTAATAATGATACAACTTTTATCTTTTCTTAGGTTTCCCAGGGTACTGAAATCCTTATCTACCCCATATATTTTTCATGCTGCACTTCCTCCCTTGTGTGACTCTGCTCTGGGAACCCCAGGCAGTTAAATTTATTAGAAGTGATTAACACAGCTGGCTGTTATGTCCTATATATCAGCTCTCACAGATGTGGTCAAATTTGTTGTTGTTGTTATGCTTAAATTCAACTGATCCAGGGAAAATATCTTATGATTTATGGTGTATAGTATTTAAAAAGAAATGTTAGAATGGTTTAAAATCTTGCTGTATAAAATCTAGTCCGTGGATTAGCAGCTTCACCTGAGAGCTTATATCTCCAATAAATTTAATTTAAAAAACGGAAAGAAATACAGACCCTTGTGCCCTGCCCAGGTACACAGAATCAGAATCTACATTCTAATAAGATCTTCAAGTGACTGCTGTGATATTTAGGTTTGAGAAATGCTGGTTTAAAATCAATTTTCTTAGGAGGAAGTGGGGGTGGGAGTGGGGGGACAGGAAGAGACCAACCAAAGAACATAGATGCATATAAGCATACCTCATGGACACAGCCCATAGTGCATGCAGTAGGCGTGTGGGGGTGTGAAGGTGAATGGGGTCAAAAGGGGGAAAAACAGGGACATGTGTCATACTTTGAACAATAAAGATACATTTTTAAAAAAAGCAATTTAATGGCAGTTCTATACACAGACGGCTATGTCTGGTGCTTCTAACAGTTCTAATCATCCCGACAGCCCTGAAGGTAGGTAAGAGGTGCTATTTCTACTTTGTACGTGAGGAACTTGAGGTGCCGATGTGAACTTACCCAAATCATTCTGCTTCGAATCAGTCGCAGTGATCTTGAAACCCCGAGCTTCTGCTCAGAGGACCTGCTTTCTGATTTTCTACTCAGATGTGGCAGATGCCCAGCATCTGCCGTCCCCAAGACCTTACCATCCCAGCGTGCACTGCTGGAGTGCCCCCTTCCCCTTTAGCAGTTCTCAATCAGTGGCTGATGGGAGCTGGTTCCTGAAGATGCCGGTGCCCTGAGCCTTCAGGTGAGGGAGCTCTGTGGTGTGTGTTTTACATCCCATCTCAGGGCTTCTCTGCAGGATTAACTTTCAGCCCACCCCGGTGGTAGCTGGCATAATCATTTACCTGTGTTTTGGCCATCTTTCCTTTCCTACTTTTCTGCATCTCCCAGTAAGCAATCGATAATTAAGTCCTTATCTCAGACTCTGTTTTTGTGGGGAATCCACATTAACACAGCAGGAATGTAAGCTTGGTTCCTACAGAGATTCTGAGAGAATCCTCACACCACACTGATAGAAGCACTCCCTCTTACAGAGTGAGGGCACCTTTAAGAACAGTGAGGTGTCTTCCTGAGGCTGGTGAGAACTGAGAGATGAGAGTCTGGGATGTTTATTAAAATGAAGTGTCATAGGGGAATTCAAGGAGAATAAAAAGTGAGTTAGCGCCTTCCCTAGCAGCGAGAGATGGTGTGGTTTTCTCCTATAGGAACCTGTCATTACGGGTGTTTAGATATAATCTCTTGTCCTTTGTTCACAATTATTTTCCTGTGAGAGAAATAGATAAGCATCTTTGGGGCATACATATTTTATGTCCTTCACACCTTCGTGCATAAAAGCAAGGAAATCTCATTGTGTGAATTGAACATTGCATCCGGACTGTGGCATAAATAAACAAAATAAAGACTTTATAGATGCTGAAGTTTGTATTCAGGGGCGGCTTCCTGGATGTGTGACAGAGGGCCATGAACTTGTTTTAAGTTGTGCTGTCATTGCCTTGAAATTCTTTTTTTTCTTTAAATATATATTTTACTACAGGCCCGATGGATGAAATTCCTGGAAGGGCCTTGGCCCCAGACCGCGCCCGCCACTACCTCTGCCTTGGGCCCTGCTTGCTGCGGCTTTGTCTGGAAGGAAGGACGTCCAAAAGGACGGCCAGTTTAATTAGCATATTATGCTTTTATTATGATAGACTAGAGGCTCTGTGCATGAAATTCATGCAAGAGCAGACCTTCCTTCCCCTGGCTGCCAGCACCGGCTTCACTCTGGCACTCAGGACCCAGGCTTGCTTCCTTCTGGCCATCTGAAGGCACCTGGGACCTGGACTGGCTTCCCTCTGGCCCCAGCTTTGTCTGGAAGGACGTTTGGAATGACGCCCAGAAGGACGTCTGGTCTAATTAGCATATTACCCTTTATTATTACAGGTTGGTTTCAGAGAGGAAGGAAGAGGGGAGAGAGAGAGATAGAAACATCAGTGATGAGAGAGAATTATTGACTGGCTGCCTCGGGCACACTCGCCTAATGGGGATTGACCTTGCAACCCAGGCATGTGCCCTTGACCAGAATCGAACCTGGGACCCTTCAGTCCACAGGCCAACACTTTATCCACTGACCCAAACAAGCCAGGGCCCTTGAAATTCTTAATAGTTGTGAGCAAGACTCCCCATGCTTTCATTTTGCATTTGGCCCTAAAAATTGTGTAGCCAGTCCTATGAATACTAATTAAAAATTGTTTGAAAATGTGGTTTTCATAATACAAGAGAAAAAGGACTGTAAGGTTTAAAAAAACAACAAAGTTTCTTTGGAGGAGAACTGGAACCAACAA
The DNA here is from genome assembly GCF_964339955.1 of Pipistrellus hanaki. Taxonomy (NCBI): domain Eukaryota; kingdom Metazoa; phylum Chordata; class Mammalia; order Chiroptera; family Vespertilionidae; genus Pipistrellus; species Pipistrellus hanaki. Next base: position 165,352,005 of record NC_140503.1, on the reverse strand, counting down.
ATGTTAGACTTTCTAGAAACTTAGAACTGCCAATAAAAAGTTTGCTGCATAGCCAAAACTGGTTTGGCTCAGTGGATAGAGTGTTAGCCTGCAATCTCAAGGGTCCCAGGTTCGATTCCAGTCAAGGGCATGTACCTTGGTTGCAGGCACATCCCCAGTGGGGGATGTGCAGGAGGCAGCTGGTGGATGTTTCTCTCTCATCTCTCGATCCATTTCCCTTCCTCTCTGTAAAAAAATCAATAAAATATGCTTAGGAAAAAAATGTTTGCTGCATAGAGAGCAGGAGGAAATCCGTGGCACCTGGATGCTTGCAGTACTTCTCAAACTTACATATGCATAGGAGCATGCATAGGACATACTAGTACATGAGACCACATATTTGATTTGGAACCAGCAAGGAAAGTTCAGGTGATAGAGAAAATTGAAGCAAAAAAAAAAAAAAAAAAAAAAAAGAGCTACTTGAGCTAGTTATTGTGTATCAGGCAAGCAAACAGACTGTGTTCCTAATGATATTTAGTATTTTCCAAATCTTTGCTCTGTGCCTGGCACTATTCTAAGGCAGTGGTCGGCAAACTCATTAGTCCACAGAGCCAAATATCAACAGTACAACGATTGAAATTTCTTTTGAGAGTCGAAAACTGACTTCTGTGCATGGGCCACGAAGTTTCAATCACACGTGGTTTCAGACACATGCATGTGGCTCATGAGCCACGGTCTGCCCATCACGGTTCTAAGGGATTCACAGTAATGATCTCATTTACTCTTTGCAGTGAACTTATAAGGCAGGTGCTTATACTCTCCCTACATCACCGGTGAGGAAATCTGGAGCAAAACATGAGTAATTGCCTAACTCCTACACCTGGCAAGTTCTGGTGCCTGGGTCTAAACCCTGGCTGTCAGATTCTAGAGCCCAAATTCTTTTATCTATTTTTTATTTATTTATCATATATATATATATATATATATATATATATATATACTCATTCCACTTATGTACTCATTGGTTGCTTTTGTATATGCCTTGACTGGGATCGAACCCGCAACTTTGGCGTATGGGAATGGTGCTCTAAGTCACTGAGCTACCCGAACAGGGCCTCTAGAGCCCAAATTGTTAATTACAACCTATAACTCCTCTCCCCAGTGAATCAGCTTTTTTACTTGCACTTGGTCTTAGTTCTGCTGTCACTGCCTTGATTGCTAAGGCAGAGAGGTGCTGAAGCAAATTCTGTGCCAAAAGGACCCCAGTGGAGAAGTGAAAGAGGAAAAGCTGTCCCCAGTGATGCAATCCTCAGTGCAGTCAAATTCCCCATTCCCCAACTGGTGGGGGTGGGGAGGGGGCAGCAGAAAATAAATCATTGCAGACTTTGGGGAGCCTCATGGGGTTTTCCTGGACTCATTTTACTTCACAAGCACATTTCCATGGATGTTCATTTGGCTGCGTTAGGTTGTCGTCAGTAGTCTTCCATTGTTCCTAGAGTTTGCTGAGTGGCTTAAAGGCCTGCTGGGGAGAGAGGGGGCTCCATGCACTTTTGCCTGTTTTAATCTAGGGACCTGGAGTCTGGATTTGTTTGCAAAAAGAAGATGAGGCTCTGCAGATAAAAAGGAAGTTTAAAAGCCATTCATTGTTCTGGCTTCCAAACAACTGAGAGAAAATGAATCAGCCATAGATGAATCACATGCCCTTCTCTCTGCTCCCACAAACACAACTCACATTCAACCTGGATCAATAAAGAATAGATGACATTGGTATTTGGTGTTTATGGAGCCCTGAGCAAAACATATTTGAATCTTCTCTGTGCCAAAGGCTTCTTCACTAATTGTGAATTTGTTCCCAGTTTTAAAAAAGTTTCTTTTAATCATGTGTTTGCACTAGATCCTTCCAGAAGAAAAGACAGAAGCCCTTACAGTGAAAGGGGCTCTGACCTTGCTTTCACGCAGGAGCTGAGATTAATTGCTCCTTCCTCTATTTCCTAATGCATCCAACAGTGATTAGACTATCAACTCACACACGTAAAATGCAACTGAGCCTGCCTTGAAAGGGCTGCAGGGTCGATTCCTGGTCAGAGCACATTCCTAGGTTGCAGGTTCGATACCTAGTCTGATGCATATGGGAGGCCACTGGTTGATGTTTCTCTCTCTCTCTCTCTCTCTCTCTCTCTCTCTCTCTCTCTCTCTCTCCCTCTCTCCCTCTCTTCCTCTCTCCCTCTCTCCCTCTCTCCCTCTCCTTCTGTGGGGATTTAAAAAAAAGATTGGTAGATGTGGGTGGTGAGACTCCAAGATAAGTAGGTTCCAAGATGTCCTTCTATGACAACCACAAAAGTCCAAGACTTCAAACCTCATTTAGGTCCTCTATGCAAATGAAGGGTGAATGGGACTGCTTCCTTGCAGGTGAAGAGTGAGATGGTCTGGTTGTCATGGTGAGAATTAATCCAAATTCAGGATATGATCTCACAACTGGTCCTAAAGTGATAGGTGGGAAGAGCATAAGGCAGCCTATTTGTGACCTCCTGGCTCCATTTTGTTTATTTGACATAAGTGACTCTAGCATGGCAATTTCCCTTCATAGTCCCCAATCTTGATAGTAAATTAAAAACAGTAACCACTCTTCCCACAAATACTTCTTGGCATGGTTTGTAATTCATTCAGAGCCATTTCACAAAATGGAAAGATGCTATTTTCTCCTTACATCAGAAACTGTGTAACAATGAAGGCAGCATAAGTTAGAATAGGCTGCCTCAAAGTAGCTCCCCCATCACCAGAGTTTCAAGCAGAGATAAGGTAAGCTGCTGGGATGTTGTCCAGAGCCAGAGTGTGTCAGGAGTTATAGACTTTGGGGACTTGACTTAGATGACCAGTGCTGGCAAAGGACACAATAGTAATAAATAGGAATCTCTCTCTCTCTCTCTCTCTCTCTCTCTCTCTCTCTCTCTCTCTCAGCCATTCTATCTGAATCTGCCACCTAGATTGGGAGCAATCCTGTAGGTGCCCAGGCTCCTCATCTGTAGGACCTAGGTATCCATGAGGCATGAGAAGATCCTGGTTGGGGAACTAGTCCTGGGTTTTCTTTACTGGAAGGCTCCATGACATTTGAAAAGTCACACAGTCTTCCTAGGCCTTGTTATTCTCCAATAAAAAAAACAAGGAAACCAGGCTAAATGCCCTCTATGACTGTTATGTGGTCACTAGAGGCCTGGTGCACAAATTCATGCATGGCTGGGGTTCCTTGGCCTGGCTGGCCGGAGGAGGGGCAGAGGGAGGTTGGCTGGCCCCTGTCAGGACGATTGAGGGGGCCTGCATGCTGGGCAGAGGGACCGTGGAAAGTTGGTTGTGGGAGCGCACTGACCACCAGGGGCAGCTCCTGCATTGAGTGTCTGCCCTCTGATGGTTAGTGCATGTCATAGCAACTGGTCGACAGGTCATTCTGGTTGTTCGGTCATAATGGCTTTTATATATATATGCCATTTCTTCCTGGGCAACAAAACTTGCTTAATATGCTATTTCTTCAAGTTCCTGATCACTCATAAATAGCAAGTAATCCAATATGCCTTCACATTTTTAATTTGGATGTTGAGGAGTAACCTACAGTCTGTGCCACAGTAACAGGATTAACACTTTCATTTCATAGCTTTCCAAGTGTCATCACACTCCCAGGCTTCATATAATGATAGATCACAAAGGTGCAGTTTCTAATCTCTCTTGTAGCTGAACCTGACCAGATAACCTTGCCTGGCCAATAAAACACACACAGAATGCTAGATGGCAGTCTCTGGACTTCCCCTATAGGACAGTGAGAAGGTGTTTTTAAACTTCTTCATTATCTTTTCTTCTATTTGCTGCCTGAATGAAGAATTTGAGACTGAAACTCCAGCTTCTGTAAGAGCCACACTCTGAGGATGGCAGGGCAGAGAGGTGAAAGGGCCTGGAGTGCCTAGACTGCGAAGAAAACTTATCACATGGCCCTGGACTCCCTCCAAACTGACACCTAGCAGGAAAATGCACTTCCATCTTATTGCAGGCACACTCATCTTGTCCTAAATGATGTTTTACCCAAACAAAAAAAATTTTTTTTTTTCAGAAGGCTCCTAAGGAATCACTCTCTGGGTGGAATTTTGGAAAGTTATGGCTGGGACCACTTTTCTGATTACGTGGGTGTAAGGTCCCAGCTGAGAGGTTTGCGACGCAGAAGCAAGACATGGAATTCAGGCAATTAAAGGGGGGAGGTTTTAATCTGTGCTACTGGGCAAAGCTCGCTGGTCTGAGAGTGGGCCAGGGAAGTTCGTGCCAAAAAGTGGCATAGATACTTCTTCTTTATTTTTATTTATTTATTTATTTTAATATATTTTATTGATTTTTTACAGAGAGGAAGGGAGAGGGATAGAGAGCTAGAGACATCGATGAGAGAGAAACACTGACCAGCTGCCTCCTGTAGATCCCCTACCAGGAATGTGCCCGCAACCAATGTATAATACATGCCCTTGACTGGAATCGAACCTGGGACCCCTGAGTCCGCAGACCAAGGCTCTGTCCACTGAGTCAAACCGGTTTTGGCAGATACTTCTTTTATACAGCTGTTTAGTGAGGGGAGGGTGGAGGGCATGAGAGGTGTGGAATTCCTGCCTAGGGCCAGGGGTCTAGGAAGGCCCTAGGAAGGCGCCAGCTAGCCAGCTATCTTTGTCACCATCCGCCTTGCAGATGCTTGCATCTGGCTCTGGGCTTCCCCCCTGCCTGGACCTAACAGTGGGTATTGCTGATGTTTACCCCATCAAGGAGGTGGGCCTCTGCCTATCAAAGGCTGTCATTTGGTCCAATTGTAGCCACAACATGTAGTAAAGTGACCATAAGACCCCATTACATTCTATCTAGAAAGCTATTATATTTTCTCATCAGTCCAGCAATCCTTATTAGCTATGTGCCCAACTCAGACCTCCGTCTTTTGTTATTTTAATTTTTGTAATTTATCTTTATGTTGAAAGTATTACAAATGTCTCTTTCTCCCATCGACCCCCTCCACCCTGCTCCTGCCCCCCACTATTGTCTGTGTCTATGGATTATACACATAAGTTCTTTGGTTGATGATGTAGAGGCTGAAAGAAATAATATAGAAAAATTCCCCTGCTAGCCCAGACTTCCCGTGAGAATGTGACCTTTAGAACTGCCCCAGGAAAAACAGGGTATGAGCCACACAGCACCAGACCACCAGACTCAGCCCCTAGAGGTAGTAAACTGGATGTATTATCCACACAGCACCAGACCACCAGACTCAGCCCCTAGAGGTAGTAAACTGGATGTAGTATCAACGTCCTGCGCGCGGTTCCACCCTGTTCCTTGTGATAATGTCTATCCTCCCCTCAAGGAATTCCTGTCCCTCTTTCTAGAAGACCCCCTCCCCTTGTCCTTTGTTCTAACTTTGCGGTTTTTGCCTTTATAAGCCTGTAAGAAGTTCTGCTCGGGACTTGACTTGGCTGCTCCTGCGTGAGTAACAGGTCAAGTCCCAGCATGCTGGAATTAAATCCTCTTGCTGTTTGCATCAAGTGCCGTCTCTTGCGTTTGACTGGGTCGTCGCTGATCCTGGGTCAGGGCAGGGGTCTCCTTCGGGGGGTCCAACAATCTCCATTCTGTTTCATGTTTCTGTATCTCTGGATCTATTTTGTTCATTAGATTCCACATGTGAGTGAGATCATGTGATACTTGTCTTTCTCTGACTGGCATATTTCGCTTAGCATAATACTCTCCAGGTCCCTTCATGCCCAGACCCCGTATTTTAAAGCAGTTCCTCTGCTCTCACGGTTTTACTAAAAATTCCAGAGTCATGTTCCCTGGTATGCTGTTATGGATGACTTTTGCAAATTTACAATTCTGATGAGTGCCAAGCCCTTGAAATCAGACCTCCAGGCCCTTGAGGAATTATGAGCTCAGTTGCAGAGGACGTTGTTGGATGATTGTCTTCATTGCAGGGAGATAACCCCCAATATGTTGGGGCCAGGCACCAGGATCCTTAGATTGTTTTCCTTTTTGGCCTCCTCTGAGCAATACTGGTGACTAGAACCAATGGCTTGCTCAAGGATAACATCCTGATAAATGGCTCTACCAACCAGGGGGATATTTATAATTTTCAGTAACAGGCAGAGCATAGGCCCAGATCACTGGATCAGACCTCAGCTCTGTCAAACTACTGATTCAGCCAAACTCGCACACACCAGGGGCCTCTCAGCGCTGTGCGGAATGATGATCACAGTGGAGATTTCCACACAGATCGGTCCTTGAGGTGTCCTATACACGTGGTGGCAGAATGCCTTCAGGACTTGCTTCTGGCTTTCCCTCTGTTTTGAAGGATGATTTTCAAACTTTGACACACTTTTCTCTTTCTACGTGCCTCAGTGTTGGGACAACCTGGCTTTTCCTTTCACTGAGAGTAAAAACCTCCCAAATTATTCATCTTCCTATTTCTTCACTTTACAATACCATCCCCCAAGTGAAAGAGCCAGTCACTAGAGACTACACCACATACGGTTCCACTTAAATGAAAAGTCCAACGTAGGCAAATCTATAGAAACAGAAAATAGATCAGGGTTGCTAGGGTTGGGTAGTGGCGCGGGGTGAGGATGGATGGAGGAGTGGTAGCTAAAGAATCCAGGGGTCTTTTGGAGTTGATGAATATGTTTTAGAATTGTCTATGATCATGGCTGTACATATCGGCAAATTTACTAAAAACAATTAAATTGAATTAAAATTACTTGAAATGGGTGAATTTGTGAATTACTAGTATATCTCAACAAACTGTTAAATGCCATACCAGCAAACTTTCGTCTGGGAAACAGATGCTAAAATATAGGTTTCCAAGTAGTTGCCAATTGACTGAGTATTGACAAATTTTCTTTAAATTTTGTTTAAGTTAATTGTGAAGTTTAAAAAATAAAGGTATCTCACATAAAAATCCAGTTTCCTGATATAACCTCTAGGACCAAAGGCTCCATATGCCTGCATGAGGGCAAGTACCTGACTTATAGTTGCTTGAGAACCTTTGCTTTGAGACTTGAGTTCTCTGGGCATTTTGTCATGCCGACTGATTGTTTATTATATTATTATTTATAGAGTGTATATTAGATTTCATGTGATTTCTTTTTTCCTTCTATCAGGATAACCCCCACCCCTCAGAAACATATATAATATCATTCCACTGCCTTCTTCTCCTTCAGTCTATAGACTTTCTCCAGTCTCTATCATAAAAAAAAAAAAAAATCATGTAACTAAATCTTCCATTGATCCTGCTACTTTCTCGTCAGCTGTTTTGTCTTTCCTTTTCATTTTTGTCAGAAATAATCCATATTCACTGTCATTTCTTTACCTCCCACTCCTTTAACTGCTCATAGCTTCAGCTTTTATTACTCTATTGAAACTCTTCTATCAAAGCTAACTAGAAAAGAGCAGTAAATCATCAGATCTAATGCCCCTTTCTCAATTTTCACTTTCCTCAATGCTTTGCCATTTTTTTTTTTCTGTCTGGAAAATATATTGATAGAAAAATAAAAAAGGGAAACAATATCATCCTAACTTGACAATTTTAAACTCCATGAACAGTGAGTTTTCTTTTCTTTCCCCCAGATGGAACTTTTCTGACATTTTGTGGATCTCCCTCAAAAACTACCCCCTTCCTGTATTTACTGGGAATCGTCAATGAAATCCACTCATTCAACAAATAGTTAACTAAGCTAGGCCCTGTAGACAACAAGCCTCTGTCCTCAGGAGTTTAGAGTCTGATGGAGTATTACATGGATATATAACTTCAAATTGGGAAGAACGCCAAAAGGAAGAGCATGATTCTTAGAGACCACACATGACAAAGGAAGGTGTCCTAGATGAGCTAGGTGGTGGGGTCAGGGAAAACTTCATAGGAAGTGAGAGGCGAAAAGGGAGAGAGAAAGAGAGAGAGAAACAAAGAGAGGGAGGAAACAACTGAAAGAGAGAGCCAGAAACAGAGACAGAGAAAGAGAGAAGGCATTCCAGGCAGACAAGAAAATACAGCATGTTATAAAAACTCAGAGATTATAATAAGAGAATAAGTAGATTAAGACGGGATCTTCTAGATCATGGTCAGAGTTTTGTTATTTATTCTAAAAGCACAGAAAGGCATTGAGAATTATAAGCAAGGGAGAGAATATCATCACTGTAATATATTATTTTTAAAATGCATCTGGTGCATTTTGTGGAGAATTGGCACAAGAGCCAGAGCCAGAGAGGCTATTAATGTATAGGGTAGGTGAGAGTTAATGGTTGCCAGATTCCACAGAGATTTAGACAGTATAATCAACAATAGCCAAGTGGATTTTGGGGGACACCATTCAACCATTAGAAAAATCTCAGGGCTTTCTCCCCATTCCCTCCAAACTGAAGAAAATATTCATATCTAGGTCATGATTGCAGATACTCTTAGTCATGTGTTGTCAGGGTTGAAGCTTTTGATGTAAAACAAAACAAAACAAAAAAGACTTAAAACACTTTCTTCTGGATAAACTTAGTAATCACATTGTGACAGTTTCCATCCTAACTTTTCTCTCAGCTCAGAAAACCAAGGAAGAACCAGAGTTGAATTGAGGAGGCCATTAGAAGAGTTTGTAGCTTAGGCCTTGAGCTAGAACAAGCATGTCAAACTTGCGGCCCGTGGGCTGATGGGAATATTTTTGTGGCCCAGCCAATATAATGGTACATAAGAAACGTTTTAATAAAAATTCAGCATGTCTCTATGGAAATACACCTCTGTTCTTATGAAAATTAAAGTTTTTGTTTTTTTTGTGGCCCACATAAACTTAAACCTTGTTTATTTGGCCTGTGTTGGGCAGGTGATAGGAGACAAGTAAGATGTTCTAATATGCTTTCATTCCTCTAGGTTTTGCTTGGTGGCAAGAGAAAGGAGATACACTAGACATTGTTATTCAGGCAGCTCAAACTCAATAACTTTCCATTGTAAAGAGGCTGTGGTGACTGCACACCACACATGTCCAGCACGTGTTCTGTAAAGATTCTCCCTTCTTCAGACACTGCAAAATGAAGTGCCAAGCACACTTGTTGGAGGAAGCCCGTGATTTCTTGCAAACTGCTCTGCAGGAGTGTCCTGGATCCTGCGCCTTGGGGTTACTGTTCTACTGCAGCGTCCTACCCCAGAATTCCCTTGGGTCCCCAAAAGCCGAGGCTTTGCCAAAGCTGTTTTTATTTAATAAGTGTCTTCATTTAATAAGTCTTTACCTTAATATTCTGGTTATTTAAAATATCTCTCCAAGTGCGGAGGGACTCAGTTGCTGTGGGTCAAGAATGTTTAATTTAAGGAAAATTTATTTTATAAAATGTTTACTATAGATTTTGATACTCAGCCACGTGCTATGAGCTTTTCCAATAATATATACAAAAATGATAACCAGGCATTCTATCAGCAGAAGCTCAGGCACGCCATTGCCTTTCTACTCCAATTCTCTGGCCAGGAAGAGAGAAGCTGCGCCTCATCATGACTAATGATTACTAATTATTAGGGAACCTCACACAAAGAATATCATCTTAGGACTGGATGATTGTGGTGAAATAGCTGGCCACATATGTTTTTTAAAAATTCTTTATTATTGTTTAAAGTATTACATATGTCTCCTTTTCTCCTCATTGACCTCTCCTGGCCACCCCAACCCCCTGCACATGCCCTCAGCCCCCTACTGTTTGTATCCATTGGTTATGCTCATACTAGAGGCCTGGTGCAGGAAATTTGTGCATGGGGTGGGGGGTGTCCCTCAGCCCAGCCTGCACCCTTTCCAATCTGGGACCCCTCAAGGGATGTTAAACCCACTGGGATCGGGTCTAAATGGGCAGTCGGACATCCCTCTCACAATCCAAGACTGCTGGCTCCCAACTGCCTGCCTGCCTTCCTGATTGCCCCTAACTGCTTCTTCCTGCCAGGCTGATCACCCCTAACCACTCCTGTGCCAGCCTGATTGATGTCTAACTGCTCCCCTGCCAGCCTGTTTGTTCCCAACTTCCCTCCTCTGCCAGCCTGGCCACCCCTAACTGCCCTTTCCTACAGGGTTGATAGCCTCCATCTGCCCTCCCCTACAACCCTGGTCCCTCTCAACTGTCCTCCCTTGCAGATCTGGTGTCTCCCAACTGCCCTCCCCTGCTGGCCATCTTGTGGTGGCCATCTTGTGCTCACATGGGGGCAGGATCTTTGACCACATGGGGGTAGCTATTTTGTGTTGGAGTGATGGTCAATCTGCATATTACTCTTTTATTAGATAGGATAGAGGCCTGGTGCACAGGTAGGGGCCAGTTGGTTTGCCCTGAAGGGTGTCCCATATCAGGGTGGGGGTTCCCTTAGGGCATGGGGCAGCCTGGGCAAGGGGCCTGTGGTGGTTTGCAGGCCAGCCATGCCCCCCAGCAACCCAAGCAGAGTCCCTGGTATCTGGAATTTATCTACCTTCTACAATGAAAACTTTGTAGCCTGGAGCAGAACCAAGCCTCCTGCTCACTGGGCTGCCACGGACCAGGGGCAACCTTAGCCTGCTCTTTCCAGCTTCATAGCTGCTGCCATTTTTCTTGGGATTTATCTTCTATAATTAAAACTTTGTATCCTTGATTGGAGGCCTAGGCCGGCCTGGTTGTGTGAAAAGCTTGGCTTCCATTGCCAGGGAAACCCAAGCCCCTCAACTGCTCTCTGTGGCTACAGCCATCATGGTTGGGATTAATTTGCATAATCGCTCTGATTGGCTGGTGGGCTTGGATGGTGGGTGTGGCTTGAGCGGAGTGATGGTTAATTTGCATATTACTCTTTTATTAGGTAGGATGCATGAATACAAGTCCTTTGGTTGATTTCTTACCCAGCCTCCCTCCCCTGGCTTCCCTCTGAGGTTTGATGGTCTGTTCGATGCTTCTATTTCTCCGAATCTATTTTTGTTCATCAGTTTATGTTGTTCATTATATTCCACAAATGAGTGAGGCCATGTGACATTTATCTTTCTCAAACTGGCTTATTTTGCTTCACATAATGCTCTCCAGGTCCATTCATGCTGTTGCAAATGGTAAAAGTTCCTTCTTTTTTACAGCAGCTTAGTATTCCATTGTGTAGATGTACCACAGTTTTCTAATCCACTCATCTGCTAATGGGCACTTAAGCTGTTTCCAAATCTTATCTATGGTGAATTGTGCTGCTGTGAACATTGGCCATGTATGTTTTGGAGGCTTCAACACATTTGGGAAGCTCTAATCAGACCCCAAACTGACACCCAAAGCTGACTGACACCCTTTCTACGTCCACAGGGCATGCGAGATGAAATCTACACCTGGTGGTTCTCCTGAGGATTTAGATGCTGCACACCCAGAGTTCCCAGAGGCTGAGCCCCAGTATTTTAAAGAGAAACTATTATCACTTGGTTATTAAAATGGATTGTATATGTGTTTACATTTAATAAATTAACACCTTGTAAAACATTTAAACTTAATCCAATATAACTGTGTAACTGTGCTTGTTCACAAAGTAAGTTACAAAAACTAACTCAGGCTGTGCAGTATGATAATGATACAATTGTATAGTTGCATGGGAAAAAAAAAGTCTCCTTTCACTCCTGGATCTCTGTGACAGTAAATATAACCTTATTTGTAGTTAAAGTGAAAGTCTAATATGATGACATGAGGCCTAGGCCAACACCAACGCCTCCTGTGAGTCATCCTGGGCTAGGCTTCTGCTCTCAAAATGACACAATGGAATCACATATTAAATTCATTTAAAGGAACAAGATCATTAAATTTGGTGAGAGAGGGCTAATCTGAAAATCAAGATGTTGGAAGGATTCTTTTTTCATCTTTCCTAAGGTTGCAGCATCTCTTGTCATTCAGTATTATGGAGCATTGTGGTACTTAGGCATGGCTTATGGTATGTCACAAGGCGAGTCAGCCGAATATGAACATAAGAGAATTTAACAAACAGGTACTATATATCAGTGATTTAAAATTCCCCTGTGTCAAGTCAGGGAGGGAAAGACAAATACTATATGATTTCACTTGTATGTGGAATCTAAAGAACAAAATAGACCAACAAAATGCAACCAGAAGCATGGATACCTGGAACAGACTGATGGTTGCCAGGGGAGAGGGAGAGGAGTGGGAAACTGGGTGAAGAAGGTGAAGGGATTAAGAAGTACTAATTGGCAGTTACAAAACAGTCCTGGGGATGTAACATAGATCATAGGAGCATAGGAAATGAGTCCATACTATGCCTGGCATGCAGTGGGTACTAGACTTACTGGGGGGATCACCTTGTAAGTTATAGAAATGTCTAACCGTTATGCTGTACAACTGGAACAATTAAAATACTGAATGTCAACTGTCATGGAAAAATAAAATTTAAATTTAAAAAGAAAAGAAAATTTCCCTGTGATCACAAGGGAAAGCAAGAGAAAAAGCCCAGGGCAAGAGAGACGGGCAATTTCCTGCACAAAGCAGCTCACAGACCTGCGTGGGCAGGACAGGCTCTGACAGAGAGGGGAGAATGGCCTTTGCACAGATTGCGGAGCAGCCTTCTTTCCCTGGCTTCGGTACAATAACTCACTTTTCCACCTGCAAACAGAGGACCTAGATGTTAGCTTCATGTAAGCCTGCTGTTGGTCAGGGGCGTTTGGGGAGATAACTTTGCAGTATGGGATATTTTATGGCAAGGGGTTAGAGTCCAGGGAAGGAAAGATCTAGACAGCAATTGGAAGCTGGGTGAAAACGAAGACAAGTTTGACCCCACAGCTCCTGTATACAAACTGTAGACCCAACTGCAGGAGGTGGTGCTAAAATGTGAGAGTTGGAGGGCTCCAGCCTCTTCAAGTGACAGACAAACGTAAAACCACACCGTGTCTTGGCAGCGTGGGGCTGCTGCTTCTTAGTCACTCCTCACTCGGCAGCCTCATATTGAAACTCCATCGAGGCTTCCCTGTCTGGCCCTTTAAAGGCGAATACAGCCTAGACTTCCTTTGTTCACAAGTTGGTCAACAGTACTCAGAATAAAATCCGGTAAGTCTGGTGTCTAACTAACTAAACTAGTCAAAACAAGAAAAAGGATGTTATGTTAGAACATTCCCCTGGGTGACAGAAGACCTTTAGTTTCATTTCTCCCTCCCTCCCCACCCCCTCCCACCCTCCTTTATTCACTTGCTTATGTCTTCAATCAGCAGGGGACCATAGGGATCCGACAGACTTTCATTGAGCCTTTACTAGCTATAGTGTGAAGAATACAAAGCTGTGAGGTTTGACCACTTCCTGCAGGCACTCGAGTCTAGCTGAGGATACTATATAAAAGTAAGTGGTTGGATTCCTCAGGGAGGCAATCACAGAGGTGGGTACTTGGTAGACAGTGGCTTAAAGGAGGGAGACAAGTAATCTGCTTACTAGTAATTAGAATCTTCCTAATGGCTCAGACCTGTGCAGCAGGCAAGGGCTCTAAGATGTCACCTCTTAGCCCATTTAATTCTCCAATGACTATCATTGTAAAGAATTAGGAAACCAAAGTTCAAAGGAAGCAAGTGACATGCCCAAGGCCATGAAACCAATAAGAGGTAGAGACAGGATTCAAGTCTAGGTCTGCCTTTTTAGTTCTCAGATGGTCCTCACCAAGTGACTGATTGCAAGGACAATGAGCGCGAAGCTGCCCAGTCCATTCGGCCTGGGGAGTAGGTCATGCAAAGGGATGGCAACAGTGTGTGTGCAGGCTGGAGCCAAGGACAGCTTCTGCTCCTGGTTGTGATGGACTTGGATGGAGTAGCCAGCCCTCACGAAGGACTGGCATGAACTCTGACCAGCATTCTTCACCTCCGCATCCTTCCCTGCTGCTTTTATGAGATGCGTGTGTCCACCTTCTCAGTCCATCTCCGCTCCTGAAAAGTCTTTAGAACAATGAAGGGCACCAGCATTGGTGGCCAAGGGGATTTTTGTCTTGCTTCCTGTGCATGATCTTGACATCCTCTTTTTTTTTTTTTTTTTTATCCTTGGTAGGCTCAGGAAAGAGAAAAATGTCTCTTCAATGAAATGTTGTGACTCTTACATTAATTTCCCAAGAGACCACCTCTCCCTATGTCCACCATTATAGTCTTCATAGAAAAAGTCCTAATGAGCATTCAAATATGTTACTATGAATTTGGGTACATACTTTATTCTACTATTTCTTTCCGCTACCCCACTCCTGAGGTATACGACAAACTATAATTTGGAAGACTGGGTCATATGGTTGGGTGGGTGGAAAGTACATTGGTCCTGAACCTCAGGGGTTCTAGTACCACAGCTACCTGCCTCTGAGAATCACTGCTCTTGTAGGAAAGGATCATTAGTACTTCATACTCCAGTCAGCTTAGTTCTATCTTCTAGATGCCCAGCCTTGTATATTACTGACAGTAGTGGTGTCAGCTGAGAGAGCATACCAGAAGAATTATTTTAAAACATGTCATCTTTTCTTACTTGTCCTTGTCACGTGTATATATCATCAGAGGAGTTTCTCTCAAAAACTACCTGCCTGGCTGTTCTGTCTTTTAAAGCTCTGAGTTATTCTAGCCTGAACATGGGTCTGACTCTGTCTTCATTCTTGTAGTCTGCTCTCCTGGGTCCTCTTTCTTCAGTTCTTACCTGGGTTAACCTCAGAGGCTCTGCTCACCCCCACCCACACCCCCACCTCAAACATAGATAAACAAACAAAACGGAACACCCCCATAGCAATCACTGCACATGACCCTTAAAACCGCTCAGTGAAGTCATAAAGGTAAACCAAATTGAGGAAGACTAGGTTAGAAGGCTTCCTTTTATGACTACCAGAGGTGAAAATTTACCCCTCATGGTTGGAGCAATTTCCCCTGAGCCATTTCTATTTTCATTCTGTCTACTAGTGAAGTTTCTATTTCAGGTTCATATGGCTACAAAGGCTGCAGATTACTATAGATTGTATACATTTACAGAAGTTCTTGCAAGGGCCTGTTTTGATTATAGGCTGGCTGCAGGAAATTGTTGAAAACTACATAAAAGTTCTGCTTCCTGACCCCAGGGCCACGCACCAAGCGCTTAGCATACAGTTGGGATTGTTCGAGATAGCTTTTCTAGAGCCATGGAGAGACTTTGAAAGGTGTTCATGTATTCAATTGGCTCAAACTGTCTAATGTTTCCTTATTGTATTTTTTTAATCAATTAGACATAGGAAGTTAAGAGATTCATTCAGTTTAAGAGACAACATCCAGACACACAGCCTGTGCCTCCATCCAAAGAGTCACACTGCTTTTCTTCGCTTTTTCATTCCCCTAAACACCTACATAGGCATTCCCCACACTCATACCTCCCGTAACCCAAAAGTTCATGGCCCATGCAAAAGCTCTATGAAGTTTGTTGCTGATTGAAGTACAGAGAAGTCGGTTTTTAATAAAGTGTGATCACAGCCCCTCAGGGTTTGCAGGGAAGTTCCAAGTCAGAGACCTTTGCATTCAGTGGCTCCAGGAGATGGTAAGATACATTTTTTAATTCAGAAGAGTAAGACTTCCCAAACTTACATATAAATGGTTAACCACTTACCACATAAGTCAAAAATGTCCTTTTAGAGAACACGTCTTCTTTGTCTTTGGAAACCAGTTTCCTTCAGAGAAAGAAACACTCAAAGGTAAAGAGGAGACTTTCTCTTCCAGTTGAGCAATGTGTGGCCAAGGTCAAAAGTGCTTATTCAAGTCACTATCCTACTTCAAAGAAGCTGATGGTTGTGGGGGATTCACAGAGGCAATTTATGGGAAGTTTGTCTTTTTCACTAATTTTAGCCAAAACAAGTATTTCTTTTTTTGTAAGTAAATTATTTAAATGAAATTGCACAAGGCATCATAATTTAATAAAGCGAAACACAGCATCACAATGTTGATGATAAACTTCACTTTAAAAAGCCTAAAGAATCAACTCTTCATGGACACAAGACATATTGCAATTCCTTCCTTTTCTGCTCCTGGGTTTAAAACCAAACAGCTGAGATAAGTTCTATTGGCATGCCAGTAGCTGTGAATTATTCCCTCTCCTGTAGAGATGCCACTTACCAATTCTGTCATGGGGTTAGCATGTATGTTAACGTAAAACAAAAACAAAAACAAAACAAAAAAACATTGAAACCTGTAAAGAATTTTTTGGGAATTTATTTAAGCCAAATTGTTGACATATGCTGGGAAGCAGAACCTCAACGAATTGAGAGAATTTTCTGGAGAATGGCCATTTACATTTGTATTTATACTTTGCAAAGGAGAGACATAGGTGGGTTACATGAAATTCATTGGTGGTAGATTAAGGAGGTGGGATAAAGCAAAGCAGTGGGAAACCCCTGGGATTGGATAAAAAGTAAAATGATGGACACATACTTACGTGAGTGCAGGAAAATTAACATGATAATGCAGGAATTTGTGGTATCTGTCCTTGCCCACCACATTTGGTTGGACCTCAGGGGCTCCAGAAAAAGGGAAGTTACAAGTTACCCAGACATTTTAAAGGTATGTTATCATAGATGCAAAAAGACAGATAGGCTCGGTTAAGGTAAAGGTTGACCTTGTCAGTGAAGATACCAGCCTGGGACGTAACTGCCCACCATCACTGCTTTTAGTTCAAGTTTAATCTCAGACCATTCTTTGTGGTGACTTTAGGTCTCTGGGTTTGCAAGACCACCATGCAGGCCTCCTCTGAGCTTGTCAGGTCAGTATGTGGCCCTTTTTGTCAACATGTGAGTAGTTCTATTCTCCAAGCCCTAGTACAGAGCCAGTATTTTTGTTTTGTGACTAGAAAGGGCATGTTAAAACTCTTCACACCATGCAAAGTTATCCATCAGAAATGCGACCTGTCTCATGTTATGTACTATGTATATTCTATTATTTATGGTTTGTGTCACTATACTAGGAATGGTTCTCAAACTTTAGAAAGAATCAGTATCACTTGTGGAGATTTTTAAACTTGAGATGTAATTGGCATACAAGATTGAGTATGTTTAGAGCATACGATGTGTTGATTTGGTACACTTATTTATTGCAGAATGATTTCCATCATAGCATTAGCTAATATTCCATCACATTATATACTTGTCACTTCTCTTTAAAAAAAAAAAATTATCGATTTTTTTACAGAGAGGAAGAGAGAGGGATAGAGAATTAGAAACACCGATGAGAGAGAATCATCGATCAGCTGCCTCTTGCACAACCCCTACTGGGGATGTGCCCATAATCAAGGTATTTGCCCTTGATTGGAATCGAACCTGGGACCCTTCAGTCCGCAGGCCGACACTCTATCCACTGAGCCAAACCGGTTTCGGCTGTCACTTCTCTTTTAAGGTGACAACACTTAAGATATAGTTTCTTAGCAACTTCCAAATGCGTAATACAGCACTGTTGGGTATAATCACTGCACTATGCAGTAGATCCCCAGGACCCGGGAAGGCTTATTAACCACCAGCTTTCCTAACCTGACCCTCAGAGATTAGGATGCAGTAAGCTGGACCTCGGAATCCACATGTGTGAAAGGCTCCAAACAGCCCTGATGTCTACAGGATGCAGGTCACACCCTGCACAGCCCGGCGTGGGCTTCCCATCCTTGTCATGCACCACGGTGTCCCTCCTGCTCACGCGCACCTGGCCCAGAGTCAGTGTGCAACACACATCTGCTGAATGGTGGCTTTTGGAATCAGGACACCGAGATTTGAGAGTTCATTCAATTTTAACTGGTCACTTATACTCTGAGCTTCTAATTTTCTTATCTACAAAAAGGGTATAGTATCTCTCTTCACAGAGTCTGGGTAGTCAGTGACAAACAAACAAGCAACAGCAATAAAAACAATGTCTGCCACCTATAAAAAAAAATCATTGAAGGACATTGGGAATCCAAAGGAAGTCTGCAAACCCAGGGAGAAGCCAGGGAGAACGGGGCAGCAGGAACAATGCTCAGATCATGCCACTGTGTCGGTCTAATTAAAACACCGACTTTGCACCATACAAGATTAAAAATTTTGGTGAGAACACTATGGTTTCTATTCTAGGTCTTATGCCCTGACCTCCAGAGGCTTTTTCAGATGTTAGAATGGAAATGAGACCTTACTGTTCCTCAAGACTCACAAAATAAGAGGTTCTTCCGAAAGAAGAAATTTTGAATTGCTGGGCAGCTAAATGTACATGACAGTATGCTTTGCTCTATGTTAAAGATGGAGCAATCCAGAGAGATTAATAATTTATATTTAAGTGGGCATGGTTGTGATTTTAACTTAAATATTTCTTTAATAAATATTTTTTATTGATTTAGATAGAGGGATGGGGAGAGAGAGAGAAACATTGAGTGCTTGCCTCCTGTATATATCCCAACCGGGGATCAAACCCATGCATGTGCCTTGGCCAGGCATCCATTCTTCCAGACCAACAAGGTGAAAAATTCTTGACCAGAAGAGATAATTAGAAACTGAAAGTTTATGCCATTTCCCTGATTGTGTGCTGTTATGAATCACTTGCAGATAAAACAAAACTGCTTCATTTATTTATTATTTTTTAAACAAAACCGTGTTGTTGTTTTTTCACACAAATTAAACATTTTAAGAGCCAACTAGCCTGGGAAGAGCAGATGGAATTACCTTCAATTTACAGGAAGAAGGAGCAATAACCTCAGATCATTGCCTTATTATCTCCTGTGTGTGCCCACTGCTGGGAGTCAGACCAAAGCCAGAGATTTGTCACTGATGCTGTCACAAATGAGTGGACATTCCCTTGTAGCCTTGCCATAAAAAACAAAGCTCATGTTCATGTGGCTTTGAGGAAGTTGGCCTCAGGATTTACATGAACGGAAATGCATAAATGAGCAATGAAGAGGTAGTAAAATACCTTAAATTTCAAAATAATTTTATATTTTATGAAGCATATTTACATACATTAGTGCCTTACATCATCCTTGTACAGACAAGTTTTACTCCCTTTTTGTAGATAAGAAAGTTTGGAGCTCAGAGTTGAAATAGTCAGCTCAACTACAGTGAGCTTTCACATCTAGATCTCCAAGACTCCAGTGAAAACTTTGGCATGTTGGAAGACAAAGGGTGTTTTCTTTGCATGCAAGCAATGCATGCAAAAGAGGCATTACTGGCTGAGAAAAAAAAAAAGATAATAATAATAATAATAATAATAATAATAATAATAATGTAATATATCTTCTACCAATAGAAGAGCAGGGAAGACTAGTGCTACCTTAGAAATGGGAATACAGAGAGCTGCTTGGAAGTGAGAGGGCAGGGGTCCCCCTAACAGTCATCAGGGGCTGAACCCAGAGATTGGATTGGGTGAGAGTTTAAAGAAGGCCTGTTCCACTCTCTGAGCACCAGCCAAGGTCAGCATTGCTTCTGGGTGACATGGAAGTCATGGTGAAAGCCATGTCATAGCAGCAAGGCTGCTCTTCCTAAGAAGTGACATCTGCCTCTGGCAACAGCTGGGGCAGTGCAGGTGCCTAGGGGTTCAGCTTAATGGTCAGAACACTGGATTTTGATCCAGAAGGGCTATGTGTGGGTATCTCGCACATCTACCAGAGTGAGTTATAAAAGGGGGGAGGGGGGAGCTCTTCGACAACCAGCTTCAGGTCCACAGAGGCCCAGGTTCTCCCTTAGTTTTCTGTCCTACTTCTTAAGTCAATATCCCCTGGCCTCCAAAAAAAGCATGCTTCTAGAGAAATGTTATCACACAGAGATTCCTCAACTTGACATGCCAACCCTCTCTTAATGGTCCCAAATAATCTTTTAACTTGGGTAGGGATGGAAAATTAACTATCCTCATGTTACTCCTTCATTCACCTTGTCATATTAAAAAAATTGTGGCTTACATTTTGTGGAAAAAGAAAATTCCTTTGTATATCACTGAGGCAGATAGAAAGTAATGTAATAGGAAATGTAATGGTATTATTTCTGGTGTGTGTTAAGAGCTAAAGATGCCCAACCAGTGTGGCTCAGCGGTTGACCCTTGACCCATGAACTAAGAGGTCATGGTTTGATTCCCAGTCAGGGCACATGTCCAGGCTTGGGCTCGATTCCCAGTAGGGGGATGCAGGAGGCAGCCAATCAATGATTCTCTATCATCATTGATGTTTCTATCTTTTTACCTCTCTCCCTTCTTCTCTGAAATGAATAAAAATGTATTTTTTTTTAAAGCTAAAGTTAAGCAAGAGCACTAAGAACATGTGTCCGTTATGAAACTGGCAGTTAATAATCAACATGCTTAGGTGTTAGATCATAGAGACTATGAAAATATAGCTTTAACTAAATGTTTTTATTGCTTTGTTTGTCACATAGCTTATAATCAAAGATTAAGACAGTATGTTCGTCCTGTCCTAGAGGCCTGTGTGTAGAGCAAGTTCCAGGAAAAATGTTTAAAAGTATGGTTTGCTTGAGATAATAGAAAAATGTAGCTAGTGAAGCACAAAACAGTGATGGCTTAAACAGTAACAATGATCACAAGATGTTCAGTTTCTGCCTTTTGCTTAAAGTAAACCATGTGATTCCACTTACATGTGGAATCCATAAAACAAAATAAATGAACAATAGAACTGAAATAAACTCATAGATACAGAGAACAAACTGATTCTTGTCAGGTGGGAGGGGGTGTTGGGAAGCTTGGTGAAAAAGGTTAAAGGATTAATATGCACAAATTGGCAGTTACAAAAAAATAGTTATGGAAATGTAAAGCAAAACAGAGAATATAGTCAATAATATTGTAATACCTATTTATGTGTTGTTGATATTAGACTTATCAGTGGGATTACTTTGTAAGTTATATAAATGTGTAACCACTATGCTGTATACTTGAAACTAATAAAATATTGAATGTCAACTATAATAGAAAAAAATTTTAAATAAAAAACCTAAAAATTATTTCAAAATATTTAAATAGAGTTTGAATGCCACTGGGAAAATAAAAAGACAATGAAATACAATTATGAGATGTCTTGCAGAATCTTGGTTCTTCAACCAGGTGATATCACTTGACTAGTGACAATGACACTAGACAAGATGATGTCAGGAACTAAATTAATCAGACTAAGAAAAACCTCTGAAGCTTGCAATAAGAACCAACCAATCAGCTTCACCCATGACCTAACTCTCAATCTTTGCCTTTAAATACCCTGATTAAAACCACCAAGGAGCCGAAGCTGGTTTGGCTCAGTGGTAGAGCATTGGTCTGCGGACTGAAAGGTCCCGGGTTCGATTCTGGTCAAGGGCATGTACATTGGTTGCGGGCACGTCCCCGGTGGGGGATGTGCAGGAGGCAGCTGGTTGATGTTTCTCTCTCATCGGCGTTTCTAGCTCTCTATCTCTCTCCCTTCCTCTCTGTAAAAAATAAAAAAAAATATATTTATAAAACCACCAAGGAGTTAAGAGTTCAAGTACTAGCTCACTTGTCCCCTTGCTTAATGCCCTGCTAATTTACTGCTTTAATTTTTCCACAGCAAAACATAAAAATCAATGTTGGCTCTGCTGCTCAACTGGGCAGACCCTTGTCTGTTTGGTAACAATTTGGATATTTTCTTAAGTAACCAAACAATGCATCTAAAATGTCTTAAACAATATAAGAAAAAAGATTCAAATAATTAGGCCATCTCCATTCTTTAAATGAAGAGTTCTTCTATGGGTTGCATTTGTTGATTCTGAATAAGCCAACTAGAATTGCCGTAGCTATCTTGTGAGAGGATCCAGCCAGGGGCCAATGTCCTAAGACAGGAGCAAGCTTACTAGTGAAAATCTTTTCCCCACACAGACACTGGGGCAGTGGGGGCTTGCCCTTGGGGGTGGAAATGGCCAAGTCGAGGGGTCAATTGGGGGGAAAGGAGACATATTAAAAACTTTAGACAATAAAAAAAAAAATGTTGAGAAACTAAGATGGCAGCATAGGTAAACACCTGAACTTGCTGCCATGCACAAACACTTCAAAACTACAACTAAAAGACAAAACGGACATCATCCAGAACCACAGGAAAGCTGGCCAAGTGGAAATTCTACAATTAGAAGGAAAGAGAAAGCATACTGAGACTCAGAGGAGCTTCGGAAGTAAAGTGCAGAGATGCGGAGGCGCGCGCGTGTGCAAGCGTGGAGGAGACTGGCAACTGAGTACATGGCTGGCTTTTTCTTTTCTTTTTGTTTTTAAAATATATTTTATTGATTTTTTTACAGAGAGGAAGGGAGAGGGATAGAGAGTTAGAAACATCGATGAGAGAAACATTGATCAGCTGCCTCATGCACACCCCCTATTGGGGATGTGCCTGCAACCAAGGTACATGCCCTTGACCAGAATTGAACCTGGGACCTTTCAGTCCACAGGCCAACACTCTATTCACTGGTGGCTGGATTTTTCAATTCATAGGGAGACACAAGCTCCCGACTGCTCTGAACTCCAGTTCTGTGCGAGTCTCTGAGAACCCAGACTCATACGGGGAGAAACTGGACTATCTGGGAACAGGCAGAACTTGAGGGAAGCTTTCTCTCAGAGGTGCTTGCAGCAATTACCAAGGGACACTGAGATCCAGGAGCCTCTTAGGGCAGGGCTGACGGGAAGCCATTACTGTTTGCTCTGCCCTGAGACTCTGCCCCATTCAAGCTGTGCACAGAGGCTTTTGCATATAAATAGCCTGGTCCTTTGAAAACTAAACTTACCTAACAAACTGCAGCTGAGTCAGAGAGACCCAGAACATTCAAAAGAAGGCCCAAGACCCCACAGTAGCTTGCATTGCTTCACAGCTGGGCCTCATCTGGGCACCTTCAAAACCCAAACAAAGAAGAGGAATCTGTAGATCTCTTCGTAGTTCCTGCTGGGTAGCCTCAGGCAGAGGCTACATTAGCACTTCCTTGGAGATCCAAGAACCAGTGTACCGAGGGGTCAGAATAGGACCATCCAGATTACAACTCCTCAGATCCATAAGGGACACACTCAGGGGGCAGACTCAGTGAGCACCAAAGACCCACTGAAATAAGTCTTGCCCCATAAGGGTGTATCCAGCACAGAAGTTTTCCCATTGTAGACACAGCTGATCCTCACAACCAATTGGCTTGGAGATTAATTCTTCCCAGTGATACCAACAACAATCAAGGCTTAACTACAATAAGATTGTGCACACAGCCCACAAAGGGGTGCACCAAGAGTGTCCACCTCAGGTAACTGGGGAGGCTGAGCCACTGGGCCCATAGGATACCTAGCACTCAAAGCCATTCTATCAACTCAGGGAAGCTACCAAAATGCAGAGACAAAGAAACAGCTCACAAATGAAAGAAATGGAGGGAAGCAAATGACTGAATATAGAGTTCAAAACCACGGTTATAAAGTTTTTCAAGAATTTTCTAGAAAAGGCCAATAAATTTAGTGAGACCCTCGAGGATATGAAAAAGGAACAACTATAAATTAAGCATACACTGACTAAAATTAAAAATAATATACAGAGATCCAACAGCATACTAGAGGATTGCAAGAATCAAGTCAAAGATTTAAAATTCAAAGAAGCAAAAAACACCCAACCAGAAAAGAAAAAAGAAAAAAGAATCCCACAATATGAAGATAGTGTTAAGAGCCTCTGGGACAACTTTAAGAGTACCAACATCATAATTATGAGGGTGCCAGAAGAAAATAGAGAGCAAGATATTGAAAACCTATTTGAAGAAATAATGACTGAAAACTTTCCCCACCTGGTGAAAAAAATAGACTTACAAGTTTATGAAGCACACAAAACCCCAAACAAAAGGAATCCAAAGAGGACCACACCTAGACACATTATAATTAAAATGCCAAGAGCAAAAGACAAAGAGAGAATATTAAAAGCAGCAAGAGAAAAACAGTTATCTATAAGGGAGCACCCATACAACTGTCAGCTGATTTCTCAACATAACTCTGCAGGCCAGAAGGGAGTGTCAAGAGATATTCAAAGTGATGAATAACAAGAACCTACAACCAAGATTATTCTACCCAGCAAAGCTATCATTCAGAATTGAAGGTCAGATAAAGATCTTCACAGATAAGAAAAAGCTAAAGGAGTTCATCACCACCAAACCAGTATTATATGAAATGGTGAAAGATATTCTGTAAGAGAGAAGGAAGAAGAAAAAGGTAAAGATAAAAATCATGAACAACAAATACATACCTATCATCAAGTGAATAAAAAATCTGATGAACAGAATAATCTGATGAATATAATAGAATCAGGGGTATAGAAAGGGAGTGGACTGACAACCCTTGAGGGGAAAGGAGTGTGGGGGATGCAAGAAGAGACTGGATAAAAAAATCATACACCTATGGATGAGGACAGTGGGAAGGGGGGTAAGGACATGGGTGAGGTGGGAACCTGGTGGAGTGGAGCTATGGGGGGGGGGGGGGGAAAGAGGAACAACTGTAATAATCTGAATAATAAAGATAAAAAAATTAAAAAAAAAAAAAAAAATAAATAAATAAATAAATAAATAAATAAATATCTTCTCCACACCTAGCTGGTTTTGCTCAGTGGATAGAGCATCTACCTGTGGACTGAAGGGTCCTGGGCTGGACTCCAGTCAAAGGCACATGCCCAGGTTGCATGCTCGATCTCCAGTAGGGGGTGTGCAGGAGGCTGCCAATCAATGATTCTCTCTTATTGTTGATGTTTCCATCTCTCTTTCCCTCTCCCTTCCTCTCTGAAATCAATAAAAAATTACATATTTTTAAAAAATGTCTTCCCCAGACTGCAAACCTAGAAAAGCAGAATTGTCTTGATTGACTTAAGATAATAACATTTCCTCCTAAGAGTCTTCGAATAGCCTCATCTGAAGCACATAGCTGTGTGGAAGGATTTAAATATTCAAATTAAATAGAGTTCTGTTCAAAAGGTAGGAGTGCAGGAATGGATACTGGGTGGGCAACCTACAGGCTCTGCTATGTGGTCACATTCTATGTCTAAAGCACCAACAACACCAAGGCCAATTGCCTTCCCATAGAAGGTACCCAAAAAAGTCCCCTTCTCCCCTGTCCCCCCTCCCTCCCCCACCTCCCAATCAATATAAGGGGGAGACTAGGAGAGATGAGAAAGCTTTGGGAGATTTCCAGGTATAAAAGAGAAGCTCTTCCCTCTCTTTGTCTTCTAAACTCTGACAAGCCATTAAAGTTAAAGAGTGTTTAATGTAATTGCAGCTTGGAGAAAGAGAAAATAGGGAGATAAGAAGTACTGCAAGAAAGCCTGTGTTCCCACCATCTGGCATGCTACAACCAATTAGTTTTCTGTGATTTCAGTGAACCCTGCAGGAGATGACTAGGCTTCATTTTCTCACCCATTACTCTATCTCCAAAGGGCTGGCAAGAGGTGATGTGATCCCAGCAACAAGTGGCTGTGCCCTGTTGTAGGGGCTGAGGGGTTGTCAAAGGAGCTGGCCCAGAGTCAGCTCCTACATGTTAGGGAGCTGTGTCATAGGGAGGTGCCTCAGGATCTCCCTATGAGATGCAGCCCTGCCAAGTACTGGCATCCATAATGCCAACAGAAAAGCAGTGATGAGCAATGGGCAGAGTGGGGACTGCCACCTTGTCACGAAAGATAAACATTCAACCCCCACCCCATTTGTCTTCCCCGTCAGTAGCGCACCCTGGAAGAGGGAAGGGCAGGTATAGGACACCCACACTGTGCTGCTCATACCCACTCCACGCCACTTTGGTCAAAACTTTATCTATTTTGGATGGAGGGAGAAGAGCTTTGAATTATGCATTTTCCCCCCAATAAGCAGAGGTAAGATTATTCAAATTACAAAAAGTGGCAAATGATATTATGGAATATGGAGAAAATGCCTTACACAGCAGGGAAAGAGAGCGTCAATATAATACAGTTGGAGTTATGGGGGAAATTTTCTCCATTATACACCAACAAATTGAGATTCCACAGTAAACGCATTTTATTTAGGAGCAAGGTGGGGTGTTGCCCAACTCTAAGCTTAAAAAATATGCACATTCTGCCCTAACTGGTTTGGCTCAGTGGATAGAGCCTCGGCCTGCGGACTCAAAGGTCCCAGGTTCGATTCCAGTCACAGGCATGTACTTTGGTTGCGGGCACATCCCCAGTAGGGAGTGTGCAGGAGACAGCTGATTGATGTTTCTCTCTCATCGATGTTTCTAACTCTCTGTACTTCTCCCTTCCTCTCTGTAAAAAATAAATAAAATGTATTTAAAAATATGCATATTCCATTTATAGCCCAGCAAAGCCATAAAAGTAGAGCTGGAGGAAAAATTTTAAAATATCCAGATACTGCCAATGAGGAAGAAAGCATTCATTTGGAACACAAAATTGGAGTCCTTGCAGGAAATGTTCAACCTATGAATTTCAGACTTTATAATCACTGTGGAGGGGACAGTGAATATAAAGTGTCCTGAAACCCATCTGAGGGCCAGATCACGGTCCCTTAGAGAGCTGGAGGGCCGGACTATATGAACTACTAATCCCTACTGTAATACCTTGGCTGCGCTCACTGCCCAAAAAACCTGGCGGGCAGGATCAGACTCCCCTGGGGGCTGCATGTGGCCTGCGGGCCGTAGTTTGAAGACCCCTGGACTAGATGAAATAGAAGAATGAATTGGCAAACTAGAAGATAAAGCAATAAAACATCCAGAAAGGGGAAAAAAATAGTGAAGAAACTTAAGGGACTTCTAGGATAACATCAAGTGGAATAACATTTCCATTACAAGGGTCCCAGCAAGAGAAGAGAGAGAAAAAAGAAAATTTATTTGAAGAAGTAATGATTAAAAACTTCCCTGAGCTTAGAAAGGGAACAAACAGCCAGGTACAGAAATCACAAAGAATTCTAAAAAAGATGAACTCAAAGATAGCTAAATCAAGACATATTATTATTAAAATGTCAAAAGTTAAAGATAAAGAGAGAACCTTAAAAGCAGCAAGAGAAAAACAAACTGTTACATACAAAGGACACCCCATAAGGCTATCATCTGATTTCTCAGCAAAAATTTTACAGGTCAGAAGAAAATGGCATGAAATATTCAAAGTGCTGATAAAATTTCCAACTAAGAATACTCTAACAAGGTTATCATTCAGATTTAAAAGAGAGAGAAAAGAGTGTTTCAGACAAGCAAAAGTTAAAGGAATTAATCACTATTAAACCAGCCTTATAAGAAATATTAAAGGTGCTTCTTTTAGCTAAAAATAAAGGGCACTAAAAATAAAAATCTCACTGAAAAATGTAAATATACAGTAAAAATTGTTCAATCACTTATAAAGCTATTAGAAAGGTTAAAAGACAAAAATCAGTAAATTAAAAGTATAATAATTAGTTAAGGGATACATAACATTAAAAGATATAAAAAGTAATCTTAAAAATATGAAATTTGAAAGGGGGAGTAAAAATTTAAAGTTTTGAAATGTGTTCAAATTTAAGGTGCTATCAACTTAAAATAGACTATTATAAACATGGGGTGATGTATGTGAACCACATGGCAACCATAATACAAAACTTATAGCAAATTCACAGAAAAAGTGAGAAAGGAATCTAACATAACACTACAGAAAGTCATCAAACCACAAAAGAAAAAAGGAGAGTAAAGAAACAGAGAACTTGTGCTCAGTGAAATAAAACACAGAAAGACAAATACTGTTGTGGGGTTGAACCCTTGGGTCAAAATAAGACCACCAGAGGCTGCTAATTGATTTAAAAAAAGCAGTCAAGGATTTATTGAACTGGCCAGGATGGCCATGAGAGCACTACACACAGGTGGAGTCCACACTCATGACCATGCCATTCCAAGTGTAGGCAGTCCTTTTAAAGGTCTAAACCACAAAAATTTTCCTTTGTTCTAAATTCTAAATTCTAAATTCTAAATTCTAAATTCTAAATTCTAAATTCTAAATTCTAAATTCTAAATTCTAAATTCTAAATTCTAAATTCTAAATTCTAAATTCTAAATTCTAAATTCTAAATTCTAAATTCTAAATTCTAAATTCTAAATTTTAAATTCTAAATTCTGAAGGCTGGGAACAGCCCGCAGGGTCAGGGTCATTCCCAGCCACATTCTGCTGGAGGTTGGAATGTGGACATATCTTGTGATAGCAGATAGTACAGAAGCAGAGCTGAGCAAAGTTAATCTTTAAAGGTTTAGAATTTAATTTAAATTCTAAATTCTAAATTCTAAAAATTCTAAAATTCTAAATTTTCTAAATATTCCAAAAATTCCAAAAATTCCAAAAATTCCAAAAATTCCAAAAATTCTAAATTCTAAATTCTAAATTCTAAATTCTAAATTCTAAATTCTGAAGGATGGGAACAGCCAGCAGGGTCAGGGTCATTCCCAGCCACATCCTGCTGGAAGTTGGAATGTGGACCTATCTTGTGATAGCAGATAGTACAGAAGCAGAGCCTCTAAAGCAGGGGTCTTCAAACTACGGCCCACGGGCCACATGCAGCCCCCAGGGGAGTCTGATCCTGCCCGCCAGGTTTTTTGGGCAGTGAGCGCAGCCAAGGTGTTACAGTAGGGATTAGTAGTTCATATAGTCCGGCCCTCCAGCTCTCTGAGGGACCGTGATCTGGCCCCCACTTTAAAAAGTTTGAAGACCCCTGCTCTAAAGGTTTAGAATTTAAATTCTAAATTCCAAAAATTCCAAAAATTCTAAAAATTCTAAAAATTCTAAAAATTCCAAAAATTCCAAAAATCTCAAAAATTCTAAATTCTAAATTCTGAAGGCAGGGAACAGCCTGCAGGGTCAGGGTCATTCCCAGCCATATTCTGCTGGATGTTGGAATGTGGACCTATCTTGTGGTAGTAGATAGTACAGAAGCAGAGCTGAGCAAAGTTAATCTCTAAAGATTTAGAATTTAAATTCTAAAAATTCTAAAAATTCTAAAAATTCTAAAAATTCCAAAAATTCTAAAAATTCCAAAAATTCCAAAAATTCCAAAAATTCCCCAAAATTCTAAAAATTCCGAAAATTCTAAATTCTAAATTCTGAAGGCAGGGAACAGCCTGCAAGGTCAGGGTCATTTCCAGCCACATCCTGCTGGACGTTGGAATGTGGACCTATCTTGTGGTAGCAGATAGTACAGAAGCAGAGCTGAGCAAAGTTAATCTCTAAAGGTTTAGAATTTAGGGGCGGAGCTTGAAGATGGCGACCGAACAGTCGGACTTGTTCTGACTCTGGTCCCAGAACAGATAAAAGTAACATCTGAGTCGCTCAGGGAGGGTTGATTGGCAGCTGAGGGGCAGCAGAGGTTTCAAGGAAGCTAGGCAGCGATCCGCTGGATAGGATTTCCAGCCGGTGGCCAACACTGCCACAGCGGCGGCCGCGGCAGCGGCGGCGGCGGCGGTGCTGTGAGAAAGGAGTGGCTTCTCTGAGGCCGGGAAAGCCCACTGCGGAGAGGTCCATCCAGTAGCTGAGACGCCCGAGTTGGCGCTGGCGCGTGGATTCAAAGGAGTTCTTCGGTCACCCACGGAAAGGTCAGAGTTTGCGGGGAAAGCCTGAGAGATCGCGGTCCCGCGGTGCCGGCAGCCACAGTAGCCGGGGAGTTCCGGCCCTGCCTCCATGCAGCGCCCGCAAAGCTGAGCCCTAAGAAGGCTGCAGCGACATCTAGTGCTGGGTTTGGCATAAGCTTCCCCAGAAGCGGGAATTTTTTTTTTTTTTTTTTAAAAGCCAGGGGACACGGGACAGAGTGTTAAGAATCGCGGCTGTCCCGCCAAGGGCGGAACATCTGGACACCTCGGCGCCTGATCCCCTTCACCCCCTAGCTTCGGAATACTAGGGAAGATCAGCCTAGTTGGGCATATCCGGGGAATTTGCAGGGAGAAAGTGCCTCCCTGGAAACAAGGGATCGGAGCCAGAAGAGATAGTCTGGGAGCCAGCTGGCACCCTGCCAGCTAGAGCCATAGAGAAAGAAGGCCGGAGCAACCAAAAAGACTGGGAGGTCAAACCGGAAACACTGACACCTAAGAGCTGAATTACAAACTGCCCTTTTTTTTTTTTTTTTTTTTTTTTTTTTTTTTTTTTTCTCTTTTTTTTTTTTCTCTCTTTTTTTTTTCTCTCTTTTTTTTTTCCTTTCTTTTCTTTTGTCTTTTAATTAATCAAAAATAAATGGACACAAATATCTAAGATATAGTCTACTAAAAATTAAGGATTACCTTACAAAACTGAGGTGCAGTGGAAAGCTGGGAACTGCAAGACTGTCTGGTCCGAGAATCAGAAGTGCCAAATACATTAACTGAGGAAGTGAGTGACCAGTACTGGTCATTTTTATGCTAATTTTGCTATACTTTATTTTATTTTCATTTTTTACATCTTTTATTTAATTTTCATTTTTCATATCTTTTACTTAAGAAACAATTTTTTTTCTTTTTTCCTTACTTGATTTTACCTTTTCAATTACTACATTTTTCAATCTCTATCACTATTACTACTGCTATTTTGCAATTTTTTTTTAAAAAAAATTTTTATTTATTTTTTTTTCTTTCTTTCTTTTCTTTTTTTTCTCTCTCTAGTACCATTTTATTTTTTCTTTATTGTACATTGGGAGTAACCTTCATTCTATTTTAATCTCTACTATAGCATCATTCAACCCTATCTCAACTCAACCTTTACACTATCACTCTCTTACTAAACTTTACCCTTTAGTCTACAGTTTATCCTATCCCTTTCCGGCTTTAGTTTTTCCTCTATTCTCTCTCTATACCCCCTGCTAAAGCTCTCACTATACTTATAGACCTAAGTTCCAACCCCTGATCCAAGTGTATAAATACCAATCTCTGCACTATATTAACTAGTTAAAAAAAAAAAAAAAATCCATTCTCCCCTCTATCCTTTTCGCATTGTATGTGTGAAGGTTGATTATTGTGAATTTTTATGCCTTTTAGTGAAATTGTTATGCTTATTCCTGTATTGTTATTGTTGCTTTGTATTTTTTTTTAAATCCTCTGTTTTTGTTTGTTTATTTTACTTCTGTATATCATAGCCTTACTTAATAATAGTGGATATTGTAGTTTGTATTAATCTCCAAGTATTGTTACTGGCATTGGCTGGGTCCAGAGGTTTTTCTATGGCAATTTTCTCCACATATATATAGTTTGTTTCCCATTTCTCTTTTAGTTTGCTTCTTCTCTCTCTTTCTCTCTCTCTCTCTCCCTCTTCTTTTTTTCCCTGTTTTCCAACTTCATTTTGTCATTACTTTTTTCTTCTTCTTCTTTTTCTATCTCTTTATCCCTCTTTTTTTTTAATTTACTTAATTTTTTTTTAATTTTAATTTTATTTTATTTTTATTTTTTTTTAATTTTTCTTTATTTTATTTTTACCTTTATTCCTTCTCTCCTATCCCCTAAGTTGCCTTTCTCTAGTGGTCACCTTTATTAGAGGTTATTAATATTGTAAATACATTCCTGTTAAGTGCCGCTTGTGTTGTACCTGGTAGTGTTGTATTTTGTACCTCAAAATCAACGCAGGAGAAGGAATACCACATAACCAGACATCCTGAAAAGAGAGGCCATGGGGAGACAAAAACATAGTCCGCACTTGAAAGAAAAGCAGGCATCACCAGAAAAGGAAGTAAACGAGCCAGAGGTAAGCAGCCTGCCAGAGCAAGAATTCAGAGTAATGATCATAGCATGGCTAAAAAGAATGGAAGAGAAATTTGACAAAAGCCAAGAAGAAATGAGAAAGAACCATGAGGAAATGAAGGAGAGCCATGAGGAACTGAAGAAGAACCAAGAAGAAATGAAAAGTGACATCGCTACCATGAAGAACTCAATAGAAAGCATCAAGAGTAGACTAGATGAAGCAGAGGACCGCATCAGTGAGCTAGAAGATAAAATGGAAAAAAATACCCAAGTAGAGCAACTTCTAGAAAAAAAGATTAAAAAGCAGGAGGAGAGCCTACGGGAGCTTTGGGACAAAACAAAACAAAATAATATTCGAATAATAGGGGTTCCAGAAGGAAAGGAAACTGAGGTAGACATGGAAAAAGTATTTCAAGAAATAATGACAGAAAACTTTCCTGAAATAGAAAAGAAAAAACCCACACAAATCCAAGATGCCCGCAGAGTCCCAAGCAAAATGAATCCCAGAAGACAGACTCCAAGGCACATTATAATTAAATTGGCAAACAACAACGACAAAGTAAGAATCTTAAAAGCAGCCAGAGAGAGACAGAAAGTTACATACAAAGGAACCCCCATCAGACTAGCAACTGATTTCTCAACAGAAACTTATCAGGCCAGAAGGGAATGGGATGAAATATACAAAGTCATGCAAAGGAAGGGTCTGAATCCAAGAATACTGTACCCAGCAAGGCTATCAATCAAAATTGAAGGGGAAATCAGGAGCTTCACAGACAAAAAAAGACTGAAGGAATTTATCTCCACCAAACCAGCAATGCAAGAAATGCTAAAGGGTCTACTGTAAAAATAAAGAAATAAGAAGTGAAGAAGGAACACGGGTATAGAATAAAAATGGCGTCAAATGAGTACCTATCAATAATAACCTTAAATGTAAATGGATTAAATGCTCCAATCAAAAGACATAGGGTAACAGATTGGATAAGAAAACAAGACCCATACATCTGTTGTCTACAAGAAACCCACCTCAGAAAAAGAGATGCACACAGACTGAGGGTGAAGGGATGGAAAAAAGTTTTCCAGGCAAATGGAAATGAAAAAAAAGCTGGGGTAGCAATACTTATATCTGACAAATTAGATCTCAGAGTGAAGGACATAACAAGAGATAATGAAGGCCACTTCATAATACTAAAGGGAACAATCCAACAAGAAGAAATAACCCTGGTAAATATATATGCACCCAATACAGGAGCAACCAAATACATTAAAAAACTGCTAGAGGACATTAAGGGAGAGATTAATAGCAATACAATCATAGTAGGAGATTTTAATACCCCACTGTCACCCTTCGACAAATCATCTAAACAAAAAATCAGCAAAGAAATATCAATCCTAAATGACTCACTAGACCAGATGGAATTAATTGACATCTTCAGGACACTCCACCCCAAAGCCACAGAATATACATTCTTCTCAAGTGCACATGGGACATTCTCAAAGATAGACCACATTTTGGGACATAGGCAAAGTCTCTTCAAATTCAAGAAGATAGAAATCATATCAAGTATCTTCTCAGACCATAATGGCATAAAACTGGAAATTAACTACAATAAAAATAATCCAAAGAAATCAAACACATGGAGACTAAACAGCTTGCTATTAAACAAGGACTGGGTTACCAGAGAAATCAAGGAAGAAATTAAAAACATCCTGGAAACAAATGACAATGAAAGCACAACAATCCAAAATCTTTGGGACACAGCAAAAGCAGTTTTGAGAGGGAAGTTCATATCCTTACAAGCCTATTGCAAAAAACTAGAAAAAATAGTAACAGATGATCTAACTCTACAACTCAAAGAGTTAGAAAAGGAGCAACAAGAAAAACCCAGTGTAAGCAGAAGGAAGGAAATAACAAAAATCAGAGCAGAGATAAACGACATAGAGACCAAAAAAACAATACATAAGATCAACAAAACCAAGAGCTGGTTCTTTGAAAGAATAAACAAGATAGATGGACCTCTAGCCAGGCTAACCAAGAAACAAAGAGAGAGGACCCAAATAAACAAAATCAGAAATGAAAGAGGTGAAATAACAACAGACCCCACCGAAATACAACGGATTGTTACAAAATACTACGAACAACTCTATTCCAACAAACTGAACAACCTGGAGGAAATGGACATATTCCTAGAAAAATACAAACTTCCAAAACTCAATCAGGAAGAATCTAAAAATCTCAATAGACCAGTGACTTGGGAAGAAATTGAAACAGTCATCAAAAAGCTTCCAGCAAACAAAAGCCCAGGGCCAGATGGCTTCACAGGAGAGTTTTACCAAACATTCAAGGAAGAACTAAAACCTATCCTCCTCAGACTATTCCAAAAAATTCAAGAGGAAGGAACACTTCCAAACTCCTTCTATGAAGCCAGCATCACCCTAATACCAAAACCCGATAAAGACAACTCAATGAAAGAGAATTACAGGCCAATATCCCTCATGAACATAGATGCCAAAATCCTCAACAAAATTCTAGCAAATCGGCTCCAGCAGAGCATCACAAAGATCATACACCATGACCAAGTAGGATTTATACCAGGAATGCAAGGTTGGTACAATATCCGCAAATCAATAAACGTGTTACATCACATAAACAAGTTGAAAGATAAAAATCATATAGTCATATCAATTGATGCAGAAAAAGCATTTGATAAAATCCAACACCCTTTCCTGATAAAAACTCTTAACAAGGTGGGAGTACAAGGATCATACCTCAACGTAATAAAAGCTATATATGATAAACCCACAGCAAACATCATACTCAATGGGCAAAAACTAAAACCATTCCCTCTAAGAACAGGAACAAGACAGGGATGTCCACTATCGCCACTCCTCTTTGACATAGTACTGGAAGTACTAGCCATTGCAATTAGACAAGAGGAGGAAATAAAAGGCATCCAAATTGGAAAAGAAGAAGTAAAGTTATCCTTATTTGCAGACGACATGATATTGTATATAAAAAACCCAAAAGACTCCATTAAAAAACTAATTGGCTTAATAAATGAATTTGGCAATGTAGCAGGATACAAAATTAACACCAAGAAATCTATGGCATTTCTATACACCAACAGTGAGTTTATAGAAACAGAGACTAAAAAAGCAATTCCATTTACGATCGCACCAAAAAAATTAAGATACCTAGGAATAAACTTAACTAAGGAAGTAAAGGACCTATTTGCGGAAAACTACACGACACTGAAAAAAGAAATAGAGGAAGATGTAAACAGATGGAAGAACATACCATGTTCATGGATTGGTAGAATCAACATCATCAAAATATCCATACTTCCTAAAGCAATCTATAAGTTCAATGCACTCCCCATTAAAATACCAACGGCATATTTCACTGACCTAGAAAGAACTCTCCAAAAGTTCATTTGGAACAATAAAAGACCCCGAATAGCCACAGCAATCCTGAGAAAGAAGAGTAAAGTAGGAGGTATCTCAATACCAGACTTCAAACTGTATTACAAAGCCACTGTTCTCAAAACAGCCTGGTACTGGCACAAAAACAGACATATAGATCAATGGAATCAAATCGAGAACCCAGATATCAACCCAAATCACTATGCTCAATTAATATTTGACAAAGGAGGCACTAATATACAATGGAGTCAAGACAGTCTCTTCAATAAATGGTGTTGGGAAAATTGGACAGATACATGCAAAAGAATGAAACTAGATCACCAACTTACACCATACACAAAAATAAACTCAAAATGGATACAGGACTTAAACATCAGACGGGAAACCATAAAAATACTTGAAGCATCCACAGGCAACAAAATCTCAGACGTATGCCAAAAAAACTTCTTCACTGATACTACCCCTAGTGCAATGGAAGCTAAAGAGAAAATAAACAAATGGGACTACATCAAAATAAAAAGCTTTTTTACAGCAAAAGAAACCATCAACAAAACAACAAGAAAGCCCACTGTGTGGGAGAACATATTTGCAAATGTTACCACTGATAAAGGTTTAATCTCCAACATCTACAAACAGCTTATACAACTAAATAAAAGGAAGATGAATGATCCAATTAAAAAATGGGCAATGGACCTAAATAGAATATTTTCAAAAGAAGACAGAAGGAAGGCCAAAAAGCACATGAAAACATGCTCAAAGTCACTAATTATCCGAGAGATGCAAATCAAAACAACAATGCGGTACCATCTCACACCTGTCAGAATGGCCAACATCAACAAATCAACAAACGACAAGTGTTGGCGAGGTTGCGGAGAAAAAGGAACCCTCGCGCACTGCTGGTGGGAATGTAGACTGGTGCAACCACTGTGGAGAACAGTGTGGAGTTTCCTCAAAAAACTGAAAATGGAACTCCCATTTGACCCAGTAATCCCACTTCTAGGAATATATCCCAAGAAACTTGAAACACCAATCAGAAAGGATATATGCACCCCTATGTTCATAGCAGCACAATCTACAATAGCCAGAATTTGGAAACAGCCTAAGTGTCCGTCAGCAGATGATTGGATCCAAAAACTATGGTACATCTACACAATGGAATACTATGCTGCCATAAAAAAGAAGGATTTCTCATCATTTGCAGCATCCTGGATGGAATTGGAGAACATCATGCTGAGTGAAATAAGCCAATCAATGAAAGAGAAACACCACATGACCTCACTCATTTGTGGATAATAAAGAACATTATAAACTGGTGAACCATAAGATAGATATAGAGACAGTATATCAACAAGTAGACTGTCAAGTTACAGTGGGGACGGGAGGAAGATCTGGGGGAGATAATAGATCAACCGAAGGACTTGTATACATGCATATAAGTGCAACCAATGGACACAAAACTGGGGAGGGAGGGGATGTGTGGGAGGGAGGGAGGGGGTAAAAAAAAAAATCAATAAAATATATTAAAAAAAAATAATAATAAAATAAAGGTTTAGAATTTAATTTAAATCCCAAAAATTCCAAAAATCCCCCAAAATTCCAAAATTTCCAAAAAATCTCCCAAATTCTAAAAATCCCAAAAATTCCAAAAATTCCAAAAATTCCAAAAAATTTCAAAAATTCCAAAAATTCTAAAAATCCCAAAAATTCTAAAAATTCTGAAAATTCCAAAAAATTTCAAAAATTCCCAAAATTCTAAAAATCCCCAAAATTCCCCAAATTCCAAATATTCTAAAAATCCCAAAAATTCTAAAAATTCCAAAAATTCCAAAAATTCTAAAAATTCCAAAAATTCTAAAAATTCCAAAAATTCCAAAAATTCCAAAAATTCCCCAAAATTCTAAAAATTCCGAAAATTCCGAAAATTCTAAATTCTAAATTCTGAAGGCAGGGAACAGCCTGCAAGGTCAGGGTCATTTCCAGCCACATCCTGCTGGACGTTGGAATGTGGACCTATCTTGTGGTAGCAGATAGTACAGAAGCAGAGCTGAGCAAAGTTAATCTCTAAAGGTTTAGAATTTAATTTAAATCCCAAAAATTCCAAAAATCCCCCAAAATTCCAAAATTTCCAAAAAATCTCCCAAATTCTAAAAATCCCAAAAATTCCAAAAATTCCAAAAATTCCAAAAAATTTCAAAAATTCCAAAAATTCTAAAAATCCCAAAAATTCTAAAAATTCTGAAAATTCCAAAAAATTTCAAAAATTCCCAAAATTCTAAAAATCCCCAAAATTCCCCAAATTCCAAATATTCTAAAAATCCCAAAAATTCTAAAAATCCCAAAAATTCCAAAAATTCCAAAAATTCTAAATTCTAAATTCTAAATTCTGAAGGATGGGAACAGCCAGCAGGGTCAGGGTCGTTCCCAGCCACATTCTGCTGGAGGTTGGAATGTGGACCTATCTTGTGATAGCAGATAGTACAGTAGCAGAGCCTCTAAAGGTTTAGAATTTAATTTAAATTCTAAATTCTAAAAATTCTAAAAATTCCAAAAATTCTAAAATTCCAAATATTCCAAAAATTCCCCAAATCCCAAAATTCTAAAAATTCAAAAATTCTAAAAATTCCAAAAATTCCAAAAATTCCAAAAATTCTAAAAATTCCAAAAATTCCAAAAATCTAAAAATTCAAAAATTCTAAAAATTCAAAAAATTGTAAAAATTCCAAAAATTCCAAAAATCCTAAAAATTCTAAGAATTCCAAAAATTTTAAATTCTAAATTCTGAAAGCAGGGAACAGCCTGCAGGGTCAGGGTCTTTCCCAGCCACATCCTGCTGGAGGTTGGACCTATATTTTGATAGTAGATAGTACAGAAGCAGAGCTGAGAAAAGTTAATCTCTAATGGTTTAAATTCTAAATTCTAAAAATTTCAAAAATTCCCCAAATTCTAAAAATTCCAAAAATTCTAAATTCTAAATTTTAAATTCTGAAGGATGGGAACAGCCAGCAGAGTCAGGGTCA
Source organism: Pipistrellus hanaki (assembly GCF_964339955.1). Taxonomy (NCBI): domain Eukaryota; kingdom Metazoa; phylum Chordata; class Mammalia; order Chiroptera; family Vespertilionidae; genus Pipistrellus; species Pipistrellus hanaki. The sequence goes on along the minus strand of NC_140503.1, from coordinate 165,314,015 downwards.
TTCCCAGCCACATCCTGCTGGAGGTTGGAATGTGGACCTATCTTGTGATAGCAGATAGTACAGTAGCAAAGCCTCTAAAGGTTTAGAATTTAACTTAAATTCTAAAAATTCCAAAAATTCCAAAAATTCTAAAAATTTCAAAAATTCTAAAAATTCCAAAAATTCTAAAAATTTTAAAAATTCCAAAAATTCTGAAAATTCTGAAAATTTCAAAAATTCTAAAAATTCTGAAAATTCTGAAAATTCTGAAAATTCTAAAAATTCTGAAAATTCCAAAAAATTTCAAAAATTCCCAAAATTCTAAAAATCCCAAAAATTCCCCAAATTCCAAATATTCTAAAAAATCCCAAAAAATCTAAAAATTCCAAAAATTCTGAAAATTCTGAAAATTTCAAAAATTCTAAAAATTCTAAAAATTCCGAAAATTCTGAAAATTCTAAATTCTAAATTCTGAAGGCAGGGAACATCCTGCAGAGTTAGAGTTGCTCCTAGCCACATCCTGCTGGACATTGGAATGTGGACCTATCTTGTGGTAGCAGATAGTACAGAAGCAGAGCTGAGCAAAGTTAATCTCTAAAGGTTTAGAATTTAATTTAAATTCTAAATTCTAAAAATTCCAAAAATTCTAAAAATTTCAAAAATTCAAAAAATTCAAAAAAATTCTAAAAATCTTAAATTCTAAGTTCTAAATTCTGAAGGCTGGGAACAGCCCGCAAGGTCAGGGTCGTTCCCAGCCACATTCTGCTGGAGGTTGGAATGTGGACCTATCTTGTGATAGCAGATAGAACAGAAGCAGAGCTGAGCAAAGTGAATCTCTAAAGGTTATCTGCAGCTTCAACTCTTGGAGCTACTGAGTCAATGAGAATCAATCTCCTGTAGTTCTGGTCCACAGGCATAGGAAGATTGCCTTAGCTTCCAAGTCTCAATCTGGAAGCTGAGGTAACCACCCTATTGTTTAGGCAAGTAAGTGAGTGCAGCAGCCAGAATAGCAGGGTTAAAATTCAAACAGCAGTTTTTACCTAAGTATGGTTGCTACCATACTTCAAATACTACATGATTTTACTTATCTGTGGAATCTAAAAAAACAAAACAAAACCTAGACTCATAGATACAGAGAAGAGATTGGTTATTGCCTAAGGATATGGGGTTGGGTGGGTATTAAAATAAGTAAAGGGGATTAAGAAGTACAGTTTTAAAAAGCAAGTCATGGTATGTAATGTATAGCATGGAGAATATACTCAATAACATTGTGTTAACTTCATAAGGTAACACATGATGACTGGATTTACTTTGGTGATCACTTCACAGTTTCCCCATCACTATGTTGTGCACCTGAAACTATTATAATATCGCATGTCAATTATCCCTCAACAAAAAGGCAACTGTAGCTTGGAATTATGAAGTGGCATTGAAAGTGGGGAAAGGTAGATAAAGCCAGGACACTTGAACAGATATACATAGCAGTTCTTGGAGACCAAGTGAGTGAGGGGATTAAATTGAAGATGAAGGAATTAAAGATGACTCACTAGTTTCTGAGTGACTTGGTGAATGATGATACCCTTTTGTAAGACTGCGAACAGGCTTTGGAGAAACTAAGTTCCATTTTAAATTTAAAGGGCTGGAGGGATCTATGAGGTCTCTATGGAGAAATGACCAGTAGGCTGTTGGATAGATAGCGATATGAGTGGATGTACATCCAAATCTGAAGCAGAGAAAAGACATGCCTGCCTAAGGAGTGTGCACAGTGAGAAGAGGAGCTTCATGCCGGATTAGAGAAAGAGGAGGCACCAGCAAAGGAGAATGAGATCAAGAGAAGTGTCTGTGGGCACCTGAGGTCTAAGGATCAGCAGATATGAGAAGAACAGAGGGATATGCCAAAAACTTTCCAAAGTAAATAGAGCTGCTCTTGCTGGAAAATGAAACCACTGACTTTCCATTTCTAACACCCAGGACTCTGTACATGGTCACAACATGAAGAGGCGCTAAGGGGGAAAAGCAGTTGGTGAAATAATCTGTACATGATGGAATCCCAGCAGCAGAAACAGGCTCACTGTTCTGTCAGCTCTCACTGTGCTGTGCTTTGGAAGGCTAGGCACCTTGACCAGCGCTTCGACATTGGTATGTGGTGGCCTTATTGTTCTCAGAAAACTTTCTAGTCGCCACAGAAGGTTTACCCTCAGCGAGGCCTCACAGGATCGCATGCCAGAGAATGACACACAATCTGATTTTGCAACCGCAGGGCCAAGAAGTTGGAGCGGGACCAGAATTTGTTGGATTACTTCAGATTTTTAGGGGTTTTTCTCCCTTCCTTGATGAGCATTTCAGCATAATCAAAAAAATCTCCAACCACACATTTTTAAAAAAGCAATGAGCCAGATCAGATAAGTGATCTGAAGGTTGAAATAATATGCAACTGAGCTCTCCTGTCAGCACGGCAGGACCTGCACCCGAGGACTTTTTCTCTCTGCACGCTCTTTTCGTGAGGAATGCTGCCACCTAGCAGTCACCGCTCTACCAGTAGAAAAGGGCTTTAGATAGCCACACTTTCAGTTTGTCCGAGATCCTCTGTGTTTGAATTGAACTTGAATAAAACGTGAAATTCAACTGTCTTTGAAAAACAGGTGTAGGTCTTGAAACCGTGGTCTGGCAAACAGCAGGCTGCTGTAAGCAATCCAGGGGATGTGAAGATGATGGCAATAGGGCATCGGTACGCGTGTGGCTGACATAAACCTACTCGGTCATCTTCTTAGGGAAAGCGATTTCACATGTTTATTGAAAGTGGATAGAAATAGAGTGTGGGTGATCAGTGTCAGGGGAACAGATGTTTGACCAGAGGACCTTCAGACGCAAGGACTCATATATGTCCGATGGAAACTTCAGTGGCATTTCAATTTGTGCCAGGAGCTGCAATCATGAACTATAAGCCAAAGTTGCATCTTAAAAAAAGATACGTACAGAAGGTCTAGTGCTCCAGGTACAACATTGTACCTGCGGTCGACAATACTATATGGTGCCCTTAAAAAATGCAAGTGCTCATGGTAAGTGTTCTTGCCACAACAAAATAAAATAGATAAAATTGTTTGTGTTTTTACAAAAGTGAAAAGTCTAATACATAGGGAGTATTTCCTCTTTGCCCGAACACCAAGCAGAACTCTTCCCTGGCTTTGGTACGTTCCCTGCACAGCTCTCTAAGAAGCTATTGCTGTCAGAAGCCCTATTGACACAGGAGGAACGGAGCCTCCGGGACATAACAAAGCAAGTGAAACCTGAGCTCTTACCTGCCAGGTTACAATACTTCCCGGTCGTGCTGAAAGCTATGCGGAAGCAACTAGGTGTCAGGTTTTTCAGCAGGTCAAAACATTTGTTAACAGAATAGAGTAAGTTTCTGTTTTTCTAGCTGAGTTGCTTTGCAAATGGAATGGGGGAAAAGAAAGTGCTTAATTTGATCCGTGGCATTTGTCTTGTTTCTTATTTTATTATAGATACATAAAATTATAAGAATCCTATCCCTTTCATCATTTTAAACTCTACTGCGGGCCCTCTGTCCAATGTCTATGGGCTAGCTAGATTGGTAGGTGGCTGGAGCAGTGAAGCCACCCCATCCATTAGAGGGATATTTCTCTTTTTGATATCTTGAGAATTTCCTTGTTGTTGCTACTGCTCTGCTTTTAGCTGTCGGTGAGCACATTCGTCCTGTCCACTTTCCTGCCCTACTCTGAGGAGATGGCTTGTGCAAACATTTCTCTGAAGACAATCTGAATACATATGTGGCTCATGCGACACTAGACTAATGCTTCTCAAGGTGCCTTCAAATTACTTAGGAGTCCGACTAAAATGCGGGACCTGAGATACTGCCTTTTTAACAAGCTCTCGGGGGAAGCTGAGTATGCTACTGTACGGACCACAATCTCAGTTCTAAGGCCCTCAAAACTTTTCAGTTTTTCTTGGGTCTGGAGAGAACATCTAGTTTGATTCTAAAATCATGGAAAGGCCTTCCCTATGATTTTCTCATTTTCCCTAAGTTTTTATATAACTGATCATAAAAATCAGTTTGGTACTGTTGGACCCCCCGAAGGAGACCCCTGCCCTGACCCAGGATCAGCGACGACCCAGTCAAACGCATCAAACGCAAGAGACGGCACTTGATGCAAACAGCAAGAGGATTTAATTCCAGCATGCTGGGACTTGACCTGTTACTCACGCAGGAGCAGCCAAGTCAAGTCCCGAGCAGAACTTCTTACAGGCTTATAAAGGCAAAAACCGCAAAGTTAGAACAAAGGACAAGGGGAGGGGGTCTTCCAGAAAGAGGGACAGGAATTCCTTGAGGGGAGGATAGACATTATCACAAGGAACAGGGTGGAACCGTGTGCAGGACATTGATAATACATCCAGTTTACTACCTCTAGGGGCTGAGTCTGGTGGTCTGGTGCTGTGTGGCTCATACCCTGTTTTTCCTGGGGCAGTTCTAAAGGTCACATTCTCACGGGAAGTCTGGGCTAGCAGGGGAATTTTTCTATATTATTTCTTTCAGCCTCTACAGTACAAATTAAGTTATATATTTTTATGTTTGCAAATGAAAGTATTTCTAAAAGCTATTTAAAAATAAAATGTTTCCATTTGGGCCCCAAATCTATCAGTTAAAAATATTTCTCTTTTTGCCTTCCAAACTTTTAAAATGTATACCTCTGATGTAAATGAGATTGTGGAGTTATACTTGAAACTTCTATTGATAGAATCACCTGGTTACCAGAGAGCTGCACAACCTCCAACCCCCTCTTGGGCAGGCAGGCATAAGACTCTGGTCGGTATAAGCTAAATCCAGAGCTCTGGGCATTAAAAGGAGAAAATAAAACTTTAGAATTGCTCTGGAATTAGCTCCTTGACCCAGCAGCCCTATTCCAACAAGAGTCAATCATGGAATTTCTGAAGTATGGTAGTAACCATACTTCAGTAAAAACTGCTCTTTGAATTTTAATCCTGCTATTCTGGCTTTTGCACTCAGTAGCTCCAGGAGTTAAAACTGCAGATAACCTTTAGAGATTCACTTTGCTCAGCTCTGCTTCTGTACTATATGCTATCGCAAGATAGGTCCACATTCCTACATCCAGCAGAAGGTGGCTGGGAACGACCCTATGGGCTGTTCCCAGGCTTTAGAATTTAAAATTTAGAACAAAGGAAAATTTTTAAGTTTAATTAATTAGCAGCCTACGATGGTCTTATTTTGACTCCAGGGTTCGACCCTACAACAATTTCCTAGATTTTTCAGGTACCTTTGTCACTAAGCTCTTCCTGTTATTGTCAGCATCACTCATTTTTGCTCCAACAAGGGGATATATATGTAATAGAGGTAAATGTAAAACTCCTACACTGGGGTCTCAAGATCAAATTGCAAAAGAGTATAATGCAACAGACATAGAAAATTGTGTTGCCTATCAATTTAATATAAGTGATCAGGATACAGTTATTCAGTCTAGGAATCCATTAGTAGAACAATAGTGCCTAAGGCAAAAAAAAAAAAAAAAAAAAAGTACCGGCTTCCTCTACTTTGTATTTGGCAAAGCCATACTTGTGATTGTATGGTATTCAGACGTGTGTGTATACCAAGGGGTGTGTGTGTGTGTGTGTGTGTGTGTGTGTGTGTGTCTATGAGTCACAGAGGTATGGGAAGGCAGAAGAAAGGGCATTTGAGATTTAGGAGAAACAATGGAAAAGATAAACAGGTTTAAAAAACCTGTTAACACCTATAACACATAGAGATATTTACCTTTGAAGGGTGTACATGTGGGCTTTAGAGTAGAAGCTAGTGAGACATCGGTAATGGGTGGATGGATGAACATATAGGCACCTAGTGAATTCATTCTATGTGCTAGGCCCTCTGCTGAGAACTGTCCATATACAAAATGTTATTCCCCAATCAAACTGTTAAAATGAATCTGATTCCCATGTGAAAACTGGTAAATAGTAGGCATGAATAAATTAAGTGACCTGTCCAAAGTCATTGACCGGGTGACCTCAGAGTTTGTGCTCTTAACCTCGAGTTTATAACCCCGGCTGACAACCACAGAGTTTCCCTGCTCAGATTTCCCTCAAAGAAATAACTCGCTGGCCAGCTGTGAAAAGTGCAGTTAACTGACAGCCTCCAGCTGCTAGCACCCCCAGGATCTGCCTTGCAGTTCTACCAGAAACCGTGATGTTTTGAGAGGCCCTAGCTAGTGGCTGAGCACAGCAGGGGTAGTAGGAACTGGACATCCCTGCCCATCATGGGCTCCTCTAATACACAGTCTTCTGCCAGGAGTTCCCCACTGAGTACTCATAGACTTTATCAGATCAGCATTGCAGTCTGAGGCTCTCCTTACCCACTCCTTCCTCCTTCTCCCTTTTAACTATTACAGAAATTATTCTGAAAAACAAAACAAAAACTTCCACTACTCCACCATCCATACTCAGCATCTGCTTTCTGTGGGACCCAACTGACACCTGACATACCCTGTCTTCAAATATGATATGAAAGAGCATTTAGAATTGTCGTCTAAATGGTGATAAGGGGTTAATTAATTAGGACAAAGTGATTGAACTATCAGGAAAACTGCTTTCATATATATATATATATATATATATATATATATATATATATATATATATACATACTAGTAAGCCCTGGGCACGAATTCGTGCACCAGTAGCTCTCTGCGGGGTCTGGCTGTTCTGTGCCCACTGCCCAGAGGCTCTTCATGGCCCAAAGGCCCATCTGAGGCCAGGTGGAGAATGCTTGCCTTGTCGTCATGGTGACAAAGCAAGCATCCTGGCAGGCTGCTCATGCTGCCTGCTCTCAGCTGCCGCTCCTGGGAATGGGGGACTCCGGTGGGGGCTGAGAGGACTGGGCGCCACCATCTTGTGGCTATGGGCACTGCCAGCTTTGTGACGGAGTGACAGTTAATTTGCCTATTACCTTTTCATTAGATAAGATGCTTTCTGATAACTAGACCTGCCCAAACAATAGAGCGGGCTGCCTGAAGACTGATGAGTCCCCTGTCCCTGCAGTCATTCAGGCCAGCCAGAGAATGGTTTGTTGTAAGAAGGTTGCATGGCATTGCTATAATCCCTGTGTGACAACTGGCACACCTAGGATGCTAAACATCCACAATACAAATGGAGCAGCAAAAATCAAATTGTTGAGAAAGCCACCTCAGAAAGACCAAACCTCTGGTTTCCCATGGCCCAATGGGTCTTGTTTCATATATGCACACTGTGCGCTCCCAGGGCAGCCCAGTGGTCCTCTGGGCACACCAACCATTGCCCACCTTCTTCTTCTTCTTCTTCTTCTTCTCCTTCTTCTTCTTCTTCTTCTTCTTCTTCTTCTTCTTCTTCTTCTTCTTCTTCTACTCAACGGACTCCTGGGAAGTGACTTAAGGCAGCAGGTTGATTGTTCCCATGGGTTATTTGGCCAGAGGAAAACCAAAGTGCACATATGCTCTGTTAAACACACTGAAATATGAGTTCAGCGTCTGATGAAATTCTAATGACACCTTCCACTGACTCCCGGTTCTTAAGCTCAATAAATGGGTCCCCCGGCCAGAAAGATTTAATTCCTCAAAGCCATTGCCTCCGTCCCTTCATCAAGACACCAGCTCATCAATGAGGGGACACATACTCTCCCTCTTCCAGCATTTCCGTAACAGTCAGGTGACATAAGTAATCTTATGTTGCAGATTGTAAAATAAGAGGTAGAAAAATCTGGTAGAAAAATAATAACCTCGTCAGCACAGGGATCTGTATATAAGGAGATGCTCATTAGATCTGTAAATATTTACTGGCCACCTGGCAAAGGCAATGGACGCTCTTGCAGGTGCTGGGGATGCAGTGATGTGCCTGGCAGAGCCCCCAACTGCGTGGAGCATTCATTCAAATGCCTTTGAGAAAGTCTGCTGGCCCTTCACTGAGGGAAGCACTCAGAGCCACGATCGCTGATAGCGATCCTAGAGAGAGCACTGTGGGGCCTCCAGGCTGATCTTTTCACCCTCTCTCCACACCCCCAATTCCTGTAGTACCCTCGCCACTCACCATCTACATTTTCAAGAAACATTTCATTCTACTCATAGTGCTTTGAAGCAAATTCATAAAATTTGCAAGAGAAGTTACAGAAAGCAATCTCAGCAACATTTGTAGTTTTTTTTTTTTTTAAAAAACTGATGATACAGCTGACCTACAGGAGACACAGGCAGTGGGAGGGCCCTCACTGGTGTAAATAAATAGGCGTCTCTGGGCTGAGAACCCACAGCAGAGACTCAAAGCTGAAGTCTGAACTCCACCTTCAGGCAGAATGAGGTTCATCCCCGGATGTCTGCTTCTCCTGCTGCTGATCAGCAGCCTCTCTCCAGCCCACGGTGAGAACCTGGTCGCTGTCTTTTGAACAGAAATGGTCTTCAGATATTTCTTTTTTTTTTCTTTTCAATTAGAAAATGGGGGGGGGGGGGATATGACTTGGGGAAAAAACTGCTCACTGTTGCTAGATTTCTAAAAGTAAGGTACTTAAGAATTCAACTCTTGGAAGCCTTTGTATTGTTATGATTGTTAGCCATAAAAGGAGGGGTATGGATGCCCACTGTCTCGGTGACTTATCCTTGGTTTGTCTATTCCTGGCCTTTCTCAGATGCAGCTCTGCTATCACTAATTCTTTCCAGGATCTCTCCTTTGCTCTGTCAGTGCCACCCCTGCTGTCCAAACCCTTGAAGGGATTTAAAGATTATGGACTCGACTAGTTGGTCTCCTGCAGGGAACGTCTGATACAATTCTGTATGTTTAGCACTGACACGAGCCATTATTAATACCACAGGAGTACTTAAGTACAAGCTTTCCGCAAAGAAGCAGGCTTCCAAGTCTAAATGGGAAGGCGGTCTTAATAAGTAAATAAGTTTGGGAAAGAAAATAAAAATTGAAAAATGAACGGGAAGGCGGTCTTTGTGTAAATAGACACATATCTAGTTGAAGTGGTGACTTTTTATACACTGAATGGATCAGATGCATGTGCAGAATGATTTACGTGGCTACGGTTTAGAGGACAAATTTCCTTAAAATGCAGAGAATATTTTTTCAATGATTATTTTGCAACACATGTTTTTTTCCTTATTCAAGACCCTCATTTCTTTCCTCCATTGCTCCTGGAAAGCCCTCTGGTCCCATTATGCAGTTTGGACGTTGGGTGAAATACAACATTCTGTGGTATTTTAGTTTTCGCTCATTTGCTTTCTCCACTAGATTATAAACACCTTGAGAGTTGAGTCTCTTAGATTTGCAAAACCATGTCACGCATGGTGGTAGGCACTGGGATTAAAGAGGGAAGAATTCATTCAAATGCCTGAGATGGGTTACTTATAGTACTTTTCTAGTACTAATAACTTGTTGGATAAAAATAGCCTTGAATTTTTGTTTTTATTATTGGCTTTTGTGTGGTAATACCATGAAAGATATATATATATATATATATATATATATATATATATATATATATATATATATATATATATATCTTTTATGGTATTTCCTCAAACAGAGGTTGATAGGTGGTGGCATTGAGTATGCTAAGAGGGAGAGCTTATTACTGCTTCAGGGATTCTGGGATGAGTTTTTGTGCTCCATTTCTAAGTGTTTGGAGTGAAGATCAGATGATTTCCTACTGCATTAATTATAACTATAGTGGTTCTCAAATTTTATTATTTGGACCATGTCCGGACTGCCAATATATTTCTGTCACAAACTTCAGTAGGTGTTCTGTTTTCTACAAAACTAATTTTATTTTTTTAGATTTTGGTAGGAAATGTTTGAAAATAAATCAAGGCAAGCAGAAATACCCACCCTAAAGGAACACGGGTGGAAGCACCAACTTGACATTTTTAAGTCTTCGGCTGCACTGTATGAATGACTAGTAAAATTCTTGTTATGAATGATATGTCAAAGGGGTTGAAATAATGGATTCTGTGTTCACAGGTGTTCTGGAGGCCTGGAACACGAACTTCAAGTGCAAGTGCATGAAGTCGGTTTCACACCTGAGCAAGCGCAGCATCATCAACATCATTTCCCGAGTTGCAGCATATATGCCTGGGGATCATTGCCCACGCAAGGAAGTCATGTAAGTTATAAGAAAACGTATATGTGATTCCTGTCTTCAGTGAAAATCAGATCATAGCTTCTATGTAGTATTTTTATTTTATTTTATTTTTCAATTACAGCTGACATTCAATACTATATTAGTTTTAGGCATTCAGCATAATGGTGAGACATTTGATATAATTTACCAAGTGATCTCCCTGGTAAGTCTAGTTACCCACCTGATACCAAGTATAATTATTACAATATTATTGGCTATAGTCCCTATGCGGTACTTCATACCCCATGTCTATTTGGTACCTGCCCATGTGTACTTCTTAATCCCTTCAACTTTCCCACTCAGTCCCCCAAGCCCCACTCCCTTCTGGAAACCATCAGTTTGTCCTCTGCATCAATGAGTTTGTGCCTGTTTTGTTTGCTCAGGGTTTTTCTTTTTTTTTTGGGGGGGGGGTTCACATACAAATGAAATTATGTGGTATTTGCCTTTCTCTGTCTGATGTATTTTACTTAGCATCATACCCTCTAGGTCCATCCATTTGTTGCAAATGATAGGCCACATAGTATTCTTACCCAAGAATCTCAAAGTGATTAACTTTGAGGGTCACTAACAAGTCTCAAAAATGAATAATGAGAATAATAATAGAAAAATGAGCATCAGCAATATTTGTTCGGTGCTTGGCATGCATTCAGTCATTTTATCTCTCGGTCCTTCTAAGGTATGTCTACTGTTATCATTCCTTCGAAGATGCAGAAGTTGAGTTGTAGGGAGGTTCAATAACTGCCATTCCAATGGGACAGAGCCATGTTTCCCATTCCCAAACTCCTTGAATCCACCACATTCAAACTGCCAGCTGATGCAGAAACGTTGTTTCCCACCAAGTCAAAGAGCAAGAAAAGAAGATTCTACAACAGTCCTTGTCTGAAGGTCTATTTTACGGAAATGCCCTTTAGTTTTTTGTTCTGTCAATTTGATCCCACTCTGAATAAAGAGCTAGGCTAAGGGGACAGTAGTGGCTGCAAAAAGTTTAACAGATTCTTTTTCTGTTATGGAAATGGTATGACCCCATGCTTCCGGGACCCGCCCTCTTTGTAATCCCAGAGAAATCTGTGGCTACTTGTACCATAGCATTTCCACATCACATGAGATGCGACTGCACCCTGCATGCAAAGACCCTGGCACAGCAGTAAATGTTCAGTTAATGTTAGCTGCAATGACTATACCCTTATTGTTGAGACAATCAGGTTTGTACCCCCTCTTTCACTTCTGCCAGAAGTTTTTTATAGACAGGGATCAGATATCATTCATCCCTCTATTCCCAATGCTTTATCCCTTACCTGGTATGTAGCAGAGGCTCAACAAATATTGGATTGTTACTCTGAATGTTTTAAATGGAGCTTTAGATCTTTTTGCATGTCACTACTTCGAACTTTGGTTTCGCCTTCCTGGGTCTATCTTTAATGAACCAAGCACTCACAATGCCTTGAATTAGTAGGCACAGCGTCTTTCTAGGTATTTGACAACTTTGTCTTCATCGGAAGCTCTCTCTTTGGACTTCTTTAGATTTTTGAAATGTTTGTAAACAGCTCACTTTTTTTTTTTTTGGTCCCATTTAGATATCAGTACTTTGGACTTCTGAATAATTATTTTCAACTTGTTAAAAAAAACAAAAAACCAAAAAAACCAAAAAAAAAAAACCACACCATAATATAAAAAATGGGTATAAACTTTTTCATTAAAAAGGCATTGTACTTTCACTAAGGGGATAGTGAAAGTTCTAACTAAACCACAAGTATTGTCCTCAAATTCAGAGCTCTGAGGTCTAGCCAGGCCCTATCTGGGAGCAGCTCCTCTGTTGGGTAGAAAAATGAGACTTATTTCTTTCTACTCCATTTCTTTGGCCGTGAGCAAAGGCTCTCACCTCACAGTCAGAAAAGTAATGCACCGTAGTAATTTTCTCTGCTTTCACTTCAATCATCCTGAAGTGATGAAAATGTAATTTCATATCTTTTCACCAAATTCTGCATTACTAAACTATAACCAGCGATAGAAATGAAAGATGCAGGTTATTATGAGACACTCAGACCACTCAGGGGGTCAAAATAGTGTGAGTCCAGATGACCAGAAATTTGGTTTTCCATATGAACTCAGAAACCAAATTGGAAGGCTCTGCCCAAGATTCCAGTTGTTCTATGAACCTTGACCTCTTACGATTCACTGAACAAGGGTGGAGAATCAAAGCCGGGTAGCTGGATCCTTGCTGTTTGCCATTTTATAGCTAACATAAATGACACATGAGGAGATTGTGTTTTGTTCAGCCACACCCATAAAAAGCAGATTTTCTCAATTGGCCATCACCTAGAAGACCTCACTTCTTCTACTGCAGGTAAACATGCAACCGTGTGTCTGCCACTTGGTTACCATTCTGATTATGCCCATAGGAAGCTGTGGCAACAAGAATGGATTCTGGAGTCAGATAACCTTCATTCGAATCCTGTTCTATCATGTGTTTATTATGCAATCTTGGGAAAGCTACCTCATATACTCATTAAGCCTCAAGTTCCTCATCTGAAGGCGAGGAAATAATAGTTCCTCCAGCACAGGACTTGCATCAGGTTAATTGAGATACTTTACGTTACCTGCAGAGCATAATGCCTGGCACATTGTCAGTGCTTGCTCAAGATCAGCTATCAATTATTGTTGCTGTTTTAGTTATCATTTAATTTCTTAGAGCAGTGAGAGCCTCACTGCCTGGTAGCTCAACCAAAACGTGCAGACGTCGCTCAGGGCAATCAGCTCTGTAACCTCTCCCACATTAAACTTCATGGGAATTTTTTTTCAAATAAAAAGTCCTCAAGAGAGTGTGCTTTATAGTCTATTTTGTTCTCCCAAGCGCAATGGCCAAAAACATTTAAAAAGATGTTGTGATATAGCTTTAGGAGTGAGCCAACCTCGGAGTCAGCTATTTGGTGTATCTCCAACTGACATAAAAGCTGTCAACAAAACATTAACCTCTGGCCTGTGAGATTCTGTCAGCTTTGTAGTCAGTTTCACCAGCTCAAACATATGCTTCTGCAAGTGGTGTTCTTCTTATTCTTCAGACCTCAGGCTATAAATCACTTACTCCAGATGCCTACCTCTAATTTTGCTTCCTCTGAGAATAATTATTTTTACATTCAAATATTACATGCAGGATTGACTAAAATGTAACACGGGTTTACTTTTATTTTTGTTCATTTTTCTCCCAGAGTCTGGCTGAAGAATGGGTCAGCTCTATGCTTGAATCCCGAATCTGAGTGGACACGACGTCTGTTGAAGAATGTCCAGAAGTAAGTCATGGGTATAAAGGGTTTTCAGGTTCTTGTTTGCACTGAAGGTTTTCCCTTTCCTGGACACTCAAAATGGGTGCCATTAAAAAATCATTTTTAATATGTCTTTATTGAAGGGGAAGGGAGGAGAGAGAGGGAGAGAAACATCAGTGATGAGAGAGAATCATTCATCAGCTACCTTCTATTCACCTCCCACTGGGGATCGAGCCCAAAACCTGGGCATGTGACCTGACCAGGAATCAAACCATGACCTGTTGGCATGAATCTGGGTTTGACGCTCAACCACTGAACTACACCAGCTGGGCATTGGGTGCCATTTTAAACTTATGAGAAGTTCCTAAGACAAATGTCAATTCTTCATTATTACTTATCAGATAGGGTTAGGGCGACTCAATTCTAGCAGCTCAGTAAACTACACTGGAAGCCAGTATCCACAATATTCTTTGCTTGATATCTGCAGGGGAAAGCCACAGCTTGTGGTCTTTCTCTAAACATGACTGTCTTGTTTATGTTTTTGTTTCATCCACTTTTAGGTCCAACAGCCTGCCAAGTGACAGAAGGCCCACATAATAGACACAGAAGGCCTGATGCCAATATCCCAGCACGGACACCTGCACCCCTCCTCATTCCTGCTCGCGGTTCAGTTTTATGAGCAGTTGAATCTTTTTATTTTTTATTTTTTAAAGAGCTTCCCCATACAAGCAAGCATGAAAATATATGTAAAAATCACCTTGAATAAAGTAGTCTAATACTTGGAGTTTGCATTCTTAAGTTCTATTTAAGTGTCTTTTGATAATATGTCTATTGTTGAATGCTAAATTTCCCTATAAAAATAAAGGCATGGAAATTTAAACCTCAAATCTGAACATCTGGCTTGAGTAAGAAGGAAATGAGGGAGGGCTTTTCAATCATTTTATACCCAAGGAAAAGCAGGCTTTCATAAGAGACTGAAGAGCTTCCGGGGAAACCCACAAAACAGCTTCCATTCAAAAGCTCATCTTTAAGAGGATGGGGTCTTTGTCCTACTTTTAAAGAGTTCCCTTATAGGAGTTACTATCTTAGATAAAAACCAGTAACATTCAAACATCCCCATTCCTAAATTCATAGCACATTCTGGAAAGGCACTTATAGAGTGATATTCAGATGTATTCTTTTACATGTTTGCTTTGACAGATGTTTTTACTCCCATCCTTTGCACAGAAATGTTGTTGTTGGTCTCTGGTACCCACTTCTATAATGCTTCTAATTAGTCTAATGCTATTCAATAAACTTGATCAAACATTTTACTTAATTATTAGCAATTCATTCTTAACAGAGCATTTCCTCAAATGTAGACACTCTCTGAATCATCATCGTGAACAGCAGAATTTCACCATGTTTATTTTTTATTTGCATGCCTCTTACCGCTTACAGATTACCTAAATTACATGGCAAACTGTGAGTGAAGTTTTTGCTGAGATGAACACGGTGGGACAATGCCTAACTCCTGGAGCTTCTTTCCCTTGCTCTACCCAATTTCCTCCAGAATTTTTCAATCTCCTACGAAAGCCCATTTTCACCGTCTCATAATATTGATCCTTAAAGTCTCCAATGTTTCATTTGGAAAAATTTCGCATTCTGTGTTTGACACACAGACGTGGCTGAAGCTTACTCTGCCACCCCCTTCCTCCGCTGGCTCCAGCCCAGCTCTCCCGCCGCTGCACTGGGTTCTGCTGGGTTTGTGCCCCACTCTCTCCCCCCGCTTCTTTTGGGCTGAGGGGTTTCTCACAGCACAACCAGGTTTCAGGTTATATCTGGCTCCTGCTTTCATTTTTCTCTTTCTATTTAAATAATTTTCTGGGGTAGGGGAAGTAAAAAGCACCTGTAAGTACAGGGTGGGGCAAAAGTAGATTTATAGTTGTTCATATGGGAAAATGTTATAATAATTAGTAAACAACACTAGCATAACTGCGTTTTTGGGAACTCACAACTGTAAACTTACTTTTGCCCCACTCTGTATTAGATTTTCTGTTGTCTACAATTCAACGTTTCTTTTTTTAAAATTTTTTAATTGACTTTTTTTACAGAGAGGAAGACAGAGGGATAGAGAGTTAGAAACATCAATGAGAGAGAAGCATTGATCAGCTGCCTCCCACACACCCCCTATTGGGGATGTGCCTGCAACCAAGGCACATGCCCCCGACCGAATCGAACCTGGGACCCTTCAGTCCGTAGGCCGATGCTCTATCCACTGAGCCAAACCGGCCTCTGCTCAACGTTTCTTTATCACAAACACACACTCATAAAGGGATTGTAAAATGTCAACCAAATCCTACATGCTAGCATTTTCCAGGCTTCAATATTTAGGAATCAGGAATCATTTAATTCTTTAGTCTGATTTTGGTTTTCTTGGAGAAAAGTATTATAGCTAGACAAGTCCCAGGAGCCTCAAATAAGAACTGCTCTCATTTCGCAGGTGGTACTGTTATTACTGTGATTCTACAGATGTAGAAGCCGAGACACAAAGAGGTTAAGAAACTTACTCACAGGCCTTCTGGCTACTCAACAGCAAGCCAAAACTTGAACCCAGGCAGTCTGGCACCAGAATCTATGTTTCAAACGACTGTATTAAACTGACTCTGTATGGGATAGCTCCATCGCACAGAGACAGAAGTGGAGGCAAATAGACATTCACTTGCTCCAAATCACATAACTAATAAGAGGCAAAAAACAAATTCCAGGGCCACCTGATTCCTAAGTGAATCTTTTTCATCATAAAGCTATACTGCCTACATTTTTCTTATCCCTAAAAGTATTTCCTACCTCAGCCCCTCGGCCCATCTTCCTCGTCAGGGCCACGCAAAGCCAGGGGAGGGTGGGAGCTCGAGAGCGCTCAGGCTTCCCTGGGCAGAGACATGCACTGAGTGTAGTTCAATGCCCAGGGGAACGGACAACTGTCAGGGCAGCATGAGGGACCCGGGCAAATGTGGAGTGAGAAACAAACAGCAGGGCCAGTGAGGACTTCTAAACTCGCTTTTCTTACCACAGATGCACCCATTCCTCGAAAGCCACAGCAGATTTGGGGGTAGTCAGCCTGATTTAGAACAGGAATCTTAACCCATGGTTAGATGCAGGGTGACTTACTGAGCAGGTAATGGAGTGACTGAGGAAAAGTGATTGTAGGTGATCTGAGTGGGTTGGATCTAGATAGGGAGAACAGTGAAACAGTAAGGCAGATTTTCGGAAATTTATGGCTACCTACATACAGATATATACACATGAATTAAGACCCAAAGTGAAATAGAATTGAAGGGAAAACCAAAACAAAGTACAGCTTTCTTTCTTTCTTTGATAACACTGGCAAATATGCTTTCCCATTCTTAGGATCTCAGGAGACATACTATCAACTCCACTTTTGTTGTCTTGCTTCTATCACCTTCCTTTCTACAATTCTTCCCTTCACTGGGATGTGCCCTGTGAGGGTTGGCATACTATTAGTAGATCCTGGGCTTTCTTGCTCTGAAGCAAAGTTTGGGGGTAGTTTTTGAACAGAATGAACGTGCTGGTCAACAGAAAGAAAGTTTATGAATCAGAAGGGGAACAACTGAAAGACAAATTATACTATGTGACCCTCAAGGACAGAAGAAGGAATTTCCTGGCTCATAAGAGTGTTTTGTTATTCGCAGTGAGTCCCTTTCAACCTTACCTGAGTTTATGCTAGTGAGGTGACTATCGGCACACCCCTAGAAAGCTTCAGGATGAGGTCTGGTTTCCAGAGAAACCCACCATATTCAGTCCCACCCCTGAACCTCCACAGAGGGCAGATGGGACTGCAGTTCAATCACCAATGACTTAATGACCATTCCTACATAATGGAATCTCTTTTAAAAATTCCTAAACAATTGGGTTTGGAGAACTTCTGAGCTGGTGAACAAACTGAGGTGCTGGGAGGGTGCACCTGGAGCAGGCACAGGAGCAAGGTGCTCCCCTCCCGCTAAATATCTCTTGCAGTAGGAGTCTTCTAACTTGGTTCTTTGTCAAAATTGTCTGGTACTTAAGTTCTTTGCTTTTCAATATGAATTTTTGAATCACTGTATCAATTTCTACTCTCTCAAAAATGATTTTGATAAGAATTCTTTTTTTCTGCAGTGAAGTATTCCACAGGTTTTTAATCCACTCATCTGCTGATGGGCACTTAGGCTGTTTCCAAATCTTAGCTATGGTGAATTGTGCTGCTATGAACATAGGGGTGTATATATCCTTTCTAATTGGTGTTTCTAGTTTCTTGGGATATATTCCTAGGACTGGGATCACTGGGTCAAATGGGAGTTCTATTTTTTAGTTTTTTTAGTAAACTCCATACTGTTCTCCACAGAGGCTGCACCAATCTGCATTCCCACCAGCAGTGCACGAGGGTTCCTTTTTCTCCGCATCTTCGCCAGTGCTTGTCATTTGTTGATTTGTTGATGATAGCCACTCTGACAGGTGTGAAATGGTACTGCATTGTCATTTTGATTTGCATCTCTTGGATGATTAGTGACTTTGAGCATGTTTTCATATGTCTCTTAGCCTTCTATATGTTCTCTTTAGAAAAGTGTCTATTTAGGTCTGTTGCCCATTTTTTTTTTTTTTTAAATTGCATTGTTTATCGTCTTTTTGTTAAGTTGTATGAGTTCCCTGTAAATGTTGGAAATTAAACCCTTATCAGTGATAACACTGGCAAATAGGTTTTCCCATTCAGTTGTTTTATTGATGGTTTCTTTTGCTATACAGAAGCTTTTTATTCTGATAGAACTTGAGAGCATTATGCTAAGCGAAATAAGCCAGTCAGAGAAAGATAAATGATCTCACTCATTTGTGAAATATAATGAACATAAACTGATGAACAAAAACAGATCCAGAGACAGAGAAGCATCGATCAGACTATCAAACCTCAGAGGGAAGGTAGGGGAGTGTAGAGGTAGTGGGAAAGATCAACCAAAGGACTTGTATGCATGCATATAAGCCTAATCAATGGACACAGACACCAGGGGAATAAGGGCATGAGTGGGGCAGGGAGTGGGGAGCAATGGGGAGATAAGGACACATATGTAATACCTTAATCAATAAAGAGAGAGAGAAATAAAAATAAATGACTTTGATTGGGGTTATGCTGACTCTATAGATCAATTTGGGAAGAATTGGCATCTTAATAATACCGAGTTTTCCGTCATGAATGAAATATATCTCTCCATTTATGTAAGACTTCTCTAATTTCTCTCAGCAATGTTCTATAGTTGTCTACATTCAGATTTTGCAGTTCCCCAAAACCAAAAATGAGCTATAGCCTTTGAAAAGCATTCATCTGAAGAAGCAATACAAGCAATGTATTCTTATTCATATCATTTGGGAAGTGGTCAGATGTGGTTTGTAGCCTAACTTCAACTGGACAATATCACTTCCTCCTTCAATGAAAAGTAGTGAATCACTTAAAGCAATTAGATGGGATATCCTCAAATTCTCCCCACCAGATTTGCAAGTCTACCCAAAACTCCTTTTTGGCTACATTAAACTTGGCACCCTTTCTCCTCATTCCTCCAAGGCCAATCCCTCAACCTGTATTTAAATATCATCCCCTCTTAGAATCTCAGGAGACCTACTATCAACTCCACTTTTATTGTCTATAATCAACCACTTCCTCCCTATTAGTTTTAACTTCTTACCATTTAAACATATTATATTCTCTCCCATTTCAAACAAACAAACAAAAAGCGAAACAGTCTTTTCCTGGTCCCCTTCTGGCTATTCCTTCCCCTTTCTTTCCCTCCATCACAGCCAAACCTCTGTAGTTAATGTAATTTCCCCAGGGATCTCTCACTCTGTAGCTCCCTCCAAATTAATAAAAATTCTACCTCTATTAGTGTTCTAAACAACTGTCAATAAGGTCACCAATGGTCAATGTAGCAATATCAGTCAGCCATTTTCACAACCGTGCTATGTAGCTCAGTGGCTTAGAGAAAAACATGTATTTCTTAACCACGTGTCTGCAGGTCAACTGAGGTTCAGCTGACAAGGGTGAGTTTGGGATTAAATCCATGTCATTTGTTTGGATCAGTCTACTCCATGTGTCCCATTTGGGGCAAGGATCAGATGTCTCTTATGGTCTAGGCTTGGAATTATCAACTTATTACTTGCGCTCACATTTTACTGGCCAAAGCAAGTCATAGGGCCATACCCAATAGTTTATTTCACCTCTAGTGAGACTGCATAATGACATGGCAAAAGGAATGGGTACTAAGAGCAGTGAAGAACTGGGGACAATCACAAACCTGCACAATTGCCAAGTATAATGATTGGTGTTTCATGCCCAACCTATGGGACTGAATAATATTTTGCAGGAAAGGAGGACTATTGCACACAGTTTCTCCTCTTGTCACTCAGAATAATACACACTTCTCCTGGGTCTTCTTTTACCTTTCTGGCCACTCCTCAGTTTTACTTTCAGGCTCACCTTTCCCGTCATTGGTTGAGTGAGAGATGGCTATTTGGCATATCTTTTATCATTATATACTTTCTTCCCAAGAAACATCATTCAAGACCACCACTCTCATTACCATGTAAGCAATGAGTATTCCCAACTTTTCATCCCCAATTCTCAGAATTCCATTCCATTCCATAAAATGTCTCTGCTATATCTCCACTTTGGATTTGGCAAAGACACCTCAAATTCAACATCAAGGGCAAAAATTCATGATCCAATTCCAATCTGGTTCAATTCCAGCATTACCTACCTCAATGAAAGCTCTACAACGTGGCTAATTGTGCAAGATGGAAAACTAGGACTCGTTTCAGAGATATTTTTTTCCTATCACCGCCAGCTTTGTATTCATTCCATAACAAAATACTGTTGACCCATTTTCCTAAATATCCTCCTAATCCATCCACACTCTCCATTTTTACTGCCACCCTACACCAGATGCCACAAATTCTTACCTGGCCTAATTAAATAGCTTAAAGTTCTCCGTCTCCAGAATCCTCTCTGATATCTATTCATAGTGCAGCTAAAGAAGGTGACCCTTACAAAACGCAAATCAGTGATATCACTCCTGCTTCATTTCCAAGCTCAAAGGTCCCTTCCTCAGGGAAGCCTTCCACATTCATCCAGCCTAGGCCAGATCTTTTTGTGATATCCTCTCATGTAACTGTCTCTTTTCCTTGAGAACACTTACCTTAGTTTCTAATAACACACTTGTTAGTGTGAAAATGTAACAAATACCTGTCTCCCCATTCATAAATGTTATGAGATCAAGAACTATAGTTTTGCTTATCCTTGTATCCTTAGTATCAATGTGGCCTGTTATATAGAAGTCCAACAAATACTTGTTGAATAAATGTATAAATGAATGAATGACTGCCTTGTAACTGTCTCATAAATTATCATTTAAGATAGCACAAGAAAAAAACTTTCCTCATGTTTGTCCTATTTCTCTAACTAGATTGCAAACTTCTTAGTGATAGTGAGTCAGACTTCTACTACTTTGTCTCCCACATAGCATCCCAGATATGCAATAAGCAACTCGTGTGCAAAGTGAAGAACATCTTGTAGAGTGTATATATAATTTGTTTGGGATATTTACAAAACAACATTTTTTTTAACCACATTCCCTAGAACATATGACCAGGAGAGAATAGAACCTAACCACATGTTTGTAACTACTATAGTGCACCTGAACAAGCTGGCAGATTTGAATTAATTGATAATTGTTATTGAAATTTAATGTAACTGTGTAATATTAAGATCCTGAGGTTAAATTCCACTAAAAGTATGTCATGATATTAAGACACTAACATATACTACTGGAACAATCAAAATCTATTGTGAATGCATTCTCACCGTGAACTTAAGATGACTAACATCTATTAACTTCTCACATGCTATATAATTTAGGGTCCCATTAGGAAACAGAACACTCAGTGGTAATTTACAGGGAATGAGGCAAAGGAGCTACTTCAGAGGTGTGGACAAGGTTAAAGGAAAATACAAGGAATGTTGAGGCATTCAGGGTCTAGTGTCCATTCCTATGCCTGAGGAGAAAGGGAAGGAGGTGGTGTTATGGAAATTATGTTGTTTGGAGAGCTGCAGTTTAGAAGCCAAATTGCCTAACAAGAACCATAGTCATTGAGGGATTAGCCACAACCAGAACTGAGGGTGGGCAAAGAGTGGAGGAAATAAATTCTCCTACCTCCATTTCCTTTCACCCTCCAGTCTCCTGTCTATCCTCTACCCCCTCATGGATCAAACTTATCCAGAAGGGATCAGATGAAAAAACTAAAGTTCAGAGTCACACAGCTAATGAATGCCAGTTTGGTATTTGAATCCTACCCTGTTTCCCCGAAAATAAGACAGTGTCTTATATTAATTTTTTCTCCCAAAGTTGTGCTAGGTCTTATTTTCAGGGGATGTCTTATCTTTCCACGCTCTAGGTCTTAAATTTTCGGAGGATGTCTTATTTTCGGGGAAACACAGTAGTAGGCAGACTCCAAATATTATAATTGTATTAATTATTTTATAGGTCTAATAGAGGACTGTCCTAATTACAGTTCATTACAATAAAAGCAAATGAAGTCTACACACATGTATTTTTGCCATATATTCCATTATTGAAAAAAAAGTTGCTTACTCCTATGATAGGCAATCAATTCGATGTATTTGCAAGCATTTTTTTTTTCATTAGCTGGACAACAGTATCTTTATTTGAAATCTGAAGATCAAATAAATAAATATTTTATTATATTCTTCTTAAATTTAGTGGAGCTAGAAGCCTCAGGAAAAATCCTTGATCCATCCCTCTCTTCCTACTAAATAGACAATGGGACTAACATCTTTCTCCCTCAAAGGTGGACAGTGAAGAGGTCTACCTCTTCATCAGTGCCTCCTTGACCTGATTCCTTCTGCTGAGATCTGGGCAGGGTTCCCAGCAGAGGATCCAGCTCTATTTCAGACACATCCTCTAGTCTGGAGGCCTTTTGTGTTTCTCACCCACTAGTGAACAACTGCCCTCCCTACCCATCCAGAGGCCAGCCTGAGAACCTCTGGGAACACTCTAATAACCTCACAGAGCTCAGCTTTTTAAGTAGAGGTTCATCAGCACCTCCTGGCGGCTAGCCCAAGAAATACCATTGAAGACGGGGGCAGTGAGGAAAGTGACGTTAACTCTGAGCACAAACTCCCTGCTTTCTTCTCATTCAGAGACCCTGAAGAGTGTCACCTAGGGTTTGTGGACAGGTAGATCCCATGACTCCCTACTGTTATTGGCCAAACTCAGGGCCCCAGGATCCTGCCTCTCAAAGTACGGCCCCCTCAACCAGCAAAACCAGCATCATTTAAGAGCGGGTTAGAAATTCAGAATCGGAATCAGAACCTACATGTCAACAGATTTCCAGATAATTTATATGCAACTAACACTGAGAAGCTCTTTTCTTTGTATTTCTCCCTGCCTCCTCGCTGCAAAAAGACAGCATGCATAAAATCTGAGGGTATACCACCCTTCTCCCAAGCTAGGTCTGCAATCAGACTAAGAAAAATAAAAAGCTGGGGAAGCCAGACGACCTTGAATCAAAACTTTGGTTCTGTGCATGATTAACTGTAATATAATTAAATCCTTGGAGTCTCATTATTCCAAACTTTCAGATGAAAATAATATCTACTCTCTGGGGACCTAAGAATAAAACCATTTTCAGATCAGGTACATGCAGCTTGGGGTCATTTCTGGGGTTTAAAAATTCCAGGAAGTTGGGATTGTATTTCCATTTCCAATGCTATTTCTTTGCCTAGAAATGGTCACGCTCAACTCCTAGAGTTTAAGCCACAGTCCTCTGCTGGCATCCAGTGGTGAAGGGAAGAAGGTGACAACAACAAACTCACCAAACGTAATAACGCAGTAAACGCTAGAATTGAAGATGGAGCTGAAAGCTAGCATATGAGTCGTCATATGGACTCCAAAAGAGAGACCAGAGAGAGAAATGGAAAAAATGTGGTTATAAGTCCAATGTCAGCTTAGACCTGACATAGATTCAAACTTATTGTTCTGAGTAAAACGATCCCAGTTCATCATCTGTTGCCAGGTACCAAAGTAAAGAAATGTGTGCTCAATTTTCTTTCATGCGTCATCTCAAATTAGATGTGAAATAATTGTCTAGAGTTCAGTCAAGCTGAGGACCCATTATTCAGTAACAAAATTAACATTTCTAAAGTACTTTATCACAAATGACAGGTTAGTTCACTCAGCGTCTTTGCCTGAATTGTGGGCCTCAGATTATGTCATTTCATTTGCCTTATTTGCATGTTCTGCCCTTCAGGCCTCCTACCTCCTGAAAGTAAAAATGAGGCTAAGCAAAGAAAAGTACAATGACTCTTGCTTTCATGGCAGGAGGTATTCCATTTATTAGCTATCTAATAGCTATGGAGATAATTTCATACATATTCTATTTCTATCGTGTCAATTTTCCTGATAGACAATCATGGTGTCCACAATGACAGAGTACACTTTGAAATTTCACCTGACATCCAGTTTTGGAAATTGTAGTGTGTTCTCTCAATTGCAACCGATAGACTCTGCCTAGAAGCACATTTGAAAAATTCGGAAATATCCAACACATGATTTTTTTAAAAAAAGAAAACACCTCTCCACATTCTCCCACTTCAGATAACCTCCTATGGAAACACACTTGTCACTAAAGCCAATGAGAATCTGAAAATCTCAGTGGCAAAGTGGGCATAAACAGGTTAATAGGATTCACTATGTTAGATAATAATAATAATTATCCTAATCTGAATTCAAGTCTTTGGAGATCCCTCTCCCCACCCCACTCCACTTCCCAAATTGATAACATCAAAATTTAAAAAAACTTTCTTATTCATGCCCCCATTTTAAGAAATATTTTTTTATTGATTTATTTAAAGAGAGGAAGGGAGAGGGATAGAGAGTTAGAAACATCGATGAGAGAGAAACGTCAATCAGCTGCCTCCTGTACACCCCCCACTGGGGATGTGCCCACAACTAAGGTACATGCCCTTGACCGGAATCAAACCTGGGACCCTTCAGTCCGCAGGCCGATGCTCTATCCACTGAGCCGAACCGGTTTCAGCTCATGTCGCCTTTTTATTATCCAACTACTTTTATAGGATTAAGGAGAGATTTTTTTTTTTTCTAAGTACTTAGATTCCTGAATGTGTGCATGGCCTATTGATTAATTGAAGGAGCCCACCTGTTGTGGTACTGCTGTGTGACAGACAGGTAGGGTGGCTCCACTTTCTGCAAATTCCTGTGACACTCTGGCCAGTTCTAAGCCCTACTATCTAGAAGGGATCTTGAAGGTCCCTCTATGTCTCTTTTGCCACAATAAAACTAGGTGGTTTCTTTTTTTTTTTTCCTAGAAAAAGCTAATATTCCAAAGAATTAAAATTGAGGAAGTCTCCTCACTCTCTTTTGGCCCCCTCAATTGTCCATGTGCTCCAGCTTTGTACTCCTGGGTTTCCCAGAATAGACCTGGAATGTCAGTGTGAGCCTACTACAGTTACCATCATTCAGCCAATTTAAAGTGAAAAGCTTATTCAACTTTCGGAAAACCTTGGCCAAAATCTGAGATTGGCTTTGGCAATGCTAAAGTCAACATACATTAACAACAGAAATGCTGCTCTGTGTTCTGCAAGCTGGGACAAGCCATAATATGGTCTTGGCACCTAGCATTCATCCTCATATTCAACCTGAGAAACTGGTGGTGGCGGCATGTGGCATCTTAACCAAAGGCAACGTGACAACTTGGCTGTTGTGCATGCTCTGTACTTGTGGACTTATAAACACAGTGTGTGTGTGTGTGTGTGTGTGTGTGTGTGTGTGTTTTAAGGTCCTCATCTTGTATCATCTTAGGTTGTGCTTGGAATAGTGGAGACAATGTTTCTATTTGTTTTGCTTTTTTAGTGTTCCAGTACTAGCAAGACAAGTAATTTCTAACAGAATCCTACTTTATCCTATCCACTGCTGAGACAGATATACTAAAAGGGAGTGAATCTAGGAGAAAAGTGTGTGTGTCTCTCTCTAACTATGCACATTGAAAAAGGTGGCTTTTGTTTGTTTTAAGATTTCTTACTAAAACAGCAATCATTTGTCTAATGAATGTGCCTCTTACACAATGAAGTTCCTCTCTCTGCGTCTCTCTTCCTTCCCTTCCACTCACCCTAAAAAAAACAAACAATGAAAACAATACCCTTGGGCGAGGATTAGCAACAAAAAAATACAACACAAGAACAAAACAAACCAACAAAAATTAATCGTTTGATTTTGAGTCTCAGTTTCCTTACCTATAAGCAAGAGTTACTTAGACAAACGCTAAGGCATCCTTCAGCTCTAAAATTTATACTGCTATCCTTCCCACATCCTTTCTCCATCTGATACTCCCTATCCCAGTAAGTTTTGGCACCATTATCCATGGAAATTTATCTGGAGTGTCATCTTTGACCCTCTCCCTCCCTAACTTTCCTCTTTAAATCACTCACCAAGCACCATTGTCCCCAGCTCTTCATACCTCTGGGATCCATCCACTTTATTGCCAGCACTGTCTGGCTCTGTGAATGATCTCTCCTTGTTTGGGGAAGTAACTTGACAAGCCAGGAGGGTTTAGAATTGCATTTAGAGATGATGGGATAAATCAAACTTATGGATGTGTTAAGTACAAAAAGAGTCTAGCCTCTCAGGAGATAATGACTGCAGTGTGAATTGTATAACTAACTTAAATCTGTGACTTTAAGCCAAAAAAGTTTGTTTAATATCAATTTTAAGCAAGTTATAGTAAGAAAAACTTGATATGCAAAAATTCATAATTTTATACGATTAACACGGTTTTCCTTTAGTCATCAGAAAGACTTGTGAAGGTTGTGATTTGGTCTTGCCAAGCATTTGAAATGCCTAGAAAAAGCTGGAATATCTTACAGTAAGATATTTATCCTAAAAATTTTCGAAAGAAATTTATTGAACTAAGTTCTTAAGGGAGCCTAATTGTTTAAGATGAGTTTAGGTTGTTGAATTGGAGGTAAATTTAAACATCAAATAAGAGTAATTTTAATATTCATATAATTATTAGAATAAAATGTATTGGCTAAACTTGATAAAAAAATGTACAGTTGAAAAACTTAACTTTAAAAATGCATGTTAATTTTAAACCCAAAAAACTATTAATGGTCCTTTTTATACTTAAAACTCCCCTCCAGACACTAACTTTAATGGCAATAGTATGAATGTATAGGGATTTAGACCTTCATATATGTTTTATTTCTTAATTAAATACTACATGAGTGCAAAATCAAACCAAGTTATAAAGCATACACCAATTTAAATTCTCTGGTTCCAGTATAACTTTTTGTGATTAATGAAGAGAAAATCCACATGGTTTTTCTTAGGGTTCTACCCTCGTGGTGCACTCCAAATGCATTTCAAAAACTGAGAAAATGTCCTAGCAACTTGACTTTCTCCAAACTGTGATTCAGGCTTTCCTAAAAATCCATCACTATAACCAGAGCTGCATCTCAGTCCCTTCTTTTATCTGGCTGGGCTTTGTTATTAGTTGGGTGATGTTCCCTGAAACAAAGCTGCTACAGATTGATAAAATCTGCAGACATAAGCTAAACCCATCGAAGGATGTCCTCCCCGCCGCTGGGCAGCATAAAGAGGCTTCTCTGTTTTCACTTTGCTGACATCGGCCGCCTTGCCATCCATCTTTACTGTTCTACCCAATTAATGCGCTTTGTTGTCTTAAACTCAGAATAAATAAGCAGTGAGAACTGAACAAAGCCTTCTTCTCCTTTACAGATGATCTCTTCCTTTACCTTAAGAAATGTTAGGAGAAACATAGCTTGTTCCACTGACTCATAGTTGTGCACAAGCTCATGGAGAGGGGGGAAAGTCTGCGGGGAGAATTCCAGGGCCATGTCTTCACCGCGTCTGTGCTGAACTGAATGTGGACAAACCAAGCCCAAGCCTATGTGTATAGACATTGGTAATGGGATCATCTCTTGGTCCTTCCCCTCCTCACACAACCTCCCTAACCAGCTTAGTTATGTACCTCTGATGCCTTTTCTGTACAGGAGTTGTTAGTATTTTCATTCCTGGGGTGAGCGCCTCCTGCACACTGGGCAATGCTTCTATCTTTAGCCACTAAACACCACGGTCACTGGGAATTAGTGGGAGCATTTTTGCTTGTCACCAACATCCTACACATAAGGGCACTCTCTCCCTCCCCAAGAGCCCCTGGGCCTCAGTAGAATGGAGAAGAGTTTGCATCATGGTTTTTAACCTCTTGAACTCTGTGTTGGGGCCCAGCTCTTTGCTGTATCTCTGCTTTAACAGAGCGGTGGCCTTGTAAACAAATGAAACAGCGAAGCCAATCTGTGCAGACATTTTCTACCCCATCCTTCTTTGGCTGTGTGGCACAGGGCCCCAGAGCAATGAGGGCAGGAGCTTATGCTGTGATAGAAGCTTGAGCAGACAAGCTTGAGCTAGAACATTATAGAGTTGGAAGTTATCTTATTAGTCATCTCATAAAACACCCTTACCTTAGAGATGAGCAAAGTGAAATTGTGAATTGTTACCTCTAAAATATACTCCAAATGTGTTATTGCTGTGATAACTAGAAATTCTTTTAAAAAATATATATTTTATTGATTCTTTACAGAGAGGAAGAGAGAGGGATAGAGAGTTAGAAACATTGATCAGCTGCCTACTGGGGATGTGCCTGCAACCAAGGTACATGCCCTTGACCAGAATCGAACCTGGGACTTTTCAGTCCACAGGCCGACGCTCTATCCACTGAGCCAATCCGGCTTCCGCTAGTAATTCTTATGTTTACTACTATAATATCTGTCTAAAAATTGCTTATCCTCATAGGAAGCTGAGTTCAGGGGTTCACCAGAAGCTGACCCTGTTCAAGGACATGGGTGGAAGCACCTTATTCTAGGCTGCGCAGGGAGCACTGGGAAAGTGATACCGTGTGGAGGCCATGCTGGGACCGAATACCTTCAGGACCGAAGCACTTCTTTCCCCAGCTGCTGGGTGTGTGGCTGGCAGCAGCGGACAATCTCTGGGAACTTCCTTCACCCAATGTTACACTCCCTTCCTAGGAGTGGCCTGTGTCCAAGGGCTAGTTGATACAAGAGTTTATAAGTCCTGACACCATCTCCCCAATTCCCATTAAATCTGAGTAGTCATCCCAGCTTCAAAGCTTCCTGTGGGGTCACTGACACATTTCTGTGACTGCCTCCTGTTCAGCTTCTCCTCCTGCCTAATCCTGCTTGTTTCTCCTCTCTTGCATATGTTAATCTTTAAAAGACTCCCAATTGGAAAGTAATAAAAATTGACTACTGACTAAAATTAAAAAAAAATTTAAATTAAATTAAAATAAAAGACTCCCAAATAAATGTGCTGCTTGCATCTCTCCCTATCCATATGATGACCAGGGAGCCTGACTGCAAAGATGGGTTCAAGAAAGCAGAGCCAACAAGGGTTTCTGGAGCTAAACCCCATGAGGGCCACATTGCAGGAGCCCACACAGCCCCTGCACAGGTAGCTGTGCAACTGAGATGCTCTCCTCCTCTGTCGGTCAGGCCACCTGGAGGGGAAGACATCACAGAACTGGGCTACTTGATAAAAAATGAGGGTATAGGCTCCAGAAATAATAGAATTAAGATGGCAGGACTAAACCACCAGGAGCAGGAGGGCACGGCTATCGTAATGAGTAGCAAGGACAGCATGGCACCCAGGAAGCTGAATCACAGGAGCTAAGGAGATGATTAATAGGACATGTCATCCACATGGGCAAGATTGCTGGGCTGCCAGCAAAGGCATCACTCAATCTATATGATCACAAAAGTCAAGATGGACAGATAGGAGGCTAAGGCCAGACATAAAAATAAACAGTTATGACCTCTTACCCAGTTTTTGGACCTCAGCCTATTTTTGGCCCCATAAACCGTGGCTGAAAAAGACCAGTTCCCCTGAGAAAAGACCCTGCAACATCATGGGAAACGCATAGGAGAAATGATTCTTCTAAGACAGCTCCAAACAGACCTCTGGCCATTTACTGTGGCAACTATATCCTGGGAAAGAACAATACCCACAGATTTTAGGAACTCTTGGACACCCGGGGAGTAAGCTGGCACTGACACCCAGGCATGTGAAACAGCATGGCCAAGGCCTGCCTCACAGTGAGTTCACCAGGTCCACACACCTTCCCAGTAGATATTTTTCCAATCACCAGATGCATAATTAAAATGGACATGCTTGGTAGTTGGCAGAATCCCCACATTGGTCTCTTGGCCTGTGGGATGAGAGCTTTGACTGCATAAAAGATCAAGTGGACCCCCTCTCCCTTCCTGCTACAAGCAGGCAATGTAGGAAATCAAAAAGAGTGTTGCATCATGGGAAAATGGCACAGAGTAGTTCCACTCTGAAAGACATAAAGGATGCAGGAGTGATGGTCCCATCATGTCTTCGTTTAATTCCCCAGTCCGACCTAACCAAAGCCAGATGGGTCCTGGAAATATCCTATTACAAGCCTAACCAAATATTTACGTTAATTGTACATTGGCCAGCTGTGGTACCTCTGATACAACAGATTAACAAGTCCTTGGCCATATGGTATACAGTCATTAACCTGGTAAATATTTTCTTTTCCATTCCCGTCAGAAAGGAAGATCAGAAATAGTTTGCATTTGCTTGGAACAGACTGCGATATACTATAGATACTATATTTCTGGTCTTGCCCAGAACTAGGTTTACTTTCTTGTCTTCTGTTATAATACAATATATATCTGACATTCCTCTAGAATGTCACCCTGGCTCACTAACTGACTAGATCAGCGTTTTTCAACCACTGTTCCGCGGCACACTAGTGTGCCGCGAGATGTTGCCTGGTGTGCCGTAGGTGCAGACAAGACAAGAATTTTATAATTTTTCACTATTTTGTTTACTTAATATTTCATAATAAAGTAATTATAAAATACTTTCTTTGTGTTTATTTGATTCCTATTCAAGAGAATTACTTTATATATAGTCAATATAGGCACAGAGTTAAATTTTTTAACATTTTCTAATGGTGGTGTGCCTCGTGATTTTTTTCATGAAACAAGTGTGCCTTTGCCCAAAAAAGGTTTAAAAACACTGGACTAGATGAGCAAAGTGGACTAGATGAGCAAAGTATGCTAAAGACCTTAGTAAAACACATGTGCCTCAAAGAGATGAGACAACATCTAATCAAGATTCAGGAGTCAGCCCTATCAATGAAATGTTTAGGGACACATCGGTCTGGGACATGCCAGACTTCCCTTCCCAAGTAAAGGAAAAATGATTGCATTATATGCTTCCCAGCATGAAGAAGAAAGCCCAATGCCCAGTGAGGATGGGGCCCTCTTAATGAGATTAGTTTAATGCCCCTATAAAAAGAGGAAGTGTCCTGGCCAGTTTGGCTCAGTGGACTGAAGGGTCCCAGGCTCAATCCCTAGCCCCTGTAGGGGCATGTGTGGAAGGCAACCAGTCTATGTTTCTCTCTGTCTCTCCCCTCTCTTCCATTCTCTCTGATAATCAATGGGAAAATATCCTCAGGTGAGAATTAACAAAAAATAAAATAAAATAAAAAGAGGAAGAGTTACAAGATCTCCACTCACCCCTACCTACTCCCTCAACCCCACTCCCTTACCCCCACATGCACAAACCAAGAAAGCCTATGTAAAGACAGACATCTGCAAACCAGGCAGAGGGCCTGCACCAGACACTGAATCTGTTAGCACTTTGATTTTCAACTTCCAGCCTCCAGAACTGTGAGAAGTAAATATTTGTTAAACTACCAATCTGTGGTATCCTATATAATAAAAGCCTAATATGCTAAGTGTCTGGTCATCCAGTCTGTTCAACCAATCAAAGCGTAATATGCTAATGATATGCTAAGGCCGTTCAATTGCTCACTATGACATGCACTAACCACCAGGGGGCAGATGCTCTGATTGGTAGGTTAGCTTGCTAATGGGGTCTGGCTGATCAGGGATAAGGGAGACAGGCCAGACACACCCTAGAGCCCTTCCACAGTCCCTCCCCAGCCCCCACTGTACACCAGTGGGGTCCTTCAGCCTGGCCTGGACCCTCTTGCAATCCAGGACACTTTGGGGGATGTTGGAGAGCCAGTTTCAGCCCAATCCCGCAGGCCAGGCCAAGGGACTCCACTGATGCACAAGTTTGTGCACTGAGCCTCTAGTTTTGTTACAACAACCGAAACTAAGACATGCACCCTTGGTGACTGGCTTAGCTGGTTGTTCAGAGGCCTGGAAGGAGAAAAACTAGAAGGAAGGAAACATGGAGGTCTGTGTTAGGAGCATGTGGATCCAAGTACTGAACAGTTTTCTCTCAGCCCACCTTCCCCTCCTTCCTTTCCTTTTATACACAGATTAATCCTGATAACACTTTCAGTAAATTTCCTGAACACTAACCTCCAAGAGTCAGCTTCCTGAGAACACCTATCTGAAACAAACAGGAAAGGAAGTTACCTTGACAAGCACATTACCACCAGGGAAATTGAGACACAGCCCCCTAGAATCCCTCTCAAATGCTGTGCTGAACATGTCTCAGAATTTGCCATTGAGGAATGATAGTGTCAGCGTATTTATATACCAGTTCCTACCCTTCATTGGCCAAGGGGTCACTCCCAGGGGTCACTCTGAGGGTTTTAACACTCTGGTACTTTCTTCCTGCTCTGTGTGTGGGCTGACGAAGTTCCTGCAGTTAGAGAACATCATCAGGATGCCACTACCTATAAGAGGGACTGTTCTCAAGGTGGTGTAGGGGTTACAAGAGGAATGAACATTAACATCACCTGCAACAGAGGTCATGTGGAGCTAGGTAATGTATTTCCATTGAGAGGGAAACAAATAAATTATCCTATCTAATAAAAGATTAATATGCAAATTGACTTCCACTCCAACATACAGGATGGCTGCCCCCATGTGGTCAAAGATGTCTGCCCCTATGTAGACACAAGATGGCCACCACAAGATGGCCAGAAGGGGAGGGCATTTGGGAGGAACCAAGCCTGCAATGGAGGGCAGCTGGGGGCAATCAGGCCTGCAAGGGAGGGCAGTTAGCGGTGACTGGGCCCACAGGGGAGGGCAGTTTCGGGGACAGGCCTGTAGGGGAGTGCAGCTGGGGCAATCAGGCTTGCAGGAGAGAGCAGTTGTGGGTGACCAGGTCTGCAGTGGAGGGCAGCTGGGGGCAATCAGGCTTGCAGGAGAGGGCAGTTGGGGGCAACTAGGCCAGCATGGGAGGGCAGATGGAGGCAACCAGGCCTATAGGGGAGGGCAGTAGGGGGGGGCAATTAAGCCTGCAAGGAAGGGCAATTAGGGGTGACCAAGCCAGCAGAAGGCAGTTGGGGCAAACAGGCCTGCAGGGGAGGACAATTGGGGGGGACCAGGCCTGCAGGGGAGGGCCGTTAGGGGACCAGGCTGGAAGGGAGGGCAGTTAGGGACAATCAGGCCGGCAGGGTAGCAGTTAGGCATCGATCAGGTTAGCAGGGGAGTAGTTAGGGGGTTGATCAGGTTGGCAGGCAGAAGTGTTTAGGGACAATCAGGCAGGCAGGCAGGAGAGTGGTTGGGAGCCAGCTGTCCTAAATTGTGAGAGGGACGTCTGACTGCCCATTTAGACCTGGGCCTAAACCCCTAAATGGGCAATAGGACATCCCTTGTGGGGTCCCAGATTGGAGAGGGTGTAGGTTATGCTGAGGGACACCCTCGCCCCCATGCATAAATTTCTTGCACCGGGCCTCTAGCAAATAATAATAGAAACAAACCCAAAGTGATTGCTGGAATAAAGCATCATATGTTGAGCCCATGAGGAAGAGAAACATCTCATGATCCTTTGTTATCATATACTATAGAGGCTCATTGCATGATATTCATACAAGAATAGGCCCCTGGCTTCACTACCAGCGCCCTGGAGCCAGCAAGTCCCGGCTCTCCACCCCAGCTGCCTGGAAGCCAGCAAGTTCCTGCTCCCCAGACACTTGGAACCAGCAAGTCCCTGCTCCTACCAGGAGCTGGCAAGTCCCCAGCTCCCTGGCTGCCTGGGATCCCACGGGCAAGTCCCCGTTCCCTGGCCAACTGAAGCCAGCAAGTTCTCACTTCTGTCTGGAGCACCACTCCAGTAGCTCCCTACGCTGCCCCCCATCTCCTTCATAGCAGGCTTCACACCGCTCTACACCTGCATATGCAAATTAACCTCCATCTTTGTTGGGTTAATTTGCATACTCACTCTGATTGGCTGTGGGTGTAGCGGAGTGATGGTTAATTTGCATGTTTCTCTTTTATTAGGTAAGATAATAAAGAGATGCTAAAGACCTTAGTAAAACACATGTGCCTCAAAGACCTTTAAGGTGAGCTCACAACCTTAGTATAGAGTCCATGAGATACCACAGGGAGAGTATGGGTTGGTGTAATAGGGTTGCTGGAAAGGAGAAGCACATCCTGACCATATTTTACAAAACTACAAGCATTTCGTGGTTCCTGTCTTGAAAGGGAGATAAGGGTTTTGACAGGAGGAACTGTCTTGCTCGCCTTGGATATGGTGGGATGTCAGGTTTGGGAATTACTCTGCCGCACACTGTGATTAATGTGACAGAGGGAAACACTGGGCCTCACATATTAGCTCTGCCACTGAACAGCTCTATGATCTAAGCTATGTTACTAGGTTGTTATTTTCTCACTTATATAATGAAGATTACAGTACCTATTTCATGGGTTGAGAGGAGTCAAGGAATGC
The DNA here is from genome assembly GCF_964339955.1 of Pipistrellus hanaki. NCBI lineage: Eukaryota > Metazoa > Chordata > Mammalia > Chiroptera > Vespertilionidae > Pipistrellus > Pipistrellus hanaki. Next base: position 165,279,777 of record NC_140503.1, on the reverse strand, counting down.
AAAACAGCTGACATAATTCAGCAGATAGGGGTGCTTAATGAATGTTCATTGCCCTTTCCCAAAAAATATTTCAGAGTGAATGAATGAATGTATCTAAACTTACCTGAAAAATTCAGTAGCGTCACATGCATCTAAAAGTTGTCAAGAAGTATTGTTGTCATGAAGGACATGACAATTCTTTAGTTATCATGAAGGATCATATTATTAGGAGCCAAGTTAGTTTTATGAGTTCTGATTTTAGTGAAATCAGTCAGGGAAGACTTCTAAAGAGCTCCAGTATGAACAGTATTTTAATTTAGTTTCAAACTACAGTGTATCTAAATGGAAACAAAGAGACAGCAACAGTGGTAATTGATTTGGTCACTTGAAATCTGTTTATTATTCTTTAAAATGCCTTTTTGAGTCAAAAACCACTCTACTTGATCTTTTTATAACTTTGGAATTTAAGAGTATGTTCCAGTTCTTCAGACCTGTTTCTGAACTATTTTTTTTTAATGTATTATATCCTGAATGGAAGAATAAAAGACACTTAGTACTTAATCCCACTAATTTCTCCTCTGTTGAGTATAATCCATCTTCCCCATTCATTTTACCCAGTCACTGAAATGTAGTTTGGTAAAAAACAAAATGATTTACTCAAGACAACCAAGTAAAAGAATTTCAGGATCAGTTTTCAATAATTTCATTCATCTTCCTGAAACTTTAAATCCTCATAGTTGTCAGTTATGCCCCAAATCCCTGAATTTGTCATCACCACATTTTTTTTTTTAGAGAAATTATAGAATAGCCTTATGCTTTGAGGATTGGAAAAAAAATAGCTTCAACAGAGGGAAGTCTTGAAGAAGTCACATACACACCAAAAGAAACAAAAAGCTGCTGAGGATGCAGAGGAGGACAAGGCAAGTGATGGCTCTTTGTGGTGAGAAGTGCAGGAGGTGGGAGTTGGGCTTTGTAGCTATTTCAAATTAATTCTCAGTCAGGAGTGGCTTAAAGCCATCTCAATTTCTTTTGCAATTGCAAGCATTTCCCACGATAATGCTTAGTAAGGTACTTTGCGTTGATAGAATTAATATTTATAGTTGAATTGTAATATTAATACATTTGTCTTAGTACTCAGTAAAGTACTTTGTATTAAGTGCATACTAAGTATTAAATACAGTGTTCAGTGTCTATTGTGTATCGTATGCTTTACAAGCATCACCTCAGTTAATCCTCACTCTTGCCCAACAAAATAGACTCTTTTATTACACCCATATTACAAAAAATGAGGGAAATGAGCTGACAGATATCATATTGATCAGGATTCTAGCAGGGGGGAAATGACCTCTTTAAAGGGTTTAAAGAAAGTGTTTAATGAAGGATCTCTTTCACTTCCTTTATACAATCGTGGGCAGAGCTACAGGAACCAACTAGGGTAGAGCCATGGAAGAGGGCCCATTGCCAAGGTCATGGCCCTGTGGTGAAGAAGTGGGACCAACTCCCTGCCCTTACACCTCTGCCAGCTCTTCCCATTGGCTAAACATCCAGGTACCAGAGGGAAAGGCAGTCCAGTCGCTGCCTTTGGTGGAGGAAAGCCTCCCAGGGCACAGACAGGGTTGGAAGCAGAGGAGGACAAGGTAAGTGATGACACGGTGGAGGAGGAAAGAGAATGGATTTGGGAGGGCAAACAGGAATAATCTCTGTTACATGACTACATGTCTTGCTCATGGTCACTTAAGTGAGAATGATTTGAACACTCATGCTATATGGCATGTCACAGGTCCAAGAAAAACAGTTTCATTATTGTTTGTAACACAGGTTCTAGAAATGAAATAGATTATCTTACCTGTCCTAAGTCTACCTGTGATAAATTCAGCCTTCATCCTACTGAGCTAAAGGAAGAAAGTGGAGACCAGAGGTGGGTAGAGCTAGCTGACTCCCCAAGATCTCTTAGTGGTAAGGAGCAGGGCTGGCCTTAAGGGCTAAAGAAACTGAAAGAGTGAGACAGAGGGCAGAAAACAGGACTACAGGCTTAATTAGAGGAGAAGGACCCTGCCGGGCTGTCTCGCAAGGGGAGAACAGCAATGTGTGCAAAGATGACACACCTTTTGAGGGGAGGAAAGGCTTAGGGTATTTGGCACCCACTAATTGGAGGTTTCATATAAGGCACACGATTAGGCACTTAGGTACTTAAGAATCAAGGGCTTAGGATATTTGGCAGGTGCTGATTGGTGGTTTAATGTATAGTCCATGTAAAGTGCCTGGTTAGGTCCAGGCCGCAGGTGCAGGTTACATCATACTCTGTCCATCACTTGGAAGAAGGGAGGATCTATCATTAACTCAAGGAACTTTTAAAGCTAACCTGTGGAGAGGGCAAGGCAGATATGGTGAGCCCCATTTATAGGTGGTTCTTAAATGGCAAAGATGGGGTGAGATCTATAAAATCACTCTTGTTGAAATAAATCGACCTGTCTATCTATAAAACCTCTTTATATATGATTTCTTTTAATATATAATCTTTAGGGACTCAGGTAAGAATTTTTTGAGGACCAACCCTGGTGGAGGCAGAGAAAGTATAGTAAGTGAAATGCCAAATTTCAGAAAAGAAATACTGCAAAAGCCACCTATGCCACCTTCCTTATTACAGATATCCCAGTTTAAACTAGGTTTGATCTAGGCAGAAGCTTCATTTTGGTTTGGTTTGCTATTGTTTTTTTTAAACATTTCTTGTTTTCAAATATATTTTTATTGATTTTGGAAAGAAAGGGAGAGGGAAAGAGAGATAGAAACATCAATGATGAGAATCATTGAGTGGCTGCCTCCTGCACGCCCCACACTGGGGATTGAGCCCACAATCAACATGTGCTTTGACTGGGAATTGAACCATGACCTCCTGGTTCATAGGTCTGTGCTCAACCACTGAGCCATGACAGCCGGGCCAGAAGCTTTATTTTGGATTAGAGATTTAATCATAGTCCTGTCTAATACAAGTATTTCAATCTTATAAAAAATTAAATTCTTTATTAATCCCTGAGAGTAACTAGAAAAGTTATGACATCTGCCCAAGATTTTGTCTAAGTCTTGAGAAGCATAAAGGGTAACAGAGAGGAAAGTTGCCTTCTGCACCCCCCTAAAAACTTATGCCCGTTCCATCAAGTGGACATGAAGGTCAATGGTGACATAAAGGGGGATGGGTAATTTGGTGAAGGCAGAGAAAGCATTATGAGTAGATGACAATGGATTGGCTTGAGGAATGAGAGGGTCTGAGGAAATGGAGACAGAGAGAAGAAAAAATTTTTTTTAAAGAAATTCTCTTGAGAAGTTTGGTTGTTAAGGTAAAATAAGAGATGGGGATCAGCTGGAGATGAATGTGAACTCAGTGGAGAAGTTTCTACTTTTAAAGAAGAATAATGGAAACATGTTTAAATACTATGGGGATGACCTAATGGAGAGGCAAATGTTGAAGACAGAAGATAGAAGAGACAAGATACAGAATACAGTCCCAAAAAGGAGGGAAGTGGGAAGGTCCAGGCACAGAGGAAGAATACTTGGCTTGGATAGGGAAGGAGGGCGCCATTCAACAGAAAGGAAGGAGGGAGGAATGGGTGAAAATATGAGGGCTCCTGTGAATCTAGAAATGCAATTGTGATTTTTTTCTAGAATAGTTGCAATTTTCCTTATAAAATTAGAAATAATATAATAGCAGTAAATTAAAAAAAAAATTGACCCATCTCTTCACCAATTCTGTCTTGCATACTTAGTGGCCAACAGATATTTGAGAATCAATAATGGGTAAACTTTGACATTCTTCCTGTTTTCATAGTGATTGATAATGTTTTAGTAACATTGCTGAAGAGAAGGTTTTGAAAATTCCAAATGATCACTTCCAGCTCGCATTTTGTAGCACCTACAAATAAATTGTTTCAGTTTGGAAGTCCCCGATTCAAATGTAAACAGGGCACTCTCTCCAATTCACTTTCTTTCTCCTTTTTTTTTTTTTTTTTTTTTAACCTCAGAAAGCAGGGCCCCAAACTTCCTTCACTTTGAGTGTGAAAATCAGAGGAAAGCAGTGGCTGTTTGGAGTCCTGTGGTTGGATGCTAGTCTTATGGTCTCTGATTGCTCCTGAGCAAGTAATGTTCACAATCTTTTTTGCTTTTTGAAGAAAAAAAAAAAAATGTTGACATAAAAGGTACAGAGATTAAATAACTTCCATGAATTTACCAGCAGAAACAATAAATCTGAACAGTTAGTCATAATTACTTCAATTCTTTTTTTTTCTTTTTACTAAAAGTCATAAAACATAACCGATAAAGTTGAAGTTTCCTTGAGTGGGGAAAAGCCTACAGAGAGACAGACTGGAGATAACAACAGAGCAAAAGAATAATTAGTTGATCAACATCCCTAGTCCATGGCAGTTTTGAGGAGGAAATGATGACATAGCACAGATAAGGATATTAGGCTGAGACAGGAGGGGCCTCCTCGGCTTTAGGATGGCTGTCGGTTCAGAGTTGGTGGTAGGAAATTGAGAGACTTTTTGTCGTATGATTTCTATTTTCTCTGAGACTGAAGCCCATTTAAGCCCATTCTTTTGTTGAGAGTGAAGGGGAAGTTTGTGTGCTCAGGAACTTGGGGAAAACAGAGATTTGAAACAATCCTGGTACAGAAGGTGAAACAGGACCTCATATGGTTCTAGCTCAACAAATTGCTTCCTCTGGGACTTTAGTCCAATCCCCTGAATTTCTTCTGTAAAATGACAGAAGTAAGATAAATAGTTTCTAAGGTTTTCTCAGGTTATAAAACATAAGGCCTACCCTCCAGTTCACCCAAACCACTGGAAAGACTTCCAAAGACATCTCCCAGAATTCTCAGATTAGGAGTTCTCCGAGGCTCAGTCATCCTTTATAATGTGAATCTATTTCATGGGCTGGTGGGCTTGGCTGATTGAAAAATTTCAGTGTGTATCTTTTCCTTTTGAAAAAAAATGTCACTTTGCAATAGTGCAGTTAAGGCCTAAGGAGCGAGGGTATAGGATGGAGGGGGTTAATGAGGGGGGGAGGGGATATCTGGAATACATTCAATAATAAAGATAAATTAAAAAAAAAAAAAAACGTCACTTTGTCATCATTAACTTCATTGTTCATGGAAACATTCTTTTGGGAGAAGTGGTGACAATCAGTCCAAAGCCTTAAGTACAATATTTTATGCCACGTCAAGAAGTCATAAAATCATCAACTATCGCCACTGAAAAGATTTTTCAGTCATTTCAGTCAAACACTTATTCGGATTAGGGGTTCAATGAATTGCATTGCTGATTTCCTGTCCTCTGTGATTTTAGTGCACAGTATTATTTTCTTGACCTCTGCCAAAATGGACTTCACTGTGAACTACCAGGAATTCTGCAGCAGCATGGACACTATCACTGTCTTTGTCAGTGTGACAGAAGACAGACTTCCTACTGTTTCAATGCAGCTCAGAACAGTATAAACTCCTTTAAAACTTCACTTAGCAGCAGAAACAATTAAAAAAAAAATGTTTGCCAGTCCTTTCTCTGCTGTCTTTTAGTTGGCTGAAGTTTGCCTTCCAGTAGATTTCTTAAGAAAGGCCCTTAGGAAGATTAATTCATGAGTCCTTACATGTGACCACAACCAACGTACATGTCCTTGACCGGAATAGAATCTGGGACCCTTCAGTCCACAGGCCGACGCTCTATCCACTGAGCCAAACCCATTAGGGCGGCATAACCAATTTTTCATGAGCATAGTTAAAATTATTATTTGAAGGGCTAAGACATATTTAAATGAACCTTCAGTGCAACTATACCCTATAACTTTCGTGTCTATGCCTCTAGAGAAAAGTGGTGTCTTTTCCCTGAGAAGTGGTTATTGAAACAAGAACAAAATGGTCTTAGAGTTGAGAGTTGGCGGGGAAAAAACATATTTTTAATCTGTTTATTGTTTGAGAAACAAAACAAAATAAGCTACTCAGTGAATCTTATGATTTGACCACCACATATTTGGTTAGAGTTCAGCAGTAATTATTAACAGTCCACTTCTATCTGCCAATGAGTATTGATTCTAGATTCCCTATGGAGAACAAACAAACAAAACAACTAGGAACCCTTCTCTCTACTATGAAGGAACTTGCATTACAATCTAGCATTGTTCTCTATTATTGAAAGGATGGTAAAATAGCTCTCTAATCAGGACTTTTTCTTTTAAGTTTCAACACGAAGCTAAATGAGCAGCTAGCATTGTTTGTTCAAGATAAGGATCTTTTACTGGAACCTGTAAAGGGGAGAAAAGTAAAAGTCAACATACCACAATGTGCTCAGGAACCAGTGACTTCAAACAAGGTAGTGTTTTTGGTCTTGGGCTCACATTATCCTGAGAAATGTTACCTTCCCCATTATTAACTTTTCTCACTAGAAATGGAAATGTATCTAATTGGTTTGGAGAAAACATGATGGAATTGCAGACTCTCAAAATCAGGACAGCAGAGGTCATCTAACCAAATTATCTCATTGTCCAGATGAGGAAAGAGTAATCCAACCTGATTAAAAGCCTCCCTAAGGTCATGTAACTAATAGATACAAGAATGAAGCCAGGGCCGAAAATGGCTCATGTTTCCTCATATAATGTTTTTTTCTGTCACCTAGTCCTAATTTTGGAAGAGAAAACAAAGACAAAGACTAAATAAATTATTAATTAATTTAGTTTTTCAGTTTGTTTGAGAATCTAGTGTTTGTGAAGTGTCTTCATAATTTTTTGCACACAGGTTGCTCACTTCTTACAAAAGAGAGATGTTCTAAGAAAGCTTAATTTAAAAAAATTATTGGGGAGGGAGTTCAAAATGGCAACATTGAACCTGAAATCACCTCCTCTCATGCATAACAAATCTATACCTACATATGGAATAATTACCTCTGAAGGGGACCTAGGAACTGAATGAACAGAGCACCTGCAACAAAGGATAACACTGTAAAGGATAGCACTGAGAGAAAGAGATAGTCCCATTATGAACAAAAAACCACACACCCCAGTTTCAGTGTTTCATGGTCAGGAGGCATCTCAAAGGTACAGAACTTTTCCCTAAGGAGTGAAGGATTTAAGATCCACAGTAGGCACTCCAACCCTTAGATCCTGCACAGGAGAGATGAGCCTCCAAAACATCTGAAAACTATAATATACTAATGAAAAAAATTGAATATGACACAAATAAATGAAAATATATACCATGCTCATGGATTGGAAGAATTAATATTGTTAAAATGTCCATACCACCCAAAGCAATCTATAGATTCAATGCAATCCCTATCAAAATACCAATGGCAGTTTTCATAGAAGTAGAAAAAATTCACCCTAAAGTTTTTATGGAACCACAAAAGACCACAAATAGTCAAAGCAATCTTGAGTAAGAAGAATAAAGCTGGAGGGATCATGCTTACTGATTTCACAGTATACTACATAGCCATAATAATAAAAGCAGGTACTAGCACAAAAGCAGACACATAGATCAATGGAGCAGAATAAAGAAGGCAGAAATAAACCCACTTTATATGGTCAATTAATCTATAAAAAAGGAAGCAAAAATATACAATGGCAGAAAAAACAGTCTCTTCAATAAATAGTGTTCAAAAAACTGGACAGCTACGTGCAAAAGAATAAAACTAGACCACTTTCTTATGCCTTAAAAAACAGTAAACTCAAAATGGATTAAAGACTTAAATGTAATAGATAAAACCATAAAGCGCCAAGAAGACAATGTAGGCAGTAAACTCTTTGACATCAGTCTTAGCAATATTTTTTGGATCTGCCTCCTTGGCAAGGACAACAAAATCTAAAATAAACAAATGGGACTACATCAAAGTGAAAAAGCTTTTGCATAAGAAACCATCAATTAAACAAAAAGATAACTTGCTAAATGGCACAGATTTTGCAAATCATGTATTTGATAAGGGATTAATATTCAAAATATATGAAGAACTCAGACAACTCAAAGGCAAAGATAACCAAACAATCTGATTATAAAACTGGAAGAGGACCTGAATAGACATTTTTCACCCTAGCTGGTTTGACTCAGTGGATAGAGCATTGGCCTATGGACTAAAAGGTCCCTGGTTTGATTCTGGTCAAGGGCACATGCCTGAGTTGCAGGCTCTATCCCCAGTAGGGGGTGTGCAGGAGGCAACCAATCAATGATTCTCTCTCATCATTGATGTTTTTATCTCTCTTTCCCTTTCCCTTCCTCTCTGAAATCAATAATAATCTATAATAATAAAAACATAACATACTAATTAGACCAGACAGCCAAACAACCTTCCGGACACCCTTTCAGATGTCCTCCTAGACAACCTTCCAGGTGAAGCTGGGGCTGTAACATCCGAGGCAAGATCCGAGGCAAGCCTCCACAGCTGTGAGGGCAGAGCCCTTTGCATGAATTTTGTGCATCAGGCTTTTCGTACAAAATAAAATTGGAGTTCTGATTATCACTGTAAAAGTGTAATTGAAGAAACAGATGCAGATACAGTTTAACAGTGGCTTTTGCATATGAATGGCCTGTCCTTTCTCAGCCTCAAGCCTATCACACAGACAGATGCTAGGTTAGAGAGCCCCAAAGCAATCATCCAGCAGCAGCAGTCTGCCTTGCTTTACAACTGGGCCTCATCTGGGCACCTCCAAACCCCAAACAAAGAGGAGAAATCTGCAGATATCTCTGTAGCTCCTGCTGGGTGGACACAGGCAGTGGCTGACTTTGCACCTCCTTGGAGATCTAAGAGCCAGTGTACCCAGTGGTCAGTGTGAGACTATACCAGATTACAACTCTTCACATCTATAAGTGACACTTTCGAGGGGCAGACTCAATGAGCACCAAAGCCCCACTGAAGCAAGTCTTGCTCCATAAGGGTGTCTCCTGCACGGGAGCTCTTCCATATAGACACAGCTGGTCCTCACAGCCAATTTGCCTAGAGGTCAATTCCTCCCAGTGATACCAACAGCAATCAAGGCTTAACTACAACAAGAATGTGCACAATGCCCACAAAGGGTTTCACCAAGAGTGTTCACCAGGTGACTGAGGAGGCTGAGCCACTGGGCCCTATAGGACACCTATCACTCAAGGTCACTATCAACTCAAAGAGAATTAGCAGCTCTACTCAACACATAGAAACAAACACAGGGAAGCAGCCTAAATATGGAGACAAAGAAACATGTCACAAATGAAAGAAATGGAAGAAAGCCACAGTTATAAGGTTACTCAAGAATCTTCTAGAAACCTCTGAGGAACTTAGTGAGACTTCAAGGATCTTAGTGAGAATGCCAAAAAAAAAAAAAAAAAAAAAAAAGGAAAAGGACCAGTCAGATTAAGCATACACTGACTGAAATAAAGAATAATATATACAGATATTCAATAGTAGACTAGAAGATCCCAAGAATCAAGTCAAAGATTTGAAGTATGAGGAAGCCAAAAAACAAAACAAAACAAAACAAAAAAACCATTTGGAAGAGCAAAAAGAAAAAAGACTCTAAAAATATGAAGTTAGTATAAGGAGCTTCTGGGACAACTTCAAACATACCAACATCTGAAGAAGAAGAAGAAGAAGAAGAAGAAGAAGAAGAAGAAGAAGAAGAAGAAGAAGAAGAAAAAAGCAAGATATTGAAAACCTATTTGACAGAAAATTTCCCCTACCTGGTGAAAGAAATAGACTTATAAGTCCAAGTAATGCAGAGAACCCCAAACAAGAGGAATCCAAAAAGGACCACACCAAGACATATCATAATTAAAATGTCAAGAGCAAAAGACAGAGAATATTAAAAGCAGCAAGAGAAAAACAGTTAGTTACCTACAAGGGAGTAACCATATGATTGTCAGCTGATTTCTCAACAGAAACTATGCAGGCCAGAAATATTCAAAGTGATGAATAGCAAGAACCTACAACCAAGATTACTCTACCCAGCAAAGCTATCATTTAGAACTGACGGTCAGATAAGGAGCTTCACAGACAAAAAAAAAAAAAAAAAAAAAAAAAGCTAAAGGAGTTCATCACCACCAAACTAGTATTATATGAAATCCTGAAGAGTATTTTTTAAGAAGAGGAAGAAGAAGAAAAAGGTAAAGATAAAAAAATTATGAACAACAAAGTAACAACAAATACATATATATCAACAAGTGAATCTAAAAATCAAATGAATAAAATATCTGACAAACAGAACAAACTGGTGATTGTAATAGAATCAGGGGCATGGAAAAGGAGTGGTCTGACAATTCTCAGGGAAATGTGGGGGGTGCGGGAAGAGATTGGACAAAGAGCTCACACCTATGGATGAGGACAGTAGGGGTGTGAGGGCCTGGGGTGGGGTGGGAACTGGGTGGAGGGGAACTATGGGGGGAAAAAAGAGGAACATCTGTAATAATCTGAACAATAAAGATTTTAAAAAAAGAAAGATGTAATATACATGTGTGTGTGGTGTGTGTGTGTGTGTGTGTGTGTGTGTGTGTCTGTGTATAGAAATGTTACTCAGCCATTAAAAAATAAAATTTTGCCATCTTGCCATCTATAACAACACGGATGCACTTAGAGGGAATTATGCTAAGTAAAATAAGTCATACAGGGAAATACAAATACCATATGATTTCATTTTATGTAGAACCTGAAAAATAAAACAAAACTTAAACAGACTCATAGATATAGAGAATAAACTGATGACTGCCAGAGGGGAGGATTGTAGGGGGGTGGGCAAACTAGGAGAGGGGGATTAAGACGTGCAAAATTACAGTTGCAAAATAAAGAAGTCACAGAGATGTAATGTATAGCATAGGGAATATAGTCAATAATATTGTAATAACTTTGTATGGTGATAAATGGTTACTAGACTTAATCATGGTGATCACTTAATAAGATACATAAGTATAGAATCACTATGTTGTACAACTGAAACTAATATAGTATATGTCAACTGTGTTTCAATGATAAAAAGTTGGTGAATACACCCATTATTATGAGGATAAGAAATGATAAAATGTAGTCTGCATCCCATTTCACAGATTAGAACTAGGCCTAAAAGAACAAATTACACAGAATAGCCTTGGCATAGCCAAAAGAAAGACCCCAGACCTCTGACTACTTACCAGCTAACCATCTTAGGCAAGTCCTTTAACTTCTCTATACTTCAGTTTTCTAATCTATAAAATGCATATAATAATAGGACTATCCTCATAAAGTTGTTATGAGGACCAAGAGCATGAATAAATTATATTATATTATATTATATTATATTATATTATATTATATTATATTATATTATATATACAATTAATTTTAATTATTTTATACATATGCTATATTATATATATTTACAAACTGTGTGGCCACAGTGAAACTATATAGGTTTTTGTTATTCTACTTCTGTTACTGTATCTGAAAGGGTCTTATTCAACATAACACACTTTGGGGAATGAGAGTATGAAAGGGAAGTCAGAATTGGGAAAAAATTCCAGATGAGATTAGGAAAAAATTTCCCTGCGGTACAGAATTGCACAATTAAGTAAGTCTGAGAGTAGAAGGAGGCCAAGGGGGAAAGACTTGAATGTGGTTGTGGAGGTTTGAGGGCACAAACATTGTCTCCTAGTATCAATCACCTCAGGCACTAATATTTTAAAGTGACACTACCACCCTTTGCTACAAATGCTGGCCAAACTTTCACTGAAACTCTTGGGGTGCCAGTTTCCTAAGTGGCAAGCAAGCATGTTGAACAAAAGGCAATCTGCAGACTCTATCTGGTCTGACTGGATCTACAATATGACTTTAGTGGACTCTCTGAGGTTGCATAGGTAGTTACTGGCAGAGCCAGGCCTGAAACTCATGTTTCCTGGCTCACTGCCTTTTCACTTCTCCATTCTTGCTCCTATCACACAATTATTTTTTTTTAAATTTCTGTTGGGTAATGTTTTGCTCTTTTTATTTTTTCCAGCTTTACTAAGGAATAATTGACAAATAAAAGTTGTATATATTTAAGGTATACAACTTGATGTTTTGATGTAGATATACATTATAAACTAATCAGCACAGTCACATCTATTAACATGTTTATCACTTCACTTTCTGGTTTCTTTCTTTCTCTATTTTTTCTTTTTTCATTTTTTAAATATATTTTATTGATTTTTTTACAGAGAGGAAGGGAGAGAGCTAGAGAGCTAGAAACGTCGAAGAGAGAGAAACATCGACCACCTGCCTCTTGCACACCCCCCACTGGGGATGTGCCCGCAACCAACGTACATGCCCCTGACCGGAATCGAACCTGGGACCTTTCAGTCCAAAGACCGACGCTCTACCACTGAGCCAAACCGGTTTCAGCTTTCTCTCTTTCTTTAATGTGGTGAGAATATTTAAGGTTTTACCCTCTTTGCATATTGATCTCATATTGTAGTTAGTTGCCTTATTTCTTTACCCTTTCAGTTTGTGAGACTGACGCGCTACCTACTGCGCTAACGAGGCACCTTACCCTTTCAGTTTGGAGTAGCTCCCTAGTCTTTCCTGGATTGTCATGATCATGACATTTAAAAATATATATATTTTATTGATTTTTCACAGAGAGGAAGAGAGAGGGATAGAAAGCTAGAAATATCGATGAGAGTGTAACATCGATCAGCTGCCTCCTGAACACCTCCTACTGGGGATGTGCCGGCAACCCAGGTACATGCCCTTGACCGGAATTGAATCCAGGACCCTTGACTCCACAGGCTGACGCTCTATCCATTGAGCCAAACCGGTTTCGGCTGATCATGACATTTTTAAAGATTACAGGCCTAATAGCTTAGAGAATGTTCCTTCATCTGTGGCGGATGCTTCCTGTGATTAGATTCAGGTAACACATCCTCTGTAGGAACATCACAAAAGAGATGCATTGTTCTTCTCATTGCATCCTATCAAGGGTTACACGATTTTATTTCATCATTGGTAGGTTAACCTTTTAAAAAATATATATATTTTATTGAATTTTTACAGAGAGGAAGGGAGAGGGATAGAGAGTTAGAAACATCGATGAGAGAGAAACATCAATCAGCTGCCTCATGCACACCCCCCACCGGGGATGTGCCCGCAACCAAGATACATGCCCCTGACGGAATCAAACCTGGGACCCTTTAGTCTGCAGGCCGACGCTCTATCCATTGAGCCAAACTGGTTTCAGCGGTAGGTTAACTTTGATCGCCTGATTAAGTGGTGCCTATCAGGCTTCTTTATTGTAAAGTTACATCTTCACACTTGGTAATCAATAAGTATTTTGTTGTGAGTTAGTTTAAATTAATATAAATATTTTTTGCTCTGTATAGTGAAGAGTGATTTTTAAAAAGCAGTATTTTGGGCCCGGGTGTATAAATTGATATTTGAAGGTTGCAGCTCCTGGACTTCCTGAGTGGCCAGAGCTAAAGACACAAATGGGCACACGTGCACATGTTCACATCTATATTTTTGCCCTTTTTAAATTTGAACTTAATTAAATTGGATAACTGCTTTATTCTAATTTTTAAAAAGTCATTCATTTGCCAAAACCGGTTTGGCTCAATGGATAGAGCATCATCCTGCGGACTGGGAGGTCCCAGATTCGATTTCGGTCAAGGGCACGTACCTTGGTTGCGGGCACATCCCCAGCGGGGGGTGTGCAGGAGGCAGCTGATCGATGTTTTTCTCTCATCGATGTTTCTTAATCTCCATCCCTCTCCCTTCCTCTCTGTAAAAAATCAATAAAATGTATTTTTTAAAAGTCATTCATTCAATTTGAGTTATTTATCTTATCAATATTTGAGAGGCAGCAGACTGTATGGAAGTAATAATGAGCTAAGAAATAGACCTAGATCAAATTCTAGTTCTGTTCTTTAAGAGCCATGTAAACTTGGCCCAGCGACTTACCTTTGCCGATTCTCAGTTTCTTGAAAATGGAACGAAAAATATCCACTTCTTGGCTTTGGGTGAGAACATTAAGAGAACCTGTTTTTCATAAGACCTGACACTCTACATCTCCTCCTTTGTGTTAGCTAGTGTTCAGTTATAAATGATAAAAGGTTTTTAACTTTGTTGTGAGAGAGAATATTATTTGTGCCCTGTAACTCAAGGGTGGAAGGCAAGGAAGAGGGGCGTGGTGCAAGCAGGAAGTGAGGCACTGTCCGGTTGCTTCCAGGTGAAGCCAGTTGGAGCCCACGCAGACTAGCACCAGAGACAGCTGAGAGCAAGAGGATCTACCAGGGGTCCTCAAACTTTTTAAAGTGGGGGCCAGATCACGGTCCCTCAGAGAGCTGGAGGGCCGGACTATATGAACTACTAATTCCTACTGTAACACCTCGGCTGCGCTCACTGCCCAAAAAACCTGGCAGGCCGGATCAGACTCCTCTGCGGGCCGCATGTGGCCCGAGGGCCGTAGTTTGAAGACCCCTGAAAGCGGTGATTAAAAGAGAGGATGTGCAAACACACAGGTCTGCTATCCCCCATGTGTGAGCACTACGATCTGATTTGCATGACAGACAGCTGGTTGCTAATGCATGTATGTATATCTCTGGCCAGGTGTGCAGTATCCAAATTAGCCCCAGCTCACATAATATATATTTCTAATACTCTGCTACACCACATTGATATCATCATCCTAAACTTTGACTTGAAGAATCAGCTGCAAATCTCACTCACCTATCTGAGGCAGCTGAGGACATGTGGAGACAGGTCAAATCGTACTCACAGTTATAACTCACAGTGGTGCCATCTGAATTTGACGGTCTTGGAAATCCCAGCCAAGCATTACTGAGCTCCTACTTAGGGAACTGTCGGAAAACATAAATCAGTACAACACAGTCTCTGCTCTTAAGTTACTTATCATCTCACTGGGAAGTAACTATAATACCAAGCAAAATGTAACAAAAGCTGTATGGAGTAGCAAGAAAGGATCAAGAGAGGAAGGTTTGACCCTTATTGAATCAACACAGGAAGGTGTGCTGGGCTTTGAAGATTAAGTGTTTGCACTTGCAAAATAAGGGAAGCTGAATTCTCAAGTAGAGGAAAGAGCTTGAGCAAAGGCATGAAGACATGAAAGTGTATGTGGGCAGAGATGCTGGGAATGAGATGGCAAGTCTCCCAGGTGGTGAGTGCATAGCAGAGCCACAAGTAAGCCTTGTCCCTGTGCATTTCCTTTGAAGTAGCTATTATGATTAGTAACCACATATTTATTTATTTGCTTATATTTTCTAATTTCTTATATATTTCTATATATATAGACATATACATATATACATATACATACACACATACATACACACACACACACACACACACACACACACACACACATATATATATATATATCTTAGAGGCCCAGCGCAGTTAGGGTCCCTAGGCCTAGCCCGGCCTCCATCACGTGGCCTCTGCCACCCTGTGACGCTATGTGAAGCTCCCCGCCCCGGGATGCTCTGCGATGCTTGTGGCCCCTCAACTGCTCCATGAGGCTCCCCCACCCTTCAACTGCTCTGCGAAGTTTGCTGCTGCCCCATGAAGCCATCCTGCGAAGCAGCCTGCCACCGCTGCTCAACATCCCCAGTCCCACCTTGCTGCCAGCTCCCTTGCTCATGCTGAGCGGCTGGCGGGGCGGGGGCTGGGGGAGAGGGAGGAACTAAGAGGTGCTCCATGCACTTCATGGTGACTGGTTGCCCGTTTGGTCGTGATGCCACCTAGCTCTTTATATGTATTAGGATGTACGCACACCCATGCACACACACAGGGGTCAGCAAACGTAGGTTTGCAGTTGTGAACATGCAAAACATACCGTTTGTTCTTGTATTTATTTGTTTGTTTATTTATTATTGTATTATTTCCACACGAACAACTGTAAACCTGCTTTTGCCCACCTCTGTATACAAACTACGTGCTGTACAAACCATACCAGCCACCTGCCCCCCCATTGCCTTAGCTTCCTGTTTTGTAAATGCGTCTTATTGTTGAAAGTAATGCAGATGCCCCTGCTTTTCATTTCCAATAAGGGCTCTTATGTTCAGAATTACAGAAGGAGACAAATATTTTCATCGTCATTACCAAAATATCTGCCTTATACCATTGTTCCTGACGAAGCCCTCCCGCTGGCGCCCATTGAGACGTCCTGCCTGGGTCGGGCTTTGCAGCCGGAGAGCAGAATCTCCATGCTCTGGTTTTACTTGTGCCGGGTGGGCATCGAGTCCAAGGGACAAAGGGAAGTGGTGTTTTGCTCTGCCTTCCTGAGAAGTGGCAGAGCAAGCTTGATGCAACCCAGAGCCCTACAAGAGATTTATAATTTTAGCTGAATGAAAGGTTTTGTTTTGTTGTTGTTTTTTCCAGATTCTTCTGTTTAAAAATTCAAAAGAATTTCTTCAGTTGTCCTCAGAGATTGTATGACTCTGATTTGCTAACCGTACAAATAGCACTGCATCTGGACTATTCAACCTGGATTTAACCCTCTAAAATTGGAGCCTTTGTCTCTGACGCTTTATTTGTAAATGGGACCTATAATGCTGATTTCATGGAAGAACAGTTTATTGACTTGATTGTTAGAGTGGCACAGACAAAGCATCTTGTGCTCTTTCATCTGGATTGAAGAAATACACTAAACACAGTAAAACAGAAAATTATGAGACAATTTACCTTAAAAATGTAAAATTATTAGTTCAGATATTCAGTATCCATTTGTCCTGATACTATTCACAACATTTTGTTATTTGGAAATCAAACCATATCTTCACTGAATAACAATGGCATAAATATGTGACTAATTACTTAACACACTTTAAACATTTTGCTTTACTCTTAAATGTTCAGTTAGAGTAAAGCCCTTTACAAAAACTAGTGATAATATTTATGTCTGTGTGGCATCTTGAAATTGGGTATAGCTATTCAAGACCTGAAAGAGACCTCTTTTGAGAAAGAGAGAGGGCGGGGGGGGGGAGAGAACAATTTTGGTGACACATGGGGAAAATTTTTCTACAATGTTCACTGAGACAGAATTTCAATATTAACAAGAGAGTCTGATATTCCTAGTTTGAGCAGCATGTAGCCTCGACAGTCTTTTTATTTTTTATTTTTTTATTTTATTGATTTTTTACAGAGAGGAAGGGAGAGGGATAGAGAGTTAGAAACATCGATGAGAGGCGAGAGAGACATCAATTAGCTGCCTCCTGCACACCCCCTACTGGGGTTGTGCCCACAACCAATGTACATGCCCTTGACCAGAATCTAACCTGGGACTCTTCAGTCCGCAGGCCGACGCTCTATCCACAGAGCCACACCGGTTTTGGCCCTAGACAGTCTTAAAGGAATGAAGATGAATGATCCAGGCCAGTGGATACCTTTAGCCAAGAGCTATGGTTAGCAAACTGCAGCTCGCAAGCCACATGCGGCTCTTTGAGTGTGGCTCCTCCACAAAATACCACGGCCTGGGTGAGTCTATTTTGAAGAAGTGGCGTTAGAAGAAGTTTAAGTTTAAAATATGTGGCTCTCAAAAGAAATTTCAATCCTTGTACTATTGATATCTGGCTCTGTTGACTAATGAGTTTGCCGCCCACTGGCCAAGAGGATGAGAAGCCTTATGCAGACAGGTGAGGTGAATGAAGCAGAGAGTAGAAAGGCAAGGAAACAAGTCAGGACAACCACCCGAGGCAGGCCCAGTGACACAGACCAGGAAGCTCAGAACAGAGAGATGTAAACCCAGATGGAGGTCTGAGTTACCAGGAGCCAAGAGTGAGCCAAGGGTTTTGGTTTATAGACAGGGAGCTGGGCCAGCCGGATATTAAAATATCTTGCTAATTATGGTCCTAAATCCCTAGCTTTAGAGATGACCCACTTATTTTATTTCTGAAAAGGTTAAAGGTCTCCTATTTGTCTCAGCTTTCAGAAATATCATAATGATATGCCTTGTTGTAGGTTTCTTTTTTTTTTATCTATTGTATGGGATTTATGGAATGAATAATCTCTTTTCAAGATTTCCTTCATTTTCAAAGAAGATTCTACTTTCTCTGGTCCATTAAGTCAGTTATCACTTGTCCATTGTTATACAGCTTCCTTTCCTTCTCAAATGTTTGCCTTTGAAATAATTTCTTTAATATCATTTCAATGGAATTTGAACATTTTCAAAATCTGTTGGAGGCTGGAGGAAGGGCAGCAGTTGTCAGCTGAGGCCCAGAGCAGGTCTGGACAGCTCCATCCCCTCCCTGAGCCAGGCCCTTCTTGTTCTCTGGCTTCCTGTGTGGCCTGAGGCTAGTGCCAGGCGGAACCAGGACTTTCCATTTCCAGGCCAGAAGATAACCAAGGATGTTTAAGCCAAATCAAATGTTGACAGTTCTTTTGGCATATCTATCACAGCATTGGAATTGAGCACAGTGTCCAAGTAAAGTTAAAATTTAAAAAAAGGAGTTGAGTGAGAAAAAGAGATCTCGTTCAACCTTGAAATCTATGGGCTTAGCCGTTAAGGCGTTGGAACCCCTCCTCCCCAGAGAACCAAGGCAGTGACAGCTTTTTCTCCTCTTGGTCAGTGGCAAACCAAGCTGTTAACTCATCAAGGATGAAGAACCAATATTTAATTTAAAATTTAATAAATATTTAATAAAAATTATAAAACCACTCAAAATATTATTAGCACAAATCCATTTGTGATTCATATTCTTGAGAGCTGGTGAAACTCAATGACTAGCATTTCATCCACCTTCAGCTTCCCTACAATCGTACTAAGAACAGAATTACGGGGAGCTGGCTGATGACCAGGGCATGTGATAATCCAGTGAGTTTTTTTGAAATGGCTTATTCATCAGCTTCCCTATGATGGCCACTTTTTCCTTGGAACTGTTCTTTCTCCCAGGACAAATAGAAAGTGCCCATCTGTCTCCTGTCAACATCAAAGTGATGATAACAAAGAGGGACAACATCAAAGTGATGATAATAAAGAGAGACAGCTCCCACATAGGGCCCTTGGCCATTTCACTCATCTTCATCAAAGTCTGGGTAAGAAATATCTCAAGCACCAAGTCAGTAATTTATACAGTTGACAAAAGCAGGGATGACTAACTTGTCCTAGGAGAAAGTCTTGTTGCTGATAAGTCTATATGTGTTCAATTTGTCATATTCAACTGGAAGGCCTCTGTGTAGAATATTCCTTACCTACCTATCAGGTTGGACGATAATAAATTACCATTAATCAACCGTTTCTGAAATACAAGAATGGTAACTTGTACCTGTCCTTCAGGAGTTGGCTCAGGTATCACCTTATCAGGATTCCTTTTCTGGCTTCCCTGATTTAGATGCTTTCATTCTACTCCCATTGCATTTTGGATATGTAACTATGTTGTACCTATTTCCCCCTGGATGGTATCTTGGGCTTATCTCTATGTCTTTCTCACCAGACTTAAGATAAGTAGCTGTCTTATTTAACTTCGAATACCCAGCATGTAACTCAGTGACTAGTAAACAGTAGGCACTCAAGTGTTTAAGTAAATGAGAATATAAAAGAGAAAAGCTAAGTGGGCAGAGTATGAGTGTCAGAAATCCATAATCTTCTCATCTAAATAAGGTATCATGGTGGAAGAAAGTCCTTGAGTCGACTTCCTGAAATACACCTTCTATGAGTACAGTTCCTCTCAATCTGTAAATCTGTGAAAGAAAGAGATCCTTGCCTCCTTCACATACATCTAAAAAACAACGATCCTGTAGGCATAGGGCAATTGATAAAGATACTTCTGCTCAAAAAAGGAGAAAATGGAATAAACAAAGGAATCATTGCCCAAGGCAATTCTGAAATCCAACGGAGAATATTGAAAGTTCCTTCATTTATTTTCTAGACATGGAAATAAATCTCCATGGCTCTTGGTTTGTTCTCTGAGCTATTGTTCTACCCTCTGAGTCATCCCTTCTTTTTTTCATGAAAAGTAGCGCTTGTTTGTAGCTGAGTAATTTTATCAGTGTACTTTTTGCCAATAGAATTTTGGAGGCCCAATGCCTCTTTTCATTTTGTTTTGTCTTTACTATGGTTCACATTTTCCTGTTTATTTTTCATGCTGAATACAATGGGATACTAATTGTATAAAAGGAACTATTTATAACTATAAAAATCAGGAGAAAAAATAAAAATGAAAACAAGATGTAGACATAGATCAAACTAAACCAATAATTATATTAAATTTAAATAATCTCAACACTCCAAATAAAAGGCAGAGATTGACAGATTAGATTTCAAAATAAGACCATTCTATGTGCTGTCTGTATGAGTTGGCTGGGTGGCTTAAACAACAAAAAATTATTTTGCCACAGTTCTGGAGGTTGGACATCCAAGATGAAGGTGTTGGCAGGCTGGTTTCTCCTGGGGTTCCTCTCCTTGGCTTACAGACGTGTTTATGTCATTTTGCACTCATGCCAAAAATGTACAGGTGTTCTGGTTGCTCCATATCCTTTCCAAAACTCGATATTGTCGGTGCTGTCAATCGTAGCCATTCTGGTGTTTGTGCAATGGTCTCATATTATAGTTTTCATTTTCACTTCTGTGATGACTAATGATATTGGCCATTTTCATGTGTGTAATGGCTATTTATTATTTTTCTTTGTGAAGTGTCTACTCAAATCTTTTGCTCATATTCTTAAATTTTTTCATTTATAGAATTGTAAGAGTCCTGTATATATTTTAGATACAAGTCCTTTGTCAGATAATTACCTTGCAAATATATTTTTATTTCTCTGGCTTGTCTGTTTTATTTTAAAATGATAACTTTTGATGGGCCTGTTTTAAATTTTTTATGACATATAATTTAAATTAGCTTTTCTTTTTATAGTTACTGCTTTCTTTGTCCTAAGAAATCTTTGCCTACTCTCAAATCTCAAAGATATTCCCCTAAAACTTAATAGTTTTTATATGTAGGCCTTTGATTCATATCAAATTGAATTTTTGTCAGATACCAGTAAAGTCAAGACTTATTTTCATATGAATTTAATGAATTGACTTTTTAGAAACTAAATATATCTTTCTGCTATGCACTCTTAATTTAAATAAAACTACTCAAAGGCAATTCTCATTCTTTGTATTAAACATAGAAATTAATTGTATCAGTTATTTTGTATATTTTACCAACATTTGTATCAGTTATTATTGGGCTTGCCTGTGTATAATAGAGATGAGAAAAACTGACTTAAGAGAGCTAGATATTTCTCTCTCTCACATATAAATGAAGTCCAGAAGTAAACAGCCCAAGCATATAAAGCACCTTAATAGTCATCAGAGACTCCAGCTCCGTCTAACTTCTTACTTGCCTGAGCGGTTGCCCTCATTCTCATAACCTAATATGAGGAGGGATATCTAGCCAATATGCCTATTTTCCTTGAAACAGGTGGAGGAAGAAAAACAATGCATTGGAGCGCCTTTCAGGAGACTTACCAGAAACCCCACTTTTATGTCATAGGACAGACGTTAGTCATTTGATTACACCGAGCTACAAATGAGTATTTTAACTAAGTGGCTAGGAGATCAACTAAAAGTTGATGTTGTATAAACAGGAAGGAGAGAATGAATATAAAAAGTACTTAGCACTCTCTTCAATGGTATACAGCTCTGTGACACTTTAGAAAAGAGTGTCTAATGATTCAAGTTTAAACAAAATTAAACAGCCCAAAGCATTTTTTTGGGGGGGGAGGGGGGGATTACATTTGTTTTTTTCTTAACTTTCAATTAGTCTTTTCCATCATATAATACCACAAAAGTATTATCTTTCATTTGTGTCAATATGCATGATAATATTCAATTAATTTCCTTGAAAGCATCTTGTATTCTTCTCTCTTTGTGGTTAGTCTTGTTTTCCTAAGAGTGTAAGCGCCATAAAAGTAAGAATCATGGCTGGGTTGCTCGTCCGCGCGCTGCTGCGAGGACACTCCGGGCCCACTCCGCACCCTCCGCGCCCGCTGGCTCCCTGCCCCGCGTCCCTGCGACCGCCTCGGCGAAGATGGCCTCAGGAGTGCAAGTTGCTGATGAAGTATATCGCATTTTTTTATGACATGAAAGTTAGGAAGTGTTCCACACCAGAAGAAATCAAGAAAAGAAGGCTGTCATTTTTTTGTCTCAGTGCAGACAAAAAGTGCATCATTGTAGAAGAAGGCAAAGAGATCTTGGTTGGAGATGTTGGTGTAACCATAACCGATCCTTTCAAGCATTTTGTGGGAATGCTTCCAGAGAAAGATTGTCGCTATGCTTTGTATGATGCAAGCTTTGAAACCAAGGAATCCAGAAAAGAGGAGCTGATGTTTTTCTTATGGGCACCAGAACTAGCACCTCTGAAAAGTAAAATGATCTATACGAGCTCCAAGGATGCAATTAAAAAGAAATTTCAAGGCATAAAACATGAATGTCAAGCAAATGGGCCAGAAGACCTCAATCGGGCTTGTATTGCTGAAAAGCTAGGTGGATCCTTAATTATACCTTTTGAAGGATGCCTTGTGTAGATCATGGTTCAGTGCCACAAATCAAAAGCTTCCATGTTTAATGTTATCCTCTTGCTATATAAGTAAAGCAAATATGTTTAGGCCAGAGTCTCACTGAGGAGGAGCTATCTTGTCATCTATTAGAGTAAACGAAATATTATATAAACATGTGCAAAAGGCCCTAAATAAATCTAAAATCTAAAGTTCTATTGGTATGAAATTAAACTCTTATTGGTCAAATTTTTGCTAAGCTCCCTTTTAATAATGCAGTTCACAAAGCATATGAAGAGAACTATTGCATCTTTGTTAACTTCAGCAATTACTTTGTTTCTTTAGCTTAGAGAATTACTCATAACCTGGTTATAATTTTTGCCCAAATTCTTTATTCTCTCTTGAGTGAAACTGAATAATGGAAAATAATTCTCACATGCAATAACACTAATACACTAACTACAATAAGATTAAGTCAGGCAGTCTTTTAATTCTACCAGATGTGTAATGAAACTGTCTCAGAATTGTGAACGCTTATACCAGAATCAGTGCTGATCTTGCAAAGCACTATTTCAAGCACGTAGTTGGAATACAGGAAACAACTCCTTGCACCTGTGGTGAGCTCTCCACTAACTAGAAGGGAGACTGTTCTGAGAGTGACCTCGCATCTAGAGAATCATGTGTCTTTAGGAGAATGTCAATATCTTGTAACAATCGGATAAGATGCAGATTAACATTCCATTGTAATCTACTTTATTAATGAAAGTGATAAAGCAGTATATTGATAAGCTGGGACACTTGTGAAAACTTTGTGTCTTCTTCCGAACTTTGTTTCTGACACAATAAGATGGGGAAGAACATTAGGTATATGATTACTCTGGGGCCTGGGAGAACTTCTTAATTTCCTAGAGCAGTTTGTCAACTGTATGCGAAATGGGGAGCATGTATGACAAAAGATGACACCCATAGAAAACTGCTACCTGATGACACTTGGATATGATTGTCTTAACATCACAGACATAACACTTTGAATAATATAGAGATGCATAAACAGTTGAACTTAGAAATAGCTATATTGGCTTTATGTAATAAAGAAAGCATTTAAAAAAAAAAAAAAGTAAGAATCATGCCTGTACCTTTACTGAAGCATGCATAGCACTTGGTGCAGTACTAGATGCAAGATTAAGATTCAATAAGTGCACCTTGATTGGAAAAAAATAAAGCTTAAAAATACAGCAGAAGCAAATTTTTATAAACTTCCTATCCTATATAATAGAGGTGATATGCAAATTGACCATCACTCCAACATACAAGATGGCTGCCCCCATGTGGACACAAGATGGTTGCTATAAGATGGCCAGCAGGAGAGGGCAGTTGTGGGTAATCAGACCATTGGTGGAGGGCAGTTAGGGGTTTACAGGGCCAGCAGAGGAGGGCAGGTGGGAGTGACCAGGCCTGCAGGGGAGGACAGTTAGGGGGGACCAGGCCTGCAGGGGAGGGCAGTTAGGGGCAACTGTGCCATCAGGGAAGCAGTTAGGAGTGATCAGGCTGGCAGGGGATTGGTTAGGGGGTGATCAGGCTGACAGACAGGCAAGCAGTTGGGAGCAAGCAGTCCTGGATTATGAGAGGGATGTCCGACTGCCCATTTAGGTCCAATCTCACCGGGCAGTCGGACATCCCTCGAGAGGCCCCAGATTGGAGAGGGTGCAGGCTGGGCTAAGGGACACACCTGCCCCTGTGCACGAATTTCATGCACCAGGCCTCGAGTATATTTGATAACATGTCATCTAAATGTTTCTGTGCTTTGATTATCACTCCTCACTGCTTTTTTCTCTGTGTCCCTTTTTAGTATTAAATACACCATAGATGGAAAATGAGGACAATAAATCTAAGTAAAGCACCCCTGAAAAAAATTTTTTTTTCTATTTGTTCCAATATTAAGGATAAATTTATGGCTAAACAACTTAAGGCTTTTTTCAACTACTCTTTTGCCCGATTCCCACTCAGTTTATTCATTAATTGGCTTTTTCGTTATTCCTACCTTTCCACCCCTTAAAATAAATACAGGATCTTTCAGAGCATTTTCTTTGCTCTACAGGTCAGGAAAAATCTCCCTGCCATTTCATTATGAAAGCACTTGGCAGGTAAACTTCTGATATCATCTCCTTGTGTATCAAGGTCTTTAGCTTAGTCTAATGGTGTTTTGCCAAGTAAACAATTTACAGTCTATTATTTCCATTGGAAATTCCCCTTTTCAAATTGAAGAATTTCACAACAAAAAAAGGCACTGGTCAGAGAAACCCCAAGTTCTTCTTAGCATTGGTATTCAGGTTTTGCAACTTGATGGGATTGTTATTCATGTGACAAGTTAGGCGACACCAATGTATCAAATATAAAATGAAAAAATTTAGCAACAAGTAGTTCTGTCCCAATAGTTTCATTGTTCCCACTTCCCTTGGCTGCTAACTCCCTCCCCCATCTCTTTTGTTCATAAAATTATTGGCACTTCTGCAGGGACCTCTCCAGATTGTGCCCTCGTCCTCTCAGGCTTATCTCCATCCCTGAATCTGTCCCTTATCCCTGCCTCTTCCCATTAATGACCCTTGCTGGCTTCTTTCATTGTTTCTTTCCAAACCCCATTAACTAACTGTTCACATACTTCCTCTTTCTTCTCAAGCCTCTCAATCAGTGGCCTTCCTTTCTCCCATCCCAATCCAAAAACCAAGACTAGAGATGTGGTTGGCATACTCCTCACTGAAGTTTCCAGACCATAGCTCCAGAATATTTAATAAGTATACAGGGTCTCTCAACATCCCTATGGCTGTCAGCCTCCAGGGACACCCCTCAGCTTTCTTGATGTCATTCCGACCCCACATTCCCCATTATCCTGTAGATGGAGTACACCATCAAAGCTGACTGTCCAGCCAACATCCTGGCCTTCCAGCTTCTCAGGCCATTACTGTTCTTTGACTTCCTACATCAGTCTCACCACACACACAGTCATGCCATAGAGGTTTGTACTGGCTGCTGCTCTTGTAAATGGCCTATAAGACAAGCTAGACTCAGAAGGGGTAACATTATAAACAAGCTCAATATTTATTGTCACACAACTGCTTTTGACTCCATTGAGCTCAGTCAGTCCCATCTCTTTATAAAATTCTAGGCATATCCTTTTGTTGTTGTTGTTGTTACTCTTAGGTATTAAAAAATACCTTCATCTTTGATTTAATAAAAC
This sequence comes from Pipistrellus hanaki, assembly GCF_964339955.1. Classification (NCBI taxonomy): domain Eukaryota; kingdom Metazoa; phylum Chordata; class Mammalia; order Chiroptera; family Vespertilionidae; genus Pipistrellus; species Pipistrellus hanaki. Next base: position 165,254,124 of record NC_140503.1, on the reverse strand, counting down.
TTTGTGTGTGTGTGTGTGTGTAAGAAAATCTTCAATTGCCATTGCAGAAAGAAACATCTAGATGAAGTAGAAATTGTTTTCAATAACATTCGTAGAGAATAGGTTCTAGAAATTGGAGGTAGCTGGCTGTAACATCCTGTAAGTGATTTAATAGGACAGTCCCGGGTGGTTAGGCTGAGGCCAGCACCTCATGAGGACGAAAGTCTGGTCTGTGGGGAGTTTTGGAGGATAATTGGAGAAATATTACTCTGTGCATAGACCAAATGGAACTGTTGTCACAAGTGTTATAAAGTTTCATATAGTGTATGTTTTTTTCTACATGCACTTCAATTTCACAGCAAGAGTGGCATAGGATGCCTAAACCTAGAAGACGCATTCATGCAAGCCACCTAACTCCTTGATATAATAATGCATACAATTCAAATCATCTGGGGCTTTCTTTTTTTTTAATATATTTTATTGATTTTTTTTTATAGAGAGGAAGAGAGAGGGATAGACAGTTAGAAACATCGATGAGAGAGAATCATTGATCAGCTGCCTCTTGCACACCCTCCACTGGGGATGTGCCCGCAACCAAGGTACATGCTCTTGACCGGAATCTAACCCGGAACCCTTCAGTCTGCAGGCTGATGCTCTATCCACTGAGCCAAACCGGTTTTAGCTCATCTGGGGCTTTCTGCAACTACAAGGTGGTGGTTACAGAAAGCATGGCCCCCGGTATCAATATCTAAAAAGCAGGCACCACTTTCTTTTATGTGTGTTTCCTTTTTGCATTTTTCTTAATCAACTCTGCTGCTGTTACTGCTTCTTAGCAAAACTGGTAAAAATAAAGTTGTAATAAGAAACCTTTCAATTAAATTTAAATAAAAACTTCACTGTCTCAGTTCACTGTTTCCTCTCCCCTACAGGGAAAAGGTGAGAAATCTCCTGACATTGATACCACTGAAATGTCTGGCTTGTAAGCCCATACTCTGGCTCTTTTTCTCTTTAGTGCTTTCATTAGTTTTCAGAAGACCCATCAACAGTTCTTTAATAAGGGTAATGTCTCTTCCCAATAACCATAAATGATTTAGCTTTCTGATGGCCTCTAGTGGTTTGATCTCACTCTTCTTAGAAGGCCTTATGGTAAAGACCCCTTAAGACAACTCAAAATCAGCTACCCATAACTCAATAACAAAAAGACATATCGTTTAATTTTATGATCAACCGAAGGACTTGTATGCATGCATATAAGCATAACCAATCGATACAAGACACTGGTGGGGAGTGGGGGGGCAGGTGAGGGCATGTAGGGGGTTGGGGAAGCTGGGGGGAGGTCAATGGGGGAGAAAGAGACATATGTACTACTATTTGTAATACTTCAAACAATAAAAAAATGTAAAAAAAAAAATGTGGACAAAAACATTTGAGTAAATCTCCCAAGAAAATATATAAATGGCAAATAAACACATGAAAAGATGCTCAACATCAATATTATTAGTGTAATGAAAATTAAAACCAAAATCATATATCATTCTATACCCACTAGGATAGCTATTAATAAAAAATATAGACAATAACAGTGTTAGAAACAAGATGGAGAGACTAGAACTCTCATACACTGCCTTTCCATTGTTGGAAGGAGGATATAATGGAATACCACTTTTGGAAAGTCTGGCAGTCCTTGAAAAGATGAACAAAGAGTTACATAAGACTCAGAAATTCCACTCCCAGGTGTATACCCAAGATGTTGAAATCAGTCATGCAAAAAATTTGTAATGCAAATGTTTATATATTATTTTATCCAATCAAGCGTTAATTATATTATCAGAAAATTGGGAACAACCCAAATCTCTCTCAACTGATGACCAAATAAATAAAAGATAGTATATCCATATAATGGAATATTATTCAGTAATAAAAAGTAATGAAACACTGATTTATGCTATAAAATAGATAAACCTTGAAAACATTATGTAAGTGAAAGAAACCAGGCCAAAAAAAACAGGGTAAAATATCATACAATCCCAGTTATATGAGATGCCCCAAAAAGGAAAATCTGTAAAGATAGAAAGTAGACTTGTAGTTGCCTACGGTTGGGGGTGGGAGAAATAAGTAGTACTACTAATAGGTACAGGGTCTCTTTTAGGGAAGATGAAATATTCCACAATTAGATATTGGTGATGATTACACAGTTCTGTGAATACAATAATATATTGAGTTTTACACTGAGTGGCCAGATTATTATGATATCTGAATGCATAATATAATAATATGGCCACTCAATGTATATACATATATATTAGAGGCCCAGTGCATGAATTCCTGTATGGGTGGGGTCTGGTCAGCCTGGCCAGGAGGAGGGGACATGAGCATTGGCCAGCCTGCCTGAGGGTGGCACTCCTGGTCTAGGGGATAATTTGCATACTAACTTTTTATTATGCATGATATACACTGAGTGGCCAGATTATTATGCGTTATGAGATCATAATAATCTGGCCACTGGTGTAAATTTTATTTAAAAGGGTGAATTTTGTGGTAAAATAAACCTATGAAGAAGGATGGAGAAGAGAAAGGAGAGAAGGAGGGCGGGGAGAACAGTTACTATATCAGGTCCATTTCACTGCCACCGTGGTCCTTTCTCCTTATTCTAACCATTCACCCTCCAACAGTGTCTCTTATAGACTTTTTTTTTTTTTTTTTTTTCAGGAACAACTCAGGAATCAGTTATCTCAAAGTGATTCTTTTGACATCTCCCTCACTTTCTGTTTGGGAATGGGGACGGGAAGACCATCTCTTTCTTTCTGTCATGGAGATGTAGCACACTAATTCTCCAAAGAAGTCCTTACAGTGTATGAGAAGTCATGAATTGTTAGCCGCTTCTTAAGAAGCAGGTAATGGGTTAGTGGTGTAGAATGAAATTGAAACCAGACCAAGGCAGGGTGCCTGTCGCTATCATCAGGGTGGTTATTGAAAATTATTGAAAATTCTTAGCACCTGCATACTGTGGTCCTGCCTAGGGCTCACACCTGCTGCTGGTGCTGGCCCCATTTTTACTCACTGCCAATGCTGGAGCCACCACTTGCACCTGCCACTGTGCCTGGTGCTGGCCCCAATCGCTCAGCACCATCAGTGGGTGCGAGCCATGGCTGCTGGCCCTGTTTGCTCCTGAGGGCTTCTCCACCTCTCCCTGCTCCTGAGGGGTGATGGCCCCTACAAGAGGGGCACACACTATCAGTGTGTGGGAGCTGAGGCAAGGGCGGAGCTGCAGGCAGACAGGGGACCGGGGCCGCAGCAGGAGGGGCCGGGCGGGAGGCTTGGAGGATGGGCTGAGACCTGCCCTGTGCCCACCTCAGCCTCACGACCCACAGTTTCTTCCAAGGTACACGAATTTGTGCACTGGGCCCCTAGTAGTTAATAATACTGAAAATACTGAACTGCATATTTGAATGTTGCTAAGAAAGATCTTAAAATGTCTCATCATAAGAAAAAAAAAAGTGAGAAGTATGTATGGTGATGGATGTTAACTAGGCTTATTTCAGTGAACATTTAATAATATATATAAATACCAAATCACTGTGTTGTATACTTGACACTAATATATGTCAATTATTTTTTTAAATGTATTTTTTATTGATTTTGTACAGAGAGGAAGGGAGAGAGATACAGAGTTAGAAACATCAATGAGAGAGAGTCATCGATCAGCTGCCTCTTGCACACCCCCTACTGGGGATATGCCCGCAACCAAGTTCCTTGACCGGATTCGAATCCGGGACCTTTCAGTCCCCAAGCCGACGCTCTATCCATTGAGCCAAACCGGTTTTGGCTAATATATGTCAATTATATTTCAATAAAAATAAGTCTCCCAAAAAGTAGATGAATCTGACTTTCTTTAAAAAAATACAGTATAGAAATGGAGAGAAAAAGTAAATTTACAGTAAAGAAACCTGAAAACACTTATCATCAAGCAGGTGGTCCAGTCAACATCAACAGAGATAAGTCATGCTAATGGTGTAACCTTGATATCATGTAATGAGAATGGCCCTTTATCTCTGTGGCCTTTGTGCCCAAAACACATAACTCTAGCATAGTCATGATAAAATATTTAAAAATCATAAAAATCCCAAATGTGGGACATTCTACAAAACACCTGATGGATACTCTCAAAATTGTCAAGGTTATCAAAGACAAAGAAAATTTGAAAAAATGGGTGAAAAATAAGGAATTAGGTAAAAAATTAAATAAAAACTAAAGGGCATCATGTAAAAATGGAAATATGAGTAAATTTTGGATATAAGCTAATACTATGCATCAATATTGGTTCACTACTTATAGTAGGTGTACCATACTAATGCAAGAGTTAATAATAGGCCGAAACCAGTTTGGCTCAGTGGATAGAGCGTCAGCCAGCGGACTGAAAGGTCCTGGGTTCGATTCCCGTCAAGGGCATGTACCTTGGTTGCGGGCACATCCTTGGAGGGAAGGGTGCAGGAGGCAGCTGATCGATGATAGATTCTCTCTCATCGATGTTTCTAACTCTCTCTTTCTGTCCCTCTCTCTTCCTCTCTGTGGAAAATCAATAATATATATATATTTTTAAAAAGAGTAAATAATAGGAAAACTGGGTGTGGGATATAATCTCTGTACCCATATTATTCTAAAGTAAAAATGTTATTTAAAAAAATTTTTTGAAGACCCTAGCTGGTTTGGCTCAGTGAATACAGCGTCAGCCTGCAGACCAGAGTCCAGGGTTCTATTCTGGTCAAGGGCACATACCTCGGTTGCAGGCTTCCCCCGGCCCGGGCCCTGGTCGGGGCTCATGCAGGAGGCAACCAATTACTGTGTTTTTCTCACATGGATGTTTCTCTCTGTCTTTCCCTCTCTCTTCCACTCTTTCTAAAATTCAATGGGAAAATATCCTCAGGTGAGGATTAACAAAAACGAGAGAGAAAAATAAAAAAGAGAAAGGTTGTTTTTTTCTAGTCTAAGCCCCTAATAATAAATTATTAAAGAAAATGAATATAAATGGCCTATTATAACCTTTGCTATGATGAACCCTTGAGTTCATGCCATAGAATTACTTTACAAATAAAATCATTGTAGGGTAAGCTGAAACTGGTTTGGCTCAGTGGATAGAGCATCAGGCTGTGGACTGAAGGGTCCCGGGTTTGATTCCGGTCAAGGGCATGTACCTTGGTTGTGGGCACATCCCCAATAGGGGGTGTGCAAGAGGCAGTTGATCCATGATTCTCTCTCATCGATGTTTCTAGCTCTCTATTCCTCTCCTTTCCTCTCTGTAAAACATCAATAAAATTAAAATAAAATAATAAAATAAAATAAAATAAAATAAAATAAAATAAAATAAAATCATTGTAGGGTAAGTTTTTGTTAGTGCCTGAGTAACCTAATGTCCAAAACCACACCCCTCCCCTTGCCAAAAAAATGGGTGGGCCGCTAGGTCACACTGAACTTGAACAGATAACAGCTTCATCACAGTCCAATTTATTGCCCATTCTGGTACTGGCTGAAACCTATCGCTACTTATGCTGTGAATCATCAGATTTTCTTGGGGGAAAAGTCTTTCTCGATGTAATAAAAATGCCATACAGTTCAAACTCTAGATTGCAATAAGCAATTCTTAAAAATCCAATATGCTCCCCATTGCAAAGTGAACTAAATAGGTAAGAAGCTTGTACACATAAAATAAAGTGTTGGTTTAATATGCTAACCACATTTTTTCCTGTTCCATTTCCCCCCCCTCAATTTAGGTACTAAGTCAAAGTTATAGACTGTCTACTACCAGTGTTCAATTAGAAAGTAGAATCCCTATAACTTTTACTTTAATTGCTTGATTCTAAAATGCAAAACTAGAATTTTTTTCAAAAAATGCTGCAAATAAAATAATACGATACTATGCTTTCACGGATTATTGCCTTCAGGTAGAATTAAATTATCATTAGGAGTGTTTGCAATTTCTTAGTTAGAAAACCAAAATATAACAGCATCTGCCACGTGCCAGGCCCTGTGCTGCACATGGGAATACAGTGGTGGCCAGAACAGACGCAGGCCCTGTCCTCTTGGGGCAGGGTGACATTAGCCAAGTAACCATGTAAGATTACGCGAGCAACTTGACTGAGCTGTCTCAACAACGTGGGCAGAAGCATAAAACTATTTTATCTTCCCAGTAAGTGTTTCCAGTTCTGCTCTCTCTCTCTCTCTCTCTCTCTCTCTCTCTCTCTCTCTCTCTCTCTGTCTCTCTCTCTTTAAAAAAAATATATTTTATTGATTTTATACAGAGAGGAAGGGAGAGAGATAGAGAGCCAGAAACATCGATCAGCTGTCTCCTGTACATCCCCTACTAGATGTGCTGCAACCAAGGTACATGCCCTTGACCGGAATTGAACCCAGAACCCTTCAATCCACAGGCCGATGCTCTATCCACTGAGCCAAACCGGTTTTGGCAAGTTCTGCTCTCTTAATTCTTTTTTTCACTGGGTACCCAAACCCATAATATCTTCTTAGTCTAGTCTGTCCCTTTCAGTTATTAAAACAGAATGTTTTTGCTTAAGACTCAGTTCTACTTATTTTATTTTATTTTTATTGTGTTATAGTTGAAATATCAAATAATGATTTGATATTTGTATATACTACAATTTGATCACCACAATAAGTCTAGTTACATTGGTCACCATATAAAGCTACAAGTCTTTTTCTTATGATGAAAAGTTTTATGATTATTCTCTCCACAACTTTCAAATATGTAATATGACATTATTACTTTGGGTAGTATAGACATTTTAACACATTAATTCTTCCAATACATGATCACAGAATATCTTTCTATTTAATTGTGTCTTCTTCAATTTCTTTAATCAGCATCTCATGATCTTAAGTGTACAGCTCTTTCACCTTCTGAAATTGATCTCTAGGTATTTTTTTAAACATATATTTTATTGATTTTTTACAGAGAGGAAAGGAGAGGGATAAAGAGCTAGAAACAGCTGCCTCCTCTGCACACCCCCTACTGGGGATGTGCCTGCAACCAAGGTACATGCCCTTGACTGGAATCGAACCCGGGACCTTTCAGTCCTCAGACCGACACTCTATCCATTGAGCCAAACCAGTTTTGGCTGATCTCTAGGTATTTTATCCTAAAAAAAACAAAAACAAAAAAACAAAAACAAACAAAAAAAAAACACACTCAGAGAAGAAGAGAGAGAAAGATCAAAGATGAAAGAAATCAATCGGACACCTCCCACACACACCACCCTGGAGATGGATAGGGAATTGAATCGTGATCTCCTGGTTTATAGGTCAACACTCAACCACTGAGCCATGCTGGCTGGATGGTATTTTATCCTTTTTGATGCATTTGTAAATACAATTGTTTTTGATAGTCCATTGTTAGTGTGTAGAAATGCAACCAACTTTTGAATATTGGTTTTGTACCCTGCAAATCATTTACTTATTAGTTCTGACAGGTTTTTTGGTGTAGTCTCTAGAGTTTTCTATATGTAAAATTATGTCATCTGCAAATAGTGATAGTTTTATACTTATTCCTTTCAAATGTATATGACTTTTATTTCTTTCTTTTTTTTCCTAATTGTTCTAACTAGGATTTTAAATACGATGTTGAATAAAAGCGACAAGAGTAGGCATTCTTATCCTGCTCCTGAACTTAAAGGAAAAGCTTTCAGCTTTTTACCATTGAGGATGATTTAGCTGTGGGTTTGTCATACATAGCCTTTATTATCTTGAAGTATGCTCCCTCTTTACCAATTTCATTAAAAGGTTTTTTAAAATCATAAGTGGATAGTGAATTTTGTCAAATGCTTTTTCTACATCTATTGAGATGACCATAATTTTTATCCTTTATTTTGTTAAAGTGGTGTATCAAATTGACTGATTTGTGAATGTTGGACCAGCCTTGCATCCCTGGGATAAATCCCAATTGATCACGGTGTACGATCCTTTTAATGTATTGTTGAAATTGGCTTGCTAATATGTAGTTGAGAACTTCTACATCTCTGTCCACCCAGGATATTGGCCTGTTGCTTTCTTTTCTTATGGTGACCTTGTCTGGTTTTGGTATCGGGGTGATGCTGGTCTCATAAAGTGATTTTGGAAGCACTTACTCTGCTTCAATATTTTTGGAAGAGTATGAGAAAAATAGGTATTAAATCTTCTTTGAATGTTTGGTAAAATTTATCTGTAAATTCATTTGGTCCTGGACTTTTGTTTGTTGGGAGATTTTATTATTATTGATTCAATTTCCTTACTAGTAATTGGTCTGGTCAGATTTAAAATTTCTTCCTGATTCAGTTTTAGGAGATTATATGTTTCTAGGAATTTATCTCTTTATTCTAGGTTGTCCATTTTGTTAGTGTGTAATTGTTTATAGAAGTTTCTATGATCCTTTGTATCTCTATAGTATCAATTGTAGCTTCTCCTCCTTCATTTTTGATTTTATTAATTTGAGCCCTCTCTCTGTTTTGTAGTAATTATTAAAGCTGAACATATGCATACCTTATGATACAGCAATTACACTTCTAGATATACACTCAACAAAATGAGCACATCCCAAAAGGCACAATAAGGTTCATAATTGCATTTTCACAATAGTTAAAAGTGAAAAGAAATAGTATAAATTTAGTAAAATGGATAAATTGTGGCATTCATAAAAAGGAATACTTTGCAGCAAGTAAAAGAGACAGATTCCTGCTATATGCAGCATGGATGAATTTCATAAAATTATATTGAGTAAAAGGAGTCAGAATTTTAAAAATTCATAATGTAGAAGGCCATTTACCTGAAGTTCAAATGTAGAGAACATGAAATGATGGTGCTAGATGTCAGGATAATAATAACTCTTGGGGACGAATGGTGTGGGAGAATGGGATGTAGCCAATATTCTCTCTTGATCCAAAAATGTTCATTGAACTCTACCCTTATAACCTGTACAGTCCACTGAGAAGTACATGAATTACACTTCAACAAAATAATTACTTTTTTTTTTAAAAAAAGACAATGCAATTCCTTCTTTAAAAAAGTGAATTGTTATATAAAAACTGTGTTCAAAGAAGCTTATTTAACACGTGTGCCTCAGAAGTTAAACATAGCCCTGGGGGAAGCGTGACATTTCATTTGGAGCAAACTTACCAATTATTTAGCTGGTTTTCAACGTTAAGTGTTCTTTGCATGTACAAAAGTAAAGTGAGAACTGTCAACGTGTTGGCTCAAATATCAGAAAAAGAACTTCTCAACGTGTTAAATTGTGTCAGTTTTACATCAAAATCTTCGGATGCTCCAGAGAGAAAGGTTAAGATCAACAATAGCTCATTGTTTTCTTCCATTGTAGGAAATTAAGGTTAAAAGTTCATTATGATGAAAGCAAAATAGTGTTAGCTCTCATTAATGTGAATGTTATTGTAAATTTAGTTTAAATTTCAACACTGAAGATAAATTTACTTACATTTTGTAGTTATAATATTTTGGTTTAATACATGTAAGTATATGATATTTTATGGCAAGTATTTTTGAGATAGAACTATTTTATAGATATATCAATATAACAAAACTGTTACATAGTTAATAAATAAATTCCAAAAAATTATATATAATTTTAATGATTTTATCTACTCCCTGTCAAAAGTGCCCCAGTTATATATATACCTATATGTGCCCAGTGTATGAAATTCGTGCTGGTGGGGGGGGGAGGGTGTCCTTCAGCCCAGCCTGCACCCTCTTGCAATCTGAGACTCCTTGCTCCTAACTACCTGCCTGCTCACTCCTTATCGCCCACCTGCTTGCTCCTTGCCACTTGGCTTGCGGTTCCTTAGAGCTGCCAAGGAGATAGGAGACGCTTCTGCCACTGCTGGGCGTTGGCCAGCCATGAGACCAGCTTCTGGCTGAGCAGTGCTCCCGTGTGGGAGAGCACTGACAGCTCCGGCATTGAGCATCTGCCCCCTGGTGGTCAGTGCATTCATAGCAACAGGTCGTTCCACTGGTCATTGTTTGGTAGATTTGCATATTAGGGATAAATATACTTTTAAAAAAGCTCATTCTCAATAGTGTCCCAGTTAAGAAGTGATATCAACGATATGAAAGAACAGGGAGCCTCAGACCTCCTTCCCCTTCCAAAGACATCAATTTAATAACAGTGTATGATACAGAAAGACCTTTTGAGAACTCCAGAAAACAGCCGAGAAGTCAAGTGCAGAGTCAAAAACAACTGTATTGAAATGAGTAAGAAAAACCACTGTACTTTCACCAAGACAACCCTTCCTCGAAGCTGGTAGAGATCAACCCGATCAGGAGAAAAATACCTGAATTATGGTTTCACCCTCAGGAGAGAAAGAGTGGAAAATTTGCCCAACTTTCCAGATTTTGGGGGTACCAAGGATAGTTTTTACCTAGCCCTACGATGGGGAACTGACATACTTTGGAGGCCTGAGGATCTTGAGAACAAAGGATACCTCGGTGACATATTGCAGCACCAGGGAACCTAAAGCTCAGGCAGAAACCTGAGAGAGCAAGAGATTATAAGCTCTAGAGAAAGAATCCTATATTTAGCAAAACTGTCCTTCAACAATAAAGGAGAAATAAAGAAGTGACAGTAAAGATGTGGAGAAATTGGAACCCTTGTGCATTGTTCGGTTTTAAAAGAAAATTGGTTTAGCCATTGTGAAAAACAATATAGAGATGCCTCAAAATTAAATACATAATTACCATATGACCCAGCCCTCCCATTACTGAGTACATATCCAAAAGAACTGAAAAGGGATATTTGTACACACATATGCATTGTAGCGCTATTTACAAAATCAAGAGATGGAAGCAACTTAAATGTCTATTAAAGGAGAAATGATTAAGTGTGGCATATACATACAATAAATATTATCTATCATTAAATAATAAGGAAATCCTGCCATTGGTGACAACATGGATGACCCTTGAGGGCATTATGCTATGTGAAATAAACCAGTCACAGAACAAGAAATGTTACATCATAGTTTCCTAGGAGGTATATAAAATAATCAAACTTCTAGAAACAAAAAATAGAATTGTGGTTTCCAGGGGCTAGTAGGAGGGAGAAAGGGTACTGAGTTTTGCAAGACAAAAGTTCAATGGGTATGAAGTTTTGCAAGATGAAAGATCTAATTCTGTTGCACAGCAATGTACACAGAGCTAACTCGATTGTACTGTACACTTAAATGGTTGAGAGTAAATTTTATGTCACGTATGTGGGTTCTTTTTAATTGTTGTTGTTTTTAAATATACTTTTTATTGATTTCAGAAAAGAAGGGAGGGGGAGAGAGAGAGAAACATCCATGATGAGAGAGAATCATGGATCAGCTGCCTCCTATATGCCCACTACTGGGGATCAAGCTCACAACCTGGGCATGTGCCTTGACCGGGAATCGAACCATGACCTTCTGGTTTATGGGTCGACGTTCAACCACTGAGCCATGCCAGTCAGGCTGTTACATATGTTTTACCAAAATTAAAACGTCTCCCAGTTTAGGTATATGTTATATAAATAGGCTAAGTTACATTATATGCTCTTCCTACTCATGGCACAGAGCTGACTCATTCCACTTACCCTTCCTTTCCGAAGCAAGCCATCTCCACATTCCTCCCCAGACTGCTGCAGAATGCAAACCACTGTGATCAGTCTGCCGGAGGTGAGGTGATGGAAAGAACATTCCAACATCCATGGCTTTCCCCAGTTTGAAAAATAGATGATTTATTTGGAGAACTGGTCTACCTGGTGCGGCAGGAGAATACAGGGGGAAGGGGTAGGAAGGAGGTGAGGCGAGGAAGGCCCAAAGGTATGCAAGGCCTTTCCATATCTGACCCCATAAATCCGAAAAGTTGGAAGTTTATCTTCTAGTCAATAAAAAATTCTAGGAAGTTCCCACAGAAGTGAGTGACAAGATTCCATTTGTGTTTTTAGAAAAATACTTCTGACAGCAAAGCATAGATTGGTGAGGGCAAGGTCTAGAAGCCAGGAGACCGGTTATGTAGTTCAGTTGGTGTCATCTGTGCTTTTGTAAAAAAAAAAAAAAACTTCTTAAAGAAGTTGGGGAAGGAATACATTGAAGAGACTTTTTTTTAGGTGGAATTAAGAGGATTTGGTGACTGATAGGTCATGGAATTCATTGAAAAGCAAATGAAGGAACAAATGTAATTCACCTAGCATAGAGCCTGCACATAGGTATCCCATGAATATTCAGTTCATCACTTCTTAAAGTGTATATGTTACAACTAGCATGATTTTTCGGTTACTTGGCCACTGAAATCAATATGCCTTTAAAAAAAATAAATAATGTGTTTTCAGATGGGAGAGTTTTAAATACAATGGAAATGGAAACAACCGCTTTGAAAACCTTTTGGTAATAGTTAGCAATATTGAGTAAAGTTGACAATACTCATATCCTAAGTCCAGTTCTGGCTATCACCCCTAGAGAAACCCACACATGTGAAAACTGGAACCAACTTCATAAATGTCCAGTATGAGGAAGATGGGGAAATAAATTGTGGGAAATTCATATACTGCCATGCCATCCAGTATTTATCAGCATGGATAAATTTCAAAAGCAGTGAACAGAACAAAAACAAAACACGTTGCGAAGGGATATGTGTGATACCATTTGAACAAAAACCTGTTATATAATACTATGTAATAACTAAGAAAAAGCTTCCATAAATAATGGAGGGGTGCATAGGAGGTCTCATTTATGACACTTCATTTCTTTGAAAAAAGGACTTGAGCTCAAGTATAGCATAATGCTAGGATTTGATGAAGGTTCGTACACTGTTGTTCATGATAAGATTCTCTATTCTTATTCATATGTTTGAAACATTTTGCAATAAAAGGTAGTCATCGGATACATATTATTCTCTAAACTCTAGGATAATGTTGTGTCTGGCACTTACTAAAAAGCCTTCCTCAACTTTGAATGATGGCCACAGAAAGAGCTACAACCTCGTCAGGGAGTTCTGAGAAACTGGTGCTAATTTTGGCTCTGAGCAACTCAGCAACTGTCTTACGACCTTGAGCAATTCATTTTTACTTTGGTACTCGATTTCTTCACCTCTTCCTCAGCCAATAGAACGAAGGGGACAGCCTGCATCCTACAGTAAGTTTAAAAAATAATAAAAGGATAGCTACTGTAGGTTGCTATGTGCCAGAGATTCTGGTCATCACTTTCATGAGGAGGATTAACTGTTATTATCTCTAATCTATACCAGGAAAATGAGGCTTCTAAAGGTTAAATAACTTGTCAAGGACACACAGACAAAAAAGGGATTTTAACCCTGACACGGCTGTCACTTTTTTTTTTTTTTTTTTTTTTTTTTAACAGAGAGGAAGGGAGAGGGATAGTCAGAAACATCGACGAGAGAGAAACATCAATCAGCTGCCTCCTGCACACCCCCCACTGGGGATGTGCCCACAACCAAGGTACATGCCCTTGACCGGAATCGAACCTGGGACCCTTGAGTCTCCAGGCTGACGCTCTATCCACTGAGCCAAACCAGTCAGGGCAGGCTGTCACTTTCTGACTTCAAAGCCCATGCATGGTCTTCCCCCAGGCCCGAGGACTCCCGCTAGTTCTGACCCATCCTATTAGTGAGTGTCCCTCCTGATGTTCCGAATAGAGTGGCCATGTCATGTATCCTCCACACCAGGACACTTTGAGAGTAATTTGTAATTAAACCAGGCATAAGCCCGGACTGTCCCAGAACAGGTGGTCACCATCGTTCTGACGCTGAGAAACACGTTCCAGCAGCCTTTCCAGAGACATCCTATAGCACAGTGGTTTCTAGCAGGAATCAGGCAGGTCACTGAGAAGCCCAGTCTAAGGCTTTGTTGCTATATTAGTACCAACGGGCAGAAATAGATGGCTGGGCTGGAGCCCTCCAATGGCATCTTCATACACAGCTGCTGTCCACAGAGGGACACAGCAGCTGCTCCGAAGCATGTCCATGGTTTATCTCTCACTGCCCTTACCATGTTCTGGAACACAGTGTTTCTGCTTCCTTCATCGGGAAGGCGTTTAGAAAAGGTCTGTCTGCCCTGGAGGCTGGTTCTCCTGGAAGCCCTTGATATAAAGAATGGGACGACACCGCCCTCTGGTGTCACCAAGGAGCCAGCGAGGGGCTGCACACACTTGGTCTGGACGAGGGTGTCTGACGGAGGTGAGGCAAGGAAAACGGAACCCCACACACGTTCCTAGCCAATTCTTACCATTCTGTGAGCTCCATTCTTATCATCTCCATTTTTATAAGTAAGAAAAGTCATCAGAGACATCAAGTAGCTCATTCCAGGACACTGGAAAGTAGACTGAAATTTGAACCCCAGTCGGTCTAGCATTAACGCCCATGGTCTTACCTTTTCTTATTCTGCAGGCCATATAAACAGTGGGTCCTCAAATAGTCAAAATAGGTTTATGGAACACTGTTTTATGCCGGAAATGGAAGTTGAAGATAGGTTGACTCACTCGATTTTGCAATGCGCTCCGAAATCTTTGCTAACATTTTCCCATATCTTTTTTTAAAAAGTCACTGCCTTCCTCACTGATCCTCGTCTCTCTCTTACTTCTGAACCTCTACCATTTCCCTGCAACAGTTTCCTCGGTTACTTTGTACGACAGCCACTGGTGCGTCTAATTCCTCTGCCCACTATCCCTACATCTTAAATTACATAATAAACTACCTGAAAGTGGAGACTATTTTTTTTTTTTAATTTCATCCCACACAGCATCTATCACTGCTCAAAATCATCAACCAATTTGCAGAATTGAACCGTAATAGATGTCAGCACCGGTCCTGGAGATTTAAACTCAAAGACATTAATATCTGACAGCATGACTGTGCCTGTTAGATGTCTCCTAGCCTGGAAAGACGGACGCTCTCCTAACTTACATCCACAGACTGGCAAAACACAGGACAATGAACGTGAGAGTATGGAAATGGGCTGGAGGCCTGGTCTCTCCCCATATCCTGAGAGTGAAGGCTGCAGGGGAGTAGGGGAGAACGGGGGAGGGGGTGCGGGGGGGGGGGGGCACGGAGGGGGCCAAACAGTGTTCCACCATCCTTCATTTCCCCACTCCTCCGTATTTGGCAGCTACTGTATTTTACTTTGGTGCCATCTACTCTCTCATTCAATAGCTCTCTTAAATAAAACCTTTCTGCTTTCTCCCTTCCCTAAATGGCTCTCACTGATCCTAACTCTGGTGTGTCCTCTGTTTTCAGGGAAATGTGGCTGACCTTCCGACTTCTAATGGCACTGCAGATTGGCTGTCTTTCCAAAGGGCTTGCATTACCCCTGTTTAAGGGGTCTGTGCATTCCTGGGATGCTCAGTCAGCAGCATGAGCAGCAGGGCCATCTGGGAGTGTGACCCTGGGCTCCCTGGGTGTGGACAGTGGAGGTGGATTAGAAACCCACCTCTGGGCCTAAGCCATATAATGTGTTCAGGCTCCTCTGTACCGGCCCTCATCCTAAGTGTCAACCAAGTGAGTTTAGATGTTGAAAAGGAAAAAAAAAAATGAGTAAATCTATGTTAGTTTCAATGACATATAACAGCAAAATATTAGAAGCAATTTATATATTCATTAATACTAAATTAAGCCCTATGATAGCAAAACCAAAACATTTTGAATGGTTTTGTAATATTCTGTGGTCCCGAAGTATATTAATTAACCTGGATAAATGCATAAGTAACAATGTTAAGTGGAAAAAATAGGATAAAAAAATGAATTAAAAAGTAGTAATCATTTGCTATATTTCCATCCAATCACTTTGGCTTGCACATATTCTTAAAAACATAAAAAGAAAAGTGCTGTGCCGAAACCGGTTTGGCTCAGTGGATAGAGCATCGGCCTGCGGACTGAAGGGTCCCAGGTTCGATTCTGGTCAAGAGCATGTACCTTGGTTGTGGGCACATCCCCAGTAAGAGGTGTGCAGGAGGCAGCTAATCGATGTTTCTCTCTCATTGATGTTGCTAACTCTCTATCCCCCTCCCTTCCTCTCTGTAAAAAAATCAATAAAATCTATTTTTACCAAAAAAAAGTGCTATTAGTTTAAAAAATGCTTTTACATATCACAGTAATAACAAATCAATGTAAATTCAATAGTTGTGCTGTGGGCATGGCATGTTGACCAGCATAAACCACAGCTGGCAGGTGGGATGAACCATTTCACTGCTCCCACCAGTTCCTGGGATCTTTTCTCTGCTACCACTTCCCCAGCACCACCACCATCAAAACTCAACCCTTTCACTTCCCTCCTTCCATCTCTTTCTTCCCCAAGTCATTCCAGGCTCTCTTCCGGGCACTGCGCAGAGTCACAGATACGAGAAGCAGGAAAGCAGACCAAATGCTTTTCCCGTTTCATCTTTTCACCAAGACGCTTGCCCTTGCGTTTGTGAAAAGGCACAGGCCCCGTCACTGGAGAAAGCTGGCTGCCCGGGAGCGCACAGCTCCACCAGGTCCCGGTCGCACCGCTGCCATCTCAGACGGGCAAGATCAGAATGTTGTCTAGCAGTTGCCTAATTCTGGCAACGGGACAAATAAATAGACTTGCTTTTAAAAACTGTAACATAAGGCACGCTCTGGCCTTTGGCATATATCCTGAAAGGATTTTGTTCTCTCCCTGGTGATCGTTTTCAAGCTAGGATGAGAGACTGAGAGCCATCTGAGTTCACACTTGTCCCTCTAGACAGCTGAGCATTTCCATAGATAGGCAATGGCATCTACATGACACGGAGGAGCCACTTTAATTCGCATTTCGATGACAGGTGGCTAAAATACAGTTCGGCCCTGACAGACAAAGCCGTTTCCAGTCATTCCATCTGCACTCGGAATGTCAGCAGGTCAGGGGAACACACCTATGTACGTGACAGCAAAGGAAAAGAGAGGGTCAGCCGAAGCCCATGGCAGAGCCAGTCCACTGTGGCTTGGTATTTGAGGAGGAAGTGTACAGAGGAGAGGTACACGCTCCAGTGAATCCCTAGATAACATTTCTATTGTCATGAATCCCCACACTTGATTAACTTATTATTCTGTGTGTCTTTACAGGAGGAAAGCACAGAACAAAAGGTTAAAGAAAGGCTCAGTAATTCATTCCTCTCCCACATCACAACTTTTAAACTTTCAAAGTACTGTCATATTTTAAACCTTCTTTAGTGAATTCATTTAATAAACATTTATTGAGGCACTGTGCAAAGATGGAAAAAACTGCTCTCCTCCAGAAATAAAAAATCACAGAAAGAACCTAATTGTCTGATCCTCTCACCTCCCTAACTTATCTATGCATTTTCCAATGCTTCAATTCCTTTCCTCTTTTCCTCAAAAGTAAGCCTGTGAACTGGCCTGCATCAGGATAGAAGAGAAGTTGATATTTTGCCTTTTCCACATTGGATGCAGTGTTCATGTCACAGGGTTTGTAACTGGCGTGTTTGTAAAGTCAGATGTTCATGGTGATTAGCAAAATATCCCCTTAGTCCTAACGGAAGGCATTGCCATGCAAAACTGAGAACCCAGTCATGTGGACCGCACCCAACACACTTCAGAGACAACTGCTTGGCCAGTTGTGTTGAGGAGAAACCCAATCTAGACAGGAGGGTTAAAAGAAGTAGCACATTCTCATACTGTCAGCCTCTCTAGCAAATCTTTCCTCCCCCGCACTGGGGAAAGAACGGTAGATGTTCTGTGGATCACCGGGTCATTGCCCGAATCGAACTTCCTGATCACAGGGTAGAGTCAAATCACATATTCAAAACATAAAGTCCTTTAAAAATATATATATATATATATTTCCTGATAGCTTGGGGCAGAATGTAACTGTTCCAAACTTATCTGATTTTTAGCAGGTACACTTCAAAAGCTATGAAGGGCAAATATTTGGGCAAGCATATTTGCTGCTTAGAATAAGACTCTTAAACAGACAAAGCACAGTTTCCATTCTCCTCCCCCCATAGATTATAGGTATGGAAATACTAAAGCTGAAGATTAATGTTTCCACAGAAATAAACATCTTCAAGGAGGATTCTCCATACTGTTTCCTATCTATATGGTTAGTACCTCAATTCCACACAACATTGGTGTCTATTGAATTTAGACAATTCGTCTTGGCTACATAGCTGCAAATTACTGAAGAAGACCAAGTTTATAGGAGGGAAGGTATATGTTGTTCTTTGGGTTTTCTTATTTTCTCAATTGACAGGTAAGTTTTGAATAAATTAGTCAGAATAAGAAAGGTAAGTAGATTATTTAAATGCAGACTACTTTAAGTAATTTCACACCTCTCACCAGATAATATCTATGATGATTCCTTTCTAAAAATTATGTAGGTAGCCCTACCACGAAACAATGCTAGGATGATGTGCAATTTGTCTGACATTCATGCTGTTACTACCACTGACATATAACTATATTTGCAAGTTTTTCTAAGCAAGGGCTGTAGCACATCATCTCTATGAACCCACCAAGAAAGGGTGCTCCCTGTGCTGTTCAGTTGCCTCATTGCTCTCAGATTTATTGCCACCCTTCTTTAGTTCTGCCTGTACCTCAAGGTCTACATTTCCCAGGGTCCCCTGACAAGTGCTTCGGAATAGTTTTAGTGAGTGGGAAGTGTTGCTGGGTGACTTGGAAGTGGGAAAGAGAAGAAGCCAGGATAATTAGCCCTTTCCCTGCTTTGGAGGCATTTCTGGCAGTGGCTGTGTTTCCCCTGTAGCACAGTTCCCATGGGATAACCATTCCTGTGTTTTTCAGATCTCACAAGATGGCCCCTCAGAGGCTGGAGCTCCTATAAGGTGGCTTAACTTCTGAACACTGGTAACATTCTACTTTCTCTATACTTCCTCCACCCACAGGGCGGTGGCCATTTCCTGCTGCTTTTCCTAATTTCAGGATGACCTCAATATCTTATTATTTGGCTCCCCAGTTCTTCCATTACCTGTACAACCAATGCCTTGCATTAAATTCTTTTGTGTTTCCCAGAGTGGTTTCTATTTTTTCTGAATGGCTCCTTACTGATACAGCTCTTCATTCCAAGAACAGTCATAGAAAACTGATAGTCAACATGGAACTCTGGGATTGGGTTGCTATGTGTTTGACCATGAATGCAGTGAAGACTTCCTTATAAGAAAGAAATGAACATTAGCAAGTTGTGGCATGATAATTCCTTAAACCATAAGCTATGATTTCTTGAGATATGGTATAGAGTGAAGACAGAGGCTTTGGTCAAGTAACTGATGCATTTGACCATTATGATAACAATTATCATTAACAAAAATTATTACATGATATGGATGCTTCTAAATGCCCTGAACAGTGTACACAAAAAAAAGGGACAAACCCAAGGCCTTGAAGTTCTAACATAAGACCTTAAACTATGTAGCCACATTCTACAGCTGCGTAGCCACAGAGCAGATATGGCTGAGAATCAGGCCAAAGGCTTAATAACATAGGTTATAAAGATGTAACATTAGTTAAATGTGTAGTCCAATCAAGTTTTGCTTTTTGTTTTTGTTTATTTTTGCTAATATAAGGGCCTGGATGGAAACAGCATTTCACTGGGACTTTGGATGGTGACATTTAGGCAGACAGAGATGAGGCTGTGAGCTCAGATTTACATTTCCCTGCACCTTCCTAGCTAGCAGAGGTAGTTCTCTTGTCAATTTAACATACCACTGAGGCAACCAACCTTCACTTGTATAAAAACCTTTACATGACTTTACTCACTTCTGGCAGTTGCCTGAGAAGAAGATGATTATTCTCTGCAAAATTCATTCTAACCAGTCATCATTGTCTCTGATCTTATAACAAGAGTTATGTTTCAACAGAGCCCAGATGGAAAAGTGCAGGACTTACTCCAATAAGAGAAAGCAAAGACACCGAAGGAGTTTTCATAAAGCTATCACACACACACACACACACACACACACACACACACACACACACATTAATTAGAGGCCTGATACATGAAAATTCACATACTCGAAGTGGGGATTCCTCAGCCTGGCCTGACCCCTCTCACAGTCCAAGAGCCTTCAGGGGCGGGAGGCGACCTGGCAATTAGGGGAAGGCGATGCCCCCATCACACCTCTGCTGCTGCGTTGGCTGGCCCTGGTTACCTGAACCTCAGGCAGCCCTGGGCAGCTGGGTAGCTGATATCCAAGGCTTGCCTGTGCCTTGGGCTGGCTCTGGGCAGCTGGGGGGCTGAGAGGACTGGGGGACTCCAGAGGCAGGTGCGCAGAGTGGCTGGACCCGCCTGGGGGTAGGCCTGGCCATGCTGCATGCTTGCCACCCGGGGGGGGGGGAGGGTGGTGGCTGAGAGACTGGGCAGTGCCATCTTCGAGGGCGTGGCAGTCAATTAGCTTATTTCCTCCTTTATTGACTTGGGTATCGCCATCTTTGTAAGGGCATGATGGTCAATTAACATATTCCCTCTTTATTAGATAGGACATATATCTTTTAAAAAAATTATCATTTCAAGTGCTGTGAGGCTTGTTGCTAACATACTGGGTAGCACAGCATAGACAAAGAAGTCTGGAGAATTCTAGAGATGGGAATTTGGAGTGGATACATAATGTGCAAACTGGTTAGCCACTCCCAACCATATCCTCACCTTGAAGATACAGGAGATATTCCTTTCTCCATAGTATTAATAAATGCAGATATGACAGAAGCATATGATGCTGTTATGCAGCAGTATTAGGTTGTGATTGTAATTGAAGTTTAAAATAGAAGTAGAGGAGGATTCTGGGAAGATGGCAGAATAGAAAGATCCAGGAATCTGTCTCCGGGCCTAGACAACAATTGTACTAGCAGGATTTGTTTAATGTAGCTACTTTAGAACTCTGGAGTCTATTAAAGACTTGTAATTTCTAGGAGAAGGATCAGAAGGTAATTTGTGATTAATTTTGTTCAATGTCAGCTCTTAGCATAGAACCTACTCCAGCCACATGAGAGGCAGCTGTGCACCTGTTCCTGGAGCAGTCTGAACACAGCTTGCCAGAGCCAGGGTGAGCAAAAGGATTCTGTCCCCAAAATCAGTGCTTTGAGTGCTGATTTCTGCTTCTGATCACAAAGATGTGGACAAAGAAACAGGCAGCCAATGCTGCTACACCTCCCTTTATTGCTTCAAGCCCCTACCCCCTTGGCTGAAATGGCTTCAAGAGAATTTAAAGGACCAGTTCTCCCTACTCCTTGCTTCTTGGGAGTCAGACATTAAAGACTAAAACATTGAAAAGCAACTGCACTTACAGGTAAAATTAGAGTGATCATCATGCCCAGGGAAAGGTGCAGATTCAGACAAGACCTAGAAGACCTTAAGTTTATACTTCAGGCTGATTCTTGGCACAGAGACAGCCAACAACATTAAAAAAACAACAAACAATCAAAAAAAAAAAAAAACAGCACAGCAAACTCAGGAGAAAAAATAGAATCTCATTTGCAGAGTTGTCATATTATTATTTTTATATTATTTATATTTAAATATACTCCACCAAATGTAAGAAGCCACACAAAGAAATAGAAAAGTATGTCCCATTCAAAGTAAAAAACATAAATCAATAGGAACTGTCCTTGAAAAAGGCTTGATGACAGATCAATTAGACAAGGACTTTAAAATAACTGGCATAAGGCTGATTTAAAAAAAAAACTCAAAGAAGATGTTGAAAAGTAAAGAAAATTATGTATGAGCAACATAGTTATTACAATAAATAGAAAACCAAAATTAAAATTTCTGGAGCTGAAAAGCTCAACAACTGAAATGAAAAATTAACTAGAGAATTCAAAGGCAAATTTAATCAGGCAGAAGAAAGAATTAGTAAACAGGACAGTGGATATTATGAAGTTGAGGAGCAGAAAGAAAAATGACTAAAGAAAAATTAACTGAGCCTAAGGGACCTGTGGATTAACATATGCGTTGTGGGAATCCCAAATAGTGAAGAAGAGAGAAAGGGACAGAGAGAGCTTTCCAAATTTGATGAAAGGTATAAATACCATAGAAGCTTAATGAATTCCAAGAAAGGTCCAGACTGGAATATATTATAATTAGACTTTCAAAAGGCAAAGGTAAAATCTTGAAAGCAGCAACCAAGAAATAACTCATCACATACAAAGAATCCTCAATAAAATTATAAACTGTGGAGGCCAGAAAACTGTAGTATTTGGCATGTAAGATAAATTCCTTGTAAATATGTATATATTTCATAAGTATATACTTTTTCTTTCTTCTTGTCTAATTGCAATAGCTAATACTTCCAGTACTATGTGGAATAGGAGTGGTGAGAATGGGCATCCCTGTCTTTTCCTGTTTTTAGGGGAAATGGTTTTAGTTTTTGCCCATTGAGTATGATGTTGGCTTTGGGTTTGTCATATATGGCTTTTATTATGCTGAGGTATGATCCTTCTATTCCCACCTTGCTGAGAGTTTTTATCAAGGGTGTTGGATTTTCTCAAATGCTTTTTCTGCATCAATTGATATAACTATGTGATTTTTATCTCTAAATTTGTTTATGTGCTGTATCACGTTTATTGATTTGTGGATATTGTACCATCCTTGCATCCCTGGGATAAATCCTATTGGTCATGGTGTATGATCTTTCTGATGTACTGCTGGATCCGATTTGCTAGAATTTTGCTGAGGATTTTGGCATCTATGTTCATGAGGGATATTGGCCTGTAATTCTCTTTCATTGAGTTGTCTGGTTTTGGTATTAGGGTGATGCTGGCTTCATAGAAGAAACTTAGAAGTGTTCCTTCCTTTTGAATATTTTGGAATAGTCTGAGGCGGATAGGTTACTTCTTCCTTGTTTGGTAAAACTCCCCTGTGAATCCCTCTGGCCCTGGGCTTTTGGCTTTTGTTTGCTGGAAGTTTTTTTTTTGTTTGTTTTTTTTGTTTTTTTTTTTTGTTTGTTTTTTTTAGAGAGGAAGAGAGAGGGATAGTTAGAAACACCAATGAAAGAGAATCATCAATCAGCTGCCTCTTGCACACCCCCCACTGAGGATGTGCCCAGAACCAAAGTACATGCCCTTGACCAGAATCAAACCTGGGACCCTCCAGTCCACAGGCCAACACTCTATCCACTGAGCCAAACTGTTTTTGGCTGCTGGAAGCTTTTTGATGACTGCTTCAATTTCTTCCATAGTTATTGGCCTGTTGAGATTTTTAGATTCTTCCTGATTGAGTTTTGTATTTTTCTAGGAATATGTCCATTTCCTCCCAAGTTGTCCAGTTTGTTGGAATAGAGTTGATTATAGTATTTTGTAACAATCCTTGTATTTCTATGGGGTCTGTTGTTATTTCTCCTCTTTCATTTCTGATTTTTTTCATTTGGGTCCTCTCTCTTTGCTTCTTAGTGAGCCTGGCTAGAGCTTCATTAATCTTATTTATCCTTTCAAAGAGCCAGATCTTGGTTTTGCTGATCTTTTGTATTTTTTATTTTTTTGTTTCTATGTCCTTTATCTCCACTCTGATTTTTATTATTTCCTTCCTTCTGCTTACCCTGGGCTTTTCTTCTTTTCTTGTTGCTCTCTTTCTAACTCTTTGAGTTGTAGGTTTAGGTAATTTATTACCATTGTTGTTTTGTTTTTGTTTTTTTGTTTGTGTGTGTGTGTGTGTGTGTGTGTGTGTGTGTGTGTGTTTAGTAGGCTTATAGAGCTATGAACTTCCCTCTCAAGACTGCTTTCACTGTGTCCCATAGATTTTGGATTGTTGTGTTTTCATTGTCATTTGTTTTATATGATGTTTTATATTTCTTCTTTGATTTCTCTGGTAACCCAGTCATTGTTTAATACCAGGCTATTTAGTCTCTTTTGATTTTTTTGGATTGTTTATGCTCATTCTTCTTAAGAGTCACCCATGCCTCCTCTTTTTTGAACTCAGGATCAATACTAGTAACTACAGTGACAGCACGCCATAGCCTGAGCAGAGGAATAGAGCACCTATACCAGAAAAAAAAAAATAACTCTCACACACAAAAGTCTAAGACCTGGGCTATCATTGTGACTGGAAACTGAAGAAACATGTGAAAGTGGATCTTTAAAGTATTGAGCCAGGGAAACCTGAATAAACCTGCATAAAGAACAACTTATTGACAGAGTAGCACTCTAGTGATTCAAGATTTAAAGTCTTAGCAAGGAGTCCTGGAGGCGGTCCTGATAACCTCCTTGAAAGGGTGTGGTAAGTTTTGTTCTTTGGGAAGCATACTCTAGAATCATGGAGATTAGTATTCAGGAAAAGTATTAATGAGTGCTCTCAGAATCAACCCTGTAAAAGGAATCAAAACTGAACCAAGGAAGTAGGTGGGTTACAATGCAGTTTCAACAGCCATTTTGAGGAACTCTGAAGATCGGATCGCCCTTCAGAGTTACTGAAGTGGACAGACCAACCCTTTATACCCACACAATTCACAGGCATTGGGTGTAGGTTGCCCCATTTGGGGCTCACAAAGCTGGTGAACAAGGAGATTCATCACACTGGTGAGAGAAGGGAGGGTTGCAATTACATAATAGGAGGCAAGAAGAAGCATATCTGGAATCCAAGGGATTCATTTAGCAACTCTTTGTTCTTCCATGCCCAAGGATAAGTGGGCAAATTCATTAACTATAGCTCAAGAAGCATAACATTTTTGTTGGTGTGAAGGTCTGTGTCACCCTTTCTCAGGGAAGCAACCTAGACCCACTGATGTACTGGTGCAACGCTAAGATTTGAAATGCATAACGGAAAGGGCAAGGTGACAAATATCAGTCATAGCTTCAGAAGCAGCTGCAACAGTGGAGTGTACCTTGCTCCACCACTCCTCTGTAATTTGTTGAGATTATAGCCTGTCATGATGTCGAAGGCTATGATGAAGTAGATTTAACAGTGGGTCCAAAGCGATCTCAGTGGTTCAAATGGGTACACTGTGTGTAACTCTTCTGTGTTGACTCCCACGAAGTCTCAACTCCCTTTCTTACTCTCACCACTGCCTTGGCAACCAGTTGCACACAAGTGTAACTTAATAACACTTTGCCTCAGCCACACCAAATGCTTGCTTTCTTCACCTCACCACCCCATTTCCCCACTATTATTATATGAGATGCCTGTAGGAACCTTAGTGAATTCAACTGATGTACAAACCTGGATAGGAAAAGGAATTAGTACACATGGGGTAACTGTTCCCTCAGGGGAGATGGAGCCTACCAATAAATTCTTTTCCATCCTTCGTGAAAACATTCTATCTGCTCCTCAGAAGGTCTTTGTCAGCTTTGTGGCCCAGGTGCTCACAGAATGACCAGCTCAATAATTTCCCTTGACTTGGCCTTCTCTCATTCCCAATTTTATTGTTCCTACTCCCCTACTCTGCTTTCACGGGATCATTGTCTCCAAATCAACTACCTGCAGTCAAGCCTTGGTGTCAGTTCTTCGAGAGAATCATTTCATGAGATTTAGTTTCTTATATCCATTTTACCAATGAGGATGCATTTTGTCCAAGGTCACATGGTGAAATGCAAGGACACTTGGTGAATGTCATCACTGCCTTATCTTAGGAGTCTATTCTTTATAAGGCAGTATCCTAAAAGTTGGTTCCTTCAAGATCCACTTAAGGGGGGAGTGATTCTACTTTTGGAGAACTTCCTCAAGGCTGGACATCAAGGTCTCTGCAAAGAGATGGTCCTTGGGTCCATGACAGGCTCATGTTGATACCTTAGTAGAAAAAAAAATCTATAGGCACTAAGCATTCAGCTAGAGATTTGCCGGTTAGTAATCTCTTCCAAAATAAGCTGCCATTATCTTCTCTAAGCACCTATGAAGCTACACAATTGTTTCATTCTCTTCAAGGATAATTTGGTCTTTATAACACCCTATCTTAAAATCATTTTTCAACTAGATGTCCCTAAACATAGTTTTCAGAATTTCTAATTACTTTACTGTACCTTTCCCCCTCCTAACATTCCAAGGTTTTAAGATAACCTTTACTCTGATTTAACACTTCAATGTTTTCTCCTGTGTCAGAAATAGGTTTGGAATGTGAATTCTGAGTGGGACTCTGTCCATCTTATATCTCCCCAAACATTTTGTATATAGTAGATATTTTTTGTTGAATGAACTTACTCTAGGTCTTGGCAGGTCCACCTCTGAATATTGATTACTCAGATCTGTCCGAGGATGTCTAGCAGTCAGGATGGGCTAGATTATCATATCCCTTAATAACAAACCTTCATTGTATTCAGACACTGTGATTTAGCAGTTGTTTCTCATTCACACTACATGTCCTATGTAGGAGTCCTGCTCATCAGTCACTCAACGATCTAGGATGAAAGGTTTGATCTCCACGTTTGTATGATCACCATGGCAAGGAAAGAGAATATGGCAAATTACACACTGGCTCTTAAAGCGCCACTCAGAAGTGACACATGCCAAAGTAAGTCTTTTTACTCAGATTTCTACAGCCAAAGTAAGTCTCATAATTATGACTAACTTCTGAACCTATTCTAAACAAAGTAGGGCTTGAGTAGTAATGTAGTTTCCACCAGAAAAAAATGTATCAGGAATTTGTAATTTTTTGCCTGAATTACCTTGGCTCTCCCTAATTCACTTTGTAAGAGATGCACTGACCTGAATGCAGACATTTACACTGCACACATAAATAGTAAAAAACCAACACAAAGGTATGCAGTTGCAAAATGGCCATTTATTGCCTACAGGGAAAGAAAAGTGAGGGAGAGAAGGGAAGTACACAGGTGCAAGGAAACAAGCATATATTTAGCCCTATACATCATGTGTGAGCAGTACCCAATCTCCAAAATGGAAAAAAGTATTTTGTCATCTGACATAATAGTTAAGGTTCTTAAGCACCTCCCTTCTGAGCTGCCACGGATTTAAAAGGCAGGACTGCTTTGTTTAGTCAATGTTCACATTAATGAAAAAATACTACCACCCAACTGTGTCCTTTTGCACACACATTTTGTACAGTGTCTATTGTGAAAAACATCTCAGCTGAGCAGCTTGGTCAAGATTCAGACCTCATCAACTGTTTAACTGTAATAAATAGAAAAATAAATCAGCTGGTGATTTTGTCAAGGAGAAGGTGTTCAATAAGAATAGAACCACTTTCTCCAGGGATGACAGTGTTAAATGATTAGAACACTACATAACCAATCTATTAAACATTAAACACTAGTAAGCTACAATTACATGGCACTTCATTAAATCTAATTTTAAGAAAAGAAAATCTTAGATTTTTAAACTAATTAGAATTCAATAACAAATTAATTTAGTGCTAGACTTTTTTTTTTTTTTTTTTAGAACAAAAGCAAAATAAATATGCAACATAAAACAGATTTGTTCCGGAATAATATCAATAGAAACTACCAAGTATTTAAGAGGGGGGAAATACAAAAACAACTTGCTCAGTTTTAAACTCATGTGCTTTGCTTTCAACCATTAATTGAGTTACAAAAACACTTTATAGGCCACAGAATGACTCAAATGTATGCAAAACAATCAATTTAATGCCAAGTACTGAAAATAAATGAACCCTTCCCAATTCAAATGGTAAACTGAGTCAAAGAGGTCATCTCATGGACAATGAGTTGGCACTTGTTTTATAGTCAACAGAAATCACAATAGAAAATACAAATTAATCCATGGTGAATGTGACCAACGCCTGGTCCTTTCAGAGAGAAAAAGTACATGTACACTCTTTGTCTTAAAACAGACTCCATTCACACCACCCCACTAGAGATAAATGCAAAGTTGAAATGTTCATCTTCCTTGAAATATTCCAAGTGCTCCAATAAACTCTATTCCTCAGCTTCTCCTAGATGAAAGGATTGCTTGCATTTGGACAGCTGTACAAATGCCCATAGTGCACTTCTCAGTGCTGCTGGTGTTTAAGAAATTTGCCACAACAATTTCAGATCCAGTGTGCAGCAACACAGCCATCCAAAGCCTCCTCCAAAGGCTGGCAGAGCACCGCTCAGGAATTTCACAGGTAAGGGAATATATTTTTAGCAAGTTAAGCAGAGAAAGGACAGTACAGTTTCTGCATACACACCCAGACTATTGTATCACTTACTGCATCAAGATTGAAACGAGTAGCAGGAAACTAAGCTTATTCAGTAAGAAGCAAAGCCATTATTTGACACATCAGCACTGAGCCAATCATGTGAGCTAAGACAACTAGTTAAACAAATGTGGTACATATAACCACTGATAGCTTGAAAGAAACAGTCATATACCAGTAATTAGAAATTAACACAAAACTGAAATGAGCAAGAAAGGACCACTTTTTATGCTTCAGAGTTAAAAGTAACAGATATACCAACAGGGAAATTACCTAATTCAGGGAGATTGGTATAAAAAAATAACTAAACTATGTCTTCTGAAAGTTTATGAAAGCTGAATGTACCAATGCCAAAAGAATATCATTGGCATTTGCATATCCTTTTCATAATATGATTTATGATGACACAACTTAATTTCAATATAATGCTGAATTTATACTTATATTCCATAAAAATTAATATTTAATAGGCAGAAATGTCCTTATTTCATATGCTTTGAAAGCACTATTTTACTTAAAAACTTCCATTGTTTCAATAGCATAATCTTTGTTGAATAAAAGCTCAACATGCTTGTTTTCCTTTGGTTCCAAGAATAACCCAAGTCTAACCAAACTTATGCAAAAAACAAAAACAAAAAACTAACTAGGTTAATAAAGCTTGCTTTTCCTGGTGTCTCCCTATTTCTGGCTGCAGGACCTGTGGTTTAAGAAAGAAACTTGCATAAGGAGGGTATTTGGTTAAAACAAGAAACATGCATGCACCCCCTTACCACCTTCTTAAAAAGAAATGTTTGAATTTTTCCCCCCTTTCTTTCTGTGGATCTTATTCAGAACATCCTGCAGTATAGGTAGAAGAGTTTTCTCTTTACCTTTAAGCTTTAAGTGACATTACATAATAAAGATTTACATATTCTGTAAAACGAAAGATGCTCTTGGCATCCTGTTCTTAAACAGAGTACAACTTTGGTAAATAAGCCAAGGTATAGATGTACTAATTTATTTATGCTTGAATTCAAATTTGGTGAATCATTCAAAGCAAACATAGTATAAAATTTCTTTTCTGTGATTCAAACAACTTTAAAACTTTAGTTGAAGTTCCTGGCTTAGAAAAATATTCTCATCTCCCCAGTTAATTTGCCTACCTATAATTCAGGGTGCTACAAAAATGATACAATTTATAAGGGTTAAACAAATCTTTTTACACACATTTAGAAAGGTGAATTTTTTTTTTTTTTTTAAGAAGGTAGGTGGGAAAGTGACTGCTTCAAAAATGTGAAAATTCACTTTTCTGTTAAAATATAATCATGGATGAATGCTATTTTGAAAATGTACTATAAAGTCTTTGCTTGCTATAAACCATTATTTTCATGGCCTGCCAAAGGTATCAGAAACTGATGATATTTTCTGGGACTGAAGCTACTAATTAGTCAATGTGTTTTTACAAAGCTATTAAAAATCCCTCAGAAACTCAGAATATAAGAGCTTAGAAACAAGTATTGGGACACAGTTGATTTTCATTGCTATCATATCTAACCTTGAATTTAGAAATGATGAACCTATGTCTCTGGTTGCATGGAACACATTTGACCTATATTTTTCTTGTGCTTTCTCTATGCCCTGCTATTTGAAATTGAAAGTATAGATGGCATTAGTGATTCTTAGAAACTTTTAGAAATTCAACAAACTTAAATTTTCATCCATTTAACTATACTTACGAGATACAATTTTTAAATGGATCACAATCATTTGCCCGTGTTCCAGTTTTAATGTGCCACATCCTCAATTCTAATATAACCCACCATGGAATCAAGTGATATAAGCCTCAGATATCGTTCAACTTTCTCCTTGCTTCTCTGGCATTTAATATATAACTTTAAGACACCAAAGAAAAGGGACAAATTAGAAATGAAACTTTATATTTCTGCAAACTACAACACTAAAACACAGTAGCTTCTTTAATACACTCACACAGGATGCTTACTAGCAAAATTAAATATTTGCCTATGAATAGCAGAAAAGTAATTTGAAAACAAAGAGTTTGGAACAAGGCAAATGGGAGGGGGAAAGCTGGTCTCAGAACCCATTGTGCCATACCTGACTTTAACATGTGATATTCAAACAATCGTTCACACGCCTTACATCAAGAAAATGAAAAACAAAAACATTCAGCTACATTGTACAAAATTTTTTTTTTTTTACATAAAACATCATAAATCTTGAACAGATTTACTATATCTGAATTCTAAAAAGTTGCCTATAGAATGGTGCTGGGATTCTGTTCTCTGCTTGCTTTTAGGCAGTGCTGTTGCTTAAAAGTTGACACCAGGCACAATATTTTAAAACAAAGTCAACAAGCAAGGAGCAGTAAGGGACTTGAGCCTTTCCCAGATGTCAGTCCTGAGGATGCTGCGATTTTCCCCATCACGATGTGTAAAGCTATGAGGCGGATACTGGTGCCTGAGAAAGTGGGTGACTTCGCATGCACTTGCATGGCTGCTATAACGGCAAACAGTGCAGTTTTCCTTTCCTCAAACAACACTGTTTTAATAAATTTAAAGAACACTCCAGTTCTTAGATAAATACCAGAAATCATATTTAACAGTTAAAAAACACATTAGCACAATCTAAAAATGCCCAAATTTTCCTTTATCTTCAGTTAAAATATGCAGCAGCCCAATGGCATGGAGCTTATTAACTTATTCTAAGAACTAGAAAGCATATGAGCATAAATATTTTATTCTCACTGAATATATACCATGTCATTCACCTCTTCCTTTTTTGGCTTGTCACTGCCAAAGTTCCAAATGGCATGGGTTTTAACAAGACAATACTGAGGAGAGCAGCATTTCTGATCATCTGAATTGGCAGCTCAAACAGATACCACTCCTTTTACAAAGGTAACAGAGGGTGAAGGGTATATGTGAAGGTTGGGCAGTGGGCTGAAGGGAAACCGTGCACATGAAATTTGGGTCACCATGCCCCAAGAAAGTGTGCCACCCAAAACATAACACAATTACCTACTTCAACAAAGCTACTACCAACATTTATTAAAACCACATTAAAAATACACAGGATAATGAATGGTCTGAAAGAGTGCATTTGGAAGCAGAGAGAACCCAATTACACACCTTCCTGCAACAGAGTGCCTCGATCATACACAAAATAAACTTAAGCTGTTTACAATGTTTCCCAAATTTTATTTTCCCTCTACATTTAACTATTAAAAAAGTTTTTATTAATAAATGGGCTCCTCTGTGGTTCATATACAATCATAAGTGAACTTTAAATTCCATTTTATACAAACATCTCAAAAAATATTGGGAGTGAAGTATGGTAGGAAATATTGCTCACATTGCTAATTAACATGCGTATATGAAAGAAGGAAAATGTTTTGTTAGTGCATATACCTCCAGAGCAGAAAACCCACCCAAAACAAAAGGTTTAAAATAACACATACAGTAGCTGATTACAAAAAAAGGCAATGTCCACAAAATTAAGTTTTTCATGCTATTCTACTTTCCAGTACTATACTTCAGGTAATCAATTTGCATGGCTAGATGTTGAATGCTTGAGGTATATAAGAAGGGATACCTGCACATTGAGGAAAATCTGTCATCTTAAGGGTTGTCTCTTTGTGTGTTTGTTACTTCTGATATTTTTAAAAGAACATTTTTAAAAGAATATTTTATTTACATCAAACTTCACTCAACTACAATGACATTCCAATTTTAATAGATGACAAACAACGCCTCATCACTAGGCACTTTTAAAAGGGAGTTTAGGCTTTACAGAAACCTTCTGATGCAATCCCATATGTGGTATCACATCATCCCACCACCCTCATCCCATTAAAATTACCCTTCAGGGAAATATTATATTCTATAGCCTGATTTACTATGGAAGAAATTAGTATGAAATAACGAAAAGAAAAGCATCATTTAAGACTAATAAAACAGCCTAAGATGTCAGGTTTGAAAGAGGAGACTAATTGCATACATTTAAAACTAATTAAATAATTTAAATTTGAGTTGTACTTTATATATTAGTGAGACACAAATATAGGCTATTTTATTTTAAAATTTCATTCACATAATGGAAAATTTCTTGTTTATTAAAAATATCACATTTTGAGACTAGAAACAGTAAAGTGCATGAAAAGTTTAAAATATAAATTCAGAAAACTTTTATAGCAGCAAAAAAGCAGAATAAAGAAAAACTTAAAAACACAGACACAACCTTTTCCTGTTACTGTGCCATAATTAACATCAAGTAGCCAACCAATTTCCCCCCCAGAAAATGATATTATCTTCACTGCCTCGAGTCATAGATTTTCAACTGGCCCCTCATGGGGAAAAAAAAAGGATTCCAACATATCTAAAGAACATCAAGAGTTGGGAATAAACCAGTAGCTTCTTAATTCAACCCTGACAGACAACAGAAACAAATATTTAAAGCATGTAATGGCCATTTGGCAACTAGAGTCAGGAAAAACGATTCAAGGTTTTCAACTACTCCCTGTCTCTTTCTCCCCCAAATTCTTTCTATTGTTGCCCCCAAAAGCCAAAACCAATAGCCACTTGACCTACTTTGGGAAACATATTAAATACTTGGACAGCTTTCATCTTCTAAAACTTTGATCAGGGCCATTTCATTCAGTAGTTATTTTTTAAATATTTGACTATACCAGCAAAAATGACATATATCATATAATACATTTTTTTCCCAGCACAACCAGGCAGAAAAGGGTAGATGAGAATAAGGAAAAATACTAGACACTAATTTTGTGGGCTTCCTAAATATACCAAAAACTCTATTTTCAAAATGCGTGGCAGTAAAAATTACTTGCTGTTTCCCTATAAATAAACTGGAGAGTCGGGCTTAAAATTAATACTTCCAATAAGTCTATAACTAAAAGGGGAACAAAATTCAGAGTGATTTCTAAAAAAAATGTTTGCCCAACAAACTGTCATGTGGAGTTAACTGTTTGATTCTGAAAGCATATTGTGCAACCAACTTTAATTTCTCAATTTTTCTTATGGCTATAGGCTATATCATAGTTTATGTACAGATCTAGTAAATGTAAATGCTTTGTTAATGTGCAAATGACTTTGGGAGCCAAAAATTAGTTTGTTATAATGGAAAACAGAAATTCAAGAAAGTTTTCCCTACAAGGCATAACATTAAGTTTAAAATCTTACATCGTTTTTTAAAATTTGCCTTTTACAAAAATGGTTGGCTCATTTGAAACCATTTAAAGAAAAATATTTGTTTTGGAAAAACAAATACACTGTTGTTGGGCCTCAAATTGGTGATTTATCAATTATGAATGTTGACTCTTAATATAATATGAAGAAGGTCGATATTAAAAACATGTTATAAATTAAAAATTTGGAAAGAGTAATACTTTGGTCCCAGCTCTAGTGCCAAATGATGCCAATATGCACAAAAAATGTACAAAGTCTTATAGCAAACACATAATGAAAGGAACCTGAAGAAGCAGCTTAAGGATGGCCATACTTCACTCCTATATACTTTGATTTACAACTGTACAGGTCCATAGCAATAGATCCCCGTCTTTGCGGGGCAGTACTCCACTACCTCCGATTAGGCAAGTGAACACCATTGACAAGAGGCAGGAGTGGAGGGTGGAGTTCAAGTTGTGTTAACAGTGAGAAGTGGTCTGAAGGGATGTGTGGGTGTGGACACCCAGTGATGTTGTTCTCAACCAGCCATTGAGGATCTAAAGGCCCCAGGACACCAAGCACGTTCATATGAGTCTTGGAATAGAAAATGTAGTCAATTACGCCCTGAAAAGAGATTGGGAGTTGGAAAAAAAAAGAAAAAAAAAGAGAGAGAAAAACATATGATTAGAAAAAAGAAAAACTTAATATATACAAGAACAATCCATAATTTTCAAAAGCTAAACACCTGAGTGACCTGTACGTTTGGTTGTCTTGACAATGGGTAAAATAAGGCTCAAGTCTTCAATGGGTTATTACATGAAATAAAAGTCACTCAATAGGGAAACAAAGTATTCTACTGAAATAACAAAGTCTTACATGTGTGTATAGGTGATAAGCAAACTGAGGAGCTAAACACACCAAATTATGTTTACACATCTTTAAAATTTGCTTGCTTGGGTTAGTAAAATCTAATATATCAGTATAAGTATTATAGAAATTGCAGTAATTCTAACAGCAAAAATAAGTAGAAAATAAAGATCTTTATATAAAATGCATATACCAGTATAATTAATGAAAAGGTATCACTCAAATTAATTCCTTTAATGATAACTGGAATTATTTTCAATTATTTGCAGCACATAAAAATATCCAAACACATCTGAAAGAAGCCATAGTAAAGCATGTTTTCAGGTTTGCTAATCCTAGTTCAGCTTTCCCTATTTGTCATACCTACAAAATACTGCATGCAGTTAATTACTCTAATTTGTTCTTTAGTTTAGAATACTCATTTTCACAATTCCTGATATACTCTAAATTCTGGATTCCTTCCTGCCTAACAATACCTTTGCAAAAAATATTTAGCAAGGACCATATATATATATTACTAGAAGCCCAGTGCACGAATTCATGCACAGGTAGGATCCAGCTGGCCTGGTGGAGGGGCAGCAGGCAGTTGGCTGACCAGCCCTGCCCCCAATCAGGGTGGGGGGGGCAATTGGGGGCAGAGCCAGATGGAGGAGGGGCCACAGGCAGTTGGCCATCAGCCCTGACCCTGGTTGAATTCCTGGTAGAACTCTCAGTCGAAGGAACAATTTTCATATTAGCCTTTTATTATATAGGATTAGCAGTATTTCTCAGTCTGTCTGATCAGTAAGTTTCAAAACTATTGTGCTCTTCACTTCCTAGCTCTTTCTATGAAGCCAGCATTACCCTAATTCCAAAACCAGATAAAGACACCACAAAGAAAGAGAATTACAGGCCAATATGCTTGATGACCAACAGATGCTAAAATCCTCAACAAAATTCTAGCAAATCGGATCCAGCATTACATTAGAAAGATCATACACCATGACCAAGTGGGATTTATTCTGGGGATGCATGGATGGTACAATATCTGCAAATCAATAAATGTGATACATCACATAAACAAATTGAAAGACAAAAATCACATAATCATATCAATCAATGCAGAAAAAACATTTAACAAAATCCAATACCCTTTTTCTTGATAATAACTCTCAGCAAAGTGGGAATCGAGGGATCATACCTCAACACAATAAAAGTTTTATATGATAAACCTATAGCCAACATTTTACCCAATGGGAAAAAACTAAAATCATTTCCCTTAAGAACAGGAACAAGACAGGGATGCCTACTTCCACCACTCCTGTTCGACAGTGCTGGAAGCGCTAGCCATAGCTATCAGAGACAAGAATAAAAGGTATTCAAGTTGGAAAAGAAGAAGTAAAACTGTCATTATTTGAATATGACATGACATTGTACATAGAAAATCCCAGACTCCATAAAAAAACTACTAGACTTAATAAATGAATTTGGCAATGAGGCAGGATACAAAATTAACACCCAGAAATCTATGGCTTTTTTATACGTCAACATTGAACTCAAAAGAAAGAGAAACTAAAAAAACAATCCCATTTACCATTGCACCAAAAAATGAAAGATACCTAGGAATAAACTTAACTAAGGAGGTAAAAAACCTGTACTTGGAAAACTGCAGGACATTGAAAAAAGAGATGGAGGAAGACATAAACAAATGGAAGAACATACCATGTTCGTAGACTCAACATCATTAAAATATCCACACTACTCCAAGTAATTTATAGACTCAATGCAATCCCCATTAAATACCAACTGCATATTTCACAGACCTAGAACAAACTCTCCAAAAATTCATTTGGAATAAAAAAAAGACCTTGAATAGCTGCAGCAATCCTGAGAAAGAACAACAAAGTAGGAGGGATCTCAATACCAGATTTCAAGCAGTATTACAAAGCCATTGTTCTCAAAACTACCTGGTACTGGCACAAGAATAGATATATAGACTAATGGAACAGAACAGAGAACCCAGAAATAAACTCAAGCTATTATGCTCAATTAATATTTGACAAAGGAGCAAGAGCATACAATGGAGTCAAGACAGTCTCTTCAGTAAATGGTGTTGGGAAAATTGTTCAGATACATGCAAAAAAAAAAAAAAAAAAAAAAAAAAAAAAAAAAGAAGAAGCTAGATCACCAACTTATACCATACACAAAAATAAACTCAAAATGGTTAAAGGACTTAAATGTAAGAACTGAAAAACCATAAAAATCTTAGAAGTCATAGGCAGCAAAATATCAGACATATTCGTAGCAATATCTTTACTAATAACAGCTTTTAGTGCAATGGAAACTAAGGAGAAAATAAACAAATGGGACTATATCAAAATAAAAAACTTCTGCACAGCAAAAGAAACCATCAACAAAACAACAAGAAAGCCCTTTGCATGGGAGAACATATCAGTATTTGCCTATGCTATCTCACAAAATTTACAGGAAACTTATACAATCTAACAAAAGGGAAAAAAAAAACAATCCAATCAAAAAATGGGCAAAGGACCTAAGTAGACACTTTTCTAAGGAGGACATACAGAAGGCCAAGAGACATATGAAAACATGCTCAAAGTCACTAATCATCAGAGAGATGAAAATTAAAAGGACAATGAGGTAATATCTAACACCTATTAGAATGGCTATTACAAAAAATCGACAAACGACAAATGCTGGTGAGGATGCGGAGAAAAAGGAACTCTTTTACACTGCTGGTGGGAATGCAGACCGGTGTAGCCACTGTGGAGAACAGTATGGAGTTTCCTCCAAAAGTTAAAAATGGAACTCCCATTTGACCCAGTAATCCCACTTCTAGGATTATATCCCAAGAAACCAGAAACATCAATCAGAAAGAATATATATACCCTTATGTTCATAGCAGCACAATTTACCATAGCTATGATTTGGAAACAGCCTAATTGTCTATCAGCAGATGAATGGATTAAAAATCTGTAGTACATCTAACAATGGAATACTATGCTGCTATAAAAAAGAAAAAAACTTTTACCATTTGCAACACCCTGGATGGACCTGGAGAGTATTGTGCTAAGCCAGTGGTCGGCAAACTCACTAGTCAAAAGAGCCAAGTATCAACAGTACAATGACTGAAATTTCTTTTGAGAGCCAAAAGCTGACTTCTGGGCATGGGCCATGAAGTTTCAATCGCACTGTACATGCATGTCCGCATGATGTATTTTGTGGAGAAGCTACATTCACATGTGGCTCAAGAGCTGCAGTTTGTCAACCACTGTGCTAAGCAAAATAAGCCAGTCGGAGAAAGATAAACATCACATGATCTCACTCATATGTGGGATATAATGATCAACATAAACTGATGAACAAAAATAGATTCAGAGACAAGGTAATACTGAACAGACCGTCCAACCTCAGAGAGAAGACAGTGGAGGGGGAGGGGGTTAGAGATTAACCAAAGGACTCGTATGCATGCATATGAGCATAACCAATAAATAGAGAAACTGAGGTGGCGGTGTGGGCTTGTCCTGGGGTGTTGGAGTGGCTGGGAGGAGGGGTCACTCTCCTTTGTTACTGTTAAACAATAACAAACAAAAATAAAAAAACTATTGTGCTCTTATTGCCCCAGACTGTATATGCAAGAGTAAAGCCAAATTTTCTACCTACCCACATCAAGAGAGCCTGACCCCAAGCATGGAGAAATATCTCCAGACCTGGAATTACTTATTTACAAATATTATAAATAATGAGTTTCAACTAATATTTTATATGGCATCACAGTGAAAGAGGATACTTTATCCCCCCAAATATATATATATATATATATATATATATATATATATATATATATATATGAAATCCTAGAAACAATTACCTTAGTTTGCTAATTTTGACATGACCAAGACCAAAATAACAAAGTTCCTTAACCTTACTTTTCCACAAATAAAGAAAAAAAACTACTTAAACCCATGAGCCACTAATGCTATAGGCAGACAGAGTGATCAGAAAATTAGTGAAGAGAGAAGGATTTACTATAGAAAACCATTACAGTCAATCTTTCTAAAGAATAACTGGTCTTGCACAATGGACCCTCCATGGAAATATCTTTCCTATTCTCTCTGCCTGAGAATATTTTAGTGTGACTACATGGATGTAAAACAGATCCTAAGTACAATCATCACCTAAAGAAACCTAAATACATAAAGATAAATGAGATATCAATAAAAAGTACTAATAAAATTTTGAGAGAATACTATATAAATTCACTCATGGTGAATTTAGCTATATCAGATTGCATATAATTTGGGTCATTACTGAAAGTTAGGGATGGTATGAACAGGTGAAATTTAACTGTATTAATAAACATAAGTGCTTCCAGTGCCTGGCACATAATAAACATTTTAGTAGTTTTTTCTGTTATCAAATGTTATTTGAAATTTGAACAAATAAGGATTTAAAAAGAATTCTCCAGTTAAGAATAACAATCACAAAACCTAACAAACCTCTTTTACATTAGGTGCATACTCAACCAAGACATTCTGAGAATCTAAAAATTCCTGAAGATTATGCAATTAAGCACAATATAAACCTTTCTTGCCATGTTTATATTTAAAATAACTTTTATAGCAGCCCAGAGCAACCACTCACTTTGAAATCAAAGGTGTAATTGGTATAAGGCATCAAGTTATTTTCATAAGCGCTCTTCAATTGGAAGCCATGTGTGATTCTCCCTTCTGAGCTTCCATTCTTTCCATTGCAGCTGAAGTTCATAAGACACTCATTGTACCTTAGTTCCTTGAAGTCTTTATGGTTGTCAGCTACTCCTCCGTTGCTTAAATATTCCACAACACCTAGTAAAGAAACAATATCATTTACCCCATGTCCCATCCACAGGATTCTTACTGATACACTCCCTAATTTAGAAGAGAAATTCTCTACTCACAAGTTAAATGCTAGCTGGCCTTTCAAGTAGAAGTAAAAGCAAAACTGAAAGCAATAGGAAATGATGCTATAAATACCTGAATCTGGCAATGAGTTCAGATCTGCACATAGCACCAGCGGGATGGAATTAGGATCTGCTGTTGGGCTGCCAGGCCTACTAGAGGCTTTCTCCAGAATGTTTTTAACCTCTGAGACAAACATCATGGTCTGGATGAGTTTCACATCAGAATACTCTGGGTCCCAATGCATGTGGGCATTTGCCACTATAAGCAGCTGTTTGTCTGCAGCATGAATAGGCTTCATACCTAAATTTAAACATTAGAAAAAGGAAGATAAAGTTATGCTTTATGTATCAAAAAGGCAGAATCTTAAGGTTCTCTCCCCAAATCTATAGCTACTTCTTTATTCTTTTTCATGAATTTATATCTTCCCCTTTATCTCATAAAGTAGTTCTCATAAGCTACAGTGCTGACTTTCTAGTAATCACAACATAGAAATTACTTTTCTAGATCAGGGTTGACAAACTGCAGCTCATGGGCTAAATATGGCCCACCACCTGTTTTTGTACAGCCTGCATGAGCAAAGACTGCTTTTACTTTATAAAAGAGTTCTAAAAAAGAAAAAAAAATTTTTTAAAGACTGCACTAGAGACCATGTGGCCCCCAGTACCTAAAATACTATCTATCTGGAACCCTACAGAATATTTTCTAACTCCTGCTCTATATGCCTAAATTAGAAATTATACCATGATATAACTAACCAATATTTGATTATAATACCTTGATTTGCCAACTTCTTCGTGTAAAGAAGCACTTTAAATATCTCTATCATTTAAATATCAATATAACCTAGTGAGGCAGGTTTTCAGTTATTTGAGTTATCTAAACCTTAATTTAAATTCTTTTTGCTATTCACCTTACTTTTTTTTTTTTTAGCACATCAGTGACAGGTCAGCAGTAAAAAAGCAGTAACATTATACTAACCTATACAAAATAAAATGAGAAAGTGAATTTTCTACCAAAACAAATTCATACCATATGCCCAAATAAGATAATTTTTAAAATTAAAATCAATAGTGTGCTCTCAAGGTCTGGACATGGGTTTTCTACCCAACTTTATTACTAACTAGAGGCCCGGTGCACGAATTCATGCACCAGTGGAGTCCCTTGGCCTGGCCTGTGGGATGGGGCGAGAACTGTCTCTCTGACATCCCCTGAGGGGTCCTGAATTGCAAGAGGGCACAGGTCAGGCTGAGGGACCCCACTGGTACATAATCAGGGCCGAGGAAAGACACAGGAGGTTGGCCAGCTGGGGTGGGGGGACCGAGGGAGGGCTTCAGGGCATGTCTAGCCAATCTTGCTCAGTCCTGATAGACCAGACCCCAGCAGTAGGCTCACCTACTGGTTGAAGCATCTTCCTCCTGATGGTCAGTGCACGTCATAGCAACTGGTTGACTGGTTGACTGTCTGCCCCCTGGTGGTCAGTGCACATCATAGTGAGCAGTTGAGCAGCCTTAGCATATCATTAGCATATTATGCTTTGATTGGTTGAATGGCCGACTGGATGACTGGACACTTAGCATATTAGGCTTTTATTATATAGGATTATTTTATGTAGTCATGGGCTACTTTTTGGTTACTTTGCTTGGACAATGAAGGTGTTCAACTAGAAAATCTGTTATTCTTTTTTTCCTTAAAGGTCTGTTCTTTAATTTTGTCAAAATATTAACATAGTACTTTCATCAAAATGGCAGACAGAATAATATATTAAAAATTGTGAAAATTAAACTTAGTTAACCTGTAAGACATAAAACTCAATATATATGGGATGATGCAATTTAAATAAAATTGTATACATATATCTTACATGTTAGTGATGTGTAAAGAAATAAAGAGTTACTCCTATAGAGTATGAATAAGGGACTTTTATATACTTTTATACTGCTGGAAAATTAGTGAACACATAAAATCAATGTTTCCATTGAAATTTCTATAAAAATGTCTCTCCAATTTTTGTATTGGGCAAAACAAAAAAAACAAAACAAAAAAAACACAACCCTGTAGGAAAAGACAACTTTCTATGTCTACTATTTTTGTTGTTTCCTTCCATCTTACTAAAAGCTATAATTATCTTTGATGTTGTGTAAATAAGTAACTAAAGTATGTGTTATATGTGACAGAAATACAGTAGAACCTTGGTTCTCGAACTTAATTCATTCTGGAAGGCTGTTCAAGAAATTATTTGTTAAAAAAACTGAATTTTTCCCATAAGAAATAATGTGAATTGAATTAGTCCATTTCAGACCCCTAAATGACTCCCTGTTTTAACCTTTTTCAATTACCTGTGTACTTTCACACCATTAGCAACATCAACATTCTTGATGGCCTTTTTATGTTTTAATATTGTGCTAACTGTCTATTTCACCACTGCATACTCAGTAGCCAGATAAGACACGCAAATGAACACCTATATCATACTTTGCAATTATTTCTTTTTGAAGCTCTCTCATTGTTCTCACAATGTCCCCTTTCACTTTGCTGCTATCACTAACCTTCTTATGACCATGAACTTACTGTACGTATTTAGTAATAATAAGCAGCAACAAAAGCAAAAAACCATGAAAATATTCACAGCACAATTTCCTGAGATATTAAAAACGTGAGGTTTAGTGGTAAACTGATTCATACTCATGCATTCTCTCCTTTGTCACCTGAGAGACCCATGACTGTCATACAGATATCACCATGAAAGGGTTATCCAATGGAGAACCATGGTTTGTTTGACAACTGAGACATTTTTTCCATGAAACACTTGGTTGAGAACCTAACTATTTTAGATGGGAGACATTAGAGAACCGAGGTTTGACTGTTGTCATTTTTAAAGCAATTTGATCATAAGATAAAGCTTGCAGCTAAAGTTCTCTAAGTTCTCTTCTTTTCTAGAAGTTATAAAGTGTCACTTTTGGCTGTAGATGAAATATATGTTAAATATTAAAAACTTGCCCCTTCAAAGGGGTCATAAGCACCTTCTATAATATTAAAATCTTCTTCTAGGAGTACAAGAGTGACACAGATCAGAATGTGAAACTGTCCACTGTATAATTTATAGTTAAATTGAAAGAAAAGTAAAACTCCAAAGGATATTCAATTTTCACATTACCCACCCCACCCCCCAAAATGTACCAAATCTCTGAGAAGAATGAGACTAAATAGGATATAAAAGTATGTAAAAGTGGAGAGGCTAAAAAAGAAAATTTTAAATATCCTAACAAAGTCCGATTATCTTTGATGATGGATAAACTGAGTAATGGCAAAAAAAAAAAAAAAAAAAATTCTGACAGATATGCATGGTCTGAATAATTCAAGTAACATTCAAGACAAAAATATGTTCTTCTACAGTTAGCAAGTACAAAAAATCCTCCTATATAATAAAGAGGTAATATGCAAATTGACCATCACTCCAACACACAAGATGGCTGCCCCCATGTGATCAAAGATGCCACCCCCATGTGGACACAAGATGGCAACCACAAGATGGCCAGCAGGGGGGTGGGGGGCAGTTGTAGGCGATCAGGCCAACAGGGGAGGGACCAGGCCTGCAAGGGAGGGCAGTTGGGGGCAATAAGGCCTGCAGGCAGAGCAGTTAGGGGTGACTGGGCCAGCAGAGAAGGGCAGTTGGGGGCAACCAGGCCTGCAGAGGAGAACAGTTAGGGGTGACCAAGCTGGCAGGGGAGGGCAGTTAGGGGAAATCAGGCTGGCAGGGGAGCGGTTAGGCATTGATCAGGCTGGCAGACGAATGGTTAGGGGATGATCAGGGTGGCAGGCAGTAGCATTTAGGGGAAATCATGCAGGCAGGCAAGCAGTTGGGAGCCAGCAGTCCTGGATTGTGAGAGGGATCCCAGATTGGAGAGGCTGCAGGCTGCGCTGAGGGACACACACACACACACACACACACACACACACACATTAATTTTGTGCACCGGGCCTCTAGCATATAAATAAAAGCCCTTATGTACTCTTATAGATTCTTCTTACTCTTGCCTTTAGTTAAATAAACAATGAAACGCTCAAAGGCTGTCAGTAGAAAGCAGAGGGAGATGGAGGTCTGGATATGCAAAGTACATGAGTTTCTGACTTTAATAAAAGCTATAAAAAAAAATCTAAAATACAAAAGAAGCAGGTAGATTAAAGATCCAGCCTTTACCCTGACAATAACTGAGAGATAACAAAAATATTAGAGAAAAT
This sequence comes from Pipistrellus hanaki, assembly GCF_964339955.1. Classification (NCBI taxonomy): domain Eukaryota; kingdom Metazoa; phylum Chordata; class Mammalia; order Chiroptera; family Vespertilionidae; genus Pipistrellus; species Pipistrellus hanaki. The sequence continues at coordinate 165,210,852 of NC_140503.1, read as the reverse complement.
GTGTCAAGTACTTAACCTTAAAGACAAAAGCTTTTATTCTCAAGAAGGTAAAAATATGACTAAGAAGATAACCAACTCATCAGAATATCCAAATTCAGCCTATCTAAACATTTCCTATTTCAAATAATTTGGAATTAATGGCATATTAAAGACTCCCATTTTTAAAGATTGCCTTAGTATCCTAAGAAATATATGGTGCTTTACACAATGAGTGCTATTTTCCTGCCAATCTCTCTCAACTTTCCACAAAAGACAAGAAAATAACTATGCAATAAATAGCAAGATTCTCTGCACTTGTCTGAGATAGAAAAACTTGGGATGGTGTTTATTTTTAGTAAGAATATTTTATTTTATTTTTTTATTATTATTTTTTTAAATATATTTTATTGATTTTATACAGAGAGGAAGGGAGAGAGATAGAGTTAGAAACATTGATGAGAGAGAGTCATCGATCAGCTGCCTCTTGCACACCCCCTACTGGGGATATGCCCGCAACCAAGGTACATGCCCTTGACCGGAATCGAACCCAGGACCTTTCAGTCCCCAAGCCATTGAGCCAAACCGGTTTCGGCTGCAGTAAGAATATTTTAAACTGTACTCACCTGCTCCAAATAATTCTTTGTGGACCTCTAATACCACAGCAACACCAATATTATCTTTTGTCATCACTCTGTTCAGCATAGCTTCGGATCCATCTGAATTAGCCATTGCCACTTGATTAAATTCCACTGTATGCTTTTGCACCAAGGTAAATCTACAAGGTACAATACATTATTATTATATTATGTACTTGGACTGCCATGGTAAGAGAGCACAAGATACAGGCACTATGCACTGTCTCTCTAATCAAGCAAGGGGCCATGTAATACAGGTCTGGCCAATGAGTTGTAAGAAGTTTGATTACTTACCATAAAAACTGTTTTGGAAGCACCACCACGTAATGGCATGTTAATCCCTTTATACCTTTGTCCATGTGGTGAGGAGCAGGAGCACAAAAGCCCAATCACTATGGATGGGAAAGCTGTTAAGTCAGTTCTGCACTTCCATTTCTGACTTCTCGTGTAAGAAAATTACCCTTCCCCCATTTCTTTAAGCTGCTATTGGAATTTTCTGGGATTTAAAGGTGAACAGAAACTTAACTAAATCAGCAAGTTAATAGGAAAGGAACAGAGTAAAATCTACCTAACCTTTTTTTTGCAGTTTTATTCTTAGCACTTCAAGAGATTTGTCAACAAGATGCAGTGACACACCTTTATCTCAGCTAAGGAGAAGCCTATTTTTCCATCTGGATTTTACTAGAAATCTGGAATTAATGTATAGAAGTGTTCAGAGAAACAGAGTCTACCAATAGCCTAAGAAATAATTACCCATATTCTATCTATACTACTTTAACAATACTACTTTATATTTTCCCCCGTACACACAACCAAATGTAGTCCACTCTGCTTCTATTTTCTGTCTAACAGATTTCCATACAGGTGATATGTTGACAGATAGAGGACTTCCTCCAATCCTTCTATTAGATGTGTGTGTGTTTTTTTGTGTGTGTTTGTGTGTGTGTGTATGTGTTTGTGTGTGTTTAAATAAGACATACTGGTTTATACTTACTTTATACTCATCAAATCTTGGTAATATGTAAAATCTTAAAACTTCATTTTATTATTCCTGTTCTGTAGCAAGTACACAAAGACTATAAGTATTATGCCTAAGGCTATTGTATTTACATCTAAGAATTCTCCTGTACATTTACTCTTTAAGAAAAATCTTATTTCACTGATGGTCATATGGAAATAAGATAAAATATAATGAAGATTAATATGACAAAAACAAACAAAAGAGACTTCACCATTCTTATATGATTTGAGAAAAATTATTAGTTTGAATGTTTCTAAAATCAGAAGAACATGTCCAAAACAGTCCTTCAAACAGAACAAAGAAATAACTCATTATATTACTATCTTGTGATATAGAAGCAATTTTATGGGGTGTGATATGATTAAATTAATGCTGGAGAGAGGACAGTGTATACCAACAATGAGCAAGCAAAATAATACTGTATAATTTCGCTTGGGGGATACCCTGTATTATCCCTAATTGAGAGGTCAAAAAACTGTGGTACAAAGCAATAATTTTATGTTCAAGATTAAGTTAATGGTAAAATTAACATTAGAAACCAAAAATCACAATCTGGGTTTTTTTTTAACTTACATAGACAAATTCTAACTTCAATCACCACCTAAAGCAGAGGAAATTAATAACTGAGAAACTAGTGAGACAGGGATCATCGCAACAGATCATTTTGGGATGATATAAGTATAACCTCTGAATGCCCTCTTTTCAAGCACAAAACTACCTATAATAAGGAAGGAAAAGCAAAGACCTGGCCTTACTTGGTACCTCTGATACTGAAAGCAAGTTAGACAGCAGAGGCAATACAGCAAGGACTAAGTAAGCACCATGACCGAGTAGTTCCCAATCCTATTGGAAGAGACTGCCTTTTCAGTGTCCTGAAACTGCTGTTCTCATCTTTCCCTCTCTCTTTGATTTTAAACAAAGCAGGATCAGATCAGACTGCTAACCTCAGGGACAGTAAGAAATCCACCTAGGATTTCTGCAAATTGAGTATCTGGATAAAAGATCTTGTTTCTACTAAATGATAAGTCTATAGGACAAAACTTATCTATATACCAAAGGCTCAGTGCACAAAATTCGTGCATGGGTAGGGTCCCTAGGCCTGGCAGGTGATCACGGCCAATTGTGGCCTTCTGGCTGCCAGCCAGGGCCTTCCTTTGTTCCGTGCTGCCCCCTAGTGGTCAGCACAGTCATAGTAAGTGAGCGAGCAATCAAACTCCTGGTCTCCCAGTCGAATTCCCAAGGGGATACTTTCCATATTAGCTTTTTAGATATATACTGGAGGCCCAATGTAGCTCAATTCCACTTGCCTCAACTGGCCGCCATGCCCATTGCTATTCGTAGTTCGTGCCCTGCACTCTGCTGCTCATAGCTCTCCACTGCTTGTAGCCCTCTGCCACTTGTAGCTTGCTACCCTGCCCTCCACCTGCTGCAAGAGCCATTGCTCTCGGGCAGGGGAAAGGGGAAGGGACCGAGAGTTGCTCAATGCACCTCCTGGTGACCGGTCATTATGGTGTTAAGGCGTTACAGCCACAGGTCTTTATAATATAGATAAAAGATATAAGAGCCTAAGCAACTCTTAAGACCGAACGACCAGCTGACCAGTTGTTATGATGCGCACCCACCACCAGGGGGCAGACGCTCAACACAACACAGGAGCTGCACCCTGGTAGTCAGTGAGTTCCCACAGCCAACCTCCTGTGGTTCCTCCCCCCAAACCAGCCAGCCAGGCAGCCAGCCAAGGGACCCCACCCATACACAAATTCATGCACCAGGTATCTAATCTACAATAACAGTGCCTCTATACATACACATACACACAAATACATATGTGTGTATAGACACACAAGTGCACGCACACACACACACACACGTTATAAAACACTTTAGACTGAAGGTGATACTTATTGAGGTAAAGGACAAAGCAAAAGCATGCTACCAATCCAAACTTATTTTCTGGTATTTCTATGCATCTACCAATAAAACAAAAACAGAACATGTTTATAATAATGACTGATAAGTACTACCAAATCTTTAACTTTAATCCCCAAAGATTAAATTAAACCAGAATGAATATGATTAAAGGTATATTTTATTGTATCCTAATTCCCTGAATATTGTTAATCTGTGCCCTAGCTTTCGCTAGGCTATATTCCTACCCCGTCGTCACAAAGGATGAGCTTTTTCTTCTAGCACTTTGCTAAAATAGTAATTATTATAGTTCCTATTTATTGTTACTGATTCTCTACCACTGTTTTTAAAGAAGGGGGGGAAACTGTCATCAGTGAAGATTAAGAATTATCAAGTACTCTGGTTTTAGAAGAATGAGACTTTGAGAATGAGTACAGAGAGAAAACCCCTCTACAGCTCCTTTCTGACTGTTAGATTTGTTAACTATATAAAAAATTATCTTACAAGTTAATATACAAATGAGGGGGGTTAGAGAACAACCAAAGGACTTGTATGGATGCATATTAGTATAACCAATAGACACAGATACTTGGGCAGTGGGGGCTTGCCCAGTTGGAAAAGGCTGGGGGGGATATTAATTGAGGGGAAAAGGAGACATGTGTAAAACTTCAGACAATATAAATAAATAGACAGATAGATAGATAAATGTTTGTTGAATGATCACACACACACACACACACACACACACACACACACACACACACAAATAAAGAAATAAGCCCAGAATTGTCTTTTCTTTGCACAGTATTCTCTCTCCAATCCAAAGAATAGAATAAAGGCAAGGTAGCACACTTTGTATTGAATTCCAAATAATATAGTTTTAGCTAATATGACATCAACAAGTATTTGGTACTGTTTAAAAGAGGTAAAATGTAATAATGTATCATACTCCTAGTCTTTATCTATTGCTAGATTTATGTTACTATGTAGGCAAAAAGAGTTGAGAAAGGAAAGAAATCCAAATAATGCATCTTAGTGTTTCCTATATATTTCTTTTTAAAAAAAAATATATATTTTATTGATTTTGTATAGAGAGGAAGTGAGAGAGATAGAGAGTTAGAAACATCGATGAGAGAGAGTCATCGATCAGTTGCCTCTTGCACACCCCCTACTGGGGATATGCCCGCAACCAAGGTACATGCCCTTGACCGGAATCGAACCCGGGTCCCTTCAGTCCCCAAGCCGACGCTCTATCCATTGAGCCAAACCGGTCTTGGCGTTTCCTATATATTTCATCTCTCAACTAATTCACAGTATTTTTAAAAATTCTAGCATCAATTTTCAAATACTTAATTGTTTCCAAGTTTCCTAGATAGCAGATATAATTGTTAGTTCAAAATCTTAACTACCTATAGTACTATTAAATTACCAAGGCATTTAAAAATTTTCTCTTAAAACCATGAAGGGAATAGTAAAAATTCTCTGTATCATCTTCCTTCAGGAAGAAATAGAAAATATAAGAAAAGAGCTTTATATTAGACTAGTGGCCCAGTGCATGAAATTCATGCGTGGGTAGGGGGGTGTCCCTGAGCCTGGCCTGCACCTTCTCCAATCTGGAACCCCTTGGGGGATGTCCGACTGCCAGTTTAGGTCACAATCCGGACCACTGGTTCCTAACCGCTCACTGCCTGCTGGCCTGAACTCCTCTAATCACTCTGCCTGTGGGCCTGCTTGCCCCCAACTGCTCCCCCCACTGGCCTGCTTGCCCCCAACTGGACCCCCTCTGCTGGCCTGATCTCACCCCCAACTCCCCTCTTTGCTGGCCTGATCATCCCCAACTGCCCCCCCCCCCACTAGCCTACTCACCCCCAACTGTCCCCCTTGCTGGCCTGATTGCCCTCAAATGCCCTCCCCTCCTGGCTTGATTGCCCCTAACCGCCTCTGCCTTCACCCCGCCACCATGGCTTTGTCCGAAAGGACTTCTGGAAGATCTTCCAGTCTAATTAGCATATTATCTTTTTATTATAGTATACCTATCTCAATGTTATCAGTACCTTTAAAATATATTATGGTATTTCAAGTAAATTTGTGTAGGAATGTAAGTAATAAATATCAAACTCAAGGCTATTTTTCCAATTGAAGCAACTGTATATGAAGTACAATATTGGAAGGTCATATAAGAAACCTAAATATTCCATTTAGTATGGTGATTAAAAGCACTTACTATGAAGCCAGACTACTTTCAGTGCCTTGTTTTCCTCATCTATAAAATTGAGAAAATACTATTAAGAAAGAATATATGCACCCCTATGTTCATATTAAGTGTTATTTATAATAGCTAAGGTCCAGAAACAGCCCAAGTACCAATCAGTAGATGTCTGGATAAAAAAGTCGTGGTACATTTATACAATGGAATACTCTGCAGCAGTAAAAAAGAAGGATCTCTTACCCTTTGAGACAGTATGAGGGACCTGAAGAGTAATATGCTAAGTGAAGTAAGCCAGTCAGAGAGAGACAAGTATCACATTATCTCCCTCATATGTAGAATTGAGTAAACAAAATAAACTGACAAATAAAATAGATCCAGAGACATGAAAGATTGCAACAGATTGACAAATGTCAGACGGAAGGTGGGAGGAGCAGAAAGATATCAACCAAATTATTTATATGCATAAGCCATGGACACTAATAATAGGGTGGTGAGGGCCTGGGGAGGTGAGGAGCAGACCAACAGGGGAAAAGAGGAGCACATCTATAAAAGTTTTTTAACAATAATAATAAACTTTCAAAAATATTTTTATTCTTTAAAGTATTACATAAGTCCGCCGAAACCGGTTTGGCTCAATGGATAGAACAGTCCCAAGTTCGATTCCAGTCAAGGGTATGTACCTTGGTTGTGGGCATATCCCCAGTAGGAAATGTGCAGGAGGCAGCTGATCGATGATTCTCTCTCATCAATGTTTCTAACTCTCTATCCCTCTCTCTTCCTCTCTAATAAATCAATAAAATATATTTTTTTAAAAAGTATTGCATAAGTCTCCTTTTTCTCCCCGTTGACCTCTCCCTGGATGTTCCCCACCCCCTACCGCATGCCCTCACCTCCCTACTGTCTGTGTCCATTGGCTATGCTCATATGCATGCATTCAAGTCCTTTGATTGATCTTACCACCCACCTCCTCTGCCTTCCCTCTTAGGTTGGACGATCTGTTCGATGCTTTTACGACTCTGGTTCTGTTTTTTCCAACCATTTAGGTTGTTCATTAAATTTGCAAATGAGTGAGATGGTGTGATATTTATCTTTTTCCGACTGGCTTGTTTTGCTCAGCATAATGCACTCCCATACTGTTGCAAATGGTAAGAGTTCCTTCTTTTTTTACAGCAGTGTAGTATTTCATTGTGTAGATGTACCACAGTTTTTTAATCCACTCATCTGCTGGTGGGCACTTAGGCTGTTTCCAAATCTTAGCTGTTGTAAACCGTGCTGCTATGAACATAGGGGTGCATATACCCTTTCTGATTGATGTTTCTGATTTCTTGGGATATATTCCTAGAAGTGGGATTACTGGGTCAAATGGAAATTCCATTTTTAATTTTTTGAGGAAACTCCATACTGTTTTGCACAGTGGATGAACCAGCAGTGCTTTGAGGATTTCTTTTTCTCTACATCTTCGCCAGCACTTGTCATTTGTTGATTTGTAGATGATAACCATTCTGACAGGTATGAGATGATACTCATAACTTTTTAAAAATAGGGAACTACAAAACATTATCCCCCCTATTACCCTCTCAGCCCCCAGAACTCATGCCCTCACCCCTCTGTTGTCTGTATCCATTGGTTAGACTTATATGCATGCATACAAGTCCTTTAGTTGATCTCTCCTCCTTACCCTCACCCTCCCCTATCTTCCCTCTGAGGTTTGACAGTCTGATTGATGCTTCTCTGTATCACATATGTAATACCTTAATCAATAAAGAAAAAAAATTTTAAATGGGGAACTACCTTTATTCCTACCTCTGAGGGTTTATTTAAAAATTAAATAAGATAATCCATATTAATAAAAGGCTTAAAATGTAAACATTTTAAAAGTAATTACTGTTTTAAAATTTGTTTTAAAATAACCACCTAACCTGGCTGGCTGGTGTGGATCAGTGGTTGAGTGCTAACCCATGAACCAAGAGGTCACTGGTTTGATTCCCAGTCAGGACACATGCCTAGGTTGTGGGCTCAATCCCCAGTAAGGGGTATGCAAGAGGCAACCAATTGAAGATATTTCTCACTCATCAATGTTTCTTTCTCTCTATCCCTCTCTCTTCCTCTCTCTCTAAAAATCAATAAAACATATTATAAGTAAATAAATCACCTAAAAGAATTTCATATATTCTGACCTCAAATATTATAGGGCTGTGTACTAATTATTAACTAAAATGAGAATACCTCTATTAAAAATTCACAGAAAAGATAGGAAAATAGATTCAAATTAATGAAAAGTAGGCCAAATATCTTTCAAATTCATTTGGCCTTAATTCATTTATTTAAGTTTAACTTAATTCATTTATTTAAGTTAACATTCTGGTAATATGCCTACATTAATAAAAAACATTTAACCAATTTTGTTATAATAGGTATTAAACAGGAATATAGTAATAAGCATGTAAATACTTATTGTTTAAGTAGATTCTCTAATATAGCAAACCTAAATTATCATCCATGAGATTCAATCTCTATCAGACTTCACATTTTCAGTCTTCTATTGATGGTCCTTTCTAATTTTCCACTTTAAAATTGGCAGCCTTTATGAGGCAAAAATATTGTCTTTTCCTCCAGATGATAACCAAAGAATCTGCCTCTAACCATATAGTTACTCAGCCAACACTCAAGAGACACTTTCTGACCATGTTACAGCTCCTCACCCTCAAGAAGGAAATACAATTCTAAATCAAATGCCCACAACATAATAAACCCAGTAATAGAGAAATACTAATATTACAAAGGACTAAGAAAAAGGAAAATATAATAAAAATATGTCCAGGATACTTAAGTTTCAAAGGAACTACCCATTCATTATCTCATTTAATTATTTTAACTATCTCTGAAGTAAGCATGAATATGGTTTTCCAGATTAAACTCAAGAATATTAAAGCACAGAGGCTTCTACAAGATCATTTATGTATTTTAATAAAGACTCCTAATATTATCATTATAACTATACAGTAACCAGCTATATTAACAGCCCCCCCCCCAAAAAAAAACACGAGTGATGTTTTCTTATGTCTGATAATGATTACTTTCCACTATCCTGTCCTAATTAATTCTTTAACTCCCCAGCTCCATAAGCTGTGCTTCTGCCTTGCCTTATCTTAATGCATATTTTTTCTGCCATACACACACACATACACACACACACACACACACACACCTGGCATATATATATATATATATACGTGTGTGTGTGTGTGTGTATATATATATATATATATATATATATATATAATGTATGTAAATATATATGTGTGTATATATATCTGGCATGTATATACACATATATAACCTATATATCTCGATATATATATTTGTGATTTTTTAAAATTGTTATTATAAATTTTTTTTGTTAATCTTTACCTGAAAATATTTTTTCCATTCATATTTTTAAGAGAGTGGAAGAGAGAGGGAAAGACAGAGAGAAACATCAATGTGAGAGAAACACATCAATTGGTTGCCTCCAGCATGAGCTCAAACCAAAGCCCTGGCTGGGGAGTTACCTACAACCGAGGTACATGCCCTTGACCAGAATCAAACCTGGGACCCTTCAGTCGCAGGCTGACGCTCTATCCTCTGAGCCAAACTGGCCAGAGCTATTGTGATTTTCTTACATGCTTACCTTTTCCTACTAGAGTAGAGCTCTGAGTGTGCTTAGTAACTGTCTATTTGTGACTACCATAGTACTTGTCACAAAACAAATGTTCAGTAATCGTTTAGTGAATAACTGATTAAATAAATGTATGAAATGGTAACTTAAAAAAATGATGAAAATGTTTATAAAATGAATGATTCTGAAAAAGACCACATATTTTTTTAAAAATCACAGAAGGAAATAAAAACTTATTTCTAATCTTAAAAGCTAATTACTTAAAATCTAATTACTTTTTTTACACCAAAACTAATATTTTACTTCATGAAAATATAATTGGAAACATGATTATAACACTATATTCAAGTATATTAATTTACTTAAAGTTTAATTTTTATATCACTTGCTTTCTAGCTTTTTATTTATTTTATAGGGTCAAACCAAAAACAATTTAAAATGTGCAGTAATTAAAGGAGTAAGTTTACACTATTATGTTTTCTTTCCTTAACTCACTTTTCTGTTTTGAAGAATACTGCACAACCGTCCACATGCTTTCTCTCCTGCTCAGACATGATTTTGGCACGTGACTTTGGAGAAAAAAATCCATCATATCCACGCTCCTTTAATGCTGGCAGAAAGAGAGTGAAGTATTGCTCTGTTTCCACTTCCTGAGATGAAAGAAAAGTTATCATCAACATGACAGGAAAACTCTGATAAAGATATAAAAATGTTCAGCATTATGAGTAAGATGAGACTAAGTTAAAATAATTCACATAACAAATATTATCTACCTTACCTTACTCCTAACTGCTGCCATTTCAAAATGGCAGCTTTTTAAACCTTTAGAAAGAACCAAATGTTATATGATTTTTTGCATGCTCACACAGCCAATGGGTCCCAAGCCTCTTGACTCCCAATATAGAGTTCATCCCACTATTTTTCACTTCCTCACAACTGGTAATTAAACAAAGAAAGTTAATCATATAGATTAAGTGGTAGGAAAGAATAAATTTTATATATAAAAAAGTAATTAAAAAAACTTTTTTTTAAAGCTTTCTCATCTGTGGTGAAAGGCATTGAATATCTGAGAGTAAGAAGCTTAAGTTCTATCAACAAAAATTGTTCTTTAAGGAATTTTTTGGTACCTGATTCTAATGGTCTCTGTTAATTTAGTACTTATTGGGTTAAATTATTTTATTTTTTATCCACAAAATATTTTGAACAAATCCTTCCAAATGAAAAAATCAAGTCTGAAGGTAATTATTTATGAGTGATAATGCTCATAACAACATAATTTTATAACATGCCTAAATGTCCAACCGTAGGGAAAATGATAAATCAGTATTTATTCATGTAAATAATTCTGAATAATTATAGTAATATAAAGTGCATTAAGAGCAATAAATAAAAAAGAAAATATGTCAATTAAGTATGATAATCTTTATTTTTAAAATATATCTACAAATAAATAAATACGTGAATTAAAAATGTATACAAGAAACACTTCAGAAGTTTTAACACAGCAACTATCTTTGGGATATGAGATTACGTGTTTTCTTCCATCATTCTTTATATTTTTTCAGCATTTTCAACTTCTCTAGAATTAACACTTTATAAAGTAGTATTACTTTAAAAAAAACGAAGTGTTTTGGCATATAGTTGTGTATGACCTACATTTGAAAAATTAATTCTTATTAATATATTCAGCCATGTCTATTCCCCAGAGCAGATCTCAGAATGGTTTCAATTTTTTAAATTTTTGTTTCTGATAATATAACATTTCTTGCTTTAAAACATTTTTAAATTAAATTTATTAGGGTGACACTGGTATGAAAACTTTTTATTATGGTATTTTTATCCATCAAACTAAACTTTACATAGAAGAATGTGAGGCTATTTTTACTACATATACAAAATGGAGACAAGTAATAATAATAATAATAATAAGACTGATTCTGTTTGCCTCCTCCTACCCCAAAATCTGACAGTTCTCAGTGACGAGAAGAAAATGTAATTTTTGAAGATATTTATTTCTTATTATTCCCCAGGAAGTCATATAAACCATGGACAACATAATAATTTCTTCTCAGGCTATCCTGAAAAGAAGGAGTGAAACTATAATATTTAACATTTTAAGATACATTTAAAGTACTTAATATGCTTTGAAAGCTGCTAAAAAAATTTTACTGAAATTTATCTAAAAACTTTCTTGGCTATTCATTAGCTACATATTGAAAAAAAGCAATAAAATGTATATTTCAATGGAAAGGTACTTCTCCAGTTAAATTTATTATACTAAAGTGTTATAAAACAGAAGAATCTAAAATTCAGAGGTTGTATTTAAATAAGACAAAATTGCATGATTGATGGTAAAATATTTTTTGCTGTTGTTAATACTTATCTGAGGATATTTTTTCCACTGATTTTTAGAGAGAGTGGAAGGGAAGGAGGGAGGGGGAGAGAGAGCAAGAGAAACTTTGATGTGAGGGAGCACACTGGTCAGTTGCTTCCCTCTTGTGCCCCCATGGGGACAGGGATCCTGCAACCCAAGTACATGCCCTGACCAGGAATCAAACCCATGTCCCCTTGGTCCTCAGGCCAATGCTCTAACCACTTAGCAAAACCATCCAAGGCTATAATACAATATTTTTAAATATTTAAAATGTTTATTATCAAGGAACAATAGTAGGCAAGCAATTTTCTTTTAAAATTAAAAGTCAAATTTATATTCCTAAAAGATAATCTTCTGCAGTTTTCTCTTTTGGCAATACCAATAATTTATGGATGAGATAATTGTTAACATGAATAATGCAAGAGATAATTTTCACTTAAGATAGTAAATAAGTATAAATGGATGGCTATATTTAGTAAAATAGTTTCACTGTGGAAATGTCTTAGGTTCTTTTTAAAATTGTCCATTTTCTTTAAGAACAGAAAACAATTCCCTTTGAGTTTTACTCTGAAAACAGGATCTCTCCCAGAAGTAAGAGCTTTCATTTTTAAGTTCACCTTTACCTTAAAGACAATTCAATTTCTATTGTGTTACCTGAAGACTAATGATATCTGCGTCACAGTTAACAATTTCTTCCATAATTCCCTTTTTCCTGTATTCCCAGTTTAATGCCCAGGATGGGCAATAGCCATATAGCTGCCGGGTGGCGTATTTATCACATAACACATTGTAACACATAACCGTGAATGATGCTAAGAAGTGAGAGAGAAAAAAATAGACAAAAGGGAGAAAGTTAGGCAACTTTTTCTAAAGTAATGTGCACAAGCACACAGGGCATTCAAACACACTCAAAATATCATCATTATGAAATGCCTTGGGCAAGAACACATTAAATAGTATCTACTAAAGCTTCATTGAAGTCCATCACACCAAAGCAACTTTACTAGAATTAGACTAACAGTTCATATTTGAAATTTTTAGAAAATTTATTTTAATACAAATTAAAATTTTAAATTAGAATGATTTTTGCACATAATTTGTTGAGTAAAGCTTTTCTATATAAATGAAACAAAGGTAAATTTTAGTTTTGTTATCATTAAAAGGCTCTAATTCCATTTATTTTTATAAAATATCTATACTTTATACTTCAGTGGACCTCTTACTGCTCTCACTGCTCTGAGCCAGAAGAATATGCACTAACAAAGTTTAGTTATAAGAGAATCCTTTTTGCCAAGTGAAATGTTCACTGCTGAAATTAAATTTCATTTTAGAATGCCCTTGAACTATGAAAGGACTGTGAGCAAACTAATAGCTGAGGGAACATGGTTTTTATAATGAAATTAGAAACTCAAAAGTGTGCTCTAAGGAAAAGGCATCAGCTATCCTAGAAATGCAGAATTTTTAGTTCCATGAAAACTTATTGAATCAGAACCTGCAATTTAACAAAATGTTCAGGTACTTCATATGACATGCACAGTTTGAAAAGCCCTGATTTTTACCAGTAATTCTCTATCCTGGCTGCCCCTTAGAATCAGTCTGAAGAGCTTTAAAAACAAACAGCTGATGCCCATGGCCCTACTCCAAACAAATTAAGTCTGTTTATTAGGGTCAGGGTATTTATATTTATAAAAAGTATTCCAGGTGATTAGTATGGGCAGACACAGTTGAGAATCACATCCTATATAATAAAAGGCTAGTATGCAAATCGACCAAAAGGCAGAATGACTGGTCACTATGATGTGCACTGACCACCAGGGGGAAGACACTCAATGCAGGAGCTGCCTGCTGGTGCTCAGTGCACTCCCACAGGGGGAGCACCACTCAGCCAAAAGCCGGGCTCATGGCTGGTGAGCGCAGCAGGGTGGCAGGAGAGGCTTCACAGCAGAGCTAAGGACACCTCAGCGGACATCCCCCACATGGTCCCGGACTGCGAGAGGGCACAGGCCAGGCTAACGGACCCCCATCCTCAGAGTACATGAATTTTGTGCACTGGGCCTCCAGTATTTAAATGAAAGGTAAGAAACCCAAGTAATAAAGTAACACTTGATTGAAATTGGTTCAGATTCAAATGATGGTAAAAGAATTAAGAGAAACTTAATTCAATGCTCCCCTGGGGATCTCCATTGGTGGCAATTTTATATACTGCTACCTTTTTCATTATTTGGTAATTACTCTTACGACAGTTTAACGTTTATAATTTTTTTGGCTATAAATCACACTTAAACATCATTCATTATTATACACATCTCCCTATGCACCAAAAGTAAAAGGCATTTTTAATATCTTTTTTAGCACCAGATTCTACTCAGAGAAGCATACATCTCAAAAAAATAAATAAAATCCATACCAGTTTTCAATAAGGAAAGCCCAAAAAAAACATTACTCTAAGAGTTCAACAACTAGAAAACTTCTGTTGTCCTTTTTCTAATGGAAATTTAGGTATGCAATATTGGAAAATGTTTTCTTGAAAATTATATTCACTCATACTCGAAAAAGGATTGCTTTGAATAATAGAAAATGGTGTTTTTAATACCAGAAAGGAACAAATTAATTGCACATTAGGGGAGGCTAAACATAAAGTAAATCTGCCTAACTTAAGGTTTGTAGAAAACCTTAGGTATTCTATTTTTCAAACCATCAATGTATAGAAATGTTACTATTCATGATAACACTGACACAATGCCTCTTGGGACAGGCTGATACTGTGGCTCTAGATTGTGCTGGTTTCAACATTTTTACTTCCGGAAGACAGAAATGAATTGTAAATGATAACTAGAGGCCTGGTGAATGAAATTTGTGCATGGGGGAGGGGGATCCCCTCAGCCCAGCCTGCACCCTCTCCAATCTGGGACCCCTCGAGGGATGTCCGATTGCCCATTTAGACCCGATCCCAGTCGGACATCCCTCTCACAATCCAGGACTGCTGGCGCCCAATGCTCACCTGCATGCCTTCCTGATTGCCCCTAACCACTTCTGCCTGCCAGCCTGATCACCCCCTAACCAGTCCCATGCCAGCCTGATTGATGTCTAACTGCTCCCCTGCCAGCCTGTTTGCCCCCAACTTCCCTCCTCTGCCAGCCTGGCCGCCCTTAACTGCCCTCCCCTACAAGCTTGATCGCCTCCAACTGCCCATCCTTGCAGACCTGGTCCCTCTCAACTGCCCTCCCTTGCTGGCCATCTTGCGGTGGCTTCTTGTATCCACATGGGGGCAGGATCTTTGACCACATGGGTGTAGCCATCTTGTGTGTCGGAGTGATGGTCAATCTGCATATTACTCTTTTATTAGATAGGATAGAGGCCTGGTGCATGGGTGGGGACCAGCTGGTTTGCCCTGAAGGGCGTCCTGGATCAGGGTGGGGGTTCTCTTGGGGTGTGGGGTGGCCTTGGCGAGGGGCCTGTGGTGGTTTGCAGGCTGGCCACGCCCCCTGGCAACCCAAGCCCAGGTCCTGGTTTCAGGAATTACCTTCTACAATTGAAACTTTGTAGCCTGGAGTGGAGCCAAACCCCCTGCTCACTAGGCTGCCCCTATTTCTGTTTGGTTTTATGTATCTTCTATAATTGAAACTTTGTATCCTTGAGTGGAGGCCTAGGCCAGCCAGGGCAGGTGGAAAGCTTGGCTTCCTCTATTGCCTTTCAATTGACCTCTGTGGCTGCAGCCATCTTGGTTGGGGTTAATTTGCATACTTGCTCTGATTGGCTGGTGGGTGTGGCTTGAGTGGAGTGGTGGTTAATTTGCATATTACTCTTTTATAAGGTATGATATTTCTCAGTTATTAAAATGCAAGATGTTATACTGCCCACATTTCCCAATACCAAAGCAAATGACTTTTTCTAAATCCTCTTATTTAATAACATTAAAAAAAAAAAACCCTCACAAACAGAAGGGCTTAAAAAGTACACAATAAACTATGATTTGCCTATTAAAAATTATTTAAGCATGAGTATTCAGGGCTTGTTTTAATTTTCAGATTAAAACAGTAAAATTTTTATTTAATTTTATAATCACTATTCTTGTGATTAAAAAGAAGGCATTAAGAGAAATACCAATCCACAACTTATTTTAAGTAGAATTGCCATTCATAAATGTCTAATAAGAAGTAAAGAGCCCTATAAAAATGTCAAATCAATATTTGTCTCCACAAAGAGACAAAGGTTTATATTTTTTACACTAATGCAGTACAAAAAGTGCTAAACCATATCCTTAAATTGCTCAAATGCTCACACTATACCATTTCTACATTACAGGCCTCATATAATATTTTGTTTCTTACATAGCAAAAATAAACTCAAACTAAATTATTCTTTTACAACTGTTATCAACCTACCTGTTCAAGAAAGATTAAGTACCTAAGTAGGTTTAAATTTTTCAGAAGAAATTCATTATTACTCATTTTCCTTACATCTCCCAATATGCTGTGAAGATGCCAATTGAAGGCTGTGGTACAAGGAATCACTTTAAAACTAAAAGTTACATGAAAGAAAGCTTCTTATACATAAGTTTAGTGTGAATTTTTAAGTATACCCATCAGTATTTTTATACTCACCTATTATAAAATGAAGGCCTGTTCATTTTATCATACTGCCCAAATGGCATTTCAAGTATTTCTGGAAAAAGTCAAGGAAGAATAAAAACTATTTACCTGATGGCAGAATTTGGTCTCGTTCTTTTAATGTAATCCATGGCCTCGGAGGAAGCTGCTCTGGATGAACTGAAAAGGAAAAAAAAATTAATAGTTATTAAAAATTAATAAGTTAATTTCATGTTCCTAAAATCAGTATCATTTACGTTATAATGTCAAGTCAACTTTTCTTCTCTTCAGCTATAATGAACCAAAAGCCCAATTAAAAATATACTATTTATATATAAAAATTTAGAAACCAAAGGAAGTTTAAAATGAGCTATGCAGAAAACACATAACTAATATATAAAAAATAATATTAGAAACTCACTGGCATTTCCACTTACGTAGTATTTATGAAAAGTACCTATTTAAAACTTTAACCAGGTTCTTATGTCTTAATTACACATTGACTCAGCCTTGTTCTCTGCAGGGAAATCAAAACTATTTAGAGTTCCAACATATTAATGAACTAAAATACTCAAATCTCTTTAAAATAGGAAAAACATACATATATGAATGGATAATAAAAATTAATACATTTTCTAATGGGGTTTTCATTTCCTAATTTAAATCTTTCTTTCATAATGTCTATGCAAAGCAAGAGATTAGAAGTAGGTTGTACAGAAAAAAGAAAGGCATTGGTTAAATATTAATTGCTTAAATATAGTTATCACCATGGAACTAAATACTACCCAAGAATTAGATGAAAGAAAACTCATTAAGTTGAATTTTTTCCTTTTTTAAAAAAAAAAAATTCTTATTGATTTCAGAGAATAAGGGAAAGGGAGAGACAGAAACATAATGATGAGAGAGAATCATTGACCAGCTGCCTTTTGCATGCCCCTCACAGGGATAGAGCTCGCAACCTAGGCATGTGTCCTGATGGTGAATTGAACCATAATCACTTGGTTCATAGGTTATGATGCTGAACCAGTGAGCCACACCAGCTGGGCACCAAGTTAAGATTTAACTACTCCCCTTTCTTCTTTTTAAAAACATTTTCAATTACATAACAATTTGATGCAAGTTATTTGTGCAGGGTATGTAGTGGTTGAGAAATGTATTCTTTTAAAACAAATAATATCATCTTCATCCAGCCACAAAAATTTTCATGCAAATACCAAAGATCTTAAAAAATGTCAGTTTACTAACCAATTCTTGTGTCAAAAGTTTATCTAAAAGATGCCTGTCTTAGCATCTATACTTTTCAAAAAAATTAAATGAACATTACTTTGTATATTCCATATAGTGCCAGGAAAGGCATTAATGTTATTATAACCAGAGGCCCAGTGTAAGAAATTTGTGCACTGGTAGGGTCCCTAGTGGGACCTCCCTCCCTTCCCCTGGCCACCTACCACTGCCTCCGGCCAGGGCCTCCCTTACTTCCCCCAAACAGCCCCACCCCTTGGCTGAACTCCTGGAAGAACTCCTGGTAGAGGGGACAATTTGCATACTATGCTTTTATTGTATAGGACAAGCAAACCATTTGGCTAGTTCAACATACTGAAATGTGAAAAATAATCATGCCTGCTAGGAGTGCCATGTCAAAATCATGGCAACTATCTCAAAAATGAAAGCCCAATAACAAATACATTGAAGGTACACATGACACTTTCTAGCTACTGGGATCCTTAGCAAGTGGTTAAAAATGTATAAATCAAGAAAATTCTCAAAATGAAACAAGTAATGTAATGTCAACATTTTGGTGCTTCCCAAATCTTAAAATAATATACTTAACTACTACATCACTGTAAGTAAAATGCATAGTATTCACTAAAAATATTTGAAGATCTAAAAACACAGGAAAAGACTGTATCTCCAGTAATTAGAAAGCAGAAAAAGGTAATATAGCATGTTTTTATCCAGGTTAAAAAAAAAAACAACTTAATTTTACTGATATCCATGGGTGATGATATATGGTGAAACATATAATTACATGTACAACTGATAGGAATAAAAACTGGCATAGCTATCTGGGAGGATTAAGTGAATCATGTTTTAAAATTTAAAACATCCATGTCCCTGAGACAAAAAATTCTATTTCCTGGGATCAGTCCTATCTGCTTAAAGCAGTATTCAAGTAGATATTCATTATACCATTGTTTAAAATATCTCAAATAATGGTAAGTGGCTAATACCCATAAAACTCAAAGCTGCTTAGTTCATTTAAAGGAAAAAAATGATTAGATACATGTATACTAAAGTGAAAAGATATATAAAAATACTGGTGAGCCTGGCTGGTGTAACTCAATGCTATGAATGAGGAGGTCACAGATTCTCAGCCAGGGCACATGCCCAGGTTGTAGGCTTGGTCTCCTGAAGGGGGAATGCAAGAATCAGCTGACCAATGGTTCGTTCTCTCTCTCTCTCTCTCTCTCTCTCTCTCTCTCTCTCTCTCTCTCTCTCTCTCTCTCTCTCCCCCTCTCCTCTCTGAAAATCAATAAAGATATATATATATATTTTAAAATACTGTTGAGTACAAAAAAAAAGGAGAAAAATCTAATAAGACATTTAATTTATTATAAAAAGTTTTTAAAGCATACTTAAAAAGTAATACTATAAAATTTCTACTGGTATAATTTTTAGATGTTAATGTCTACAAGAATATACACTCAATTTAGAAGTATGTTTATTTATATAAGTAGTAGGAAATATTTTTTCTGCCAAGGGCCATCTGGACATTTATAACACCATTCATGGGCCAAACAAAATTATCAACTTAAAAATTAGCCTGCTATATTTAATCAAACATTTAATTCATCCCTAATACTTTGGGAGGGCCAGACCAAATGATTCCTCGGGCCTTATATGGCCCGCAGCTGGACGTTCCCCACCCCTAATTTACATGGATAAAACTAGAATTAAAGATATTAGTAAATGAAAATTCTAGTCTTAACAGGAATTTTAACATTTTTTACAATGAGAATATTTTTAAGAGTGACATATATTTAAAAAATCTATTTGTTTCATTTTGTATTATGAAGTCTTTGGTCTTGTTTGTTAATTCCACTTTTTAGTATGGAAAATTCTAACATATACAAAGGTATAGAGAGCATCATATACTGAATCTCTAATATCCATTATCCAGATTCAATAATTACAAACTCTTAAGTAATCTTGATTTATCTATTCTTCAATCTATTCCCTACACATAGATTATTTAAAGCTGATCCCAAACATTTCATGTCTTCAATAAATGTTTTAGTATGTATCTCTAAACGTTACTGATGACAATACTATCACATCTAAAAACAAATTAACAGTGCTTTCTAAATATCAAATCTCTAGACAGTATTCAAACTTTCTTCACTCTCACTTTTGTATAGCTATGTACTGATTGACATTTTCTTAATTGTTTATCATCTATTTTTATAGTTCCTCTCTATTCCTTTCTTCTTCGGCAATGTGGATGAAATAATGTTGCTGATGACAACAACTCTAACAGAGCCCCAGTGAGCAAATTCAGCAGCACTGGGCATGGCTTGTCCACACTAGGGGTGTCGCCTGAGTCTGGAAGGGCTGACAGATCCTACATGCTAAAATTAAATGGGGGTGGGGTTGAGGGTGGGGGAGGAGTATGGGAGAGAGCTGGAAGAGGTTAAAGAGGGGAAAGGGAGGACTTATGTAATACCTTCAACAATAAAGATTAAAAGAAAAAGAAAAAGAAATAATAGATAAAAATAAATAAAACTAAACTGGGCAACTGTCTGCTAAAATTGAGATTTAAAAAACCAAGAGTCTCCTAACATTATATTCCAAATATCCAGGATACAACTGAAAAATCACTGCTCATACCAAACACCAGGAAAAACATACATTAAAAAAAAAGACTCTAAATGCCAACAGAGATAATTCAGATTTGAAATTATCTGACAGATTTTATAGC
Source organism: Pipistrellus hanaki (assembly GCF_964339955.1). Taxonomy (NCBI): domain Eukaryota; kingdom Metazoa; phylum Chordata; class Mammalia; order Chiroptera; family Vespertilionidae; genus Pipistrellus; species Pipistrellus hanaki. Next base: position 165,190,500 of record NC_140503.1, on the reverse strand, counting down.
AGCCATCATAAATCTGTTTCAGAAAATAATGATAAATTCTCTTGAAATAAATGGAGGGGGAAGCAGAAAACTACAGCAAAGAAGCATAAATGATATTTTGACTTTTTTTTTTTTTTGAAAGACCAAATTGGGTTCTCAGAAGCTATCTGATGACAGGGGCAGAGATCAGGGAGATGCACTAAGAATAAGAATTTGGGATGTCTCTGAGAACCTCAGAGTGAAGCCTGCAACAGATTCTTTCCTAAGCCTTCCGGAGAGAACCAATCCTCTTGACACCTTGATCTTGGACATCAGGTCCATGGAACCAGGAGAATTTTGAGTGTTATTTATAAAAGAAACAATGCTTTGGTCTGAAACTTGGACATCTGGGGCATCGGCCTCATTCACTAAAACCTGAGTTTTTGTACAATCATGTCTTGGTGGCCAGAGCAGCCGGGCAGAGGTGTTTTCACCATGGCCAAGATCAAACGTCACATCAGTGCCCAGAAGGAGAAAGAACACACCCCAATGTTATGCCTCAAGTTCATGACCCTTCCAAGGGTAAATACCCTAGTACAGGGGTCCTCAAACTTTTTAAAGTGGGGGCCAGATCACGGTCCCTCAGAGAGCTGGAGGGCTGGACTATATGAACTACTAATTCCTACTGTAACACCTTGGCTGCGCTCACTGCCCAAAAAACCTGGCGGGCAGGATCAGACTCCCCTGGGGGCTGCACGTGGCCCGCGGGCCGTAGTTTGAAGACCCCTGCCCTAGTATGTCGTGCTTTACTTCTGTTCCCCTAAAAATTAAAGTGTCTTTCAAAATGAAATTAAATAAATAAATAGGACCAAACTGGAATTATTGAACTGAAAAATACAATAAACTAACAAAACTCACAGGAAAGGCACAATAATAAAGATTTAAAAAGATAAAATAATTGAATTTAAGAATCAACAGAATTTGTTCAATATGAATAAAAGAACTGGGGCAAGGGGGAGGAGGGACCTGTGGGACTATAACAAAAGCTCTAAGATTCATATCATCGTAGTGCAGAAAAAGGAAAGGACATACATTTCAGCAGTATTCTTAAGAAATAATGACTAAAAATTCCCAAATTTAGTAAATGACATATAGCTACAAATTCAAGGTAAACAAACTTTAAGTGGAATAAACCTGAACAAATCCACACCAAGACACATTATAATTAAAATGATGAAAACTAAAGACAAAGACTCTCAAAAACATCTAAGAGAAAGAACACATTACTTATAAAGAAACAATGAGTTTCTTTTCTGAAAATCGGGTGGCCAGAGAAACTGGCGGAATATTTTTCAAGTGCTGAAAGAAAAGAAGCATCAACTGTGAATTCTATATTAAATGAAACTATCCTTAAGAAATCAAGAGGAAATAAAAGATTTTATCAAAGGAAAACTAAAAGGCTTTGTTGCTAGCACTCCTGTCCTTGAAGAATGACTAAAAGAAGCTTTCTAAACAGAAAGAAAATAATAACAAAAGAATTGGACCACCAAAAAGAAAAAAGAAAAAAACAAGGAAAGAGTAAAAACTTAGGGGTAAAAAAGAATAGGTTATCCTTCTCCATACCAGCTTCTTAAACCATATAGATACTCGAAGCAAAATTTACATCTGTGTGGCTCTCAGTATAAGCAGAGAAAACACTAGAGAACCATTATATTTAAAAGTGGGGAGACGGCCGAAGCCGGTTTGGCTCAGTGGTAGAGCATTGGTCTGTGGTCTGAAAGGTCCCAGGTTCGATTCCGGTCAAGGGCATGTACATTGGTTGCAGGCATATCCCTGGTAGGGGGTGTGCAACAGGCAGCTGGTCAATGTTTCTCTCTCATCGACGTTTCTAGCTCTCTATCTCTCTCCCTTCCTCTCTGTAAAAAAAAAAAATCAATAAAATATATTTTAAAAAATAAATAAAATTAAAAAAATAAATAAAAGTGGGGAGGCGAAAGAAACATAAATGGAAGTAAGGAATCATCAACTCATTTAAGTGCTAAAACACTATCTGTAGACTGTGCTAAGTATGGATATTGTGTTATCTAGAGTGATCACTAAGAAAACTATCAAGGGAATATACTCAAAACAGCAAAAATAAAACAAGATGGAATTCTGAAATATGTTTAAGGAACCCAATGGAAATAAAAGGGTAAAGAAAACAACTAATAAAATGGTAGACTTAAGTTCTACATATTTATAATTAACTAGAGGTCCAGTTGCACGAAATTTGTCATGGGTGTGTGTGTGTGTGTGTGTGTGTGTGTGTGTGTGTGTGTCCCTCAGCCCAGCCTGAGTTTGTAATTCCTGCCAATAATGAATCCCAGGGTAGTGGGACATTGTTCTGTTCTTACACTGATTGGTTTCTGTTTACCAAACAATATGAAAGGAGCTGTAGTTACATTATCTCTTTTAATCTTTCTAGGAACCTAGGAGGTAGGAATTTTTATTGGCCTTATAGGCAAATTCTAAGATCCAAAGAATAAAGCAACTTACCCAAGAAAAGACAACTAATTAATGAGAGAGCCATGAACCCAAGATTGTCTTGCTCTTAATCACAAAGATACATGGTTACCAATTTGAATTTAATGCAGATTATGTAGAACTAATACATTGTGTACATTTTTCATGAATTAAATATGACTGGTTTGATTCTCTACACATTTGTGAAAATTTTACTAGCAGAATTTTAATTAAGAACACCAGATTTATCTAATATAGTTGTATTCCAAATGGAATTTTTTTTAAAGCTAATAAGTATTTGACTTATTTTTTTTAACATGTTTTTATTGATTTCAGAGAGGAAGGAAGAGGGAGGGAGAGACAGAAACATCCACAATGCGAGAGTATCATGAATTGACTACCTCCTGAAAAGTCACCCACTGGGGATTGAGCCCACAACCTGGGCATGTGCCCTTAATCGAACACAGGACCCTTCAGTCCACAGGCCGATGCTCCATCCAAGAGCCAAATCGGCTAGTACTTGACTTTTATTTTTTTTTTGCTTAAGACTCAAAATACGGGTAAAAGTATAGAAATGCCTCTAAATTCAGATTTTTATTAAATAATGCTTTTCTAAAATAGAGAGTCCTTAAATAGCTAGAGAATTCTAGATTTCAACAAAGAAGCCATCCTATCTAATAGAGAATATGCTAATTGACTATTAGTCCATCACAAAGATGGCTGCACCCACAGCTGAGGCCTAGTTCTCATAAGGAGCCTTAACTAGCAATCAGGAGGGACCTGAGGCTACACCCTCTCCCGCCTCTGTGGGGGTTGACAGGGGACCTCAGGGCACACCCCCCACTCAGCAGGACTTGATTGGGGACCTCAGGCCGCACCCCTTACCCCAGTGCCAGGCCAGGGGACCTGAGGCCACGCCCCCTCGCCAGCAAGGCTTGAGGGAGCAGCTCAAGGTGCACTTCCCATCCTGGTGCTGGACCAGGGGACCTCAGACTGCTCCCCCTGCCCCAACTCCAGGCCTGAGGACCTCAGGCCGTGCCCCCCACCCAGTGAGGCTTGACAGGGGACCTCAAAGTGCACCCCCAGTGCTGGGTTGGGGGAACTCAGGCCACGCCCTTACCGAGCGGGGACTTGAGGGGGACCTGAGGCTGCGCCCCCCACCTGGTGTTGTGCCAGGAGACCTGAGGCTGTGTCCTGCCTGGTAGGGCTAGACAGGGGACCTCAGGCCATGTCCCCCACTTGGTGGGGCTTGACAGAGGACCTCAAGGCACACCACCTGCCCCGTTCGTTCTGGGCTGAGAGATCTCATGCCATGCCCCCCATCCTGGTGCCTGGCCAGGGGACCTGAGGCTATGCCCCCTGCCTAGCAGGGCTTGACAAGGGTGGGACTGGCCAGGTCTGGATCTAGCTTAATGGGAGCGGGGAACCTGGCTGGATCTGGGTCTCATGCAATTTTGAGGTTCATGTGGGTAGGTGGGGACTTGACTCTGGGTCCCATGGTGTGCTCCAGACTCTGACAGGAGGGTTTTCATACATATTTTACTAACTTTCTTTCATCTTTCACACTTCCATTATAGAGAAAGGGCAAATAGCAATATTAAATTATTTTCTCTAATTAATCCCCTTTTAATGTGTACGAATTTCATGTACCAGGTCACTAGTTATCACAATATTTGGCTATACTTTTGGAAATTCTCTCCATGATAGAGGACACTTACATATAAAATTTTTTAAAATAGTAAGATTTACAATAAGGTAAAACTAGATTAATATCTAAATAACTAGAGGCCCAGCACAAAATTTGTGCACTTGGCGGGGAGGTCCCCTCAGCCTGGCCTGCACACTCTCACAATCCAGGAGTCCTTGGGGGATGTCCAACTGACATATCCTTAGCACTGCTGCGAAGGTGGGAGAGGCTCCTGCCACCGCAGCTGGTCTCACCAGACATGAGCCTGGCTTCTGGCTGAGTGGTGCTCCCCCTGTGGGAGCGCAATGACCACAGGGGTAGCTCCTGCATTGAGCATCTGCCCCCTGGTAGTCAGTGTGCATCATAGTGGCCTGTGGTTCCACTCTTTGGTCAATTTACATATTAGCCTTTTATTATATAGGATGCTTGACTATAATGACTAAAAGTTTTGATAGGAGAGAGATAAACTTATTAAAGAGGTACTTTTAGTAAAAATTTAAGAGTATTTGGCTGTATACTTATTATGTGTATGCTATTCTCCTCTTGCTTTAAAATTAAATATTTCTCATGTCTATGACCCAGCAATAGGGGTTCTATGTAGTTTGTGGGTATAATTTTACATGTTTTAGAGATAAGCTATTTGTTGGTCTATATATTGCAGATACCTTCTCCCATGGTGTTATTTGCTTTTTCACTCTCTTAATTTATCTCTTGATGAACCAAAAAAATTATAACATCCTTAAGTTTGTTGATCTTTTCCATTAAGGTACTGCTTTTGTGTCCTTTTTAAAAATTTTTCCCTACCTCAGGCACATGAATGTATTTCCCCAAGTTATTATCCAAAAACTACATATTTTACTTGTAAGTAATGTTATAACTAATGTTATAAGTAAGAAATGTAGTTTCTTCTCCTTCTCCATAAATCAATAAAAACATATCCTCAAGTGAGAATTTTTTTTTAAATGATCTGATGCTCTTAAGCAATATGTGACATATTAATCAACAGTAATATCTGTAAAGTTTACTGCTTTGTCATTAATAATTACCTGCAAGATTGTCAAGCATGAAGTTCAGTAGCTTTCGGGTTCCATCTGGGTCCTGGTACAAATTGAGAATATCCTGTGATAAAGGATTGCCTAAAGCAGAAGACAAAAATACAATCTGTAAGACGTATAACAGTAAGACCAGACAAGTGTACATAATAAAAAAAAAATTGTTTTTATAGTGAATTTTACTATATTTAATCTAAACATAAATGTAAAGAAATGTGAATTTAAAGAAATACTTTAAGATATTCAAAAAGAAAAACTTCAAGTTATTTCTTTCCATATTTCACTATTTATACTATATCCCTATAATTTGTCAAAATCACATGTATACATAGACACATAGCATATAAATATTAATCTAAGTAAATTCTGAAGTAATATCACAACTTGGCACTTGAAGTAATAACCGGCCTGCGGACTAGGTTCTAACTTTATCTTTGAAGACAATATTTTAACTGAGAAACAAAAAAGTCTGGTGTGAGAAAGAATGAGTGATATGAAAAAGAGGGAGGCCCTAGCTGGTTTGGCTGAGTGGATGCAGCATTGACCTGTGGACTGAAGGGGGGGGTTTGATTCTGGTCAAGGGCATGTATCTCAGTTGCAGGCTCTCAGCCAGGGAGGCAACCAATGGATGTGTCTCTACATTGGTGTTTCTCCCTTCTATTGTCTCTAAAAATCAATGGAAACAAATATCCTCAGCTAAGGATTAAAAAAAAAAAAAAAAAAAAGAGGGAGAATATTTATCTAATATTTATTAGAATAAATATCCTAGTTAGAATATTTATGTTACATATGAGAAAAGAAAAGACATTTCATGTGAAAAAGAAAATTATTACCAAGATGAGTTAGTAAACTGTGAGAGGGAAGTAGGGAAGTAATTTTTATGATATTGATCAGGTATATGGACTACAGGTTTATCAAATACCAAAAAACAAGCTATTACTAACAGTCTCTATATTCTCTTAAGAAATAAAGGAGGTATTTGTCAAATAAGCATGCAAGAGCAGCCTTGTAAACAGATTTGAAAAACAAAAAACAAAGAAATTCCAGAAATGAAGGTCCTAACTATTAAACAAAATCTTCAATGCAGCACCCACCCAACAATTTGGCTAAAATTAAAAAAACCACCAAAGTGTTAGAAAGAAATGTGGAGTACTTGTAACTCTCATAAGTTGCTGGTGGAAATGTAAAATTTATCCAAATTTTACATCCAAAAGCCTTAGTTTCCAAAACCCTTGAAAGTAGGAAAAGAAACTGTTCTGGGATGACAAAAATGCTGAATCTTAAGCTAAGTAGTGTTTCGATGCGGGCTCGATTTCCAGCATGCAGTAGGCAGCCAATCAGTGATTCTCTCTCATCACTGATGTTTCTCTCTCTCTCCTTCTCCCTTACTCTCTGAAATCAATTTTTAAAAAATATATTTTTAAAAGGGTAAAGAAACGTTTTGCCTCTTCTTGCAGGGGAAGGGAGAATGTAATGTCTCTTTAACAAGTCCTACCCACAAGGAAAATAATTTACCAGAATATGACAAATTAGGATTTTACCAAAACTTAATCAACCTGGGGTAAGAGAAATACCCCATTCTCCAGGTCCCTGTAGCCTACTGTGGGTGCAGGTAAAACTAGCTCAGGCTCGCTAAAAAACAGACCTAATCATAAATCTACAGGACTCTGTCTCAAGTAACTGCAAGCCTTCGACCCTACTTAAAGATTCTCTGGGAAAACACAGGGACAACAGAGGATAAAAGCAAGGAAACTAGAGGAAAATTTTGATTCTAACATACAGCTACTATAATAAATAGTAAACACAGCCTAACTCCTAGCCAGAAAGAGAGTTGAGAGAGAGAAGAGGCAATATTTGGGGATAGAGGGGCTAATACTTTCAAAATCTTGTTAAAATTTTTACAAGGAAAAAGAATCTATTGCCACAGCCCATTTTATTTCAAGGAGATAAGGAATTCTTAGCAGAAACCTAGAATTTTCACAATTATTGAAGTTCTTAATTTTTTATGACATCAATGCCTGAGGACAACTCTTTCAATCATAAGTCAGAAAAAGTATTGCCCAACACATTAGGACCTGAATTCTACATTATTTAAAATAACTGTGTGAGAACTGCTCTTATACCTTTCCTTCCATTAAATTAATACATTTTAGACTTTTAAGTGACTAAAGAGAACATTTCCAATTTACTAGACTAACCATTTCTTTAGTTTTAAAATTGGCCTTTTTATCTTATTCCTCAAATACCCTACCCTTTCATACACAGTCCTTAAATCTCAAAATAGAATTTCTAAAAATTAGCATATTGGGCCAAGATAATCAAAATCATTATCAAAACTTCAGTATCTGTGTTTCAGAGGTAGACAAGGAAATAGAAAAAAAGGCACTCCTTTTGCCAGTTTCAAGACAAAATGGAATTTTTAAAAAGACAAAAAGGCATCCCAGAGGTAATTCATTCTCATTGTTTCATTTACATATATAACAGTGCTTTTTAAAATTTTCCACTGCATAATCTTCTCCTTTTTTAACACAAAGTACCACTATGTGGTTATTAAAACTGATTAAGAAATTATTTCAAGTTTCACCTTCCTAAGCATATTTCTTTAGGGACATTTTATTCCTTTATTTGCTTTATGGAGCCAATCCTATTTCTACCCTCCTCAGCTTTTGAAAGAAGGCAGAAAGCACTTGTTTTCTTTCATTTCTAAAAGGTGCTTGCTCTTCTGGATCACCTGAACAATAAGTGGCACTGCCAGAAAAAGAGGCTCTAATATAAAAAGGCTACATATAGGTATTTACCATAGAACAAACTAAAGTTTAATGAAAAGGAACATATAGTATATCCATGAACAAAGCTGAATTAAAGTTGGCAAAGCAGAGCTGTTGCATCATCCAAAAGACTACTGGTCTAAGAAGAGATTTTAACAACTATGAATCAGTAGTCAAAAGGGCCCTAGGATCAAAATCCAGACAAAGAGAATACAGTAGTCTTCATCTTATTATAGCTTCAGAGACATGATGGTCAATCCAGGTCCAAAAATATAAAACAAAATTCTAGAAATAAACAATTCATAAGTTTTAAATTAGATGCTGTTCTCTAAGTGGTGTAATGATATCTCGTGCCATCCCATCCAGATCATGAATCATCCCTTTGTCCAGTGTAACCATGGTGGATACCCTACCTGCCTGTTAGCAGCATCTCAGTTATCAGATCAACTATAGAGGTATCACAGTGCTTGTGTTCAAGTATCACTTGTTTTACTTAAAAATGCCCCAATGCTTTTTGCAATTCAGTAGTACTCTTGCAATTCAGATGTGCCCAAGAGAAGCCATAAAGCTCTTCCTTTAAGTCAGAAAGTGAGTATAACACAATAAAATATCTAAAAATTATGCAATAACTTTTACTGCAGTATTTTTATAGTTGTTCTATTTTATTATCAATTGTTCATCTCTTACTGCATGAATTCATAAACTTCATCACGGTGCACAAAATTTATGCACATTAAAAGGAAATTAGAGCAAATATTTTAATATTGCTATTTGTCCTTTCTCTACAGTAGAAGTGTCAGAGATGAAAGAAAATTAGTAAAGTGTATGTGAAAATCTCCCTCCTGTCAGAGTCTGGGGTGTGCAGCAGGACCCAGAGTCAAGTCCCCGCCCATGCACTTATGCTTCTGGTAGGACCTAGAACCAATCAGCCCCACCCCCATTGGGCGAGACTCAGACCTGGCTGGCCCCACCCCCTCAAACCCTGTCGGGCGGGGGCGTGGCCTCAGGTCTCCAGTAAAGCCTTGCCTGGTTGGGGGTGCAGCCTCAGGTCCCTGCTGTTCCAGTCACTACAGCCACAGCATGATGACTACTTGCATATTAGCCTTTTATTATGATGATAGGAAAAAATAGTGTATATATAGGATTTGGTATTATCATTGGTTTCAGGCATCCCCACTGGGGGTTCTTAGAGCATACCTCCTGCAGACAAAGGCTACTGTAATTTAGAAGACTAACATTTTAACCAGTAAAAGGACTAAGAAGATAACAGATATTCAGAATGATACATTCAGTTGATACTTAATAGAAATTTTCTGGGAACATGTCTATATATGAGATAGCATGGACTAGAGTTATGGAACAGTATATGTAATACGTGGTTTTTCAAGAATGTTAAATGCAGTACAAAGGGTAAGTCCACTGGCCTCAATAGTAAATTATTCATTTATCATTATCATTATACTAACAATAGTCAACATAAAAGTATGAATTTCATAATTCTAGAATCTAAGTTTATAAAAGAATGACAACCATTCCATAATTATTTTTAGTAAGGAACAGACCTGCTTCTACTCCAACTCTACCTGGATGACTGTTTTAACCATATTTATAAAAATAAGTTTTAGCATATATAGTATTAGGTAAAATATCCCAACAGTTAAATTTCACATGCCTTGGATTAGTTCTCAAAGAAAATATTTTTCCACTTCATATATAATTTTAAAAATCCAAAATATCCTACAGAGAAACTAAAAACTAAGACTTAACCATTCATATAATTATATAATTTATAAAGGGTTAACTGTATAAAGAAGCCTTTTCTGTCATTTCAACCAATAATGTCAACATTCTTTTCACTCTTATTCAAGTTTCTCTTTTTAATGCTCCATTATCCGACATAAACAAATGCAAACAAAACATGCTCATGAACATTCAATCTCTGAAGGAGGAAAACAAAATACATGAAAGCATATACTTTATATGGCTTTAATTAATGTTTACTCCTCAAGAGCACAGAATAAAATGTTTAACCAATACAGTGCATCTATATTTAGTCCTCTGAATTTAAATTAACCCCTCTTCTTTTAAGAAAAAATTCTACAAATTTCAGTATTTATGTAAATTGAGTATGACTTTCTTTTCAAGCTAATCTTGAGATAAAATTATCAGTGGAGCATGTATTTTGAATTAATATATTTTATTTAGAATAATTATACTCACTAGGTATAGTTCATTTTTACTCTTACAATGTTTTCCCTCTTACAATAATATTATATGTTAATACTATTTTATGTACTCTATGAATATCTGACATGAATATTCCAACTATTAAGTCATTGAAGAAAAAAAAAACACAACAGAAAAAAACTATTGTTAATTTGAAATGTCTCTTCTAAGAAAGTTTAGCGTTTTATAGACAGTTAAAGATAAAATTAAAAAACATTCCCCCACAAAAGTTTGTTAAAAAGATGGCTGCATGTTGAAATCCTGAAACACAATTCAATATCAAAGAACCACTTTTTATTTAAAAAATAAGTATACCATAGTCCCATTTTCAAAATTATACTAAAACCTAACCTAGTATAATAATTTAAATGGTCTTTAAAATACATGTTTTATTTATTTTTTACAGAGAGGAAAGAAGAGGTATAGAGAGCTAGAAACATTGATGAAAGAGAAACATTGACCAGCTGCCTCCTGCACACCTCCTACTGGGGATGTGTCCACAACCAATGTACATGCCCTTCACTGGAATCGAACCTGGGACCTTTCAGTCCACAAGCCAATGCTCTATCCACTGAGCCAAACCAGCTTTGGCTTAAATGGTCTTTAAAGGGCTCAGTATACTCAATACTGAGTGTTAACACTATATTAAAAAAAAAAAAATCACTCACCTTTCAAACCTAGAGTTTGTAGCTGGAAGAGCCGACCAAGTTCATAAGGCAAAACCCGTAACATATTGTTATTTAAAAGCAATTCCCTGTTAAAAAAAAAAAAAAAAAGTTTTAGTTGAATTTATCAAGCTTTATTAACATCTACAATTACTTTCTTAACCTTCCCTCTAACATAACATGAGTGCTGTATATATTCAAAGCACATTTTATATGCTTACGTAAAACTGTTATGTAATATTAAAGTACTACAAAATGTGTAATTGCCACAACTATTAACAGTGTTTCTATAATTTACTCATTATTAAAGGTGTAGGAATTATATATCATTTTCAAGCTAAATCTACTGTCTTTTCTCTTTCATCCAAATGCCAGTGACAGATATTCTTAGTGTTCAAAGACAAACAGATATCCTTGAACCTAGTCTAATTCACAGAAAAAATATAATTTTTACAAAGTTCGGGATTTAACTATAACCATATAGTAAGAGGATGGTGAGTAACAAGACTTTAAAACAGTATGTTTCATTTTAAACATATGATAAAAATCTCGTAAATTACTACTCAGCATATAAACAATATAGAAAAGCAATCCTAGTTTGTATTGGGAACATTTATTCAAGGTCTTAATATTTCTACAAATTTTTCTCCTATGGAGACATTCTTAAAGAACCCTGAAGGACTAGAAATAAATCCACTTATCAGGTTTTAAGGTTTCCTTAAGGACTTGTAATATGTAAGTACTAGAGGCCCAGTGCACGAAATCCATATATGGATAGGGTTCCTATGTGGCTGCCAACCGGGGCCTTCCTTCGTTCTGTGCCACCCCCTGGTGGTCAGCACACATCAGAGTGAACGATTGAACTCCTGGTTGGTCGAACTCCCAAGGGGACACTTTGCATACTCGCTTTTATATATACAGAAGTTTATATGAAACAGAGATATGTTCCTAAAAGTTTTACTAATAAGTACATTATATTTTCCCAATTATTTGATTAGTCTTATGAGCATACACTTGAGCCAAAAGTCAGATGTAGTATTGTATTTCCACCCTACCTAAAGTCTGTCAAAAGAACTTGGCAATATAAGCACATTTCTTGTCAGAAACCTCCCAATTGAAAGGAAGGAAAAGAAATGTTCATGGGAAGCCAATGCAAGCACTGTGTTCAATTTATAGCATTTGACCTTGGAAACACACATGGAAATCCTACTATAAGATAAGTAACATCCCATAATTTTCTAATTTGGTAAATTTAGAATTTCACATTGTGAGTCATATCTATAATATTTCCTCACCTGAGAGACACCATGTTTCCTAGTTCTGCTGGTAAACTTCTGAGTTTATTGGATGACAGATCCAGGTAAACCAGATTATGAAGCTTGGCAATATCAGGTGGAATGCGACTAAGAAAATTGTCATTTAGGTGCAGCGCTGTCAAGTGTGTCAATGACCAAAGTGATGTACTTAAGCTCCGCACTCTACCTAAAAGGCAAAATATTAAAGCATTAAACTCTAGGCTTAAGACAAAGACTGAACTACAAGAACTAAAAAGTGATAGAAGAGCCTGCAAATATATACAAATATTGTATCTTTGACATTTAAATTTTACATTTAATGCTAATTGACTGCTTCCAAACACACCTGGCCCTCTTTAATGTGAGACCACTTTCCCTTGACAATCATTCTTTCTCATGGATCTTCTATGTATTAAATGAGATGAGGAATAATGGGAAGACCCTTAGAATCAGGTTGATTTCATGTTCTCAAGGAAAAAGCCTTGGTTGAATTGAGCAATAGATAATGACTCTTTTTTTTTTTTTCCAGTCATAGTCCTAAAAAAATATATCTCATATGCTCCATAAAAATTAACAGTGTATGGTTTATCCATATCTAGGGCCCAAATTAGTCTACAAACTTAAATAGACAAGAGTAATGACTGTGATATAGAATAGACCAACCTTAGATTAGCCACCAGGAAATCATTTAACCCTCAAAAGACACAATTATACATTAACTCTGGCTTAATATTTTCCATTAAGTAAACATACTGAAGGAAATAGTCACACATTAAGTTTTACAAATAGTCAGCATCTTATAGTTATGGTGGAACGTGTACTAGAAAGACATTGTTCAGATTCCTGATTTTTTGCTATTTATTAGCTACATAAGCCTGGAAAATCACCTCACCTCAGCTTCTATAAAATGTAATATCTTAATTGATATGAAGATTATTTTAAAAACTTTACAAAAGTAAAATAGTATTTAATTATATAATACTTTTCAAACAATTGATTTTTATTTAAAAAGCAGTGGGAGGTAAAGAGGGATAAAAATCTCAAAAGGGAAATGTTACTTTTTATGTACCTAATGAGCAGTAAATTTAAACTTAGATCTTCTGTCAAGGTTTTTTTTCACACTATCTATTGTATTGTATAATCAGGCTTAAAATGCAAACTAGAATTTTGCATTTTAATAGAGAAACAAAGTTCCCAAGAAGAATATTTCAGTTTTACCCAGGATTTAACAGAATGGTTCTCAACCAGGGGAAATTTTGCTCCTAAAGTGACTTCAGCAATCTGGAGACTTTTTGGGTATTCAAAACTAGGAAAGTGCTGCCCCAGCTGGTTTGGCTCACTGGATAAAGCGTCAGCCTGTGGACTGAAGGGTCCCAAGTTCAATACTGGTCAAGGGCATATGCCCAGGCCATGGGATTGATCCCCAGTAGGGGGCGTGCAGGAGGCAGCCAATCAATGATTCTCTCTCATCACTGATGTTTCTATCATTCTCTCCTCTCCCTTCCTCTCTGAAATCAATAAAAATATATTTTTAAAAAAACTAGACAAGTGCTACTGACAACTTGTGGGTAGGAGCCAGAAAAGCTGCTAAACATCCTGTGGTGCACAACAGCCCCCAACCACAAAGAATTGTCTGGATCTACAATGCCAATTTGAGAAAGTCTAGATTAACCTAATAGGATTTTCTCATATTAATTCTTCCGATTATCCATCACTTATTCACCCAGTTACCTTTTTAGCTAACTGCAACGGTGGTTCTTGCTATTGACACTATAATGTCGGTTTAACTCTTCCAAATGAAAGCCTATATAATCTGTATTGCATATCAATTCATAAAAGAAAAACAGTACTCATATTCTATTTTCAATAAAATTTTAACTGTAACTAACAATTTTAGATATACAGAAAAGGTTCCAAGATAATACAGAGTTCTTATATACCCCTCATCCAATTTCCCCTAATATTAGTATCTTATATTAACATGGTACATTTGTCAAAACTAGGAATTAACACTGGTACATTACTATTAATAAGCTAATTTGGATCTAACCTATTTTTTACACTCTGTGTTCCAAGATTTAATTCAAGATACCATTTTGCATTTAGTCATTCTGTCTCCTTAATCTCTTCTTATGCATGACAGTTGCTCAGTCTTCCCTTGTTTTTCTGACCTTGACAATTTTGGGGACCAGTTAGGCATTTTGAAGAATATTCTTTAATTAAGTTTATCTTTGTTTCTTATTATTAGACTGGGGTTAAGCTTTTGAATAAGATTTGGAAATTTTATTCAATTTTACCAAATCCTAAATATGTAAAGTTATATAACACAGTTATCACATGTGTTAGACTAAACAGACCTTCTAGATTTTCTACTCTGCCAACACTGAGATGATAGGAGAATGGCAAAGATTTCAATTTGCAAAAATAATTACTCTGTTAAGGAAAAAGTAAAGTTAAAAAGTTAAAAATAAAAATAAAAATACTCTGTAATAGCTAAAACAAAATCTATCATATTAAAAAACCTGATTTTACTTAGAAACTGAACTCCCAGTAGGAGAAACCAAGATGTCAACATAGGTAAACACCTAAACTGCTGCCTCACACAACAATTTCAAAACTACAACTAAAAGACAAAACTAACATCATCCAGAATCACAAGAAAGTTGGTTGAATGGAAATTTTACAACTAGAAAGAAAGAGGAAAGCACACGGAGAATCAGAGGAGCTACAAAAGGCTGAGGTACAGTGACACACGCGTGCGGGCAGCTGAGTGGCTTAATCTAGCAGGAAGGAGACAAAAGCTCCCAACTGCACTGAACCCCAGTTCTTATGGACCCAGGCTTACATGAGGGAGAATCTGGATTGTCAGGCAGAAACTCAGGGGAGCTTCGAAAGAAAAAGGTCTGGAGGAGTGTGCGCGAGTGAGTGAAGAGAGGACTGACTGCTGAGTGTGCCGCTGGTTTTCTCTAGTGGGTGGGAAATGGAGTGTGCTGAACTCCAGTTCCAGGCGAGAATCTGGGAATCCACATTCATTGGGGGAGAAACTGGACTGTCTGACAGTGGGCAAAATTCGAGGGCGGCTTACTCTTAGAGGTGCTTGTTGTGATTACTGAGGGACACTGAGACACAGAGGCCTCATAGGGCAGTGCTGACGGGAAGCCAAGACTGTCTTCTCAGCTTTGAGACTCCGCCCCAGTCAAGCTGAACACAGAGGCTTTGCAATTTTGCAAGTATTGTCTCATAAGGCAGTCTCCAGCACAGAAGTTCTCCCTTGGTGGACACAGCTGACCCTTACAACCAACTGGACTGGAAGTCAACTCCCCCCAGTAATATTAACAACAATCTAGGCTTAACTACAACAAGACTGCACACACAGCCCACAAAGGGGCACACCAAGAGTGTCCACCTCAGGTAACTAGGGAGGCTGAGCCACTGGGCCCTGCTAGGACACTTAGCACACAAAGCTACCCTACCAACTCAGGGAAGCAGCCAAAATGCAGAGACAAAGAAACAGATCACAAATGAAAGAAATAGAGGAAAACAAACAACTGGATATAGAGTTCAAAACTACAGTTATAAGGTTTTTCAAGAACTTCCTAGAAAAGGCCGATAAATTTAACAAGACCCTCAAGGATATGAAAAAGGGCCAATCAGAAATTAAGCATACACTAACTGAAATAAAAATTATTATACAGAGACCTAAGAGGAGACTAGAGGAACGCAAAAGCCAAGTCAGAGATTTGGAATACAAAGAAGCAAAAAACACTCAACCAGAAAAGCAAAATTCAAAAAGAATCCAAAAACTTGAAGATAGTGTAAGAAGCCTCTGGGACAACTTCAAGCGTACCAACATCAGAATTATGGGAGTGCCAGAAAAAAAGAGAGAGCAAGACACTGAAAACCTATTTGAAGAAATAGTGACAGAAAACTTCCCCCACCTGATGAAAGAAATAAGACTTAAAAGTTCAGGAAGTGCACAGAACCCCAAACAAAAGGAATTCAAAGAGGACTACACCAAGACACATCATAATTAAAATGCCAAGAGCAAAAGACAAAGAGAATATTAAAAGCAGCCAGAGAAAAACAGTTAGTTACCTACAAGGGAGCACACATACAATTATCAGCTGATTTCTCAACAGAAATTATGCAGGCCAGATGGGAGTGGCAAGAAATATTCAAAGTGATGAATAACAAGAACCTACAACCAAGATTACTCTACCCAGCAAAGCTATCATTTAGACACCAAACCGAATTATGATATATGGAATGCTAAAATGTATTCTTTAAGAAGAGGAAGAGGAAGAAAAAGGTAAAGATAAAAATTATGAACAACAAATATATATCTAACAACAAGTGAATCTAAAAATCAAGTGAATTAAAAATCTGAGAAACAGAATAAACTCGTGAATATAATAGAATCAGGGGCATATAAAGGGAGTGGACTGAAAATTTTCAGGGGGAAAGGGGTGTGGAAAGTGCAGGAAGAGACTGAACAAAAATCATACACCTATGGATGAGGACAGTGGGGGGAGGTAAAGGCAGAAGGTGGGGTGGGAACCAAGTGGAAGGGAGCTATGGGAGGGGGAAGAGGAACAATGGTAATAATCTGAACAATAAAGATTTGTTAAATTAAAAATAAATAAAAATAAATAAATAAGTGTAAACAAAAACAAAAAAAGAAACAACTCCCAATGTCTTCAATTCCAGATGTCAATTCTGGCTCAAGATACTAATCTCAAAAGAAAGGATATGAACAAATATATTTAGTTATAGATAAAATAGATAAATTAAACATTAGTATCTCAGTATATATTTTCTTGATTAGTTCATCCAATTAAAAATGTACAACAAAGAAATAAATATAACAATACTCAACTCTTGTTCATTATTGCTATTATACCCTGAATTAAATGCTTCAGATTCCACTCACCCGAGATTTCTAATTCTGCCCAGTGAGATTTTTTCCCATTGGCTACCTCCTCTGCTGACATGATGGTATAAATTTTGCGAGGATCTGGAGGATCATATTTTTCCTTTGGCATCCCTATTAGTCTGTAAAAAAAAAAAAAAAAAAAAAAAAAAGTCATTAGAGTCTCATGAAAAAAATGGGTAAGTTTTCTTTTTTGTCTCCCTTTGCCAGGTTACTAAGTGATTTTATACCACAAATTCTCACTAAAAGAAAAATACCTCTTAAGTATGCTAGGCTCTTACAGGAACTAGCAAAAGGTGTGTCGGGGGAAATTCAAACAAAAAAATGACACTGAACTACACAATGAACATTGTAATAGCTTCCCAAACATTCATTCCATCCATTCCCCTTCATTTAGCTTCCTTGCTTTCCATGACAGACTGATCCTACACCAATTTTCTGAATGGACTCTTGACTAGTCCCAGAGAACCAGGATAATCCCATCTTCTTTGCATCAGTGATATTCAGATATCCCATATCTAAGACAATCAACACATGACATTCCCCTAGACACATAGATTAGTTGAGACATATACAGTGATCACAGAGTTTAAAACTCTTATATGTTGAAAAACTATATGTTATATAATGGGAGAATAAATATGTTGCTGAAAGTATTATAGATGTCCCCTCTCTTCTACTGATTATAAAGGAGAATATATCCTAAATTGCTACTGGCAGCCATCCAAAGGGACTTCAGTCATAGATGTTGGAGCAGTGGTTCTCAACCTTTCTTTGGCCATGCCCCACCTAAGCATCTCTAAAATCCATGTTCCCTGTGCTGTGACATATAATTCTTATTATTCAAAAAGTGAACTCCCATTTACAAAGAAGCCTAAAAAGCCATTAACTTGGTCTAAACAAGCTTCCAAAGAAGAGAAAAATCCATGAAAGAGAAAAATAAAAGAGCATGTCACAATTTATATACTGTATATGAGGCCCCTAGAACCATAACAAATGCACACACAAAAAAAATTCAGTTAATAGCTCATTCTCAAATTGCCCTCCTTAAAAATCAAATTGCCCCACATTAGGAACCACTGAGTTAAGAGTCTAGAAAATATAAAAAGAAAGCCAGATTCCTCACCAATCCATACCTGTAGCACTTCCAAACACTGGACTCTTTGGGTACACGAGCCAATACATTTCATTTGTTTGAACTAGTCTGAGTTGTGTTTCCTGTTACTTACAATCAAAAGCTTAATAATTAGGGTGATCATGTATCTTGGTTTCCGTGGGCCAGTCTTGGTTTATATCTGTTTGTTCTTAGATAATTAATATCAGCCCTTTTCACTCTCAAAAGTATCCAATTTGAATGATGAGTTACATGACGACCCTAATTGAAACTACCATAGAGTCTTCATGTATTAATAAAATAATCACAGAACAATCAAAAGTAATGACCAACGAGGCATAAAATTACACTAGTATGCATGTATGAAACAGATGAGAAATGGTCCTAAAAGTAATTGTTTCAGGGGCCCAACAAAAGAATTACTGCTTGGTGATTGGTAGGGTGGAAAAATTCAGTTCAAATCTAACAATAATAGTAAATAACGAAGTCCTAAACCTAATTAAACTCACACATGTTATTAGTAAACTGCTTCATAGTATTTACAGTTGCTCATATTTTTAACATACACACACAAACATATACACACCAAAACCAAGTGTCTAAATCTGGGAGTGTTTTTAAGTAGAATTCAGAATTATATCTCAATGGAAGAGTTGTTTTCAGGAGGTCTGAAATTTGTTACACACACACGCACAGAGAAAATTACAGGTATTCTATCATGTTTCAAGAAATCAAAGTTAGTTTATAAGAGTACAAAGTTTCCCATACCATAAATTGTTCTTTTATTTCTAAAGATAAAATAGTTGATTTCCCCCCTTACCTTAAGGCAAAGAGAAAGTTTTCCAGATTTGTTTATCTGTTAACAGTAATTAGCTTCCAAGTTTCCATGTTAAGCTTTTCTGTTTTAATTTTATCATACGACTTGGGTGATACTAAACTATATTTTATTTCCCATATCTCCCATACCTTCAAATAGCACAAAGAAGATCATTTTTCACATGGGAAAAACAATTTCTAACACATTTAGCCTATGTAAAATACTTCTGGAAAAAAAAATTTTAGATAACGTTTTCAAAATTTCTATTGTGCACCATAAAGCACATATATCTTTCTGTGGGTATTTCTGCATTATAAGAGTCTACAAAAACACAAGATCAAAGCTAAATCAAACAGATCCAAATCCAAAGATATGCTACCAAATCCATTACCTACAATGAGGAGGGGTAAAAAACACACTACAAAATTTGCAAAAGCATATGTTTCAGTAACTTTAGATCTTTTTTATAAAGCATAAAGCAGCATAGGATTAAAGGTCAACTTAATTTGGCTGCTTTTTTTTTAATCCTCAGCTGAGAATATTTTTCCATTGATTTTTAGAGAGAAGGGAAGAGAGAGGGAAAGACAGAAATAACAGTGTGAGAGGAACACATCGATTTGGTTGCCTCCTGCACGCACCTCAACCAGGGCCCACCTGCAACCGAGGTATGTGCCCTTGATCAGAATTGAACCTGGAACCCTTCAGTCCTCAAGCTGACGCTCTATCAACTAAAACAAACCAGCTAGAGCTAAATTAGCTATTTTAATCATGGTCTCTCACTAGATGGTATGTTTCCTTCTTTTAAAAAAAATTTATCTTTATTGTTGAAAGTATAATAGATGCCCCTTTTCCCCTCTAATGCCCCTCTCCACCTTGCTCCCATCCCATCCCCAGGCATTCCCCAAACTACTGTCCGCCATGGGTTATGCATATACATTCTTTGGTTAATCTCTTCCTGCCACCCCACTCCTCTTCCCTCTGAAATTCGTCAGTCTGTTGAGTACTTCAATGTCTCTGGATCTATTTTGTTAGTTAATTTTGTTCATTAGATTCCACATATAAGTGAGATCATGTGATACTTGTCTTTCTCTGACTAGCTTATTTCCCTTAGCATAGTACTCTCTAGGTGCCTCTATGCTGTCTCAAAAGGTAAAAGATCCTTCTTTTTTTACAGCTGCATAATATTTCATAGACAGTATGTTTCTTAAAGGGACTGTGAGTTTTTTCTGTGCTGAAGCATATCCTTTTTATATCTCTATATAGTTCCTACCAGGGCACTTAATATGTATTTATGGAATGTAATCCTAAAATCTACCACTTCTACCACCCTTGCCATCTCACAGCCAACTAACAGACAATACTTTTCTAAAAATTAATCTCAAGAAAAGGTAATAAATTCAAATGTTCCATTTCCCTAAACATTTTAATAATCTTTTCTAGCCCTCTAATTCTAGTCTTAAAACAGCTACTATATAAAACTATATATTTTTAAATAAATACAAGTTTACAACTTTAAGAGTACATTAAAATTTACAAAATCTGTTTCTGCAAGACACATCCACAAAATGTTTATGAAAGTCCATAATATGTAAAAACCAAAGTAATATTAATACTGCTATATAAGGGCTAGTCAGAGGCCTCATTTGATTAGGAAGCCAATAAAAATACTAGTTACTTAATTTTTCAAAGTGAATCTAGATTTGGATAACCTGACTGAAGCTAAAACATTTTTCATTTGGATTAACTAGTGATTTAGTAGAATCTATATAGTTCCAGAAATCACTATTGTCCCAAACATGAAGTTTTCAAATGTGCTACTTAAAAGTTTAGAGATCTCAAATTTAGAAAATTGGTATTATTGAATCCTACTACTCAGCTTTGTTTTCCTTCTTAGTTCCTTAGCATGAATCACTTTGGAGACATAACACACAAAAAAAATTATTTTAAAAGAACTTACAATATAAAAGAATAACTCAAAGCTAATTTAAATCTATAAATATGACAGTGATAATGTGATTTCTCATATATAGATCATTCCAAGACTTAAAAGACTGAGTGATAGACACTTTATATCCAAGAAATAGAAATGTTTTATTTTGGAAAGCAAAGCCTTTCCTGCCTTCTTTTTCAAATTGATGAAAAAGGCAGTTTTGGTTATTTTATCATTTAAGAAATATTTATGTAATACTGGATAAAAATATGCTGCCTTACCTTTGAAAAAAATAGTAACTAAGAGGGCTTCAAAGCATTATTTTAATTTATTACTAGAAGTCCAGCATGTGAAATCACATGCCCCACCCACCCGTGCTCGTAGCCCCGCCCATCCGCGCTGGTCTTTAGTTGTCAAAACATTAAGGCCACTGGGTTTTAATAATAGACTAGTGGCCTGATGACAAAATTTCTGCACATCAATAGGGGATTAATTAGAGGAAATAATTTAATATTGCCATTTGTCCTTTCTCTGTAATAGAAGTGTCAGAGATGAAAGAAAATTAGTAAAATGTATATAAAAACCTTCCTCCTGTCAGAGTCTGGGGTGCACCACGGGACCCAGAGTCAAGTTCCTATCCACCCTCATGCGCCTCAAAATAGTGTGAGACCCAGACCCAGCTGCTCCCCCACCCCTGCCCATTGGGCAAGACTCGGACTCGGCCAGTCCCACCCTTATTAAGCCCCACCAGGCAGGGGACGTAGCCTCAGGTCCCCTAGCCCGGTGCCAGGACAGGAGGCGCACCTTGAGGTTCCCCGTCAAGCCCTCCCTGAGATCCCCTGTGAAGCCCTGCCAGGTGGGGGACACAGCCTGAGATCCCCTATTAAGACCCACAGGGGTTGGGGAGGGCGTAGCCTCAAGTCCCTACTGATTGCTCATTAAGGCTCCTTAAGAGAACTTGTCCTCAGCAGTGGGTACAGCCATCTTTATTATGGAGTGATGGTCAATTAGCATATTCCCTCTTTATTAGATAGGAATTTTTCTTTTATTTTTGAATTATAGTTTACAATCATTATTTTGTTTCAGTTTCAGGTATACAGCATAGGGTTAGACAACTATATACTCTACAAAGTGGTCCCCAATATTTCAAGTACCCCCATGGCACCGTACATAGTCATTACATTATTAACTATATTCCCTATGCTGTAATTTACATCCCCACATCTATTTTGTGATTACCAATTTATATTTAATCCCTTCACCTTTTATACCCGGCCATCCAACCCTCCTCCCCTCTGGCAACCACCAGTCTGATCTCTGTATCTATAAAGTCTGTTTATAGTTTGGTCATTTGTTTATTTTAAATAGGCAAAGTTTTAAATTAGTTTTTACAAGAGTTTCAAATTTTTCCATCTTACATCAGTTCCCAAAGGATCCTTTCATTACATCAATCTAATTTACACTGCAGATCCTGATCAGATAAGAAAATAAACTAAAAGCCCCTTCTCAACACAATCTTTTTTCCCCTTGTTTTATTTTTTTAATTTTTTAAATAAATCTTTGTTTATAGTTTCTCCTTCCCCCTCCCATAGCTCCCCTCCACCCAGTCTCCACCAGACCCTCTAACCTTACCTCCCCCCTCCCTGTCCTCATCCACAGGTATATGATTTTTGTCCAGTCTCTTCCCATACCCCCCACACAGACACCCCTTTGACCCTGAGAATTATCAATCCCCTCCCATTCTATGCCCCTGATTCTATTATATTCACCAGTTTATTCTGTTACTCAGATTTTTAATTCACTTAACTTTTAGATTCATTTGTTGATATGTATTTGTTGTTCATAATTTTTATCTTTACTTTTTTCTTCTTTTTCCTCTTTTTAAAGAACACCTTTTAGCATTTCATATAATACTGGTTTGGTGGTGATGAACTCCTTTATTTTTTTCTTATCTGTGAAGCTCTTTATCTGACCTTCAAATTAATCTTGGTTGTAGGTTCTTGCTATTCATCACTTTGAATATTTCTTGCCATTCCCATCTGGCCTGCTATTGAGAAATCAGCTGATAGTCATATGGGTGCTCCCTTGTAGATAACTGTTTTTCTCTGGCTGCTTATAAGATTCTCTCTTTGTCTTTTACTCTTGGCATTTTAATTATGATGTGTCTTGGTGTGGTCCTCTTTGGATTCCTTTTGTTTGGGGTTCTATGCACTTCCCGGACTTGTAAATCTATTTTTTTCACCAGGTAGGGGAAGTTTTCTGTCATTATTTCTTCAAATAGGTTTTCAGTGTCTTGCTCTCTCCCTTTTTCTGGCACTCCCATAATTCTAATGTTGGTATGCTTGAAGTTGTACCAGAGGCTTCTTACACTATCTTCAACTTTCTGGATTCTCTTCTCTTCTTGCTTCTCCAGAAGAGTTTTCTTTGCCTTTATATATTCCAAATCTTTGACTTGACTCTTGCATTCTTCAAGTCTGCTGTTAGGTCTCTGTATAATATTTTTTATTTCAGTCAGTGTATGTTTAATTTCTAGTTGGTCCTTTTCCATATCCTTAAGGATCTCGTTAAATTTATCGGCCTTTTCTAGGAAATTCTTGAAAAACCTTATAACTGTGGTTTTGAACTCTATATCCAGTCTTTTGTTCTCCTCCATTTCTTTTGAGATGTATTTTCTTTTCTCAGCATTTTGGCTGCTTCCCTGAGTTGGTAGGGTAGCTTTGTGGGCCTAGGTGTCCTATATGGTTCAATGGGCATGATGTGGACACTCTTGGTGCACCCCTTTGTGGACTGTGTGTACAGCCTTGATGTAGTTAAGTCTTGGTGGTTGTTGATGTCACTGGGAGGAATTTACCTTCAACCCAATTAGCTATGGGGACTCGCTATGTCTATAACAGAAGAATTACTGTGCTGGAGACTCATTTATGGGGCAGGACTTGTTTCAATGGGGCTTTGGTGCTCACTGAATCTGCCTCTTGAATGTGTCCCTTATGAGAGTAGTTGAAATCTGGTGTCATCACACGGACCACTAGATACACTATTATCTCCAATGGGGTACAGTTCAGCTACTGTCTGAGGCCACCCAGCAGGAGCTACAGCGAGAAATTCAGTTTTCTCCTCTTTGCTTGGGATTTGGCGGCTTTGGAGCTGGAGCTGCAGTTTCATTTGCTAAGCTGCCACAATACAAAAGCAGCTATGTGGAGCCTGGGTGGGTTTGTAGAATGTGTGGGGAGAGACCTCAGGGTAGGGCGGGGTCTCAGGATGTAGTCATTAGGCTGGGGCGTGACAAACAGTGATGGCTGAAGTCAGCAGTCTCTGCCTTTCTGTGTTTCCAAATCCCTGGCTCCAGCACAGTAAACAATGACTGCTGCGCACACCTCTGCAAAAAGTCACCCTCACTTTTGGACCTGATAGCCGACAGACCAGCTTCCACCCGTAGGTATCTGGGTCCCCCGCGTGACCCCAGAAACTGGATTTTAAAGTGATTGGGAGCTTATTTCCCTTTGGGTTGAAAAAAAGCCGGCACCCAGTTGGCCGCCACCAGCTGGATTCGCGTGCCTCCACACTTGGCTTTTCAGCACTTATGCTCCTTTCTCTTTCAGCCAGCTTTCCCGTGGTTCTGGGTGATAGACGTTTTGTCTTTTAGTTGTAGTTTTGAAATTGTTGTGCGAGGTGGCAGATTAGTTGTTTACCTACGACATCATCTTGTTTTTTTCTTTTGACACAATCTTTTACTTTTTTTTTGTAGTTTTTTAATTGAATTTATTGGGGTGACACTGGTTCACAAAACCATACAGATATCAAGTGTAGAACTCAACAAAACTTCAATTACACACTTTGTTGTGTGCCCACACCCCAAGCAAAGTCTCTCCACCTCCCCTCATTCACCCCCCCCAACTTCTTTCTCTCTAGCTATCACCACATTGTTGACTGTGTCTGTGTGCCATATATATATGTGTGTGTGTGTGTGTGTGTGTGTGTGTGTGTGTATGTATATGTATATGTATATGTATATATACATACATACACTTTTTGGTATTTTTTTTCTTAAACCCTTCTCCTTCCTTCATCCAGTCTCACAACTCCTTCCCCTCTGACAGCTGTCCATCTGTTTCATGTATTCATGTCTCTGCTTCCATTTTGTCAGTTTATGTTGCCCATTAGATTTCACATATAAGTGAAATCATATGGTATTTGTCAATACAACCTTTAAACTTCCCAGTCTTTGACCCAATTTCAACACTATGAAAAATACTCCACAAAGCTCCCCAAATACTAACCACATAAGTTTCCTTGAACCTTAGCCTATCTTTTATTAAGATGTCCTAGATTCTAGTGCAAAATTTCTGAGAGTAACCATCAGTCCTGGAGAAAAAACCTGATTACGTCCTATTTCTTAGTTCCTATATAAACTATCCTGAAAGTAAGTAAGTTTTAATCTCTATCATAAGAGCCCTGGAAAAGTTTAAACTGGAACTTTTCAAAACCGAAATAAAATACAAGATAACTATATAATATGCTGTTTCAATGAATAGCATATTACAAAGTATATATAAAATACACCTAAATATACTATTGTTAAGAAATCCCAAATCTTGGGTTTTGTATCTGGGGCTAGGAAAATAAAACAACATAACTATCATCCTCCCCTGGAGGGGGGGGAGGAAAAAAAAATATATATATATATATAAAAAAAATCTGGGTCAAATCAGAGCAAACTGTTAAAGACTAGAAGTAAACATTTAATATTGGTCATCTGAAGCAGCTTACTAAAAACAAAACAAAAAAAAACAGACTCTACAGTGTATATAAAGATAGAAGTCCTTATAGTGTCCTTAAAACACACTATATAAAGATAGAAGTCCTTAAAACACAGTTTCCCTCTCAACACCCTGTCTAAATTTAAGCAACAGTTCAGCAGAATTAATATTGTTTCATCTTTTTACTATTTTTAATTACAGTTTACACTTAATATTGTTTTGCTATTAGTTTCAGGTATACAGCATAGTGAGTAGATAATCATATACTTTACAAAATGTTTCCTCCCATATTTCCAGTATCCATCAAACACAGGTTATTACTATATATATGTATGTGTGTGTGTGTGTGTGTGTGTGTATATATATATAATGCTTAAACAACTGTTAAGACCAAACAACTAGAACGACTAGTCGCTATGACACACTGACCACCAGGGTGCAGACACTCAACACAGGAGCTGCCCCCTGGTGGCCAGTGCACTCCCACTGCCAGCTAACTTGCCATGGTCCCTCCCCCTGGGCTGGCCAACCTCCCAGGGTCCTTCCCCCGGCCGGCAGGCCCCGTCCTTCCCTCAGCTTGCATGCAATAGTGGCAGCATGGCGATGAGGGAAAAGAAGTGGGGAAAGAAGCGGGGAACCACATGGTGGCAGGGCACTGACGATGGCATTGGCATCCGGCATCCGTTCCTTCCTTACCTGATAGGTCCAGCCCCTGATCCTAGGGACCCCACCCATGCACGAATTTCATGCACCAGGCCTCTAGTATTGATTATATCCCCCACTAGAGGCCTGGTGCACAAAATTCATGCACAGAGGGGGAGGGCTCAGTCTAGCCTGTACCCTCTCCAATCCAGAAGCCCTCAGGGGGTGTCCGACTGCCAGTTTAGGCCCGATCCTGCTAAACCAGCAGTCGGACAACCCTCTTACAAACCAGGACTAGCTCCTAACTGCTCACCTGCCTGCCTGCCTGATCACCCCTAACTGCCACCCCTGATGGACTGGTCACCCCCAACATCCTCTCCCCCACCAGCCTGGTCACCCCCAACAGCTCCCCACCTCTGGCCTGGTCTCCCCTAACTCCCCCTCCACCCCATGCACACACACACACACTGGCCTGGTCGCCCCTAACTCGCCCCCGCCATGCACACACACACATACACACTGGCCTGGTTGCCCCTACTGCTCTTCCCTGCCTACCTGGTCACCCCTAACTTCCCCACCCCCTGCCAGCCTGGTAGCCCCACGCAGCCTGCTGTGTGGTTATTTGGTCGCCCTTCACTGCCCCCCCAGCCAGCCTGGTCACCCCATGCAGCCCGCTGCTCAGTCGTTTGGTCATCCGTCACTAAACCCCTGCTGGCCTGGTCACCCCATGCAACCTGCTGCTCAGTTGTTTGGTCATCCCTTACTAACCCCCGTGCTGGCCTGGTTGCCTCATGCAGCCTGTTCGGTTGTCCATTCAGTTGTTTTTGGTTGTGATGGTCACTTAAGCTTTTATATATATAGATGCTGTACTTTTACATTCCCATGACTATTTTGTAACTATCAGTTTATACTTCTTAATCCTTTCACCTATTTCACCCAGTCCCCCAGCATACTCCCCTCTGGCAACTATCAGTCTGTTCTCCATATCTATGAGTCTTCAATTATGTTTATTCATTTATGTTGTTCTTTAGATTTCACATACAAGTAAAATCATTTGGTATTTGTCTTTCCATGGCTGACTTATTTAAGTTAGCATAATACCCTCTAAGTCTGCCCTATTTTCACAAATCGTAAGATTTCATTCTATTTTATGGCCAAGTACCACAACTTTCTTATGATGGGCACTTGGATTGTTTCCCTATTTTGGCTATTGTAAATAGTGCTGCAATGAACATAAGGATGCATATTACTTTATTTGAATTCAGACTAAGAAAGGGAGAATGTTAAACCATAAAAGTCTCATAATGAATCAAATACTTCTAACTCAATGAATCTAACCCTAAATTACAAATCATTAAACAGAGACTCATTTCTACAGAAATATTAACTGATCACCTCAATATTAGTTTCCAAAGTAATCTTAAGCAGAGATGCAAATGCTGCCAGCGTTCTCAAAATTAGATGATTAATATAAGACACTGTCTTATTTTCGGGGAAACAGGGTAGATGTTTTATAGCAACTTTATTCATAATCACCCAAAACTGGAAACAATTAAAATGTTCTCCAACTGATAAAAAGATAAACTGTGGTACAGCCACACAATGAAATACTACTCAGCATTTAAAAAAAAACAAAAAAAACAAAACTAAACTAAACTACTGAAACACATAACATGGATAAATGTCAAATGCATTAAGCTAAATCAAAGGACATCTTGGTTGCTTCCAAGTTTTGGCAATTATGAATAAGACTGCCATAAAAATCCATGTGCAAGTGTTTGTGTGACATAAGTTCTCAATTCATTTGAATAAATACCAAGGAGCATGATTAATGACTGAATATGGTAAGAATATGTTTAGTTTTATAAGAAATTGCCAGAGTCTTCTAAGTGGATATACCATTTTTGCATTCCCATCAGGTGCTCCAATCCTCACCAGCATTTGGTATTGCCAGTGTTTTGGATATTTGGACATAATAATAGATATAAGAGTACGGGACTTCCTAACACTCAAAGTAACAAAGCCACTAGAAAAACTGGATTCAGTTCAATGCTTAAATGTGGAAAAAACTGAATGTATAGTCGATCACTTCATAAAAAATAAAATACTTCATCTTTTTCTTTCTCCTACCTCCCAATTTCAGGCTCTGCCTCTATAGTAGTACAGAAAAAAAAAATCATAGAATTGGGTAATATTTCACAAATATAATGTCTTAAGTTTATTTATGTAAGCATTATCACCTCTGTATAAAGTAAGAATGTCTTATTGCATCAAGAAAATATAAACAGTATATCAAGAAATCATTTGGTTTGTTACTAGAAAAGTAAGTTTGGTAATATAAAAAATGAAGGGTTTAATTAATGAATCAATTTCATAATGAATAACATTTCTACTTATTGTTAATTTTCTATTGTTTTGGAAAGTGAATGCATTACATTTTTAATACAAAACTGACTGATTATGGAAGTCTGAAGGTCATAGCTGCCCCACACTTTACACCAAATGTTTCAGCGTTAGATATACACAGCAAAATGTACACAAAAAGGTGTTAAAACTAGTTTTACTTTATTTGAGAACCAAGGTTTAGAATTTGGAAAAGCAATATCTAAATATGTAAGGCTCTATTAAATACAGTAGTATAAAACAGGAAAACCTTAGTAACCAAACTGTGGATAAAACTTGATAAAGGCACAAAGAAAAGCTCCATCCAGGAAAGGGTTCTAAGGTGCCAGTAACTTAATTATAAAAGAATTAAAAAAGCAGGGCCAATGCTGACTCGCATTGATCCAAAGCAGATAGCATTAAACAATAGAGCTAATCCTTAACTTTTTGGCATGAATAAAATGCCTGAGAGTACCCACACTACTCATAAAATGACTGCCAAGAAGGTGGTGCTTTGTACTGAGCAGAAAAGGTTTGAAGGGAAGGGGTGTCAGCTTTAAAATAGTTCCTAAAATAGTTGTTTACATGGATAAAGAATAAGAGAACTTACAAAAGCTTTGAATCAAGCTTGGCTCCAGGAAAAGGATACTTTGGCCCCAAGTGAAAGCAAAAACGAACCATTGTAAAATACAGATACCCAGATTTTGTCAGCAGAAGGAAGAGTATTGTTCATCATTTCCCACAAAGGTAGCAGAGACTTTAACTTGGGTTTCTTTTTTCCCCCTGGCAGATAGATACTCTGCAAAAGCAACAAAGTAAACTAAATATAAAACTCTCCTAATTTCAATCCTATAGTCAAAATGTCAACTTCACAAACTCATCAAAGGTCACAGAGGAACAAATGTCCTATTTTGTTACTTAAACTCATTACTTTCTTCCTTAGCTAACCAATGCAGAATTTCCTTCTTGTTTTGAGGCTGACAAAATGAGGTCTGTATACTTACAACATACTAGGAAAAATAGGTAGTTACCTAAAACCAAGTTGCACATAACCTATGTTTATTATTTCTCCATGTAAGACCTAAATAAACCTTTTTAATTAATGATTTTTTAAATATATATTTATTGATATTTTACAGAAAGGAAGGGAGAGAGCGAGAGCTAGAAACGTCAATGAGAGAGAAACATCTACCAGCTGCCTCTTGCACACCCCCTACCGGGGATGTGCCCGCAACCAATGTACATGCCCTTGACTGGAATCTAACCTGGGACCTTTCAGTCCACAGGCCGATGCTCTACCACTGAGCCAAACCGGTTTCGGCTTAACAATTTTTAAAAACTTTATTTTGAGGTTTCACAAATTAAAAAATAAAATGTAGGGGAAGATGGGGAAAAAGGGGAGAGATCAACCAAAGGACTAGTGTGCATACATAGGAGCCTAACCAGGGTCAAGGACAACAGGGAGGTGGGGCATGCATGGGGAGGGGTTTAGGATGGGAATGGGGGGATGAGGACAAATATGTGATACCTTAATCAATAAAGAAATTTTAAAAATTAAAAAATTAAAAAATAAAATGTAATTCTTTGTAAGCATTTTATCAAAAATCCATTATTTCTTATTATTAGAACTGAGTTCCCTGCCCTAAAAACTTTACATTTTTCTTATCATTCATAGACTGTAAACAATGACCACTATATTGTAAACATGTATTTCCTATTTCTTTCTAAAATGTACTTAAATGATGCACAACCACTGACCACACCAACCAGGCTGCATTTCTTTTATGTTGGTGGTGATACTGGTGCAGACAAATCAGTTGCGATGTCAGAAATATAAAGTATAGCACATACAATTATGCATAGTACATACTTGTTAATAATTATAAACAACTATGTACTTACTATACTATACTTTTTACATTATTGTAGAGTATACTCTTTTTACTTATTAAAGAAAGTACTTTGCTATAGAAAAATAAAAAATAAAAAAATAAAATAAAATGTACTTAAAGTTGCTTTCCACGAAGGATATATAACACTGCTTACAAATAACTGTAACTTAATAAAGAAACATATGCAGATTACATAGAATAAAATTCAATTGTAGCAATTCTTGAATGATGATTAATTATAAAATGTGCTATAAGCACTGTAATTCATAACACTCAACTGATGAGCAAGTCAACAAAATATGGCATACTCAAACAATAGTGTATTATTCAACCACAAAAAGGAATGAAGTAATGTTACATGCTACATCAAGCATGTCAAACTCGCAGCCCTCAGGCCATATGTGACCTACAACGAATATTTTTGTGGCCCAGCCAATATAACGGTATGTAAGAAACGTTTTAATAAAAATTTCATAACTTAACTTTTACAATATCCTGCTATACATAATTATTAATAACGAACTACAAAGTTCGCTAATGAATGATGACTGTAATCATGTTGCATTCATTTTTCTTATGCGCCTTACAGGCAGGTACACCATTTCTCTCCACTAATACTAGCAGTGAATATTTTAGCAGCTGACTGCCACATCATTAGTTTTGGACTGATTTGTTTGCTGTATGTAAAAGGAAATATTTCGCTTTTGAAGTACAAGAAAAATAGATTTATTTGCATTACACATTAACTTGTGCAGTTATTCAGTGTCTGGTAAGTTAATGTTAAAAAAATATTAATTTTTATTAAAATTTTCTATTAATTTGTTAACAATTACTCCTTTATTTCAGCCCTTTGTATTCAGCAGGTCTCTATCGAAATAAACCTATGTTTTAATGAGAATTGAAGCTTTTCTTTTTTGGAGGCCCACAACCTTGAGCCTTATTTGGCCCATGTTAGCCTTTGAGTTTGACATGCTTGTGCTATAACATGAAATAATCCTGAAAACATAAGTGAAAGAAGCCAGACACAAAAGGTCACATATTGTGTCTGATTCCATTTATATGAATGCCTAAAATAGGAAAATCCACAGTGACAGAAAGTAGATTGGTGGTTGCCAACAGATGCTAGAATGGACAAACTGGAATTGCTAATAGGTATGAAGTATCTTTTGAGGGTGATGAAAATGGTCTGTAATTGGATAGTAATGGTATTCACAATACTGACAAAATACTTTTACAATGTGAATGTGTGTTATGTGATATATATATATATATATATATATATATATATATATATATATAAATTTTAATGCTATAAAATTTTTAGGAAGTAGACTTTATTTGGGATGGTGAACACATAATACAATATACAAATGATATATTATAGAATTGTACACCTGAAATTTATGTAATTTTATTAACTAATGTCACCCCAAGATTCAATTAAAAAAATAAAATAAAAAATTTAAAGCATGAGGTATATCTATTGATGGAAAAATGACCATAACATGCTGTTAAATAAAAGAGCAAGTTTAGCCCTGGCCTGTTGCCCAGCGGTTAGTGCGGCAGCCTGCAAACCTCAGGATCACGGATTTGATTCCGAGTCAAGGGCATGTACCTCAGTTGCAGGCTCAATCCCCAGCCCCAGTTGGGGTGCATGTAGGAGGCAACCAATGGATGTTTCTCTCACACATGGATGTTCCTCTCTCTCTGTCTATCTCTCTCTCTCCCTCCCTCCCTCCCTCTTCTTCTCCCTCTCCCTCTCCCTCTCCCTCTCCCTCTCCCTCTCCCTCTCCCTCCCTCTCTCCCTCTTTCCCTTCTTCCCCCTCCTTCCCTCCCTCCCTCCTCCTTCCCCTCTAGTCCCTCTGAAAGAAAATATCCTCAAGTGATGATTAAAAAGAAAAAAGCAAGTTTAGTCCTATCCAAGTGGCTGAGTTGGTTGGAGTAGAATCCTATACACCAAAAGGTTGTGGGTTTGACTCCCAGTCGGGGCACCTATCTAGGTTGCCATTTAGAACCTGGGTTGGGATACATATAGAAGGCAACTGACTGATGTTTCTCTCTCACATTGATTTTTTTTCTTCTCTCTTTTGCTCTCCTTCCTTCCTTCCCTTCCTCTTTCTCAACATATCCTTAAATGAGGATTAGATTTAAAAAGAAGCCAGGCCTGCAAGGCTCAGTGGTTGAGCATTGACCAATGAACCAGCAGGTCATGATTCCATTCCCAGTCAGGGCACATGCCCCAGTTGCAGGCTTGATCCCCACTGTGAACGTGCAGGAGGCAGCCAATCAATGATTCCCTCTCATCATTGATGTTTCTCTCTCTCTCTCTTCCTTCCTCTCTGAAATCAATAAAAAAAAATATATACTTAAAAATAATAAATAAATAAAAAGAAAAGCAAGTTTAAAAACATCAAATAGTATATTCTAGTTGTGTATGTTTATGAAGTAATATAAGTACATATTGCCCAGAAACATATAATGATACTATATATACTATACTTTATTACTAATAGTCTTGATGACAACCAGAAAATTACTCTCTTCAGTATCATTTTTCTTTCAAAGAACACATTATTTCTAGAACAGACATGAAAGAAAATACAATTTGCAAAGAATACTATGACATTAATACATAGAATAAACTTAAGCAACTAGGAGACAATACAAGCAAAGCTTTTTAAACTGGGGTCCATGAAGCTCAGAAAATCTAAATTTGTATAGAAAAAAAATTACATCACTATTTTCACTAACCTCTAACTAAAATTTTGTACTTCTCTTAGATAGACCTAAACAACCTACCATAATAATAACAGTAACTGTGATTTTTGTCACTAACACAAATAAATCACATATCACATTATAGTTGTTATAGATACCTCAAAATATCATCCACCTATATTACTTCAAATATTTATCACTATATATGCCATCTATATGTATCACTACTTCAAAATCACAGTAGTTATTAGACTCTGCCAGATCCTTACTTAAATGCGTTAAAAAAAGACACATATATTGATATATCACCAATTTGTTTTTATATATATAAATTCTAGTATTTCAATATAACATCTATTTTCTTTCATTCACTTAAATTCATTACTCTAAAAAGGCTCCAACATCCACCCACATCCATCCATTCATTAAAGGCAGAAAGGGAAAACATGAGGATATTCTAATTATTCAAATAACAAGTAATTAGGAGCTGAATCCAGGCAAAAAGAGAAATCATTCCAATTTTAATCAATTTATCTAATACAAAATTCCTAATTTTCTTTCCCAAATTGTCTCCTGGTTTCTCAGTCATCTCCCTTTACATTCAATCAGCAAAAGCCTTCTTTTCTATAGCAACTGACAGCAATTAATTTCTTGACCTATCATTTCATGTTTTAATTTAACTCTTAAAAAAAAAAAAAAGACAAAAGAGCCTCCCTCCTTCCATTCTAGTCTCCTCAACTCATTCTGCATATCTCAACAAGAATCTTCAATAATTCTTTTCAAAGTACCAACGTGCCCAAAATCACTCAATGTCCCCAATGTCCTTAAAAGTAATATTGATATTTATGAAATCCTAGAGACACATTTACAATAACTATTATCAAAACTATCATGTAGGTATGCCCTACAAAATATGATCAAGACAATATTATAAAACTCAGGTATTAATAACAGGACCTCAATTTATAGATGTAGGAGAAACCTAGATAGCAGCATAGGTAAACATCTATACTACAGCTCACACAAAAATTTCAAAACTGCAACTGGAAGACAAGAGCGGACATCGTCCAGATCCACTGGAAAGCTGGCTGAGTAGAAATTCTACAACTAGAAGGAAAGAGAAAAGGACACTGAGACTCAGGAGCTGTGGAGGACAGAGGTGCAGAGACCCGCATGCGCGGAAAGGGTGGCTGAATACCTGGCTGGCTTACTTGCAGTGTCCGGAGAGGGTGGGTAGCAATTGCACAGCTAGCTGTCTTGGTTGGGAGGGAAACAAAACCTCCCGACTGCACCGAAATCCGGTTGCAGGTGAGACTTTGGGTACCCAGTTTCATTCACAGAGAAACTGGACTGTCTGGCAGCAGGTGAAACTCAAGGACAGCCTTCTCTCAGAGGTGCATGCAGCCATTGCCACAGGACACTGAGACACAGGGGCCTCATTGGGCAGGGCTGACAGCAAACCAAGGCTGTCTGCTTCACCCTGAGACTCCGTCCCATCCAAGCTGAGCAGAAAAGCTCTCCCAGCAGAGACATAGCTGACCCTCACAGCCAACTGGACTGGAGGTCAACTCCCCGCAGTGATACTAACAACAATCTAGGCTTAACTACAACAAGATTGCAAACAGAGGCCACAAAGGGCACACCAAGAGTGTCCACGTCAGGTAACTGGGGAGGCTGAGCCACTGGCCCCTGCTAGGACACCTAGCACACAAAGCTACCCTGCCAACTCAGGGAAGCAGCCAAAATGCAGAGACAAACATGTCACAAATGAAAGAA
Organism: Pipistrellus hanaki; assembly: GCF_964339955.1. Taxonomy (NCBI): domain Eukaryota; kingdom Metazoa; phylum Chordata; class Mammalia; order Chiroptera; family Vespertilionidae; genus Pipistrellus; species Pipistrellus hanaki. The sequence continues at coordinate 165,155,389 of NC_140503.1, read as the reverse complement.
ATGGAGGAAAACAAACGACTGGATATAGAGTTCAAAACCATGATTATAAGATTTTTCAAGAACTTCCTAGAAAAGGCCAGTAAATTTAACAAAACCCTCCAGGATATGAAAAAGGACCAATCAGAAATTAAGCATACACTAACTGAAATAAAAATTATTTTCAGAGACCTAAAAGAAGACTAGAGGAATGCAAAAACCAAGTCAGAGATTTGGAATAAAAAGAAGCAAAAAACACTCAACCAGAAAAGCAAAATTCAAAAAGAATCCAAAAACTTGAAGTTAGTGTAAGAAGCCTCTGGGACAACTTAAAGTGTACCAATAAAAGAATTATGGGGGTGCTAAAAAAAAGAGAGAGAGTGCAAGACACTGAAAACATATTTGAAGAAATAGTGACCGAAAACTTCCCCCACCTGATGAAAGAAATAGACTTACAAGTCTAGGAAGCGCATAGAACCCCAAACAAGAGGAATTCAAAGAGGACCACACCAAGGCACATAATAATTAAAATGCCAAGAGCAAAAGACAAAAAGAATATTAAAAGCAGCCAGAGAAAACAGTTACCTACAAGGGAGCACCCATACGAGCACCCATTCTGATTTCTTAACAGAAACTATGCAGGCCAGACAGGAGTGGCAAGAAATATTCAAAAGTGATGAATAGCAAGAACCTATAATCAAGATTACTCTACCCAGCAAAGCTATCATTTAGAATTGAAGGTCAGATAAAGAGCTTAACAGATAAGAAAAAGCTAAAGGAGTTCAACACCATCATACCAGAATTATATGAAATGCTGAAAGATACTTTTTAAGAAGAGGAAGAAGAAAAAGGTAAAGATAAAAATTATGAACAACAAATGTGTTGTTTAACTATGTTAAGTACATAGTTACTTAACTATGTACTAAATGTTTGTTATATATCCTGGGGTTAGTAATTGCTTATTAAATGAATGAATAATCAAATAGCATTGCAAGCAGTAGAAATTACATGGAACAAATATGTACTTAACATAGTTAAGTACATAGTTTAGTACATAAGTACAATAAACATTTTGTACATTTAGATTCAACATGTGAATCTAAAAACCAAGGGAATAAAAAAAATCTGATGAACAGAAGAAACTGGTGAATAGAATCAGGGGCATAGAAAGGGAGTGGACTGACAATTCTTGGGGGGAAAGGGGAGTGGGGGGTGTAGAAAGAGACTGGACAAAAATCGTACACCTATGGATGAGGACAGTGGGAGGAAGGTAAGGGCAGAGGGGGGGTAGAAACCAGGTGGAAGGGAGCTATGGGGGAAAAAATAGGACAATTGTAATAATCTGATAAAGATTTATTAAATTTTAAAAAATTTATAGATGTAAAAAAATGCTGCTCTAGAGTTGAACCTAGCTGAACTTAGTAAGAAATTTTAATTCCTTACCCCACATTCAAACCCCTCCATAATAATCATACTCCAATGTGCTTTATCAGCCTCCTTCCCACTGAAGCTCTGGAAATTTACTCAACTTCCCTCTCACCCTTGAATCTAGATGGATGCCTTTCTGCTACTACATATTTGGTCCATGTAATTTCTACTGCTTGCAATGCTATTTGATTATTTGATTATTCATTCATTTAATAACAAACATTTAGTACATAGTTAAGCCTCTACTATGTATCAAACACTTGAGCTATAAGGATGAGGTATATCTGCCTTTAAAAATTCTCAGCCCAATGGAAAGAGACATAAATCAGGTAAACACAAGGCAATTGGTAATGTTATGGAAGAGGAATGCATAGGATGCTAGGGGAGCAAGAAGAAAGAGCATAAAGCAAATAGTGTAAGTGTCAGCAAAGTTTCTCAGGGTAGGGAGAACCTGAGGTGAATTATTAAAGACGTCAGTGAGGTCATAAAATATAAGGTATTGTAGGCACATATAAAGCATAAACCAAGCTATAAAGTCTCGCGATATAGCTAGGCTAGGGAATATGTTCAAGAGAGAAGAGTAATCAATAAAACTAGAGAGGTATACAAAAACAAGATCATAAGGAGCCTTACATATAATTCTACAAAATCTCCATTTTATTATATAAGCAATGAGCAGTAGCAGGTTATCTTGGAAAGCACACAGGTTTAGGAATTCCAATAACCTAAATCTGAATTCAAGATCTGACATTTACTTGCTATATGACTTTCAACAAAAACGCATCTCTAAGTTTCCGTTTACTCAACTATAAAATAGAAATTAATATCAATTTTGCCAGAATTCTAGTAAGTTAATTCATGTAAATCTCCTAACACAGGAGTCAGCAAACTATAGCTTGGTTTGACAGCAATGAGTGGCTTGACATCTTAAGATGGTTACCTAAAAGAAAAAAAAAAAAGAAAGAAACAAAAAACCTACAACTAAAACATAAAGGAGACTACAGAACAGAGATCTTATGTGATCCAAAAAGCCAAAAGAGAGACAACCAAGATGGTGGCATAGGTAAACACCTGTACTTGCTGCCTCTTACAACCACATCAAAACTACAACTAACGGACAAAACAAATATCATCCAGAACCACAGGAAAGCTGGCTGAGTGGAAGTTCTAAAACTAGAAGAAAAGAAAAAAGCACATTGGGATTAGTAGAAGGTGCAGAAGTGCAGAGGTGCGGAGGTGCAAACAAAATGGGCTGGCAACTGAGTGCACTGTAGTTTTTTTTTCTATTGGGAGAGAGATACAAGCTCCCGATTGCTCTGAACTCCAGTTCAGGGCAAGACTCTGGGGACCCAGACTCATACAGGGAGAAACTGGACTGTATGGCATTGGGCTGGAATACGAGGGCAGACTTCTTTCAGAGGTGCTCGCAGCGATCATAGTTCCTGCATAGGACCACAGGACACAGAGACCCAGGTACAGGGCTGAATGACAGCCATTGCTGTTTGCTCCGCCCTGGTGATTCCCTAAGACCCTGCCCCACCCAATTTATAACCCCACCAAAGCTCTGAGCAGTGGCTTTTGCATATGAATGGCCTGTCCTTTTGTAACCTAAAACCTAACAAACTGTAGCTAGATAAGAGAACTCCAAAGCTTCCAAAAGAAGGCCCAAGGCTCAGCAGCATCAGCCTGCCTTGCTTCACAGCTGGGTGGGCACTTGTCTGTGCACTTCCAAACCCCAAAGAGGAGGAATCTGCAGATCTCTCTGTAGCTCCTGCTGGGTGGCCTCAGGCAGTGACTAACTTTGCACCTCCTTGGAGATCCAAGAGCCAGTGTACCCAGTGGTCAGTGTGAAATCATAACAGATTACAACTCTTCACATCCATAAGTAACACACTCAATGGGCAGACTCAGTGAGCACCAAGCCCTACTGAAGCAAGTCCTGCCCATAATGGTATCTCCAGCACAGCAGTTCTCCCACTGTAGACAAAGCTGGTCCTCAGGGCCAACTGGCCTGGAGGTGATAGCAACAGCAATTAAGGCTTAACTACAAGACTGCACACAGCCCTCAAAGGTGTGCACCAAGAGTGTCCACCTCAGGTGACTGGGGAGGCTGAGTCACTGGGCCCTATAGGACACCTAGCACACAAAGTCACTCTATCAACACAGGGAAACAGCCAAAATGCAGAGACAAAGAAACATGTCACAAACGAAAGAAATGGAGGAAAGCAAACTACTGGATATAGAGTTCAAAACCATGGTTAGGTTACTCAAGAATCTTCTATGAACCTCCAAGAAAGTTAGTGAGACCCTTAAGGATATGAAAAAAGACCAATCAGAAATTAAGTATACACTTACTGAAATAAAGAATAATATACAAAGATCCAACAGCAGACTAGAGGATCCCAAGAATCAACTCAAACATTTGAAATACGAAGAAGCAAAAGACACCCAACTGGAAAAGCAAAAAGAATCCAAAAATATGAAGATAGTGTAAGGAGCCTCTGGGACAACTTCAAGCATATCAACATCCAAATTATGGGGGTGCCAGAAGAAGAGAGAGAGCAAAATATTGAAAACCTATTTGAAGAAATAATGACAGAAAACTTCCCCTACCTGGTTAAAGAAATAGACTTACAAGTCCAGGAAGCGCACAGAATCCGAAACAAGAGGAATCCAAAGAGGACCACACCAAGACATATCATAATTAAAATGCCAAGGGCAAAAGACAAAGAGAGGATCTTAAAAGCAACAAGATAAAAACAGTTAGTTACCTTCAAGGGAGTAGTCATGCAACTGTTAGCTGATTTCTCAACAGAAACTATGCAGGGTAGAAGGGAGTGGCAAGAAATATTCAAAAGTGATGAATAGCAAGAAACTTCAACCAAGATTACCCAGCAAAGCCATAATTTTGAATTGAAGGTCAGATAAAGAGCTTTACAAATAAGAGAAAGCTAAAGGAGTTCATCACCAACAAACCAATATTATATGAAATGCTAAAAGGTATTTTCTAAGAAGAGGAAGAAGAAGAAAAAGGTAGAGATAAAAATTATGAACAACAGCCGAGACCAGTTTGGCTCAGTGGATAGAGCATTGACCTGCGGACTGAAAGGTTCCCCGGGTTCGATTCCAGTCAAGGGCATGTACCTTGGTTGCGGGCACATCCCCAGTAGGGGTGGTGCAAGAGGCAGCTGATGGATGATTCTCTCTCATCGATGTTTCTAACTCTCTATCCCTCTCTCTTCCTCTCTGTAAAAAATCAATAAAATATATATTTTTTTAAAAATTATGAACAACAAAGTGACAACAAATACAGATCTATCAACAAGTGTATCTAAAAATCAAGTGAATGAAAAATCTGATGAACAGAAGAAACTGGTAAATATAATAGAATCAGGGGCATAGAAAGGGAGTGGACTGATAATTTGGGGGGGGAGGGAAGGGTGTGGGGGATGCGGGAAGAAATTGGACAAAAATCTTACACCTATGGACAAGGAAAGTTGGGGGGCGGAGGGGTAAGGGCATGGGGTTGAGTGGGAACCGGTGGAGGGGAGCTATGGGGGACAAAAAGAGGAACAACTGTAATAATCTGAACAATAAAGATTTATTTTTTTTTAAAAGCCAAAATATTTACTACATATAGTCCTTTATATAAAAAAACAACTTGCCAACTCCTGCCCTTACACAGAATAGGCAGCCAAAATACAGTAACTTATCATTGAAGAATTTTAGATAGGAAATATAAGCAATGTCTAATGACTTAGGGATTTCTCCGGCAACAATACATGCAAGGGAAGAGAAGTTAAATAATAGATGCTGAAAGAATTTGCAATAATCCACTAACTTTCCTTCCTTCTCCTAAAGCTAAAGATAAGCTCAACTTCTATACCACCTGTCTTTTTCCATCCTGTAAGGGTACAAACGCTATGTACCCTGTATTTTAATGTTCTTTGTTGCTAACCATATTCTGACTTCATTTGTTTGCTATTTATCCAAAGTTATATACCATTTTCCAACTCTGTCTTAACAGGATGATTTGTAACTAAACCCAGTTTGTTTGTTTTTTTAATTCTGAGACTTATAACATGAAAGACAGAAATAAAATTTTAAAAATATTGATCTAGTCCAGCCAGTGTTGTTCAGTAGTTGAGTACAGACCAATGAACCAGGAGGTCACAGCTCAATTCCTGGGTCAGGGCACATGCTCAGGTAGCGAGCTCGATCCCCAGTAGGGGGTATGCAGGAGGCAGCCGAACAATGATTATCTCTCAATGATTATCTCTCAACATTGATGTTTCTACCCATCTCTCCCTATCCCTTCTTCTCTGAAATCAATAAAAATATTTTTTAATATTTTATCTATTCAGAATGTAGCTACATGGAAACAAAAAGTTTCAAAAATGAAACAACAGGTAATAACCACATCAATTGAAACATTGTAAAAGCAAAATTTCCTAAAAAGAAAACTATTAAATTTTTCAGAAAACTTATAAAAACAAAATCATTGATGTTGAAACATTTTGGGAAAAAGTCAGATGACTGTCAGGTTCAAAGTAAACATGGAATTCATCATTAGCCATATTCTCAGTATCACAAAGGTTTGTTTCCTTTTTTTAAATTCTATGATTGGTACTTTTTTTTTTTGTATTATTTTCTCAGCCTCCTGTGTTCCCCCTTCCAACCTAGCTATCAAACTAATCAGAACAAAACTCTCCACAGTTTAAGGTTTTCCAAAATACAATAGTCTCCACTACTCAAGAAATCTGAGTTATTCAGAAAATCTTCAGTAAATGATTAAGGATCTGCTAGATGTGTGTATGGATCAATGAGAAGATAACTAGAAAACATTAGAGGAGGAAGAAGGGAAGGAAAGACTGGAGAGGGGGGGAAAGCTAGTCTCTCTTTTCCAAACAAATTAAGCATTATTACTGGAATCATTACTGAAACAGCATCTTCACTTTTCTAATTCATATTGCATAGTTTCCTCAAAACTCAACCATAACACCCCTTCTTCATGATAAAGCACTCAAACTAGGAATAGAAGGGAACTTCCTCAACATAAGAGGCATCTATAAAAACCCGTCAGCTAATATACTTAACAGTCAAAGACTAAAGACTTTCCCCACAAGATGAGAACAAGACAAAGATATCTGCTCTTGACGAGTCTTCCAACAGTTTATTAGAGGTTTTAACCCAGGCAATTAGGCAAGATTATAGAAAGAAAATGCATTCAGACTGGAAAAGTCAAACTATATTTACAGGTGACATAATCTTTGGTATACAGAAAATCTTACAGAATCCACCAAAAATCCACTAGAATAAAAAGTTTAACAAACATGCTAAATACAAAATCAATACACAAAAATCAGTTGTATTTTACATACTTACAATAAACCCAAAAATGAAATTAAGAAAACAATTCCATTTACAATAGCATCAAGAAGAATAAAATATTTAAGAATAAATGCAACAAAAGAATTGTAAAACATCTCTGAGAACTACAAAATATTGTTGAAATAAAGATCTAAATAAGTGGAAAGATTCCATATTTGTGAATAGGAAGATTTAATGTTATGCTCCTCAAATCGATCTACGGATTACACAACTCCTATCAAAATCCCAGCTGGCTTCTTTGTAGGAATTTACAAGCTAATTCTAAAATTCATATGGAAATAGCCTGGCCAGCATGGCTCAGTGGTTGAACATCAACCTATGAGCCAGGTCACAGTTGGATTCCCAGGTCAGAGCACATGCCCGGGTTGCAGGCTCAATTCCCCAATGTGGGTGTGCAGGAGAGAGCCGATCAATGATTCTCTTTCATCACTGATGTTTCTACTTCTCTCTCCCTCTCCCTTCCTCTCTGAAATCAATAAAAATAAAAATAAATTTTAATTCATATGGAAATATAAGAGACATTAAATAGCCAAAACAGCCGAAACCAGTTTGGCTCAGTGGATAGAGCGTCGGACTCCGGGCTGAAAGGTCCCAGGTTCGATTCCGGTCAAGGGCATGTACACTGACTGCCGGCACGTCCCCAGTAGGTGTGCAAGAGGCAGCTGATTGATGTTTCTCTCTCATTGACGTTTCTAGCTCTCTATCTCTCTCCCTTACTCTCTGTGGAAAAATCAATAAAGTATATTTTAATAAAAAAATAAATAGCCAAAACAATATTGAAAAGAAAAATGTTGGAGGACTCAAGAAATCTGAATTACTTCGAAAAGACTTCTTAATTACAAAGCCATGTTAGTCAAGACAGTACTGGCATAAGGAAAATCATATAATTCAATGGAATAAAACAGAAAGTCCAGAAATAAACCCTCATATTTATGATTAACTTATTTCCAATAAGAGTTACAAGACAATGCTGTAGGGAAAGAATAGTCTTTCAACAAATGGTACTAGGACAACTAAATATCCACATGCAAAGGAATAATGTCAGACTCCCATCAGGCCACATACAGAAATTAACTTAAAATAGATTCAAGATCTAAATGTAAAAGTTAAAACTATAAAACACTTAGGACAAAACAGAAGGGTAAATCATTGTGACCTCAGATTAGTAAAGGGTTTCTTAAATATAACATCAAAAGCACAAACAAGAGAAGAAAAAACAAATTAGACTTCATCAAATTTAGAAATTTGTTTTTCAAAGGACACTATCAGGAAAGTGAAAAGATAACTCCAATTCACTCTTACAATGCAATCATAACAAAATAACTTTAAAATGGTCGTAAGGTCTAAATACACATAAAGATACACAAATGGCCAATAGGGAAATGAAAAAACACTTCAAATCATTAGGGGAATGCAAATCAAAATCACAATGAGCTACTACTTAACACCCACTAGGAGAGCTATGATCAAAAAGACAGATAACAAAAGTTGGCAAGGATGTAGAGAAACTGGAGCCCTTATATATATGTACTGTTGGTGGAGATGTGAAATGAAATGGTGAGACAGCTTTGGAAAACAGTCTGGAGTTTAACTATTAAGGAATCATATGATCTAGCATATCCCCAAGATAACTGAAAAATACATGCTCAGAAACTTACATATAAATGTTCATAGCAGAATTATTTACAATAGACAAAAAGCAGAAACAACTCCAATATTGATGAGCTGACATATCCATAAAATGGCATATTATACAGCCATAGAAAGAATAAAGTACATAACAGGAATGAACCCTGGACACAAAGTGAGAGAAATCTGTGATAAAAGACTATGTATTAAGATTGCATTTGTATGAAATGTCTAAAAGAGGTAAATATACAGTCAGAAAACAAATAATTGATTACCTAGAAATAAGAGTTTGGGAGAATGAGGGGTAACTTTTAAAGAACACAGGATTTATATTTTAGGTGATTAAAATGTTCTAAAATTGTTTCGATGGCTGCACAAATATGAATAATGAGTTATGTATTTTAAATGGACTACTTCTATGGTAAGTGAATTATATCTCAAAAAGCTCTTACCAAAAACCTTTTCCGACCTACCCACCATTCTATTTGTTACTTCCTCTCAGAATATTTGTGAACAGTTTATACTATAGTGACCTGCACTTGTTTATTGTTTTGAAATCACTACATTGTTTTATCTCCCTTACTCACAAGGGTTTCTTCTACTTCTTTCATACTTCGCTTTACAACTGAATATACTAATGGATATAGAGTGAGCCCTCAAATAAGGTTTTTAATTCTTAAAATACAAAATATTAGAAATATTTACCAGGAAAATGTTAACCACATCACTCAAAAATCTTTCTTTGGGGAAATACAGACATATATAAAATTTCCCAGATTCCTAACCAAACTCTTCAGAAGAAAAATAAGTATAGGTGAACCAGAAAGCTGAGGTCTCACTTCACAAAAATCCTAGGCACTGCAAGAATAAATTGTGATTCAATTAGAATTAAAGTTGTTCGAAAATGAAATGCATTTAATGTATTAGAGATTCAATGTTAGTACAGTTAAAGAAAGTTGTAGTATTTTCATCATGAAACACAAGCACAAGTTAATTAAGCCTTTGCTGTTTACTTGATTTTGTTGTTCTTTCTGATTACAATAACTTTAAAATTACAAAAACAGCAACAGCAAACAATAAAACATAGTAAAGTCAACCTAAATGATATTTCTTTAAAGTATAAAGTAATAACTATAATGCTCTATATATTACATATGCTTTCTCAACAGAAAAGGAAAATTCAAAAATTCGTTTTCTATAAAATTATGCCCCAGAAACTAAAATTCAAAGTCAAGTGATTTCAAAGTACAAAGAGAAACAACTCAAAACAGTCAAAATCCAGTACACCACAATGGCAATCAATAGCTGGATAAAGAAGAAACTCACTAAAGATTATTAAATACAATTACAATGTTGTCTCAGCTATCTGTATCTTTAAATCGCTGGTTTCAGTTGTCATTCAAAATCCCCAAAGAAGAAAGCTCCTGTTCCCTCCTCCTCCTTCTCTGGCTCTACACCTTCCCTTTTCTCCCCTTGCCCCAATTTTATTCTTTGAACAATTTTTAAGTATTATAATTCATTTTAGACATAATTTCATAAATATGTGCTACCATCTAAAATAACCTCATGAAAAGTCCCAAGCTGTCCACTATGCAGAGACTACATTCTCAACTTCCTTGCATTCAAATAAGACTCTGTGACAAATTCTCACCAATGAAATGTGGACAGATGTTTGTCACCTTAAGTATGGGGATTCTTAAGAAATGGTCTGTGGGTAATAGGCAGGGCTAGGAGGCCATAGGGAATGGTGAAGCTATAAGATATAAGGAGTCAGGGTCCCTCAATTGCCAGAGGGAAGAAAGCCACAAGCCTGCTAACTGGGAGCACCTGCACTATTATGGGAGCAAAATAAACACTTATATGTATTAAGCCACTGAAATTCTGGAGTGTCTTTTTTACCCCAATTAGCATTATCCAAAGTAATACATGCACAAATTCTTAAGTATTTTAATTCCCTTTCATTAAAGACATTTTATAAGGAATATTTTGGAAAGATTGTTTAAAAGCCCATTTAAATAACATTTATTGTTAAAATCTAAACAATTTGCCGCTTTGATTTCGATGTAACACAATTCCTTTAGCTAAACAATGACAGCATAAGCAGTTCCACTATTAAAATAAATTTCAGCCGGGACCGGTTTGGCTCAGTGGATAGAGCGTCGGCCTGTGGACTGAAAGGTCCCGGGTTCGATTCCAGTCAAGGGCATGTACCTTGGTTGCGGGCACATCCCCAGTAGGGGGTGTGCAAGAGGCAACTGATCGACGATTCTCTCTCATCAACATTTCTAACCCTCTATCCCTCTCTCTTCCTCTCTGTGAAAAATCAATAAAATATATTTAAAAAAAAAATAAAATAAAAATAAATAAATAAATAAATAAATTTCACATGTCTTAATATATTAGTTCAGTATCATCTATTAATATTTTCATAATGCTGAGAAAATTTTCCCTAATTAAAAAAGTATGAAGTGCTTTAAATTTTACTAGATTCATAGTATCTAGTAAAAACCAAATACTTAGTTAACAGTAAAATTCTATTTTATTTTTTTAAGATATTAAAAATTACCATTTATACATTTATACAATTTTAAGGTAAGAATTCTTCCTTTAAATATAACTATATGGCAGATAGTTATATTTGTTGTAAATACACACCCACCCATAACACACTCACTTTAACAAAATCATGATATTTTGCATTCTAATAAAGTTGTCTCTGCTATCCTTCACAAAAATCCTTCACAAATTTATTAAAATTTTAATGCTTATTAAGTGGTTAGTTTTTTGTTTTGTTTTTTACTACTTCATACAGAGTAATAAAAATGTTAAATTATTAAAGTTGACAGAGGATTTTTGCCTTCATTCAGGAAAATATTCCAAGAAGTTCTGTTTACCAGAATCAGTCAACATAAACTTAAAAAATTACATAGCAATATTTGCAGCACTTATACTATATGGACCTATATAGATAAAATAAACTTTAGTTCTTTGGTCCTTTTTAATGCTTGACTGTATGGGAACATGTATGTGCTACAAACAACTTAATTTTTCCCCCCAGGGCTACATTAACAAGAACTCACAAAAAGAATAATGAAACAAATCTATATCATGACTTTAACTAGAGGATTTTAGCTAGATAATCTAACTATATACAAATGTCAAGCTGGTGGAATAAAGTAAATCAGCAAATAATTATTCAAATATCATTTACACTTAATTCTGAAATGCACTGTACACCTACCTACAGGCAGATCTCTCTTTAGAGGCCCATTTGAAAATACAAAAAAAAATTAAGACTATATAGTCTCTACAAACTAGAACACTAGGTATTTTAATGAGTCTTATTTCTAGAAAGAATTCTAAAATACAGTTTTAAGTTATATATATATATATATATATATATATATCTTATGCATATCAAAGGACTCTGAAATGTTCTACTGTTTTGATTTTTAACTTAGTTACAAAATAGTGCTTTCACTAATTAAAAGAGTATTTGTACTTATGTTTTTCAAAGCCATCAATCAGAACGGCAGGTGAGGGAACTAATATTTAACTAAGCATCTACTATGTGTCAAACATATGTTACTCATTCTATCCTCAGACAATCTTACTATAAATGTATTATCTCCTTCTGGCAGATGAAAGAGATTTAAAGACATTAAAAGCTTTGCTTAAGGCCAAATAGCTAAGGCAAAGTCACAGTTGGAGTTCTGAAGTCTGTAAAACAAATCTGTTTCATTAAACTATTTATCCAATAATGGCCACAGAAAACGGCTCCACCCCACTATATCATCCCCAACGACCATTCTTACCCCCCCACCCCCTTCCCAGTGAAGGGCATGGAGCATTTCTTTGTGAGAAGAAAGGACCAATCTCCGGCCATTATACAGAGCAAGCCTGCAAGAGTCGAACCTATATCATGACTTTAAACGATTTTAGCTAGGTGAGCTAACTAGACACAAATGGCAAGAAGGTGGAGTAAAGTAAATCAGCAAATAATTACCCAAACACCATCTAAACTTAATTCTGAAATGCATGGGTAAATCAGCAAATAATTACCCAAACACCATCTAAACTTAATTCTGAAATGCATGTGTACATCTACTGGCAGATCTCTCTTTAGCGGTGCATTTTATTTAAGACTACTCTCAAAATAGCTTTTCAGGAGAACACTAGAGCAACAGAGGCTTCATCTAGGTTTTGGGAGACTGTGAGGGAAAGTGTGTTTATGCACAACTAACTTGACTGACAATGAGGACACCTCGAGGTAATAAGGCAAGTCTATCTCCCGAAAGGCGGTGGCATACTCCCAGTGTGCACAAACTGCTGGGCTAAACTGCCAGAACGCAAATTCCAATCAAAGAGCCGGAGCTAAAACAGCCCGCGGAGGCGAGGATGACAGCCCCAGCCAGGAACTTCCTCTTCCTCAAGCTCGGCGCGTACCCGCCTTTCCCCCTAGGAGGCAGGATAAAACAATTTCAAATGCACAACATCCACCCAATCTCACCAGACCACAGAGGCTTCCATTTCTTTCCCTCGCCCCTCCAACAACACCTTTATCTTATGCATCCATGGTTTCTCAACCGTAAAAGTGTTTGCAACGAAACATGAAAATAGGGACTACTTGGTCCCTCCCTCCAGCTTCAGGGACCTCGGCCCCGCGGATTCCCGTGACGACTGCTTTGATTCACTTTCTCTCCCCCCCCCCCCCCCCCCGACCCGGGTCCCACCGTAGCCGGCCGGGGAGGGAGCCTGCACTTCCGAAGCCGGGATATGCCTTCCCCGCTCCCCCATCCATCAGTCCGTGCCGCCTCGGACCGTCACCTGCCGGGGCCCGAGACGGCGCCGCCGGCCCGCGCGCGGGGCCCCAGGTCCCGGGAGGCGGGAGGCGGGCGGGCGGGCGGCAAGGCGGTTAGGCCGCGCCGCAGGCCGGGACGCTTCCTGCCGCCGCGGCCGCGAGACCCGAGGCGCGGCCCCGACCCGCAGCCCTCCGCCCCGCACCGCCCGCCCGCCCGCCCGCCGGAGGCCCGGCTCCCGCGGAGCCGCTCTCACCTGCGAGGCCCCCCAAGCCTGGGCCACAAAGCGGGGAGGGCCAGCCACTCGAGGGTCCCGGACTCACGGGCTCCCCAGCCTCCCGGGCCCGGAGCGCCTCTCCCCCGCCCCCCGACACACACACACTCTCACACCCGGAACCTTTGACAGACCCGGGTCAGCCCGACACACACACACACACACACACACACACACACACACACACACTCCCGGCGGCGGCTCCTCGGGCCGCCCCCCGCCCGCCCAAGTCCCCGCTCGCATCCACAACGACACACACGGGAGCCTTCCTCCCACCTCATCTCCCCGGGGACGCGCGCCTCTTCCCGACACTCGGGATCCTACTCGGAGGCGCACACACACTCGACCAAGGCCTCCCCTGCTGCCTCGGGCCTCCCAGGAGGAGCCACAGCAGCCATTTGCCCGCGGGCGGCCGGGGAAACGCACACGCGCGCGCGCGCGCCCGGGGCCCCCACGGCGCTTTCCCCCCGAGCCGGCCGCGGCCGCAGACGCAAACACCGACACCCGCGGGCGGGCCTCGCTCCCGCCCGCCCGCCCGCCCGCCCGCCCCGAAGGGAAGCTGCTGCGAGGCCGGCGGGGCCTGGGCCGAGCTCGCGGGGCGCGAGGCCTGGGGGCCCCCGGGGCGGGGGAAATGGGGGAGCCCTGCGCCCCCTCCTCACCTGCATTCAGCGCGCCGGGGTCCGGGCGGCGGCGACGGCGGCGGCGGCGGGGCGGCTGGTGCTGGTGCTGCGGCGGCGGGGGCGGCGGCGGCGGCGGTGGCGGCGGGGCTGAGGGCAGCAAAGACATGCAGGCAGCCCGCCGGGGGGGAAGAGGCACCGGCCGGAGGGGACGCGGGGCGGGCGGGGCGGGCCGGGCCGGGCCGCCGGAGGAACGGCCGAGGCGGCGGCGGGGAGGAGGGCGGCTGGAAGGAAGCGAGGAGACGGACGGACGGACGGGGGTGGGGGGGCGGGGAAGGAAGGGGAACGCGAGGGCCGCGCTGCCCCGGCTTCGGGGACGGTGACCCTGGCCCGCAGGAGAGAGAGGTCCCGCGGCCGCCGCCGCCGCCGCCCAGAAGGCCCCTCGCCGGAGGACGCTGCGCCCCCGCGGCCGCCGGAGCCGCGGCTCCGCTACTGCGAGCGCCGCGCGGAGCCTGGCCTTGGCCTTGGCCTCCCGGCGCCCGGGCTGCCGCCGCTGCGGAGGTGGCTGTCGCGCTCGCTGCTGCTGCCGCCGCCGGGGCCGAGGCTGCGACTCAGAAACGCCAGCTTTTTCTTTCCGGTGCCTTCGCTCGCGCTCACACACACACACACACACACACACACACGTTCACACCCCCGGGGTCGGGGGAGAGGCGTCCGCGCGAGGTCGGTATTGAGATTAATAACAAGGTGCAGAGAGTGCGAGGAGAGGAAAGGTTGATTGACGTGGAGGGGCTGGCGGGAGTCCGTCACTCCCCGGAGCCCTGGGGTGGGGTGAGGGGAAGGGGCGGGGCTCCGCGGCCTGGCCCCGCCTCCCGGGGCCGGCGCGCGTGCGCGCGCCACAGCCAGGGATTGGGGTGGGGGGGTGTTTCTCGCCTGTTTTCTCCTTTACTCTTACTGTTTTCCTTATTCTCTTTTCTTGGCTTGAGTGTCGAGCAGAGCTGGAAAGGCTGGCAGGGTATCAAAAGCCCACATCCATAATGCATGGAGGGGAGGGGGGGGTGGAGAGAGACTGGCGAGCCCCGTGGTCACGCGTGGACTCAGCGGTGTTTACTGCTCGCTCGCTCGCCAAGAGGCTGACAGCAAAGCTGAGCGCTGGTCTGGGTGGCTGAGATGCCAGGTGAGGTGAAGGGACCGAAGGAGATGTTTCCTGGCATCTTTGTGGGTGTGGTTGTGGTTGTTTTCTTTTCTTTTTTCTTTTCTTTTCTTTTTTTTTTTTTTTACGTGTAATATCTGTAGGCGGCACAGCGAAATGTAAATAAAAGAACCCGTGACTGCGATCATCACGTCCTATAATGTATCCTGATTTTCCCTTCTCGCGATAGGATCACGTTTCTTCGGCTGCAGAATGAAAACATAAAAATGCGAAATGGAAATATTAATGTTTACTTGATGAATATGACCTTGACATTTTAGTGCCTCGGGTTTAATTTTGTTTTTGTGGGTCAGCTTCATTCAGCTGTTGCCACCAGCAGTCCAAAACCAAATCATACCAGCTCTGGAGGCAGAAAGAATACTGCTGTTGCAATTTTGCAATCTCTTTCTCAATGCATGCTCCAGGTCACGGGTATATTAGCAGTGTTCAGTGTTGTTTTTCCTACAGGGTGGTTGTTTAGCACACTGAGCACGTTGTGTAGGGTTGCAATTAATCTTAGACCCTATTACTGGATGCAAAACGTTCTCATCTCCTGGGGAAAATGGTGCGTTAAAAATGCAAATCATCATTTAGACAGAACTGATCAGCTATTAAAAGAGCTCACCATTGCAGAAGAGCAACTGCACCACTTTCATCTTTGTTACCAGGAAGTGTGAGTGAATGAGTGAAGAAGCCCCTTCAGGGCATAGAAGACCTCAGGCTGTTTTGTTTTCCACCTGTGTTGTTTCCATTTCTCTCCCTAGCAACACCACCCCCATACTGTGTAATAGGCATCAAAATGGCTTTAATCCTGGAAGAAGTTCCCACTTGTTCCTTCCCAACAATTTTAAGTCTAGGCTGATATATTATGAATAATTATCTTTGGCTTTGTAAGCAACAAAGCCAAACAAGTCACTTCAGGAACCCAGAGTAGTAAACCCGTCTCAGTGGCATCTTGCCACAGCATTTCTCCTTGGCACACAAACACGCTTTCCCAAGGAGAAACACTACCAGATGTTGAAGAAAAGAGGGAAATAAACCTGGAAAATATGAATCAGATGATGGGATATCCTCACAGATTTAAGCTTCTTCGAATACCTATAACTATATAGATCCCTAGCTGTTCATTCATATACAATAAACAAACATCCAGACATGCATTGTGTTGAGCATCAGAGATACAAAGATAAGGATATGTAGTCCCTAGTCTTAAGTAGCTCATAGTCATAGGGGGAGCAGACACATAAACAGGAAATTCTCACAGGACAAACCTGAGATGAAAGTATGAAAAGTAACACAAAATTAGTAGTTACAACAATGCCCGGGAAGATAAGAGTGATGGCACTGGCATTTTCACTTGAGCCATAGGATACCTGCCACTTTTACAGCAGTGGTGGCTGTGGTGGGGAAAGCGGGGAGAGCCTTTGTGGATGTTAAGCACTAATAAATGGTGAGGCTTGCTGGTCCAGAAGCTTAGGTATATATAGGGGGTGTTCATTGTTGGCCTTTAAGTTTTAAATATTAAATGAGACACAATCCATTGAATAATTGTACTTGTGACATTCAGAGTTAAGAACAGAAGATTTTACTATAAAAAGATGAATTGAATGTAGATTAAATTTAAATAATCTCTACTCGAGGATGTTCTCTATGCAATACATAGCAAATGAATTGACTCACTAAAAACAAAAGGAAAGCAATACTTTTTCATATTATAAATATATCACATCTGCAATGAGATTGAGGTTAGAGAAATAATAATTTTCAAATAGTTTTGGCACTGTGCAAATGCTGAGAAATTAAATCTTCACTGATGTAAAAACAAAATCTCTCTCCTAAGACTCAATGCAAAAGGCATTCCAACGAAAGAGTAACACTTAAATTATCTTTTATAAAAGCAGCTTTATAATAGAAGATCAACATTTGCTTTTCATATTTCATATGAATTTTTTATGTCTGTCAGATATTGCAATTTTTTAGTTTAAAAATAAAAAAAAATATCTCTTTAAAGAAATTCTTTATCCAAGGGAAAATTTCTGGCTTAATAAGACCTTTTTGACCAAATTGGTTTAATATCACTGCTGTGTAGGTACAATTTGTTCTGAAACAACACTTATATTTGTTTGTGTTATTACAGAACTGGTTGATTCCTTCTGAATTTTTTTAAAAAAGTACTTCATGTTCTAGCGACCTGTGCATTTTCCAAATTAGCATTTAATATTTGATCTGATAAATCTGACCTCTATGTTTTTGTCTGTTGGTAGCACAGGTAGTTGGATCTGTAAGTTTGCTTAAAATGATGTTCCTTTGTTTTCTGAAATTCCTTTGAAAAAACTTGCTCAAAAAGCAAAGATTTTAAAAACTTTTAAGAACATTATTACTATTTGATAATCAAATTTGATTTTATTGCTTTCAATATACACTCATATTAATAACTACATAGCTTTACAATAAAAGTGTCACATTTAAATTATTCAGTAAGGTATAATTAGTAAAATAATTAAATGTGTAATTTACATGATAGTCAGTAGTACAATTTTACATAAGTATTAATCAAAATGATCTTGAATTTTTATATCCCAGATTTCCTGACAAGGCTTCCAAACTATATTCTACCTTTTACTGAACTAAACTCCTCTCTAACTTCTCATCTTTTACTCATATTATTCCTCTTCCTCTCTCTCCCTAAATCCCCATTACTATACCTCTAATTTTTCGAGGTACCATTTTCCATAGGTATATTTATCCAAGAAAGGTGGCTTTACTCATCTCCTCTGTTCCTTTGCAGGTCCATAAACTCTCTTTCCATAAACTTCCCCGTTGTTCCTTTCCCTAGAATGACTGAGAGTGACACCAATGACCATCTCACTATCATAGCCAAATATGAACATTTTCCCAACATTATTAATAGTGTGCCATATGATATATTAGTCCTAGATAAAAATGGCTAAGTAGGCCAAGTTCATCTTGGTGCCCTCCTGCCTACTCTTTCTGTACTCTCTGTTTCAAGTCTCTTGATCCCTGAATATTCAGAATCTCCACCCCAACTCCATCAGCATCAGTACCATTCTTTCTAGTACTTCCCTTATTCCAGAATGTTTCTTCTAAGTTAACCCACCACCACCATAAATAAATATCTAGGTCTTCAATAAATATCTAGGGCTTGCAGGCATCTGGCATACTATCCATTCAATAAAATCAATTATTTTAATGCTATAACCCAAGGGTCCTCATAGTGACTTCAAAAGGTATGGTTCAGAAGCCATCTATATAGTTTACACAGAGGGGACCAGATAGGTGGGAAAGTCTCTGCTTTATGTTTTACATATTGACCATCTTTGTCTGCCTGGTAATTTTCATTTTTCTGTAAACAGTGCTCCTTTTCTTTGGGGAAACTATTTCTGCCTAACTATAAACATGTGATTCTAAGGCCCACGACAGCTCAAGAGAGTCTCCCAACTTCTTGGCTGCAGCATTGGCAATATGACTCAAGCCACTGCAAGAAGAGTTCTTCTCCAGAGTGTTTTCAGGGAAGAAAGGGGAAAGGGGCTATTTCATCATAGAGGTCGTCTGAGACAAGGAGGAAGGAAAAAGGAAGTGTTGAGAGTGGTCAGTGGCCACATACTGCCTTGTATGTATAGAATGAAGCCATCACACACAAGTGAGAAGTGTAGAGAGCAAGTCCTGGCAATGCATCAGTCTCATGTTCCAGTCATTATGGGATCTAGCTGCACCTTTTCTCATAGCATAAATCAACTAGTAAATTCTCTTCAACAGCTAATCAAACTTGAGTTAGACCCCTGCAACCAAAACAGCCTGATACGTTGTGTTTCTGCATGGAAGTTCTTTCAAAGAAGGCTAACTGCTGCTAAGTACATTTAAAAATCACTGAACTAAACTCCAATAGGGCATAATATTGCAGTCTACCAAATATTGAAGGTCGCCTGGCCTTCCTTATTTTCCACACAAGGAACCCAAGACAGAGTGACTTGCTGTACATTATCCAGGCAGTCGATGGCTAAGTCAGTGTTAGAAATTGATCTCTGGATACCTAGCTCAGTTGTTCTCTTCATTAAACTACCCTGTTGTCTATTTAATTTCTCCCCAAGGTATTTTTAAGAGGCAATTACTTAGAGATACAGCCTTAACCTAAAGGAATAAATCACAACAATGGCAATTTCAGACACTGACTGCTTAGTGGGAAGATATTTGGTGGCATGGAGGCCGTAATAGACCCCTTTGCCTTTTTGAAACTCTCATGTGTTTTTCATATTGGTCCCAAACACAATCTTTGAGTCTTAGATGGTCAGATAGACAAATTTTAACTGTAGACATATCTCATTTGATTGTGCTCCGCTCTTTTGCACTTCACAGATTTTGTATTTTTTACCAATTGAAGGAAAGATCTTCCACCAGCAAAAGATTACAATTTGCTGTATTGCCATTCTTTATTGAAGTGGTCTGGAACTGAACTCACCGGATCTCCAAGGTATGCTTGCTTATATCTCCCAAATCTACACCTCCAGTTCAGAGTTCTTGCCACACATTCAGGTCTACTAGTATATTGTCAATTTCCTCCTGGGTATCTCCACCTAGACAGTCTGCACCTATTCCAAAGAAATTGAGCTGTTTGTCTTTCCTCCCCAATCTATTCCTGACCTAGTGTGACCCTCTCTCATTAAAAATTGTACCTCCTTGCTAATGGTCATGCAATCATATAAATGATCACCCAATGCAGAATCCTAGGAATCATCCTTAACTTTTCTCTACCATCCCCACCATAATCTATTTATTTGACCTTATTTGACCAATCTATTTATTGCATCTACCAAGGGGAAGAACTTTTTCTAATCTATCTGCAGGGATGAGTGTGCTTTCTATTCTGTTCAAATGCACCAAAGAGGTTAACAGAGATATTTTGGCCATTGGATTCCAGCTATCACATCCATTTTCCTGGCAGGAGAAAAATTACTACTACCACTAAGCACTTTCCTGGAAGGCCCACATAAAAAAAATATATATTTGCTTAGATTTCATTGGCCAGTACTTGATGATAGGACACAAACAATTGAAAGGGAGACTGAAAATAGAATTTTAGTTACACATGCTGCCACCATGAACTAGCGGGCAGACTCCATGTAGGTGCATCCTGAATGCAATCCACTACTTCATCAGATAGCTGATGAGTCTAAAGAAATAAGTTAAGCCATTGGGTTGAGTTTCATAACTAAAAGTTTTACCCTAGCAAAGCAAACATATAATTATGTTTATCTACGTTAAAGCAAGACACTTTCAGTACAACTTTCATGGTGTCTGTCTGTCTGTCTATCTTAATGAAAGGTCAGTAGAGTTTGTTTTTGATATCCCAAATACCATCTACACCTAAATTCTGAGTTGTTGAGTAGGAGGGTTCCCTTACCTTTTATAAATTGAAGGGGGGTTTTTAAGATGAGAGTTATCCTCCTAACCCAGATACCATTGAAATTGTAGGAGTATGTCTGTTGTATTCATACCTCTTCTAGGCCAATGGTAGTTAGTAAAGGCTCTCACTGCCTTTTGTTCGAGGATCTTTATGACTTCAAGCACTTTACTAAACTTTCCACATTTCTTTTTCATTCATCCCAGGTTCCATCCAAGCTTGTTCCCTCCATGCACTGACTATCCCTCTCTGTACCTTTGTGCACATTGGTTTTGGTTTCTACTTCTCAACCCGCCATTCCCCCATGATCAAAACAAGCACATTCAAGCCCTAGCTCCAATGCTCCTTTCATGAACCCTTACATCATCCCCTCCTAGTCAGATATATCTCCCTCCCCATCTGCGTACCCACAGCACTTAGAGAGGAGGGACTCTGGTGTAGTAGAAATCCTATGCTTTGGGAAAAAGATAGATCTCGATACAAATTCTGGTTCTGCCACTTACTATCCACTTACTATGTGACCCCAGGCAAATTGTTTCACTTCGTCTGAAACATAAGTATAGTGCATACTTGGAGAGTTGTCATGAAAACAAATTAAATACTAAATGTTAAGTCTGACAGTAGTAAACAATGTTTCTTGTCTAAATTAACAAATATAGTATATAGGTTTGTGCTGATTTATATTAATATTATAAATATTTCAAAGCTACCTTAAAAGAGAAGCTGTAGTGATTTCTTCTGTAAGATTTTTATCAGAAGTAAAAATCATAAAAACAAAATACAGTGACATGAGAAAATGACATAGCCACAAGTAGAAAATACTCAAAGCATGTATTTAATTCAAGTAATCTCTTTACAAAAATCTCCAGGTAACCATAGCCTAAAAAATTGTATAAATACACAGATATGTTCATACTAGATGGGGAGGCAGAAATGATGTTTTCAACAACCAATTATATCATTAAATAGTTTTGCTACCATTGGCAATTTGCCAGGATTTTCTTTTCTCAGCTTCCTGATCTATTAAACACAGAGGGGGAAAAACAGGATATTACATACCCTAAACAACTTGAAGATGAACATAATCAAGTCTAAACATTCTGAGGAATAATAAATAACAAAAAATGTTATATATTACTCTAGGTTTTATAATTATGTTACAGTATTACAATAAGACAAATAAGTGGCCAAAAGAAGTGTATCTCCTTTGGCTCTCTTCCTCTGATGAATTTCTTCTTTATTTTCTGATGGCGCAACCTAATCAGCCCCCCAGGACCAACCTATCCACCTAACTTACTTTTTAAAAAATATATATTTTATTGATTTTTTACAGAGAGGAAGGGAGAGGAATAGAGAGCCAGAAACATCAATGAGAGAGAAACATCGGTCAGCTGCCTCCTGCACACCCCCTACTGGGGATGTGCCTGCAACCAAGGTACATGCCCTTGACTAGAATGGAACCTGGGACCTTTGAGTCCACAGGCTGATGCTCTAACCACTGAGCAAAACCAGTTTTGGCCCTACCTTACTTTTTTTTTCCTTTATAATGCAGGATTTATAATTGTCTGAATAAAGCACTTTTGATGTTTCTCTTAAAATTATCATGTTTTCTTTGGATTACAAAATCCGAATTATTAACCGGTTAATAGTTAATCTTCACTATTAACCGGTTAAAAATTAATTTGCATTTTAACCAGCTAATAGTTAATCTGTATTATTAGCTGGTTAGTAGTTAATCCACACTATTAATCAGTTAATAATTAATCCAAATAATTAACCGTTATAATGCAGATTTTGTAATCAAAGACAACACGATGATTTCCAGAGAAACATCAAAAGTGCTTTATTCAAAGTAATGTCCATCGCTAGCTACCCATTTCCCCCATCTTTCAGATAATTTGTAGATACCGTCCCAATAGAATTTTTCTTGTTTTGAGGCAGACCATTCAGAGACCCAATTTTCCACTTCTTCGTACATTTTGAAGTGCTGCTCAGAAAGTGAGTGTGCCATTGATAGGAACAAGTGGTAATCTGAAGGAGCAATACAACAAAATAGTATACACGTCAAATCGCATATATATCAACATATGTGTAACTCCATATATTGAAAAAGATCTGCATTATTAACTGGTACACCAGTATTGGGCTGAGGCCAAAGTGAGGGATTTTCTCCCCACAGAAATGAAGATGGCTGTTGGCTGACTTATCCTGTCACATGTGAGGAGTCTGAGAGCAGGAGAGAGAATAGTGGACAGGGACAAGTGAAACAGGAGAGGATGGTAGGCCATGTCCTCATGGTGGGAAGCACTAAGGAGGTTCTGCTAACATATTGGCTATCCAGCTAAAACATTGGAGCTAGACACACAATCTACTCCATCTGGTGTGGGGGGAAATGTGCATGCAGAATTGCACTTGAGACCTAGCAACCTACCCACCGGTAAATTGTGCTCTAGTAAATGTCAAGCTCTAGCCCATCTGGTCGGCCACTCCTCCTTCCTGAGGCCCAAGAGAGAAAGAGTTCCGATGGAGAGAAGCTGAAGTCTTTTTCTTTATCTTTAGGAGACAAAGAGAAGAGTCTTCTCTTAACTTGTGTAAGATCCCAGAAGATGTAACTGATGGAGGAATAGGGGGATAGGAATGGCATTGGGTGGAAGCATTTCTTAGGAGACTGGAAGTTCAGCATTTACTCTTAGAATCAAGACCTTGCAAAGTTTGGGTTTTGTCATATACCTTGCTGATATACAGCCTGGTAAGTCAAAGGAAAACTGTCATTGCCTTGAAGGCCATATGTTTTGTTCTTAATAGCCCTTTATTTATGAATTTACATTGTAAAAACTACAGGCAAGCAAAAGTAAAAACATTATGTATCCACTATATTTAGTGCAAGTTGTGTAATTTTTCCTGTTCTCTATTTTTATTTTATTTTTTTTTTAAGAAAATGAACTCATACCATGATGAGGCCCACCTATCTA
Source organism: Pipistrellus hanaki (assembly GCF_964339955.1). NCBI lineage: Eukaryota > Metazoa > Chordata > Mammalia > Chiroptera > Vespertilionidae > Pipistrellus > Pipistrellus hanaki. The sequence goes on along the minus strand of NC_140503.1, from coordinate 165,131,692 downwards.
TTTTAGGAAATGTTTGTTTTACCTAATGCAGAATATAGTTTTAAAAATTCCTTCATGTGCTTCAAAACTGGTTTGTCTGGGCCCGTCTCTATCCAGGACCACACATTGCATCTCTCTTCACCTAGCACTATACTTTTTAAAAATATATTTTTTATCGATTTTTAGAGAGAGGAAGAGAGAAGAATAGAAAGACAGAATCATAGGTGAGAAAGAAACATCATCCATTGGCTGTCTCCTGCTTACTCCCTACTGGGGATTGAGCCTGCAACCCAGGAATGTGCCCTGACCAGGAATCAAACCAGCGACGTTTTAGTTCATAGGTCAATGCTCAACCTCGGAGCCACATCAGCCAGGCTAGTACTGTACTTTTTAATGACCCAACTTGCTGAAGAAAACAGAACTGTACTAGAGATGGTAACACTTTCTGGTTTATTTAATTGTTTCCTTGTGTTATCATTTGGTTTGTTCCATGATTCCTGGATGTTATATCCAAAGATTTGTTGGATTCAAATTAAGCATTTTTGGCTAGAATACATCATAGGTACATTCTACATGAAATGTTACCTACCATCAGAAGGCACATAATATTACGTTGACTCACAATAAATGATACTGAATTTGGACCCTGGATTAGAGTGATAACAGTTTTTTTCTCCAGAAATCTAGCTCAATAAATTGTGCATGTAAAAACTTAATAACTGTTCAGTAAAATATAGACTTCAGTATTGCTTATGCCTTTAAGAGCTTTATGTGTTTGTTAAGCCTTAACTTTGTTTTAGACCCCATTATTTAACTGTTGAGTTTAGTTTTTATTTTGATGGTAGATTAAGTTTTACCTGTTATGTTATTAAAATTAGTTTTCATAAACCATCTTGAGTAGGAAACTAGCCCAGAAATACACTGTATGGCAGGGCAAATAAATTAGATGTTAAAAATTTTCAACAGATAACTCCACTCATTAAATAATTTATGTTTTGAAATGTGAGACTTATCTGGTCTAAAATAACTCTTTAAATGTCAGACATCCCTTTTTTTTTTTAACTAATACCATCTGCTGATACACCCACACAACAAATTTGTTGAACTTCTACCAGCTGACCTTTAAAGTAATCATTAGTTAAAGATAGTAGGCTCTTTTCTACAACAGCAATAATGTTATTTGTGTTCTTTTTATAATTATACTCCACTTTTTAAGAATTTAGCACTTCTATACTGGTGATGTAATCCCCCCAAATAATCAAGAAAACACAATGTGTCTAATATTTTAAATCATCTATTTTCCTAATTATTTTCTATATGTAATATTACGCTCCTTCTGTATCTATACTGCTGTTTTTTCTAGGGAAATAGGAGTGGTGCGTGGTGCAATAATTTTGCAGGAGAACACTGGAGGTTCAGAATTCACTCATAGAATCCAGACCCGGCAAAACTTGGCTTTTGTCATATTCTCTGTAAATCACAGGGTCACTGTCATTTCCTTGAAGGCGATATGTTTTGTTGTTGTTGTCCTGAACAACCCTTTATGGATGAATTTGCATTGTAAAAAATACAAGCAAGCAAAAATACCTTTCAGATTTAACTATTTTAATTGACTAGACCAACCACACTTATTATTTCTGGACAGAATTTTTAAAATAGAGCAATCTTTTGATGTGAAGAGAATCTCTCACTTTTTAGTTCTAAAATGACTCATGCTCATTACACATTTTAATTTGTGTTCTTTTATTAACCTTTTCAGTTCCTTCTGTCTGTCAACCTGAACTTACAGGTTAGGATTCCACCATAGGATATGATTTAAGAGAATCACTACACAGAACTATTGCTTTAGTTAAAATGCCTGAAAATTAACCATGGGGATTGAGTCCTTTGGAAATAAATGTTTTCTAAAACCTTATCTTCAATGTACATCATCTTAAATTAGTGTGTCCTAACACCTGCTATTGCAGAAAGCTACTTTTGAGATTTTCAGGTGTAGGGAGAGGGGAGATTCTGTGGTCTAACGTATACAGGAATTGCTACCAACTGTACTTCCCTTGAAAACTCACACTACTCAAGGAAATTGAAATGTCTTACCTAAAGAAACATGTTTAACTTCACTTAACCCAGTTTTTTCTTAGATATATTAACCACAGAACCCTAATAATACTCATAAATGACTTATCATTATCAGTGCTCTGTGAAGCATACTTGGGGAAGCATGACTTGAACTTATAATCAGCAAAATCTTGCTTTAAAATCATAGAACCAGAAAGCTGTAAGTCTTTTGTTAATGATAATGTATCTTAAATCTCAGGTTTTTCAGATAAAGAAATAGACTATTAAAAGTAAAATGACCCACTGCTGAGGCAGGTTTGGCTCAGTAGATAGAGCGTCAGCTTGCGGACTCAAGGGTCCCGGGTTCGATTTCGGTCAAGGGCATGTACCTTGGCTATGGGCACATGTGCAAGAGGTGACTGATCAATGTTCTCTCATCAATGTTTCTGCTCTTTATCTCTCTCCTTTCCTCTATGTAAAAAATCAATAAAATACATATTTTTTAAAAAGTAAAATGACTTGTCTAAATAATAAAGCCAAGATTAGAATCTGTATTTCATTTCTCATCTGATTCCTGGGCACTCAAATAATACATTTTTATAATTCTCCAACTGAAATAAGACACAAATTATTTGATTAAAAAGCAGGAGAACTATACAGCACCTAAGAGGAGGCCTTTTCAGTTGGGCTATTGTGATCCCATAAGATATTATGGGGGGAGAAAGTGAGATCCTGAGGTTTTTCTTATTTATTTTAAAAAATGAGATCAATCAGTGATGCTTGAAATTTACCTTTTCCATTGGACCTTATATTGTTAATATATTTTCATGACATTAAACATAATAAGCATGGTTCTCAACCCCATCAGATCCACCACTCCCCTTTATAGCAAATATTTTGTAATACTTTCTTTACCATCCTGACAGGAAATGCATAGGTAATATTATATGTATATAAACAATTATTAAAAAGCAATATAATGCCTTAACTATAATATACAGGACCATTAAAATAAAAATAATTTATAATTAAATAACATATGAACTTTTCGGGCACGACTTTATCAGAGGACAGGGTGAAGAAGTGAGATGCTTGTGGTTTTAATGCAAATACCGGGTCTACAAAAGCAGACTGATTTGCAGATGTGTTGATTTGTCATGGAAGCGACATTGTCATTAGTCAAGGATTTTACCAAAATGATGAAGTACTTTAAGTGAAAATTGAAGCAAAACAAATTTTTTTTCTCTATTTACATAATAGCTGCATTCTTAGGAAATTCATATTGAAACCATGAAAAAATTATGTTTTAAGTAAAATGGAGTTGAGGTCTAGGTTCAGATCATTTTACACAGGTTTTTCTAGACATTCATGTGGGTAAAACCACATGAATTCTAGAGGGACATTTAAAAATCATGTAGAAAGCATGAGCTTGCATTCTTTTATGTGCAGGACTTTCTTGAGAATTCTAGAATTTCTAGCATTCTCAACTTCTGTCTACTACACCCAGAGAGTGCACTTTCCACTCTTTGCTTTACTATGATGTCCAAAACCTTCCCTACTAACTCTCAGAATGCATCCCTATTCATGAACCACTGTTGTAAAATATATTTTAAAGATTATTTACCATTTCACTGAATTAATATGGCACTAGTGGGTTACCAACTATTCACTAAATTCAAGGACACAGTCTTTTTAGATTACTTAATAATCATAATAGCAACCACTTACTAAGAGTTCTCAATGCCCCAATGACATTTTATTTGTATTATCTTATTTAACCTTTACAATCACCATACAGAGGTAAGTAGTAGTATTACTTTTCTCCGTTTTACAGATGAGAAACCTGAGCTCAAAGACATAAAATAGCTTTTTTCCAGGGAATCAGAATCCAAATCCAGATCTTATTAATGTTTAAGTCAATATGCTTAGGCAGAACAATATATTGACAAAGGACGTTTTTATTACTTCTTGGAGCAGTCATTCTCTTTCTGTTCGATTCTTTTCCTACCTTCTGATGCAGCTCCCTTTTATAATTGCCTTTTCTTTGTGATCTTTCTGAAATAATTATTTTCTGGAAACAGGAGGCCTTTCCCCACCCCCTCTTCCCTCTGCCTTTTAAAGTGGAGATCTGTGCTAGATTTAGATCTGCTACAAATGGTTCTAATTAACGTCCCAGGCCTTGGGCTGTCTCTGAATGAATAACTCAATATAACTGAGCAAATTCAATTTTTAAAGGAGCTTGAGAATTTTTAACCTGAACCAACATCTTCAGGGAGTATACTATTGCATGTTTATTACCTCTGTTTCCTCAGAGACATTCACTTTTTAAACCACTGGATGGTTGCCTTCACCTCTACTATAGTCATCTGAAAATATTATTTCAGTGAATATGAATGACCTCCTCATTAGGGGAGTGTTTTCTTCTCCATTACTAGAGTGGAAGTAATTTGTTTCCTCTATGGTATATTGTAATGCTTGTACATAGTAAATTCACAGTAAATATCTGCTAACTACATTAAGCTGAGTTCAATCTAATGCAGCACAATAATTATAAGCTGAACATGAACAGACTTCCTCACTTAGATCCCTCATCTATACAATGAGCTGAATTTATAGGTTCTCGTGAAGACCCACTGAGATATTTGTATATTGCTAGAATTATACTAGCACATGGGAGGCATTTGAAAAGAGGAGCTTCTCTTTCTACTCAATTTCTCCACAATTTCCTTTCCATCACAGAGTGCTTTGAGCCAAAGTGTTGAAGATTCAAATGTTGAACTTGTGTACATAAAGGGTCTCTTCCCTCCATGACATATATATGGAATTTGGTAGGATAGCTGGACACAATTAACGAACTTTATGTTGTTCTGATCATTGTAATAGAGACAGAACCAATTTCCCTAATTAAGAATAAAAGAAGTGCCGGGACTGGTTTGGCTCAGTGGATAGAGCGTCGGCCTGCGTACTGAAAGGTCCCGGGTTCGATTCCGGTCAAAGGCATGTACCTTGGTTGTGGGCACATCCTCGGTGGGGTGTGTGCAAGAGGCAGCTGATCAATGATTCTCTCTCATCGATGTTTCTAACTCTCTATCCCTCTCTCTTCCTCTCTGTGAAAAATCAATAAAATATATTTTTTTAAAAAAAAAGAATAAAAGAAGAAACTAGGGAGTCTAGTACCCTCATGGTATATAGTAAACTAACTTTCTCACCTATTCTGCTACTGTATGTGTGTCTGTATTCAGAGAGCATTTATCTTAAGCAGTCTAAAGGACTAGGTCTTTCTTGTTGATAATTGTCAAGGAAAGAGGCCAGTCCTCACACAGGAAAGTTTTACTGAGTGGGTGGGCCCAAAATAGAAATAAAATGAGATTTGATCTCGAAAGATCAGAATGTTTGAAAATGTACTCTTGAATAATGACTATTAAAGATGACTAGATGACCCCATGATCCACCATATGGTAGCAAATAGGAAGCTAAGAAGGAAAGACATAAATAAGAACTCTTTGGCTTTTAACTTTTTTGTTCCCCTCCAGCACATGAGCTTTGGAGACAAGCTATAATTTCAACCCAGATTATCCAAATGCATGCTATTATTTAGGTTTATTTACCTTTTGTTATCCCCGATCTTATGTGAACTATTTTGGCTGTATTCCAGGAAGCAGGGGCAGTACCAAAAGGAGGATCTGCATCTCCCTCCAGGCCCCTCCACCCCACCCCAGTGTGGTTGTCTCAGTGTCAGTCAGTTTAAATGTAAAGATCCCAACAGCTAGGGAAAGCCAGGGAAAAGGCAGTGCCACGTGATCCAATTGGCTTCCTGATTATCAAGAAAATTTTCTAATGCCAAACTTGGAAGATATGGGTTATATTTTTGTAAAGAAAAAGAGGATCCTAACACATATGATTCATTGCTGTCTCCTCAGAGCCTTCCCAGCACATGGTGCTCACCAAGAATTTGTAGAATGAATAAATAAGACAGTACATATACACTTAATTGATATTTGTCTTGTTTTGTTCTAGCATTGTGTTTTATAGCCTGATGGTATAGTGCAGGTAACTTTTATTGAAGTTCAACTCAGTACACATTGAGTACCTTCTGTGAACAAGGAACTTAGCTAGTTGCTCTGGGAGACCCAAGTATGAGTAAGATATGGCATCTTGCTTTAAAGAGCTAAAAATCTGGTAGTAGAGATAGACACCAACATAAATATCTCTTTAATATGTAACCTCAGGATGTCTGAAGTTCCCTAGCTCATTACCTTTCTCTTTTTGTAAGCATTTTCAATTTCTCTCTCACTTAAGAACGCTTTATCTTGCTTGCCTGATTTACTCCCTTGACACCATTCTTAAAATCTTTCATATCAACAATTCTTATTGTTTTAAGTAGAGGCCTGGTACACGAAATTCAACACTGGGGAGAGGGTTGTCGCTCAGCCCCGCCTGCACCCTCTCCAATCTGGGACCCCTTGGGAGATGTCCAACTGCCGGTTTAGGCACAATCCCTGTGAGATTGGCCCTAAACAGGCAGTCAGACATCCTTCTAAATATCCGTGACTGCTGGCTCCCAAACACTTGCCTGCCTGCCTGCCTGATTGCCCCTAACTGCTTCTGCCTGCCAGCCTGATCACACCCTAACCACTCCCCTCCAGCCTGATTGATGCCTAACTGCTCCCCTGCCTGCCTGATCACCCCATACTTCCCTCTCCTGCTGGCTTAGTCACCCCTAACTGCCCTCCCAGGGCAATAGTTTTGTTTTTAATGTTTTGAGGAATCTCCATATTGTTTCCCTTGTGGCGGCACCAATTTACATTTCCACCAACATTCTTTTCTCCACATCCTCACCAACACTTGTTATTTCTCATCTTTCTGGTAATAAACATTCTAACAGATATGGGGTGACATCTCTTTGTGTATTTGATTTGCATTCCCTTGATGAGTTGTGATGTTGAGCCCCTTTTTTTGTACCTGTTGGCCAGCTGTTATGTTTTCTTTGAGGGGGAAAAGTCTATTTGGATCCTCTGCCCAGTTTTAAATCAAATTGTTGGTTTTTTCTTTTGAGTTTTATGAGTTCTTTATATACTTTGGATATTAATCCCTTATCAGAAAGTTTTTGCTAATAGAAGGATTAGATAGAAATGACAAACTAAAATTGAAAAAAAAATTAAAGACTATAATGTATTTCCTTCAAAAGTCTTCACTAGTGTAACATATGTACAAGTCATATAAGACTAAGTCTCACCCTAGCTGGTTTGGCTTAGTGGATAGAGTGTCCACCTGGGGACTGAAGAGTCTTGGGTTTAGTTCCAATCAAGGACATGTACCTAGGTTGCAGACTCGATCCTCATGTACAGGAGGCAACCAATTGATGTGATTGAAGTTTCTCTCTTTTGGTCTCTCCCTCTACCTTCCACTCTCTCTAAAGATTAATGGGAAAATATCCTTGGGTGAGGATTAACAACAACAAAAAAGACTAAGACTCACATCTCATAAGCCTGCTGTACTGAAAGGCAAACTGAAAATTAAAAAATATATTTTAAAAAATCTTTCTTATGCCTTTCACATAAGACCAGGCACCAACTAACAAAAAAGTAAAATTCTTTCCAAAAGTTTATTTTAAAAATAGTTGTCTAACAATCTATTTTTATATCTTGGGTATTTGTGAATTGAATATTTGTTAACTTAGGGAGTTTGACAATGTAAAAATCAGGTAAGAAAATTCAGTAAGGTCATTTATCATGTGGATTAAAATCTCCATTAGCTCGTGTGTGTGTGTGTGTGTGTGTGTGTGTGTGCGCGCGCTATATTTTTATTGTTTGAAGTATTACAAATAGTAGTACATATGTCTCCTTTTTTCCCCCCATTGACCTTCCCCCTGCCTCCCCTACACCCCCACACATGCCCTCACCACCCACCCCACCCCGTGTCTTGTGTCCATTGGTTATGCTTTATGTATGCTTCATTAGTTCTTCTTCTATGATATTTTTATCCCAAAGATTATGCATTTGCATACTAAGATGTGCCATAAAGAGAGCATTAGAATAGAAATATGTCAGCATAATTTAATCCTTCCTTTATATAAGTGAGAAGAGAGCCTGATCCAAGACGCTTAATAAATGCAGCAGGCCATTCATGTCCCCCTAAGAATTTTGCATTGGGTTTTGTTCTGCCTGTAGGAAAGTCTTTAGATCTAAAACATGATCAGTTTACATGGGCTTATAAGAGGCTCAGGAAGGAGACTAGATTATTAATCCTGCTTTTGGTGTTTTTTTGTATGTTGTTCTATTTTTCTGCTCTCAGTAGTAATTTCTTGGAAGTCATAAAGGATTAAGTACCTAATCATGCTACTTTTTAAAAAAAAATATTTATCTTAAAATGTTGCCCTTTTTTTCCCCCCCAAATGTTGTTCTGTTTTCTTGGGGAGCTTATATCTCCTAGAAGCTCCCTTCCATGTTGTAGTCCCCTAACCTGGATACCGACCCAGCTCCTGAGTTAACGCTTCTGAACCAGTCAACTGTGTAATTTTGAAAAAAATCCTTCACTTCTTGGACCTCAATTTTCTTATCTATGAAATGAGAATTTTGGCCTTGATGTCCTCTCAGGGTATTTCTTCTTAAATGTTCATTGACATAAAGAAGATTTCCAAAAATACTTATTGAAGGAATAAGTATTAGCCTATTTTTTTACATGCATGTTTGGTCAGAGTTATCATAGTCTCTTAAATATCAATAGAATAAGAATACCAGCTGAAAAATGAGGCATGTTGAAGGCCTCTCTGCTGGTAATACCCAACATGTGGTGTCATGAAGTTCCAGGATGTGCTAAAGCCTTGTGAAGAGCAATGACCAAATTTTGATAATGTGATTGTTCTGAAGTTCTCAATTCTTACTTTTTATCAACAGGTCTAGAAAGGGTTGAATAGATTTGTTCTCTGTACCTGGGTACTCTTATACTACTGTGGCAAAGAAGCACAACAGACCACTGATAACAAGAGAGGCATGCAATGTTGCACTGTTGGCAATCTTTGGGTAACTAGAGATTGTCCTGGCTCTCATCAATCAGAGAAGAGGTTTGACAGTCAGATTTCCCAGTACTTTATAAATATCTATTTTCTTTCAACTGTTATAATTTATTGCATAGAAAAAAATCTGGAAGAGTAAACATGGTAATAGTGTTCATACGCCAAAGGAATGAGATAACTGGAGAGTTCCATTTTAACATTACACTCTTTGGAATTATTTATATTACTTTTGCTATTAAAAAAACTTCAGTGTGCCCTTGATGGTTTTGCTCAGTGGTCAGGGCTGAGAGGTTACAGGTTCGATTCATGTTAAGGTCACAGATCTCAGACATCAATGTTTCTCTAGTCTTTACCCATCCCTTCCACTCTCTCTAAAAGTCAATAAAAAATATCCTTAGGTCAGGATTAACAACAATAACAAAAAAACCCACAAACTTTAATGCATTATATTAATAGTCCAAAGTTGAAAATAGGCATTTTAGTAAATGAGTGTGATTCTCTGGCTGAAAAAGAAGTACTCACTACTATCTAAAGCAAATTTTATCAGTATGGTTTACAATTATGGGTGTTTGGCAGAAAATATTTTCATTCACTTCCTTCCCTTCACCAGCACATTGTTTTCATTCCCTTCACATTATTTTATTGTATCCAGAGCAATATGTCTAATTTTTCAAGGGATAGACTATATTCTTGACACATAGTAGGTCATTATTAAATGTTTCCTGAATTAAAGCATTAAATAGCCTTAGTCCTATTCTATTTTGAAATCAGAACAATTTTAAAAATAGGATACCAGTTTGGGCTCTGAAACAGTTTGGTTTTTTTTTCATAGTAACCTAAAAGATTTTTCAATATCTCTAAAAGTTTATTTTTAATTTCCTAGTTATTTTTAAGGAATAGTTTAGATAATTTAAAAAATCTGATTTAACAAGTAAGTTGTATATGATATTTCAATGTTTACAAGAATTATTAAATAAAGCATTTTATGTTATTCATATTATTCATTTTATGTTATTCATTCATATTATTTAGTTTGCTTTTCCTTACAACTACTGTGGTGTCTCCTTTGAGTCCAAAGGACGTGATTAAATGAATGAATGGACGTATAAATAAATGCTTTGCTTAAGATCTCAAAGGCAAGGAATGGCAAAGACAGGTTAGTGTTCATTGACCCTGTCACCCCAAACTACTGTTTGGTCCCCTGAGCCCTGTTGTCTCCCCAGAACAAAGAGGCTCTGCAATGCTTGCTTTCTGTGGCAGTAAATAAGTGGGTCATTTGTTATAGTAAATGCTTGACAGGAAATCATGTAAGACTAAGTCAGATAAGAAATGTCTTCTTGCTAGAGGTACAGTTTAGCATCTTGGTTTATAACCAATCTATAGTAAACATTCTGATTATCATTAACAAGACTTTGTAGTCTTTAAATATGCAAACTCACACTTCTTGTCCAGTGCCAAAAGATAATTTCCCTTTGTTACATGCCTGGGAAAAAGGGGTGGGGAGAGAGGGAGGGAAGGGAAAGATTTTCAGTGTTTTAGTTCTTTTGATAGAAGAAAGCTTCTTTTGTAACTCAATTAGAATCAGTAGCTGGTTAGTAAATCATATAAAAGGATAACTATATACCTTCAACAGTTTTTCGTTTAAAATGTAATAACTCATTGATTTGCTAAACTGTTCTTTGAATATGGATCTAATGATTATTGTTCAGAATTGTCTTTTTAAAGAATAAAACACACATGTAAAGCAATGCCTATATTATCTGTTTTCAGCTATAAGTCAGACTTCTTAGGTTTATAACTGGGCTCCAATATGCAATTATTTAGAACACTTAACCTCTCCGAACTCTCATTTCCTCACCTATAAAAATGAGAGTAATAGTAGTACCCACCTATAAGAGAATACAATTTATACTAATAAAAGGGTAATATGCTAATTAGACCAGAAAGACTGGTCCTCCTTCTGGACAAAGCCAATGTGGCAGGGGCTGAGGCAGAGACAATTAGGGGCAATCAGGCAGGCAGGAAGGCAATGTGGTTAGGGGTGATCAGGCAAGCAGGCAGGTGAGTGGTTAGGAGCCAGCGGTCCCAGATTGCAAGAGGGATGTCCCACTGCCAGTTTAGAATTTAAACTGGCAGTTGGACATTCCCCAAGGAGTCCTGGATTGGAGAGGGTGCAGGCCGAGCTGAGAGCTCCACTTCTTGTGCATGAATTTTGTGCACTAGGCCTCTAGTGAGCTAATATATGTTAATCACTTAGAACACTTGTATGGCACATAGTAAGTATAATATATGTATTTGCATAAAGTGAAACAAGAACTTGAGCAAGAGCAAGCTGAGGAAGAATTCCTCTGGTTTTTTTTATCCTTTTTTTGTCATATTTTTTAAAAATATATTTTATTGATTTTTTACAGAGAGGAAGGGAGAGAGATAGAGAGCTAGAAACATCAATGAGAGAGAAACATTGACCAGCTGCCTCTTGCACACCCCCTACTGGGGATGTGCCCACAACCAAGTACATGCCCCTGACCAGAATCGAACCTGGGACCTTTCAGTCTGCAGACCGACGCTCTACCACTGAGCCAAACCAGTTTCGGCTTTTTTGTCATATTTTTATAGTTGATACCCCAAATTTGGCAGCTATGATTTTTAGCAGCATGACTTTATCAATTCTTTCTGAAATACTCAGGTTAATTTTCATATTTAAAAAACTTTCTTTCTTGTACATATAGTTCATCAACAAACATAAACAGATTTGGGGAAACAGTGAAGTCTTGAGTATAAAACTCTACTCGTGGGAGAATTGCTGGGCAGATTATAGAATAGATTGCTAGCCAAGATTTCAAGGTGCTGTGGGAATCAATCAATGTTTTTACTAAAACACTGAAAAGGTTCAGTTAATTTAGTTAATTGATTACCTGAAAGTTGTTTAATAACGTGTGCACTACAAATGCAACAAGACCACCTTTTCTTTATTGTTGTTTTTAAGCCAGCGCTGAGTGACTAGACCATGGCAAAGTTTAAAGGAGCACTGTGCGATGCACCAGTGCACAAACTAGTCTTACAAGTTTTAGCACCTTCAAAATATAAGTAAAGTTTTCCTTGGCAATGGAGATTCCATTTAGCACATAACAATCTTATTACAATTCCTATCTAATAAATTAAATGAAGTGCCTCATTATATTTTCATATGTAATGCAGGAGGTCAAGTTTAAACCATGAGTTGGAATGGTCGTGGAGGGCTTCAAACAAGAATTCTGGATTTGGGGATAAAATGTCTCAGCTAGCACTATAATGTATTCCACAGCATGTAATTCAAAGTTGAGAAAACACAGGATTCAATTTTAAAAAAAAACCTTTTAGTAATTCATTCATTTAAAAAGCATACTTGAGTGAGTTTAGACTAATTTACTGATAACTAGTTTACCTCAACCAATTTGACTGAAGTTTCTAAGGTGTTCATAAAATGGAAAAGAAAGCATCAGGTTGCAAAACATCCACCCACTTACAAAAACTAGAAAATTTTATAAATACCTATTAAACAGCAAGGTTGAGGTGGAAAGACCTTTGGCGAATTGCCTAAAATATGAAAGGTTTTAGTTGGACACTTACAGATGATAATTGCAAAGCTGTAGCCTCGTGTTTTTTGCTAATGAAACCAACTTTATGAAGTTTGTTCTTCAGCAATAGCCTATTTCTTATTCTGACTGACTCCAGAGGACATCATTTGAAAAGGAGTGAGGGTGGTGTTTGCAAACTCAAGTGTCTGCAGGGTTTAGGCAGACACTATATAAGAGTGATGTGCCTAGAGAGGCATACAAAGTGGTGATGATTGCTGTACATGGGGACTATTTAGATGCTCCATCTGAAAAGTGGGCCATGGCCATGTAGAAATATGGGCCCCATATGGCCTGATCAACCGATTACTCACAAAAGAAGAGGGGTGGGGGAACCTAGATTTTTAGCTTAATTAGTTATCAATTTAATTTAAAAAGAAATATTTGTGGGCCAATACTGTATTAACAAAGTATATCGTCTTTGAGAATTCAATTTCTGCTTAGGAGTTTGTGTGTGTGTGTAATTTAATAGTTACCTGCTAGACCCATGGTCGGCAAACTGCGGCTCACGAGTCACATGCGGCTCTTTGGCCCCTTGAGTGTAGCTCTCCCACAAAATTCCATGGCCTGGGCGCATCTATTTTGAAGAAGTGGCATTAGAATAAGTTTAAGTTTAAAAAATTTGGCTCTCAAAAGAAATTTCAATCGTTTAACTGTTGATATTTGGCTCTGTTAACTAATGAGTTTGCCGATCACTATGCTAGACAATTGAAAGAACAAAGAGGAGCTTTTGCAACTCACTTGAGAGAAACGTTAAAGAGGATCTGACTGCAGTGCCAATGTCATCTGGACACTTCTATAGACCTTTATAGGATGCTAATGTGCCGGGGCTGATCAGCAGACCTGAGCAATGGATGAATAGATTACTCGGATACATATTTCTATGAAAGAGAGGCTAAGGGGCTGGTTGGCTTTAGAAACCAAAGCAGCCTTGATTGCCTGCCTCGTTAGGCTTTTTTTTTTTTTTTTTTTTAATATATTTTATTGATTTTTTTACAGAGAGAAGGGAGAGGGATAGAAAGTTAGAAACACTGATGAGAGAGAAACATCGATCAGCTGCCTCTTGCACACCCCCTACTGGGGATGTGCCCACAACCAAGGTACATGCCCTTGACTGGAATCAAACCCGGGACCCTTCAGTCCACAAGCTGACGCTCTATCCATTGAGCCAAACCGGTTTTGGCCTGGTTAGGCTTTTATTGTAACAACAGCTTGAGCTAAAATTAACCTCTAGATACAATCAGCAGGTTAAGTATCCTTGAGAAAGCTCATGCTTTTCTCTAAGACTAAACATAGAGATTCCAGCAAAACACCTATGCTCAGAATTGTTTGGAAAAGTCAAGGCAGGGCTGCTGCCTTCGGCAAGGTCCTTTAAGAGGCCCCTGACCTTTCAGAGAATCCTCCTTACAGACTTTCCAACCAAGCCCCATGCTTCCCCACACTAAAGGATACAACAAACTGTCTTGTTGGATTCCCGTTTTCTTGACTAAACAGTTCCAAATGCTGGACACATATTGTGTTGAAAAGGTTGTAGATTATGAAGGATTGCCATCCATTTTATGTGTGAAAGGGGTTTCATCAAAGGCTGAAAGTGTAGCATTTTACATAGGAGGTACAATGAAGATAATTTTCTTATTGGAAGACACAGACCCCAGGACAGAGTTAAAAACTAAAGCCAACCATACGAGGACCTGCTGTGAATGGTTTGACCTCTTGCCTACATTTCTTTTAACCTGTGGGAATTGTTATTATTAGCAGAGTATTACATTTTCCCCCCCACCAATTGTTTATTTCACCCCTGCAGTTAAAGTCTGATCTAGCAATATATTGACTAGGTGTCTGCTTTTAGTTACTTCCTGTGTGTAAGAAAGGGGCTAAGTGTGCCACAGGCGACAGCATGTTGCTTTGGAAAGTTTCTCTCATGACCTCCCTCTTTGTTACCTGGTTCCCATAAACAAGACGTCCTGTGCTCACAGGTCCCTCAGAGATTTCAGAGAAGTGTCTCTTTTCCATAATTTTCTTTTGCCTGGCTTGCCCAGCTAGTCACACTTGTCCCTGGAAGGCACTGGGCAGAAGCAGGGCCCTGAGGAACACCCTGCACATTGCCTTCCCTTTCACGCTAGTCCTGGGCCTATCAAATGCTCTCACGTGTCCCTTAAAATAAACTGCTCCTCAGAGCCATGCCAAGACAGCAGGCAGGTCCTCTGTGTGTCCAACGCATATCTGAATCTCAGGCTGCACACAGCTTGGCTGAAGCACAGCCTTCCTATTACGTTGCTGCCACTTCCTGAATCTGGTCTGTGAGCTGTTTAAATAGTGAGTTGTGGTAACACTGTGAAAGTCCCCACCCTCACGGCCAACCACCACAGAAGGCAGATGGCGTCAGGCCTGTTCCTGGAGCAGAGCTTTGGGAACCAGGGCGTCTTACTCGCCCTAATCTTCTGTAGCCTTCCTTCTGGAGAGGGCTTAGGAGAGCAATGCATTCTGTGTTTTCTTGAAGAAGTACATGTTTTTTATGACTGAAATATATTTCTAGGCTCAAGATGGAGCTGCTCCAGCCTGGGATGCCACGTCAGCAAAACGAAGGTTAGATAACTTTCTTGTCCCAGTAAATGCTCACCTGCACTAGAAACGCAGTATGTATACCCAGTCAGCTAATCCCCATCTCTAAGTCAACTCTGGGCCTTCTCGCCCTAAGTAAGGCCCCAGTGAATTAGATATTTTTTATTTTTTCCCTCCTGTTCTCTAATATATTTTTTATTTATTTCAGAGGGGAAGGAAGAGGCAGAGAGAGATAGAAACATCAATGATGAGAGAGAATCATTGATCAACTGCCTCCTGCATGCCCCTCACTGGGATGGAGCTCTCAACCCACAAATGACCTCTTGATTCATAGGTCCATGCTCAACCACGGAGCCATGCAGCCCCTTCCTGTTCTTTATCCTATAAAAGCTTCCGGCCTTTTGTCCCATTTTGCAGTTCTCTGCAGGAGACCGTCACTTCATGTAGTTTTGAAGTTTTTGTTTGTATCACCTCAGTTGTCTTCTTTCATCATTCTTGAAGGATACCATTTACAATGCTTCAAAGGAAAGATAAGCAATTGTAGTACATATTTTAGAACCTTTAGATTATTATAGCTGAATAGAAATTTTAGTTAGTGACCCGTCTGTCTTTATCTCTATGCCTAGCCATTATTATTTTCCTTTGACCCATGGAGAAATCCATTAATTTTCCTAAATACAATCTATTTTTCCTGATGGTTCAGGCTGCTAGATACCCCCTCTTCTTGGGTGCCGGTGTATTCCTTTGATCTTTATTTATTTATTTATTTATTTATTTATTTATTTATTTTCTTTCTTTCTTGGGTTAGAGCTCTGTCATCTCTCCCAGAGGAGCCCAAAAGCAACTTTTATTTCTCTATTAAAAAGTAACCCTAAACAATTCTCCATAGTTGTTTTATCATAAATTACTGTCACTGGAGCTGAGGAACTGCAGTGGAGAATCCTGTGGCACAAAAATGTTGTCATTCCTGTCTTCAGCTGGGAAGCGGAGGCACCACGTGAGGACATAACGCGCCTGGGTTAGCCGTGTGGAAAGCCTGACATGAACCTCCTTGATTGTTAAAGGGTCCTCCACTCTGAGTCTCTTCTCCCCATCTCTCCTCCCCTTCCCTCCAACACTGCAACTGTCCTACCTTTACCACTGGTAACTATGGGAAGCAGAAAAATGCTAACCATAGCAACAATAGGGAAATAATTTATTATAATAAATGGAATAAAATAATTTAGACAAAGATGAGATGCTACTAGACATGGGTGAACATTGGAGTATTTGGACTTAATATTTTCCGGATAAAAATGACTAAGAAACAGTTTCCAAGATTCCCTATCCACCGTAGGTTCCTGTCCTGCAGCAGCCAAGGAGTCTTCTGGAGACAGAGACAGCTTATTAACCCCTCCGGCCCTGGGGCTTGGTGAGGAACTCAGCCTCAGTTTGAGCTCATCTAGAAGAAAGACAGGACCTGCAAGGAGTACAACAACAAAAGGTCAAGTTCCCTTCTAAGTCTACAAAACAAGAAAGCCACACAGTACAAAAGGGAGGAAGGGAGTCACATCCTTTCAGCTGCTAACAGCCTCCTCTTGTGAGCAGTGCACACTCTTATATAAAAATAAAACGCCTTCCTGGGAATTTGCTTTGTGGATATTTTTATTTTTCTCAGACCTATACATTTTAAAAAATGCATTTTCATATTTTAGATAAGCATTTCAAACAAGTTTTACTCCTGCCTGCATTAGAGATTTTTAAAAAAATTAACTCTAATTAGTGTTTTGTTGGTGCTTGTGATTTACATGCTTGGCTTTGAAGATCAAAAAAAAAGTACATGTGCTTCCATGTTATTTACTTTCTCCCACACCCACTGATATTATCTGGCCATTTTCAAATTTAAAACATTGGCATCAAAAATATTGAGTCATCACCGCCAAACCAGTATTATATAAAACGCTGAAGGGTATTCTTTAAGAAGAGGAAGAAGAAGAAAAAGGTAAAGATAAAAATTATGAAGAACAAAGTGACAACAAATACATATCTATCAACAAGTGAATCTAAAAATCAAGTGAATAAAATATCTGGTGAACAGAATAAACTGGTGAATATAATAGAATCAGGGGCATAGAAAGGGAGTGGACTGACAATTCTCAGGGGGAAGTGGGTATGGGGAGTGCGGGAAGAGACTGGACAAAAATCTTACATCTATGGATCAGGACAGTGGGACAGGGTAAGGGCATGGGGTGGGGTGGGAACCAGGTGGAGGGGAGCTATGGGGGGAAAAAAGAGGAACAACTGTAATAATCTGAACAATAAAGATTTATGAAACCCTAAAAAAATAGGGTGGCAGTCAAGCAGGAGGAGGTGCAGTGATGAGATGCACTGCCTCTGCTCTTAGGCTTTGATACTAGGCATGTGGCTTGGGCAAGTGACTATCTCTTTGGATCCTCAGTTTCTTCAATAAAATGAGAATTAAGCAAGATATTATATGTCTAGTGCTTTCACAGCATTCAGCCCGAAATATGTATGTGATACACATATAACAGTGATCAAGAACATAGTTTCTTGCCATAGCCGGTTTGGCTCAGCGGTAGAGCGTCGGTCTGTGGACTGAAAGGTCCCGGGTTTGATTCTGGTCAAGGGCATGTACCTTGGTTGCGGGCACATCCCCAGTAGGGGGTATGCAAGAGGCAGCTGGTCGATGTTCCTCTCTCATCGACGTTTCTAGCTCTCTATCTCTCTCCCTTCCTCTCTAAAAAAATCAACAAAATATATTTAAAAAAAGAAAAAAAGAAAAAAAAAAAAAAAAAAAAAAGAACATAGTTTCTGGCCCTGGCCAGTGTGGCTCAGTTGGTTGGGCATCATTTCGTGCACTGACAAGTTGCCGGTTCAATTCCAGTCAGGGCACATGCCAGAATTGCAGGCTTGATGACCGACAGGAAGCATGCAGGAGTCAGCCAAACAATGTTTCACTCTCACATCAATGTTTTTCTTTCTCTCCCTTCCTCTCTAAAACATCAATTTTTAAAATAGAATAAAAACAAAAAAGAATATAGTTTCCATATCCAGGCATCCTAGGTTCAAATTCCAACTCAACTACTTACTAATTAGGCAAGTTATTTAACCCCTCGGTACTTCTGTTACTTCATCTATAAAATGAAAATAATTACAGTGTTTATCTCATAGTGTTACTGTAAATATTTAAAAATTTTAAATATGCAAGTTTTATAAAAGCATCTGGCATACAGTGTGTCCAATAAGCATTATTGTAAAATTGTGCTGTCTAATATGGTAGCCAAATATGGCTATTGAGCATTGATTCCTAAATGTGACATACTATAAGTGTAAAATACATATCAAATTTCAAAACTTACTATAAAAATATGTAATATAAAAATATGTAATTTTTATATTACATGTTAAACTAATAATAATATAGTGAATATACTAGGTTAATTTATTAAAATTAGATTTACTTGCTTCTCTTTGCTTTTTAAATGTAGCTACTAGACAACTTAAAAGTACATATGTGCCGAAACCAGTTTGGCTCAGTGGATAGAGCATCGGCCTGCAGATTGAAAGTTCCCGGGTTCGATTTTGGTCAAGGGCATGTACCTTGGTTGCGGGCACATCCCCAGTAGGGGGTGTTGCAAGAGGCAGTTGATCGATGTTTCTAACACTCTATCCCTCTCCCTTCCTCTCTATAAAAAAATCAATAATATATATATATATATATATATATATATATATATATATATCTTTTTTTAAAGTACATATGTGATATGCATAGCCCATTAACACAGACAATAGTGTGGTGAAGGCCCTGGGTGTGGGGCTGGGCTCTGTGAAGGTGGACAAAGAAATAGCGTCAACAATAAAAAACAAAAAAACTTTTTTTAAAGTACATATGTAACTTGCATTGTATTTGTATTGGACAGAACTATTCTAGAATATAGAAATCTTAAAGCAAGAAACTTATCAAAAAGAACTTTCCTAGTTCAAAGTTTGGGATACTTTTGGTATGGTGTTCATCATAAATAATATTGCAGAAAAGCAAGGGAATCAAAGTACTAAGGGAAGCCATGGGATTGCCAAAGAAGTTAGTGCAATTTTAGGTTGCATTGATTTTTACCAGGAAAAATTAACTATTCTTTTCTCTTCTGAAGTGTTTTTGTTTGTTCGTTTGCTTTAGGTTCATATTTTAAGAAAGATATAGGCAATCTAGACTGTATCCTTGGTAAGGCTCCTACGAAGATGAAAAGGCCTCATCACCACACCATGGAAGGCAGCAACTATTGGTGGGCAAAGACATAAACATATTCAGCCAAGTGAGGAGACTCAAGAAACATGACCGCTGTTGTCACTAGCAGGAAGTTTGCTCTGTGAAAGTGGAATTGACCCAAAAGCTTCAATTAGGTCCAAGTTACTACAAGAGAAGATGATTCTAGCTTTAATACTCTATGGAACAATTTTAACAATTTGGGTTGTCCAAAAATAGAAGGAACTACCTTACGAGAGTTTGTCACCAATAATTCAAGCAGGGAATTAATTATTCAGAGGGTTATATGTCAGGTAGACAGACTTTCCAAGTTTTTCAAACTGTGAAATTCCATGATTAGGTCTTTATTTACAACTAATTCTGGCAGAGAGCTGCCAATTCATGGATTATGACCAGAAAAACTACAGTTCCATGACTTAAATTCGCTTTTTGTTTAAAATATATAATAATTCACTTGATTAAGTTCAAGGAACCAGGGATTATTGTAGGAAAATGTATGGTAAATACGGATCTCACAAGACACAGGGAGAGGCACAGTGATACAGCAGTCTTGACGGAAACTGTAACAGGAACTGAAGCAGCATCTGCTATCTTCCCCTCAGGCTGGTCCATCTCTTTCTTCTTTATGGTATCTGCCGTTCTCAGCCTTCTCCCGCCATTCTATTCTTGATACTGACTGGCTTCATGTAACTCTACTCAGGCATCATTTCTGCTTGTTAATTCATTTCGGCTTGCCTTTCAAGGCTTCTATGACCTTATAGCATGAGTCTTCCCACAGCAAAGAAAATGGTGTCTTTCTCGTTTTTCTCTAGTCTTCTATTTTCCCAATTTTAGTTTCATGAGAACAATTGGTCCAGCTTTTCTTTTGAAGCCCAGATCACTGGCTACAGAATGGATGGACTTTTCTTGGGTCAGATGGCTTCTACTGACCCAAAGAGCCGGGACTGGGGAATTTTACTTACATAGGAGAAGGAGGTCTCCACCAGAAGCAGATGTGGCCTGGGCAGGAAATTACTGATATTTCTGTAATCTCCACTGTTGGAGATCATGGAGGTTATACTAAAAATTCGTGGATCTACTTAAGTTATTCTCTGTATAGGAAGAGAGAACCTATTAAAAAAGTTCTGGTTTGGAGCTATTGATAAAAATATGAATTTTGCAGTAGGATGTGTTGTAGGATCCTGCTACTCAAAGTGTAGTCCATAGAGCAGCAATGTCAACACCACTTAGAAGCCTGTTGGAAATCAGAATCTAAGGCTCTACCCCAGACCTACTAATTTAAAATCTACATTTTAATAAGATTTCCTGGTGATTTGCATTCACGGTTCAGTTTGAGAAGTGTAGCTCTAAGATGAACTGATTTGATTGATCTATAGACATGTGAGAACCAAGTGTGAAGTTGTCAGAAGTTTTGTGAGTTAGTTGATTTCATGTTTGGTAGCTTGAAATCAACTATTGTGTGAACATTTACACCATGGAGATAGGCAGATGTTACAAACTCATTTCCTTTGTATCAGGAGCCAGTCGTCAAACACTTACCAGCAATTCCACTGGGCAATCTAGGATTTAGTCTCCTAGGGGTTTTTGAAGAGAAGCACCCATTTATGGGGGAGGGAAGACAGAAAAAATGAGTTCCAATTCCTTCCAAACTTTCAACTTTATGGCTAAGAAATCATTATTCGAGATAGTAATTTCTTTATGAAAAAAATTATCTGAGTCTGAAGTAAGCCTAAGGAAGGAAGGGAATCTAGGAGTTGGTAATACTTAAAATCCAAAGAGGCAGATAGGAAAACATTGGACATTTGCCCAGCTGACAGGTGGCTAGTTTAGTAGCAATCAAGTGTGCAGAAGCAGTTTCTGTATAGAGGAGATAGATAAGAGTGGATAGATTCTGGTACTAAAGACACTATGTGGGGGAAATTCATGTTTTTATTGCCTATATTATTTGGAGCATTAAATTATTAAACAAAACAACAACTCCTCCCCAAGATAATGACAGGTAGGATGCAAATGCTTCATAGTATTACAGAGGGAGTGGTACTGGACCAGTACATCAACATCACCTGAATACTTATTATATCCTAGTACATGCAAATTCACAGGCCCACCCTAGGCCTACTGGATCAGAAACTCAGTGGGGTGGAGCCTGGCAATCTGTTTTAACAGGTCTTCTGGGTAACTCAGATGCACACACGGAAGTACGAAGTTTCATGGAGTTCCTTTTTTTTTTTTTTTTTTGGTCCAGTAAGACTTATTTCCCATTTGAACCCCAAATGAGAAGTGACTCTTCTTGCAATGAAGTCTTCAGCTCAACTGGAAGATGGTTGGTTGAGGGAGGCAGAAAACACAGATCAGGAGAATCACAGGGCTAAGCAAATATTTAAAAGCTTTGCTTAGCCAAGCAGGCAGGCAACTGGCATGTTGCCAAGACTCCTAGAGAGTATAAGCCTCTCTAGAAATCAACTGGAAAAGGTTGTTTTAAAGTGAACTTTGAGGAAGTGCATAAACACAGCCTAAAGATTTCCTTCAAATACAAATAAAAGTTCTGATATAAAGAAAGTGACTTCCTAGCACATAGGGATAAGAAGAGGGATAAGAATAGCAGGTATCAGATTAAGAAATAAGCAGATATTGGAAGAAGGGATATTAGAACAGCATATTCATTTTGGCTCTCTGGTTAAGAACACTCACTGGTTCCTTACTAATAACAACATTTAACATTAAATGAGTGTTGATTCTGTGTCAGGTACTGTAGTAAGTACCTCAGTAAATTATCTCATTATTAGTTCCAGATGAGGAATCTGAGCTCAGAGAGATACGTATAGTAACTTGCCCTGGGTCATATGGCTAGTTAGTGGTGATACTGGGATTCAAAACCCAGGAAATTTAGCTTCAGAGCACCACTGCTTAACCAGAATGTTCTACTGCCTCTCTTCAATGAGAATTTCACATGTATTAAACATTTAGAGTCTTAGAGTTCCCCATTTCAGAGTGTGGATTTCTGTAGTTATTATAAGTTTCAAATTAAATAACCTCTTTCTATGGTGTTATATATAGATAACTGGACTCTGAATCCCACCAACTAAAGTCATTTAATTCTAGTGCTCCGAGTGAGTAATTAGGTAAAGAAGCTGCACTTCTATAGGGCATTGTTTTAATAGGGCTTACAAGCATAGTACATGAGTTCCACATTGAATATTTAAATTCTCTTGTTTTGAAAGGAGACACAAAGAAGTACACAGATGGGGGCCGGCTCACTCTGGCTACAGAAAGGGTGGGGTGTCGAGTCTAAGGACCAGCACCTCTAATCTGGGTGTTTGTTTTGTCTGAATGGATTTGGTAAATTTGCTCCTATTCTGGCATTTGTCCACAAGTAAAATTCATTATTATACAGAGGTTAAAAAAATAAACAAGACATGATTTCTGCCCACACTGAGCTCAGATTGATGGGGAAAACAGAAATATTCTGGGGATGGTTGCACGACTCTGTGAATGTTTGATTGTACAATTTAGATTGGTGGGTTGTTTGGTATGTAAATTAAATATCAATAAAACTCTTGAATCTTCTCTAAAATGGACTTACATCTACATCTGGCTTTGTTTGTTTGTAAAGAGTTTTATTGATATTTAATTTAGAAGAGATGGTCATAACTCAGCCTGGGAAGAGAGAAGGGAGGCTTCACCAGTGATTAAAGTCTGCGCTGAAACCTTTAAAAACAGTTACCTGGGTGATATGGTACAAGATATTCCAAACAGAGGGGCCAGAATGAGCAGATTTGCTTTAGATAAACCACACGGTCAGCTGTAATGTAATGGGAAGAATATGGTTTCTTTATCTCCTCCCCTAACCCACGACAGTCTGAATAACCTGTGCTAGGTCTTACATCTTGCCATATTAAAACTAATAGTGTTCTATCAACTTGTTAAGTCTTGTTATTCATTTGATCCTAATTTAATGCCATAGTTAGCCAGCAGGGGCAAAATGGAGAGCTGATAAATATGACCTTTCCCTCTCTGACCTTTCGCTGAGTTAAAAGGTTTGTCAGTGATTGGGGCACCCACCTCGGGTGTAGAGGAAAGCCTCGCGAATTTTTAAAATCTTTACAAGATTGGCAAGGTGGCGGTGGAAGCTGGTGAGATTCTTCAGAGTTTCTATTTTTCATACTTTCCTGGGTTACTCTCACAACCTATTAAAACGATCGTCCCGAGTACACCTGCAGAATCAAACATTAAGATGGTTAGGACAT
The DNA here is from genome assembly GCF_964339955.1 of Pipistrellus hanaki. Lineage (NCBI taxonomy): Eukaryota > Metazoa > Chordata > Mammalia > Chiroptera > Vespertilionidae > Pipistrellus > Pipistrellus hanaki. Next base: position 165,107,956 of record NC_140503.1, on the reverse strand, counting down.
CGCCAGCAGGACCGTGTTCTGCAGGAAGAGCAGATTTCCTTGAACACGGTCACGTTCTCCAGCCGGAACCTTGAAGCTGCGGCGTCCGGGGCAGCACGGAGCGCTGAGGGGAACACCGCCACGGGGCACGCCGTCCAGCGCCCTTCCCACTCGGCACCGGAGCCGGTTGGGTTCCTGCCCCTTTCTTGCTCCTCTTAATCACCTTCCCCCTCGGGCAATCCCGGAAGGGAACCCTTTCAAAATTTCTTCCACGTGGGAGCGTAGGACCAATTTCATCAGCACCATCCGGAATGGCCAATATGGCGGCGGCCGTCAGATGCCTCGGTAGAGGTAAAGCCAGGCGTTGTGTGGGCTTGGGGGAGAAATGACCTGTGGCGCGGGGGTCTCCTGTGGTCCAGGGTGCAAGCCAGACTCCTGCGCACGGGTCTGCGCTGGGGGCTGGAAAAGCCTCCTGCTCTTTTGGGCTCCAAGTTCTTCAGGGGGTCATTACTGTGGAAAAGCCACCTTCTCCGTGGTCTCCCTCCCTCTGGAGCCGTCCACAGAGGGAGTGCAATGGGAGGAGGAGGTACATGGACACCCCTGCGGCCGCTCGTGGCGGCCGAGGCTGTTTCCGATGCCGGTGGGTGCAGGGAGAGAGAGGAGCTGGCTGCGCGAAGGGAGTTGTGATCAGGAAAAGGTTCTGTATATGCAGGTGTGTGGCTCACCCCTGTAAACTTTAATGTTTACAGAATGCTGGGGCGTTCGGGGTACTGCATGGTTGCAGCTGATTTCAGTTCTTAAACTTCCGAAGACCGTTGTCTAATTGGGATCAGCAGTTGTCATCTGATGGCTAATTCAGGCATACTTCTTTAAAAAAAAAAATATATATATATATATACACACACACACACACACACACACACACACACACACATATATATATATATATATATATATATATATATATATATATATATTTTATTGATTTTTTATAGAGAGGAAGAGAGAGGGATAGAGAGTTAGAAACATTGATCAGCTGCCTCCTGCACACCCGCCACTGGGGATGCGCCCGCAACCAAGGTAGATACATACCCCTGACCGGAATCCAACCTGGGACCCCTCAGTCCGCAGGCCGAGGCCCTATCCACTGAGAGGCATCCTTCTTGGTAGCAGCTCTTCCTCAGCATTTCACAAGGTCCAGTGAAGGGCTAGGATGCCAGCCCTTGTTTCGCACATTGCTTTTTAATTTTTGTTCTGTGTTGTGTTTTTGAAGCACAGGAATGTGTATTATTTAGTTACGATGGATCTTTTGGTGGAAGCATCATCTAGCATCACCCCCATTTTATATATGTCCAAGATCCATACGTGCACCTATCTGTTGTTGGGCTGTTTATTGTTTTATTACGTTGTTTTTCTATACCTGTGCCAATACCACAGTCTTAATTACCATAGCTTTATAACAAGTCTTGATCTCTCGATCAGTTCCTTCACTTTTTTTCATATCTTTCAGAAGCAACTCTGGGAATGTATTATCTATTTTTAAAAATGAGTAAAATTTTGCTGAAACCGGTTTGGTTCCGTGGATAGAGCGTCTGCCTGCGGACTGAAGGGTCCCAGGTTCGATTCCCGTCAAGGGCATGTACGTTGGTTGCGGGTGCATCCCCAGTGAGGGGTGTGCAAGAGGCAGCTGATCGATGTTTCTCTCTCATCGATGTTTCTAACTCTCTATCGCTCTCTCTTCCTCTCTGTAAGAAATTAATAAAATATATACTTTTTAAAATGAGTAAAATTTAAATTATTTTATATATTCAGGACAGACATACATATTCTGTAACATACTTTGAGCCTGAACTGGATTAAGTTAAAAATAAGTGAAGGCAAAATTGTTCAGTTAGTTGTGTTTACTTGGCTTTAGTTTTAAGAAGTGGAGTGTCCATTATTATACTTTTTAAAAATATATATATTTTATTGATCTTTTACAGAGAGGAAGGGAGAGATATAGAGAGCTAGAAATGTAGATGAGAGAGAAACATCGACCAGCTGCCCCTTGCACACCCCCTATTGGGGATGTGCCCGCAACTCAGGTACATGCCCTTGACCCGAATCGAACCTGGGACCTTTCAGTCCGCAGACCTACACTCTACCACTGAGCCAAACCGGTTTCGGCCATTATTACACTTTTTAAAGAATGGTTAAGAATCACAAAATATTGAATGTTTTTGTTTTGGAAAAACGGTGATTAAGAATATAAAAATTGTGAATGTAATTATTATTTAATATTAATATTTTACATGTTTTTTTTTTCTTTCAAGTCGTGATACATCAAAGGCATAATCTTTCCAAGACGGCTTATCAGACCCGTCTTTATCCTTGTTCTGCATGTGTTCATGTGCTTAGTAGACATTTCGCTGCTGCTGCTGCTGCTAGGAAGTAAGTATATTTTTTTTAGTTATTTCGTTTGCTGTCATCCTAAATTTCGATTAAAAAAATTATGCTCAGTTCCATAAACAGATATAGGGACATATAGTTGTAAAAGCCTATCATCTCTGCTTTTTTGGCTTTGTAGTACTGAATAAAGTATATAACTTAAAACAATACTTAATATTGACATTCAGTTATTGAGTTTAATCCCTACAGCAACCTTATGTGGAAGCTCTTGTTATTATATTCTCTTTTAGAAACAAAAAGCAAGGCACCGATAGATTATGTAACTTGTGCAACATCACAGAGCTAATACGTGTTGAGGCTAGGATTTTGTGACATAATACGTATTTACTGGTTCATTGGTCTCTGCCCAGTTCCTGACAGAGCTTCTAAAACCCTTGTAAATCTCCTAAGTTATAGGGATGCTAGGAGCATCTGGGTCTTTGACCCATTTCCTGATACGAAGTTTCTAAAACCCTCGTAATCTCCTGGGCGATAGGAGCACCTTTTTACTAACAAAGCAACTCTTGGTGGGCTCCTGGATTGGGGCTGGTCACCAGAGAGACCAAAACATGGTTAGAAGCTAAGAACTTCCAGCCTCACTCTCCATCCTCCAGAGGAAAGGAGAAGGCCTAGAGATTGAATTCATAATTGAGCATGCCTACATGATGAAGCAGCCATTAAAACCTCTGAACTATGGGGTTCAGAGAGATTCTAGATTGGTGCACACAACTCATGTGTCAGAGGGTAGTGCTCCCAACCCAATGGGGACAGACCCTTCTGGATCTCGTCCTATATACCGACTTATCTAGCTGTTCATCTGTAATTCTTTATCATATTCTTTATTATATAAGAAACCAGTAAATATTTAAGGGTTTCTCTGAATTCTCTGAGGCTTTCTAGCAAATGATGAAGTCTGAGGAGGGGATTATACTTCACCCTTATTTATAGCTTGTTGGTCAGAAGTACTGGAGGCCTGGACTTGAGGTTGGCATCTGCAGGGAAGGCAGTCTTGTGAGACTGAGCCTGTAACTTGTGGGATCTAATGCTAATCCAGGTAGCTACCATCAGAATTGTATTGAATTGTGGAACACCTAGCTGATGTCAGAGAATTAGATGGTGTGGGGAAAAAGCCTGTGCATTTGGTATCAATTCTTGTGAGTAGAGGAAAATAGTTTCTATTTAACCAGATACTCTGTTCTGTTCTTCCTTACTTTTAACTTTTAATTTGCTTATTACTTTTAACTTTTAACCATATACTCTGTTCTGTTGTTCTTGCTTGCTTTGAACAATCTCCAGATCTATCTCCACATATCTCGGAGATTGTTTCAGATAGGACTGTGTAGTCATTCTTTTGTTATTGAGTTGTAATGAACATATAACATATAGTTTCAGGTGTACAGCATAATGATTTGGTATTTATATATATTGTGAAATGTTCACCACAATCAGGCTAGTTAACATCTATTATTATAGAATTACAACTTTTTTTTCTTAAAATGAGAACTTTTAAGGTTTTCCTCTGCAATTTTCAAGAATACAGTACAGTATTATTTACTACAGTCACCATGCTGTACATTACATTTCCATTATTTATTGTAAGGTTTATACATTTTGACCATTTTACCTACCCCTCACCTCTGCCTCTGACAACCACTAATCTATTCTCTTTTTCCCCCCCTTATTCCACATATAAGTGAGATCATATAGTACTTGTCTTTCTCTGACTTATTTCACTTAGCATAATATCTTCAAGATCCATCTATGTTGTGAATGACAAGATTTTGTGGCTTAATAATATTCTGTAGTTATGAGAACACGAAACACAGAGTTTATTATCTTATTTTCTTAGATGAGCAACTGTAAGCCAACTTTTGCCCTACCCTGTATATACCACATTTTCTTTGTCCATCCATCCATCAATTGATACTTAGGTTGCTTCCATGTTTTGGCTATTGGAAATAATGCTTCAGTGAACATGAGTATATTTCATTATGTGACTTTAACCATTTTCCTATTGCTCTACATTTGTTGTTTCAATTTTTTGCTATTACAAATGATCCTGCAACACTAGTCATGTACATAGATCTTGTCAAATATTATGAATATGTTTATAGTGTAAATTCTGAGAAAAAGAATTTTTGAGTCTAAAGATGTGTCCTGGTGTTGAACGTTGACATATGAACCAGGGTCATGGTTCGATTTCCAGTCAGGGCACATGCCTCGGATGTGTGCAGGAGGCAGCTGATCAGTGATTCTCATCATTGATGTTTCTATCTCTCTCTCCCTCTCCCTTCCTCTCTGAATTCAATAAAATATAAAAAATGAACAATTTTAATTAAGAACAAAAAAACTCTTCTCTTTGATATACAAAAAAAATGTGTGCATTTATGATTTTGATAGGTAATAACAATTTGCCTTTATAGAGATCTTTTCAGTTTACGTCCTTACCATCAAGTATTATTAGAATGCCTATTTTCCCATATACAGTGTGTAGTTACAATTTTTATTGTTGCCAATTTGATAGGTAATAAATGGTTTCATTATTGTTTTAATTTATATTTATTTTATTATTGAGGTTTGTATATCTTTCATATATTTAAGAACAATTTTAAAAATATATATATTTTATTGATTTTTTCAGAGAGAAAGAAAGAGGGATAGAGAGTTAGAAACATCGATGAGAGAGAAACATCCATCAGCTGCCTCCTGCACCACCACCACCACCACCACCACCACTCCCCGCCCCCCCCCCCCCCCCTCGGGGGATGTGCCCTTGACCAGAATAGAACCTGGGACCTTTCAGTCTGCAGGCCGACGCTCTATCTACTGAGCCAAACCGGTTTCAGCAAGAACAATTTTTTTTACTGTGAATTTTCCGCTCATTTCCTATTCTCATTTTTTTTGCTTGTTGATTAACAGAAGCTCTCTGTATATTATAAATTATCAAATATCTGCACGATAACTCTTAACATATTGTAACTGTTATGGTAGAGGAATGGACCCAGTGCTGTGGGATCTCAGATGGAAGGTCATTTAATTCCACCCGGAGGAAAGTAGTGCAGGGAGTATTGATGTTTGAGCTGGGTCTTGAAAGATAGTTTTGAAGGGGAATTTGAGAATTTGTTTCAGTGGTAAAGAGGCATGAGAGTAAATGATATGGATGTAATACAGTCTGATATGACTTGAATATAGATAAAGAGAGATATGGTGGGGAGTATAGGTGGGCTAGAGGGAGTCGATGGGGGGGGGAAGGAGACATATGTAAAACTTTCAATAATAAAGATTTTTTTAAAAAGAAAGAGATGGTGGAAATATAACTAGAAAGGAGGCTTCCTTTGAGTGTGAATAGTACCTGGATTATCTTTTCATGTTGAGAAGTTTGAGGACTATTGGTTGCGCCAGTTTACAACCCTACCCAGCAGTGAGTGAGCGTGTCCAGTTTTCCATATTCCTAACAACCCTGGATATCATCAATCTTTATGTTTCTTTAGTGTATTTCTAATTTATATATTTTGCCCATGTTTTTATTGGGTTGTTCATTTTTCTGCTTTCTTAAAGTATTTGTTTATTAGGGATAGCAATTATTTTGAGAACATTTTATGTTTAAATGTGTGTTTTTTTGTCCTACAGAAATTTTTCATTTTATATTTTCTTTAAATTTGTATTCTAGTACAACTTTTTTTTTTTTTAATGCATTTTATTGATTTTTTACAGAAAGGAAGGGAAAGAGATAGAGAGCTAGAAATGTCGATGAGAGAGAAACATCTACCAGCTGTCTCTTGCACACCCCCTACTGGGGATGTGCCCACAACCAATGTACATGCCCTTGGCCGGTATCGAACCCGGGACCTTTCAGTCCGCAGACCGACAATCTACCACTGAGCCAAACCAGTTTCGGCATGTATTCTAGTACAACTTTTAAAACAATTTCACTAACCTAAAAAACATAGTATAAGAAGTTTGCATACTTAAAAAAAAATGAAAAATTATTACCAATATTTTTATGCCTGACATTGAGTTATTCAGTAGCTTGAAGAGGATCATAGTATTCATAGTTCTAGTTATGGTTTTAATTTTTAAATATACTGACTTTATAATATACTAAAGATAGTTTTTTCATGGCTATTTTTTTTTTTTTTTAAATCAGGGTCTGAGACAGAGGGGCTTGCTTTTTTTCTCTTATCTCTTATCATTTCTGAATCTCCCTGCTCCTCCATACATATAAACCACGGTTTGCCAGTGGCAGTTTCTGGTAAAAAAAAAAAAAAAAAAAGCCACTGTATCATCTCTGACTCTGGTTCTTTTTCTCTCCTGAGGTTATTTTTTTCTTCAAGTATTTAAAAAATTTTTGTGGACTGCCAGACATTTTGTGTAGCACAGTCGAGATTGAAGTACGTGGTATTTATGCCTGGAAATGTGCATGCCCCTTCTGTCATAGCCTTGAATCAATCCAGTCAGTTGATCTAGGTTTTGGTTTTATTGTTGCTATGGTTACCATTGGCTTCATATTTCTGTACTGTCACTGAGTGCTTTCAGTGAGGGCTGGGCTGTGGAAGGTTTGTCTTCAGTGTTCTGGGTCCTGACCAGTTTTCTGTCTGCAGTTTTGGGGGGAGAGTAGGGAGTACAGCGCAGAGGTTTGGGGGTTCAGGATGGGGGGGGTGTGTCTCTGCATACTCTTATCTCTTCCCTAGACTGCTGTTGCTTATTGCCAGTGCTTGTTAGGCTGGGGATAGGTATGTGAGGGAGTCTGTTTTTTCAAATCCAGCATTTATCCTAAGTAGGCACAGTGTGGCTAGACCTTGGGGATGGGTCGTCTTAATATTTTTGTTCCTTGTCCCCATGGTAGGTATCTGCCACAGACCTTGTGCGAGAATGTCTGGGACCTTTCCCGTCTTTATTGGTAGAGGATACTGCTTGCAGGACTGTTTCCTTCCCTACCCTCAAGGGTAGAAGTTTTAGTACTTTTTTCTTCTTTCTTTTTCCTGCACAGAATGGATGTTTACCTATGCCCTGGGTTTCAGGGTTATGTGCTTTTCTGGCAGCAGTGGCTGATCTCCTCCTTGTCTGCACCCTCAAGGAGGGATTTCTAGTCTCTTGGCCTGCTCTCGTATTTCCTACAGGGGTCTTCAAACTACGGCCCGTGGGCCACATGCGGCCCGCAGAGGAGTCTGATCTGGCCTGCCAGATTTTTTTTGGGCAGTGAGCGCAGCCGAGGTGTTACAGTAGGAATTAGTAGTTCATATAGTCCGGCCCTCCAGCTCTCTGAGGGACCGTGATCTGGCCCCCACTTTAAAAAGTTTGAGGACCCCTGTAAGAGTATCAGTGGAGGTCTGTGGAAAGGCCCTACGAATGGAGTGTCGACTTCCCTTGTGTTTGGATCTTCCACGAGGTTTACACTGACCCTCGCCCTAAAATGTTAGCTGATTTCTTTCCCTTACCTGCTTTCCTTTCTCTCACATCTGCTGGGAGTGAAGCTTGCCCGGGTGGTATGCATGGGGGCGGGGTGAGTGTGGACAGACTCCTTGGATTTCAGGCTACTCATTTGCCCTGTGATCTCAGCTCTGTGATGGATTCAAGAAAAGTGGTGATTTTTATTCCACTCTTTCTTACTGTTAAAGCCTTTTTTTTTTTTTTTTTTTTGTACTTTCATTTATTTGTATTATTAATGACTGGGTTTTATTCTGTCAGCTTTTACATTGTAAGTGGAAGCAGAACTTATGCATTTAGTTTAATGAATAAACCAGCATCAGAAATGTTAGTGGATTCATTTATCTGATGTACACTGAGAAATACAAATTCCAGACATTTGCATTCCATTAGTAATTACATGCCCTAGGCATTTTCTCTTTACTGCTGTTTAATTCAGTTTACTTTGCCAGAAGTTGTATGCTTTCCTCCCTCCTCCCCATCCCAACCCTTCAATTCTTCAATGCCAGAGGTTTCTTTCCTTCAAAGAACTTGGATCTCTGGAGTCATAGATCTTCAAAGGTCTTGTAGCGAGCTTTATTATAGCGCTGATTTTTTTTTTCTTATAATTCTTTATTTGGGTGTAACCATGGAATTATTTTTCCTTTCATGCTTTTGGAATTAGGGGACAGATGAGGCAGGCAGAGAGTTATTACCTGAGCACAGTCCCTTTTACTCATTTAATCTTTGTGGTTTGGTTACCCAGGTAACTGCAGCTGAATTCTGTTCTCTTTGATTCAGGCTGCCAGGTGTTTCTCCCTCATTTTCCAAAAAAAAGCCTTTCTAGTATGATTTATTTTAGGCTCTGAGAATTAGAGTTTTTAAGCTCTCCTGATAGGGCCTTGCATAATTACATGAACATGAACAACAACAAAGTTCTTCTGGACACTTTTTGGAGAGTCATGGAAAATAAGCAGTTGGTCTAAGAAATTATTATTAATGGATTTTGTTCAGTTGCAGGTTTTGTTTTTTGTTTTGGGAAGAAAGTATTTTCCTTAGAGTCCTATTCAGTCTGTGTTATTATAAAATGATTTAAACATTAAAGAAATGTTCCATTTGTAACTTAAAAATATTTTCACTGGCCCTGGCCAGGGTGGCTCAGTTGGTTGGGCATCCCATGCACTGAAAGGTTGCTGATTCGATTCCCTGTCAAGGCACATGCCTCGGTTGCTAGCTCCATCCCCAGTAGGGGTTGTACAGTAGACAGCTGATTGATGTTCTGCTTTCACATCAACATTTCTCTTTCTCTCCCTCTCCCTTCCCCTCGCTCTAAAAAAAAAAAAAAAAAAAAAATCAATGAGTATTTTTAAAAATATATATTCACTGAATCACCTCAAATATGTGTTTTGTGAAACAAGGTTCAAAGCATAAATAAGTAAATTGTTGTATACCCAACTCAGTTTCTTCCTTCCTTTCTTTTTTTCTGTCTTTCTTTACGTTTTGAAAATATTTGTTAATTTAAAAATTATATTTCAGCCCCTGGAAATTTCATATTAATTGCAAATTAATGGTCAGGTTCAGCCATGAATGAAAATTTAGTGGTGAAATCAGCATTTATGTAAAGTAAATCTGTAGGTTACAGCTAGGACTCATTTAAAAAAATTCTTTAAAATATTACATATGAATCCTTTTCTCCCATTGACCTCTCCCTACTCATTCCCACCCCTATCCCGTACATGTCTTTCACCCCCCACTCCTCACCCTCCCACCGCTGACTGTGTCCATGGGTTATGCTTATACGCATGCATACTAGGCCTTTGGTTGATCCCTCCTTCCCCTACACCCCCAATCATTCCCCTTTCCCTCTGAGGTTGGGTGGTCTGTTTGATGCTTCTTTGTCTCTGGATCTATTTTAGTTCACCAGTTTATGTTGTTCATTATAGTCCACATTTGAGTGAGATCATGTGATGTTTATCTTTCTCCTATTGGCTTATTTTGCTTACTATAATGCTCTCCAGTGCCATCCATGCTGTTGCAAATGGTAAGATTTCCTACTTTTATAATACAGCAGCTTAGTGTTCCATTGTGTAGATGTACCACAGTTTGTTAATCCACTCATCTGCTGATGGGCACTTAGGCTGTTTCCAAATCTTAGCTGTGGTGAATTGTACTGCTGTGAACATATGGGTGCATATGTCCTTTCTGTTTGGTATTTCTGGTTTCTTGGGATATATTCCTAGAAGTGGGATTCTGGGTCAAATGGGAGTTCCATTTTTAGTTTTTTGAGGAAACTCCGTACTGTTCTCCACAGTGGCTGCACCGGTCTGCATTCCCACCAGCAGTGCACGGGGGTTCCTTTTCCTCTGCATCCTTGCCAGCAGTTGGCGTTTGTTGATGATAGCCATTCTGAGGTGTGAGCTATGACCTCATTGCCATTTTGACTTGAATCTGATGATTAGTGACTTTGAGATGTTTTTATATGTTTCTTGGCTTTCTGTATGTCCTTTTTCGTAAGGAGTCTATTTAGGTCCTTTGCCCATTCTTTGATTGGGTCATTTATTTTCCTTTTGTTAAATTGTATGAGTTCCCTATAAATTTTGTAGATTAAACCTTTATCGGATATAACATTGGCAAATATGTTCTCCCATGCAGTGGACTTTCTTGTTTTGTTGATGGTTTCTTTTGCTGTGCAAAAGTTTTTTATTTTTTTATTTTGATGTAGTCCCATTTGTTTATTTTCTCTTTACAGCTAGGACTCTTATTCGTTTTTTTTGGTTTTTTTTATTTTAGGTAGAGAGTTTATTACTAAAACAGGTTCTCTAAGCTTCTTCTATTGGCTTCACTACTCTTTTACTAAATGTAAAATAAAAATGGGATTTCTCCAGTTTGGAAGGTTTCAGGGTTTTGTGGGGTACTTCCCAGGGAGCTGAGGCATGTGGCCTCCGTTCACTTGGGCTCCAGTGAGCTTTGGCATTGTCTCCTGTTCTGTTAAATTGCTCATGAGCTGAGAGAATATTATTATTAATTGAGGTAATGAGGTTTCATTGAGTCTAAAAGTGAGAATGGAGTTAACTTTGGAATGGTTTTTGAGGTACTTTTTTAAAAATTTATTTACTGCATCTACGTCTTTCACATAAATTTTATAGATCCTTGTATTAATTTTCTTTTGCTGCTATTACCAATTACCTTATATATTGTGGCTTATTATCCTGCAGTTGTGTAGGTCAGAAAGCTAACATGGATTTCACTAGGCTAAGATCAGGTGTCAGCAGGGCTTCATTCCGTTCTCGAGGCTCTGTGGAGGCATTTGCTTCCTCCCATTCCCAGCGTGGAGAGGCCACCTGCATTCCTCGGGTCCTTGCCCCAGGTTCTCCACCTGAAAGCCAGGAATGGCAAATTGATTCTCTTTTCATGCTGGGATGTCTCTTATCTCTTACCCTCTCCGTCAGATGCAGGTGGGAAAGGGGAAAGTTTCTCTGCTTTTAAGGATTCGGTATGATTAGATTGGGCCCACCTGGATAATTCAGGATACTCTCCCATTTTCAGAAATTTAACCTTAATCACATCTTCAAAGTCCTTTTTGCATGTAGAGATGGGCATTTTTGGGAAGCCATTATTCTGTCTACCACAGAACCCAAACATCTTTATAGAATACTAGAGGCCTGATGCACTAAGATTCATGCAAGAATAGTCCTCCCTTCCCCTGGCTGCCAGCACCAGGTTCCCTCTGGCACCTGGGACCTGGGCCTTTGCTTTGGCTGCTGCCTTCCACCTTCGCTCTGGCCCTGCCACCCTCCTGTAGCTCCCTTGACCTCCCATCCCTTCCCCCCATCATAGCAGCCACCCACCCCGCCCACTTGGAGCAGCAAGGGTGGGGTGGAATGCCTGCACCATAGCCATGGTGACAACACAAGTGTCCCTGCGTGGCCGCCACCATCTTTGTCTTGTTAATTTGCATATTCCCTCCTTATTGGCTCTGGGTGCCACCATCTTTGTCAAGGAATGATGGTCAATTTGCATATTGCCCTTTTATTAAATGGGATTATTTCACTGATTTAATACATTAGCCTCCTGTCAGTCACCGGGGACTGACACTATACTTTCCATCCGGAAGACAAAACAGGCTGGGCGCTTAAGGTGTTTTAAAGTGCTTATGGTTAAGAGATTATAGGTGTGATTTGACTTAATGCTGAGAAAATATATCACCTCTAGTTCTGTCTTTTCTTCTTAGCTTCAAACTCTTACCTGCAATGACCTGTTGAACATATTTTCTTAGATATTTTGTAAGCACCTTGTTAGCTTTTGCTATGTAACAAACCACCCACAATTATTTGTCATTGCCCACATATCTGTGGGTCAGCTGATGTAAGCTGAGTTTGGATGGGTGTCTCTGATGACCTTGGTTGGGCAAGCTGTGCATCTGTGAGTAGGCAGCTCAAGTGAGAATTGTCTAACTTAGCCTGGGGCTCTCTGGGGGCAGCTGTGTTTCACATGTCTCATCTTCCCACCTTTGGGCTAGCCCAGGCATGTTCTTGTGAAAATGGCAGAAATACAAACATGTAAATGGAAACACATGAAGCCTCGTGTAACCTAAGTTTAGAGCAGAGAAACGGTCACTTTTGCTTATTCTATTGTCCAAACTAGTCACATGGCCAAGTCAAGGTGCTGGGAAAGCTACTTTTATCTTTTTAAATAGGAGGAATTTAGCAAAGGAACTTGAATGGATAAAGGGGTGTAAACAATAATATAAACAGAGCCACTTTAAAGAAGAGTTGGAGCTGTCATCCCAGAGGAACTTGCCTTGCAGGTCTACTCCTCAGACCTTTGGAATGTTAAAATAACCTTTAGACTGGCCTACAGCAATCTTATATCCCAAACAATGTTTGCAAAGATAACAGGAAAGCTGTAACTATTTGAGTTTCTGCCTGGGTCAGTTTTTCCAGAATCACTCTTAGTTTGTATCTCAAATAAATGCTTGCTGCCTCTCTCTCACTCTGGTCTTTTATTTTTTAATTAACAGGGGATAAAGAATTGGGGCCAGTGATATAATTTACCCCACATTCACCTCTGTTTTTTTTTCTTAATTACAAATGTTATTTTATTTTTTTTAAATTTCTTTATTGATTAAGGTATCACATATTTGTCCTCAACCCCCCGTTCCTATCCCCCACCCCTCCCCACTCATACCCCCACTCCATTATTGTCCTTGACCACTGGTTAGGCTCATATGTATGCACACAAGTCCTTTGGTTGATTTCTCCCTTTTATTCCTAACCTCCCTCTGAGGTCCAACAGTCTGACCCATGGCTCCTTGTCTCTGGGTCTGTTCTTGTTCATCAGTCTGTGTTGTTCATCATTTCTCCTAGATGAGTGAAATCATGTCCTACTGGAAATATAAGAATAAAAAAATGAGATAATCAATAATGGTTATGCTGAAAGGCAAATTAATCAGTCTGTAGTGAGTTCATCCTCGTGTTTCAGGATGGCCAAGTGGTCTAAGGCCCCAGACTCAAGCTTAGCTTCCCACACTCACCTCTGTACTACTTTCCCGTTTTACTTTATTTCTGGTCTTAGTAATGATACTACTCTATGCCTAGTCATCTAAGCCAGAAACCTAAGAAGTATTTAAAATCTTCTCTTTCCCTTTTTCCTATATTCAGTAGCTACCTTGTAAATATCTTTCTAAACTCTCACCTATTACCCTCACTGTTCTGGTTCAGGGTGTCATGTCTCTTGGAAGAAAGGGAGGGCATAGTCTCTCATGGTCCCTAATCTAGTTTCCTTTGAACCATTCTTTGTATTGCAGCTGGAATACTCTACCTGGAATACATTGCCTCTAGAGTCTAGAGGATGCCCTCTGGGATGAGAGTCACCAACTTTTATCTTCTGTTTCCTGTCTTTTGCTTCACTCTTCAGTTCAAGAGTGAATAAAATAAGGCCAGTGGGTCAAAAAATCTAGTCCACAATCTCTGTTTGTGCGGTTCATGAACTAAAAATGGTTTTACGTTTTTAAATGACTGGAAAAAATGAAAAGAACAGTCATTTAAAAATGTAACATTTTTGTGACACATGAAAATTATGAAATCTAAACCAATAAATAAAATTTTATTGGAATACAACTATGTTCATTCATTTTTGTATATGGAAGCCTTCATATTATAATGGCAAAGTTGAGTCATTGAAACAAGAGACCATAAAATGCTTGCTATCTCATCATTTTCAGAAAAAGGTTGCCCTTGCTCTACTCAAGTAGAACTTTCTGTACTGTTCTATTTCATGCCTCAACATGTTTATTATGTTGTTTCTTTGCCTGGCTAACTATTTTCTTAAATAATAGCTTTATTGAGATACAACTAACATACTATGAAGTTGGTCCATTTAAAATGTACATTTCAGTGGTTTGTAGTATATTAATAGAGTTAATTTTAGAACATTTTCATTACCTTTCAAAAAAACCCCATGTTCATTAGCAGTCACTCCCCATTTCCCTGACCCTCTCCCCCAAGCCTTAGAAATCACTAAATCTACTTTCATCTACATAGATTTGCCCATTCTTGATATTTCATGTAAATGGAGTCATATAATATGTGGGGTTTTGTGACTGTCATCTTCACTTACATAATGTTTTTAAGGTTTATACATATTGTAGCAGATATCAGTATTTCATTCCTTTCCATTGCTGATTAATATACCATTGTATGTACGTAACATGTACCCATTTGTGATATAATGGGCATCCATTTTGTTTTTACTTTTTGACGATAATGAGTAATGCTGTTATGAATATTTGTGTACAAGTTTTTGTGTGGGTCATGAATTTTCATTTCTCTTAGGTATATACTTGAGCAAATTCTTCATTATTCTTCAAGAATTGACTTTGGGATTTTCTCTTGCAGATCCCTTTGCTAGCTTCCTGAGCTGGATTAAATGTTCATTCCCTGTTGCTCAAATAACACTTGTAGTACTTTACACATGATAGTGACATTATCTGTTTGCATGTTTATTCCTCTATTCCTCTAAGTTTTTAGAGAGCAGCATCAATGCCTTTTCTACTTTGTATCAACTGCAAACAGTACAAAAATTCACTTAACCTTTATCGGACAAAAGGGAACTTTAGTTCCCAGCAAGGAGTGGTTAAAAGATAACTTTAATACATTTTCTTTATAAATGTTTTTACTTTTCATAAATAACTCAAAAAATAGATAAGATAGAGGCAAAAAAGTAAATGCCTGCAGCGCTGAATTTAAATGCCCAAAAAGGCTCCAGGCGGGAGACCCCACTACGGGAATTTAATATTTGTTGAACTAGAAAAACTGTAATGCAGTCTATGCTTTTAAATTAAAATAAACTTTATATTTTGTTATTTTTTTTGTCTTATATACATGGGTCTTTTTTTTTTCTTTTCTTTTTTCAGTTTCTTGGAATACATATAGAGATAACTGATCTTGAATTTCTCTTTTTTCAAGGCCTGAAAGGAAAACAAAAAAAGGTACCAAAGAAAAAGCACCAACTGAAAAACAAGAAGACATAGAAAAAATAAAGTCAATCCCCTTTATGGAAGGTGAACCTGAGGATGATGTTTATTTAAAACGCTTATATCCAAGACAGATATATGATGTGGAGAAAGCTATTCATTTACTTAAGAAATTTCAGATTCTGGACTTTACATATCCAAAGCAAGGTGTTTATCTTGATTTGACACTGGACATGTCACAGGGGAAGAAGGTATATAGACCCAAAATAAATTTATTTGTGAACAGTAGTTATATGAATCGACATTTCTTAATGTTTTAATTTTTGCCTTTTATAATAATTTTTAGAAAAACTTATGCTCTTTCTATACTTTAGCATGAAAAATACGTATGTTTGTTTTTTAACTTACAAATATAAAACAGAATGTTAAGCATACTCTCATAGTTGATGAACATATATTGCCTATTCAGCAGAAAATCATCATTGATATAAAGTTCAACAAAAATAATATTAAAATTAATTGAGGTGTTACTATAACTTTGAAAAATTACTTACACTGCCTGTGTGTCCTGTTCCTTCTCTGTAAATGAGAGTTTTGGAATAGATCATTGCCCTTCAGATATTTCCTTACAGTCCTAGATTGAGACCAAGTTTTCATGAGTGGGGTGCTTCAATCAGAACTTCTCTGCTTTATCTGTTTGTATATTGCAGTTCTGTGGAAGACTTTTGTTTATAAAACTCTAAAAGTAGGAAAAACACTTGATTAGAATTGATGTCCATTATAGCTCTAAATTTTGTAAGCTTCTCACTCAAAAAACCTAATTTTCTTGGAAATGATATTTAAATTTTTATTCTCAAGGTCTTTTTGGTCAAACTAGAAGGTGTAAGTTTTTTGAATACAACTGAACAACCTCAATAATAACAATAATGATTGAGCATGTAAGAGGAGGCAGGATAAAGTCAGCTTACAGTACAGGCCAGCATCTTGTTGTTAACTCTTTGAACTTGAGTTACTGGTTTTACCTCTTCAAATCTCACTTTTTTCATCTCTTTAAAAAGGGAGATAAAAAGCTTTGTTCATATGATTATAGCAGATTGAATATGGTCATGCATGTAAGGACTTGGTAGGTGTTTAATAATATCATAACAGTCAACATTTACTGGCAAGTTTTTATGTACCAACCACCATACTAATGCTTTGCATGCATTTTCTCATTTAATCCTTTAATAATTTCAGAAGAAACCAAGACACAAAAAGCACAGTAACTTGCTCAAGGTCAGAGAGTAGGGGTAGAGTTAGAATTTGAATTAAAGTCTGTCTCATTTTTTAGAAACAGTTTATACTAGCCTCGTTATAATTTTATTTTATATCACAGAGTTCTGTTAGTTTGTTTATTTAAAAAATGTTGTGGTGTCCAAGATGATCACTTTCTCAGTCAACTGTTAATATATTTCATAAGGAAGCCACTTGTAAACTAGACACATTGGAAGGATACTGTTTTCTTCCTAAGACATTTTCTTAATCTTGATAGACTGCTTGTAACAGGCTGGTATTCTGCAGGGAATGCTATTATGATTGCTTGCCATTGAAAAATTTACTGGAACCAGTTGTGACATGTTAATGGCAAAGGAATGCCAATGAATAAAATTGAGTTTCATTGTCTCATTGGATGCGTACTTAAGAGTTGGTGCTTTCTTGTCTGAAAAACCCTCAGAAGGTTATCTCAAAATAAACTAAAAACACAGTCTTTCAGTTTTAATTAGGGAACACCCCTTTCCTCTTTTTTCCAGATCTTAAGACTGTATCAAAACTATGGACTTAGAACTTGTTTCCATGTAAAGTTTCCTTAAGAGATCTGAGCCACAAGCCTAGACAGGCAGGATTTTGACCAAATGACTGAACAAATTAGTTCTGAGGCCCTGTGGAATCTCTGTCCATATTAGGGTGACTCAAGTGCATGCTACTCCTTATTTTAGATGTTCCATTTTTCTTTACACAGATGTCTGAAAGTTGGTAGGTGGATTAGGTTGTTTTCAAATAGACCCACTCAGAAGAGCCTTTCAGGCTTGGCATTCTGTCTTGGATTTAAAAGATAATATCACCAGATTGTTTAGAGTCAGTGATGGAGATTAGTGTGTCCTACTGAGCAGATCAGCTGGATATTGTCTATTGCTCAGTATGCACAGTTGCTTTCATGTCCTCTTTGATGGTGTCAAAAGATTACACATTCTTTTAAATTTAATTCAAGGTGGCAAAAATTATTGGCATCCATGTAGAAAGCATTGTACTAGGTGCTGGGGAAGATATGGATATGCAAATACATCTTTCAATATATGAGACACTGATGAATGATGTAGAGATAGAAGCCAAGTACCATGAGAGTATAGAGCTGGGAAGAGGGATTTAGATTTTCATGATGGTTTCTTACAAAAGAAACAAAATTACTTATGCCTTAAATTATAATCAGTGAATAGTTCTGGATTAAGGAGAGGATATGTGGTAGAATTGAAACATTGAAAAACAAAACATGTTAGTTCTGTCTTTTTATAGATGTGAGAGGCACCAAAAAGATGAATGAATTTTTCACAATTATTTTTCCATTGTTGTGTGTTTAGAAAAAAGTGGAGCCATTTTCCAGTGTTGTTAGTTTGCCATACCCATTCGCTTCAGAAATCAATAAAGTTGCTGTATTTACAGGGGTGAGTAACCTTTACCAACTTTTTATATCGTTTAACTTGTTTAATATAACATTGGTAAGTGATTAGAATAACTGAATGAGTAGAGTTAGAGAAAATTCTAGCATTCACCAAATCTTATTTTCTCCATTTGAACCTCAAAGCAGTAAGGTGACTCATTTGAGGTTATGTCATTAAAGTAAGAAAAAGCTAAACTAGAACATTAACTTCATCATTATTTATTCTACCATATTCTGTTACTCACAAAAAAAGCTGAAGGGAAGTACAAAATTTATTCTATTAGCTCCTGCTTCTGACTCAAACTCTTCAAACAATAAAATTATTTTGGCCCCATGCAGTGCTTTGAAGTCACAGAAACCACACTTTAAAAAATATCTAGTGTGGAAAGTGAAGGACATCAAAGCTATAACAAATACAGTAACAACAGTTTTTTTGGTCAAACTTTTTGTGTTTATAAACATCTGTTTATAATGTGTTTATGATTTTATTTTGTAAGGTATTTTGATTCTTCTCCATCTGTCTCACTTTCAAGGAAGAAATTCTTTACTTTTTCCCCCCTAGAAAAGTGGAGCATATAGCTGTTGGAATGCCACAAAACTTGAGTATGAGCATGATACATTTCACAGTAAAACCAAATGGTATAAATGGAGTATAGAGGAAGAAAATAAATAATGCTGTGTATTTTTCTTTGAATTTTCAGACAACAGGCTAAATTTTGGTTCTTTAATTTATTAAAAATATTTTTCTCTTCCTGACCAGTATGGCTCAGTTGGTTGGGCATCATCTCATGCACTGAAGGGTTGCTGCTTAGATTCCTGGTCAGGGCACAAGCCCACATTGTAGGCTTAATCCCTGGTAGGGGGCGTGCACGAGGCAGACAATCTGTGTTTCCCTTTCACATCCATGTTTTTCTCTCCCTCTCCCTTCCTCTCTCTAAAAATCAGTTTTAAAAATATTTAAAAATAAAATTTTCTCTCTATATTGGTTTGATAAAATATCTTCATGTAAGGATCAAAATTAAATATATTTTAATTTTTACTTTTGGAAGATGATATATTTATGGTATGAGAGTCTTAGGCTGAACTACTTGGTAGTTCCTCATGCATTTTTATTTTTATTATTATTATTTTTAAATATATATATTTTATTGATTTTTTACAGAGAGGAAGAGAGAGGGTTAGAGAGCCAGAAACATTGATGAGAGAGAATCACTGATCAGCCGCCTCCTGCACACCCCCCATCAGGGATGCGCCTGCAACCAAGGCATATGCCCTTGACCGGAATCGAACTTGGGACCTTCAAGTCTGCATGCCGACTCTCTATTTCTGACAAAATACTTGAAAGCAGACTGAATTGATGTTTAAACTATTGTGTTTTGGTAGAATGCATCAGAGATTAAAATAGCAGAAGAACATGGAGCTGCGTTTGCAGGAGGAACTAATCTGGTTAAGAAGGTACAGTGTTATTTTTACGTTCATTAGTTATATGAATTATTTTGTTATCTTTGCCATCCATTTATTTATTACATGTTTTAGAACTAGTATTGGAAAGTCTTGGAGTAGAAATTTCTCATACCGTTCTTTGACATTTCAAAATTACTTCTGCTTAATATTTCTAGCGATAAGAGCCCTGGTTCTGGATCCACACTGCCTTTGTTTGAATTCTGGGTCTGTCCCTTACAAGTACACAGACTGACTCATCCTCCCTAAGTCTTCAATTTCTGCATCAGGAATGTGTGGTCAATATTAATACTTGCCTCATAGGATTATTGTTAAGACTGGATTTATTAAACCATGTTAAGTATCGAGCTGAATGCTTGGCATGTGATAAGTGTTTGCTTAATGTAAGTTATTGTTAAGAGGAATACAGAATCTTATTTAGGGAATAAAGAATTTATAAAAATAAAGAATAGTAACAAGAAAATGAAATTTCAGAGTCACAGCTTAATTTTGCCAGGGTTCAAGTCTTTAGGGTTCATTGTAATCCCAAACCACAGCTTTGAATGATATATTGTGGTATGATTGAAGCAAAAGGAGTCATTGGTAAAATATTTGTTTTAGGAAGTATTGTACTATTCTAAAAAGTTGCTTCATTTTATAATCAACTAAATGGAAGAATTAAACCCATTAAATACATATATTTTAAATGGATGTGACTATTTTTAAGAGAAAAGTTCAGAAAATGTTTTGCTTCTAATACTGGTAGTTTTCATAATTTGGTAAATGTGTTCATATGATCCTTGTTTAAAGGAAAACATTGTGTTTAATGTGTGTTTTCTAAATTATAAGGGGAATTACTACATTATATTAAATTTTCAGAATGAAAGTTATCTTTTATCTTGATTTTTAGATTTTGGATGATGAAATTGAACCAGACTTTTATATAGCTGTTCCAGAAATTATGTCTGAGCTTAATCCATTAAAGAAGAAATTGAAAAAAAGATTTCCAAAGCTTAATCGAAGTAAGGGAGAATTCTTTTTCATTATTTCAATGTGCTATGAACAACTTTCTAATTTATATATTTTGTTAGAAAACAAAATTGCTAATATATATGCAGAATAAGTAATATGTCCTGCTATTTGAGTTTTATGTAAGAACATGTAGATTTTTTTTTCCTCTTGACATTGATAATCTATTGTAATTTGCAAACCTAATTACTATATAATACTTAAAATTTAGGCCATATTTTAACTTGAAATTAAGTGAAAGTATTACCAACTAGACATGTTGTTATCATATTGTGTGTGTGTGTGTTTTTTTATCATTGTTTTTGACTTCTTTATCAATATAATAGGTATGCTAATTTATGTCAGCATTCAACTTATATGAATGCTTACAGTGTGCATGGCTCTGCAGATTTTTTCCTTAACATGTTAAGCGCCATATCAGTCACCAGTGACTGACACTATATTTTCCATTTGGATCTCGTCAGTCTGGCCACCAGCATATCCGTGAAATTGGATATTGGGGGCTAAATGGAAAGGAAGACAAAACAGGCTTTGCACTTAATGTGTTAAGGAACTTTTCTCTTATGGATATTTATCCCTTATGAAATCTAGTAAGCAAAGTAACATCCTATATAATAAAAGCCTAATATACAAATTGTTCAACTGGGAGTTCACCACTTGCTATGACGTGCATTGACCACCAGGGGGTGTCATGGAATATGACAGGCATCAGCGACGTGGTGCTGGCAGCGGGCTGCAGTGGAGGTTCTGCCAGCCCTGATGGGCCCTGATGAGAGGGGTACTGTGACGGGATGGCAGAGCAGGTGATTGGGAGGCGCCAGGACAAGGTGGGTGCAAGCAGGGCCCGATTGCCCTGCCAATTGCCTCACAGACAGAGACCATCAGCAGTGGCAGTGGGGGGTGGGGCCAGCGCCTGGCTCCAGGTACTGAGGGAGCCGGTGGGGGCCCGATGACCCAGGTGCTGCCCAGGGCCCAGAGGTCAGCTGGGACTTGCCCTTCCATGCCAGATGCTCGTGCTTCGATTGCCAGCCAGGCCTAGGGATGAATTTCTTGCACCGGGCCTCTAGTTGCTACATAAATAGCTATGTTTTAAAGTCTAACATAAATGATAAACTCACAAGGTGCTGAAGATTTTCAGTAGAAGAATTTACATATAGGTGAGGAAGTTAGCGTTTAAAGTGATCTTGAATAATTGGATGAGTAGATTAAGGGAAATACTTTTTAAGTATGAAAGGAAACTATAGTTCTGCTGCCTGCTGCAATGAAAGCCAAACTTGTGAGACAGGTGCTGGCAAGAAGGAAAGTGGTTTATTCAAATGCCGGCAACTTGTGATGGGGGACTCCTGTCCCAAAGCCCATCTTATTAGTCCTTGTCAAACCAGATAATTACATAAGATAAAAGGGAAGTGGGAATTGAGTTGAGGGGAGTAGAAGGAATTTTTCTGTGGACCAGATGTGCAGTTTGACTCAACTAGTCATCCTGTTCCTGATACTAATTTTGCTCTCTTGTGGTTGGCCAGTGTGTTGCACATCTGGTGGTGACAAGAAACAGGAACAGTGTGCTCTGCTAAGATACTTAGGCAAAAATATGTGATTTTTTTTTAAAGCATATAAATCTTTATTATTAGTTAGCTTTTGCTAGAATTTCAATGTCAGTTTGGCAGTAACAAGAAGAAAATCTATTAATCATAGACATTGAAGTAAGTCAGAAATTATAGTCCATGTATAAGAAATATCAGTTAGTTCTCTTTAGCTGTATTGAAAAATATTCCTACATTGATATGAAAGAGAATGGAAATTGTGTTGGAAAGGTAGATTGATGTCATATTGAGAAGGATCTGGAATAAGATCCTAGTAAGCTTGGACTTTAATTTTTTCTGTATTCAGCAGAATCCCTTAGAAGTTTTTAAGGTGGGGAATTCTTTACAGGTTTAATCTATCAAGAGTTCATAAGATGTATTGGCATCAATCAAAACTAGAAGCAGGGAGACCAGCTTTGACACAATCACCAGAGACTAATAAAGTTAATGTGTAAACTAAAGTCTCATAATGAGGCTGGAATAAAGAGGGCAAATGTCAAATATATTAGGACTGCACTAAGTAATTAAAAATGGATAGGAAAGACAGAAAAAAAAGAGTCAAATGGTGCTGGTATTTTTTTTTTAATTTTTTTTTACTGTATATCTGCTATAGATAGGTATTATTTCAAATAAAATTTCATTTTAATACTGTTTTAGTAGCTTGGTCTTCACATTTTAGCTATACTTGAGCTGAAAATTCCTACCAAAATTCTTCAGACTTGGTAGCCACTAAACCATGGATCATATATTATGTTTTATACTTTAAACAATTTTATATGTACTCTCCAATTCTTTTGTTGTACTAGAGTTTTATTTGTTTATTTTGATAGCCTGCTTTGAATAACACATCCTTATTAGATATTGAACTGAAGTTGGGCACTTTTTTTTAGGGATTTCTAGTACAATAATGTTTGTTGTCATGGAATCAGGTGTAATTTTTCAAAGTAAGACCTGAAATTGAACATTATTTTAAAAATTAAATGTGAATTCCAGTTCAATTTGATGAAAATATTTCTCATACTTTTTTTCTAATTAAATTAAAGCTCAACAAAACCAAACATACTAAATATAGTCAATTAAAACTGAAACTAAATGCTAAATATATCTGTATTTATCTATTTCCTTTCTTTGCATGGTGAACTGGCTTTACACAGAAGTTAATTTTGTCACCTTTGCTACTTTATCTATTTTCTGAACAACCCTTTAGGCCTTTATGGTTTTTAGCCTGAGGGTTGTATTTTTTTTTTTTTTTAATGAGATGTTCATCACAAAATTAGGCACTGTTGTTTTTAGTCTGAAAAGTTTTCAAATAACCTCATTTCAAATAAGAAAAGTTTCCCTTCAAATTGCTAATTTTTGTTAATGGGCTTTATTTTTACTTTCATAATGAGTCATAGTTTCTGTACACCAAGGTCAAGTTACCTAGGTGTTCTCCCCCTTCTCCCCCTCCACCTTTGTTTAACAAAACATCTTGAAAAAACAGAGAGACCTTTCTCCTTCTCTAGCTTTTTCTATTCACCCCTACATGATCTGTGTAACAGCACTGGCAAAACATTCGTGTTCTTTAAACATGAAGACAAATGATTAACCTGTCAAAAATGTTAAAACAAAATACACCAGATGTGCATTAGAACAAATGAAGCTTGTATTATGCATTTTCAGAGCTTGTTCTGATTCTTGTTTAGGAACATTTGATTCTCCTTATAGCCAACAAAAGACTTTAGGGTAAAATAGAAATTACATTTTGAGCAAATGGATGAAATTAAAAAACAAACAAGCCCCTACAGCTAAGCTCATTAGTTTCCCATTTTGTCCTACATTTTGTTTTAGTAATGGGAGTGGGTGTAACCATCTTGGCTGGATTAAATGTTCGCATTTTGCAGCATGGTTAGTGCTGCAGCTTTATTTGTTTTATTTATTATCTTAATTGCTCACATAACTGTAGGCAAGTTCTCTGTTTTTAAATGCACATTTGGCTTGTTTTTTAGTATTTCCTTTTTATTTCAGAAAAAAAATACATTTAAAACTTTTTAAAATTTCTTGGAAGAAACTGGGTTTCCTTATGCTTGTAAACTAGCTCCCCCCTAATGCCATAACATCATTGCCCTCTGAAATTCTTTCATCTCTAATATCGATACGTTTTGTTGATATTTTTGACATTTTTATTCCTAATTTTATATATTATTTAGAATTTACTTAAACAAAAAATAGTAGTATGAAAAATATCTTGATTTAATTGAGTCAGTCTTCTAATAATGCATATTGGACCATGGTAGATGGTATCTGTATATATAAAAGCATAATATGCAAATAGACTGGTCAACTATGATGCACACTGACCACGAGGGGGCAGATGCTCAACACAGGAACTGCCCCCAGCCCACAGGCCCCAATCGCCTAATGGGGAACAGGGGAACCGGGGGTGGGTGGCCGTGGGTGCGGGCGGCACCAGGGCCCCGATCACCCTATTGGCTGCCCCACACATAGAAGGTAACCAGCGGCAGTGGGTGGGGAGCAGGTGGGAACAGTCATCCTCTTGGTTCCTCCCCCTGGCCAGCAGGCTCTGATCGCCCGATGGGGAACCAAGAACTGGGGGTGGGTGGCAGCTGATGTGAGTGGCGCTGGGGCACGAGCACCCCGCTGGTTGCCTCACACACAGGGCGACCAGTGGCAGCGGGCGGGGCCAGCTGCTGGCAGCCAGGGAAGATGGCCCTGATCGCTGGCCAGGCCTGGGGACCCTACCTATGCATGAATTTGTGCACCAGTCCTCTAGTAGTATATGAAAATAGTTGAATTCTTTTAAATCATACTCAGTTATTGATAGGTGGGAATAGGAACATGATTAAAAAATTGGACCCTCTAATATGTATTTCTCTTAATATATAGCTCTTAGAATTGAATGTTAGTACTCTATTTATAGTCTTATCAAAAGGATATTCCTGCAGACTTGTCCAAAGAGTATTCACTTCTGCCTTTTGTAAGGAAGTGGCATTGCGTTGTATTTGAGAGTAATGGATGTAAAATTGTTGAAATCTAATGTGAAATATTTTTAACACATAGACTAAACATGGTATTGCTTGCATTATTTAAACAATTAGAACTCTTCTTGGTTCTATTAAGAAATACTGAAAAGGACCTTTTGCAGAGTAATCTATTTGAAATTTTTCTGTTTTCCCCCACTTGTGCATCAGTTTAAAAAGTATTTATGTGTGAAAGATTCCAATGCTGATTAAGTATGGTTATAATTATTATAGATGAATTATTGATGTATTACAGCTGTTTCTGTTATTCTTTCCTTCATTTCCTGTACTACAGCTGCCCTTCCTCATACACACTAAATGTTCTCTCTTCTCAGGTCTTTGGACTTATTGTCTCATCTGTGTATAATGCTCTTTGCTTATTTTCCTGGCTCACTTTCTCATTCAAATATCACCTAAACAAAAATGCCTTCCATGACCAATTTTTTTTTTTTTTTTTTTTTTTTTTTTTTTAATCTCACCCAAGGACATGCTTGAAAGAGAGAGAGAAATGTCACCGTGAGAGAGAAACATTGATCAGTTGGCTTCCGTCCATGCCCTGACTGGGGATTTAAGCTGCAGCCCAGATATGTGTCTAGGATGATGCTCAACCAACTGAGCCACTCCAGCCAGGCCATAACCACCTCATATGGGATATTACCATCTCTTCCCATTAACACTGGCTCTCTTATTTTATGTTTTTATATTACTTTTAGGACTTACACATAGGCTTTTTACATTCTTTATTTGTGGTTGTGTGTTTGGTTCTTCCCATTAGAGTAAGGGCTTTTTTTTTTTTTTTTTTTTTCTTCCCCACTACTGTATTTCTATGGCCTAGAATAGTACCTGGCACATACAATAGTAGGTACTCAATAAATATTTATACAGTGCATGAACATTTAGTGCAGCATTCAGTTGATAGAAGATATAGATTAAATACTGCAAATGAAGAGTGTATTTATCTATAATGTTTAGTTTGTGTGTTTTTTAAGATTAGGATAATTGTATTTATAGTTATTGAGTATCTACTATGTGCCAAGCCTGGAGTGTAATGGCTGTGAAAAAGACAGACAAGACCCTTGCTGTCTCGGAGCGAAGTGTTTTGTTTTCTGCAGTATATAAACTGACTTAACTGAGCATTTCGCTAAACAAACTGAAAACAAAACACATCTCCCAGCACTTACATTTGATTCAGCTGCCCTTTCTAGCTATAATCTTAATCCTTTCTGTGGTTTCATGCAAGTTTTTCAAATAGTGGTCTTTAGTGCTGTCTCAGTTTCCTTAGCTAGTGTTATTCTTTCTTTTATCCTTCTCTCCCGTATTCAACTAAAATGTGGTTCTTAGTAATAATCACGGGTCTTTCTTTTGCTGCATTTAAAGATTTGTTCTTAGTGTTTTTTCTTTCTTGCAACTTTCTTTTACACTTAGTAATCTTCACTTACCTCCTTTCTCAGTAGCTATTCCTTCTTTGTTTTCCCTAGCTTCTGTTATTTGACTTGCTTCTCCCCTGCAATATTCCCTAGTAAAGAAGAAGAGAGAAAGTACATCTCGACAATATAGTTTCTTACGTTATATTCATTATGGAAATCAAATTGCAGGAAGAGAAAGTAACAAGGAAGAAGGAGAAGAACATAAAAGTACAGAGAAAAAGGAGAGCAATTTCATAGCAATAAGGGGTAGCAAATTCCTAGAAATAAGAGTGAAGATTTAACATTGGATTATACTGAAAAACAGAATAGATTAGTGGTTAACATAGACCTCTCTCAGACAGGTCTTGGCTTTGACACTTACTGTGACCTTGAACAAATTATTTAAAACATTTTTGTGCCTCTGTTTATTCATCTACAAAATGGGTTTTATGCTCCCCATGGTGTTTTTGTTATATAATGTATGCAAGAGCTTTATATAATCTGGGTACATAGCAAGTTTGTAATATACATGTGCCTCGGTTATTATTGACTCCCTACAAGTCCTAAAGTGACTACTCATGCTCCATAATTACCTAGGAACTCATTCTTTTTCATGTCTTCAAATATCATTCTTACCTTCATAATTCATTTATTGACTAAGCATCTAATATTGAGTGCTTACTGTGTTCCAGGCAGTACACTTAGTACTGAGGGTTGAAAGATGAAATGATAGTTCCCATCTTTAAGGAGGTAATGAGAGAAATGAGAACAGAAATGCTATAGTAAAATGCAGAAAGTGTACCAGTGGAAAAGGCACAATGCACTGAGAGGAATGAGGGACTACTTTGTAGAATCAGGTCATATAAAGAAGGTACAGCTATGTTGAACATTTAAGCACACATAGGCATTTTCTTCCCCAACATGCCTTGGGAGAACATTGCATGTGGAGGAAATGGCCAGTATTAATGCACAAAAGTGTGAGTGAGCCAGTTATGCTCAGGAAATTAAAGATAGCTTTCTATCATTTTGTACATAAAGTATTATTAGGTTATGGTGGTCATTGAGGTTAGATAGTGATAGGCAGTGGGCCAGATCATGGAGGGTATTGTGTACCAGGCCATGGAGATTTGATTTGATCCTCTATGTAGGTAGGAAACATTGAAAAATATTGCTCAGAAGGATGATATAAGATTTGCTTATTAGAATGTCTATATATACAAACTATGTAAATGATAGAGTGGTGATTTGAGGACAATGAAACCTTAAGAAAAGAGACAGTGGGGTGGCCAGTGCAGTAGGCTGGGTCAAAGATGGATAAAAACAGAATCTGAACAGTGGCAGTAATGACAGAAAAGAAGAAGGCTGTTGTGGGATATAGAGGAGGTAGGAATAACAGGAGTTATTGATAAGCTGTTGGGGTAAGGGATAGGGAGGAATCTAGAATGATCCCCTAATTTCTATCTTGAGTAGCATACTGAATACTATTTTAAAGGTAGATACACAGGAGATGAAGCAGGTTTGGGTGAGATAGGGAGGATGGAGATAGGCTGGCACAAACTTAATGTTTTCCTGGAAGAAGTCAGTATTAAGATGAAGTAGGTTGTGATAAATAAATGTGCACATTGTAATCTCTAGAGCAAATGAAAAATACATACACAAAAAAGAGACATTTCTTCAAACTAAATAGAGGAATAAAAATGATATACTAAAAACTTTTTGTTTAAGATAAAAGAAGGCAGTAAAGAACGAACAAAGGAATAAATGAGATGAGACAAATAGAAAATACATTAAAATAAAGAACTAAATCCAACCATATCAAAATTTATGTTAACTGGAAAGAGAAAGTACATCTGGGTGAAACACTTCAACCAAAAGGCAGAAATGATAAGACTACAAAAAAGCAATCCAATTATATATGTCTACAGGAGACACACTTGATATTAAAACAGAAACAGGCTGAAAGTATAATGAAAAGTAAAGATACACCATGAAAGCAGTATTAGAGAGTTGGGTTAACTATATTAATATCTGACAAAAATAGACTTTTAAGACAAGGAATTTACTTGAGAAAAAGATGGATGGATATCTTATAATAATAAAAGGACATACTTGTCTAAAACAGAACTACAAAATACATGAAGCAAAAACTGACAGAATTGAAGGAGAAATGGACTAATCATCAAGTACAGTTAGAACTTTTTATATTCTTTTCCCAGTAACTGATAGAATCCTATAAAATAAAAAGCTAATATGCAAATAGTCATCATGCTCTCACACTGTAATGACCAATCAGCATGAGGCTGTGTGTACGGCGAGGCGGGTGTGGGTGAACGGGGCTGCATGCACGACCAGTCACCAGGAGATGCATGGAGCACCTCTTAGTCCTTCCCCATCAGCTCTTGCGGGTGGCGGTGGCTCGCTCCCACCTCCCTCGGCTGATGGCCTTCTGCGCATGATTTCATGCACTGGGCCACTTGTCTTTATATATAAAAGCCTAGGTGACTGTTATGACCAAAGGTCCAGAACAACCAATCGACCAGTTGCTATGATGCACACTGACCACCAAGGGGCAGATGCTTAACATAGGAGCTGCCCCCTGGTGGTCAGTGTGCTCCCAAAGCCAACCTTCCGTGGCCCCTCCCCCTGGATGGCTAACCTCCTGCAATACCACCCCATGGCTGGTTGGTCCCCCAATAGGTTTTGATCACTGCCAGGCTGAGGGACCCCACTCATGCACAAATTCATGCACCAGGCCTTTAGTCTATAGATAAGAAAAACCATAAAGATACAGAAGGCTTGAGTAATACTACCAACAAACATGGCCTAATTTATAGAACATTTTCTCCAACAATAAGAAGTGTTGTTTGGTCTACACTTTTCAAGTGTACATGAAACTTTCACCAGGTTAGACCATTTATTGGGTTGTAAGGCAAGTCTTAATAAGTTTATAAGTATTGAAATCTTACAGACTGTGTTTTCTAATCACAATAGTTATATCAAATTAGGTAACCAAAAGAAGTATGAGAAATCTCCAAATACTTTAAATTAAAAAAAACCTAGATAACTGATAGATCAAAGAAAGATATCCCAAGGTAAATTAGAAAATATTTTGAACTGAATGACAATGAAAACACAACACATCTGAACTTGTGGGGTGCAGCTAAAGCAGTAATGTAATGCGTACATTATAATCTGTAAAGGGAAATTTATAGTTTTAAAGTCTAACAGAAAAGAAAGATTTTGACTTTCTTTGTTCTAAGCTTTAACCTTTAGAACCTAGGAACAAAGAAACAGATTAATAAAAAGAAGAAAATAATAAGTAGAGTGGAAATCAGTGGCATAGCAAAAGGGTAAATAATACAGAAAAGCAATGAAAGGAAAACTGATTCACTGAAAATTTTATTGAAAAGATCAGTAAAATTGGACTGATTTCTTTAAAAGAGAGAATGCAGATTATCAAAATTAGGGATGAAAGGGGGACTTCAATACCGATCCCATAGACATTAAAAGATAATAAGATAATATTATGAACAACTTTATGTCAATAAATGTGACAACTTACATGAAATGGGTAAATTCCATGAAAAATACAAATTTCCAAAAGTATCCAGAAGAAATGAAAATATCTAAATTGATCGGTATCAAGTAAAGAAATTGAATTAGTAAGTTCTATTTTCCACAATGAAAAGTTCAGGCCCACATGACTTCTCACTGGTGAATTCTGTCTAACACTTATGACAGAAATAATATCAATTCTTCACAACCTCTTTTTTAAAATAGTGGGAAAGGAACACTTACCAACTCATTAATGAGCTCAGTATTACCCTGGTATCAAAGCTAGACAAGGACATCACCAGAAAAGAAAACTTCAGATTAATATCCCTCATGAGCAAAAGCAAAAATTGTTAACAAAATAGAATCCTGCAGTAAATATATATGTATATATATGAAGATTAGTAAATCTTAACCAAGGAGATTTAGTCTAGGAATACAGTTAATTTAGCATTTGTTGGACATCAATATAATAGGTCAACAGAATAAAGAATAGAGACTTTAAGATCATCATCTTTCAAATGAAAGAACTTGACAAAATCAAATATCCATTCACAGTAACTAGAATTATCAGAATACTAGAGACCTGGTGCATGAATTTGTGCATGGGTGGGGTCCCTAGGCCTGGCTGGTGATTGGGATCATTTGTCCCTATTTGCGGCCAGGCTGATCGGGGCCACCTGGTGGGGGGAGGGACCGTAGGAGGTTAGCTGGGCAGCTGGGGGGAGGGATTGTAGGAGGTTGGCCAACTAACTAGGGAGAGGGACCACAGGATGTTGGCAGGCCACAGGAGGTTGGCTGTGGCCTGACCACCAGGGGGCAGCTCCTGTGTTGAGCATCTGCCCCCTGGTGGTCAGTGCTTGTCATAACAACTGGTGTTCCGGTTGTAAAGGTCACTTAGGCTTTTATATACGTAGACTAGAGTCCCAGTGCATGAAATTCATGCATGGGGGGGGGGGGTCCCCTTAGCCCAGCTTGCACCCTGTCCAATCTGGGACCCCTCATAATATGGGACTGCTGGCTCTTAACTGCTCAACTGCCTGCCTGCCTGCCCCCTCCCAACCCCCCCAGCCAGCCTGGTCACCCCTAACTGCCTCTGCCTGCCAGCCTGTTTGCCCTCAACTTGCCCCTGCCAGCCTGGTTGCCCCATGCAGCCTTCTGTTCAGTCGTTTGGTCATCCCTCACTAACCCTCCTGCCAGCCTGGTCACACCACACAGCCTGCCCTTGACCCATCAGTCCACAGGCTCTATCCATCGAGCCAAACCGGCCAGGGCTCATTCTGATATTTAAATGGAAAGACAAAGAACCTGGAATAGAAAAATGATTTTTAAACGGAAGAACAAAATTCTTCAAAATTTTATAATCTGGTTTAAGACTTTACTAGAGAACTATAGTAATCAGGAGAGTCTGGTATGGCATAAGGATGGATGTATATAAACTAGAGGCCCAGTGCACGAAATTCTTGCATGGGATGGGGGGGGGGGGGTGCTTCAGCCCTGCCTTCACCCTCTCCAAACCGGGACCCTTCGGGGGATGTCTGACTGCTTCTCGCAATCTGGGACTGCTGGCTCTTAACCACTCGCCTGTCTGCCTGATCGCCCATAACCCCTCTGCCTAAATGCCTGATCGCCACTAATTGCCTCTGTCTCACCCCTCACCTGGGGCCCAGAATTCCCTCCTCCGGCCAGCTGTAGGCACCCAGGACCCTGGCCGGCTTTGCCCTGGCCAGCCTCAGCCATAGGGGACCGCAGGGTGGGTGGCTTATCCCTCTTCCGGGCCGCAGCCTCAGGCACTGGCTTGTCCTTCTCTCAGGCCGCAATCTGGCCAGTCCCCATTCCTCTCTCACAAGCTCATTTGTGCCTGGCTGGTCCCCATTTCTATCTTGTGAGCTCATTTGTGCTTGGCTGGTCCTCATACCTCTCTCCCCAGAGTTGAGTGTCTGCATGAGGGAGTGACAACCATTAGCATATTAGCTCTTATTATATAGGAGGATAACATTGAGAGTTCAGAAATGACCCAACCCTAAAGGTCAACTTGGTCGACATTTTTGTATTCTCACCGTAGGACTTGTATCCATTGATTCTACAGAGAGAGGAAGGAAGAAAGAGAAACATCAAACATCAATCGATTGACTCCCCCACATACCCCTACCGGGAATTAAACCCACAACCTGGGTATGTGCCCTAACTGGGATTCGAACCTGAGACCCTTTGGTACCTGGGAAGACACTCTAACCAAATGAGCCACACCAGCCACGTTAGGGTCAACTAGTGTTTGACAGAGGTACCAAAGTTACATAGAAAAGAATGGGTTTATCAATGAATGATGCTAAAATTACTGGATATCCTTTCTCTCAAATCAAACACATAAATTAATTCAAAATGGATCATAGTCCTAATTGTAAGGGCTATAGCCATGAAATTGTAAAATAAAAATTTCTAAGAGAAAATCTTTATGACCTTGGATTAGGTAAGGATTTATTAGGACACAAAAAGCACAAGCCACAGAAGAAAAAGTTGCTAAATTGGACTTTATCAAACTTAAAGTCTTTACTCATGGAAAGACATCACAAAAAATGGAAAGACAAGGCACAAATTGGGGGGCGGAAATACTTGGCACACACATATCTAACAAAGGACTTGTATACAGAATATGTAAAGAACTCTTATAACTCAGTAAGACTATCTAATCGAATTTTAAAGAGGAGGCTAAAGAATTGAACAGACACTATACAAAAGAATATGTGCAGTTGGCATTAAGAACATGAAATGATGCTCTCAAAATGTTAGTCATTAGGCAAATGGAAATTCACATCAAGAGAAAGAGAGAGATAGAAAAGAAAATATTTTAGGTCAAAGGAAAGTTGTTTGTGTTTGTTTTTGGATAGAACTGGCTTAACAACTCAAATACATATCATTATCCCCAATCTCTCAATTTTTTTCCTAGTTCTTCTAACTGTATACAGTATCCCATCGGCACCTTCACTTCATTATATTTTAATACAGAACTACAGTGGTTCCCTTTCCTCATTAAGCCCTATTTTCCCCTTTTCATTATCACTATAACATCAGTTTGACATTAGACTCAAAATTATGAAGTAATTTATTTGCTCATTCTTTCAGCATACATTTGTCATATTGTATTCCTTTTTCTATATGTATCTATGATAAAATGGAATTTATATATATAGAACAGTTCTAACAATAAGTTGTATTAAAAGTTAGGTAAATGTAGTCTCCCTCTGATGATAGAGACAGTCACTAACTGTCTGACAGGCTGGTAGCATATACAGCGGGGGTGCGCTGGACAAAAGGATCACTCATGTCCCAGTGGGATGATGGTGTGAGGTGTCATCATGCTCCTTAGCACAGCATGCAATTTAAAACAAGAATTTTTTATTTTTGGAATTTTTCATTTAATATTTTTGAACTGCAGTTAACCATGGATAGCTGAAAGCATGGAAAACTAAATGGTTGAAATGGGGGACTACTGCTTTAGCATCTTACTGTTTATTATTATAATATCTATCATACTATTTAGTACTCAATTATATCAGAATGTGATACTAAGAAAACCAATTTTTCAGTAGTTGTTGCTTTTGCACAACCCTTTTCTCCTAATTAGATTTAAAGCTCTTTGTGAGTAAAGTGCTCCTGAGCCATACGGAATAACTCCTTAGAAGTAGTATATGCTGAGTATATATTGTGCTTTCTATAGAATAAGGTTTTTAAAACATTTTTATTGGGGTGGCATTGGTTAATAAAGTTATATAGGTTTCAGGTATTCAATTTTATAATACATCATCTGTATATTGTAGTGTGTGTTTACTACCCGAAGTCAAGTCTCCTTTCATCACCGTTTATCCACCCTTTACCTTCTCCTTCCCTCCCACCCCGTTTTCCTTCGATAATCACCATACTGGTATTTGTGTGTATGAGTTTTGTTTTGTTTTTTTATTTAATCCCTTCTTTTTTCCACCCAGCCCTTCCCCTCTCCCCTCTAACAGTTTATAGTTTGTTTTCTGTATCTGTGAATCTGTTTCTATTTTCTTCATTAGATTCCACATATAAGTGAAATCATATGGTATTTGTCTTTCTCTGACTGGCTTGTTTCAGTTAGCATAATACTCTCCAGGTCCATTCATGCTGTTGCAAAATGTAGAGTTGCTTTTTTTAATGGCCAAGCAGTATTTTATTATGTAAATGTATCACAGCTTTCTTTCTTTTCTTTCTTTCTTTCTTTCTTTTTTTTTTTTAAATATCTTTTTACTGAGGGAGAGAGAGAAACATCAATGATGAGAATCATTGATTGGCTGCTTCTTGCATGCCCCCTACTGGAGGTCCAGCCCGCAACCTGGGCTTGTGCTCTAGGCTGGAATTGAATCCAGGATCCTTCAGTCTTCAGGCCAACACTATCCATTATTACAGCTTTTTTATCCACTCATCTACTGATGGCCACTTGGGCTGCTTCCAAATCTTAGCTATTGTACAATAAATGACACTGCAATGAACATAGAGGTGCATACATTCTTTTGAATCAGTGTTTCAGTTTTCTTTGGATATATTCCCAGAAGTAGAATTGCTGGGCCATAAAGCTATTCCATTTTTAATTTTTTGCTTTCCATAGTGGCTGCACCATCTGTATTCCCACCAACAGTGTACAAGGGTTCCCTCTTCTCTGCATTCTTGCCAACACTTGTTTGTTGATGTATTGATGTTAGCTATTCTAGGTGATATCTCATGATTTTAATTTGCATTTCTCTGATGACTAGTGACATTGCCTGTTGGCCATCAGTATGTCCTCTTTGAAAAAATGTCTATTTAGGTCCTTTGCCCATTTTCTTATAGTAATTGGATTGTTTGGGGTGTTTTTTGGTGTTGAGTTGTGTAAGTTCTTTATAAATTTTAAATATTGACATCATGGGAAGAATTGCTGGAGACAGTGATAGTAGTGTGTCTTTAATAGCACATTCCTTATTTTACTTCTTACCCTTCAAATAATTCCCATTTTCTATGTACAAAATCAAAAAATTTTCAAGTCAATTATAGTATTGTAGAATATTAAAAATTTGTATTTTATTTTATTTTTTAAATTTATTTTATTGATTTTTTACAGAGAAGAAAGGAGAGGGATAGAGAGTTAGAAACATTGATGAGAAACATTGATCAGCTGCCTCCTGCATGCCTCCTACTGGGGATGTGCCCACAACCAACGTACATGCCCTTAACCGGAATCGAACCTGGGACCCTTCAGTCTACAGGCCGATGCTCTATCCACTGAGCCAAACTGGTCAAGGCAAAAATATGTATTTTTATGTATTAAATTCAAGTTAAAATTTTAATGACTAATGATTAGGAAAATTAGCTTATGTTTGGAGTTTCCAATGTGATTCTTTGGAAATTCTTTTTTTTTTCCTTTTCTTTTTTTTTACCTTGATTCTGTTTTTCTTCTTTCTATATTCAATTGCATCTTTTTTTTTTTTTTTTTATGTTGAGGGATGACAAAGTGACATTAGAATCCAATAAATTAAGTTTTAATTCTTAACTTGTTTTTCATGCCAGCTTTGTACAGTAATGAGCTGTATCATTCACTATGATATTATTTCTGCTGCTAAATCTTGCTACTTTTCCTAGTTTCTACCTTTCTTTATGGT
Source organism: Pipistrellus hanaki (assembly GCF_964339955.1). Classification (NCBI taxonomy): domain Eukaryota; kingdom Metazoa; phylum Chordata; class Mammalia; order Chiroptera; family Vespertilionidae; genus Pipistrellus; species Pipistrellus hanaki. The sequence goes on along the minus strand of NC_140503.1, from coordinate 165,072,294 downwards.
AAGGCAGGTCAGGTGAATTTTACACAAAGGTAGGTAAAAACGCCACTGTTACCTTTTATTATGGATTATAGTCCTGGTGCATGAAATTCATGCACGAGTAGGGTTCCTAGGCCTGGCCAGTGATCAGGGACTATTGCAGCCTTCCTTCCCTGGCTGCCGGCTGCCAGCCGGGTTCTTCCTTTTTTCCATGCTACCCCCTGGTGGTCAGTGCACGTCATAGTGAGCGGTTGAACTCTCGGTCAGTCAAACTCCCGAGGAGACACTTTGTATATTAGCCTTTTATTATTATATAGGATTGTTTTAGAGATTTTAATTTGTCATTAGTGTTTCTAAAGTAGATAAGCACCATAATTACACATACTTTTTTATTAGTTATCTATTACTATGTAGCAATATTACCACAAATGTAGTGGCTTATAACAACACACATTTATTATCTCAGCTTCAGGGTCTGAGGCTTCAGTCAGGGAGTAGAGTAGAGCTGTGGTCTCATCTGAGATGTGACTGAGGAAGGATTCACTTCTATATTCATGTGACTTTTTGGGCAGAATTCAGTTCCTTTCTGGCTGCTGGACTGAGGGTCTTAGTTTCTTACCTAGTGGCCATATGCACCTCATAACATTGAAGCTTGCTCTTTCAGAGCCAGTAGGGGGAGAGTCTCCTCTAAGATTGGCATTGTAGTTCTATTTAATGTAATCTGTACACATAATCATCCTGTTGGTGAGAGCAAGTTGCAGGTCCCATCCCCACTCAAAGGGGGATTACACAAGGGCATAAACTCCAGGAACTGGGACCACTCTGGAATATCTCTGCCACAACTTATTTAGTATATCTTAACATGAGATTAATGCTTTTCTTATTCATTCATTTTTGCTATGGAATGATTAACTTTGGATATTTTATTTTTCTAACCAGATTCCATTGGCCGTGACATCCCCAAAATGCTTGAATTATATAAAACTGGAATTGAAATTAAGGTAGATGAAGAAAGGGAGAACTTTCTCTCGACTAAAATAGCAACAGTAAGTTAATGGTGGAAATTATTCAATAACCCTTTTATATTTTTTTGCTTAAGTGATTCATTGATAATTTATAACATATCAGTCCTTTGAACTTGTTCTTGACACTAGCATTAGAAATGGCACATAGATAATTTTTTTATTGATTGAACTCATAAATTTTAATGGTACTGTAGAATTCCTTCTGAGTTAGGTGCTACTCTCTGACATTTACTTGTTACTTTGCTTTATTTCATTATCTATTCTATATGTTATTTCTATCCCCTAATAGAGTAGGGTCTAGATCTTACCTATGCCCTATAAGACTTTGCATAATGCTGAGCCCATAATAGGTATTTAATACTACTTTAATGGAATTGAGTAATTTCCTTTATTTTTATGAATTATTTCTGATTATCTCTGAATAGTTTTAAAACTTTTTTGTCTATTTACAGAAGATGCTAGAAATCAATTTCCAAAGCTACTTTTAGGAAACTACTATAGACCTGTCAAATACTATAGGATTATGTTTTTAAATATACAGTTATTTGCTAATATCTTTTTTAAAAAATATATCTTTATTGTATTCCTAGAAGGAGGGAAAGGGAGAGAAAGATAGAAACATCAATGATGAGAGAGAATCGTTGATTGGCTGCCTCTTGCACACCCCCCACTGGGGATTGAGCTTGCAACCTAGGCATGTGCCCTTGACTGGAATCAAACCCAGGACCCTTCAGTCCGCAGGCTGGCGCTCTGTCCCCTGAGCCAAAACCAGCTATCTTCTTTATAGTAAAGAATTTCTAAAATATCTATGTAATGTAATTTTATTTTGTGCAATAACTATAGGGATAATAGTAATATTGATAGCAAATTTTAAATTGCTTACCAAGTGTCAGGCATCATTCTAAATACTTTTTATATACTGTATCTTTTAATCCTTAAACCTGTGAGAGGTCAATTTTATAGATGAAGGCATGGAAGCCCAGGGAGGTTCAATACCTTTTCCAAGGTCTCATAGCTAGGACAAGGCAGGATAGCTATTTGAATCTTGGCAGTCTCCTCCAGATGTTCTTTACCTCTGTACCATCCAGCCTCATGGCTGGAATTACGTGAATAGCTGTTATATTCCTTCTCCCATCCTGCTCCTAAGAGGAATTATGCATTATAGCCAACAGGTAGTAGTCCAGGCTAATTGAACTGTGCCCACTGTAGATCGTCATCGATGTGGAAAAAGTGCTCAGATAGTTTTAAGGAAAAAAAACTTGCTTTAGAAAGGGGCAAAGCAGGTTTAATTCAGTCAGGGATTAGGAAACTGCTCATTGTCGTCATTACCATCAAAGCTCAGCTCCAGTTCATTTAGCTTTGACCTCTGCTAGAACCTGATGTAGGAATTTCCTTATTCCCCATAGGCTCTTGGCAGTGCTTCTTGTTTCTTAGGGATGACAACATTGTAATGTAAAACCGCCCCCCAAAACCAACCAAACAAACAAACAAACAAAAAATACAAATTTTAAGAAAATATTCTGGAGCTATAGAGACATGGGTTTAAATACCAGTACTGCTACTTAAGGAATGGCAGATTTTAAACAAGTTTCTTAATGTTGTTGTGTCTCACATTTCCTCATTCATAAAACTTATATGGTAATATCTGTTTCACAATGTGGTTTTAAAGATTAAATAAAAGTTTAAAATGGTAGCAGCTATTGTTACTCTTTTGGCTGGACTTTTGGGGATTATAGAATAGCTTTAGAAAACTCTTTACAGCTAGATTTTTTCTTTTTAAGTAATGTTTTCAGTATATCCAATAGTTAGCAGTTTATATAGATTCAGACATAGAATATACTAAGTCATGGCAACTTATTCTTTTCAACAAATACTATAGTGACTAAGACATGGGCTTCAGCTCAGCCAGTGTGGCACAGTGCTTGAGTGTTGACCTATGAACCAGGAAGTCAGTTCAGTTCCTGGTCAGGACACATGCACAGTTGCAGCTGAATACCCAGTATGAGGCATGCAGGAGGCAGCCGATCAATGATTCTCATCATTGATGTTGCTGTCTCTCTTTCCCTCATCCTTTCTCTCTGAAATCAATAAAAATATATTATTTAAAAAAAATAAAATAAAAAAAAAAAGACATGGGCTTCAGATCAGACTCCCTGGATCTTTTAGAGATATAATCCTATATAATAAAATCTAATTATGGAAATCGACCGAACAGTAGAACCACCAGAAGAACGACTGGTTGCTATGATGCACACTGACCACCAGGGGACAGACGCTCAATGCAAGAGCTGCACCCAGCCTGCAGAGGGAGGCGACAGGTGGCGGCGTTGGGGGTTGGGGAGCAGGGGAAGGCCGGTGAGTGGGCAGCACCAGGCCAGCCAAGGTGAGTGGCAGTGGGAGCCCCTTGATCACCCCTCTGGTCTCCCCAACGATCGACCCTGATTGCCGGCCAGGCCTAGGGACCCTACCTGTGCACGAATTTTGTGCACTGGGCCTCTAGTAATTTTTATAATAAAAAACAACTTATTCTGTGTGTTTAAACTGAATCTTTTTGAATACCATTTAAATATTGTAGTATAATAATGGGTTTTAGATTCATACTGTCTGCTTCAAATCCTAGTTCCAGATTAGAACTCTGCCACCTTGCTCTCTGAGTTGCAGTTTCTTCCCATGCCCTGTATATGTAAAATGAAGTTAATAGTGATACAGACTTTCTAGGCTAGGAAGGGATAGATAAAATGACATGGTAACTATCAAAGACTTTCTAGGTTGAATTGGAGTTAATAGGAACAGAAACATCAATGATGAGAATCATTGATCAGCCTCTTGCATGCACCCTACTAGGTATCGATCCCACAACCCAGGCATGTGCCCTTGACCAGAATCAAACCCGGGACACTTCAGTTCACAGGCTGACTATATCCACTGAGCCAAACTGGCTATGGCAAAATATTAACACTTCAAAGATGTGCAGCAGATCCATGGAATACCATTTAGCAATAAATAGGAACAAACTATGGATACATACTATGTTGTGGATGAACCTCAAAAACATTATGCTTAGCGAAAGACACCAGACATGGAAATCACTTACTGTGTGCTACTACTTATATGAAATATCCAAAAAAGATGTTTGTGTGTGTTTTTTTAAGACAAAAAGTAGATTAGTTTTTTTACCAGGGGTGGCAGCAGGAAGAAACAGGCATAACATTAAATGTGCATAAGTCATGTTGGGTTGATGAAGATGTTTTAAAACTGCTTGCTGGTGATGGTTGCCCAACTTGGTAAGCATATTAAAAAATAATATTTTTAAGCTCATTTTCTAAAAAGAAAAAACAGGGTAGGACAACTCATGTGTTTATACCAGATTATGTCAAGACCTGAATTAGCTAATGTTTCTTGTCTGGGTTTCAAATATTCTTGGATCTTTTACATACTTAATATAAAGGCAGTGTCTTTGATGTACTTTTCCCTCACTTGATTTTAACGTAGACATAGTCCATTCATAGGCATGTATCACTATACTTCGCTTGAGTAATAGTGAATTATTTTGTGGCAAGAATATTATCAACCTGGAAGCTGATAAAAGTTGAAGTATATTCTAACAAAAATAAACAAGTTCAGGGAAAGGGGATAAGCATCATAAATCTTGTGTTGAAATCAAAGTCTCTAGTTTCAGCGAACATGTTAGAACAGGAAAAATGAATGTGTTGGAGTTCAGTTAAACAAAATGTGGATAGTATTTAGTGCATGGAAATTGAAGACTTATTTTGAAGCATCTAGGTCCATAAGTTGGAAAACTTTCAAGCAAGGAATATTGCTTAAATCAATTTAGAAGCAATAATTAGCAAAAGGTGGCTGCCCATTGGTTCAGGGATCACTGTTATTTCCCTTCCTTTTCCTCCATTCCTTCTAGTTGATGATTAACTTTTTTTTTGGTTGCATTACTTTGGTGTATGATAGTGTGCTGTGCCATGGATAAGAGGCTTATAAAGAGAAGAAGGTAAATTATAGAATGTAAAAATCAAATTCTATACTTGTTAGCTCTCATTAAAATCAAAGGAAGTAAATTGGCAATAGATCTTAGACCTCCAATAATATGGGACTAAGAACAAGGGGAAACTAAGATTTATTTAAAACTCAATATGTGCCAGCATTTTGCTTGCTGCTTTGTTGTGAAAGATGTATATTTAACTGGGATGAGTAATCCTTGTAGTATTTTAGGTTGCATTCGTTGGATGATTTTTATCAGTATTCTTACCATTAGGAATATTAGAATAAAAAATAGTTTATTATTTCCAGTTTTCTTACCTATACTTTGTGAAATCAGATAATTTCCAAGATTTGGGGGAGTTGAAAGTGTGTGTCTCCCCTTCTTTAGATAAATAATAGCATAAGAAAAACCATAGTATTTGGGAGAACAGCTAACTTTCCTCTTTAATTCATTGCATTCGCTCAACAATGTAGTGACCACCAGTCAGTAGAATAGCACAGATGACAAATATAAAGTGGCATAATGTGTAAAAGGAAAGTGAACTGGCATGCTTTCCTTTCTTTGCTCGTCCATCCTATATAATCCTATATAATAAAGAGGTAATATGCAAATTGACTGTCACACCCTCACACAAATAGCCGCTCCCATGTGGTAACAAGATGACCATCACAAGATGGCTGGCAGAGGAGGGCAGTTGTGAGTGATCAGGCCAGTAAGGGAGGGCAGTTAGGGGCAACCAGGCCAGCAGGGGAGGGCAGTTGGGGGTGACCAGGCCAGCAGGGGAGGGCAGTTGGGGATGACCAGGCCTGCAGGGGAGGGCAGTGGGGCGATCGGGTCGGCAGGGGAGGGCAGTTAGGGGCAGTCGGGCTGACAGGGGAGCAGTTAGGCATTGATCAGGCTGGCAGGGAAGTGGTTAGGGGTGATCAGACTTGCAGGCAGAGTGGTAAGGGGCAACCAGGCAGACAGGCAGGTGAGTGGTTGAGAGTCAGCAGTCCCAGATTGTGAAAGGGATGTTCTTATGGGGGATTGTGTCTAAACTGCCAGTCAGACATCCCCTGAGGGGTCCCAGATTGGAGAGGGTGCAGGTTAGGTTGAGGGACATTTCCGGCTCCCCCAACCGGGCCTCTAGTTTGTTAATAAGTAGTTGTCAGTATCCTGCCCACACAGCTTTCTTTTGTAAACTTTATTAAAAAAAAAAACAAAACAGTGATAACTATAGTAGCTTTTACAGAATTTTGTTTTTAAACAGCTTTATCATAAGCAATGGTGAAAGCTGTTTGTTCCTTTAGATTTTGGTCAATTATTTGTTAAAGTGACATAAAACATAACTCATACCACAACTTGTCTTTGCATGCATTTTTATACATTCGTAGACAAATAGTGTATACTAATACAATAGTTGGCAAATCATGGCTTAATTGTCATTTTTAAAGTCATATTTGAACTTACAATGGCCTTTTAGAGGGTTGTAGAAAAAAAAAAGAATATGCAGCAGAAATTATATGTGGCCCTCAGAGCCTAAAATATTTATATCAAATATAAATATCTGATCCTTTACAGAAAATGTTTGCCAACCCTAAAATATAAATACATAACTCATAAGCTTGGGAAGTTCCATTTCCAGGTGAGGAGATAGAATGACATGACTCCCATCTCTCTCAGAATCCCACTATTATAAACCTGCACAGAATGCATGGAGCAGCTGTTCAAAATGCTGAAAAGTAAATAGTGGCAGGGAAATTAGGGAAGACCAGAATTTGAAGTACCACCAAACTGGCTGTGAGTTTGCCATTTTTCCCTTGTGTTGTCACATGGCCTGGTCTCAACTTAGACTGAAACGAGGCAGCAGACAGCAGTGCAGGCAGAGCGCGGCAGGCTTGAGGAGAGGTATGGGTCCTAGTAGTAGCAGTGGGTGCAGAGGGGGACCCCCGTATGCTGAGGTAGGGAGCCTGCCTTTGTGACTAGAGGATCTGTGGTCACAAGAGGATGGGGCGCACTGCCTTTGCTTTTTTTCTTTTTCTTTTTTTTTCCTTTTCTTTTCTTTTCTCTGTCTGCCTACCAGTTGGCCCCACTGCAGGAACAGTTGCAGATAGTGGCAAAATGGGGGAGGGGGAGGTTAAAATAAAGCTCCAGCTTTCTGGGCAGACTGCCAAAAGGGAGAGCCCCAGGGAACCAGACAGTCCTAGGGAGATCAGGGAGAGATAGGAACTTGGGAAAGGGACCTCATGAAGTTATTTATGTCTTAGGAGACATGAATGATAATATCTTTGTAATGCTTAGAACGGAGCTTGAATAAGAGTAAGACCTAATAAACAGCTAGTTAATAAATCAGTTATTATTTTCCTTAGTGTTATATAGGAAACACAGATTATCTTCCTTTTCTTGGTTTAGATTGTTAGGAGTCATGGGGATTAAGAGTATTGGCCCATCTGCAGCAACCATATGCCAGGCCACATTCATTTCATCTTAGAACATTGCACTTGGAAGGGATTTTGGAGGTCAGATGTTCTAAAACGTAAAAGAGCAGCCCTCTCTGCAGTTCCATTTAGAAATGATCAGCCACGTACAGTGACAGAGTTAGCCACTTCGGGAGGGTCATGTGACTGTCTAACAATCATGTATTCATATGTGCCCTTTTTTTCTAGCCTCTGTAAAATAAAAGAAAATTAAATTGAATCATTTTTTTCACACTGTAGTCCTTAGTCATTCAGAATATTTGAACAGACTTCATTCTGTTTTCATGATTCTCAAAGTGTGGCCCCAAGATCTTGCTTCACTGACAGACTTTTCTCAAGACGCCTACTTTTCTCTTCCCCCTTCTTTTAATCATGAAGATATACCCTGAATTTTTTGTGTGTGCCTGTGTGCATTTTTCTGGAATGAGGTTTGATAACCTGAAGAACATTTAAGAACCACTGCTTTAGACATGCTCACGACTACAATTTGTCCTGCATACATTTGTGTCTCAAAGGGACAGAAGATGTTGTATAATTTTCTCATAACGGTAGAAAGTGATTGAAGACAAAGTTTAGGAGTTTCACAGAAAGGAAAATCTGAGAGTTAAAGCAAAGAGGTAGAGTTCACGTATATTCACTGCACGAACCTCCTGGTTTCTGTGGTCAGTCTTCCATCTAGTCTGCTTAGGGAATTATTTCTGACATAATAAGAAATGTTAAGCAGAAAGTAGGATTCAGTGAAGCAGCCTTTTCTTGAAAACATCTATGCTGCAGATGAGGAATGACTTTTGTCCTGCAGTGGATAATTATTTTAGCTAAAGATAGTTAGTATTGTAACTATTATATATTCAAGTACACACATTATGCATATTGCCAGATATGGTGCTTAACATAGTTCAGTTACCCTTCAAGGTCAACCCAGTCCTGTTTTGTTGTTTTAAGCTGCTGTACTAAGCCTCATGCTCTGCTGCTGAGAATAGAACAGGTATTGTTTCCTCATAATGGTCATCCTTGACTTCCTTCGTAAGACCACAAAATGTAATTGCATGGGAGAGCACCATTGGAAGTGCATAGTAACTGATGTTGCTTTCATGAGTTATCTCTAGATTGTTATCAGCCCAAATAAATTTCTCATGCATGCATTCATTTTATAATTGTACAGAGTTATCATGTCATCAATAGCCAATTAAATAACCACAGTTATGCCCATAAAACATATAACTTTTTAATAAGATTGCAAAGTACCTAAAAGAAAAACATATAATGAAGTATTATGGCTACAAATATAGTTTTAGTTCACTAGAGACATAGTATGCAGTAAAGATAGAGGTAATGTAATTTGCATAAAAGTATTAACTATTTTAAAACTTAATGAAATCATTGAAATCATCCTACTGATGAAAATTCTAAGGGAAGTATTTGTTTTTCATTTCTAAAGCCATGTCATTATTAGTTTACTATAGGATTGGCAATATAGGTCAACAGAAATTATAAAGTAGTTACAAAGATCTGATATATTGTCTATATAGCATAACAAACTATTTAAAAAATTGTGCTGCACATCTTGCTTTTCTTGTGTCAATTGCTGTCCTAAATTTAGGGTAGATCTTGAGCAAAGGGTAAAAGAACTTATTAGATCTGTGGTGATTGCTTCAGTTGATATAGAAGGAAGGCCGATTTGAGGTAAGGTGGAGAATTAAGGGGGAAATGAAAGGAGTTAGTGACACATATTGATACCTTTGGCATTTTGTTTTGTTTTGTTTTCTAACATAACAAATATCAGGTGCCTTGCCTGCCAATGTACTACTTGCTACAATGCAAATTAAAGACTATCAGGTCTGTGGGCTTGGTAAGGTGAACTAAGCATTGCTTGATACTTTTCTTCCCAGATTGACCTAAAAGTGAAAATTCCTCAAGTAATGACCATACCCTCTTATTTAGGGTTTGGTACTGCATCTTGCCTAAGAGAGTGTCGGGTAAATGTTGTCTGAGAGGATGAGGATATATTTTTTCCCTTGAGGTATTATCTTTATGGTTATGGGACTCATTTCTCAGGGTCATTGGAAAATAGAAATCTTGTTTGAACTTGAACTCTTACTATGTGGTTTTTTCTGGTTACACTATTATAAGTTTTAAATGAAATTTTAAAAAATGGATTTATTTTATAAAGTACAAAATCCTCTAAATATTGAAATGTAATATAACTGGTTTTAAGTGGGATATTTAAGAATACCATGCATTGAATATGAATAATAAACATAAGGACTTTCTGAAGGTGTGATTTTTCCCAAGGTTTAGGAGTTTATGAATAGATCTTGTTTCCTGTATTTATTTGCTTGCTGTATTTTTTTTTTTTTTTTTTTTTTTTTTTTTGCTAAATAGCAGGATAATTATTATGGCATAGAGTGTTAGCATAGCATCCTGAAAATGTGTCTGTGTGAGATTTGTGCTTGTCTGAATGTATGTAGTCAAGTCATTTTATTTTGATCTTGTGAAAGCATTAATTTCTAAACATTGTCTTTGTTTTATTCAAAAGTAAGTTAGTAACCTCAAAAGAAAATATTACTTATTTCTTGAGAGTTAGGGGTAAGAGGTGTGCCCGAGGATAAGTTTTGGGGAAATTACTTGGAAATCAAGGAATCTCAAGTGTAATAACTTCAAAACATTTAGCTGTAATATGTTCTGTAAGGTAATTAAGTATTGGCATGTAAAGACATACTATAGATGTAGCATTCTAAAAGAAGAGTTAGAGGCTTTTCTTTTACAGTAGGGACTCTTAATAGGTAATTTACATTAGTTGAATATTTGAAAAATACTGTCTAGAATAAACACTGGTATAGTTACCAAAATTGTATTATTTTTTTCACTTTCACGTCATTAATGCTATAATTTTTTTTAAAGCTGGATATGTCAAGTGACCAGATAACTGCCAATCTGCAAGCTGTTGTCAATGACGTTTGTAGGCACAGACCGTTGAACTTGGGTGAGTGGGTAGCAGGGTTAGACTTCCCTGTAGCCCTGTGATACTTTAAAAATGTAAAATATTAAGACAATTAAGTCATATGCAACTACAATAGCAACAGTATTTCCAGGGATTAAATAAATAGCATTTAATTCTTCAAGGGATTCTCTTTCTTCCTTTCTTTCTTTCTTTCTTTCTTTCTTTCTTTCTTTCTTTCTTTCTTTCTTTTTTTTAAAATATATTTTATTGATTTTTTTACAGAGAGGAAGAGAGAGGAATAGAGAGTTAGAAACATCGATGAGAGAGAATCATTGATCAGCTGCCTTCTGCAGTCCCTACTGGGGATGTGCCCGCACCCAGGTACATGCCCTTGACCGGAATCGAAGCCCGGACCTTTCAGTCCGCAGACCGACGCTCTACCACTGAGCCAAACCGGTTTTGGCTCTTCCAAGGGATTCTTAATTGCCTTATTAACAACTGTAGTTGTTTAGAGAGAAGACCTCTTTAACATTTGTGGGAGTACTCTATATCCCTGAAACCTTTGTAAATTCCCACCTGATTCTTCCATTACATGTAATAAATAAAATTTGAAGGAAAACGGTAACTGATGGCCTTAAACTTACAATGGCATTAAATAGAAAATAAATAAAACATAGAAATAGTATGAAGCCTCACCACTCACTTTGCCACTGGCACTAGCTTTCTAAATCTTATTTATTTCAGAAAAGAGACGAGGTTTTAATCATGTCATGAGAACAGTGAAACGTGATCGGGGCTGTGTAGTAGACTAGGCGCACGTCCAGTGCCCCTGTCATTGCGTACGTGCTACTCATTCCTTCCCGAGGCAAGTTTCACTCGCAGCTGTGTGCAGCCAAGCAAGTGTCCTTATCTTCAATGGACTATCCACTTATATCTCTTTCCTTAGAGGAATCTGTCACTTTGAGTTTCATAACCAAGTGACTAACTAATCACAATATTTCACAATTTTTCACTTTCTTTGAGAGTTAAAACACACTGGTGATAACTACCTTATTTGCTAAGTCTTAGATTTGACCATAGTGCCTAGTAATGGCATATGTATGGATTCTTATATTCCATGGATAACTTTGGTTTGAGTATAGGCTCCTCTGAGACTCTAGCGGAGTAGAATGATAGTAAATCTCTAAAAACAGTGTAGTTATCTGGTTTTTGCCACTTTGAACAAAGTCCCTTAACATTAGTCATAGGGAAAAACCTAATTCTTTTAATTTTTAGTAATTTTATTAAATCTGTGTTGCCTACTTTAAATAAATATTTAGACTATTTTCTTTTTTCTTTTTTTTTTTTTTTTAAATATATTTTATTGATTTTATACAGAGAGGAAGGGAGAGAGATAGAGAGTTAGAAACATCGATGAGAGAGAGTCATCGATCAGCTGCCTCCTGCACACCCCCTACTGGGGATATGCCCACAACAAGGTACATGCCCTTGACTGGAATCGAACCTGGGACCCCCAGTCCCCAAGCCGACGCTCTATCCATTGAGCCAAACTGGTCCCGGCTATTTAGACTATTTTCATCAAATGTAAATATTACCCACCTGCTCTTTCATTGTTGACTTTGCTATAAAATAAATTGTTAAGTGACCATATTCTGGAAGACAGAAATGAATTATTCGTGATTATGTATAGTTTAAAGGATAAATCTCTGATATTCTAGAGTGTAGCTAGTTTGTCTTCTATTCTAGAAGTAAAATGATTTTTTCTTATAGTACTTCAAAATATTAATTCAGTAATGTCAGTACTTACAAGCTATCTCATGAGTTCTATAAGGTATATTGTTTTATGTTTATATTTGCTTATTAGGTATCTCGAATAAAATGAAAGTTGATTATTCTCTTTGTTTCCAGGACCCTTTGTGGTACGAGCTTTCCTTCGTAGTTCGACAAGCGAAGGTTTGTTACTAAAGATGGAGCCATTTTTGCCTAAAGAAGTGGAAACCAAAGAAAGTAGCACAGTCGCTGCCTGAAAGTGTTGTATTGTGAAATTATTCATAGTGGATGAAGAAGCAACAGAAAAATCATAAAACTGTATAATTTTTATGTTTTGTTTCTTGTTATTTATTTATGTACTAGGGGCCCATTGCACGAATTTGTGCACATTGGAAGGAACTGTGGGCTGCAAGGCTGTGGTAGGCACAGGGGTGGGGGTGGGTCTCAGCCCATCCTCCATACTCCCGCCTGGCTCCTTCTGCTGTGGCTCCCAGTCCCCTGTTTGCCAGCAGCCCTGCTCCCGCCTCCTCTCCCTCATGCTGATAGCAGCAGCCCTGCTTGCACTCACTGACAGTGTGGAGTGATGGGAGCCAGCGCCAGCAGTGGGTGCGAGTGACGGCTGCTGCCCCCATCGCCCCTCAGCAGTAGAGGAAGGTGGAGAAGCCCTTGGGTGATCAGGGCTGGCAGCCGCAGCTCACACCCGCTGATGTTACTGAGTGATTGGGACTGTCGCTGGGCACTGGCAGTGGATGCGAGTGGTGGCTCTGGCGCCGGTAACAGGTGCAGGTGTGACCAGTGCCAGCAGAAGGTGTGAGAGCCGCATGGGATTGTGGTGCACGGGAGCAAAGAATTTTCAGTAACCATCAGAGGCTCACTCCGCTAACAGCAACCGGCACCCCAACTTGGTCTGGCGCCCCTGCTCACCTGCTTCACCATCCCGCTGCGGTCGACACCCGCCATGTTATGCACATGCCCCTGGTGGTCAACACACGTCATAGTGACCAGTTGTTTGGTTGTTCCACTGTTCGATCCTTTTATGATATAGGATGTATGTATTTATTTATTTTGTTAATCCTCACCCATTGATTTTTAGAGAGAATGGAAAGGAGGGGAAGAGACAGAGAGAAAAACATAGATGTGAGAGAGAACCATCAGTTGGTTGCCTTCAGCACAGACCCTGACCAGGGCTGGGGATCAACCCTGCAACCCAGGTACAAGCCCTTGACCGGAATTGAACCCATGATCCTTCAGTCTGTGGGCTAATGCTCTATCCACTGAGCAAGACTAGCGCTCTTTTTTAAACTTTTATTTACTCGTATTAATTTCAGAGAGGAAGGGAGAGGGATAGATAGAAACATCAGTGATGAGAGAGAATCTGATATGCCACCTCCTGCACACCCCCTACTGGGGATAGAACAGGAAACCTGGACGTGTGCCCTGACTGGGAATCATGACTTCCTGCTTTGTACTTCGTAGGTGGATGCTCAACCACTGAACGACACTGGCTGGACTAGGCTGTCTTGTTATTTTTTGATCATCTTACTTAGAAGTGGATTTTAACACTGGAAAATCTTACAACACTTTCAAAAATAAGAAAATTAAATTTTCTCTGTGTCTGAGCCTGCCTTTAGATCTTTTAAAATCTTCCTTAGAATTCAGCTTTTACATGCTGAATTATTATGTTATTATAGCAGCAATTTTTAGCTTAATAACTTTGCCTTGAGAACTATAACATCTGAGGGAAAAGAAACATCCTCAATTCCCATAAGAGAGAATGGCAGAGTAGTGAAGTACATCACAAATATGACTATTTTCTAAAGAAAAAATATGGAAAATGTTCATACTAAAAAATTCTGAATGTTATTTGATGTAACATGAATATAGAAAATGACTAAACCATTTAAATGTAGGTATAAAATCTTTTTATTTCCTCTTAGGAATCAATATATAATACTTTTATTTTTATAATAATACTTTTTGTTTTTATGGTGCTTTGCGATATACAAGCACTGTGTATAGTGTTTTCATATACTTAACCTCATTCGATTCTGAATTCCTCTGCTTCATAGGAAGTAATCACTTTGCTTAGTGTTTGTTGAATGAACATCCCAGGAGGGAGCTAGAACAACCTCCTGTGTGGGTGAAGAATCAGGTTAAGAAGTTATATGTCTTTCATCAAGTGCCAGTTTGCAAACTGGTATTGGTCCTCAAGTGTTTACTGATAGAGGACAACCCAGGGGCTGGGGGTAAAGGTAGATAATTTTGTCATACTGTTGCCAACTGTCCTTTCTTGGTAATGATTTCTCATTCTGAGGCTGTCTTTCACATTTTTTAGGATGTTCAAATGCTCTTCATGAAATAACAGTACTGATAAATTTGATGGTGGGTTTTAGTAACAGCCAGTTTGTGAAGAATATTTTGACAGCTCCATGTAAGTCTCCCAAGTTGTTTTTGAAATTTTAGTATTTTGAGAAGTCCAAATAACTGTGCAAGCACTGAACCTCGGTAAGCTTTTTTTCCTACAGAAATTAAAATGTAAAGGCTGTTCACAAAAAGCAGCTAACTACATTAACTATAAAAGGGTAATGGCAGTCGCCTTCCATCTTATGCTTTATCTGCGTGTCTCATTTCATCCTTACAGCAATCCAGGGAAGAGGAGAGTATTGCTCCCATTTTATAGATAAGGAAGTTTAAACTTGTAGGAGGTCCCATACATGGCAAGCTAAGATTCTAAACTAGGTCTGTCTAATTTTGCAGCATGTTCTTTTAATCATTAGGCTATTTTACTTTCTGTTTGTATATTTTAGGTAAATTTAACAGCACTTAAAATTTAAAAATATTGAATAATTACACCTCAGTTTCTTAGTATCTGAGATTATGGGGTAATGATGGCTGATGGGAAGAAAGTAGAAATAAAAGGGGTGGGATGAATAAGAAGAATAATGCAGGATGGATAAAACACTAATTTTCAAAATCACATAATCCTACCACTCATAGGTAACCAGCATTAATATATTTTTAATATATTTTTATTGATTTCAGAGAGAAAGGGAGAGGTAGAGAGGAAGGGAAACATCAATGATGAGAGAGGATCATTGATAGGCTGCCTCCTGCATGCCCTCTATTGGGGACAGAGCCAGTAAACAAGGCATTTGCCCTGATGTGGAGGGAATCCAACCATGACCTTTGGGTTCATAGGTTCATGCTCAGCCACTGAGCTACGCCAGCCAGGAGTATTGAAATTTTGATGCTTTCCATTGTCTTTTTCAACTGACAGAACATTAACACATGTATTGTTATCAAACAATTCTTATTATTATATAAATTTTAAATGAAAAACACCCTTTGAATGGTTAAAAAAGATTCCATCCTGTTGATGCTTTAATTTATGGAGTCATTTCCCAGCTTGGGAGCATGTAATAGCTTGGGTCTTCCTTCCCCTCTTATTTTTAATGCTTTAGAGCACATGTGTCAAACACAAGGCCCGCGGGCCAAATCCAGCCCGCCAGGCCTTGCAATGTGGCCCGCACCGCGCTGTCATCACTGCACTCCGTTGTCAGTTTATGACATTGTCAGTTTATGACTGTTCAGTAAACCATTTGGCCTGCGATTTAGGCTGGATTTTAGATTTTGGCCCCTTCTCTGATTGAGTTCGACACCCCTACTTTAGAGAAACTCTTTGGGCTTCTTACATTTGTTTTCTCTATTTCTAGAAGTGACATTCCTGGGTTAGAAGGTATGACATGGCTTAAGGTCTTATGTTTTTAAAAGATGCCTTTTGATCAGACAAGGGAATATGGTGGGAAAACTTTCTCTGGGCAAGAACATTCCAGGGTCTTACTAACTGGCCTATCCTATCTAATAAAAGAGTAATATGCAAATTGATCATCACTCCAACACACAAGTGCTGCCCCCATGTGGACACAAGATGGCTGCCACAAGATGGCTAGCAGGGGAGGGCAGTTGTGGGGAGACCCAAGCCTGTAGGGGAGAGCAGTTGGGGGACCAGGCTTGCAGGAAAGGAAAGTTGGGGCCTACCAGGCCTGCAGGGGAGGGAATTTGGGGGATGGGGGAACCCAGGCCTTCAGGGTTAGAGCAGTTGGGGGGGGAGGGGGAACCAGGCCTGCGAGAGAAGGCAGTTTGGGGCGATCAAGCCTTCAGGGGAGGGCAGTTTGGGGGGACAGGCCTGCAGGGGAAGGCAGTTAGAGGCAAACTAGGGGAGCAGTTAGGCATCAATCAGGCTGGCAGGGTGTGGTTAGGAGGTGATCAGGCTGGCAGGCAGAAGGGGTTAGGGGCAATCAGGAAAGCAGGCAGGCAGGCAAGCAGTTGGGAGTCAGTAGCCTGGATTGTGAGAGGGATGTCTGACTAGGATGTAAAGTTGTGATAAAAATCAAGATTTTAAAAGACTGAGATAAAAATAAAATAGCACTATATTTAAGAGCCAGGACTAGTTTCTAGCTTTCTAGTTTATCCCTATGTGTAAATAACTAAATTCTGTGTTCCAACCCTCTGGAAAACTATTTAAAATAGGGATTTTCTGTTAAAGAAGGACATCATTCAGTGATCACCAACGTACTTCCTTTTTTTTTTTTTTTTCTGATCCGCTAGGATTTATTTTCTCAAACATTGTGGAAAAACATAAGTAAACTCAGGAATATGTTTTTAAAATTTTTAAAAAGACTAAATGTAGTAAGGCAAACAAGAAGTGACCAGTTTTTGTTTTGTTTTTAATAAATTTTTATTGTTCATATTATTACAAATGTTCCTTTTTTTCCCCCCCCACCACCATTGCTCTCCTCCACCAGGTTCCCACCCCACCCTCTGCCCTTTCCCCACTCCCCATTGTCCTCATCCATAGGTGTACAGTTTATGTTCAGTCTCTTCCCACATCCCCCTCTCCTCTTTTCCCCAAGAATCGTCAGTTCACTCCCCTTCCATACCTCTGATTCTATTATATTCAACAGTTAATATTGTTCATCAAATTTTTTTTTTAATTTCCTTGGTTTTTAAATTCACTTGTTGATAGTTATGTATTTGTTGTTCATAATTTTTTTTTTTTTTTAAAGAAAGTTGTCATTTTTTCTTTTTCTTTTTCTTTTTTTTTTTTTTAAAATATATATTTTATTGATTTTTGTACAGAGAGGGAGAGAGATACAGAGTTAGAAACATCGATGAGAGAGAGTCATCGATCAGCTGCCTCTTGCACACCCCCTACTGGGGATATGCCCGCAACCAAGGTACATGCCCTTGACCGGAATCGAACCCGGGACCCTTCAGTCCCCAAGCCGACGCTCTATCCACTGAGCCAAACCGGTTTCGGCTGTTGTTCATAATTTTTATCTTTATTTACTTTCTCTTCTGAAAGAACCCCCTTCAGCAATTCATATAATTCTGGTTTGGTGTTGATGAACTCCTTTAGCTTTTTTTTATTAGTGAAGCTCTTTATCTGACTTTCGATTCTGAGTGATAGCTTTGCTGGATAGATTATCTTTGGCTGTAGGTTCTTACTATTCATCACCTTCAATATTTCTTGCCATTCCCATCTGGCCTGCATGGTTTCTGTTGAGAAATCAGCTGACAATCGTATAGGTGCTCCTTTATAGGTAACTACCTTCTTTGCTCTTGCTGCTTTTAATATTCTCTCTTTGTCTTTTGCTCTTGGAATTTTAATTATGATTTGTCTTGGTGTGGTCCTCTTTGGATTCCTTTTGTTTGGAGTTCTGTGCGCTTCCTGGACTTGTAAGTCTAATTCTTTCACCAGGTGGGGGAAGTTTTCTGTCACTATTTCTTTCAGTATGTTTTCGATATCTTGCTCTCTCTCTTCTTCTGGGACCCCCATAATTCTGATGTTGGTTCGCTTGAAGTTGTCCCAGAGGTTTCTTACATTATCTTCAATTTTCTGGATTCTCTTGCCTTCTAGCTTCTGCGGAGGAGTGTCTTCTGGCTCTTTATGTTCCAACTCTTTGACTTGATTCTTGCGATCTTCCATTCTGTTTTTAGGACTCTGTATAATATTTTTTATTTCAGTCAATGTATTATTTATTTCTAGTTGATCCCTTATCATTTCTTGTTGATTCCTTATTAATTCTAGTTGATCCCTTTTCATATCCTCATAGGTCTTATCCATCTTTTCAAGGAAATTATTTAAAAACCTTATAAGCGTAGATTTGAACTCTATATCCAGTCGCTTTTTGTCCTCCATTTCTTTCGTTTGTGATCTATTTCGTCTTGGCATTTTCGCAGCTTTCCTGAGTTGGTAGCCTTAAAAGTCTCTGTGTTCTGCTTGGATGGGGCGGGGTTTCAGGGTGGAGCCTACAGCCTTGGCTTCCGTCAGCCCTGCCCTATGCGGTTCCTGGGTCTCAGGGTCCTTCAGTACTGGCTGCAAGCACCTCTGAGAGAAAGGTGCCCTCGATTTTCGCCTGCTACCAAACAGTCTATGCTCTCCCCCAATGAGCCCGGTGTTGGGGTTCAGTTCAGTTGGAAGTGGGATTGGAGGTGGCGTTCAGAGCAGTCTGGAGCCCCAGTTTCCTTCCCACCGGGGCAATCCCGCGGCACAGCCAACCGTCCCTTCTCTGCGCACAATGTGCGCACCGCCAGGACCTCCTTTCGCCGCTCCCCCGGGGTTCCACCTTACAGCCCAGCTACCTCTGTGTGAGCCTGGGTCCCCAGGGTCTGGCCTAGAACTGGGGTTCAGAGCAGTCAGAACTGGGGCCCAACACAGTCGGAGCGTTTATCTCCTTCCCGCTAGGGAACGCTAGCCAGGCACTCAGCCGCCCTCCTCTCCCGCTCCGTCCTCTCCATGCGCTCCGTGTGTCTCCGTACCTTAGGCTTTTACAGCTCCTCCGCGCTTCCTTCTGGTTTTCTCCTTGCTTCTCGTTGTAGAATTTCCAGTCAGTCGACTTTCCTGTAGTTCTGGGTAATGTCCATTTTATATTTTAGTTGTATTTTATTGAAATTGTTGTGTGCGGCTGTGGCTAGGTGTTTACCTGTCAGCCATCTTGGAACGACTCCAAGAAGTGACCAGTTTTATACATGTACCACAACTTTTTTTATCCATTTGTCTTCAGATGAACAATTCCATTTCTTGGCTGTAACAGGTAATGTTGGGTACAGAGTAGGTAATATAATCAGTAATGAACTAACTACTTATTGTTCAGATGGGTACTAAACTTACAGGGGTAAACACTTTTAAGTTATAGAAATGTTTAATAACTATGCTGCACATATACCACTAATATTGTTGTCAAGTGTAATTTAACAAAAAAATAAAATAGAAGTGGCCAATTTTTACTTTATCCTATATGTCTATCTACTGCACCAAAGTATTTTAGTGTATATTTTGTTTACATCTTAAAATACTATCTTGTTCTGGATCACACAACATTTTGAAGGACTTAACAATTTCTATTTTTAAAACTAAACTCTTACTCCTAACTACATAAACAATAATAGATGTGCGATTCATGTCATTCATAAACTTTGATACTTTGTTCTAGATCTAAATAAACATTCTGTCTAAAACAGGGGTACGAAACTTCCAGCCTGTGGGTCACATAACAATCTCAAAATGATTTGGTCTGGCCCTGCCAAGGCATTAGAGTTAATTAAATATTTGACCAAAAGCAGCAGGCTATTTTTTAAGTTGATAATTTTGTATGACTCATGAATAATGTCCTAAATACCCAAACAGCACATGGCAGAAAAAAAGGTTCTCCGCACCTTGTCTAAAAGAACACAACTTGAAAATACAAAACGCCCCCAAAACAAACAAAGATAAGACAAGGTATTTTTCATATTATGAAACTGCCTTTCATCCCAAAACTGAAGACTCCACCTCGAGTTCACTCAGGGTGTGGGCAGCACTTGGACATATTCTCAATCTCAAACCTTAGGAGCCTTAGGCTTTACACTGGAGTCTCCACTGGCCATGGGAGGAGTGGCAGCCATGGGTGCAGCTTGGGCTCTTGCTTGCTTTCTCTCTTCCTCATCTTGCAAAGCCTCTTCATAATGGGGTGGGTAATCACTGGGCAAGGTATCATTGAGATCGGCTAAAAACTCCAGGACTTGCAACTTGCTGGTCTCAGCGTGGGCTCTTGCACCACACAGGAACTCATAGCGTGGAGGATCACTGTTGGGCACTGGCTGGTACACCAGGTATTCTTCCTGCACCATATCTTGGGTGAGAAGCTTCCTGGGCTCCCCAAAAATGAAGTGAGCCTTTCCATCATAGATGCCCAAGTCACCCAGGAATTCCCAGATCTCCTCAGGGGCACAGTTGCCATTCAAGAAGATCACAGCCAGGAGAGGCATCAGAATCCCTTTGTTAGGAAACCTAAAGCCACAGCCTACACTCTCATCGCTGCTGTCATCTTGATTGCTGACAAGGTTGTAGTAGTTACCGTTGGGCTTCACTTCTTTCACTTGCAGGCCAAAGAACCGATCCATGTGCTCAGGCTCTCCTGAGAATCTCAGGGAAGTCCTTCCAGAACCACTTGTGGATGATCTCCAGCATGTCTCTCTGGTGGTGACTGGGGTCTCCTGAGGCGCCTGGAGAGTGCCAGCACCAGTGGAGGTTGAGGCCTGGGCGGCTTTTTTACTTTTCTGAACCTGGCATTTGGCATTTTTTACTTTTCAGAAGGTTGAGACTTCGGAGGCTTTTTTATTTTTCTGAACCTGGCCTTTGACTTTTGTATCAGATATTTCACCCGAAGCACCTGCAGTGGCACTGGTGGTGACAGCTAGAGCATCCTGAGGTGCCTGGATGGTGCCATCACCAGAGGACATTGAGACCTGGGAGGCTTTTTTATTTTTCTGAACCTGGCCTTGGGCTTTTACAGCAGACCCATCACCTGAAGCACCTGCAGCGGCACTGGTGGTGGCTGGGGCATCCTGAGGTGCCTGGACAGTGCCAGCACCAGTGGAGGTTGAGGGACCATCCCCCAAAACGGGAGAGGAGGAGCAAGCAGCCTCTCCTTCCTCTCCTGCAGGGGCCTGAGCACTCATATCACCTTGTTTCTCAGCTCGATTTTGGCGGCGTTTCTCCCGAGCACGGAGCTTACTCTTAGGACCACGAGGCATGATGGCTGCTGTTGACAGCAGACAGGTGATTTGGGCACCTGTGCAAGTTTTCCTCTGAATTTGCCTTAATGAAAGTCGTAAGTGTCACTTTCAAGGCCAGTGCTAGACTTTTTGCCGCCACTTCACTCGAAGCCAGTCCTGCGAAGCCCTCAGGCAGCCGCCACACCCGCACACCTCTCTAACAAAAATTTTGATATATCTTTTGCAGGTGGCATTTCATGCTGTTAGAAATTGTATCATATAACATTTTTAATTAACAGTATGAGTGTAAATACACACACATAAACATAAATTTAATAGTATTGGCATTATCTTAAAGACCAAAGGCTTGGGATAGGATAGGACTGTGGTCGGTACACCGGCTCATGAGCCACATGTGGCTCTTTGGCCCCTTGAGTGTGGCTCTTCCAAAAAATACCACAGCCTGAGCAAGTCTATTTTGAAGAAGTGGCGTCAGAAGAAGTTTAAAAAATTTGGTTCTCAAAAGAAATTTCAATCGTTGTACTGTAGATATTTGCCTCTGTTGTCTAACAAGTTTGCTGACCACTCGATAGGAGAATCTATTCAATAGTGATTTTTAAAATATAAGTAGTTAATCACAATGTCCAGTAGGTGGCATAATAACCTTTCATGCAACTTGAAAATAGTGGATTTAATGGTAAAAGATTTTTTCATTTTATTATACAAATTAAATAGCAAGAATACTTATAGACCTCTTGGCGTTTTGTTTTGGAATGATTTTTTTGTTGTTGTTTATTTTCTATTTTGGGCACTACAGTGGTTGCTTTAAGTTGTTTCTGTAACTGCATAGTAAGGGTTTTATCTGTTTTTGTTTAACTTTTAATGTAGAATCAAATATTTAGAAAATTTAAAAAATAAAATAACACCTATTAAGTCACTACCAAGCTTTCACAAATATCAATATTATGTTGTTCTGGTTACATCTATCCATTTCATCTACCCACCACCCCTCGCTTGTCCTCAGTCCTGCTGGAGTAATTAAAGGAAGTTCTGTATATCATATCCCTTAACCTATGGAGTTCTAAGAATAATCAAACCATAATTACAAGAAGATTTTAGGTCCATTTCGCAGAACATATTGTGCTGGTATTCTCTTCTGGCCTCTGAGAGCATTTTGTTCTTTTGGTTTATATTTTTTATGTAATAATGAAAAAAAATAACATGTTTTTAGTGTTCTGAGAACTTAACGAACATAGTTATACAATTGGTATGAGTGTCAGTACTTAAAAAAAGAAATTAATATTTCCACTTAAATTTTTATTTTTGAATTAAATAGAAGATTGGAAATAAGATTAGAAATTTAACTATGATTATAATTTAAAATATTAAATTTTCATCTGAAGGTATCCAAAAGAATGAAATTTTTACTGTATTTTATTTTTAAAAATTGATGCACATTAAATAAATGTGGCAAGTAGAGAAAGGAAGAACACTGAAGAATCTGCAGAAAACAATGACCTCACAATTCTTTGTGTAATGACATTTTTTTAATACTTCCGTTTTCTCTCTTCCTGTGTGGAGGTCTTTCCCCACATCACAGGCTGAGGCCATGGTGGGTGCCCTGTAGGAGAGAAGACGTCTTGGCTCTGGAGATCAGTCGGATCTCCAGCTCTTTAGTTACTTTCAATTGAGAAAAGCCAACCCAAGTCCTTTCCAAGTAATTACTAATTGAAAGATCTACTTCTTTTTGTATTTCAGTATGTGCTACATAAAGTTTATATTATTCTTTTCTAAGTTGGTGACTGCTTTAATGAAAATTAATTTATGCACATATTTACGTTGAATAGAATATAGCCTAATGTTTCCCAGAGGGCACTATGTATAGAGCATTAGTGGCACGAGAGTTAATTATTTTTTATTTTTAAATATATTTTATTGATTTTTTACAGAGAGGAAGGGAGAGAGAGAGCTAGAAACGTCGATGAGAGAGAAACATCAATCATCTGCCTCTTGCATACCCCCTACCGGGGATGTGCCTGCAACCAATATACATGCCCTTGCCCGGAATCGAACCTGGGACCTTTCAGTCCACAGACCGACGCTCTACCACTGAGCCAAACCGGCTTTGGCGAGAGATTAATTTTAATAGTAAGTGATCCACATTTTAAATTAATAGTTAAGTAATTGTAATAGTAAGTGATCCACTATTTTAAATTAATAGTTAATGTGTATAGAATCATGATTTCATGCATATTACTGCTTAGGATAACATTACAGTAGGTGAGTCTTTGTAGTCCATTTAAAAATATTAATTACATCAATATGTAAATTATATAAACTGTTTTTCAGAAGTGGCTGCCTCATTTTACATTCTCTCCAGCAATGCATAAGAGTTCCACTTTCTCCACATCCTTGTTAACACTTTGAATGGTCTGTCTTTTATACTGTAGGCATTCTAGTGAGAGGGTGGTAGTTGTACATGTTTTAATCGAGAAAACAAATTAATTTACTTTGAGAAAGTATTTAAGGATAAATGAGAGTAGTTTTTAAATACGTGCCATTTGGAAGGTAGAGTACACTTATGTTATGAGCTTCCAGAAATAGAGCTGGGACTGATGTAGACAATAGAGAAGCAAATTCTGGAGCAAAGTTAAACAAAACGCTGTGGACTCTTGTAAGCTAGTGGTGACCTTTTTATTTTATGTATTTACCTGCAGCCCTGTCAGTGTTCTTCAGTTACAATCAACATCAGTGACTGACTGACTAACCCAGAGAGGACTGTATTGTGAGGACATGGGGTAATTCACAGAATTGGAAGCAGCTCAGCTCAAGCAATCTAAATAGAAATCAATTGGCAGTGTCCCCAGAGAGATGCTGTCAAGGCAAATCAGCTGTTTTCTGACCTCCTGTTCCTCCACTCAGGATTCTAAGGGGAGAGAGTCTGCTTGGCATAGTTTAGCTTACATGTCCACTCCTTGGTCAGGAGAAGGCAGAGTTGATAATCTCACCAAAAGTACATGCGGTAGGGTAGAAGAAATCCCAGGGGGTATTGAAGAACCTTTACCAAAAGAAAGGGCTACTGGGTGCTGGGCTGGCAAAACCAATAAATGCCCACTGTAGCAGGCCACCACCTCTGATGAATATTTAGGGAGAATCAGTGACAATGACAGGAGGCTCCACAAACCTCTAAGGCCCATTCATTCATTG
Source organism: Pipistrellus hanaki (assembly GCF_964339955.1). Classification (NCBI taxonomy): domain Eukaryota; kingdom Metazoa; phylum Chordata; class Mammalia; order Chiroptera; family Vespertilionidae; genus Pipistrellus; species Pipistrellus hanaki. The sequence goes on along the minus strand of NC_140503.1, from coordinate 165,047,886 downwards.
AATATTTTTATTCAATGTCTCCTAGGATGTCTGAAATCTATAACTATATTAAGTTTGTTACTCTAAAAGTTTTTACATTCAAAAAATAGAAAATATTTTAATGTAAAAGAAATGTTGCCTTTTTTGGAGGGGAGAAATGTCAATTTCATTTTATTAAACGTACACACATGAACAGATTCCATGGTAAATCAGAGCAACATTTGCGTGATTTCCCCACCCAGCCTCCCTGTGGCTTCATGAGGATCTTCTATACTTGTACAAATTATGTCCCTTGATCTATACAGTTTATTGCCTTTTGGCATATGGAGGGTTTCCATATTTATAAATAGATAGTATTATACCGTATACATCACTTTGCAATTTAATTTTTTAAATTTAATTTTTGAAAAATCTTATTGTTGAAAATATTACATACGTCTCTTCTCCCCCTCCCCCCCAACATTGATCCTTTCTAGCCCACCCCTGCTCATCCCCTTGCCCCCGCACCCTTACTCATGCCCCCTGCCTCCGCCCTGGGCCTTCACCACACTATTGCCTGTGTTCATGGGTTATGCATATATGTATACAAGTTATTTGGTTGATCTCTTCTCACACACCCACCTACCCAGGCCTCTCCTTTGAGATTTGACAGACTGCTCCATGCTTCTATATTTCTGAATCTATGTTTTTCTTCAGTTTATTTTGTTCATTTGATTCCACGTGTGAGTGATATCATGTAATACTTGTCTTTCTCTGATTGGCTTATTTTGCTCAGCATAATAACTCACTAGATCCCTCCATGCTGTCTCAAAGGGTAAGAGATCCTTCATTTTTATTGCTGCATAGTATTCCATGATGTAAATGTACCACAGCTTTTTTATTCACTCATCTACTGATGGGTACTTGGGCTGTTTCCAGATCTTAGCTATTGTAAATAGCGCTGCTATAAACATAGGGGTGCATATGTTCTTTCTGATTGGTGTTTCAGGCTTCTTAGGATATATTCCTAGAAGTGGGATCACTGGTTCAAATGGCAGTTCCATTTTTAATTTTTTTGAGAAAACTCCACACTGATTTCCATAGTGGCTGCACCAGAATGGCTGCCTCTGGCGAGGCTGTTGAGAAAAAGGAGCCCTAGAACACTGCTGATGGGGATGCAATTAATTTTCTTACTCAACATTATATAGAGCAGTATTCCATGACCACTGCATTTTAAAGAATGCTTTGTGGTACTCCATAATATGAACATACCATGGTAGATAGTATATTAGCAGATATGTGTTACAGTCCCTATTGATAGGCATGTCATATTGAAATTGGTGAGAACCAGTGATAAAATGAAACTCAAAGAGCAGTCAGAGAAACAACACACCAGGGTTACTGAGATCAGAATTACTACACATTTCTTGTCAGCAATCATGCAAGCCAAAAGGAATGGAATGATAACTTTAGCATGTTTTTTTTTTTTTAAAGTTAACTTAGGATTCTAAGTGAAAATATCCTTACAAACATTTTTTCCCCCAGCAGACATGAAGTATAAGAAATATTAAAGGAAGTTGTTGGGAAGGAAAATGATGCCAGATATACAATCAGTTCTGTACAAAGGTTGAAGAATGCTAGAAATATGTGGAAAATACAAAAGATGTTTTTCTCATTTTCTCATTTATATTTAAAAAATACCTTTTAAAATAAAATGAAATAACACTAAATAAGTTTAGTGAACATTCATCAACACATAGTTACAATTTTTTTTCTTATGAGGAGAACTTTTAAGATCTACTCACCTAGCAACTTTCAAATGTACAATACAGTATTCTTTTTTAAAATATATATTTTATTGATTTTTTTTTTTTTTTTTTTCCAGAGAGGAAGGGAGAGAGAAAGAGTTAGAAACATCGATGAAAGAAACATTGATCAGCTGCCTTCTGCACACCCCCCACTGGGGATGTGCCTGCAACCAATGTACATGCCTTTGACCAGAATCGAACCTGGAACCCTTCAGTCCCCAGGATGACACTCTAGCCACTGAACCAAAACAGTCAGGGCAGTATTCTTAACTATAGTCACCATGTTGTACATTATATGCCCTGGACGTACTTATTTCATAACTGGAAGTTTTTATCCTTTGACCACCTTCACGTATTTTCTCCACTTCTCATTCCCCAACCCTACCTCTGGCAATCACTAATCTGGTCTTACTATGCTTTTCTGCATGGTTGATACCGTGTTTCCCCGAAAATAAGACATCCTCCGAAAATAAGACCTAGCGCAACTTTGGGAGAAAAAATTAATATAAGACACTGTCTTATTTTCGGGGAAACAAGGTAGTAATGTCTTCTTTTTCATTCCTGGTTTTAGTTACTTTACTCTTTTATTTGCTTGAATAATCTAAAGTTTGAATTTTATTGATCTTTCAAAGAATTAAGTTTTGGTTTTAGTAGTTTCTATTATTTTTCTATTTCTTACTTGATTTATTACCACCCTATTCTATTATGTCCATCATTCCTCTTGTTTTTTCTAATGTCTTCAGGTGAAAGTTTAGGTTATTGATTTGATATCATTTTCTCTTTTAATATAGGCATTTAAAGTTATCAATGTTCCTTTAAGTGCTGATTTAGTTAAATTTCATGAGTTTTGAAATGTTATATTTCATCATCTCAAATTATTTCCCAGTTTCCCTTGTGATTTCTTCTTTGATCCATTGGTTATTTAGTTTTGTATTGATTTCTATATCTTTGTTAATTTTTCAAATTTACTTGTTATTAATTTATAATTTTACTCAATCTGATAGTTGGAGAACATACTTTGCATGATTTCAATCCTTTAAATTTATTAAGTTTTGTTTTATGGCCTGGGATATAGTCTATCCTATAGAATGTTCTGTGTGCACTTGTGAAGACTATATGTTCTAATTGTATTGGATAAAGTGTTTTATAAATATCTGTTGGTTTAAAGTTGTTCAAGTGTGTTATCTTTTTATTAGGTTGTTTTTGTTTGTTTGTTTGTTTGTTTGTTTAGTGTATCAATGACATAGTCTTTGACTATTGTTCTCCTCACCCCATTTCCCCCCTGGCCCCTTTATTTTCTTATTGTGGGAATTTATATAGCACTATTTTTTTTGAAATTTAATAAATCTTTATTGTTCAGATTATTACAGTTGTTCCTCTTTTTCCCCCCCAAAGCTCCCTTTGCCAGGTTCCTACCGCATCCTCTGACCTTACCTCCCCACTCTGTCCTCATCCTTAGGTGTTCGCTTTTTGTCCAGTCTCTTCCCACACCCCCCACTCTCCTTTTCTCCCAAGATTTGTCAGTCCACTCCTTTTCTATGGATTGGACTGATTCTATTATATTCACCAGTTAATACTGTTCATCAGATTTTTTATTCCCTTGGTTTTTAGATTCACTTGTTGATAGATATGTATTTGTTGTTCGTAATTTTTATCTTCATCTTTTTCTTCTTCTCTTCCTCTTCTTAGAGAATACCTTTCAGCATTTCATATAATTCTGGTTTGGTGGTGATGAACTCCTTTAGCTTTTTCTTATCTGTGAAGCTCTTTATCTGACCTTCAATTCTGAATGATAGCTTTGCTGGGTATTGGTTATAGGTTCTTGTTATACATCACTTTGAATATTTCTTGCCATTCCCATCTGGCCTGCATAGTTTCTGTTGAGAAATCAGCTGACAATCGTATGGGTGCTCCCTTGTAAGTAAATAACTGTTTTTCTCTTGCTTCTTTTAAGATTCTCTCTTTGTCTTCTGCTCTTGGCATTTTAATTATGATTTGTCTTGGTGTGGTCTTCTTTGGATTCCTCTTGTTTGGGGTTCTGTGCACTTCCTGGACTTATAAGTCTGTTTCTTTCACCAAGTGAGGGAAGTTTTCTGTCATTATTTCTTCAAATAGGTTTTCAGTATCTTGCTCTCTCTCTTCTTCTGGCACCCCCATAATCTGGATGTTGGTACGCTTGAAGTTGTCCCAGAGGCTCCTTACACTAACTTCATATTTTGTATTCTTTTTTCTTTTTGCCTTTTCGGAGGAGTGTTTTTTGCTTCTTTGTATTTCAATCTTTGACTTGATTCTTGTGATCCTCTAGTTTGCTTTTAGGTCTCTGTATAATATTTTTTATTTTAGTCAGTGTATGCTTAATTTCTAGTTGATCACTTTTAATATCCTAGAGGGTCTCATTAAATTTATCAGCCTTTTCTAGGAAATTCTTGAAAAATCTTATAATCATGGTTTTAAACTCTATATCCTGTTGTTTGTTTTCTTCCATTTCTTTCGTTTGTGATCTGTTTCTTTGTCTCTGCTTCCCTGAGTTGATATAGTGGTTTTGTGTGCTAGGTGTCCTAGCAGGGTCCAGTGGCTCAGCCTCCCCAGTTATCTGAGGTTAACACTCCTGGTGTGCCCCTTTGTGGGCTATGTGTGCAATCTTGTTGTAGTTAAGCCTAGATTGTTGTTAGTATCACTTGGGGGAATTAACCTCCAAGTTAATTCCAGGCCAATTGACTGTGAGGATCAGCTGTGTCTCTGCTGTGAGAGCTTCTGTGCTCAGCTTAGTTGGGATGGAGTCTCAGGGTGGAGCCTTGGTTTCCCATCAGCCCTGCTCTAAAAGCATCTGTGTCTCAGTGTCCCATGGCAATGGCTGCACACACCTCTGAGAGAAGGCTGCTCTTGAGTTTTGCCTGCTGCCAGACAGTCCAGTTTCTCCCCCAATGAGTCTGGGTACCCATAGTCTTGCCCAAAACTGATTTCAGTGCAGTTGGGAGGTTTTGTTTCCCTCCTGAATGAGAAAGCTAGTCGAGTGCTTGCTGCCTGCCTTCTCTGCACACCATGAGTAAGCCAGCAGTATATTCAGCTGCCCGCCCTTTCCTCACACTTGGGTCTCCACACCTCTGTCCTCCATAGCTCCTCTGGGTCTCAGTGCCCTTTTCTCTTTCCTTCTAGTTGTAGAATTTCCACTCAGCCAGCTCTCTGGAGGTTCTGGATGATGTCCGCTCTGTCTTCCAGTTGCAGTTTTGAAATTATTATGCAAGGCAGCAGTGTAGGTGTTTACCTGTGCCGCCATCTTGGTTTCTCCTCTAGCACTAAATTTTTTAGGAATATTTATGCTGAGTTATAGAATAAGTGACCATATGCTTAAAATGGTATATTTTATTTTATATACATTATGCCTTGATATAGTTGATTTTTAAAAGAAACTAATTCTGGGGAAGAGTTATTTAAAACTATAAATTGCAGTTTTTTTTAGAGTAACAAGTTATTGTATTGAACAGAAAGATTTTTGAAAACTTACCCCTTAAAAAAGATTTTTAAAAATCTATCATACCTTTCCTAATGAATATTTAAATCCATTTTTGCTACTTCCACTAATCTTGTCATAAAAAAAATCTATTTTTTTTCACAAAGGCTTGATTATTTTTTCCTCTTAAATTATTTAGTGTAATGCTTCTGCTTTTATTATTTTTTTAAAGTTTTAAAAGACTATTGATAATTAGAAATATCTGACCTTAAAATTTTAGCTGTCAACCATGTCAGGCTAAGAGAGCTATCTACCAACAGTTGCTCTTTAATACAGGATACAATGTTCTCATTCTTTATGTCCATTTAAAAAGAAAGGGTTGATTTCAGCTATTGGTCTTCTCCCAGCATTGCCTGCAAGTTATACAGTAATTTCACATAGATTAAAAGCCTAAATTAACCATTAAAAGCAGGTGGACTTGTCAAGTGATCTCAATGGCTTCATTGAGAATTCAAAGTAATGATAAGTCAGAGCCTTCATTACATATCTTTAGTTTGGAAAAAAATATTTTTTTTAATGAGAAAGCTAATCATTTAACAAATATATGTTCCCATGGGAAACAGAAGTTTGGCTATCCCAGTGGTAACTCTCACCATTCTAAAAGAATATAATTCAACACAACAAAATCCTTTGAGTGCCTACTAAAAGTAGGGCATGGTGTGAGTTTGGTTTAATGACCGTATATGTAATTTTGGAAACAAGTTTTAAAATTTATAGCCAAGTTTTTAATATTAAGGTTAACAAACATAATTGAGCTTATAGTTGTTAGAACAAAAATGCAAGGATGAGTGAATAATGTCATTGTTTTTCCAAATTTTTATTTTAATAGATTTTTCTTGGATGGTTCATTCTAAATGATATTAGTAAGTTTCTCCTGATTGGGTGATATCTAGAAACAGTGACAGTATAAAAATGAATGAGCATTCTCTAAAAATACATGTCTTGTCAAAAGAGTGAGCTTTTTTTGTTGATAAATTTTAGACGCTTAGCCTAGATGTAAATTATGGCACCTTCACTTCCTATTTTCCTTTCATCAGATGCTGTTCTTCATTTATAGCACTTATTAAACTTTGTGTGTTCATTTGTTTAACATACAGCTATGTCCCATATCTTACTATTATGTATCATATACATTTTTACCACTATATATCTACTTCCTAATATTATGACTGGTGTATAGTATGTACACTAAAAATTTGGTGGATAATCAAATAGATAAAATGTCTAGACCTCAAAATGCAGTCTTAACTTCATTCTGACTTAAGAAATAATATAAGCTAATCACTTCCTCTCTTTTGCCATTTCTGCCTTCTGTAGTTTAGTGAATAATAATGAAACATTACATACAATACATTGCATGTCTTTAAAAATGAAATCATTTCATAGCACTCACTGAATGATTATGTATGCCAGATACAATTCTAGGCATTAAGCCAAAACATGAGCCAAAAAAAGACAAAACTGTTTGCCTTTGTGAAGCTTACATTCTAGTGAAGGCTGTTGTTTGGTTTTGGTCTTCACAACAACCCTGTGAAGTGGTAAGACTGATGTTATTAATAATTTACTAATGTGGAAATAAAGACTTGGTACAGTTAAGTATTTACTCAAGATCAATCAGCTAGTGAGTCCAAGAAACAGCTCCTTTAGCCATTGCTTTTCCTTCCTCCCCTAACTCCTCATCTATCAAGTAGGAGTTTCTTGGGGAAAAGTAATATCCAATTTACTCAACATCTCCTATGAAATATACGACATAAATGCAAAGTGATGGCATGATTCAGGTTGTTATTGTTTTTCTAATTGAGGCATAATTGACATACAGGTGTACAATGTAATGATTCTATATTTGTATATATTGTGAAATGAGCACCACACGTCTAGTTAACTTCCAATCATAATTCAGGTTTTTAAAGCTATGGAATTTCAACCTTAAAAACCAAAGAAAATTTAGAATTTAAATCTGAACTCCTTTGTTTAGATGCAGCTGGCTGTTATGTAACATCTGACTCATACCCAGACCCGTGACTACAGGAGCTGGGGCTTCCTATTGTTAAATGTTCTAACACTGCACATTAGTATGGAAATCTAGACAGTGCTTATAGTGGATAAGGTATTAGTTGCCAAGCAGGGGAAATTATTATGCCATCTGCTGCCTCTTATAAGGTGTGTTATTACCCAACTCATTTTCTGAATCAACATTCTGAAAGTACCATAGTAAGTGAAGTAAATTATAGTAGCTTGCACACCTCTCAATTAAATGAGCAGTTTATAAGAAAAAACCCCCACCAATTTTGTGCCTCTTCTCAATTTTAATGGATACCTTGAAAAAAAATCACTTTTGTCCTTCAAACTTTGTTTTCATAAGATAACTTTTATTAGCCATCAGAGATCTCATATTCAAATTTAAATAAGAATTCTTCTTTGTTATGAACTTACAACAGTTCTTTAACTCTGAGAGTAAGATACTCGTGGAAAATTTGGTATTTATTTTGACTTGAGCACTTCAAATTCTAAAAGCATTAAAATGCCCCCAGAATAGCTGTAAACTTACATAGAAGAACCTAGATATAGAAAATATATGTATTTGACAGAAATGACAAAGTAATTTCTTCATAAATCTACCCTAAAAACCTCACCTTTGACATAATTCTATTTGACCTTTTATTCTATTGAAGGATTAGATTACCATAGAAAAACACTTCTCAAAATGTGTTCCTTGGGTGTGTTTTTAAGATAGTAACAATGATTATTGAGGGAGAAGAAAGGTGTCTGTAGCCAAATATAATTAAAATGTTAGGGGTTTCTTCACTCTCAGACTTCTCAGAGCCTTTATGTTGATATGTTATTGTGTACTATTATAATTTCTAGTGGCCAATATTTTTCTCAACATTTTGCCACAGAACAATTTTTTAGGAGTATCTTGTAGGACTAAAATTCCACAAAACGTAATTTGGAGATCACTACCTTAGAGTGTACGTTTGCATAATAGCCTAGGAAGACTGTGTGCTCCTGGTTGCTCCTCAGATTTCTGCTCTCTGGGCACTTCAGTTGTACCAATGGCTTTCAAAGTGATTTGTGGTCTGATGATGCCCAAATATGTAAAGCCACCACCTCTGTCTCCTGAGCTCCACCTCCATATGTACACCTGCCTTTTCCAACTGGATATTGATGTATCCAAGATGGAACTCAAAATTTTCCTCTTAAATCTGCTTCTTTTGTTCATTAAAGACTATGAGTATCCATCCACTCAGTTATCTTGCCACTCATTTTTTCTTTTCATTCAACTATCAACATGACCTAATTATCCTCATCATTCTCTATCATCGTTCATGTTTTTAGCTTTTCCTCTCCCTTCTTCTATCTGATATCAATAAAAACATATTTTTAAAAATATTTCAATCTTTATATCTAATACATTAATTTATAATTTGCATTCATTCATTTATTTGAACATAGAGGACCTATCATGCCAGATTCTGCTAAGCAACAGATGAATTAAATGTAGTTCCCATCTTCAAATAACTTAGTCTTGCATGAAAATAGTCATGGATGGGTAATATGGAGAAATTGGGGTAAGCTTCATAGAAGAGATTGGGCTAGGATAAATATCAATTTACCCATTGGATATGATGGGGAAAAGTTCTAGAATACCAACAGAGGGAATGGCAGAGGAGCAGGTACCAAAACAGAAGAGAGGCATGTAAGTTTAATAACTACATGTAATTCAGAATTTCAAGAATGTTCTGTGTTCTTGTATGTGTTTGTTGGGAGAGATGGGGCAGAAAGAATGATTGGTGATAAGACCAGATAGGCAGGCAGGAGCCAGATCGTGAGGGCTTTGTATACCAGGACCAGGGATTTCAATTTCATCTCGTGTACAATGGGAATTCATGAGGAGTCTCAAGCAAGGGGCTGCAATGGTCAGATTTCCATATTAAAATGAGCAAAGGGACAAAGATGATGGGAACAGCTGGTAGGTGAGTTAAACATAACAGTTTGCTATAAGTAGTTCTTTTGAAGTTTTTTTTTCTCCTCCACCCCAAAGATTTGGGGAATGTTTTTTTCTTTGTGTGCTTGAGATACCTGAATTATGTGACAATTTTGTGAGTTTATTATGAAGTCAGAGGTTAACCATATAGGGGAAAGGAAATCTATTCCCTTCCTTTTTACTAAGATTACAGCGTGAAAGTGGGAACTGGAAGCACACACTCCAGGTTGTACTTCACTAGATAATGTTGAGGCAGGAATTTCATTTTCTTAGAGGGTCCTCCAACTAGCATGAAGTGAATGGCTCCAGGGGATACAGATGAACACGTGAGTCATAAAGTGTCTAGTCCTAGCAATCAATGCGTGAGAAACAGTAACTCACTCTTTGATCTATATAACAACAAGAACCATTCCCTTGAAGAAGTAAAGTGTCAGATTATAGATGAAACTCTCATACCAGTATTGTGACAGTTGGTTCAGAGAGCGATGTGATCCCAAATTGCTGAGCCTTGTTTCTTCAACCAGAGAGAGCATCAGAAATGAAGATGAATAAAAATTGAGCTATAACGTAGGACAGACAATCCAGCCGGAGCAGACTGCCTTCTCAGTGGCAGCACTCCTGCTCTGCTGTGGTTCTGCTGTAAAAGGCAGCCTGCTTGACAGCACCATCAAGTAAGTGTATGATGCCAAGAATCCCACCAGCATCTACTGATCTAACACGGTTCTTTCTTCATCACTCACTTCCTAATAAATAGAAACAAAGCCAGAATGATTGAGTGCCTAGAAAAGGTCAGTGTTTCTAGCTCTGACAACACACCCTGTTTTCCTTCCCCATTTATTTCTCATCAGTGGATTTGTGCCAGCAGTTATCAGGCAGCAGGGAGACCATTATTGCATGAAAATGTTCCATGTCAGTGACATTCATTAATTTCCTAAAACTAAGCGTGGACTCAGGGTCCCTCTGTATAACACAAGCAGCTTACATTTTGAATAGTCATTGGACACTTTTAAAATTTGGAATACTCAAGTTTATTCATATTTAGTAATAGCAATGGTTAATTTTCCCTTTGTAAGACCTGGAGATATCAAAAACAATGAAAGGTCCCTGAAATTTTCAAAACATTATTTGTACTATTGTGTATACCTCAGCATTCTCTTCTAGCAAACCCTTCCATTAGAACTGCTGTGGAGTAGCAATACTGATGTTGACCTCACCTTTCTGCCTCTCTACAAACCCTGGGTGAAAGGAGGAAATGGCAAATAGAGAAGGTACAAGTAGCATGAGGAAGAGAAAAGGGAGGAGGAAAAAATAGGATTCTAGATCACCCACACTGAATTAACTAGCACTGACTTTCCTTAAGGCATTTGTGATTGTAAACCAATCTACCCATTTCAGTCTGTCTTTCTTGAACCAGCATCTTGTATGATGTGGTTTTATCCTGTTATTTGAATAAAGGCACTGATTTTAATCACATGGAGATTGATGTTTACTATGAGCTTTTATGAAGAGTAATTATTGCATTGGAAAAGGATCCAGAGAGTAGTCATTTATCTTTACAGTCTTTTATTTGTCTGTAAACATGTTTGATCTCTAAGGTTTAATACTAAGAATGAATTTGTTCATTACATCCACATTTACATATCTCTTTTTTTTAGTTATCAGATTCTTGGTGCATTTGTAGTTTTTACCTATTCATACATGTTGACATCAAGGCTTTGTTTAAGTTACTTCCTTTTTAATATATTGCTCTCCAAGAATGCTTGGACACATCAGAATTTTTGCTTCCATGACTAGATGTTGCCTTCATCGAGGTCAGAGATCCTATCTTAACCGGCTTTGTGAATCTCCCTATAAAACACAATGCCTAGCTCATAGGAGGCATCATATATATATATATATATATATAAAATAAAAGCTTAATATACTAAGTGTCCAGTCATGCAGTCGTCCATTCAACCAATCAAAGCGTAATGTGGTAATGATATGCTAAAACTGCTCAACTGCTCACTATGACGTGCACTGACCACTGGGGAAGACAGTCAGCTGGTTGACCAGTTGCTATGACATTTACTGACCACTGGGGGGGTGGTGGTGGTGGCAGTCAATCAGTCAAACAATTGCTATGACATGCACTGACCGCCAGGGGAAGATGCTGTAACCAGTAGGTGAGCTTGCTGCTGGGGTCTGGCTGATTAGGATTGAGCAAGATGGGCTGAGCATGCCCTGGAGCCCTCTTGCAGTCCCTCCCAGTGTGGCCAACCTCCCACATCCTCCCCTGCCCCGATCATGCACCAGTGGGATCCCTCAGTCTGACCTGTGCCTTCTTGAAATCCAGGACCCTTTGGGGCAGGGGTCTTCAAACTACGGCCCGCGGGCCACATGCGGCCCGCAGAGGAGTCTGATCCGGCCCGCCAGGTTTTTTGGGCAGTGAGCGCAGCCGAGGTGTTACAGTAGGAATTAGTAGTTCATATAGTCCGGCCCTCCAGCTCTCTGAGGGACCGTGATCTGGCCCCCACTTTAAAAAGTTTGAGGACCCCTGCTTTGGGGGATGTCAGAGAGCCGGTTTTGGACTAATCCCGCAGGCCAGGCTGTGGGACCCCACTGGTGTATGAATTCGTGCACCAAGCCTCTAGTTTAAATATAAGTTGAAGAAAATGAATCTAGCCCAAATGGATGATTTCAGACAAATGAAATAATCTGTTTGACTGCATTGCTTTATCTGAAAAAATAAGCAAATTCAGGGGTCTTCAAACTACGGCCCGCGGGCCACATGCAGCCCCCAGGGGAGTCTGATCCTGCCCGCCAGGTTTTTTGGGCAGTGAGCGCAGCCGAGGTGTTACAGTAGGGATTAGTAGTTCATATAGTCCGGCCCTCCAGCTCTCTGAGGGACCGTGATCTGGCCCCCACTTTAAAAAGTTTGAGGACTCCTGAAATAGCTTGATGTAAATAGCTTGATTTACATCATGGGTATATGTATTTTAAGGTTCAATATATAGTGGTAAGAGAGTAATTGCTCAGAAGATGGTTGTCATACAAAATACAAGGGGAACATTTTTTCCTCTGAGTCTCTGCTTGATATGTCTATATGAAATCCTTCTCTGCTTGTTCTGCTGATGTTGCAAGTACTTGAGCAATTTGCTGTTCCCACCTATCCCTGGATCCATATAGTATTCATGCTTTACAGGGTTCTCAATTCCATTGAATAGCAGCTCTTCAGATTTAGTATAATTTGAGAATTTAATTAAGAATCATAGCCAAGGTCAATTGGAGTCTCACTGTTTGGGCTGAGGGGGGCGGGTGGTTGAAGGTGATTACATTTTTGCCTGGTGTCCATGCTCATTTCAAAGAAAAGTTAAGCCAGCAATAGTGTGAGGCCAGGTGTGTTCCCATCTGCTGTCCCCGGTAGCTGAAGCTACTTCAGCAACATTGATTAATATGCTCTGGCAGGTGCAGGTCTTTGGAAATGAGTTTACATGATTAAACACTTTATCACCAGGGGGTTCCTAGAATGTACATCCCAACTTCACTTTCTGCCCATGGTCAGGGGATCCTGAAGGGGCTGAACCATCCTTTGTGACTCTTCCCAATCCAGTTGGGATTCGGAGTCATTATTTAAAGTTTCAGCCTGCCTTAAACATGCTCTTACCCTTTGACCCAGTAATTCCCCTTCTTAGAATTTAATAGAACAAAATAATCAGAGATCCATGTATCGGTCATTTGTTTTAACATGTTTATAATATAAAAAACCTGGAAACAATCAAAGTGCTTAAGTAGAAGATTGATTAAATGGTATAATCACACAGTAGACTCCTATGTAGCTACTAATAATTATTTATTTAACAAGGTGGGAAAATGCTTATTATATAATATAAAGTGAAAAGAGAAGACTGCAAATGTAGTTAGACATAGCCATAATTGTGTAAAACAAGCTGTACTTGTAAAAATGTATTTATAGTTGGTGAGATTATAGATGTCTGGGAATATTATTCCCATTTAAGTCTATATGTATTTTCCAAGTTTTCTATAATTTTATCAAAACAAGTTAATTTATTAACAATAAATTATTTCAGCTACTTCTTTTGTCCTGAGTGATAACCAAAAGGCAGTGATTCGCATGCAGAAAGTATGGGAACTGTCTACAAAGCAGAAATTTATTAACAATAAATTATTTCAGCTACTTTTTTTTCCTAAGTGATAACCAAAAGGCAGTGATTCGAATGCAGAAAGTATGGAAACTGTCAATAAAGCAGAGACTGCAGAGGTAAGAAACAGGGGTGACAGCTCAGTAAGGTCAAGGTACCAGTGTGAGAGAGGAAGCTCACAGACTGGGGTCACTCTAGCCTGGGAATCTCTGAGGAAAAGGGGAAAATCCCATGTCAAGTCAAATACATACAGAGACACCACCGCTTTCAGATGAACCATGAACATACCACTGATGTTTATAGGGAGACAGCCAAGTCTGGCTCTGCTGGCTGTAGCCGGGGGGTGCAAGAAGGAGGAAACTTAGCAGGCAGCAGCCCGCCGGGCTAAGGAAGAGTTTGGAAGTAGAGATGAAGGGACAGAGGCTGTGATAAGTGGAGAGGCAGAAGGGAGCCAGCCAGCAGAGCAGGAGTAAGATTTCCTCACCAAACTGGCACAGCCAAGCGATGGGAAACACAGTACTGAGGAGTATCTGGAGGCCCGGATGCAGCAGAAGGGGCCTTGGGAAGTTCAGGGTCCTCCGTCATTCCTCTGCTCAGAACCCTTCAGTAGCAACTCGGTTCACTCTGAGGAAAAGCCATAGTCAGAGCAGCTACATTTTAAAAGGTGTCCTTGGATATCGGCTTGAGGCATCACATTGCCTTCCTCTCCGAGGTTCTTGGTCTGGGTGAGGATGGCAGATTCCCGAACCCTCAAAGAGCCTCAACTTCTAAGCCCTGGACCTCCGAGCCCAGAGCACATCTCATCCAGAAGACAGCGCAGAGGGAAACCTTGAGTAATAGATGCAAGTTGGATTCTGGGGCTGGGGCTGGGCCAGGGCATTCAGCGAAACTGGTAATGTGGGTCTGGAGTATCAGTGTCCCCTTTGGGATGTAATTGCTTTAGTGCCGAGGTGGAATTCGAACATTGTCACCAATGTGCTCATCGGCTCCAAGCAGTTTTAAGTCATGGGATTGTGTATTTAAAAAGACTCAGCTGCCTATATTTTATTAATTGGTATCTCCGAGATCTGAAATTATGCCATAGTCATTCTTGCTATTACTGGTTGTACAAGTGGCATTTTAAGCAACCTTGTGGAAATGTAGAGCGAGGGAGGGGAAGGGATGTGGACGAGAATGAAAGGGGAAAGGGACTGGTTAAGATGGTATGTGGCTGCACCCAGATCTGCTCCATCGAAGCAGAGTGAAAAGCACTGCTGTTCAGAGTTTTGAGTGAACGTTCTGACTGTACACCCAGGAGCCCTGGGTCTAAATCTACCCCAACTTTTCTGAGGTCACAGACTGAGTCAGTGAGAGAGCTAAGAATAGAGCCCCTGAGCACCGGTGCCTGCCGGTGACCTATCTGTTAAAGCACACGGAGCAAGGTGTGTGCACACAGAGCATTTTTTATTATTAGTGGTGCGAAACGGCCTTGCCGGATTTAGAAACTTCTTTGAAACCAGAGGTTCAGTCTTGACAACCTGAATACTGACATATACCTGCCCAAAGCATATATTCCTTCTTCTCCTTAGGAAAAAGGGCTGTCTCAAATAATAAGTTATCGAAGATGTTTTCCTAGACATGAATGGTTGTCTTGAAGCAGCACTTTAACAAGTTGAGATGCAAATGAAAGGGCTGGATTTAATGGACAAATGCGTTTCTAAATCACATTGTTTTCCACCCAAGCCTACCCAGAGAAAACCGGCAGTGAAAGCCTGAGCTCAACGCTCCTCATTAACCACTGTAAAAAGCTCACCACACAAGGTGACCACACAAGGCTTCTGGTTCTACCTGTCTGTGTTGGTTGGATCTTTACTTTGAGTCAAATAAGAGAAAAGCCTTGTAACAGCCTGGCATGGGGCAGACCTAAGCCAAGTGGCTAATAATTCTGAGCATCTGCCAACTGTTACTAAATTAATATTTCTTCAACTGAGTGCAGCAAGGAGGGAGAGAACTTTGTGGCCACACCTGATACCTTCTATCCCGTGCTGGCCAGTATGGTAGCGATTAGACATATGTGGCTATTTAATTTTAAATTCAAATTAATTAAACTAAATTAAAATTTTAGTTATTTATTCACTCTAGGCATGTTTCAAAGGCTCAATATCCATCTGTGGGTAGTGGCTATTGTACTGATGGCACAGAATCTTTGCGTCACTGCATGTAGGAAAGTGCTCTGGGCACCATTGTTATGTTCAAGTTATTTAGGTTCCAGATGTGTGTGCCCCTCACAGCATAGCAAGAGCCCTACCGTTTGTCTACTGACAGGGCAGTTTAGTGGCATTCTGTTATACTCGAACATTCACTCATTCAAAAAATGTTTATTGAGCACCTGTTACATTTTCTGGCTTTGCTTGCCTCTGGGCCACCTGGATCCAGGTTTCGATGAAGGACCTTGAATAGGAAATGGGGAGACTGGTCGTGGTGTTGTGAGACTGTCAATGGTCACTGGTGATCAGGAGGGGGCTGAAGGGATGTGACCATAGAGATCAAAAGTACCTGCTATCAACACTTTGCAGCTGCAACATTTTGCCTTGATTTTAGCATTTGCGGATATAACTTAAAATGCTTTTAGTACCCAATAGAAATGCCATCAAGGCGCTCCAGTAAATGTGCTGAAAAACTAGGCCTGAAAAATCAATGTCTTTGGAATGGAAGTTAGATGTGCTGAAATAAGATGAAACACCCTAATGCACTAGGCTATTACCTTTGGAGAAAGCACATTATGATATATTAGGGTAATCTTGAGAAAACTTAAGGCAAAAATAGGCAACAATGATGATAGATGCATATGCTGTGAGATTTCATTTCTTGCTAGTTTGTTTCTTCCCCTTTGGAAATATTAGTCTGAATTATGAATGGGAGGCTTAAGGAGCATGGTGACTCTCACATGGGATAGCCCTGAACAACTTTCTCGGTCTAGACACATTTCCAGTGAAGGCTCCCTATAGAGTGGCCCCCTTGGCAACTGCCCAGCTAGCTCACCCTATTGCTCAGCTTCAGTCTGGTAGTAAAACCTGGTGATAAAAACCTTTGGTTTCCTCTGTAATATCCATTTCACCCTCTTGCTTGGGTTAGAAACCATGGGGCTGGGCATAATCAGCTGCTTCAGTAGCTCTAGAGGTGGGATGTCATTAGATTAGTCTAGCTCTGGCCTGAAATTAGTATGGTGCACGACTTCCCTGGCCACGGTGATTTTTTTCAGAGGTGGGAAAGTCCAGATGGTGTAAAGTCCAAGAATTTGGTTTTATGATTGGAAGGAAGGATAGCCCCTCATAACTACTCCCCTCCCTTCGCACCCCCCCCCCCCCCCGCATGTAAATGATGAGAAAGCAGTTAGTTCTGGGAGCTGCTGGCTTTCACTTTGCTACCATAAGGAGCACCAGTCTAAGAAGCTAATACAAGAAGAATTGCAAAAATTGAAAAGCACTGGCCCTGATGATGTTACAAACCTTTGGCTCAAACTGACCCTGAAGTTTGCTCTCTATCTCTCTGGTTCTGAGTCAATAGATGCCCCTATTCTCAGCCAGTTTAAATGGTATTTGTGCTACAGAAAGCTTCCAAAACTGATAGCAGACACTTAGAAATAACTGTCCCATCCTCTCCCTTCCACCAGCGGTGTCTTCAAAGCAACCAGGACTTCAAACCAGAAAGTTATACTTGAAGCCTGTTGGAAGACTGTGTTTTTTTCATGACCCAAATCAAATGTTCTGATCTTTTTCCACTCAAACTTTTTTTTGTTTGTATAACTTTATTATTTTATTATCAGTCCCTAATCACTGGCAATCCACTTCTAAATTGGTTTACGTTGCTTATAAAGTGAAACATCATCCGATACTCAGTTTAATTATTGAATTCTGATTGCTGACATAAATAAGCAACTCTCTGCATGTGACAGCCCAGGCACTGCTGACCTCAGATTGGTTCCCATGGTGATCAATGATGTGCATGGGTTGGACTTCTGATTGTAATAATGCTCTGGTGCAACAAAGGAATGCTGCATAGTTTCATATTTTACAAAGAACATAATTGCTTCCATTTGTCCTGGTTATACAGCTAACAATGTTTATTTCAACAGATTCTGCAAATTATCTCCCAATAGAAATGACTGAAAATATGAATGCATTTTTATGTTATAGTTCATGCAAAGCCATTTGAGTAAATGTAATGCATATCCACTTGGACTCTTTCTGTTGCCAGTAATGAAGGACCCAACTTTAGTTGGTTTAATAAGAAGGGGGATTGGTGGGCCCCGGGGGCTTTCGGGAGGGAAGGATTTGTGGTTCAAATGGTGCTCTCAGAACTCAGCTTTTCTCTGTCTCCATCTCTTCTCTCAGCTGCTTTGGCTCTATCCTGAGGCTCTACTCGGTGTCCTCTGGCAGCTCCAGTTTCCCTCAGATCTCTTAGCCCAACAGAAGTGATAATATTCTCCCCACAAAACTTAGAGAGGCCCCAGAATTTAAGGTTGTAGGCATTGATTGGCCTGAACCAATTACAGTAAGTGACCAAGAGATAGAACTCATGGATTGGCTTAAAATAGTGCATGTTCTCAACCTCTGCATTCAATGGAAGAGGCAGTTCACTTGAGCCATATTCACACCTACTGAAAGTAAGGAGAATCCTAACTATGTATATATTGTATGTTCTTATCTCAAAAGAGGGTGGAAAGTGAAATGAATATGAACCATCACAAAGTGAGGCCGTATCCCATTCTCATCTGCCCTGCAGGCAACTTACGGAGGTCTAGCTGAAGCCCTGAACACTTACTAAGGCCTTTTCACGTCAGGTTCCCAGAAAGTAACCATGCGGCCTTTTGGTGGCACTTCTTTGCCTTTCCTTCTGGCCCAATTTGGGTCCCATCTGAGCACTAATTTCTGGGTGAGGTCAATTCTTACTCTGTCACACAAAGTTCATGGTTATAAAGGAACTGCTAAATCCATTGGCTCTTTGCCCTTTCCTTTAAAGCTATTTGTGTTAGCCTCACAGTATGATTGATGGGTACCCATAGTGGTTAGGAAGAGAAGGGATATTCTGCCTGATAGGTTCTGAGGCTGCTGGCTAATCTTAATTAATAGAAAACAATTAACCTCAGAGGTCAGGGAGAGTACATTGGAACTATCCAACATGATGCATAGGTTTGTGTCCCTCCATCTACCCCATCCCCAATATGGTTAAATAGGTTCTGAGAAATTTGCAGGTCTGAGGCTGCTGCTGGCTGATCTGCTTCGGATCAGTGTCCTGAAGAGGGGTTGTTTTCATTTTTAAATAGGGTAGTGGACATGCAAGGGCATTTCTAAATCTGGAAAGTTAAAATTACTCCCTTAGAAATGTGCTAAGCTTTTAATTTGGCCATTTAATAAAATAATCTAAAAATAAGGACTGCTTTAAATAAAAGACCAAAATAAATCACCCAAGGGAAACTCCCATATCTGTTCCTATCAAGCAGTCCAATTACACCATTTAATCATTTATTTCCCACTAAAGCTAACATAGTTGCATTTGTTCTTTTCACATAACTGTGTGAACCCCCCTTTTAAAGTTATGTGCAAAAAAATGATATCCCTCTGTTGCCTATTAAGAGAGCATATTTTGTTAATATTTTTTTGCCAAGGGAGATGTTACTTAGAGTGAATTCAAGGAGTCCCAGAGAAGAAGCTGAAATAATATAAGCAACTGGGAGCTGTCGAGACAACACAATGAATTCAGAGTGAAAAATTGAAATTTTAATTTTGTTCACTCATTACTGTGTTACCTTGACCAGTTTACCTAATCTCTCTGAGCTTCAGTTTTTGAAGAAAACAGAGAACAAGCAACAGAGTATCTAAAACAACATGGTAATTTGAACTTCCTGGAAAGAACTGGAGTCTGAGGTGGCCTTTACATCCTATCTCTGCAGACTTAAATCATTGTGGGTAGATGGATATTTACTCTATTTTAAGATATAACAATAATATCTTTGGTTTATGTAAACTTTGCCCTCAAAAAACTTTTCTGAAAATGGAATAACATTCTAATATCTTTAATACGAAGGAATAAATGACATCTTAAAACTGTCAGCGCTTTGTTGTCATATTGTTATAATGATAAGCATGAAGTCCTGAGAACTAGATATAAGCCAAGTCCCACTAAGATCATAGTTTTCTCTGGATCGTATCCAGGCATTGCTGAACCTTGCATCCAGCCTGAGCATGAAGATGGAGAAAATAACTTGATGGGCTTGGGAGGAGACGGCATCCAAATGCCCTGGTGAGATGTTTTGCATTCCAGGTCCCAAACTCAGCATTTTAAAAGTAGCCTCTTTATATGAAAGGAAGGCAGGGTTTTTCTGGCTCCATTTTATTGCTCAGAACTTACTTTTTTAAAAAAAACAAAAAAACCTAGCTTAAAAAAACATTTCTTCAGGTTTGGTTTTGTTCTTTTCCTTTCCACATCACTTTTTTTGGATATTATCTTCTCCCGGTGACCAGATTAGAACAATAGTTTCTAAGCCATTTGAAGTGGTTATAACCAATCATGGTTAATTTTGAAATAATTTCGTCCTCCATATTTCCTTCATAATTCTATACTTTAAAAAAATCTCACATTACATACGTACTACATTATTTAGCTAATACTTTTATTCTTTTGAAAAATCTTTATTGTTGAGATTATTACAGATGTCCCTCTTTCCCCCCTCTGTTGCTCTCCTCCACCAGGTTACTGCTCTACCCCAGGCCTTCACCACCCTATTGTCTGTGTCCATAGGTAATGCAAATATATGTATATGATGTTTGTTTAATCTCTTCTTGTCCTCCTACCCCCCCTTACCTCTGAGAATTGTCAGTCTGTTCCATTTCCATGACTCTGATTCTATTTTATTCACCAGTTTATTCTGATCATTAGATTTCTTATTCATTTACTTTTATTTTTATATTCAATTGTTGATAGAAAATGTATTTGGGGTAATTTGTTGTTTATATTTTTGACCTTTTTTTTCTTCCTCTTCTTAAAGAATACCCATCAACATTTCATATAATACTGGTTTGGTGGTGATAAACTCCTTTAGCTTTTTTTTTTTTTGTCTGTGGAGTTCTTTATTTGATCTTCAATTCTGAATGATAGCTTTGCTGGGTAGAGTATTGTTGGTTATAGGTTCTTTGTATTCATCACTTTGAATATTTCTTGCCACTCCCTCTGGCCTGCATAGTTTTGATTGAGAAATCAGTTGACACTCGTATGGGCATTCCCTTTTCTCTAGCTTCTTTTAAGATTTTCTCTTTGTCTTTAGCCCATGGCATTTTAATTATGATGTGTCTTGGTTCCTCTTGTTTGGGGTCCCCTGTGCTTCCTAAACTTGTAAGTTTTTTCTTTCATCAAAGGAAGTTTTCTGTCATTTCTTAAATAGGTTTTCAATATCTTGCTCTCTCTCTTCTTCTGGCACCCCCACAATGGGAATTTTGGTATGCTTGAAGTTGACCCAGAGATTACTTACACTATCTTCATATTTTTGGATTCTTTTTCCTTTTTGTTCTTCAGGCTGGGTGTTTCTGCTTCCCTGTATATTATTCTTTATTTTAGTCAGTGTGTACTTAATTTCTGACTGGTCCTTTTCAATTTTTCAGATGTTTCTAAAAGATTCTTGAGTAACCTTATAACCGTAGTTTTGAACTCTATATTTAGTAGTAACATTAAGAGATATTACCACACTTTAGTTTCTTTTTATTTTATCAACTATAGGTGTTGTTGACCACCCATCTTATCAGGTGAAAACACTAGGGCCTCCATCCTTCCATTTAGTGTTTCTCCACTCCTTCCCTTTCCTAACTTCTAACATCTATACTTTTTCATTTGCATTGTTAAAGTTGTAACATTTATAGTCTATTCTGTAACCAAAATTTAGTCTTTCATATGTTACCTATAAGTTGAGCCAAAAGTTGAAAAGCAACAAAATGTTATTATTTTGACTTTAGAGGTAAAATCTAAATTGCTACATAATACTATGATTAATACAATATTTTTCTTGTATAGCATTTCTTACTGTGATGTTTTAAAAGTCCCCCTTTTCTTGCACTTTTTCTTTATAATAGTCTTGTTATCTCCAAATTCTATATAACATTAGATATGTTATTGAGTGCATACTTTCCCTGGAGCCTCCTTCCCACCTTTCCCAACTAATATGTTCTATCGTTATATTTAACTAGAGGCCCAGTGCATGAATTAGTGCATGGGTAGGGTTGGCTGGTCTGCCTTAATCAGGGCAGATTGGGCCAGGCAGGCCGGGAGGAGGGGCTTCGGGCGGTTAGCGGGCTGGCCTCGCCCCCTGGTGGAACTCCCAGTTGAAGTACCCATCGAGGGGACAATTTGCACATTAACCTTTGATTATATAGGATTTGAACTCCTCTCAAGTCATTACAGGAGGGACTTCCTTTCACTTTAATGAGTTATTCTCATGTTTTAATGGAACACACCCTCATGAAATTTTCTAAGAAATGGTGTGGAATATAAATTTTCTCAGCTGTTGCACATTTGAAAGTGGGTTTATTCTACCTCTTACTTGATTGACAGTTTGGGTGGGTATAGAATTCCAGTTTCAAAATCCTTTCCCACTAGAATTATAAAAACATTATTCCACTATTTTCATGCAACCCTCACTGTCATTGAGAAGCTGAACACTATTCTGAGTAACACTTCTTTATTTCAGGGAAAATTTTATGATCTTAACTTTATTCTTTGTATTCACAATTATCTATATGGATATGGTTCTTTTTTCATTCATTGTGCTGGGCAGGTGAGGACTTCTTTAATATGCAGACTTATATTCTTTTTCTCTAGCAAATTTTCTTATTTATTTGAAAATGCCCTTATTTCTGTATTTTTTCTGTTCTAGGACTCCTAATAGTTGATGTTGAATCTCTTGTATTGATCATGTTCAATTTCTCTAGAAAAGAACACTTTATGTTTTCTTTAAGCTAGACACTACAAAAGAATTTGAGAGTTGGAGAGGTAAACTTTTCTGAAAACACACTTTAATTAACCCCTCTGTTTTTACCCCTGTAAGTCAATGCCACCATTTGTTGTACCTGGTACATCTGTGTCCTATGCCACTCTTGTATTCTTCAGATTATTTTTCTCTTTGTTTGTGTTCCCTGCCCCATCCCCAATACCTGCATGTGTACACCCTCTCCACTCCCTTTAGATTGAGGCTTCTTCCTTCTTGCTTCACCAGTAAACACTTCTCTGTCAGCACTCATTCTTCCAGAAATTGGCCTTAACTATTGCTCACCAATGGAGCCCTTCCTCTGTGTTATTTTTTTTTTTCGGGGGGGGGCATTAAAAATTATTCTCTTTATAGTCTGTTTCTGTCATTTGAATAGCACCTCAACAGGAAGAGGAGATAAATGTATGTGATTGTTTCCCCATATTGACCCTCTAACAAATCAAGCTCTCCATTTGACACCGTCTGCAATTGCTCTGCCCAGATCCTTATCGTTAATTGCTTCTTCTTCCTTCAGATCACATGATTTGGCTCTACATGATCCATTGTCTTGACTTAATTGCTCATTATTCTTCTTGGTACAGAGAATTTCCTTGATATATTACAAAACAGGTCTGAAAATCACTGTCTAATGTTGAAGACTACTGATTTTCATGTTGTGAATTATAACCCAAGTGTAGAAAGATTACCTCCTTTATTTCCTTTCAGAGAAATGAAAGTGTTGGAGCAAATAGCTGTGTGTTGGGGGTGGGGCCCAGGGGTGTGAGAAGGGAAGAGGAAGACTGGGCCATAATTTTCTTCAAGCACAGCATCTGCAAGATCACTAAATAGAGTGATACACTGTTCTCCATCCCCAGTAAAGACGGCAAGGAGAAACAGGCTGAAGTTGCAACATGAGAGGTTTTTAGGAACCCTAGGAAACATTTCTGAGTGAACCAGAGTTCCCGTAGGGAAATCATATACTTTCTTTTTCTTAACTACCCTTAAAAATAGGAGAGGGACTCATTTTGTTTTCAGTAAGTATTTAAATGTGATCCAAATTAGAAACAGAGGGATGGGCCAGAAGACTTATCTAGTGCTCCTTCTCCTGCTAGGATGATGCTGAGAAATAACAACAAATATGATAATAGCTATCATGTATTGAGTGCTTACAATATGCCAACTTCTGGGCTAAGAACTTCATATGCCAATCTCATTTCATTTCTACTATAAGCCTGCAAGGTGGGAAATAATAACATTTCCACTACGCAAAGGAAGAAGTCTTTGTCCCAGATCCCTAAAGTAACACAGACTCGGATCTGGGTCTGTTCCGCCATAAGATTCTTGCTTCGACTCGCCACACTAATTTCTCTCTTCTGGGATACCATGATTTCCATTTTCAAAACAATGCCTTTCCTGAGGACCACCCACTCCGCTTCACTGTTCTGAGAGAGATGTGTAATTGTAGGTGCTTCAAGGGGATTTGTTTTTTGTTCTGCATTTTACCATCCTGTCAGAGTGCAATGATGCCTCCTTATTTCTGGGACTTGCACTAGTTTTCCAGTCTTATAAAAATGTGCCACCTGCAAGCTGTCTTTCACGTCAGATAACTTTTCACTGTCTACACAGAAGATTAGCAAAACCCCTCCTCCCGTGTGGAGCTTAGCCTCTGCCCTGAATGGACTGGTTCAGGAAATGGCTTCCTGCCCCACCCCAGGGCAGTCCCACCCCAGGGCAGCCCCAATCCCAGGGCAGCCTGCCAACACTTAACAGGCCCGGAGTGCTGGCAGATTGCCAACCAGAGCAGGTGAGCATTTCTTCCTGATGAGGACACTCTTCCCATTCGTCTTTTCCCGTGTGGCTGCCTCATGTAGGGTAAAAGATTGCTGGTTAAAGAAAAACCTTCACCCCACAGACTCTTCACTTGGATTCTATTGTACTCTACCAGCTCAGTTGTATGTTTATTCTTTTTTTTTTTTTTTTTTTTAATATATTTTATTGATTTTTTACAGAGAGGAAGGGAGAGAGATAGAGAGCTAAAAACATCAATGAGAGAGAATCATCGATCAGCTGCCTCTTGCACACCCCCTACTGAGGATGTGCCCGCAACCAAGGTACATGCCCCTGACCAGAATTGAACCCGGGACCTTTCAGTCCACAGACTGACGTTCTACCACTGAGCCAAACCGGTTTCGGCAACAAGTGTAATTAAAAAGAGACAAATAAACACAGGTAATAGGAAAAGAACCAGCATGTATAAAATCTTAATAAATGATATTGGAAGGCATGACAAATCAATCAAAGAGGGTAAAATTGTCCACTAAATGATCTTGAAAGGCAAGGTTTGATAGTCAGAAAAAAAAGATCAATTTCACTTTACACTGTGTGTGAAAATTTATTCCAGGCTGACTAAATATAAGTTATTAATAAGTAGGGAGAAATTATAAGTGACTGATGTCTGGAAGGGAATGTGTTCTCTTGGCATTAGACCAAAGATAAAAATTATAAAGTAATTTATACATTTGACTAGATGACAATGTAGAACTTCTGTACAGCAAAAACCAATTATGACACAAAGGGCTAATATCTTTTCTCAAGGAAAACACTTAGACCCCAAGAGGAAAATTGGACAAAGAACATGAATAGCAAGTTCACAAAAGAGGCGATGTAAAAGTCTAATAAAGATAAATATTCACTCAAATCTGTAATCAAAGAAATGCAACTAAATGAATGAAATCTCTTTTATGCGCCCACCAATTAGCAAAGTTTCTATGTGGTTGGGTCCTCTGACAAGCAGATGCAAGGTGGGGTTAGGAATACAAAGGTTTGCGAGTCAGTTCTCTGAAAGACAAAAGTAGGAGGAATCAGGAGTATAAATATTCCACCACACTACATGATGATCTATCAGGAAAAATAGAGGCAATTAGTGCTAATAACACTCAAATATAAATGCATTCAATATTCTCTTGAATGTAGTCTATAAGGCACATCCTTTTGAGATCCAGACCAGTGTATTAGAGATGAAAAAGCTAATGCACAGAGAGAATAAGTAAAATGCCCAAGGCAGAGTTGGAACTTGAATCCAGGTAATCTGGCTCCGGAATCTTTGGTTTTGGTTTTATATTGCACTGCCTGTTCAATATTAAATAGTTTTTAAAATGATGTTAAGAAAAAAAAAAAAAAAGTTAGTCATGTGGGAAAATGCGTATGATATAAAATTAATTGCAAAGAGTGAAATTCTAAATTAGCTACATAATGAAATCTCTATTAATTATAATATGCATGAAGTACTGGGTGAAAATAGCATACATTATTAGTAGTGACTACTGAGTGAGAGATGAGGTATGGGGTAACCAACTCATGCTTGATTTTCTGGGGGTTTTTTTCCCTATGTCCTGGGAATTTCTTCTCCTCTTGGACAAACTAGAATCTTAGTGATTTTAATTATCTTTTTATATGACTTAGGTTTTCCACCCATATTTTCTAAAATGAACATCTATTAACTAGGTAATTAGGAAAAATAAATACATTATTGAGAGAAGAAGAGAAAGCATGTTGGCTGTATTTTGGCTAAGAAGAGATCAGGAATAGAGGAGAAGCATCCAATAAAATGACCCAGATCAGAAGGACTGAAAACGAGTAGCAGGAGCTATTAGTTCATTTTCTCATTCATTCGATCCACTGCTAGGCCCTGGGGAGACAGGAATGGAGATGGTGACAAGTCACTTGCTCTCAGGAATTTACACTCTAGTAGGCTCAGGCATTCAATGAACAATGGCAATACTTACACACTGTGATGAATCCCAGGAAAAAACGAACTGGGGTGATGTAATAGAGAGCAATGGGATGGCAACACTCTAGAGAGGAGGGTTAGGGAAGGCCTCTGTAGATTGGTGACATTTGATTTGGGACTGAATGAGAAGTGCCATGATAAACATTATTAATTCAAGTGTAAAATGAAACCCTGGGGAAAGAAAAAAATTCCTGGCAATGTATTTCTTCCCAGACCTGAGATTAAGACATTCCATTTCTGGAATTCCTTGGCATCATGCTTCCAACTCACATGAATGATAACACAGAGTATGTTCACATTTTTGAAGTCTGGAAGAAACTGGGCAAGTTTGCAAAAATGGAGATTTTTTAGAGAGGAAAATAGATGAAACGTCAGTTTTCAGAGACCTTTTTCCTAAATATGTAAAGCAGTAATAAAACACCTTGCATGTATAATTATTCACCAAAATAAGGGTTTTTGAAAACATTTTCATGTGTTTGAGTGATCTCATTTTTAGCATGATACTGCTTAGAAGCATTACAAATCTTGAATGGCTGAAGAAGAGCATAAAGGAAGCTGCAGGCTGAAACCAGTTTGGCTCAGTGGATAGAGCATCAGCCTGCAGACTGAAAGGTCCCAGGTTCGATTCCGGTCAAGGGCATGTACCTTGGTTGTGGGCCCATCCCCAGTAGGGAGTGTGTAGGGGGCAGCTAATCGATGTTTCCCTCTCATCAATATTTCTAGCTCTCTATCCTTCTCCTTTCTTCTCTGTAAAAAAATCAATAAAATATATTTTTTTAAAAAGAAAAGGAAGCTGCAATCTCCCTTTCTTCACTTAGCAAAAGTACATCCCTTACAATGAAGACTGAGCGTGCAGTTTCCAGGGGGGAAAATAAAACATGCAAGTCTTGTCCAAGTCAGCAGAGCTTCTCTGGGGTCATCAGAAGTAACGTCTTCACCCAAACTCCTCTTAAACCTTGAGAGCCTGTTTTGTAAACAGTGACAAGGGGTTACAGCACCTCCCTGCCTTCTCCTCAAGGTGAGTGACAATTAGCAAAATAAATTATTCAATAGGAAACACAGAAGGGCCACACTGGAGCGGGAAAGGAGGGTTTTTTTTGTTTTTGTTTTTGTTTTTTAAATAGATTCGAAGAGGCTGATATGTTCCTAAAGTCTAGCCTGGTAATAAATTAGGACCAGAGTGTCAACAGTCTATTTTAGATGATCATGCTCGTAAGAGAATCCATCCTAAAAAGACTGTCGTATTTGTTCTTCCACATTCCTCCCCTGTTGCTACTCCTCTCTTTTCTGAAAATACTCGTTAGGAAAAAAATTGTTAAAATGCTTATTAAACAATTTTTTTTTGCTTTAAGCTGATTATGAGTTTGGACTTTTAAAAAGGAAAACAGCAGGATGGTTTTTTTTAAATCCTCTGAAAAATGTCTATGGAAGGGACTCCTTTTTGGGGGGTAGGAATTCAGGTTGGATATCAGTGTCTGTTGGTAGGCTTATCGTAACTGAGAACACTGAGCCTTTTCTTAAAAAAAAAAAAATTCCTTGGCTGGAATGAATAATTGAAAATGCTGATCCATTAAAACTTCAAAGATTAATCTTCTCCATTAATGGCACAAGGTGATAGAGAGAAACAATTAGGCTAAAGAAGAATAATCAGACTAACCCACGTGGGACATTTCATCTGATATTCAAAGTTGCTGGGCCAAAAAACTTTGATCTCCTTCAGTTTGGTTCGAGGGAGTTTTAGGTCATTTAAACCCGCAGAAACCTTCTGTCTTTGTAACTCAGAACTGTGTTCTGATGTATGATTTTCTTTTAATCCCTTCAGGTAATAGGATACAAAGTGCTATTTCTGGGCACTGTGAGCTGCAGGATGGGTATTTAATGACCAGCCTCAGATATTCCCAAACGGCCTTGGCTATATTTTTAATGTGCTTACTTGATAACCACAAGTCCATTCCGTTATATTAAACTTGGAGACAGACCATCTCACTTAGCTAAAGAAAGAACAATGATGCAACAGGAAGTCAGATGGCAAAGACAAGACTCCTGTGTTCTAAGAAAAACCAAATAAGGCAGAACAACTATAACTTGTGTTTGAATAACAGTTGGGATGGGTAGATTTAACTTAAAGCTTTTCTTGTTAGCAGCCAATTCTCCCAGGCATGGTTAAGGCTTATAACCAAGAATATAGAGGATAGCTTCTTTTACTATCAGGTGGATTATATTCCCTCTGTCAGCGAATTTTCATACTGTGTAAGTCTAATAAAAATGTGTCATAAGTGCTTATCAGGATTATTTTATAGTTATGGAAACTTTCTGTTTCAGAAATTGTAAATCAGATCATTATAATGATTGTTGTCATTAATATTGGCAAAATCAATGGCATAATAGAGTTATTTATATATTATATAGAGTTTCTGCCTATTTTATTTAGTTACTGTTATGTCAGAGGCACTGTTTTGGGCCTATTTAAAAATCTCTATTTCTAACAATAATCCTGCAAAGTAAAGAAGTATAGTTAGTTTCATTTAATACTTGAGGAAATAGAGTTTAAATCATTTGCCCAAGGATTACAAATGGATGCACAGTAGGTTTCAAGAGTCCAGTAGGAGCTTCTTGGGTTCCCAAAAACAAATTCCATCACAATCACTCTCTCTCCAGTTTTTATGCTGCTTTTCCTTCAGAATTAATGGTTGGAGTGGTTTTCCTTGTCAATGTCACTTGGGAGCGAATGTTCTTTCTTTGCAGCAGACTGAATCTACTGAATATTCACAAGTTCTTTAGTGCCATGCTATCTAACTGGTGGGAGCAAAAGAGACAGATCAGGGTGGAGAACTCCAAAGCATCTTCATTATCATCAGAGTCAAATCCAGCACACACATTACTTTTAACCCTAGTACTTGGAACTCTGGTGGGAAATGCACACTTCCATTTGAGTTTTTTTACACAATGGGCTGCAGAACTTAATCTCCAACTCTGAGTCCTTTCCAGGTCTGAGGCATTTTGCATAGACAATCTTATCAGTCAACACCTCTAGAGTTCAGTACTATTGTCATTATCATCATCATATTACAAATAAGGTTAAGGTCATTCACAAAGAGTAGAATTGTTCATAATTTGATAATTCTTTAGTGTTTTCAAGTATCTTGACACTCTAATGTATTGTAATTTTCAAACAATCTGAGTAATTTATAATCAAAATAGATACAATACTAAAATTTGCAAATAGTTGACCTTTCTCTTTGTAAACTAGAGAAAATTTAAGGATTTCTCTTGAATACCATCATCTGCTACTGTTTGCATTCAAATATATTTCCTTTTGTATGAGAGAAATATGTGTAATTGCAGCAATATTCAGGAAATTAAACATAACCCTCTCTGTTATCCATTGTGCTGCTGTATCTATTTCCTGTCTTGGTTCTTTGAAAGCTGTGTGAGGACTTTCTGCCACTTAAAGGGCTTGACACAAGTCCTTCCTGACATGTAGCAAGTGCAGTAAGTTCTTGAGTAAGGAACTGGGTGGTTAAAAGCACGGATTGCAGGGCTGAGCCAGCCTGCGAGCACTTACCACCTCTGTGATAGTAGGCCGTTATTTACCCTCTCCAAGCCTCCGTTTCCTCATTAAAGAAATGGGGGTAATAGTAGTACCTAAGTCATGGGGTTGTTGTGAGGATTAAAGAAAATAATGTAAATAGAAGTGTTTAGCACTGTGTCTGACTGACAGTAAATGCTCAATAATATCAGCACATATTATCTGCTATTCTAAAAGGTTTCCTTTCCCCCGCCCTTAAAGTCTACTTACATCATAACCACACAAAATAAGGGGCTATATTTTTGCCTTTGGGTTGAGCTAAGGAAGTCTGGGACATATTACTAGAAATAAATATATATTATTTTATTTATTTTATAAGAAATGCCATGCATTGTGAGGGGAGGAAGGACATGTAGTCAACAAGTAATTGGAAAGTTTAATAAAATATTTACTCTTTGCCTCCCAATCTTGTAAACTGGTGGGGGAAAAACCCAATTTTTAAGTCTTGTTAATAGTTACGGTGCACTGAAGATGATAAATCTGTGTGTGGGCAGGCCTTTAATCATTTCTTGAAAGTTATTGATTAAAAAAAACCTAATTATCAACATAATGGAAATTAGTGCACTTTGAATTCTTAAGGAATTTTTTTTCCTTCTCTTTATAAGAGACTTGAAAATAGCTAGCGCAATCTGCACAGAAAACTAAGAAAAAAGATCCACACAGTTGCAGAGGCACTTGGTGTAATAACCAATAGAAGGAACTGGGGAGTCTGTTAACAATACACACGGTAGGAAACATCACTCAGAGGGGAACTTCCACAAAGGTGTTGTCAGATATCACTTGCTGTAATGTGGCAGTCAGCACAATGGCTCTCATTTTCCTGATCTGTAGCATGAAAACATAGCTCGCATGTCTAGGTAAGCTCTATCTTCAACAAGTGCCACACAGATTTCTCATCTTCAATAATATTCTACTAATATTTTTTTGTCTCAGCATCACATACCTTACACATACTACAGGACAGCAGCAAAGATTTCTGGCTTCAGAGACGAAGAGTAGAGCTTCTATGGGTAGCCTTATCTTTCCAGTCTCTTTAGTATCTACCTCTCTGCCACCTGAATGTCCAGCACAGCCTTTCCTGTCTTGGTCTTGACTGAATGCCTTCTTACTGCCTGTAGTTAGTTATTCTTTCCAGCAGGAGGAGTATGATGATTATGCTGGTGTCAGGTTTCCTTCTTTGACTTATAAAACACAAAAGGCACTTTAACAACAATAAAATGATGTCAGAAGTTGTAAATGACTAAAAATTGGAGAAAGCAATTTTGCTTTTATTGATATAATCTTATTAAGCAAATGAATTGAATAGGAAACTTTATTATACAAACTCCACTTCTGGTGAGGAAGGCAGAGTGATGAAGTAAAAGAAACATACACATAAACACACACAAAACAAAAACTGAATCAAGACAGGGAAATATGAGTTCTGGCCCTAATCTGGCCAACCACAAGTTAGGAAATTTTGGGTTAGTTACTGAGCTTTCCTAGAACATAATTTCCTTATGAGTAAAGCTAGAATATTGGGACAGATGTTCTGAAAGACCTCTTTAACCCTATCATTTGGTGTTCTAAGATAAACAAAGCCATCATCTCTAGTGGACAATTTTCCAAGAGATGATCATGAACCTATCACTGTAAATCAATGTTATAGTTTTTTTTTTTTTTAATGGCTTAATTCTACCCAGAGGATTTTAAGATAAATAGAAGTGAAATAAACAGAGATATTTCAGACCAGAGATAAGAAACAGTGGATTCTCAGTGATTATAAAAAATCTCCATAACTAAACAAAGTAACTTAGCAAGAAAAGCAAGCAAAAAAAAAAATCTTTTTTTTTCAATGTTCAGATCCCAAAGAATTATTAACAAAATTTTACATAGAACAGACTGTCAAACTATAGTAGGAAGGTTGTGGAGGGTCGGGGAAATGGAGGAGTAAGAGATCAACAGGACTTGTAGGCATGCAAATAAGCATAGCCAATGGATGCAAGACACTGATGGTGGTGGTGGTGGTGTGAGTGTGTGTGTGGGGTTTTTGAGGGCATGTGCGAGGGGGATGGGTAGGGGAGGTCAGGGGGAGGTCAATGGGGAAAAAAAGGAGACATGTGTACTATTATTTATAATACTTTAAGCAATAAAATAACATTAAAAAAACAGAAAAGTTTATTTATATTCCTTTTAAACACTGGAAGTGTTCCTTTATAAAAACAAATATAGACTTCCATTTCTGGACTTGGGGGAGGAACTGGTACCAGACTTTTCTTCCTGCTAAGAAGAGCTAAAAATCTCAACAAAACAAATGGAATAGCTGTTATATATATTGGGCAACAGGCAGTGCAAGACTATGATTCCTGAGAGAAGGGGCAAACAAAATGAGTCCCAAATCACCCCGAGTTTCAGTTGGAAGCATTTTCTAGATCATGATGTAGGGAGGGAGAACCCATGTAGAGCATGCATGAGCCTTCCACTGAATTGAAGGGATAGAGTTTGAAGTTTGGGGAACACGGAAGTGGCTGAGACTTGTGGGGAGAATAGTAGAAGAAAGAAAGTTATCTAACAAAAAACAAACAAACAAAAAAACAAAACAAAACAAAAAACTCCAACAAATATGAATAGGACCCCCAGTGAGTTGGTTGCTGAATACTAGACTATGCATTTTGGTAAACCCTCATTAGTTAAAGTAAAGAACAAGAAGGGTGCTATACATGCAACAATTTCCAGAATTAACATTGGGAGAAGAAATTTAAATTCTCATCATCCAGAATGAAGAGACTTTGAATTCCTGGGACATTCATAGAGAACCCAGAGGATCATGCATTATTAGTATGGCTAAGCCAGCTCTAGAATAAAGGTTACTCTAGACCTACAAAGTTTAAAGAGAGGACTTAAAATGATCTAGTTGATCTTCAAGTAACTTAATTTGCAATAATGTAAATAATTTAATGAAATGACATAACAAATTTCAACACTAGATAAAAAAGTTGAGACAATTAATATAATATTCAGAGTCCCAAATCCAATAAAAGTAGTTACACATACAAGGAAACAATGAAATGTAACCTATAACCAGAAGAAAAATCAATCAATAGTAATAGGAGAAAAAGTGATAGAGATAATGGAGTTCTAACAGATAAGAGCTTTAACATACATAAACATTAACAATACATTCAAGGTTTTAAAGGAAAGTATTAATATAATGAGGAAGGAAGTCAAATTTATATGTATATATAAAGATTGAATGGAAATCTGTAAGGTAAAAAATTAACAAAGCCTCATTGAAAGAAGGCTGAAACAAAAATCTGATCTGCTCCCTCCCATGCCTCTCCCCCCATTATAAGCCAGATACTTACCTTGGGTAGAAGGCCAAAGGCTACAAGGGGAAGGGCATGCCAAATGGGTATTTACAGGTAATGGGACTGGAGATTTGCAATGGGCCTGCAGGTGTGCAAAGGCTGGAGATCTTCAAAGGGCTAGCAATGTGCAAAGGGCTGGGATCTTAAAAGGGCTAGCAGTATGCAAAGGCCGGATCTTCAAAGGGCTGGGGGCTCTGATTTCTGGCTTTGGTTTCTGCAATAAGATTGCTAAGCTTTCCACAATAGTGGGCAGTTCCCTGATGGTGAGGATGGGCTGTGTTTCCACTTGAGCTCCCAGGTCCTGGTGCCAGCCAGGTTAAAATGTGCCTTCTTTAATCAGGATAGAGCAACCATGGTTAACAAAGCATGATTAATATTTCTTACATTATAGTTGGACTCCAATATTCTATTTCTGCCCCTATCAACTATAAGAGGAGTCTATATTGCCGTAGTGAAATCTATGTGTCCACCTCTCTACCATTACAGAAAAGAGCAGGTGACTCTAGCTGGCTAGTCAGAGCAACTCATTTGTCTAGACATAAAAATTGAATCAAGAATGAACTCATCTCTGATAAAAATCTACCCTGGAATAAAAATGACTATAACCTCCTTCTTCTTTCATTAAAGTGACCTGTTTTGTTGAAATCATTTTAGATTTTAATATATTTTTGAGGTTTTTATATTATAGCTATTTCATTTTCATGATATTTAAACAATTCTTTATCAAGATCTATATCCATAATAACACTTCTTTTACCTTTCTATAAGTTTATTAGTTTCTTTGCTCAATGCTATTTCTTTTTTTATGTCTTCTTACCTCTTTAGATAATTTATTTGTAGAAATGTGTCTTGAAGTTTTTCAGAAAGATTGCGTGAACAGGAACTATTTAGTAGTTGAGTAAAAATTTCTCATTTGTTTTCACATGTCAATAATGACTTATTTGCCTTTGTATGAAATTTTTTATAAAATTTTAGGTTCAAAGTCCCTTTCTTTTACAACTCCACAAAAATTATTCCATTGTCTCTTTGCACTCCCGTGTAAAAGATGAAAGTATAAATCCTTCTGAGTCTTAATTATGTAGGGCTATTTTTCAAAAAATAAGTTTATTCCTAAAGCTGAGAAGTCTTACTTGAATGATCTTAAGTGTTTCCTTTTTCAGTATTCCTGCTTGGGACTAAATCTAAACATTCTCTGTTTCCCTGAGTCAAAGAAAATTTCTTTGAATATTATTTTAGAAAGTATTTTAAAATAATTCAAATTACATATGAATGCAGATTTAACGTGTTCAATTATAGTACCCTGTTTCCCCAAAAATAAGACAGTGTCTTATATTAATTTTTGCTCCCAAAGATGGGCTAGGTCTTATTTTCAGGGGATGTCTTATTTTTCCATGAAGAAGAATACAGTACACATTTATTGTTAAATGAAAATAAAGGAAATTTATTACCTGTATACGGTACAGTAGTACTGTAGTTGTCAACACAAACCAGACAAACTGTGAATCCTACAGTATCAAGAATTTACTCATTTATTCAATGACAATCATGTCATCATCTTCTGGAACATCATCATAACAATCCAATTCCTGAATTTCCGGGTGAATTTCTTGTGACTCCATTTCTTTCAGAATCAGTGGACCAAATCTCTCATGTTTAGCCTGGGGGGGGGGGCTTATTTTCGGGGGGATGCCCTATATTTCACTCAGAAGGAAACCTGTAAGTAGGTCTTATTTTCGGAGGATGTCTTATTTTGGGGGAAACATGGTAGTACGCAGAGTAAAAGCTTTGAGTCCTTCATAATCCCTTTACTTTCCCTGTGGTCATCTGGACCCGTGCCACCTTTATCCCCCTGCAGGAAGAGCTTCTTGTCCAAGCAGTCAACAAACAGCTTCTTGCTTCGAGGTCTGGCTCAGTGGCAGAGCGCATGGCCTCCTAAGATGACTTACATTCAATGAGTTGTTAAGTCGGGGGTATTATATAAGGGCCCAGCAAAGTCTGCCCAGTGTGATTTGTCATGCCTGGAAGTCTATATTCTGCAGAAGTTCCGATGGCATTGGCCAAGGCTTTGTCTGGCCCTCATCATCGTAAAACTTCTGCCCAGTCCTGTTTTCTCTCTCTGAGATGATGCCTAAAGCATATCATGTCTATCAAACTCGGGCTTAGCATCTGCTGGAAGAGAGCCTAACTTAGAAGAATTGGCGGCAGAAGTTTTATGAGAAAGCAGGTGATATGCCAGCGTTTTAGAAATGGATAATTTATTGGTCACCTGGCAGTGAAGACCCCATTATTAGTGGGAGGTGGAGCACAGCCCTTGGCACAAGGTACAATTCTAAAACTCTCACTGATGGGAAATTGTAATGGTATATTGGTGAAAGGGGATATACTAGATCAGTGTTTCCCAAAGTTCTCTCATGATGGGAATCACCTGGTGGAGTTGTTAAAACACAGATTCCTGAATCCCAACTAAGAAGTGCTAAACTAGAATTTTTGGGAACATATAGGTAAAATTGTATACTTAACTAGTGCTCTAAGACAGATTTTATATACAGAGCACTAAGTTAGGTATGCAATTTTACCTATATGTTCTCAAAAATTCTAGTTTAGCACTTCTTAGTTGGGATTCAGGAATCTGTGTTTTAACAACTCCACCAGGTGATTCTCATCATGAGAGAAGTTTGGGAAACACTGTACTAGATGGTATAATTTATCAGGTATTTCAGTAGCGTATGAGAAATAGTAACTCTAAAGGCAATGGGATTGGATGCTAAAAGCTCATGATTAACCTTTGATTAATGCTTCCCAAAGTATCTACTGGGAACTTGTGTAAACTACAAATTGTTGGGCCCCATCACAGACATACGGAATCAGAAACTGTATAGATTGGGGCCAACAATCTGAGTTTTAACAAGCCTCCCATGTTAAAGTTTTATAACCACTCTCATAAAAAAAAAAAAGATAAGGAAAAGCTGCTGGCATTAGCAGGCAATTGGAAGCCAAGCGTGAAAGTCAGAAGGTCCCCCCCCCCCCCTTTCTCTCTCTCTCTCTCTCTCTCAGTTTACAAAGAGGCTCCCATCTCTTGCAGAGTACGCTGTGGACTGGACCCAGGGAGTGATAAGAGGCTGAGCTCCAGAGAATGTATAACTCCCAACTAAGGCAGGTCTATTATGCCGAGGTCAGAGCCTTGGGATAGGGACCTCTGAACAGATTTTGAGCCCCTAGAATTATCTGATTTTGCAGTAGATTACTCCACCATATTAAAAGTTAGCATTTCCCTCTTGCCTGAAGAAAATTCAGATGTCTCTTCCAGGCAAGACAACACGGGGTTCCCTCAGAATCTACTTCCACATCCTTCCTTAGACACAAGGTCTGTATCCTGAGTGACATACATCATGCACAGTTGGGCCTGATAAGGGAGGAAGGAGAATATATCCCAGAGGAGCTATAAATCTAGCCAGAAGCTGCTAGTCTGAATTGTGGGTGCTTGATTAGAGGGCAGAGACATAAAATTAAACAGTAGAGAGTTTACTGTATTGAGAGTATGCACCTGAGACTTAGAATCTGATGCCCTGGCACAGTCCCCAGGAATGGTATGGACTTGCCACGAGGATGCTTCTAGAAGCATGAACAAAAATGATGGCTAATACATATGAACTTGAAGAGCCAGAATTTCTGTGGGCGACAATAGAGGAAGGGTGCTAAAGACCCAAGGAAGTGGGCATGTTGAAGTAGGTGTAACATGTGAAGACCCACTGGAGTATCATATTCCACAGGTGCCCTCAGGGGATATACCACCCATCAAGGTCATAGAGAACGTTCTGGAGGCAGAGTACCAGTTTCACTAAAAATATTCAGTGCTGCAATCTACAATAGCCAGAATTTGGAAACAGCCCACGTGCCCATCAGCAGATCAAAAAACTATGGTACATCTACACAATGGAATACTATGCTGCCATAAAAAAGAAGAATTCTCATCATTTGCAGCAACCTGGATGGAATTGGAGAACATCATGCTGAGTGAAATAAGCCAATCAATGAAAGAGAAACAACACCACATGACCTCACTCATTTATGGATGATAAAGAACATTATAAACTGATGAACCAAAAGATAGATATAGACAGTAAAGCAACAAGCAGACTGTCAAATTACAGCAGGGAGGGGAGGGAGATCTGGGGGAGATAAGAGATCAACCGAAGGACTTGTATACATGCATATAAGTACAACCAATGGACATAAAACTCTGGGGAGGGAGGGTATGTATGGGAGGGAGGGAGGGGGGCAAAAAAAATCAATAAAATATATTAAAAAAAAAATGTTCAGTGCTGTTTCCCAGGACTGATGGGAGGAGACTATTCTAGAACTAGGCTGATAGGAACCCCAAACAATAGAAGTCAGGTGGATGCAATTATTGTAATCATCCTTAGGAATGATAGCCAAAGGAATACGACCAGAAGAGGGTTGTAGACTAGTAGATGATTAATCAAACATGTGACCCTAAGGGCAAAATAGATTAGAGCCAACATAGATAGTATTCAGGTGTATCATCATAAAAAATTTGAGGACAAAGGACCAGAAGGCTGAGAGCAATTGGCAAAATAAAAAGCCATGATACTTTGCCTGAATCCAGATCTGAACCGGTGTTTAAATCTGGAGCATATTGACTAGAGAGGAGGCTGGATCCACAGGAAGAAGAACCTGGCAACACCACTGACAGTTATGACTTGTAATAATTCTCCCAGTTCTTCTCCAAAGGATGTGGCCACATATTCAAGTAACTGCACTCTCGGGAAAGAGTTCTTGTGGTCATAATAATAGTCTCCCCAAGGATGTCCAGGTCCTGATCCCTGGAACCTGTGATGAGTTATGTAATGTGCCAGGGAGAATTAAGGTTGCAGATGGAATTAAGGTTGCTAATCAGTTCACTCCGAATGAGTAACAGTGATAAGAGACAGGGCGTTTGGATGGGTGATGCAATGTGAGAAGGACTGAACCTGCTGTTGCTAGCTTTGAAGATGGAGGGAGACCATGAGCCAGGAGAGTATGGGCAAAGCTGGAAAAGACAAAGAAATGGATGTTAGGAGAAATGCTAACCTTGATTTTAGTCCAGTGAGATTCATTTTAGATTTCAACTTCCAGAAATGTATGATAATCAGTTTTTGTTGTTTAAGCCACCAAGTTTGTAGTAATTTGTTACAGAGGCAATAGGAAACAAACAAGCAATAGAATACATACACTAATACTCATCCATTTTATTTACAAGTCTGGCCACAAAAGGAGCCCAATGAATCATAGAAAATCCCTGCAGACCAAAAACTCAACCAAGCAGCTGCTGTTTCAAATGTAAATTTGCTAGCAGATTAACATGGCCTCAGGTACATGGAATGTAGTCCCTGAGTTGGCAAACACATTCTTTTCTATTCCAATCAGAAAAAACATTCACATGAAATGGGCAATAAGACATATTTGCAGTTTTCCCCAGGGCTATGTTAACTCTATCTTTTATTGTAATACTAGAGGCTCGATGCACAAAATTTGTGCATGGGCGGGGGAGGTCTCCTCAGCCTAGCCTGCACGCTTTCCAATACAGGACCCCTTGGTGGACAGCCCTCTTACAATCCTGCCTGCCTTGTCATTCCTAACTGCCCCTCCCACCCACCAGCCTAGTCACCCCCAACTGCAGCCCCCCAGTTGCCACTCACTGCCCCCCCCCACCAGTCTAATTGCCCTCAACTGCTCCCCCTACTGACCTGGTTGCCCTCAACTGCACTCCCCCCCCCCCCACTAGACTGGTCATCCCTAACTGCCCCCCCTCGTTGGCCTGGTCACCTCTTACTGGTCCCCCCTGCCTGCCTGGTCACCCCTAGCTGACCCCCCCTGCCAGCTGGTCAACCCCAACTGCCCCTCTCCTCCTCCCCCCATTGGCCTGGTTGCCCCACTCACCCACTCAGCCTGCTTGTTCAGTCATTTTGTCATCCCTCATTAGGCCCCCTGCCGGTCATGGCAGCCATCTTGTGAGGGCGTGAGGATTAATTTGAATATTACCTCTTTATTATATAGGATAGTCTGAAGAGATCTGGACCATGTGGACACTCCCCCAGAAACTGATCTGAAACATCAAAGATATTATTCTAATAGGGTCAGAGGTGCAAAAAGTGGTAAGCATACTAGAGGCCTTGGAAAGCCACCTCTGTGCCTGATAATGGGAGATAAACCCTACAAAGATTCAAGAGTCATAGGTGTGCCCACATATCCCTTTAAAATGAAAGACAAATTGCCAAGACCAGTTTGGCTCAATGGATAGAGCGTTGGCTTGCAGACTGAGGGGTCCCAGGTTCAATTCCAGTCAAGGGCATGTACCTTGGTTGTGGGCACATCCTCAGTGGGCGGTGTGCAAAAAGCAGCTAATCGATGATTCTCTCTCATCGGTGTTTCTAACTCTCTATCCCTCTCTCTTCCTCTCTGTAAAAAATCAATAAAATATATGTTTTTTAAAAAATGGAAGAAATTATTGCATCTTGCAACTCCACCATGAAGACGGGAATACAATGCCTGGTAGGCCTCTTTGGAGTTTGGAAGCAGCAGCATATTCTGCACCTGGGAATCCTGCTCCAACTTCTATCCTGGACAATACCGAAGACTGCCATCATAAAGTAGGGTGCGGAGCAAGAGAGAGTTCTACAGCAGGACCTGCGGTGATGTAAGCAGCCCAGCTGCATGGCCCAAAGGACCCAGCAGACCATTAGATTGAAGCATAAGTGGTGGGAATGATGCTGCATGGTGTTCATGACAAACTGCTGTAGGCCCTCAGCATTCGATAACTAGACTATGCCCTCACGGAAGATGCTGGTGTTTTTTTTTTAAACAACTCCAGCTGAACCACTGGATTCTGATGGAGACATTCACTCCTGAGAGGGCCACACTATGTTCCAAGGCCCAACGCCCTCTCCACATCAGCTGTCTCCCTCACTATTGGTCAGGAGAGAGGGAGATATGTGTTCAGCCTTCCACTGTCTTTGCATGAATAACTACTGTCCTTTTACTGCTATCTTCCTTATGTTATCTCTGTTTCCTCCAGTGAGAACTCTTATTAGATAGTTACAGTGTCTCCTGGAGCTATATTATGTTTTATAGCTCCAAGTTTATAAAATATCCTGTTTTAATCCTTCAGGCTGATTGAAGTTTGCAGCTATGTATGTTTTATTATACAGAACTTCTATTAAGTTGTTCTTACTTTGGAAATTATATCTTTGTTTTCCAGAAACTTTTTTGTGTTATTTTGCATAGTGACTAGTGGTAGTATTTCAGTAATACTGTCCTTTCCAATAACTATGAGAATATAAATCCATTTGTGTGTGTGTGTGTGTGTGTGTGTGTGTGTGTGTGAAAGTTTTCTTGTGTTTCTTGCATGATGTTTTTTTTTTTTACTCAGGGAACAGTTCTTCTTATTTTTGTTTCATTTTTATATTCCTACTTCAAGCTGTGGCTCCTTTCTCAGAGGTGTTTTGATTTTGGTTGTTTTTTTCTATTTACAGCAGGACTAGCACAGGTAGCTGATAAGTATTTCTTCAGCAAACCTTAGTTGCTTTCTTCCTGAATGAGCATGCATGTTTGGGGATGCCAGAAGGTAGGTTAGTTAGGAGCTCTAACTAATAATTGCCCACAGGTAAGATTCCTTTCAATCACATAGGCCCTAGCAGGCAGGCTAGCTGGGAACCTCTATAACTGTTCACGTTGAGAGGCTTCTATTTTCCTGGTGGACTCTATGCCATGAATAATACTAATTGATTTGTCTATTCACTGGAGCGGCATTTTATTTCTAATTGATGTAGGTAGACACTTATGGAATCCCCACATTTATAATGAAAATTAAAATGACTGAAGTTATTTTTCATGATGTATGTAAAATACCATCATGTTGACAACTTTGCAGTTCAATTCAAAGCTTATTGTAAGTCTTTTAATATATTCATATTAAAAGAGGATTTATGAAGACAATTTTGGATGAAAACAATTGCCCTATTTTTCAAATTAATTAGAGAAAATCAGAGAAGAAAACTTTTATTTGTAATTTTTTTCTATGAAGGGAAGAGCACACAAAATATCATGATATTCTGGCCATGCTAGGTCACCTAAGTACATATAGGTATAAACTTTTCTGTTCTCAGATAT
The DNA here is from genome assembly GCF_964339955.1 of Pipistrellus hanaki. Classification (NCBI taxonomy): domain Eukaryota; kingdom Metazoa; phylum Chordata; class Mammalia; order Chiroptera; family Vespertilionidae; genus Pipistrellus; species Pipistrellus hanaki. The sequence continues at coordinate 165,006,595 of NC_140503.1, read as the reverse complement.
CTAGGAAATTAATTGCATTGTTTGCAATTCTTCCCCTTTACTTATTAGAGTGACATCTCTTTATAGCATCTTATATAAAGTAAGACAATATATATTTTAAATAAAAAGCTTTGGCCATATTCATTGCAAGTTAGATTTTCTATGCCAACACTGCATTTGATGCATCATTGATTCAGATCCATGTTGATATGATTTGATGAGAAGAAGCATAATGGTGGTTCTGAGGATCATGATGGAGTTGATAAGAAGGGGCCATCTAGGGGAGATACAAACATTTCTCCCATCTCCGAGGCATTTTCAAATTCTGTATACCTTTTGGTTCTAAGCCAGGTGTGAAGGGACACAGGGACATGGCTCTTCACTATTTGCTTTCCCACCTTCTTCTTGTTCTGTACCCACAAGGGAAATATTTCTCAACTCTGTAACCTCCTAAAAATGACAGCAGGTCCAGGACTGCCTGTCTGCCAGGGGACTCCCCTGAGAACCCATGGCCAGCTCTTCTGGTCTTTTCAAAATCCACCATCATTTTAAGACTGAATCACTCCAGAGGCATCAAAGCCAGACATATAGCAGCTCAGCTGCTACTAGGTACTCACAGGATAAAGGAGAAAAACAGCAAAATTAAAAGCCAATGGATTAGTATGAGCAAACATATTAGACTCCCTTTGCTAGTAAAAGTTGCAGCTCTGATTATATCATTACTGAAAATCTATTAAAAAGTAAAGATGCTAAAAGGTACTTAGTCTTTTTCCATGGATCAAGGTGTGAGATCATTATCTTTGCTCCCTGCCTCTCATTCACGATTAGAGAAATATCATCATGTCATCATCAACATCATCATCATCAGTTTTGATTTATCTGAATAGCCTGCTGAAATAGACCTCTGAGAGCATTTACATATCCAATTACCACAGAATGATTATTCACAGCCTTAAAACTGCCTTGCACATAAAAATGCCTGACCTAGCTGAAAGTTCTCAATAATAATTCTTTACACTGTGTAGTGCTCTTAATATTTCAAAAGATTTTCATATCCATTTTCTTAATTCGAGCCTACAAAACAACCCAGTTGAATAAGTGGGTTCCAAGTATTATTATCTCCCTTCTAGAGATGAGGACTTAGAAGGACATCTCATCTAGTAAGGGTTTGCCTAAAGTCAGTCAACCAGTTAGTCTTAGAACTTAGACTGCATCATGGGTGCCACTTCCCGGGCTCAGTGAGACGATCCAGTCTCTTGTTCCTCGAATTGTGGAGGCCAATATCTTTGGGTTGCAGTGAAAATGATCTCAAAGCCATGATTCTTTACTTCTGAGAAGGTGTTGTTCTTTGTCATTTCTACACTGAAGTCGTTAAAAAGTCTCGGGGAGCCCAGGACACATCAGCAGGCGTGAGCTCACTAATACGGATTTCCTTACGTTACCTTGGAAAGAATTTCTTGAAAGCAGGTTGGATTCAGAAGCAAGCTTTGCAGTTTGCTGAATTTTCTCTCATAGAGAGTATATGGTAATTATGACCTCAGGGACTCTTTGTTTTCTTTGTAGGTGTTATGGACTGAATGCTTATATCTTCCAATCCCTCCAAAAATTCATATGTTTAAACCTAATCCCCAATGTGATGGCATTTGGAGGTGAAGCCTTTGTGAGGTAATTAAATCATGAGGTTGAAGCCCTCATGAATGGGATTAGTGCCCTTATAAAAGAGACCCTAGAGCCCTCCCTCACCCTTCTTGCCTTGGGAGGACATAGCAAAAAGGCAGCCATCTATGATCAGGAAGCATGTTCTCACCACATACTGAATCTGCCCATCTCAGATTTCTCTGTCTCCAGAACTGAGAACAATTTTTGTTGTTTATAAGTCACTCAGTCTGCGGTATTTCAGTATAGCAGCCTGAGTGGACTAAGACAAATAGGTATGGATGTGGTTTAAAATAATTTTTTAAATGGCCATTGTGATTATCTCTCCAATATCCAATCCACTTTCTCTTACTAGATACCCACTTTTCATTCAGGTACCCACATCTTCCTTAGGAAGCCGTATACTTTGGTAGTCCTGGTTTGCTAGTATGATTATTAATACACTAGAGGCCCGGTGCACAGGCCTCTAGTGCATTAATTTGTGCACTCTGGCGGGGTCCCTCAGCCCACTCTGCATCCTCTCGCAGTCCAGGAGCCCTTGGGGGATGTCCACCTGCCAGCTTCGGCTCGCTCCCAGGGGATCAGGCCTAAGCTGACAGTCAGATATCCCTCTGGCAGCCAAGGAGTCCTTGAGAAATGTTTAACTGATGGCTTAGGCGTGCTCCCTGAGAACTTCCTTAGTGTTGCCGCAGAGGCGGGAAAGGCTCCAGTCACTACTGCTGCACTCACAGCCATCAGCCCCTGTGGGAGCAAACTGACCACCAGGGGCAGCTCCTGCATTGAGCGTCTTCCCCCTGGTGGTCAGTGTGCGTCATAGCGACCAGTCATTCCCGGTAATTTGCATATTTCCCTTTTATTATATAGGATTATCTATTACCTTCTAAAGCACATGTGTCAAACACAAGGCCCGCGGGCCAAATCCAGCCCGCCAGGCCTTGCAATGTGGCCCGCAACGCGCTGTCATCACTGCACTCCGCTGTCAGTTTATGACATTGTCAGTTTATGACTGTTCAGTAAACCATTCGGCCCACGATTTAGGCTGGATTTTAGATTTTGGCCCCTTCTCTGATTGAGTTCGACACCCCTATTCTAAAGCATCTTTGTTTGGCTAACTAACCACCTTAATGTGGGGGGCAGGAAGTTAACTTTACTTCTGACTGTAGGGGTGGGGCATTTTTGATGACTCAGGTCTTAGCTAGTTCATGAAATTTCATACTCTGTCCAATGTGTTGAATCAGGGATGAGCATGGGAAAGAATGTGGGCCAATGAAGCAAAGAAATGTTTGCTGCGTGTGCGCAAGAAAACAGGTTCCTTGCTTTTCTTAGATAACTTGCCATCAACCTCTCTAAAGATTGGTCAAATAAATGCATGCTGCTCTGAGAATTACTGGCAGTTATGTTTATTTTTAGATTTTATTTTTAAAAATTAATCTTTATTGGAAAGTGTTACAGATGTGCCCTTTTCCCCCACATTGATCCCCCCCCCCCCCCCCGCCTTATCCCTGCCCACTCTCCTTCCCAGGCCTAAGGGGAATCCCAGTGGAAGGTGCAGCATTCTTCAGGATGGGCTAGGGCATGCGGAAGTAACAAACAACCCCCAAATCTTTGTTACTTAACAAAATAAAGTTTATTTCTCACATTATCTGTCCAATGAATGTTGGCAGGGGCCTTTTTTCAAATAATCACTCAGGGACTTGGGCTTATTGAGGGTTCACCATCTTACGATGCTGCCATCATAAACTTTGGACTTCACTGAGGCAGGGGAGGGGAGTTTTGCTGTAATTGTTTTGGCCTCAAAGTGCCAAAGCCCATTACATAAAACAGTGCTCTCTAATAAAAATAAAATGTGATCCATATGTGCAAGTATTTTGGCTAACTCTATTATTGCTGTTCTTTTTACCAAATTTGGAAGTAATGCTTGTTTGCTGAGATTTGCTTGTTTTCCATGCTTTTAAATTAGGGTTTGATTTATAGATAGTAAAGTTTACAACTTTGTAGTGTACAGTTCTGGGGGTTTCAACAAACATACAGTCAGGTAATTACCATTTCAAGCATGTTTTTGAACAGTTCCATCTCTCTCCAAAATTACCCTGTGCCCTTTGTAGTCAACTCCCCCCTTTCCCTCTGCCTCTGGGACCTCTGATCTGTTTTCTGACCCTATGGTTTTACCATTCAAGGATGCCACTTAAGTGGAACCAGAGTATCTAGTTTTTTGAGTCTGGCTTCTTTCATTTATCATAATGTATTTGAGACTCATCTGTGCTGTGGTGTGTATCAGTAGTTTGTTCTTTTTTGTTGCTGACTAGTATTCCATTGTATATGTATACCACTGTTTGTTTATTCATTTTCCAGATGAGGTTGTTTCTAGTTTTGGTGACTGATAAAGCCAAAGTAAACATTCATAAATAGGTTTTTGTGGAAACACAAGTCTTCATTTCTCTACGGTAAATATTTAGATGTGGGATGGCTATGCCATATGGTAACTTCATAAGAAACTGCCAAACTTTTCTAATGTGTCTGCTCCATTTTGCATTAACATACGAGAGTTCCAATTGTTCTATATTCTTGTCAGTTTTTAATATATATATATATTTTATTGATTTCAGAGAGGAAGGAAGATATATATATATATATGTGTGTGTGTGTGTGTGTGTGTGTGTGTGTGTGTATGTGTGTGTGTGTATATATATATATATATATATATATATATATATATATATATACATCAATGATGAGAGAGAATCACTGATTGTCTGCCTCCCGCACGCCTCACACTGAGGAATGAGCCCTCAACCCGGGCATGTGCCCTGACCGGGAATTGAACTGTGACCTCCTGGTTCATAGGTCAACACTAAGCCACTGATCCACGCTGGCTGGGCTCAGTATTTTTTTTCTTCTAATTGCCATGGCTATGTTGTATTTATTACCTGTGTGGATTAGCTAGTTAGGTTATTCAAGGTGATTGAGGTGTAACTAGAGGATAATTGGTGATACAGAGAACAACAAAGTTTTTTTTTTTTTTTTTTTTTTTTTTTAAAGTTAGAAGTTAATATGCAATGGTGAAGTTCAGGATTAATCAGGCCCAGACCTATAGGACTTTTATTTGTAAAACAAAGCCAGTGTAACCTATGCAGAAAAAAGTTGATTAAATGTGCTGAGATGACCTAGCAACTTCCCTTTATTGGCTGCTGTGACTATTTGTCATTTTCAGTGGCTTCTGATGTTTGGCTTTCTGCTATGCTGTTGTGGTAGGCAAGGGGTTATATTAAAATTATTAACCACTGATAAAGCGGGGTATTGACCAGTGGAAAAGACTGAACCAGTGTGTAAGGATTGGGTGGCTGATCTAAATGGGATTTTGTTTATTTTATCCTAGGAAGAAAGTTTTAGATAAAAAGCTTTTTTCCCCTCTCTCTTGGTTTTGGTCTTACATGTCCTTCCAGTAACACTACTGGGGGACCTATCATTTTCCACAAAAATAAATGGTCAGTGGCCACCCCCCTTCTGCAAAGCAATGTCCATATTCATAAAAAAGGATTAGTATTCTGAATATGTATTTAAAAAAACCCTTATAATTCTACATAAAGTAAAAAACCCTATTTACACACACACAAAGAAATACAGTAAGTATAAGAAAAAGTTCTACCTTACTAAAGAGCAAAGAGATGCAAATTTAAAAAATACCCGTATTTCACTTGTCCAACATCTGTTAAGTGGCTAACTTGTGTCAGGTATGGTGCTTTTATCTTATTTAATGCAAAAAAAAGTCCTGTAAAGTTGGCACTATTACAAAGTCTATTTCATAGACAGGGAATCAGAGGTTCAGGGAGGTTAATATGTCTGAGGTAACAAAGTGGTATTAAGCAAAGTGGTATTAAGCAAAATGCTATTTTACCTTTTGAATTTGCAACGATTAAATGACTGTATGAAAATGGAAAATATGCCTGTTTCTCACCCAGCAATTTCACCTACAAAGTTTATCCCAGGGAGATAATTAGGTAAGTGCATAAAGAACTTTTATAAAGATGTGTTAGTGCTGTATAATTTATAACAGCAAAAAATTGGAAACAACCTAAATGTTCTTCAAAAGCGGTTGGCTAAATAGGTAAAGACATATCTGTACAGTGTAAACCCAAATGACACTTAAGAATGAGGTAGAGAAATATGATTAGGCTTAGAAACGTGTGGCCTAGCTATTTTGTTCAGTGGGAGAAAAAAGGCAAGTTACAAAATAGCATGTAAACCCTGAGTCTATTTTTATAAAAAAAAAATAATTACATTAGTCAACACAGAAAAGTGCCAGAATGTATTTTCTGCAGCTATCGTGTGTGTGTGTGTGTGTGTGTGTGTGTGTGTGTGTGTGAAGAGAGAGGGGAGGAGAAGTATTTTAGATTATAGCAGAGCCTATTAGTTTATACTCTGCATTATTTGACTATTCTTTTTTGATGTAACTATTTGAAGCAGAAAAAAAGGCAACAAATATTGTCACATGCTGAAAGTGACAAGCCAGGACAAATGCACTAATACTTCAGGAACACTGCCGGAGCAGGTGGAAGGAATTCAGAGAAGGCACATCTAGGAGAAAGATACAAGACTTAATCCTTCAAGTGGGGTTGTACAGAAAAAAAGAAAGTGAGACACAGAGGAAAGGGGGATGGAGGGAAGAGGGGAAAGGAGAGCAAAGTGGAAGGGTTGCAAAGTGGAGTAAAGACAGGTTGGAGAAACAGTAGAGCATCTGCAATGAAGGTCAGCAAAGCTGAGTGTTCGTTGAGAAGGTTCGGTGAGCATGAGCTGGTGTAGCTGCAGAGAGTTAAGAGGGTGAGAGCGTGGGCTCTGGAGAGGAGCAGTACAGTAGTGCTCACTAAACATCCCTGTGCTCCCCTCTGGGCCCCAGCCCTTCTTGCAGTCAGGTTGGGGTCATGTGACTTATTCTTGTCACAGGATGCTTGAGAGAAAGACTTAGGTACTGCAATGCCTCTATCACTCTCTTGCCCAGATGCAGAAGCAGTGCCTGTGTTCCATGATGGCCTTGCAACAAGAGGTCACCAATATCAGTGGCCAGCTATGGGCAGCGGCCAGGATGTAATAGAGAAATAAACTTTTGTTGTTTCAAGACACTGCCGTGTGGGGGTTTGTCTGTTATTGCAGCTAGAGTTGCTTGCTCTAATATGCTTTGTCATTTACTAGCTGTCTACTAGTAACTTTGGACAGATTATTTAATCCTCTGAACATTCATGATTTCTCCCGTAAATGGAAAAAAATAATAGTTCTTAAATCACAAGGCTACTGGAGGATCAAGTGGGAAAGTGTGCAGTGTTAGGAACAACGTATTCAATATGTGTTAGCTGTTCTTGCTGTTATCACTATCATGCACGGCAGGAATTGATAAATCAATCCCCCAAGACCAGGGCAATGTCAGTTGATGATAGCAGGGCTGAGCCAAGAAGATAGATATTGTGGGACATATGAACAGAAGTTGTGGAATCCAGACGTGTGAATGAAGAGCACTGGAGATATAGATCCAAGTATCTGGCTAGTGAATTGCCAACTCCCTGTCACTGGAAGCGTTGGTTGCTGAAAGAAAGCACTCATAAGTAGAGGTTAGCTTATAGAGATGAGCTAGTTCTGAGCAGCTGCATATCTATAAAAAATGCTTACTAGCCTTGACCGGTTTGGCTCAGTGGATAGAGCATTGGCCTTCAGACTCAAGGGTCCCAAGTTCGATTCTGGTGAAGGGCATGTACCTTGGTTACAGGCACATCCCCAGGAGAGGGTGTGCAGGAGGCAGCTGATCGATGTTTCTCTCCCATCAATGTTTCTAACTCTCTATTCCTTTCCCTTCCTCTTTGTAAAAAAAAAAAAAATCAATAAAAATATTTTAAAAAAATGCTTACTAAACGTCCATCATAATGAAATAGGTTGTGCTAATATAATTCTTTTTCCAACATCTCAATTTAAATGGACACCCGATATGCCTAATATTACTAAATTATTAGTTGATCCTTTTAACCATTGGTCATTCAAGGATCTTGGTGCAGGGACTCTGGGGCCACCAACTAGCTCTGTCTAATTAGGGTAGAGGGAGGATGATTCCAATGAGCCAGTGTGTGCCCCTGCGCCAGGCTGATGGTGGAAGGGGGATGCTATTTATAACTATAGCATATGATGAATTCCGGGAAACTTGGTGATGCCATTCTCCCCCCTCCCTTCCCTCCTCCTTTCATTTCCTTTCCCTTTTTAAAAAGCAGCACATTTGCATTTGACATGAAAATAACAGATGTCTTATTGAGACTAATTCGAGTGTCATGATTGTATGATTTTTTTTTTCTATAATAAAATCAAATTGACTCTTCAAAGAGCAAATTGTCTAAGTTACTCTTAGTCAGTGGTGGCTTCAAAACTTCTATGAGGGGTAGGGGTAGGAAGACTGTTTGAAGCGGAGTTTTCATAGCACTTTACAAGGGAGTGAGAAAATGTCAACTTTCTAAAGAAAAGAGGGAGTGGATCCTTTTTTGGGGAGGGGGGCGGTTAAGACACCCAACTTCACTTGATATGGCCACTGCTCTCAGGGACTTACTGTTTTTCTCAGTCCATTCTGTCAACAGACTTTTAATGAACATCTACTATGTGCTTCAGATATACAAAGCTGAAAAACAGCCTCAGTCCCTGAGACCACCACAACCCAGGAGGGCCAGAGAGCCAGCTGCACAATACCCGGGACCTCTCAGTACTCACAAACCAGTGCCAGGTTGTCAGAGGTTTCCTCTTAGTTCAGGGATCCGCCAGTTACAAGTTAATGAGGTTTCCTCTTGGCGTTCAATGCTTGGACACACTCTACTCCTTGGACAAACTCCTTCCCACAGGCTCGTCCATCTCAGGTCAGCGGAGCGGCCCAGAATGTCTCTTCTCGGGGCCAATCAGAAGCCAGCCAGCCAGCCAGCCAGCCAGCATCTCCTAGATGCAAACATTCTCATCTTAAAGAATGCTTATTTAACCTTAGCTCAGCTATTTTTATTTTGTTAAAAAAAAACACACCAAAAAAACCTAAAAACAACAATAAAAAAAATACAAACAGCTTCGGTTACTCAGTGCTGACCGGGAATCAAGGCCTCCGCGCTGTGAGTGTGAGCTGGAGTCTGCCTTGCCCTGACATTTACTTCCCAGTCGGGGGCGTTTGGGGGCGCGGCTGCAGCCGGCGCGCAGAGCCCGCATCCCGGGGAGGTGGAGGTGCTCTCTCGGTGGGAGGCCCCGCCAGGACACTCACGCCCAGAGCCTCCCAGGCTGCTGGGTAAACCCGCGACGCGGCGATGGAGGGTCCCAGAGCGAAGAAGATGGATCTGTTCTGCCTCTCGCACTTAGTCCTGCAGGAGTGGCGGTGTGTGTGTGTGTGTGTGTGTGTGTGTGTGTGTGTGTAGGGTGTGTGTGTGTGTGTGTGTAGTGTGTGTGTGTGTGTGTGTGTGTGGTGAGGGGAGCGCCAGGGCCTTTGAATGGGGGTGCACCCTACTCCGTTCGTGGGTCTCTCCCTGCGTGAGGGGTGTGGACCCGGCTCGCACAACCCTCCTCTGCGCCTGAGCAAGGACCATGCCACCTCCCCTCCCACCCCTCCCCGGTGGTGTGACCACTTCTGATCCCGTCCAGACAAAGGCCATCTGAACTCCTGCAGAACGCAGGAGGGGATCAGGTTGCTCTCTAGGTTTCCCCTCACCACCACCACCCCTCCCCGCGCCCCCCTTCCCCACGTGACTCTCTGGAATCTTTGCCAAAGCCCCGCGTCCCTGAGTCCGTTTTCACGCCCCGCACTGGAGGGAGGAGAGCGGGGAGGGAGGCGGAGCGTGCCTTTCGCACACCGGCATCCAAAGGGGGCCTTATTCTGTGCGTCTCCGCGCTCTCGGGTGTGAGTGGCATCGAGTTTGGGGGTCCTTTCCAGCCCCTGTACCTCTTTCCCTCCGTGCATTGACCATGATGGCTCCTCCCCCTCTCCCGTGAGCACACCTCGACCCCGCAGACCCGCTCCGCGGCGCTCAGTGCGGAGGCAGCTGTGGGCGTGGAGTGAGCCGCGCCGCCACAGCCCCGCTCACCGCGGCAGCGGGGGTCGGGGGCGAGCCCAGTAGCTGCAGCGCCCCCCGCGCCGCCGGCGCCCGGGTCTTTCCTCGGAAGCTCCGGGACCTCCTGCTGCAGGGAGCGCAGCCCGAGGCGGCGCCCCGCGGCTGCAGCGCCCGCGACTCCAACACCCGCGCGTCCCCGGAGCTGCCCGCAGCGCCGCGCAAAGTTTCTTGCGAGCGGCCCCCTGCGGCCAAGGTCCGCCGAGCCCCGCGGCCCGCGGAAGGGTGGGTGGGTCCTTCCGGGCTCCTGGCGACCCCCTCTGCCGACGCAGCGCCGACGTCAGGTGCCCAGCGAACTTTCCAAAGCCGCTGCTGCAGGCGCACCGGCGCGGGGAGCTCCGCGGCCGGGGGACCCCGGAGCGCAAGGCGCCGGCCTCAGGGAAATAGACGCTGGGCGAGCCCATCAGCCGGTGACCCGCAACTTTCCTGCGAGACCAGCGCCGGAGAACTGCGCTCTGCCTCCTCCCGAGCTCAGCCCGCGCGTTGGCGCCCTGCTTGGCTGGGGAGCTGGGCGGAGAGGGGATCGGATCCCCCGCCCACCCCGGCGGCGCCTCCGGGGCTGGAGTGAGCGAGCTCTCCATCCAGCGCCTCGTTTCCCAGGAGGGGCCGCCCGCCCCCTCGCCCCGCCTGGAGCCGGCGTGTTGGCCGCCCGCGGGCTCTCGGATGCTGAGGGCTGGGCGCCGCCAGCGCGGGTGCCGAGGCGGCGATGGGTGCCTGGAAAGTGTGGCTCGGGGTGGCCCTCGCGCTGGCGGAATTGGCAGGATTGCCTCATCCCTCTGAAGGTGAGAGCGCGGCGGTATGTGTGTGTATCCGTGCTGTTTAACAAACCAGCGGCTTTATGGGATGGTGGGCCAGGTGAAAGTTTTTTTTGGGGGGATGGGTGGGTGGGAATAGAACAGGAGGGGGCTTTTTCTGAGACTTCCACTCCTGATGGTTTTGCATTCGGCTCACCAGCCCATCTCAATCTCTCTCTCTCTCTCTCTCTCTCTCTCTCTCTCTCTCTCTCTCTCTCTCCCTCTTTCCCTCCCCCCTAAGTGCGTTTGGGGGGGTGGGTGCCGGGTTGAGGTGGCGTCTCTGAAACTGGATTCTCTATCTTCCCACTTCCCCGCTGCCCCCATGGGAAAGCAACTACATGGAGCGTAGGTGCCGAGCGAGCAAGCGCTCTCACCTGTGTGAAAACACGTTTTGCTGCTCCCAGGAAACATGCAATGGGCACCCAAAGCCCCCGTGGCTCCCCCGCCCTCCTCGTCCCAAAACGTCTCCCCTTCCAGCCCAGGGGAGATTTTACACCGAGCTGCTGGGAGCGTGTTCTGGACGGAGGCAATTCCATGGCACGGAAAGGAGTCTTCCCGGTACAGGGAAGCAGGAGGCTTCCTGCCCGGAGAAGAAGCGGTTAATAAGTTTCGCCTAATTCTCTTACTTAGCCCCCCTCCTGCCTCCTACTTTTCTTCCCAAACACCCCGGGGCTCGGGGAGAGAGAGGAGGCGGTGGGGATTGTTGTCGCCATGATAGCCAAAGCCATCTGGGCGCGGGGAACTAAATGAATCAATAAGTAAATCAATTGATCTGGGCGGGGGGGGGGGGGATCGTGGGATGGCGTCCCCTGCGCCCACCTGCTCGGAGCAGCCGGGAAGTCGCCCCGCTAGCGCGCAGGGAGGGGGCAGGGGCCGGCGGGCTGGAAGGAAGGCGGCTTATTCCCGGGCAGTCGGCTTCCCCCTGGGCTCCATTCATTATTCATCCAGCTGCGGAGGGAGAGCTCACCTGCCCCGCCGCGATCAGAGCCGCAGCCTCGGCGGGTGCGCGGGGCGGGGCGGGGCGCGGCGCCTTCCCGGTCCCGGCGCCGCGTGGGGGCGGCTCGCGGGTGCTGAGCCTCCGGCGCGGGACTGGGGACGGCGGCTGGCTCCCCGCCGCCCAGGTCCCCTCGCCCCTCGGGAGGACAAAGCCCTGCCTCGGGTCGACCTCCAGCCGCCAGGGCAGGTGCCTTTTCCTTGCTAGTTTCCTAGTTTCCCGGGACCAAGTGGCATAGCCTGGGAAGTCCATGCAGAGCTGTGAGGACTTTTCCATGGATCAAGGGACTGCCTGGAAGTGTGTCAAACGTGTTCTTTCCCCCGCGAAAAGCACGTCTGAGGCCTGGGCAGCCTTCCTTCAAAACAGGGCAAACCTGTACAAACATGTCTGTATTCTATATGTGTGTGTGTATGTGAACACTTAAAAAAAAACGTATAGGGCTTAATTATGACAATAAACCCAGATGGAAGAATCGATCCAGGCCACCCGAATCAGAACTGGAGACTTAGAAAAATGACGTTTTCCTTTGGTGGTGACAGTGTCTGATTCAGAATCACATCCCAGCAGCGCAGGAAAAAACGTGCTACCTTTCCCCAGATAGCTCACCAGGGGGCAGTTGGAATGAGTCAGTTTTACAAAACCAAATCTTTTGAATTGCAAAAGCCATTATTATTAAGAGCCTGCAGGGTTCACTCTCTGGAAGACTGGTTGATATACTGGGCAAAGTTCAAGAAACTTTTGAAGGGGGAGGAGGAGTACAGGGCACAAGGGGGCTATTCTTCCAAAGCCCAAAGCCAGCAGGCGGATATCCCCTGAGGGTCCCAGACTGCCAGGGGGTACAGACGAGACACCTCCCCACCCCCACCCCACCACTGTATGAATTTTGTGCACGGGCCTTTAGCTATTGATAAAGGCCTGGTTTCCATCTTTCTCACTTAACTGAGGGCTTAATTAGGATGGGTCCTAATTATTCTTATATATCTAACTCAGCTCCAACTCTATAGTAGGTGCTTAAAAATATTGGTTAGAAGTATTGCCAAATCATATTCTTTTGAACTAAGATGGACTGGCTTCCCCCATAAGCTTCTCTATGACTTTGAATGAATCTCCTAACTTCTTTGGGTTGTGGTTACCTGTCTTACCAAATGCAGAGTTGGACGAGTGATAGTTCTAAAATACTTTTGCTAATCATCCAGCCTAGGGGGGGGGGGGGGGGATCAATATTTGCTGTCTTATTCTGTGGTCAGTTGCAACTTCTTCAATCTGAATTTTATTTTAATTATTAAGAGAAACATGAATTATTGGCACAGATAATTTACGTTGTCTTATATTGCCTTCTGACAAAGTACTATGGTTTGAGAACTATATAAAATTAAGATGTTACAGAGACACTTCTAGCAAATATGGCTGCTTTTTGAATCTGACTAGTTCTGCCATGGAATTTTCTGGAGAAGTGCATCTTGAGTTATATTGATGGGGAAGCCCTGTGAACTTTCACGATAGAACCTGTTGGCTTGGGGATAGGAAAAGACTACTTAATTGGCGGTTAAGAGAACTGAATTCTAGCCTGTGTCCCATTACTCCCCATGTGACTTCCACCAGTTCCACAATCTTCCAGGCTTCCCCTTAAATGTCATTAACAGAATGCAATGAAAAGGATCAGTTGATCGTGTGTTTTGTTCAAGGGTGTACCCACATCTTTGCTTCTACTCTTGGCTGGAGAGTTTCTTCTGTGTAAGATTCAATGCTCAAAACCAATATTAAGAAAGAAAACGTTGGCTGAGAAAAATAGCCTCTCTTCATTTTTTTTTTTTTTTCATTCTACAAATCTTTATTGAGAGCTTATGTGTGAAGTTATTTCTGTTAGGGGGATACAAACATAAAATAATAAACCTGTCCTTAGGAATTTAAATATCCAGAAATCATCAATTCCATAAAGTAGCAGTAGGGGTATGTGAATATTAGTCCTTGGTGGGTTTCCCAATATTGAATAATGGCAACTTTGCCTCTTTTCGCTTTCAAATTTTGGGTGTTGCGCACCAAATATTCCTTATTCAGTGAGGGCTCAGCCATTGCATTCACTGTTGTGGACCTGAGTGGCAATATCACTCCATTTTGCTCAGGCACAAACAATCATAAAGCTTCCAGGAGAGGGGAGGGGACTTCCCACTGGCAAAGTTAGAGCCCTGTGCCAAGTCTTGGAATAGTTCAAGAACAGTTGCTCCATTTTCATTTTAACTACTTTATTAATTGATCTGAATCCCGATTGATAATAAACAGGATGTGGATAGTCCTGTCAGTCTAGAAAATGGATCTGCTTTAACGCTTCCACAGTGTACAAGCCATATGTTGAACTGTAACATGACATAAAGCTCAAACATTTAAATGGCAACGTGTGGCTGCTTGTTCCTAAGGAGTCATGCTTTTGTGATACCATGCTCTCCAAGTCTCTTTATATCTTACGGTCATATCTGTTCTTTGAACTAATGGGTCTGACTTTTGTTTGAATTTGACTTCTCTAACTTACTTAGTTTACCAGGTTCAGTTTCTATAGTGAATAATACTGGTGCAAATTATATTATAGCTCAAATTTTATCTGTAAACTTTAGATTCTATAGAGGAGTACATTGTAATGTGCAAAAGGGCTTAAAAGCAGACACTTATTTGTTTAAATGATATGAAGTAACATTTTGCCTATGAAACTTGCAAGAAAGGAGCCAACCACCTGGGAGAAAGACCTTCCTTCTTGGTGCATATGATCACTTCACTCTGCAAAACTTCATGTGCTTTCTCACAGGGTGCTAGAAATTAAATCAGTTAGCATCTCAGCTGTATTCGATGCCCTGACACTTGCAAAGATTTTGGTCAGAGAACTCCAGGTCTCGTTGTCTGATTTTTCTTGTTTTCCCTTGAAGAAGGTTTGTTTCTAGATAAACACCATCTGTCAGAAGTCACCTTGAAGAGTTTAAAGTTCAAGAACTATCTAATAAAGAGTGAATATGCAGATTGACCATCACACCGTCACAAAGACAGTGGCACCCATAGCCACAAGATGGTGGTGCCCAGTCCCCTCAGCCTGGTTGGAGTCCTTTCTGCCCTGCTGAGTGTGGGGGGGGTGGGGGGGCAGCAGGCATACAGTGTGGCCAGACCTGCCCTCAGCCCCCTAGCCACTCAGGGCGAGCCTTAGGTGCAGGCAAACCTTGGATGGTGGCTGGTCAGCCACCCAGGGACACTCAAGCTCAGGTAACCTGGGCTGGCTGAGGCTTGTGCTGCCGGCAGTGGCAGCAGCAGAGGTGTGATGGGGGCATCACCTTCCCCTGATTGCTGGGTTGCTTCCCGCCCCTGAAGGCATCCAAACTGTAAGAGGGGGCAGGCTGGGCTGCGGGGCCCCCCTCCAGTGCATGAATTTTCATGCACCAGGCCTCTAGTGAAGTCACAAATGTAAACCTCAGATAGAGCTGCAATCATTCCAGTACTCCTTACTATGAAAGAAAGTGATGAGTGGAGTAATTTTGTTTTCTGCATTATATGAATTGATCGATGATGGAAAAGGCCTGTGTGCTAGGTCAGAACCTGAAGCTGCCCCCAGCAGCCAATGCCAGCAAGCCTCCCAACTTCATCTGCTGCTGGGTGTGAAGCATGTGCCAGTGTGGGGGAAATAAGCTTGCTTGGAGGACTGCATCTGGCCATGGGTGGTGATAAATGTTTGATAGGACTGGGCAGCACTGGAATGCTTTATTTTCTCTAGAGAGTAGAAATGAGGTTTTGGAAGCTGTGTTAATGGAGACTCATTTGTGCAGCTGCCTTCCGGGGAAAGCTGTTCTGGTTTAGGAAAGCCCTCAGAGGGCAAAGCTTATTCTTTTGGAATTGTATATCATGGAACGACCCACATTGAGTTGTTTCCCTTTCCTAATGATGGGATTTACCAGCACTTACACACCATTTTTGACTTAAGTCTCTAGCAGATGTTTGGCTTAACCAAATGTGTATGTGGTGGCACACGTTCAATGCTGCTTGATTTATTTATTTATTTATTTATTTATTTATTTATTTATTTATTTATTTATGTTATAGTGAGTTTATAGCATCCACCTAAAACTTCCAGAAGTGGACTTTGATTTGGGTACTTGAATACTTCTTCCGACACTTGATTCCTCTTGGAGCTTTGAAAAGATATTGGCTTGTGTAAAGCAATGCAATGAAATTATTTGAGGATAGTCTCATTCTAATGGTTAAATTTTGTTGTTTATTCTAAAGGTTAAATTTTGTTAAATTGTGCCTAAGTGATGATCTTTATGTTTATTTTTAAACATCAGAAGTAATTAAATATATCTATTTAATTTAGAAATGCAATTGTCTTGATATATATTTATTTTGAGCTATGTATGATTATTTTATATATTGGGTGGGACAAAAGTAGGTTTGTAGTTGTTCATATGGAAAATAATACAATAATCAATAAGTAATAATACAAAAATAAACTCTGTTTTGCATACTCACAACTATAAATCTACTTTTGCCCCACTCTGTGTACACATATATATCACATATGAATATTCATCCTTTTTAATGACATACTATAGACTGAAATACTAAGTCTTAGGATCAGGGTTTCTTAAAGAAAAATAAGTCAGTTGGATTCAAGGTTTTTATCTTGAGTTATTCTTAGTTGAATGTCAAGGGCACAAAAGTTATTTCAGTAAATTTGCCCACAGAGATCTTTGATTCAAATGCTAAGTGTAAATAGCCATCTCATTTTTTTTTAAATTGTTTTTAATTCCATTATTAGTGGATAAGATAGACCAGTCCTTTCTGGTTAATATTTTTGAATCATCTGTTGAAGGCCAACCACTGTAGTAAAATTAAAATGTTTCCTTCCCTCTGGACACCAAGTGTAGCCTGGTGTGAAGCTGCGCTTCTGCTAACCCAGTCTCTGAGAGAGCAGCTGTTAGCACACTACCCACATGTTCCCAGATTAAAGCAACAACTATTGTGCTGTTCAAACACTGGTTGTGAATGTACGTGAACGTTTTTGTTAATTATTGTTGTAATTTCACATTGTTTTCAAATATAAAGCTCAGAAAAGATTTATTTTATGATACACTAGTTATTCAGACTATATAGGCTGCCCCCTTCAAATTCAGCCTGATTTTCTAACAGAAGCAAATCTGTGGGGGTGGATACAACACTTCCACATCCTTAGCAAGGCTGTCACAAGGGAGTCCACAAGAATGAATTCACAAACCGTGGATATGGGCACAAAGTGCTATGAGCTCAAAGGAGAAAGGGCATAATCCCATGGACTGGAAAGCTTCACGAAGGAGGTGGGATCATGTTCAATGACCTTGAGGAGACCAAATGCATCTCCTGCAGGTAACACAGATGAGCAAAGGCATTGAAATACGAAAGCATTATCACAGGATCCTAAGTTGGCCTCTTGAGTTGAGCTGGAGAACTCGTGTTAGCAAAGAGTGGCAGAGAAGCCTGGATGAGTCAATTGGGGCTGGATTATGGAGGCTTTGCTGATTTATCACAAATGAAAATAGACACTGTAATTATAGCATGTCATTATAAATGCATTTATTTTAAAACTCAAATACTAAATATTAATGATGCTTTTTCTCATGTATATACAAGAAGTCTTATTTTGATGTATGAGGTTATTTCCCCCAGGGTCAGGATGCTCAAATTTTTAAGGTTTTGGGAAGTGCAGTTTGCTGATTACGATGCATATAGACTCAATATTTCCGTAAGTCTCCCGGGGTAGTGCCAGTTGGCTTGCTATGCATCCCTTTTAATTCTTATTTTGTTTTCTCCACAGGTGCTTGTGTCTATCAGGGTTCCTTGTTGGAGGTAGGTCATTCTTAATATTTTTTGGCTTACTTCTTTTGAATGTAAAATGCTTGGCTGAGGTTATTGAGTGAGTGAGGTGACCCTGTCAACCTGAAATATGTTTATTTTCCTTCGAAGTTTGAGGATTATCCCTCATCCTGGCACAACCATACTCAATTACTTGATACCTTTTTTAGAGTGAATTAGTTCCATTCGGATACTCAGGTATTGAAGGAGAAGTATAAACACTCTGCACAATTTGCATTCCATGGCTGTCGTTGGTGTTTTTTCAATCAGAGAGAAAATTAGATCCCGTTCTCTTGTCAGATATGCACTAGGGCACAATTTGTTTATCTTCCTGTTGCATTTGCCTCTTCTCTTGAACCCTCTCCAAAAAAAGGTATGATTATTAAATTGAGTGCAATGTGGAGGATTCTTGACTGTTGCTTGGAATTATAAATTTAAGGTTTGGTAAACAACAAACAAATTAACATTTTATTGCTGAAACTTTGCCATGTAGAGTAGAATTGATTTTGAATTTAAAGTCAGGATGACTTGGGGGAAAAGCTGAGGCAAGTCTCAAGCATTTCTTTTCATTAATAATGTACTATGGTGCATAACAGTGTGTTAAAGCCTTATTGAAAAAACTGTCTATGCTCCATCAACTCTAATAAATGGTGCGACAAGTCATTCTTCACCACTTTTTTATTCTGGTTTAATAAATGCTGTAATAAAAACAGAACTGAAATGGTTGGAACGGGTTTGCTCATTTCCATCACAACCTGCTGTTGACATGTGTGATATTAATAAGTCATCTTGGATTATCCTGGTGGTGTTGAAATAGATGAGAGATTTCTGAAATATCTAGGAGTCCAGATAATTGTAGATGTTTACAGTAATATTCTTGAATCTGAACTTTATGCAATATAGTAACTGGAGATTTATGGGATTTTTTTTCCCGTCTTTATGTTTCTCTATTGAAGAATCAGGAGAAAGCCATTTTCCTGTCTTTCTCATTTCATACCCTTAAAAACCTACTTTTCCTTCTGTTTATTCTTTAATACATTTTAGGACTCATTTAAAAAAATCAGTGTGCTTTAAAATACATAATCAGTTTTGGGGAGCTATAGTAGCTGTTATAGACAAGTCAGTTATCCATGTTAATACAAAGAAAATTGCTTATTGTATAGAGTGTTTTATAATTTTTCAATATATTTTCATAGCTATTGATCCACCTGATGCTTACAATAGACCAGTGAAATAAGCAAGCCACACATTAGTTTACACCTTCCCCCTTTCTAACAAAGAACCAAGGATGAGAGAAAGATTAAGAGATTTGCTAAAGGTAATAGACTATTAAAAACAACCCATCTTTAAAAAAAAATATTTTATTGATTTTTGTACAGAGCGGAAGGGAGAGAGATAGAGAGTCAGAAACATCGATGAGAGAGAGTCATCGATCAGCTGCCTCTTGCATATCCCCTACTGGGGATATGCCTGCAAACAAGGTACATGCCCTTGACCGGAATCGAACCCAGGACTGTTCAGTCCCCAAGCCGATGCTCTGTCCATTGAGCCAAACCGGTTTCGGCCAAAAAACAACCCATCTTTTTTTTTTTTTTTTCCTGTCGTTCTGCTTTTATCTGAATAAAAGTGACTAGACTATCTTGTATATTTGACGTTGTTGTGTGTTATTGTGCATTTGAATATGAAAGCATCAAGTACTTGGAGAGGTCAATTTGATCAAGATAAAGTAGAGGCTGTCTAGTCCATTCGTATTTAACAGATGATCTTGCTCCCATCTTTCAGGCCCTGGATGATCCCAAGGTTCATGGCTGCCCAGGTCTAGTAGTTTGTGCTTTAGTGCATCAGCACAGTCTTGACCCTTCTGGTTGGCTTCTTGGTTTACCAAGACTCTGCTATGTTTGTTCCTAAACCTCCTCAAGCCTGAGGTACTTACTATTGTAGTTCTGCAATTCAATCAGAAAGGCAATACACTTACTGCAATCACAAACGTTATTTTAAAATCATTTTTAATTGTTCAACTATAGTTGACATACAATATTAGATTAATTTCAGGTGTAAACTCCAGTGATTAGACATTACATAACTTACTAAGTGATCATCCTGATAAATCTTGCACCCATCTGTCACCATATGTAGTTATTAGAATATTACTGACTGTATTCCCTATGCGGAACTTTGCATCCCCATGACTGTTCTGTAACAACCCATTTGTACTTCTTAATCCCTTCACATTTTTCATCCATTCTCACAATCCCACTTCCGTCTGACAACCTTCAAAATGTTCTCTGTATCTATTGGTAAGTTTCTGTTCTGCTTGTTGGTTTATTTTGATTTTTAGATTCAATTGTGACTAGATATGTATTTATTTCCATTTTATTGTTCATATTTTTTATCTTTTTTTCTTCCTCTTAAAGAATACTCTTTAACATTTCCTGTAATACTGGTTTGGTCTGGTGAATGCCTTTAGTTTTTCTTGTCTGGGAAGCTCTTTATCTGTTCTTCGATTCTAAATGATAGCTTTGCTGGGTAAAGTAATCTTGCTTGTAGGTCCTTGCTTTTCATCACTTTGAATATTTCTTGTTAATCCATTCTGGTTTGCAAAGTTTCTGTTGAGAAATCAACTAGCATTCTGGTTTGCAAAGTTTCTGTTGAGAAATCAACTGGCAGTCTAACTCCCTTATTGGTAATTAACTTCTTTTCTCTTGCTGCTTTTAAGATTCTCTCTTTGTCTTTAACTTTTGGCATTTTAATTATGATGTGTCTTGGTGTGGGTCTCTTTGGAGTTATCTTGTTTGGGACTCTATGTGCTTCCTGGACTTATTACCAAGTTAGGGAAGTTTTTGTTATTATTATTATTATTATTTTTTAAAATATATTTTATTGATTTTTTACAGGGAGGAGGAGAGAGGGATAGAGAGCTAGAAACGTCGATGAGAGAGAATCATCAATCAGCTGCCTCCTGCACACCCCCTACTGGGGATGTGCCCGCAACCAAGGTACATGCCCTTGACCGGAATCGAACCCGGGACCTTTCAGTCCGCATACCGAAGCTCTACCACTGAGCCAAACCGGTTTTGGCTTTGTTATTATTTTTTAAATAGGCTTTCAATTTCTTGCTCTTTCTCTTCTTCTTTGGATACCCCCATGAATCAAATGTTGGCACTCTTGAAGTTGTCCTAGAGACTCCTTACACTGTCCTCATATATATATATTTTTTCTGTTCTGATTGAGTATTTTTTGTTTCCTTATATTCCAACTTGCTGATATGATTCTTGGCTTTTTCTACTCTACTGTTGACTCTCTATAAATTATTCTCATTTTTGTTAGTGTATTGAAGATTATTATTAAACAAACATTTATTGAGCGACAACTGTACCTGCTATTCTAGGCATTAAGAATGCATCAGTGAACAAACAAACAAAATTCTTGCCCTCATGAAGCTCTAATTCTAATGAATAAAATATATACTTATGCCAGATAAGTGCTATGGAGAAAAACAATATAGGGTAGAAAAGGCTGAATGGGGGCAAGGATGGCCACTTGAAATAGGATGATAGGGAAGTCTTCACTAAGAAGGTGACATTTGAATAAATACCTGATTATAAGAGCTAGCTTCCTAGCTATCCAAGGGAAGAGAATTCCAGAGAATGGAAGAACAGCAAGTATAAAGTATGTGTGTCCTTTTGAAGAAGTGTGTGGAGGTCAGAGTGACTGGAGCACATGACCAAGGGGGAGAATGGCAGGAGATAAAGTTAGAGAGGTGGGCAGAGTACATGTCATTTTAGTAAGCGTGTGAGTCATCGGAGGCGCTTGACTAGAATGACAAAGTCTGACTTACAGTTTAGTTAAACTGCTGAAATGTGAATGTGAAAAGAAATAGCATTCTTGTTTCTAGGGAAACAATGTTGAACACTTTAAAAAGACTCCATAGAGGTGAGTCACTAAAAGTTTGCTGTCAAATTAAGTGTGAGAGAAACAACAGCAAAAGATTGGGGAAAAACACAAAAATCCAGAGAGATTTTGCATTTGAATTTATTTGCAACCATTTTAAGGAACTTCACACTGGAAATGGAGATGATGCATTTTGGAGATAGTTAATTGCATAATCCATTGCTGCTCTCATTGTGACCTAGTCTTGAAGAAAGGCATATGTCAATGAAATGGAGTGAAGGCACATTTACATTTTTTAAAATTAAAATAAAGAATTTAAGAGCATTCATATATTATTTTAGGATTCTCTGATTAAACAACATGGTGAGTGAGAGGATTTCTACCCAGTTGGGAGCTGGCTCTGAGGATGGTGGTGTGGTGTCCTTGTGCCAAGCCTTGTACTTTCTCCCACAGGCATTTTAGAACTAGGAATGACTTCAGAGAGCATGTAGTCCACACTTTCTATCTTATGGTTGATGAAAGGGTGGCAAGAAGATGAAATTTTTGAGCTTCATTCATTTCTCAGAATGGAGAGTAGGTCTGTGAAAATGGCAAAGCATCAGCTTTACCTGGAAGAATTCCGTAAAAAATATCAGGCAAATCAGGACACTGATCTAGGCACCGGCTGTTAGTTGCCAATTCTCAACCTGTCTAGTGAGGCTTCCTTGCACTGATAACTTTTCAGTTGTCTAGGAAGCTGCCTCGTTTAGTCAGATATTCATGGCCCCATGTTTCTCTTCTCCCTCCTCTGCTAAAGACCAGCTCCGTGACCTGGAACAGCTACATGGCCTTCCCGAATCTCTTTCACCTCATCTCTGAAATGGGGATCACTAAAGCCTCTCCTGGAGTGTTTTTGTGGAGTAAGAAGATAATGTGGAAGATGCCCAGAGGCAGCACCTAGCATGTGCTTTTCCACCCTGACACATTCCTCTTTACCAACCAAGAATAAGAAGAGTCAGGGATAGTTATTAAGCATGTACTATGCATTTCATACTCTCCACTTTGTCTTTTACAGATAAGGAAACAGAGGCTCAGGAAGTCTGAAACATTTACCCAAAATTACACAGTCAGTCAGTGTTGGAGGAAGAGAGGGTTCTAATTCAGTTCCGGCTCTGACGCCATTTCACTGAGCATACTGTTTCTCACTGCCAAGCTAGCCTGCTTGTTGTCTCTGAACACAACTAGCTTATTTCACCATCAGTCCTGTGTGCCCACCCCCTCCCTGCTACACCTGCCGTGCAGTTGTCTCTGCCAGTCTCTGTCCTGACCTGCAAAAGCCAGCTGTCCCTGGCTAACCCCTTTCCACTTCGCTGAGGCTCGACTGCGCTAGTGTATATGAGATTCGCATACCAGGCAGAAACATTTAGGGGGTCACTTCATCTTAAAAAAATGTATGATCACACACACACTCACACACACACTCACACATTCCCAACAATATATTGTGTTTCCCAACTTTTGACAACTCAGTGGACTAGCGGTGACATTCTGGATTATCTGGTTCTTAGCCACCTGAAACTATCTCATGTATGTATTGACTTCAGCTGTCTCTCTTCTCCCTTCTTTAACATTACCTTCACTACCTTTCTTTCCATGCCTTTGAATGCCTTCAGGTCAGAAATTACCTGAAGGCATTCAAAATACCCAGGAAGGTCTTATACCTTCAGGAACACTGGCTACTCCACTTGGGGGTATTTTTCCTACCCTCCAATATCCCTGCACCTCTGGGCTCTCAGGACTTTATTTATTTATTTATTTATTTATTTATTTATTTATTTATTTATTTATTAAGTCAGCCCTTGTGGAAAAGAGAGCATGACTGGGTTAAATCAGAAACCTATCAGAGGAAAACTACGTACTTAATATGTTCATTTGTCACTGGGGCATTGAATGGGAAGAGGAAAACACATGTTGTATATCGAAGTTTTCACCTATCTTCTGTTCTTTTCCAATTGTCTGAGTAGAAGAATTTGACTTTATTTTGGCATCGCCACAAGCAAACATGCCTTTGGTAGGTTCTTCCTGGGGTGGATGGACTTTTCACCTCAGTCGTTAC
Source organism: Pipistrellus hanaki (assembly GCF_964339955.1). Taxonomy (NCBI): domain Eukaryota; kingdom Metazoa; phylum Chordata; class Mammalia; order Chiroptera; family Vespertilionidae; genus Pipistrellus; species Pipistrellus hanaki. The sequence goes on along the minus strand of NC_140503.1, from coordinate 164,983,225 downwards.
ATCTGGAAAATGGAGGTGAGCTGTTTCCTTCACTGGGTTGTTGTGAAGATTAAAGGAGATGAACAGGAAGCCCTACACTTCTTCCCTAGACCAAAAGTGTCAAATGTTTGGGTTTTCCTACTTGGGATAGTTTTACTTACAAATGCTGGCAGAGTGAATCATGAGGCACTAAAGTATAGCACACTTGAAAGGAAAAAAAAAATTCAAGGATAATTAAACACATGGAGTGTCTCCTATATATGGTGTAACACTGGAAAGACCCAGACTTTGGCGCTGGAATCTCTGTAGTGCTGCATGCTTGCTGTGAGTCCTCAGATGTGATATTTAGTGCAGAGAGCTATGTTCCTCATCCTGCTGATGTGAAGATTAACCGAAAGTACGCATGGGTGTGAACTTCAGAGCTGTGCTCGGCAAGGAACCAGCGCTCATATCATCTTAGTTGGCAACACAGTGTCAGAGTGGAAACAACGGAGTGATATAGCCCAGGTCCTGTCTTGGTTTGGGCCCTGGCTCTGTAATTGAGAGCTGTGTCACACTGAGTAAATTGTTTGAATGAAATGAGGTCTCCGTTTCTAAATTTGTACGATGAGAGAGTTAGATTAGGTCCTCTCCCAGGTTCCTCAGGGCAGTGCTGTCCAACGGAACTTTTCACTGCTGATGGAAATGTCCATAGAGGCTTTCCAGGAGGGAGCAAGGGCCCGTATGTGCTCAGTGAGTACTTGAAATGTGGCTAGTGACACTGAGAAACTAATGTTAATTTTTTTGCTTGAAATTAATGAATTTACATTCAATAGCCACATGTGCCCCTTGATTACTATGTTGGACATGCGGCTTTAGAGCTTTAAAATTCTTAACACACTTGCGTACTTACACTTGAATTATAGTCTCATGGGTGGTTCCCACCCCTGGTGAAGGCTCACTGTAGTGTTGTTAGCAGTTGAAAGGAAGGTTGCAAGGAATTTGATCCCTGGTCCGGGCATATATAAGAATCAACCAATGAATGCAACATAAGTAGAACAACAACCAATGTTTCTCTCTTTCCCTTCCTTCCTCTCTCTCTAAAATCAATAAAAGAAAAGAAAAGAAGCCCAGCTGGATGGCACAGTGGTTGAACATTGACCTATGAATCAGGAGATCATGGTTCAATTCTGGTCAGGGCATATACTGTTTTCCAATATAATTTTACTAGTTTCCATTCTCACCAACAGTGTACAAGGGTTCCCTTTTCCCCTTGTACCATCCTCACCATCACTTGTTATCTTTTGTCTTTAATAGTAGACAACTTAACAGATATGAGGCGATATCTCATGGTGCTTTTGATTTGCATCCATTATAATTTTTACCAAATACTTTTGGTGTTTTGTCAAAGTGGGATATTTTGTGGGGGTGTTATCCACTGCTTATGTTGTTGCATAAAAAAGTTGAGAACCTCTGGTCTAATCTGTAAGCCTTGTTTATTAAGTTTAAGGAAGATTAAGAAAGACAGTTCTTCAGTGCTAGAGTTCTTTTAAAAAATTTGGTGTGCTATAGCATTACTTTCTTTTATTGAAACAAACACAAAAGAGATAGCTCACAGAAGTGAAAATGCCTGACTTGCATTTGTGCTGGCATTCACCTACATGCTCAAGAGGTTTTATGATGAAGAGAAATGACAAAAATTTGGAAGCTTTCTCTATTAAGTGCTCAAAGATCCGCTAAACATGTAGCGAATCTCGGTCAGTGGCTACTATTAAACACCCTAAACTTCTCAGCAGTAGGGGATTACTTGGTATCCTGTGGATATACTCAGAGGGGAAGCAATAAAACCAGCCATTTCTTAATTTCCTTTAAGAGCACTACTGGGTATTGTAGGATATTGCTCTTTTTTGTTACTGCTTAACAAGAATTCATCACTTTTTAATATCTCTGGTCCTTCATTTATTTTTAAATACTGAATAATATGATTTTAAGTGGGGAAACTACTCTTAATTTAAATGTACTTATTGGGGGGTAAAACCTTTATATATATATTTATGGAAAACCAGTAGCACATCATCATTGTGCTAGATCTGGAATAAATCTTGGGAAGTTATGAGCTTCCTTTGGGATGAAAGTGGAGATTGGTCAGTCACGTACGAGAAATGGCAGATGACTCCCAAGAGGCCTTCTGATTTGGGTTCTTACTAGTGTGGACTGAAGGTTAGAGCTGAGTTTTTCTGCCCAAGGCGGCCCCTATAGAGGACGAGGGAATCTCCAGACTGTACAATGACTAGTTTCTCCCCTGCATCTCTTCAAAGGCAGCAATTTTGACCTCCTGTAAGCTAGGTGGTGAGAATTGGGCTGAAGGTGATTCAGATTATTCTTTTTTCCTTGCTGGTTTTTTTTTTTTTTTTAAAAAATTGTTCATCATAATCAGATGTGCTAGCTTCCTTTTGGGAATTTTTATCTTAGAATGCTTGTGTGAGAGGAATAACGTAAGAGATTTTGTGCTTTTTATTGATGAATAATCCATATGCACTTTCATTCTTATTCATATTCTTTTGGTAGGAACAGATGTTTAAGTTAACAAACACATATCTTATGCTTTGTTTTGAATTTAGAAGATGCAACTGAGCTTGGCAGCCATATTAATTTGTTCAAATAATGGTAGGCATGATTATATATCTCAGTTTTCAGTCTGAACATACATTCATCATACTTTAAAAAAATTGTGTCATTTTTTGCTTCAAATTGCCTTACAACCTAGTACCTCATTTTTGTTTATCATTTGTTTATAAATACATGTGTTTATTTTATACATAGTACATTTATATGTGCATATGTATATATCTCCTAGAGAAAACTTTCACTCATTTATGACAATTTATGGTATAATCTTGTCAGTTATTTACTTTGTAAAGCTATGTGCTTTCTAAGGGAAAAGACAATATATAAATATCAAGTGACAATTATGAGTTAAGCTTATGTTTTCATGGGAATTTGAATGACAAATATTTTTTTAAAAGTTGGCTTTGAAAACTTCATATGGATGGCATTTTGCTTCTGTGATATGAAGGGACACTTAGATATAAAATTGGCACAAAATACATATTTTAAAATCTAAGCAGTTTTATGTAAAATAAGTGCATAGCCTCTGGTGTCCCGGCTAAGTCCTTTTCAGCAATGATTTCTTAGGCTCCCAGAGTTTATAAGCTACATGAAAGGAAGGAGAGAAAAACTATCACAATAAGAGACAGTTTATTGTTAGTACCCGGGAGGTCCTTGATTTTGGGTCATGACCCTGAGTTCTTTTCTGATAGCATCCAAGATTGGTTATTTATTAAATTTATGTCATTTCTTTCTTCTAAAGAGAAAAAGAATGGGTGGAGGAGGTGCTGGGGAGAGGAAGGCATCAACCTTGGAGAGCAGATTTCACAATTCTCCTACCTTACATTCTTGAAATGGTTTTGTAATAGTGAGCAGGAGAGAATTATTAACAGAAACGGTTGCTTATTCTTTGGTGCTTTTACTGTGCTGAGTTTCCCTATAATCCAGGAGGAACTTGGTCTAAGAGATCAGAGAACAGGAATAGAAGGAAACCTAACCTGGAATTAGTGGTTAAGAAGAAACCTCTCTCTCTTTCATATTTGCCATAGGTATATGGTAGTATGGAGATCCCACCATATTCCAGATATATTTATCGGTCAACCTCCAGCTGCTAGAAGATAGCAATTATATCCCCGGTCACATAGTATTAGACCCGATTGCTCCTCTTCTACTTTTCTCTCCTGGAAAAGTCTTAATCTTTTTTCAGTCCCTACCCCCTTTCCACATGACACGTGTACATTCTAACTATATGTTAATTAGGAAGTTTCTATTCCCTGGCCAAGATTGGTTCAGGAGTGAGTATATGATCTATATGGCCATGAGATATGCATGGATGTCTGCCAAGTCGTGGGTGTTCGAAAAAACCCTCATAAAGAACACCTCTCTCCCCCAGTTCTGAACAAGTTAAGAAGTAAACCAAGAGTAAATACAGAAGTAAAATACCACTTTTTACTTTTTAATCAGTGAAGCTAAGGTGGAGGATATAGCCCTAATTTTCTTAGCCAAATGGACACACTCATGCATTCACAGGCAGAGCTTTACTAAGGGAACTTCCATACATACAGCAGGGCTGCTCAGGGAAGAATTAGAGGAAAACTTATCCTCTTGGTTGGTAGGTTTGCTTCCTAGAAGAGGAAAGAAGACAAAAGTGAGGTAAGCATCCCTAATTGCTTTTTTAAATTTACCAGTTACATAAATCAAGCCACCTTCCCAGGGCTAAGAAAAGTCTGGTTGATGTGTTGATATCTCTTCACAATAAGGAACTGCAAGAGAAAGAAGAATACTCCATTAATGGGAAATAATAAAACTTAGTCTTTGAACATTGGCACGTGGATATGTGATCCCTGGAACTGTTACAACCATTTGCAACCATTAGAATACCTAGCCAACACACAGAGGTTGATGGAGGAGAAAGATGAAAAGAGTTTGGTTCCTCAAGGAGTTTAGTGGTTGTTCTGCTTACTTAACTACCAGCACAGAACAGACCTTTCTGGAGAATTGATATATGACCTAAAAAATACCTTCCTTGACCTAACCAGTTTGGCTCAGTGGATAGAGCAATGACATGCGGACTGAAAGGTCCCAGGTTCGATTCGGGTCAAAAGCATGTACCTTGGTTTTTGGGCACATCCCCAGTGGGGGGGTGTGCAGGAGGCAGCTGATGGATGTTTCTCTCTCATCGGTGTTTCAGCTCTCTATCCCTCTCCCTTCCTCTCTGTAAAAAATCAATAAAATATATTTTTTAAAAATAGCCTCCTTGTTAAAGTTAATATAGAAAGGATTTTATGTTACTGTAGCCAAAAACATTCTGACCAGTGCCCTACAATCAGGTAATTAACTCAATTCAAAGCCCTTTGGAATAAATGTCAGGAATATAATAGCAGGTAAAGGGTGCAAGCTCCAGATTCAGACTTCCTGAACTTGAACCTGAGTTCTTCACTGCTGTTTGACCTGGGGTAAGGTTACTTACCTCTTCTTTAAAATGGAGACGGTAGTCATGCCTATATTACAGAGCGGTTACAAAGATAAATGAGTTAATACATTCAAGTACCTGGGATATAGTAAGTAGTACTAGTAAGAACATGCTAGCATTTGAGAATACTGTTATTCACAAAGAAAACTTTACTTTTGAGATTGGCCTTGAAATTTGGGTTAGTTTAGAATTGGAAGATATGCGGGAAAAGCTCTTAAGATAGAGGATCTGCATGATTAAAAACGTACTGGCAAAGATAGTCCAGTTTGATTGAAATGTGGGAAGTGATGCGATGAGACACTAAGAAGAGATTTTTAAAGTCCGGATCACATGGCCCTGGAATAAGGCATTTGAATTACATTCTTCAGGCAGTGGGGATCCTTTGAAATGGAGATCATATGCTCTTGAATGCTAACTCTGTCACTACAGAGTTGTTGGGAGTGAGATATCAGGGCACCCTCCTCCCTCTTCTCATTTTCGCCAGGGTCCAGATGTAGTTGCTCTGTTAAGCTTTGGAGAAAGTGTGGGTGGCTCCATGTAACTGATCATCACTGCTGGGGAAAAAAGAAAGATCAGTTTGCAGTTTGCAGACATATTCTTACTGTGAGTCAGAACTGTTACGTTCATTATTAGTTTAGCAAAAATGGGTTCATCTGGCATTATGTCAACTGAAACTCCCTATTAATAGGCACTAATCCACTCCTTTAATACTGATGTTCATAACGATGCCCCTTGAGGTGGTGGTATAATCCTTCCCTTTCTTATTTAACCCGGTTGGCATTTCTATTTCTCCTTCACAATTTGCAAAGGTTAAATTATGTTCTGTATAGTATTAGGATAAAGTACATTTTATTGTGTTAAAAACATTTTTTTCCCCACTGAAACCGGTTTGGCTTGGTGGATAGAGCAACAGCCTGCGGACTGAAGGGTTTTGGGGTTCGATTCCGGTCAAGGGCATGTACCTTGGTTGTGGGCACATCCCCAGTGGAAGGTGTGCAGGAGGCAACTGATGGATGTTTCTAGCTCTCTATCCCTTTCCCTTCCTCTCTATAAAAAAATCAATAAAATATATTAAAAATATTTTTTTCATGGAAACCTAATTATTTGACATATACTGCATGGTTTTTCTCTCAGGATGGACAATACAAATTGCTATCTGTTTGTTTGTTTGTTTTCTAGAATTTTATCAGAGTATTAATTCCTACATTGAAAATGTTTTCTAACTTTTAAAAATGATTTTTAAAATTTAGTTTCAATTATAGTTGATATACAATATTATATTAGTTCCAGGTGTACACCATAGTGATTAGACATTTGTATAACTTATGAAGTGATTACCTGGCTAAATCTAGTACCCATGTGATATCATATATAGTTATTACAATATTATTGGCTACAGTTCCTGTGCTATACTTCACATTCCCAAGCCTATTAAAAATGTGTAATTGTTACCGGAGAATCAAATTCCTCCCTCGCTCATGGGAATGAGGCTAAGGTTCTTGCGATATCTTTAGAAAATGGATTTCCTAAGGTTTACACGGGAGAATGAGATGTGACAAAAGGCATCATTTGTGTGAAGTTACATTTCTCAGGTTCTAAAGTCCCAGTCCTGAAAGAGGTACAGCTGGGGGTCCAGTAGAGCCCAAAGCAAGGCCAGCGGACAGAGCTTTTTTCCGTTCCTGTTGCAGCTGGGTGAGGTTCAGCATTCAAGCCAATTAAAGCTCAGTAGTCCATTTTGGAGGCCCATGTGGCCGTGAGCCACATGGGTGTAGGGGAGTACACCCTGCCACAGGAAAAGGAGAGAGAGAAAGAGAGGGAGGGAGGGAGGGAGGGAGGGAGGAGAGAGAGAGAGAGAGAGAGAGAGAGAGAGAGAGAGAGAGAGAGAGAGAGAGAGAGAGAGAGAGAAGAAATTTAATTACTTAGGTTTTGTGCACTTGCCGTGGCCATACCTATTCTGGTCACTGACTCACTCCTAGCTGTGGCTGATGGGACAGTGCCTCCCCTACAGCGCTCAGACCTTTCTGGGCATGTGTCTAACCTGCCTTTGTCCAGTCCCTTTCCCCATCAACAGGGAACAGACTTGGATAGTGTTAAAACGCAGCTTTTTGACGGCAGCATAAGTTGATTCTTAAAAAGATTTTAAAATGATTTTTAGAGAGAGAAGAAAAGAGAGGGGGAGAAACATCAATGTGAGGGTGAAACATTGATGGGCTGCCTCCTGCATGCCCCCTGCCGGGGGATCCAGCCTGCAACCCAGGCCTGTGCCCTGACTGGGAATCGAACCTGCAACCTGTTGGTACATGGGATTATGCCCAACCAAATGAGCTGTAATGGCCAGGGCCTGAGTTGATTTTTTTTTTTTTTTTTTTTTTACTTACATTAAAATCATTTAATATTATTGCAAATTGATAAACATTAAAACACATCAATTTTAAATGTAATTTTTAGTTAAATTTATTAATTTTTGTATGGATGGGAGATTAGAAGCAAAAAGTTGTGTTTTTTTAAAAGAAAGATCAAGTGTGGTAGGATACTTTAAGGAATACTAGGACCTTTGGAAAAACATGAACTGCTGAAAAGATTCTTAATAGCTTGAGGATTTAGGAGAGGAAAGAAGAGGAAGATTTTATGGGCATAAGATAACTCAAGTGCATATGAAAAGAAGAGAAACTCATTTAAACAGCTGCTTTGGTTACTACTTTAGCAGAGTAAGTTAAGCTGTTAAAAAAACTTTTTATATTTCTTACTGTTCACTGTTGACTTGAAAGAAAAAACTTCAATAATAACTTTCAAGAGATAAATATAAAACATAATAAAAGAAATTCTGTAAGCATTAAGATGTGTGGTGCTTTTATACAAATTAAGGTCAATGATACTTGCTCAGTAAGGGAGAGTGCATCTTTAAATCGAAGAATTCAGTTTTTTATGTACTATAAATAAATTATTGAGTTAAGAAGAAAAAATTAAAAAGGGTAAACAATAGTGTTTTAAAAACCAAACCTCATAAGCAGTCAATGAGAGAAACACCACATGACCTCACTCATTTATGGATGATAAAGAACATTATAAACTGAAGAACCAAAAGATAGATATAGAGACAGTAAAGCAACAAGCAGACTGTCAAATTACAGCCCGGAGGGTAGGGAGATCTGGGGTAGATAAGAGATCAACCGAAGGACTTGTATACATGCATATAAGTACAACCAATGGACACAAAACTTTGGGGAGGGAGGGCATGTATGGGGGGGGCAATGGTATATGTACACAGATAATAATTTAATTAAAAAAATTACTAGAAAAAACAAACCAAACAAAAAAACCAAACCACAAAACTCATCCAACTTTTGAGAATGATATCTTTCTTTTTTGTTTTTTTCTAAATGAAAATGAATGTATTGTTTTTTTAATATTAAAAAGAATTCAAGTTTGTTCTAAAAGAAAAGAAACCAAATCCTATATAATAAAAGCCTAGGTGGCATCACACCTTCGTGTGACTTCATCACAAGATGGCCATCCTCATGTCGTCACAAGATGGCCACCACAAGATGGCCAGCAGGGGAGGGCAGTTGGGGCAATCAGGCCAGCAGAGGAGCAGTTAGGCATCAGTCAGGCTGACAGGGGAGCGATTAGGGGATCAGGCTGGCAGGCAGAAGTGGTTAGGAGCAATCAAACAGGCAGGCAGGTGAGCAGTTAGCACCCCCTAATCGCTCCCCTGTCAGCAGTCCCGGATTGTGAGAGGGACGTCCGACTGCTGGTTAGGGATTGAGCCTAACCTGGCAGTTGGACATCCCCCAAGAGGTCCCAGATTGGAGAGGGTGCAGACCAGGCTGAGGGACACCCCACCCAAGCATGAATTTCATGCACCAGGCTTCTAGTATAAAATATATAAAGGAAAGTCTCCAGTAATTCCACAAACAAAAATAATTACTACTAAACATTAGATGAATTTATTGCAGAACTTTTTCTATAAATATGTATATGTGTGTGTATGCTTAACAAAAACAGGAATCACAATATACACGTTGCTTGGCCATTTGTATTTTTTATTCAATACTGCATAATGAATATCTTTCTATGTCAATACATATTGATTTATATCATAAATTGATCACGGAAAAACTGTAAGTTACTTTAACCAACCCTGTTGATTAGTATTCATATCCCAATATTTTGATATTATAAACAACACTGTGATGAACATCTTGCATACCTTTTAGTTATTTCTGGAGGGTAAATTTTAATTATTTCCTGCAGGTAAATTCCTTAAATATACACTTTTTTGAGTCATGTTATATATAAATTTAAAAAATATATTTGTGTACATGTTTAATACATATTACCAAATTGCCCTTCAGGGAGGTCATACAAGTTTTTGCTGCTATTAGTTGGTATTAATAGAGAATTTTGAGGGTAAAACCAACAGTTGATTTTTGAATGATTGATTTTTAAAGGTTGATAGAATTAGATAAGAGCATTGACAAATATGATAAAATTCTAAAATTTTATAACAATGTAAAATTAAAAAACCCAAAAGTATACAATTTCAAATAATTATGTTATAAAAATTTACTTAATATTCATAAAGAATTCATGCAAATATTTAAGAATATCATGAAACTTTTGGAATTAAACTACTAAAATTAAGAGTAGAGAGTTCACATAAGAGAAAATGCAATAAGCACTAACTGGGTAGCTTAATTGGTTGGAGTGTTGTCCTATACACTAAAAGGCTGCAGGTTTTATTTCCTGTCAGGTCACGTACCTAAGTTGCAGGTTCAATTCCCAGTTGGGGCACTTATGGGAGGCAACTAATTGATGTTTCTCTCTCACTTTAATATTTCTTTCATTCTCTTTCTCTCTTCTTCTCTTTCTCTCAAATCAATAAACATATGCTAGGGTGATATACACTGAGTGGCCAGATTATTATGATCTCTGAATGCATAATAATCTGGCCACTCAGTTTGTGTGTGTGTGTGTGTGTGTGTGTGTGTGTGTATAAAATCTTTATTATATATAATCTTTATTATATAGGATATATTATATATATAAAGTGTATATAATATATCCTATATAATAAAGATTATATATATATGAGGCTAGGGGGAGGGGACATGGGCAGTTGGCTGGCCTGCCTGCTGGTGGAACTCCTGGTCAAAGGGACAATTTGCATTTTAGCATTTTATTATATAGGATATACACTGGGTGGCCAGATTATTATGCATTCAGAGATCATAATAATCTGGCCACTCAGTGTGTGTGTTTGTGTGTGTATACACCAATCATGGGATATTATCTTGCACTTATTAGAAAAAAAATTTAAATGATCAGATTCAGTTTTGAGGAACCTTCTAGGAATTTGCCCATAGGAATTAATTTAGAAGAAATAAAAATTATACCTAAAGAAGTGTTCTTTCCAGCATTATTTATAATATAAACTAAGAAGTTCTCTTGATGTCTGTATTAGAGGAGTGATTAAAGAGTGAGTAAGTCATCATGGACTATGTTGACACAGGACATCATAGAGCCATCTAGCCATCATGTGAAGAGCATTTAGCTGTGTAGCTGCAATTTGAGGTCATGTTAAGTGAAAGGCAGAGCACCTACTTCAAACCCCATGATTAAAATTATTTAAAAAAATGTGCCTTTCCGTGATTGGAATCTGGTAAGGGGGAAAAAAACCCAGTTTATGTTAAAAGGAAGGAGAAAGCTTGTAAGTAGAGGATATGGAACCAGAGGAGAGAGAGGAGAGAAGCTATGAGAATAAAAAGACAATGGATGGAGAAATGGAGAAAAGAGAAGATGGATAGAGGGATCAAACTATAAATGGAAATGGCAGGGATAACCTACACATGGCTCTTTTCAAAAACAGAAGTAAAGCCTCAGAAAGTATATGAAAATTACATCATTTAGGGCTCTTAGTATGAGTGATGGAAACTCAACTCAAACTGGCATAAGTAAAGCCTGTAATTTATTGCTACCATAACCTGAAGTCCAAAGGCTTAGCTCCAGATGCAGCTGCATCCATGTGTTCACATGACATCCCTCTTGGCTGTGCTCTACTCTGGGCTGACATCCTTCTTAGGCAGCCTTTTTGTGAAGGCGATGTTGGCCTACACAGTTCAAATAGCTCATATTCACAGATAACTCTTCTTTTTTTTTTTTTTTTGGTGATATTTCCAGTCAAAGTTCTAGGCTTGAGCCAAGCATCATTCCCCCAGGTGTAATCACACCCTCACTGGGGAGGAAGAGACCTTATGATTTACCAGACAGTCAAGTAGAGGAGGGCAGTTCTAACAATGAAAGCACCCTGGCTAAAGGGACAGAGCAGATGTTCTCTACAAAAATGAATAGACACTTGGAGGCAGAGTGGCTCATTCAGTAAGTCTTAAGTGAGAGCTACCATCTGCCTGATTGGCCTAATCACGAGGCTGGAGAAGCATCTTTGGGGCCAGGTCCCCTATCTCTTGCCTACCCTATTGGGGTCAGCCCTAGACTCACATCCATATTTCCTTTCTGTGATATTTCTTTTCATGCTTTTATCCGAAGTGGAGAAAACTTCTTGGGCTTCTTTCACTCTATAATAAACTTTTACTTGTTTGAACAGAACACTCAGCAAAACCATGGACATATTTGATGAATTAGGGCCATGTTGATGTCCTTTTAGGTAATTTAGAGGGGGCAGTGGTGAAGTAAGTGGGTGGTAGGTTAGCTATTAGTGCATTTTGAAATGAAATGTTTTATTGCTTGCTTGGAACACTTTTTGGGTACTTAGTTCTTTGTTTCATTTATTTCCTTGTGATAAATGACTTGTAGAAAGAGAAAACTGTCTGAAATGGAGACTGAAAATTTATTGACTAGCAGGCTGGAGCCCAAAGTGTATGGGGCCAAACATTTTTCCAGTCCTCTGAAACGAGTCAATGATTTGACGGACAACTTCCATGGCAAAATCATTGTCCTGCCATGAGGAGTGAGAGTAGGGTAGGTTAAACCATGGTACTTCATATGTTTGGGAACTTTAGACTATTATCTGAAAGTGTTATGATTTCTAGCCTTTTGGGTGTTACAATGTCCTCTGTCTCCCTTTCTTCCCCTTTAACTCCTAAGTGTGGAAGAATGATAGCTTTGTGATATTGGAAATTGAGAAGTTTGATAATTTCCCTTGACTTAATTTAATGCCTTATATTGGCTGAAAATTAAGCTTCCCTCTTTTAGTGTAAGGAAGCTTTCTTTGGTATATTTAGCTTGCTTGCTTGTATTCACTGAGACCCTCAAAAAGTACTTTTAGGGAAAGAAAATTAAGACTTGGCCTATTTGTCTTTAATCAAAGATAGAAGGTTAGTGACTCAATGTTTACATTTGAGGTACCGTATTTTTCGGACCATAAGACGCACTTTTTTCCCCCCAGAAGTGGGGGGAAAAAGTCCCTGCGTCTTATGGTCCAAATATAGCCTACACATATACTGTAAAAAAAAAGTTTTTTTGCTTGCCCGGCTCTGTGTGGTCTCTGTGTGCTTGCCCGGCTCTAAAATGGTTCTAAATGCTGCTGTTTACTTTACAGGGTTGATTACATGTGTCTATGACTGTGATGTTGGGTTTTAATGCACATAAAATATTTTAGGACACTATTTGTTTCAGAATCTTTTTTTCTTCATTTCCCTTCTCTAAAAACTGGTGCGTCTTATGGTCTGGTGCGTCTTATGGTCCGAAAAATACGGTAAGTTGCGTTTCACTCTGGTGCTAATATTTCTCCACATGGGTTTTGTATAGTTGAAGGAGAGTGCTTGTGGCTCAAGGGTTATAGATACAACTGATACAAAGCAAAGAGAAACTGGATGAGTTTGGGTAGTTTAGGCAAAGAGCGTAGGTAAGGATTGAGCAGGAAAGAATAGAGTCTTGACAATATCCTGGATAGAATGCCCCAGGTAATTTTCTGTTGGTGTGAGTCAGAAATATTTATGAGTATTTATGTAGAGAATATTTTAAAAACTTTGGTGATATACTGGAGAGAAAGAACAAGGAAACAGAAACGTGAGTTAAAATGATCTTTTTGAAAAGAACTTTGGGTGCCACTGCCATAGCATAGTTTTTGATAGCTAGAACTGTTCTTCCTTAGAAAACATTGCTTATTACATTGTTCATATCTTACTCTTTAATCTCACTATAAAAATTTATGTATGGATCTCAGAAGTAGCTTGAGTGTTAATATCGAGGTTGTTCTATGTCTCTGTCTTTCGGCATGTTCTCTAAATTTTGCATTATTTCTCCTCCTCCCACTTCCTCTTCCCTTCTCCCCTCCCTCTTTCTTTTCCTCTTCTCTTTCCCTTCCCGCTCTCTCTTTTTCTCCATCTTCTTTTTTGGGTATTACCCTGCTTTTCCCCTCTACATCCCTCTACTAATATCTCAATTTTTACCTCAAACTGATGATCTAATAAAACATGGAAGTAAACCAGGAGCCAGAACTAAGAGTTGTTATTTTCAATATTTACAGTCATCAAATCTTATTGTATTTGATGATGATGACGATGTGTGTGTGTGTGTGTGTGTGTGTGTGTGTAGCTATAAAAACTATTCTGCCATTGGTTCTGTCTTAAAATCTGATGTCTTCTGGATCCCTGAGTAGGCCCAAGTATTAATACACGTGATATTATATACAACTGACACCATGCAGACGGAATGACATCTCTCCTTTGGTAATTCAGGTTTTGGCAAACTTAGCTAAGAAACAGGAGCTAACAACAAAGGTCTGTGAAGAGTCAAACTAGATATGACGATGTATATGTCCAGAAAAGGCTGATTGATTTATTTCCGTGGGGCTGCTGAGAGCAGTCCAGCAGCTGTGGGTTGGAGGAGGAAGCATAATTGCAGTGTTCAGCAGTGTTGCTTAGAGAAGAGGCTGATGCACTCAGGCGTTGAGGTGAAAGAGTGGCAGGCATAAGTGAATGCATTGGGCAAATATTTTGAGTCTTGTTTTTTTGTCATTATATGCATTTAAAATAGTTTTCTTTTTCTATCTTTGTTAGGATGTCAATAAAAAAAATCAAATCTTCACTCAGTGAATAGGCTTTATCTTAATAACATACATTCAGTTGTCCAGAGTTGGTACACATGAACTGCTGGTGATGGATGTGCTTTGGAAAATGCTATATTCTATGTGCAGTTCTGCTCTTGTTATGAATACATAGTTTAAACTCCACAGATTCATTATACAAGCATATACATGTAAACATTCCATGAGATGTATTTTGGGATGCATTCATTTTGGGCTCACTGACAGTTTCCTGCTTGAAATTCTTTTGTAGTTATGGAATATTTATTTTCAGTTCACTTTCTAATCTCCCATTTGTGTGGCAAGGCTGTTTTTCTTTTTCTTTTAAATTCTTCATAGTTACATTGCCTTTCAAATTGGCCATAGGATGCCGTGCTGGGTCAGATCTGAAACTGGGAAATGCAAGCGATTAGAGCTGGGGTATGCCTCCCTGAAATCTGTCCTCCTTCCCTGTGCTGGAAAAACAAAACCTCCCCAAGTGACATGGAACATGTCGGGATATTAAACTGGTGTTTAGCTGCAGTCCCTGGTTTTGGGCCTGGATCCTCCTGGGAAAGAGCTTACTTACATAGATGGAATTCAGACAAGTGATTTTGTATCTTAAAAGCTCTGAGGATGGGATCAAGATGGTGGCAGAGCAGGTGGAAGTTAAATTCATCTCCTTCCAGGACCAAACTGGAATTGCAACTAAAATACTTGGGTTGCATAATCAACCCAAGACTAACTGAACAGAAGTCTTTTTTATTTTTATTTTTTAAAATATATTTTATTGATTTTCCACAGAGAGGAAGGAAGAGGGATAGAGAGCTAGAAACGTCGATGAGAGAGAAACATCGACCTGCTGTCTCCTGCACACCCCCTACCGGGGATGTGCCCGCAACCAATGTACATGCCCTTGACTGGAATCGAACCTGGGACCCTTCAGTCCGCAGACCGACACTCCATCCACTGAGCCAAACCGGTTTCAGCTGAACAGAAGTCTTATAACCAGGGATTTACAGAAGAAGCCACAGGGACACTGAATGTGGAGGAGAAAGAAGGCTCTTGCACAAAAGTTGGGAGATGGAAGAGGCAAAAATGGAAGGCGCTGGGATGTCTGAATCATGGAGAAGCCCACCATTAAATATTAGTTGAATGAAAAATAAACATTTATTGCATTATTACAAAAAATAGACTCTGAGGGTGAGATAGTGTGAGGTCACAGATAAGAAAGCTAGGCCGTAAAGAGGGACAACTGGTTTCCTGAGAGGAGAATCCCCACAAATGAGCATGGCGTTTGGCATGGTGGAACCTTCTAAGAGTTCTTTCTCAACAATGGAAATGTTCTATAACTGTGCTGGTGGCATTTGAGCATTTGACCTGTGGCTACTGTGAAAGAGGAGGAAGTAGATTATAAAATCTTATTTTTAATTCCATTTCATTAGCCGCATGTGGCTAGTAGCTACCATGACAGACACCATGGGCATAGACTCTGTAGTAAAAGTGATGACTGAAGAAAGCAGTGATTCTAGGTATAGTTTGGGGCAACACATCAACTCATGACACCCTGCCTCTCAAAGCAATTTTGTACCTGGAAAGAAGATGGCGGTGGGGTTGGGGAGGAGAGATAAAATGGAAAGAATCCTATTACTTGGGATTCAAACCCTCTTAGATACCTGGGAGAAAAATTGATACGAACCTTCACTAGCTTTCCCAGCCCCCACTATTCACCTGCTCATGTCAACTAGAGATAGATGGGCACCCAGAGTCAGGAGGTAGGGGACAGGGGGCGTCATACCTTGGCAGCTGACGGAGCGCCTTGTGGGTCAATGACAGATGAACAGAAACTCTGGTTACCTAAGAAGCCTTCATTTCTCTTTCTCCTTGGTTCCTCCCTCAAATAGCCCTGATTATTTTCAGGCATTTTTCTTTCTCATGGCCATATCCTTTCGAAGAGAGAGGCCTCTCTCTCAGGCTTAATGATATGTTTTCTATGGTCTGAGTCAGTGCTCTTCTTCTGCTATTTTTCATTTTTACTCATATCTCCTCAAAATAGTTTTGAAAACCATGTACCTCCTCACACATTTACAATTTTATATCTAAATTTTTTACCATAAAATGCATGAGTTGTAATGTATGTAATTATTTCATATGGAAAACATTGACATTTTAGGTCTTACAGCTCTAACCTAAAACGTCAGTGTATCTGACAGAATCTGAATACTGTAGCAATTTGATTCCCACTGTCTCCCATAAAAAAATGCACAAACTTATCTTCATAAAAATGTACATTGTATTTTTCTTCTTAAACTTTCATTCCTGATCCAATTTTCCCACTGAGTTTATCCTCATGTAATTTATTTTTATGCTTGAAAGTCTTTTATTCATCACCTTATTATACTTCTCTGCAACAAAATGTGTATATAAATTTTATTTTAAAACACTTGTAATGTTTTTTTTTGTTTTTTTTGGTGTGAACATAAGGTCCTTAAGTATAAGTAGTTTCTTTTGGATTGAGTTATCATGGTTGAGCAAAACAACATAAATACATTACAAATTTTGATAAATACATGTTAAACATTATAAAGTACAGTTTCAGTGATAATGCATCCTTAATGAGATGGATGGTGCTTTTCTTCCTTCAATTAGTTTATTGCAGGATGCATATTATTTATTGCTGGATGATACAGGGTTCAGCATCAATTCTATTTGTATTTTTCACTTGTCTAGGTGTAAACTCCATGAAATCTTTTTCCTATATAAACAGATAGAAAAGGAATGAATTTGTTTTATATAATCTCTGAATTCATTCTGAATTATAGGCCAAAAAACAAATTGTTATCTATCATTAAAAATTATTTTTAATGATCAGCTGACAACTTGATTAAGTCCCTCTTCAATTTTGTTAAAAGAAAAAGGTTGGTAACTGCCTGATTTGCAGAAGGATTAGTTGTGAGTTATTACAGTAATTTACTTTCTTAACTTACACATTGATGTTTCAAAATGGCCCGTGCTTGATGACCCTGATATTCTAATATGCCAGAGCATCACACTACAAAAAAATGCAGGGTAGTGAGAGGTACACCTTTCTTTTATAGTGTGAAAAGGAAGTTAGTGAAAGGCTTAGTTTATTCTTAGGAAAGGAAACAAATAGATATGGGGATCTGGAAAATACTAAGTGATCTATTCTCATTATACCCTTGAGGAGACTTCATGGCTACAGTGCTCTAATACCCTTAGTCTGAAGGCCCAGGATCTAGGTGTTTCCATGGTTCCCTTTCCTTGGCTTGCGATTGGTTAAAACATGGCATAGGATGTAATTCTGGACACTGAGAGGTGAGGGGAAATACGTTGCAGGATTTTGGGAAATGTGTCCTTGTGTACAAGAAGAGATCCAGGGAATATTCCGTCTCTTTTTCCTTTGGGTATGGTTGTGTCTGGTCATATGGAACAGCTGCAGAAATATTTTGATCACCAGGGGACCTAGCTTAAGGACCATCTAAGCATATCAGAACAGGAACAAACAGCAGAATTGGGACCTTAATGTTACTCTTGAATCACTCAATTAACCAAGCCTAAATATACACCCTACCTTAGAACTTCTTAGTTAAGAATTTTTTTCTTATTGTTTAAACCATATATTTTTGGCTACCATTGTTTTATTATTATTATTATTATTAATAACAGCTTTATCATGATAGAATCCACATACCATCAGTCAACTCATTTAAATGATACAACTCAACGGTTGCTAGTATATCTCAGAATTGTGCAACTATCACCACAATCAATTTTAGAACATTTTCTTCATCCCAAAGAAGAAATCCATACCCTTTAGTAATCACCCTTTCCCCCCCGCCTCTATACTCCAGCCTCTCAGCCAACCATTGCTCTGCTTTCTGTCTGTACAGATTTGCCTATTCTGGATATTTCATATAAATGAAATAATTCACTCTGTGGATTTTTTTTTTTAATGACTGGCTTCTTTCACTTAGTATAATTTTTTTTTTCAAAGTTCATGCTGTAGCAAGTATCAGTATTTCATTCTTTTATATTGTCAAGTATTCCATTATGCATACCACATTTTATTTATCCACTCATCACTTGATGCAGTTAGAACTGTTTCCACTTTTTTTGGCTATTGTGAATAATGTTGCTACAAACATTTGTGTACAGGTTTGTGTGTGAACATGTGTTTTTAATTCTCTCAGGCATACACCTAAGAGCAGAATTTCTAGTCCTATCGTCACTTGATGTTTAATCATTCGAGGAGAGTGCTTACCAAAGTGGCTATACCATTTATAGTCTCACCTGCAATGTTTGAAGGTTCAATTTTCTCCATGTCCTTGGGAAAACTTGCTATTTTCTGGGTTTTTGTAGCCATCTTACAGGGTATAAATTGGATTTTCATTGTGGTTTTGATTTGTATTTCCCTGACAGCTAATGATCTGGGACATCATTTTATGTGCTTTATTGGACATTTATATATCTTTTGGGATATTACAGTATTACAATTTTTTTTTAATTTCAGAAAATTTTAAATATATGCAAAAGGAAGGACTGGTATTATAACCACCCATGTACCCATTGCCCATCATTAATAATTTTCTGTTTATGATCAAACTTGTCTTATTTACTTTCCCTTCTTCTGTTCACTTATCCTGGATCTCAGAAATTATGTTGGTTTATATCACTAATGATACATATATTTAAAGTACATATGACAGTGGCTTAAAGAACATAACACTGTTATTATGGCTTAGAATTTGACCATATTGCTTTTTGTCATCAAATTTTCCCATGTTTACATCTGGATTGTTCAAATCATTACAAATATAGTCTACACATCTCATTTAATCTTCAAATTTCTCCATTTTTTTGTTTGTTTTTTGCTCTGCAGTTTATTTGTTGAAGATACTTGTTCACTTGTTAATAGGGGTTCCCACATGACAGATTTTTCTGGGTGTCATTTAACCTTTTTTTTTTTTTTTTTTTTGTCAATATTTTCTGTATATTGGGAATTAGACCACTGTCTCATTCAGGTTCCATTTGTTTGGCAAGAATTCAACATAGACTACAAAACCACTTCGATCGGAGGTACATGGTTATTTCTTCTTAGTGATGTTCAGAGTGGTAATGAAGTTCAGATGTTATCATTCTGACTGTATGTTGTCAATTTACCCATCAGCTTTTCACCTAGTAGTGTTAGCACTCATCAATCAGCATAACTTGGATTCCTAATTTCATTAGATTTAGTAAAATGCTGACATGTCACTTCTATTGTCCACTTTATGATCTCTAATCCATCTAAAACATAAAACTTTCCAGTATCATGCATTTGGTTAGTCTATGGCACAGTGCAGAGAGGAAAAGCAGGGTAAATTCTTGTTGTTTTGTTTTTTCCCTTTTTATTTACCAGTTTTCAGAGTAATGATTTGGATCTTTGGTATCCACTAAAGGGAGTCAATGAGGTTTTTTTATTTTTTATTTTGTTAAACTACTATTGTGGATTCATGGACGTTTAACATGTATGAAGTGTATCAATTCATTGCAGTTCCTGTTTCTTCTGCTGTCAGTTTGTCTCATCTTTGGGTAGGGAGAACCTCTTCATCTTTATTTTTTTATTTTTATTAAAATTAAAATATATATATATATATATATATATATATATATATATATATATATATTTATTGATTTTTTTACAGACAGGAAGAGAGAGGAATAGAGAGTTAGAAACATCGATGAGAGAGATTCATTGATCAGCTGCACACCTCCTATTGGGGATGTGCCCGCAACTGAGGTACATGCCCCTGACCGGAATCGAACCTGGGACCTTTCAGTCCCCAGGCCAATGCTCTATCCACTGAGCCAAACTGGTTTCGGCCAATTCCCTATTTTGACTTTTAGTTGTTTTCCTTTTTTGTGGATTCCACGTTTCTAACTTTTCTCTGACTCTGCAAAACAAACTTAAGGTCATTTGACCCCTCCCTTTGTCTGCTTGGAGAACACAGAATACAAAACCAGCCCATTGTCTGGGCTCCTTGTGAAGGAAGAGAAATAAACAGGAGGAAATATAAATTCGATGGTACTTGAAGTCAGCCATGTGGACAATGTGTAACAAGTGTCAGCGATCATGGCATCCCAAGCTTGCGGTTCAGACCCAACTGAGCCTAGAGCTGTGCTCCCACAGTCCAGCAGTAATGCGTGGATACAGACTGGACATAAGAGCAACATCATTCTCTAGCAAAACTTAGTGCGCTTATGACCGGCTGAAGGCATCAGCCTTTATTTCCAAATTGGAAGAAAGTGAATTCACTTCGTTTAGAGACACTTTTAAATGTACTGAACAGTTGCTAATACTGGACAATGGGCTAATGTAGAAGGTCTCGAACACCTCTGGAATCTGAGAGCCAACTGATTGTTCAAAACTACATGGGACCGGTTTGGCTCAGTGGATAGAGTGTAGGCCTTTGGACTGAAGGGTCCCGGGTTCGATTCCAGTCAAAGGCATGTACCTTGGTTGCAGGCACATCCCCAGTAGGGGGTGTGTAGGAGGCAGCTGATCTATGTTTCTCTCTCGTCGATGTTTCTAACTCCCCATCCTCTCTCTTCCTCTCTGTAAAAAATCAATAAAATACATATTACAAATAAACAAACAAACAAAACTACAAGGGAGGTAAAATCATAGACTCAAAATTACACCAAATTGGAAGGTATTTGAAAAAAATTTCTCTTTGTTTTCCAAACTTGACTTACAAACTGCCGCGGTAGAGAGTCAGGTCTGGTTAAGTGCAAAATGGGGCTCCGAGGGCCAAAAGGGGCCTTCCTGAGTGGCGTCACTGCTTCATCGCTGAGTTTGGCTAGTGCTGTTCCTGTGGCCCTCAAACCACGAACTCATTTATGCTCAGGATCATTAAGGCCATAAATCCGTGATATTCCTCCAGTGCAGCTGTGTGCTGCAAAAAAGATGACTTTCCCACCGTCATTAAGAGAACACATGCCACGGGACATTTTTTTCTCTCTAAGTTGACAACTGAACAAAGGCATTTTTCCTCCAGTTGATATAAAAGTTGTCACTGCATAGAATGGCCTGCCTGTCTTATCCTTCCGTGCATTAACTGCGCATAATTTTCAACCGTAGAACCTCAGAGAGGAGCATAATTCTGGAAATGGCAAGATTATAATTATGTGCCGTAGAAAGGATACATCTGCATTTTATAAATCACAGATATTAATATATTCAGCAGCAGCCTAATTCACAGCAAAACTTGAAATAACTACATTGTTAAAAATAATTGAATTTCAGTTTTAGTGGAAATTTCAGCTGTTAAAGATTATTTTTTTTGTGAGGAGGGCTTCTGGCCATTTGGGGTTTACATTTGCATTTTGGTGGGGCTTTTTCCATTGCTCTTCAAGACAGTGGCATATATTTAAATTTGCTTCGATTATATTTCTCATTCCTACTCCCTGTCCCTCTGCCTCTAATCTGTCACAAATGCTTGGTTATTTAACTTTGCATATATTTGTGGAATCGCTCCTTTCCTGCTGTTACTGCTGACACTATCTTGATTTCTGCAGGGGCCTGCAACATGTCCCCCAGCCTCCAGTCTTATGTCCCTCAAATCTGTATTATGTAGCATCAAGAGAAATCTAGTTAATATGTGACTCTCACATTACCCCTTTGCTTGCGACTGCTTGCTGCCACCTCAGAGGCTACAGAAATGGAATGTCCTGTCCTCTGAAGGGGCCTGGTTGCTTAAGTGCAATGAATGGGCCAAAATATATTTTACTGTTGAGTAAGGCTGAACTTTTTTTTTTTTTTAAATATATTTTATTGATTTTTTACAGAGAGGAAGAGAGAGGGATAGAGAGTTAGAAACATCGATCAGCTGTCTCCTGCACACCCCCCACCGGGGATGCGCCCACAACCAAGGTACATGCCCTTGACCGGAATTGAACCCGGGACCCTTGAGTCCGCAAGCCGATGCTCTATCCACTGAGCCAAACCGGTTTCGGCAGGCTGAACTTTTTCAGTGGGTCTTGATTGTTACTGATTTTCAAAGGGATGTTTATGTTTATTTAATTAATTTATTTAAAAGGATAAGCAGGTTTTTTTTCTTCTTTTTAAAAATGTATTTTTTATTGATTTCAGAGAGAAAGGGAGAGGGAGAGAGAGTTAGAAACCATCAGCACTGAGAGAGAATCATTGAACGGCTGCTTCCTTCATGTTCCTCCTCTGGGGATCGAGCTCACAACCCAGAATCAAGCCACGACTGCCTGGTTCATAGGTTGAAGCTCAACCACTGAGCCATGCCGGTCTGGCGGGGTATTTCTTATGAAACAAATATATTTTTAAAAGTCGCAAATGCTTCAACTTTGGGATCCTGAAGTTTGAATGGCTCAGAGGTGAGGACTTCCTTGGCTGACACTTCTGGAGCTTCATGTTTTTCTCATTTCTTCAGTGTTTTGTTGGTGAGAAGAAGCATAGGGTGATAGAAAAAAGGGGCTGTGGGGAGTACCTGAGTTCAAATTCTGCTCCGCTGCTCTCTTATGGAGTGATTTTACATGTTATTTATCCCGTGCACAGCTCCGGTCCCTGTTCTGTAGGATGGGTTATTGTGAGGACTGGCATGCGGTGGGCACTTCATCAATGGCAGTGGCCTTGAGGTTTAAAGTGGACCTGGGAGAGGTGGGTTTCAAGGACTTCACAGTAGAAATGGGCTCTTTTTGAAGTAAAGCTTGGCACTTTTGTTACCCTTGGATGCATGCATAGATCACAGGTTAAAGTATACCATATGATTTCACTCATGTGTGGAATTTAATGAACAAACTGAACTACCAAGCAAAATAGAGACAGACTTAGATAGAGAACAAGTGAACAGCTATGGTGGTGATGATGGTGGTAGGGGATTGTGGGGGAGGTGGAGGGATTGAGGAAAAAAAAAAAGACAGAGAGAGAGAGAGAGAGAGAGAGAGAGAGAGAGAGAGAGAGAGAGAGAGAGAGAGAGAGAGAGAGAAAGAACTCATGGATGTGGACACAGTATGGTGATTGCAGAGTGGGGTGTGGAGGTATAAGAGGACATAAAGGGGATAAAAGCTGATGGAAAAAAATAAAATGAAATTAAAAATTAAACAACAATAACAACAAAAAAGGAATCAGAAGACTTCAGAATAACTTCTGCAGGTACACAAAGCAGGCAGATGCTCTTTTTTATTTTTATTTTTTAATATATATACATACAACCCAGTGGCCTTCATGCTCAGAGTAGAGGCTGACAGTCACAGGGGTAGTTTATTATGAGTGACAGTTTGAGAAAAACTCTCCTGGCTCTAACCTTTGCTTTTTGTATAGCCAGGTGTCCACCAAAGATTGAGATGAGGTTGGTGTAATTTTCATTCAAAGCCACCTTTTTGACAACATTGATTCACCCGTGAACATCTGGAGCCCGAGCCTGTGTTCACGTCCCCGTCTTAAGTCAGGAACAGCCAAAAGGAAGGAGCTGCTCTCAAACCAAGAATAATTAGCTACGCACTGAGAGGCATCCAAGATACGATAAAATTATTCCCAAATGGAAAAATACCACAAGCACCAGCCTAAAACTCAAATGCCTGTGCAGGAGCCATGAAAAAAGAAACATTGCAGTAATGGATGGGAGTTAACCAGGGTTTCTAGATGCTGAGTTAGAGAGTGCTAAGTATAAATCGAAGCGCATCTTTATTTTTGCAGCTGTTACGACTAAGGCATGTGGCTTATATTGAGAAAGTAAAACAGTATTCATACCACTATGACAACTGATTTTATTTAATATCTACTCCCATGAAAATCTTAGGAAGATTTCAGAAGAGAAGAAAATTAAGTTACCAGGATTAAAATTATTTTCATATGACCAGGAATAATGGGTATTTAAAATGTGAACGATCAGATCTGATATATCTGGCCAGATGCTACCCAACTTTTTATTTTTACTCTTTTTTTTTTTTTTTTTTTTTTTTTTTTTTTTTTTTTATAAGGAACCATCTGCTGTAAGTAGAGGTGCCTATTAACTTTTCTAGTAAAAAAAAAAAAAAAAGAAGAATAAGAAGAAATTAGCTTCTGAAGAAAAAGCCAGTGAATTGTGAAAGAACACAGTTGTGGAAACAAAATTAAAAAAATCCTCTGGCACCCCAAGGACCAATTAAAAAGAGTTCTATTTAGAGCAATTCTGTTTGCAAAGCATATATATTTCAGTTATTTCTCTTAAAGTTACTATTTGCAGCAATTTCAGAAGTTTGTTTTAATAGATACTGTATTATGTTGCATTTAATGAGAATGAACTCTGGATCACAGCTCATCTGTTTATGGAACGCACTCTGCTGTCCTCACCCCCTACCCCAATTCTTGATGACCAGTCTGGAATATCACAACAGGTTACCTGGAAGTCGCTGTGTAGTTAGAAACATAACATCAGGGTGGAAGGAACAGGTAAGATTATTTATGGATAACCAAGTAGTTTTTTTTTTTTTTTTTCAACTGTGAAAGTGAAATTAGGACAATATGTCATGTTCCATTTTTATATTAGCTTTATATTTCCCAAGAAATTGGGTCACACAGCATCTCTCATATTAGGGAAAATATAAAAAATGAGATCAGTGGTTTTTAGATAATTTTCAAAAAATTAAAAATGGAACTGCCCTTTGACCCAGCAACTCCATTTCTGAGAAGATAGCCAAGAAACCTGAAACACCAATTCAAAAAGATAAATGCACTCCTATATTCACTGCAGCATTGTTTACAATAACCAAGATTTGGAAGCAGCTCAAGTATCATCAGTAGATGAGTGGATAAAAAGCTGTGGTAAATTTACACAACGGAATACTACATGACTGTTAAAAAAACCCTCACAAAAATCCTCATAGACATAGATAACAATATGGTCATTGTCAGAAAGGAAGGGTGGGGGTGGGAGAAGGTAGATGAGGGTAAAGGGGAGATAAATGGTGATGGAAGGAGATTTTACTTGGGTGGTGAATACCAAACAGTATACAAATGATGTGTTATTAAATTGAACACCTAAAACCTATATCATTTTATTAACCAATGTCACCCCAATGAATTCAATGAAAAAAGGGGAAAAAATGATGGCACATGCTCTTATTTTGATTGAGGCAGCATAGCTTTTTCTTGAGGCAAACTGTGTTAAAGCCACATGCAAAATTCTTTTCTTCCCCTATATTGTATCAAATGTATTTTTGGAATCTTCAACTTAAAAAGTTCTCAAATTGGATTCCCCCCCCCCCCCCCGACTTTTATCTATAATAGAATCTTAACTTTAAGATAATACTTGCTGTCCCATTAATGCCATTGTCCATCTGCGATGTCTGGCCAGAACTTTGCAGTTGTCATATGAAACAATTGGTATTAAAGTTATTTCTGGACTTAGGAATTTTGCTTGGTTTCATTTTTGGTTAATCAGGTGCCAAGTTAACCTGAGAAGCCAGAAAAAAATGAGGTTAACACTCAGCCTGTGTTCAGCGGGAACAATGCTCTTCGTGTGACCCGCCCTTTCCCCGGGAAACCTTTTAAAAATCACAATCTTAAAAGCAACGTAATAGATGTAAATAAAGAAATGATTAAAACCCATCTAATTGATCTAAAAGACCTTCATTTTAAATGTAAAAATGTCAAAACTTTTCCAGGAGAAGAACGTCTGTCCTCAAGTAGTTAGATCCCGCTTGGTTAGGTTTCATTTAAACAGTGAAAGCCTCATTGTAGGAGGGAAAAGAGACTATGTCCAGATGGTCTATTAAATTGATAGCTCTAAGAGTTTATTTTTAATTTGTTTATTTGGAAATTGGAACATATTTCCCCCACAAAATAGTTCATAAAAGCTGGGTGGATCTATTTAATGCTTGGTGAAGTTTCCCATGATATTATCTTGGTTTTGATCTTGAAAGTAGAGGACTGTTCTGGGCTGCACTGTGTCCTCTTTAGATTATATCTCCAAGTTTTAAACTCCCAGTACCTTAGATTGTGACTGTATTGGGAAATGGGGCTTTTGAGAAGTAATTAAGCTAAAACGAGATCATTTAGGTTGGGCCCTAATCCAAAGTGAGTGGTGTCCTTTAAGAAGAGGAAATTGGACACAGATGCAGAGTGGGAAGACTGCGAGAAGACTCTGGAAGAAGACAGCCGTCTACAAGTCAAGGAGAGAGGCCTTGGAAGAAGCCAGCCTTGACCTCGGACTTCTAAGTCCAGAATTGTGAGAAGATAACTTCCTGTCATTTAAGCCACAGAGGCCGTGGTCTCTGATGGCAGCCCTAACAAATGTATACAAGGACCACGTGGTGTTGGAAGAGCAGGCCTGGTGGTTGTAGGTTAAAATGAAAAAGTAGAAGAGGTTAGGCTTTAGTCCTCTTTTACCCTTTGCTACCTTTCTCTCCCTTTCCCCTTAACTTCTTGCCGCCCTGAATTCCACTCTAACCCTCTTCTTTAATGTGTTGAGTTAGGATGGATCTGGATTCCCTCCAAAATGCTCTCTGCTCCTCTTGCTCCAGATGAAGTTAGAAAATATGTAATGTGTGTGGCTTCGCTCATACATCCTAAAATATGAGTGCCCCGTGGCCCCTTAATTCCTTAAATACGAGTTCCATGGGGCATGTGTGTTGTTTGCTGGCCAGCATATTCCCAGAGCCAAGGATCGAGTCTAACATGTGGTAATTACTTCAATTAATATCCCAGAGTGAATGTTTCATTTTAAAAGCTGGAGTAGAACTCGAGTAGCTCTCTTGCTGTAGGAATTGCAGGCAGTACAAGCCAGGAGAGTAGAACATTTCCAGCACTTGGGGATGTGCTCCATTTTTTATGGTGGCGGTTGTTGGTTGGGGTGTTAGTAGAGCCTGAACTAAGAGCCTGCTCCTGGGATCAGCCTGTCCTCCTCTGTATACTTTCCTTTATCTTTCCAAGTTTGCACTCACAGATTAAAAAAATCTCCTCATTGCTTTAGTTCATAAGGGCTCTCCTGGCATTGCAAACGGGTCTCAGCTTTGTGCAATAGGAAGAGATTTAGTGCAATCAGGATCATTTGTAAGTTATTTTTACCTTATCCTGTGCATATGCAGTGCTTGAAGGGGATGGTATGAAGTATGGGAGTAGGAACAAGTAAATTTGGATTGCTTCTTACTTGTTTTTTTTCAGACAGGAGTAATAGCTGTGAGGGGAGGTGTGCAGTTAGAGTGCCGGCAGGCTCTGAGCACTTCTCTTGTCCTTGTCCCCTATTTCAGCTGTCCCCTCCACCTGTGGAACCCACTGGGCCAACTTTTTAAAAGAAGGAGGTGAAGGGGCACATGAGATAGGAGGTAAATAAAAATTTGTGTATTTAATTTATTCACTCAGTAAACACTTATATAGCACTTACTATGTTCTGGGCACTGTTCCAAGTGTCTTATACATATTCATTCATTTAATCTTTATAATAACCCTGTGAGAGAACCCTGGCCAGAAGGTTCTTGCTGCAGGTTACACAGTGAGAATATGTGTGAGTGGGGGCTTGGGCCCGGGGTGTGTGATTCCAGAGTGAACCCCCACATGAAAGAACTGATACAAGCCAGGTGCCTTGTGAAGTGGGATTAAAAAAAAAAGGGAATTCCAGATTTGGGAGTGAGATATTGTATATACATGAGGCACAATTTGGGTACAAACAGAATAAGCTTATTATCATAGCGAATTGATCTCGAATTCATCTTGTTTTTCTTAAAAAAATGATTAACTTCTTTTAAATTGATTTTATTGTCGAAAGGTATTATAGATGTCCCCCACCTCCCCCCTCTTGTCCCTCTCTACCCATCTCCCACCCCAATCTAGGCCTTCACTGGTTTATTGTCTGTGTCCATGGGCTATGAATATCCTATATAATAAAACTCTAATAGGCAAATTGACTGAATGGCAGAACGACGGGTTGCTATGATGCACATTGATCACCAGGGGGCAGACACTCAATACAGGAGCTGCCCCTTGGTGGTCAGTGCGCTACCACAGGGGGAGTGCTGCTCAGCCAGAAGCCAGGCTCAAGGCTGATGAGCACAGAGGAAGTGGGGGGAGCCTCTGCCTGGAGGTGGGTGGTAAGGAGCAAGGGGTCCCTGACTGTGAGAGCCCCGGATTGTGAGAGGGATATCTGACTGCTGGCTTAGGCCCGATCCTCGGGGGGATGGAGCCTAAGCCCACAGGCAGAAATCCCCTGAGGGGTCCTGGATGGTGAGAGGGTACAGGCTGGGCTGAGGGGACCTGTGGTGTCGTCGTGTCCCCCCCCCCCCCCCAGTGCACTAATTTTGTGCGCTGAGCCTTTAGTATGCTTATAAATTTTTTGGTTAGTCTCTTCCCACTCTCAACTCTTTCCTCTGAAGTCTGTCAGTCTGTTTTATGCTTCCATGTCTGTGATCCTATCTTGTTCATCAATTTATTTTGTTCCTTGGATTTCACATATAAGTGAGATAATGTGATATTTGTCCTTCTCTGGCTTACTTTGTTTAGCATAATACTCTCCAGGTCCCTCCATGCTGTCTCAAAGGGTAAGAGATCCTTCTTTTTTTTTTTTTACTGTGGCATAGTGTTCCATTGAATAAATGTACCACAGCTTTCCTCCGCTCATCTGTTGATGGGCACTTAGGCTGTTTCCAGATTTTAGCTATTTGTAGATAGTGCTGCTATGAACATAGGGGTTTATAGCCCTCTTCTATTGTGGTCTCATTAACACTGCAGTTACTTAGAGGAAATATCCTTGGAAGGAAGTATTTTCTGGATCCTGGAGGAGAGACGTAGCCCAGGAAAGAAACTGCTGTTGGGGTGGGGAAGGCAGGGTTCAGTTAGTAACACATTCTTGGATAAGATGTTGACCCTCTCTGTTAGTTTCTTTACAACTAAAGATGATGATTGCTATCATATACAGTAACGTGCACACAAAGACATTTTGGGTGGTGACGGACTGCATCTATGACATTGGTCCCGTAATAGAATGCAGCTGAAAAACTCCTATCACCGAGTGATGTTATAGTCATCAGATCATCATAGCACAGTACATTACAGTTGCCTATAATATATGGGACACCATCATGCTGTACAGGCTTGTAGCTTAGGAGCAATAGGATATAACAAATAGCCTAGGTGTGTAGCAGCCTGTACCTTCCAGGTTTGTGTAGATACACGCTGTGATGTTTGCATACTGACAAAATTGCCTAATGATATGCTTCTCAGAATGGTTCCCAGTTGTTAAGCAACCCCTAACTGTACTTACAAGGTTGTTATGAAGCTATAATAAAAAGAGAGCATATAACTTAAAATTGGAAAGACTGCAAGCTCAACAAATCTAATAATTTTCTCGTAACTCATTTTTTTCAAATGAAGGTAAGAATGTCAAACAGAGTCACTGTTTCAATTAACAGTGACTTATTCAGCTTGCCCCTCGTCACCTGCCCTTTCTGTCCTTAACATAATACTCTCCATGGGTTCTTCAGAGCATAGTTTCAAAGCATAGTTTGAGTCAACCGCTGCTCTGAATATGAAGAAATGTAGGCCATCCATGAGACATTCCGTGGCATTCCTGCAGTTGTTCGATATTTCCACTCTCTGAGGGTTTTGTCTCTACTGGGAAAACCACCTCCTGGTGAAAATACTCTCAAAAGTTCAGTTGAAAGCCAGCATGTTTGCTTTAACAATGCCTACCACTTATTGGATAACCCCAGCGCTCTTGGACAGAGACAGCTGTACAGCGTGTGATCTGAGCAGTTGCACAGTCCCACGCTCAGAAGGGCCGTGTTCTTGGTTTCATGCTCCCCTGTTGCTGTGTTGAAATTCTTAGTAGTTTTTGAACAAGGTGCCTGTGTTTTCTTTTTTTTATTGGGCCCCACAAATAATAACCCTGGCTCCTGGTGTTTATATACCTTGCCTCATTTAAAATTCATTATTACCTGCCAAAACTGGTTTGGCTCAGTGGATAGAGCGTTGGCCTGCAGACTGAAGGGTCCCAGGTTCAATTCCGGTCAAGGGCATGTACCTTCATTGCAGCACATTTCCCTTTACAACAGATCACAGGAGTTGTAAAGGGAAATGTAGTCAAGAGATGTTGGCCTGAAAGCCCAACTGCCTTTCTACCTCAGGCCAATGTGAATCTAACCTAAGAGTGTGCTGGGAAGGGAAAATAAGTTAATGGTAAATCTTTATTTTTGGGGAGACATGGGGGCCAATTAGGCAATGTAAGAATTGCTGAAATGTTTAACAGGGGAGCACTCAATGTATGTAAACATTCTTTAATTTTTAAAGGCAATTGACTCAATTTAAAATATATATATATATATATATATATATATATATATATATATATATATATATATATATATATATATATATATATATTTTTTTTTTTTTAATTGATTTTTTACAGAGAGGAAGGAAGAGGGATAGAGAGTTAGAAACATTGATGAGAGAGTCATCAATCAGCTGCCTCTAGCACGCCCCCCACGGGATGTGCCCGCAACAAAGGCACATGCCCTCTACCGGAATCGAACCAGGGACCCTTCAGTCCTCAGGTTGATGCTCTATCCTCTGAGCCAAACCAGTTTCGGCTTGACTCAATTTTTAAGAAAAGGTAGTTTGTAATTTACATAGGACCTTTACACCACTAATCTGGTGGCTGACCCAACAAGTGTGATTTTGTTTTCTTTGCATAGGAGCAGCTGAGAAACATTTGTAAAAGAAACATTTTAACTAAAGCTGTGTCTTGGAGGCAGGTTTAGGATTAGAGCTGTATTGTGCTTGCTTCTGCTTCAACATTCACTTCATATTTTTCCTTATTTTTTAAATGTAGTCGTGGTTTCAGAGTTGTTTCTATGATGAACGTTGTAAGGGTAGCACATACAATTACTTGATATTCTGTGTTCACACCTATAAGAACCTAAAACTTTATGTTTAGCTTTCTTTCCTCCACCCCCATAATTTCAAAGTGAGAGTATAATTTTTCACATTTCTTTTTCATCCAAAGTATTAGTGAATTTTTAAATAGTTGCCTAGGTAGAAATGAGGATTTTCTATCTGGAAAAAGTTTTTAAAGAACTGAGAATTTCTGGTTCTAATATTCTTGGACAACATTATGGCTCATGTTCTAATAATAGTTTGTATTTGTATAGACCTTTTCGTCTGTGATATGTTTTCATGCTTGTGATAGGAAAGAGGGATAAGACCACAGAAGGGAGGAAAGCAAGGATGGTGACCTGATATTCTGACAGAACATGAAGACACTAAATAAGGGTTTCATAACAAGAGCAAAGCAAGTGGGCACCGAGGCAGGGTGCCGCACAGGATTTAGGAGTACAGGTTTTCACTCTCCTAGTGTCCATGGTCTGCTCTAGTCAGTTGGCAAGTATAAATGATTGTCAAAATACCAAACCTTTAATACCCTTTAATATACCAAATTAGACTGCAGTGGCCCATCAAGACCTAAAATTGCAGCTTTATATCAATACCGTCCTTTAATCTGAATGGCACACTTCCAAAGTGTTCTAACCAATTGAACTTTGACCAAGTTCAAATCTGGTGATTTTTTCAAAAGGAAAAATGAGACCAAAAAGTTGGAACAATTTCCTTCTTTGTCTGAACTGTTGAAAATACTTCTTTAGAGACTTTTCAGAAAAGAAGCTATTTCCAAAGGACCACCAGAGGCACTTCCACTGCGCATAGAATGCATCCCCATGGCTAATCTTCACCTAAATCCTTGAAAACTCAATTAGTGAAGTTCATGCCCAGAATCTGTCAGACAGGTTGTAACCAGAGAGCACTAATGGCTTAATTCTTTAGTTATCAAAATGTCACTTCATATTAAGTGAATGAACTCCAAGTACCCATATGCTAATTGGATTTATTCCATACATGTTGGCTCTGGTCCTTACCACACCAAGCATAAACTTTATTAAAGGACTTCTACAAATTCTCCAAGTCAGGATGGCATTGGGTATCACCTTCATAAAGATATTTTAACTTCCCGCTTGACAGTGTAAAGTAAAAGCTGAAAGTTGGAGAAAAGGCTTAAAGAATGAGAAGAAGGTTACAAAAAACCGAATAGAAATAAGCTGTGTAAACCAAATATATAAAGTACTGAAGACTACTATAAAGATTTTATTACCTTAAGATTGAAGTTACCACATTACTATAGATTTCTCTCAGTCAGCCATATCTGAATTTATTGCCATATAATGAGTGCACCCACCCCATTTTAAGATCTGAGAGAAGGGGACAAAAGAGTAAAATAGCTTCATCCAGAGTAGAAATAAATGCAGAAGTTGGACATTGAGCAGCTCTCCTATTCTTTGAACCAAGTGAAACATAATCTGGACTTGCATCCTATTTGAAGAATAACAAAATGCTTTTGGAAATGGTGCAGTGGGTGTGGCTTTCTCTTCCACATCTGGAATAGACCAGTGCCTACCTATCTGTGCTCATCCTGGAGCACAAGGGCGTGGAGGAAGCAGCCACCTGCTTCCCAATGAGCTGCTTTCTCTGCCTCTTCCTTTAAGACAGAAAGGCAAATATAGTATCTTGGATTGAGAGCCTGTGAAAGTGACTTTATGGGAGCTCTGAGCAAAGCCAGCCTTGAAACCATAAAGTGACCAGTATTTAGACTTTTTATGTTATCTCCAGTAGCCACGAACTATTGGATATAAGGCTGTATTAGAAGAAGACATTCATCAACTAATTTTAATTGTTAAATGAAACATTCTTAGTACTTTAAAAGTATGTTTAACCTACCTAGAGTCTCAAAAACTGCAAGTTATTCTCATTTTCTCTTGCCTTCTGAGAGGTTATGTTTGGTATGTGACCTCATAGGTTTTCTTGTGTAGACAACAACCATTTCTCATAGTTCTTTTTTTTTCTTTTGTCCCTAGAATAAGGGGATGTAGTGAAGATGGGGGTTTGGGGCCAGAATAGAGAGGTGGGCATAGTGAGGGATATCCATTTATGAAGAGTAGTGTGCTATTCTTCACCTTAGGGTTGAAAATCAGTGATACTGCTGGGAGGCTAAGCTTGTGCACAGCCAGCCAGCTAGCAGCACCTTCCTGTAGTCAGCATGTAACAGGATCAGCTAGCTGGAACCCCACCTGTAGAAAGTAGCCTCCTCCATACTTAAAGCTCATTTAGCTCAGCGCTCTCAGCTAGAGTCTCCTGTTTTGCTATGGAACCGTGACAGTGTTTGTTATTCAACATTTTGCTCCTGCTTTTTCCAGGAGTGGTTGTGGCAACTTTGAGATTAAACACAAGGTGAAAATAAGATGTTTAGGAATAAATCTGTAGAAGTCCCTTGAGAGGTTTTTGCATTGCCCATGAGCCAAGCTATCATCAGATACACTACAGTTTTTTTGATCACTCTAACTTTAATATATTTGCTCCATAATGTGGAAAATAATTTTAGGAGATAGTGAGAAGTCTGGAAACACAAATCTTGGCAAACATGAAGAGAAGAGAGAGATTTGGTGCTGTCCACCAAGTTTAATTTGTATTCGAAGCAGACCATCATCTTTTATTTATTTATATAAATAGGCCTGATCTTTGTAGCAAGGCTAAATGATTCACCATGTGCATTTTTGCTAACTTTCTTGTTTGTTTGTTAATTTGTTCTAGTTTATATGCTTTCAGAAAAAAGAGAATAAGAAAGAAACTGACTATCCATTCAGCAGAACTTCAATGCACAGCTAATATGTCTACCATGTTAGGTGCTGGCGGTATAGAGATGCAAGGCCAAATGCCTGTCTTCCAGGAACCTACAGTCATATCAGAAGACCTTTTAACCGAAAGCAAATACTTAGTTCAACATTTAAGAACATATTAAACAAAATAAGCCTTATTTTGAAATCAAACCTTTTATCCTACAACATTTTCTGCTAATATTAGAGAGTGTTTTCTATTGTCATATTTTGTAATGGAAATGAATTAATCCTGAGTCTCAGACAGGGTGTTCAGCCTAACATTCTGCATCTTGCCTGCTTTCATTGATTGTTCTTCTCATTTCAGCTGATCAGATGTATTTGTTTTCTCAGCAGTGGGTGGGTTTCCTTTCCAGTCTTCCTTTACTTTAGATCCAGATTCCTTAGGAAACCTGCTGTTCTGCTCCCTGGTTTCTTCTCCTGGCATCAGGTGGCTCCATGTGGACAGCTTCCATCCATCTGAAAGAGTCTTTATCTTGTTCGGAAGCCAGAATTCAGGCTTGGCTTGGCATGATGCTCAGAAGAGAAAATTTTTTGATGGGAATAGTTGCCTTCCACATCTGCTCTGGACTGTTTGTTTTACTTGCCTGGTACGTTTCTACATGATTATACAGCATTCACTCATAATCTTTATTTTGGAAGAGGGGAGAAGGATGGGGTGGTTGGTAGGCACCATGAAGTTATAGAAATTTGCCTATTCAAAGTACTCTAAATGTGCTTTTTTGTTCTCTCTCTCAACATAATGGAAGGCTTAGTGATAGGAGAGCTCTCTAATTGCCCCTCTCAGAGGGCGAGGGAGGAGATGAGGAAAGGGGATGGGGGAGGGAGAGTGCTTGGTATTTATGTAGTACAGGAGAGGATGCACGGTCCTCACCATTGTTTTTTGAATACATTGGTCTGACATCACAGAGGGAAAGTGCAACTGTTGGAAATAGGATGAAATATGAAGCACAGTAATACATGAGTTCAGTGCATAAATTGTGAAATGTTAGATGAGGTTCAGTTTTGCAACAATATAGAAGTCTTGAATAGTTAATTAAGGTAGAAATTAGACACACTGAAAAAACTAAGAGAGTAATAAGGTAGGAAGAAGACCTACTGCCGTCCCCTTTCATCCCCATTTGAAGTTGCTCTTGGATGATAGGAAAGGATTGTGAATCAGATAACATTTTAAGAACGTGTGTTTTTAAAAACAATAAAAAAGCAATATTTAGAATTCTTGACATCCAGATTTTACACTATATTAGAATTTCTTTGATAATTTCCGTCACTTGAGTGAGTATATTGCCCTTCTTTCTATGTTTTTCATATAAAGAATCTAAATTTTAGTTTTGTTAAGCATTCATCAAAGTAGGAAGGGAAATATCTAATTGTATGTGGTCAGCATATTTCTAATGCTTGATTAAAAACTATATTAATGTTATCTTATAATATGTAGAAAAGCCATATAGAAAACTGGCTAAATGAAACTAATGAATAACTGATCAACAAATATATATTAAGAATCTGGCCTTTACTATTGCTTTTAAGGGAATCACACAGTCACTTCATGTACATATTTACAAATTTAAAAAAATATATATATATTTTATTGATATTTTACAGAGAGGAAGGGAGAGAGATAGAGAGCTAGAAACATCGATGAGAGAGAAACATCGACCAGCTGCCTTTTGCACACCCCCTACCGGGGATGTGCCCGCAACCAATGTACATGCCTTTGACCGGAATCGAACCTGGGACCTTTCAGTCCGCAGACCAACGCTCTACCACTGAGCCAAATCGGTTTCGGCCATATTTACAAATTTAATTTCTACTTTAGGATCCATAGATCTGGAGATCGTGGATCTACAATTTCTATTATTTTACAGCTGAGCACCCGTGAGCTTTTCCAGTAGGTGACTCTCTTTCCCGATAGCTATTTCTTGAGGCCTATTGCTTGTGGTAGAGCTTTGGACACATTAATGTGCAATACAGATAAGTAAGAGTCAAATCATTAATATCTTGTCCTCTAGAAACTGCTTCTTAAAGTACTGTGAGAGTAGTAATATGTACCATCCTATTGAAATAGATTCTGTGCATGGCTACTTACTTGTCAGTTAATACGGTTCTGAAATGGTCCAACCAGAACGATCAAAGGGCTATCCTCAATATTTTTCTCTTTTAACATGTTTATTGTATTTCTACTAATTCCCCAAAATTTATGTCAGCAAGTTGAGATCAGACTTTTCAGCATAGTAGTTCCCAAACCTGACTTCAGAGTTAGTAAAAGCACAGACACCTATGTTGTGGGGATGCTAACTCAGTGGGACAACAGAGGGGTCCTGAGTGTTGACTTCTAACACGTCTCCCAGGTGATTTAATGATTGGTCTTGGGCCAATGTATGGGAAATGCTGCTTTCAAAAACCTCGCTGTCAGGTAACAAATGAGCGAAACCTCGTGACTGATAGCTGGCATGGTGATGGGCGTTCAGATTATGCTCTGAGTGAGCTGCCAAAACCACTACAGTGAGGAGAGAGGAAAGCTTTCTTCTCTTTTCCTTGTCTGCTGAAGTGAAGCAGAATTGTAAATTATGTCTTTTTTTTTTTTTCCTGTTTAATCCTTGTCCTTTGACCTTAATCAGATCAATGGAGAGACTTTTTTAAAGTTACAAATGGATGTATCTCAGACTCCTACCTATCCACTACTGCCCAGGTCACATTAGAACAAAAGATGAGTTTCTTCTATTCTTCTCGTTTGGGAGTTGACAGCATTTTGGTTTCTTTAAAATGTACACAGATTTCTTATGACCAATATTTATGCCAAATACCTTAAATCCGAACAAATAGTTTTTCTTATAAATAACAAAACAACAACAAATTATACGTGATTTCAGATAACAAAGGAACTGTCCTTTGGAATGGTGGCAGTAGGGCACTGCTCTCTCTATGGTGCATCTCTAAGGTTTAATTTAGAGTGGTCCAGGAAGTGCTATGTATTTTCAATAAGACTCACTAGTATTTCTGAGATTATCAAAATATCTCTCATGTTTCTCTGATTCCCATCAGTTCTCTGTGCAGGCCTGATGGTCCTGTGGGGAGACAGTGTAAGAGCTCTAACTTGCTCTGCATTGGGTCCACAGCAACCATTTCTAGGGGGAAAAGGGCTGTGTGTACAGTTGCAGCCTGGGTCCGTCTTGTTCAGAGGAGACCATTTTGTATGTGTCTGACCTCACAGTTGAAGTTGAGATTGTTTTGGTGCAGGATTGAGCATACCCTGTGGGCTGCCGACTTTAGGGGCCTATTCCACAGTGATTTACGGCCTCTGAGTTTTTGAATCTTAGGATACTTAGGCTTAGTTCCTAGACTTTCTCTGCCATCGTCTCAACTACATTAAAATCTTGCTAAAAGTGGGGTCAGAAGTTAGGTTTGGATCAAATCTATTTTTTAGTAATACTTTTGTTTTAATCTTCACCCAAGGATACATCCTGTATTGATTTTTAGAGAGAGAAAGAGAGAGGGAGAGAGAAAAACATCCACCAGTTGCTTCCTGTAGGCACCCCGTTCAGGGTTTGGGCCTGCAGCCTGGGTCTGTGCTTTGACCAGGTGTAGAACCCACAACCCTTTGGTGTTCAGGACAATGTTCCAACCAACCGAGCCATCCAGCTAGGGCTGGACCGAATCTAGATCTATACACATGAGATGGATGAAGTGATGGTGGTTCTGGTGTTGGCTTGATGGCCTTTGCTGCTTGGTGGGAAATTGAAAGGTGGCTTCTTAAGCCCAAAACAAATCAAGGTAGACATTCAGGAGGACAGCCAGGGATCCTTAAATAGCACAACCTTGGGTGCTTTGGTACATTTTCTGGGCCACCAGGTTTTTTAGAGGATGCAGTGAAAATTCTGAAACCTCTCAGCCAGTGAATTTGCCTTCTCTGGAACCTGAGTGATCCTTGGTGCAGCCTGGTATGACTTTTCTCTTTGGAGCAATAGTTACACGTACATATTTGCATATAGTTTCAAGAATAGGAAGAGTCTGGTTAGGATTTCTGCTCAATAGGGTGGGCTACAGTAAAACAACTTCCTTTGAACATTTTGGTCCAGTGCCTCACCAATTGTAGATGCTTTTAAATCCATTCTGAGGTTTAAATTTCTTAAAGCAGGCCCCACACATATTGGGAGCATCCTGGGGGCCTCTGTAACAGAGTGGGAATCCTGGTTGGGTGAGGGTTTTTGGCACAGTGCTGGCCTGCTTTTCTTCCTTTCTGAGTCCACAGGGCCCTAGTCAACAAGTAATGTAATCAAGCAAACTCTGCCTTATGTGCCTCTTGGCATGCGACGGGAAAGCACTTAATATAGTGAAGGAATTAGCCAGCCCTGCCTGGGAGATTTATTCCCTTGCTGCATAGTAGGCAAGGGGTGTTTTATCAGACTCTCTGCCACGATTTAGACTTATTGCATAAACAAAGACTTCTTTGGCTATACTTGAGCTCTGTTTCAGATTGGACTGTGTATGCTTTGCAGTGAAACAGCTATGTTGTGCTTCTCTAAAG
Source organism: Pipistrellus hanaki (assembly GCF_964339955.1). Taxonomy (NCBI): domain Eukaryota; kingdom Metazoa; phylum Chordata; class Mammalia; order Chiroptera; family Vespertilionidae; genus Pipistrellus; species Pipistrellus hanaki. Next base: position 164,944,912 of record NC_140503.1, on the reverse strand, counting down.
CAGCACAGTAGACCTGGCTGTGTCCTTGAGAATCACAGCACATGTGGCGGACTTCATTCAGAGTAGCTATGGATGGCAGTTGGAATATGAATAGCTCTTGGATGATGAGCCTTGGCATGCCAAAAGTCAAAGATGTTGATGTGGCCTGGACATGTGTTGCTTTCTTAAACTCTAGAATCTAGAGTTTAGATTCTGAAAGGATAAGACCTGTGTCTATTTGTAGCACCTGCCTCAGGAGCACAATAGGTATATGATACAGAAAGCTCTTGATATTCTTTGTATTGAAAATCCTTGGTTTTATCTATCTGCCCTGGTGCTAGATCAGCCCACCTTCTCTTCCTCAAATCTCATTCTATTCTTTACTATTTTTGGATCCAGCACATTGTATAATTTAAGTATTAATTCATATTTTAATCATAGATTAAAGGCATAGATTAGGGAATAGTGAATAAGTAAAAAGGTCAAGCAGGAAAGTGTATTGACATGGTGTAACATTCAGCAACTTCCCATGCATTCATGGAGACCTCTAAAATATATTTATTTTGTATTAGTCAAAGCTTTTTTTCTTTTATTAGCAAATTAGTAGCTCCTTGAAATTATAACCTGAGAATAATTAAAAGTGACTCATACTGAACCCCAGTATGTATTCCTTTATTAATTCAGAAAACACTTAGTCTCCCAACATTGTAGTAGGCACTAGGATGCAATGAATCACACAGATGCAATTCTGTATTCTTGGAACCAATGGAGATGTGATTACACAAACAATTATTAAGGAGATGTGATTATACAAACAATTATTAAGGAGATGTGATTACACAAACAATTATTAAGGAGAATGGGTAAGGGATAGGCCATGGGAAATAATATACTTGAAGAGAGGGAGAGAGGGAAGGAGGGAGGGAGGGAGGGAGGGAGGGAGAGAGAGAGAGAGAGAGAGAAGAAGAAGAAGAAGAAGAAGAAGAAGAAGAAGAAGAAGAAGAAGAAGAAGAAGAAGAAGAAAAAGAAGGAGGAGGAGGAGGAAGAGGAAGAGGAGGAGGACAGAAGATAGGGAAGGGAAGGGAGGAAGAGAGAAATAGCATATTGGAGGAACTAAAAGGATTCAGAATGGGTGAATGTGGAGGGGGAGGAGGAGAGTGGTGAGAGGTGAGGTTAAAGAGATAATTCTGGGCTCCCTAATGAAGGGTTGCAGCCCTTTTAAGGGGTTTAGGCTTTATCTTAAAGCAACAGGAATTAATATAGGATTTAGAGCTAGAGAGATGTGATCAGATTTGCAGTGTCATAAAGATATCAGTGTTCTGGCCGAAACCGGTTTGGCTCAGAGGTAGAGCGTCGGTCTGCGGACTGAAGGGTCCCAGGTTCGATTCCGGTCAAGGGTATGTACATTGGTTGTGGGCACATCCCCGGTAGGGGGTGTGCAAGAGGCAGCTGGTCGATGTTTCTCTCTCATTGACGTTTCTAGCTCTCTATCCCTCTCTCCTCCTCTCTGTAAAAAATCAATAAAAATATATTAAAAAAAAATATCAGTGTTCTGGATAGGGACTGGAGAACAGATTGGATGGGGCAAGAGTGAATGATGGTGATGCTGACCAAGGTGGTAGCTCAGGTGGAGAGGAGTAGGGTTTTAAAAGATACTTAGGAAGCAAGGTCTATAAGACTCGGTAATTGAAGAGGATCAAGGATGATTTCCAGGTGTCAAGGCTCAGGCCAACTCGGTGAACAGTGATACCATTCACTGGGAGAAGACGATGAAGTAAGTTTTGGGCAAATTCACTCTGTGACATCTGTGAAAAAGCCAAGGGTGGGAGGCCTTGGATTCAGATGCTGAATTGAGAATTTATGGTAATCCCTGGGAAATGAAGAAACAATCTGATTAATGGCCTATGACCTCCTGGTATGTGAAGTTAAATTTGGGTCAATGAAGACTTGTATACACAGAATAAGAGTGCCAGCAAATTATGGCTCAGTGATAACCTGAGCGACACAGTGGGTATTCTCAGTCTTAAGAAGGAAAGATTCAATAGCCTAGGATAATCAAGGGTGTTTTGAAGCCAGTGAAATCTTTCTGAAGTTCACATCCCCCTGCCTAAAACCATCAGAGTTCCCTCATTGATTTTAGAATGACCTCCAAATTTCTTAGCTTGGTCGCCAAGGCCCATCCTAACCTAAGTTCTCCCCACCGCTTAACTCTTCACCTTTCATTCTTTTTCTTCTTTCATTTCCATTTTGGCACATATCTATTTCCCAAGCATAAAAGCTGATTCTTACTTCTGTGTCTGCAGTGATGCTCCCTCACTGTATTCTGGCCTGCTCTTCTAGATCTTGTCTACTGGCAACTCCAATTGATCCTTCCATCAGAGGTCTGCCTGGGTTGTTCTCCTTAAGTTGCTTTCACTAACCCCTAAATATAGCATCAATTCCTCCTGTGTACTTCTCTCCCTTGTACATCCTTTTATTATTATACTAGAGGCCCAGTGCATGAATTTGTGCATGGGCGGGGTCCAGCTAGCAGGGCCCCAATTGGCAGATTGTGGCTAGGCCTGTCAGGAGGAGGAGACAACAGGAGGTTGGCCATATGGCATGTCCCATCTGGCTGATTGGAATGGGGGACGGATGGGGAGCGGAGCTGACTGGGGGGAAGGGCTAACCTGGGGTGGAGCCAGCTGTGGTGAGGGGCTGTGGGCGGTGGACTGTCTGGCCCCACCCCTGAATGGGGTATGGAGGGCTGATTAGGGCCAGCAGCCTTGGAGAGGGGCCATGGGTGGTTGGATGGCTGGCTCCACCCCTGATTGGAGTGTGGGGCCCATTGGGGATAGAGCTGGATGGGGGGAGGGGCCATAGGCCAATTGGGGTGGTGGGGACCATCGGAAGTGGGGCTGGACAGAGAGAGGGGCCGAGGGAGGTTGGCCAGTTCCCTGGCTGCAGTGGGTGTCATAGTGACCAGTCTTTCTGGTCATTCTGGCATTCTGGTCACTGGCTTTTTATATATATATACTGTAGAAGATATAGTGCTTTTTTTGCTTTTTGTTGTTGTTTTATTTCTATCACCCATTCCAGACCTTTAGGATCCTTATTGACAGTGACCAGTTTTTATTCCCCAACAGATACCCTGTACTATCTAGTGGAGTGTTTGGCATATACAAGATGCTCAATAAATTCTGCACTGGAATGATTCAGGTATAAAAGTCTAAGGTAGATTACTGGAATATAGGACCTATATAGAGGACTCTATTGACTAGATTTTTCTTGTATGTAATAGCTTTATTAGCACTGATTACAAACTCAGTGCTATATACTTATGGCTTGTGATAGTGGCATTAATCAAATCCAGCCCAGTCAGCACTTCCACAGTTTTAGGGCTCCATTGTCCCCAGAATCATTTGGATTCAAACTTTGTTTTACTTCCATTCTTCTGTCTCAAAAAATTAAAATTGTGAAAACTGTAACCAACCCCTAAAACTTGTTCAACTTAATATTCAGTCATTCATTAGCTCCATTCATTCATAGATAGTTACCGAGTGTCTACCCTGGGTCCAGGCACTGAGGATTTGGTTCACACTCACTTTCATTGTGTCTTGGGTGAATGTGATTTTTATTCAGGGGAGTGATTCTTCCAGAATTAAAATTCTGATACTGCTATGTATGCATATAGGATTTGATATAGAGATTTAAATTTATAGAAAAGTTCTGGACTAGGTCTTTTTGATCAAGCCTGGCACTGCCTCCCCAGACTTTTTGACTCAGCTTAGCTTTTCTTGATGCTCCTCCATCCCATCTAGACTATTTTTCTTTATCCTTCCCCTACTCTTCCCGCCCATGCCTGTAGAGTTGCCATGCTAATCCTTAAGGTATAAAGTGAGGGAGGTCTTGGTGTCTTTATGATTATAGAGGAATTATGTAGCCTGGTGAGAGGAATGACTGTTATGTTAAAAATGTCTGTGCTAAGTCTTCATAACAAAAGCTGTGTGAGCAGAAGCCAAATCTGTGCCACTTGGAGAAGATGATGCGTCGGTGTTAGGAAGGCATTTTGCCTCTGGGTTGCTTTGGATCTTGGAGCATCGTGTCAGGGAGCCCAGTGGTGTTGAGTGACTAGTAGCATAGATTCAAGTGGGAAGAAAAGAAGTTAGCTATTAACGACTTATTCAGGCATGTAGCCTACAAGAATGGAAAAATCTGAAATTATTTTGCCAGCATTAGCTGGAGCTTTAAATCAAGCACTAAGCAATAACTTCAACGTGGATTTAAGTAGTTGCTGATATAATAAATAGGTACCTGGGACCATCTCCAGGGGCATTGCTTGTTTTATTAACAGAACTCACTAAACAGGCTATTAAAGCTCTGTGTTAGTTCAGTGTGGTCACAGACTTAGCCTGTAAAATCCCTTTGCTTTGTCTTACTGTGCGTGGTTCAAGTCTGTAGAGTTGGTGCCCTACCTGTGTTTCTTGGTGGTTTTCCCTCTGTCTACCTTGTACAGACCAGAGGCCCCGTGGACAGGATGTGGGGAACCAGGAAGGGCAGCCAAAAGCTCTTGACTTTTACTTCAGGATTGGCTGGGAAAACAATCCCATTCCTGTTTTCTTAGAGAATTATTTTAGTGTTTATGTAGAAATCAGGTCTTGGTTTGGTGGTCCATAATGTACCTTTTTAAAAAACAAAACAAAGCCACACACACAAAAAAAGTATCTCTGGCAATATGAGCAGGAGCACTAGCCGTTTTCTGCATTGGGGTATTCAGAGCTGTCAGTCCAGGAGTGCAGCACTCTCAGTCTTGTGGAATGAATACATGAATAACAATCTCAGTTTAAGTATTGCAGAACTGTAGGCATCTTTTTGGACTAAGATAAGGAGACATCTAGAGAAATAGGAAGGAATGTCTGGAGAATAGGGAGAGAGGAGGATTTATAGATTCACTCGTATAATTAGCATCAGAAGGGGATAGATAGAGAGTAGACAGAGATTTGCCTGGGACGGAAGAAGAGATATATCTCTCACTGAGCAGCGACAAAGAAGGGATGGCAGCTGGCTGATGTGGCTCGGTGGTTGAGCATTGACCTACGAACCGGGAGGTCACAGTTTGATTCCCAGTTGGGGCACATGCCCCAGTTGTGTGCTTGGTCCCCATTGTGGAGTCTGCAGGAGGCAGATGAGTTCTCTGTCATCATTGATGTTTCTATCTATCTCACTCTCTCTCATTTCCTGTCTGAAATATATACCCATTTGTAAGTCAACCTCCATTTGTAAGTTAAATGGATGACAGGTTTAGAAGAAGGTTCAGCAGAGATGACAGGCTCAGAAGAAGGTTTGTGGTGGGTGGGTGGGAGAGTGGTTTGGGATATTTGGGGTGGCTTGCATGTGATGACAAAGGGTTTGTAAGGAGTGGTCCAAGTTGGAAGAACCACTGATGGAATGGGAGGGATCCTAGCTTGGTTTGGCCTGCCCAGGGCATGCAGGGCAGATGCTGGGGCCTGCACAGTAGGAATGGCCCTGCTAGATGGTCACATGTCTACAAGTTTAGATTTGGAGCTGGCTGCTCGCTTTATGCCTCACTTTGTTGTTTCTAGCTCCTCGGTTTTTGATTTCTCAATCCCCTCTCCATTTGTAAGTCAACCTCAACACCTCCAGTTAGGCGTATAATCAGCTTCTCTGCCTCTTTAACTTCAACTGTACTTCCTAACTGTAGTTTCTGTCTTTCCACAGCTCAGCAATTTTGCAAATGGATTTCTGGATAAGAAATTCATGGCAGGACCCAGCCCTCAAAACTTCCTCTTCTTTCCAAGCTTTAAATAGGAAACCCTGACTGTTCTAGCTTGTGGGTTGGACTCAGACAGAGGGATCAAACCAAGGACAAAATAAAAGGATTATGACCTGGTCAGGGGTCCAGATGTGAAGTGAAATCACAAATCTGAAGTGGAGTCCAATGTATGAGTATGCAAGTCCAATGTAATGGTATGCAGCAGTCCCAAGAGATCAGATTTTAGGTTTGTTCCAGAGTTAGTGGCTTGTTGGGAGCTATGTGATAAGGCACAAGGATGAAAAAAATTAGGGTGCTGGCAGGAATGTCATTGGACTACTATTCCATGGGGTCCATAATGGGGTTGAAGAGATACCAGCAATAGATGGGCTGATAGATTGAGAGCAGAGGAGGTGTCAGATGACCAACCCTGGTATGGCCGAAGACAGTGGGAGGGAGTGGATTGGAATTCTTATACCCATTTTATGTTTTTATAGACTACTCTTATATCCCATCTCAACCTTCTCACCTTTCTCAAAACCACAGGTCTATGTTGAGGATTCATAGCCATGTTAGCAGATTGTATTAGATGAACCAAAAGGTCTCTCCAAAGCCCATGATTCCATTATGTTCTACATGAAGAAAGAAAGAGAACAATTAAATAACGCACTGATCAATGATCAGCTATGATGACTGGAAGACAATGTGTCTTTAGCCCTACGTTGGCCTCTTTTCTTTTTTCAGCCTTGTTTGTCTTGCACATGAATTTTTAATATTTGACCCAGAGGATTCCTGAGCTGTGCCTCTGAGAGGTGTTTTCTGATACGCTGATGCCAGTACTTAGTTTTTTTTCTTTTCCTTTTTAAAATGATTTATTTTATAATTCCTTTCCTCAGTGATTTTATTCACAAGATTCCATTATAAGTATTCCTGCAGTTAGGGCTGGTGGAAAGCTTCCTATAGAGCATAACCAAGACTATTTTACTGCTATGGTAGGCATGTGAAGCTGCTAGACACTTCCCTTTCTTTGAGCCTCAGAATTCCTTATTTCTCCCCCTGCTCTTAGCTGCTTGTGATGGAGACTTTGGCCTTAGAGGTATTTTCCCTTTGTCTGCTACACATTTTCCCAAGTTTATTTTCGTATCACTAGTCCCTCCTTTTCATGTCAGTGGGATATCATTGTGGCTTCCAAGTGCTGAGCCTGTGATCACATCATTTTCACTTGTAGGATTAGTTTTGGTCTCTGGGAAGTCAACTGATCCGTTACTTATCAATGAGAGAAGAAAAGCAGAAAGCCTGAAGAACTCAAGAGGAAATTGCTGTGTCCTCTTCTTTCTCCTGCTGACATCAATCCTTTCATGATAGATAACTCCAAAGATGTTCCTGTGAGATGGGTTCCATTCTGGGGTTTTACCTACTAATTTAAAGCCCCCATATAGCCTAGATCTGTATGCAATTTAACAGTTATAATATGTTAATAAATGACATTTTTCATATTCCAGGTATGGTATTAGCTGTTTTATATTCAATATTTCATTTAATTAGGTGCTGTTAGTATTCCCACTTTACAAATGAGAAATCTGAATTTTAAAAGATAAACCACTTACTGACAGCTGTGTGGCTAAGTGGTATCAGTGAGAGGTGAGCTTCACATTGGAGTTCAGAGTTTATATGGAGTATGCTCTTTTATCCTAATTTTGACAACCTTAAAGGACAGTTGCATGCTGGCAGGGTTTAATTGTATGAAATTGTGATGTAGTTGGGCTGACTATATATTTGAGATGTATAGTTACAAGTCATATCCTATATAATAAAAGCCTAATATGCTAAGTGTCAGGTTGTCTGGTTGGTTGTTCAACCAATCAAAGCATAATATGCTGATGATATGCTAAGGCCCCTCAAGCAATTGCTATGACATGCATTGACCACTAGGGGGCAGACGCTTCTACTGATAGGCAAGCTTGCTGCTGGGGTCTGGCCAATTGGAATTGAGTGAGATAGGCTGGACATACCCTGAAGACCTTCTGAGGTCCCTCCCCAGGTGGCCAACTTCCCACATCCCTCCCCAGCTCTGATCATGCACCAGTAGTGTCCCTTGGCTTGGCCTGGGACCCCTCGGGGGATGTTGGAGAGCCGGTTTTGGTCCTGCAGGCCAGGCTGAGAGACCCCACTGGTGTACAAATTCGTGCACTGAGCCTCTAATTATATATATATAAAAAAAGCCCACTAAAAGTTCCCCCAACTTGTAAAAGGAAACAAATTTTGATCTAAATTGCTGATAATAAGCCTTTCTTAAGTGGCATTTATTTCTAAAGCCTCTCTTTCTTCCTGTTTGTTTTTTCTTTTTCTCTTTCTTTTTCTCTCTCTCTCTTTCTTTCTTTCTTTCTTTCTTTCTTTCTTTCTTTCTTTCTTTCTTTCTTTCTTTCTTTCTTTTCTTTCTTTTTCTCTTGTGTTTCCACTCCTTTCAAAAGAAATCTCCCAGTGTATCTTTCCAGTAGAATTTTAGGTGAGCGCATGAATTATTCATTGTTACTGTCCTGTGTTTCTGCAGTGGATTTGTGGAGAACCTTCTCATGGAGCACCATCTGCAATTATTAATGACAGTTTACTCACTGATCTGAAGAGGGAGCTTAGAAACACTTGGATTTTTTTCTTGCAAAATTTAGAATACCTATATTAGCATAAGAGAGAGGGAGGAAATGCATTTCAGGAGACACCCAGGTTCGAAGATAGGCATTCCATGCCAGGAGCCTGGGTCATGTGCAATAATCTCAATCAAAATAAAGGTTCTAGAGAAGTTTTTTTTATTTGGGATGTGTTAAGGGTAGAGGTTTCCATTTAAAAAATCTATTTCTATTGATACCAGAGAGAAGAAGGGAGACAAAAACATCAATGATGAGAGAGAATCATTGATCAGCTAGCTGTCTCCTGCACATCCCACTCTGGGGATTGAGCCCACAATCTGGGCATGTGCCCTGACTTGGAATAGAACCATGTCCTTCAGGTTTATAGGTCGATGCTCAACCACTGAACCACACCTGCTGGGCAAGAAGTTTCCATTTTCATTTTCTCAGTCATGTTCATTCTAACTAGATCATATCTCCAGGTTAGTGCCACTACACATGATTGAGCCGGTTGTACACTGTGCAACTCGAGGGGATGCCATTTACACGGTTGTAGATGAAGCTCAGACTTAGAGTGTACAGTCAATTCTCATTATTCACAACAGTTATGTTCTATAAAGTTATCACAAACACTGAATTAGCAAGTACTGAACCATCGCTCCCAGGGGAAATATTTATTTTCCGCAGGCGCCTCTAATCACAACATTTTCATCAATTGATCAATACGTAACCTTGTTTTATGTGTGTTTCTGTTTAAAGACACGTTGTTTAATATCTATTGCTGATTTATTAACAATGAAATCATGGCCAACAGCATTGTAACTCATGCCTTAAAGAAGCTTATCTAACACACATATTTTCTCCATAAAGATCATCACAATCTTCTTGAGCTCAGGAACACCAGACAGCACTTCAAAACACTGTACTTAGGGACCATTTTTAATATATATATATATATATATATATATATATATATATATATATATATATGTAATTGATTTTGTACAGAGAGGAAGAGAGAGGGATAGAGATTTAGAAACATCGATGGGAGAGAAACATCGACCAGCTGCCTCTTGCACACCCCCTACTGCGGATGTGCCCGCAACCAAGGTACATGCCCTTGACCGGAATTGAATCTGGGACCTTTCAGTCTGCAGGCCGACGCTCTGTCCACTGAGCCAAACCGGTTTTGATTTAGGGACCATTTTAAAGAGCAAAATCATCAACAAAAAAGTTCAAAAATTTGAAAAATAGAACAATAAATAGAATGCAAAGAAGGACACGATGGGACCTGAAACAAGAAGGCAGAGGGTCAGCTTATTTGACTTCAGCTGGGAATGTGCATGCCAATATTTACTCAAATATTTTGTTTCTCTGGAGTGTTCTCAGATGACCAGAAAAGTACTGCAAGTGTTAATTTGGGGGCTATAAATAAATTTTAGCCAGTAAGTGAATGCCCAAATATGGACTCCTTGTGTAATGAGCATCAACTGTATATTTTTTTAACCAAGAACTGAGGAAACCCAAAGGAGATGGGCTGAGAATGACTTTAAGAGAAGGAGGATTATAAAAGAGTTACACAGCACTCAGCCTAATCTCTTCTGTTCTCGGATGAGGAAGAGCCTCACAGACATTATGTTACTTGCTGAAGGCCAGGTAGCTGATGAATAGTGGAGCCAACATTTGATCCGGAGTAGTACCCTGTTTCCCCAAAAATAAGACTGTCTTATATTAATTTTTTCTCCCAAAGTTGGCTAGGTCTTATTTTTAGGGGATGTCTTATCTTTCCATGCGCTAGGTCTTATTTTCGGATGTCTTATTTTCGGGGAAACACGGTAGTTCAGGGGAACCCAAGTCTTGACATAACCCCATTGATGCCCCACCCCTCTATGTGTGCCAGGGTAAAAGTCCTCCCAGGACTGTCCAGAGCTCTCTGTGGAAAGGAATGGGCAAGGGCATGACAGCACTGAATAGCTCTTACAAGTGCTGGTTTCTGGCTCAGTCTGGCGAGGCTGCTGTGACAGAATGCTGTAGACTGGGTGGTCTACAAACAAGAGAAATTTATTTTTTATAGGTCTGAAAGCTGGGAAGTTCAAGATCAAGTCACCAGCAGACATGATGTCTGGGAAGTGTCCACTTCCTAGTTCATAGATGACATTCATCTTACTGTAACCTCACGTGGTGAGGGGACCAGGGATACTACCCTATTGGAGATTAGGTTTTAACTTACAATTTTTTGGGGGGAGGGGACATAAGTATTCAGTGTGTAGCAGCTTCCTACCCATTAGTTTAATTCTTCATTCAAGAATTGTTTTTTTATATTCTTACCATGTGCCAGTACAAGGCTAGGTGCTGGGTACTAGGAGGAATGGGACCTCACGAGAAGCTAGCAGTCCCCTGTGGAGCCTTCGCAGGAGGAGTGGGCCCCAGCACCATGAGGCCTGAGGCTGCTGGCACCGAGACATCTAGAAGAAAAATCCCTTTCCCAGCAAGGAAAGCTCTCTAAAGGAACAAAACTCAATTTTACTTCTCAAAATCCTGCCTAGAAGCCTCTCATGTCACCCGCGTAGCTATGGTTTTTCTGCACCTAGACAGGGCCAGACTGCAGGTGACCCTTGAGCAAAATGGATTTGAACTGTGAGGACCCACTTATATGTGGATTAAAAAAAAATACTATAAGTGTATTTTCTCTTCCTTATGATTTTCTTTAAAAAATATATATATTTTATTGATTTTTTTACAGAGAGGAAGGGAGAGGGATAGAGAGCTAGAAACATCGATGAGAGAGAAACATCGACCAGCTGCCTCCTGCACACACCCTACCGGGGATGTACCCGCCACCAATGTATTGTACATGCATTTGACCAGAGTTGAACCTGGGACCTTTCAGTCCGCAGACCAACACTCTATCCACTGAGCGAAACTGGTTTCGGCTCTTCCTTATGATTTTCTATTTATTTATTTATTTATTTATTTATTTATTTATTTATTTAATTAATTATTTAAAAAAATATATATTTTATTGATTTTTCACAGAGAGGAAGGGAGAGAGATAGAGAGCTAGAAACGTCGATGAGAGAGAAACACCGACTAGCTGCCTCTTGCACACCCCCTACTGGGGATGTGCCCGCAACCAAGGTACATGCCCTTGACCCAAATCGAACCCTGGACCTTTCAGTCCACAGGCCGATGCTCTATCCACTGAGCCAAACTGGTTTCGGCCCCATGAAGTTTTAAGCTTGTGTGTGTCTTGAAGGAAATTCAATCCTCATATCCCTTATGTACTTAGGTTGAATATGTTCTAATGCTTCATGATAATTTCTGCCATCAAAATTCTTAGAGCCTGGAATTTTAGTCTTAAGTTCTTTTCCTCAAATCTGGAAACTAAGATTTCCCCTGAAGAACAAAAAGAGCCTGAGCCATTCAGAACAGTATCCTCTCTTAGGAATGGAGATGATTGACAAGGGAAACTTCAAGTATTATCTGGAGGGGCTGGACTTTAGCCCCAGAGAAGGTGCCCCATGTCTGGTGTGTGCCATTTTGGCACTGGCAGGTGTCTCTTCACTCACTCTCTCAAGGAGAGATGAACTTCACATCTGGATTTGGGGGCACGTATGCTAGTGTGAAGAGTGGTTAATAGCATGTGCTTTGGAGTTAGGCTGATCTGGGCTCTCATCTTACCTCCATGTCATCTTGGACACATTACAAAGACTGACTATGCTTCCAGATTCTTATCTGTTAAGTGGTAAGAATAGCATGAACCTCACTGGATTGTTCTAAGAATTAATATAGGTGATTGTATAAAATGCTTAGTGTATTTCGACATAGAGAAGGCGGATACATGGTGTTTTTTGGTAGTAGTAGTGGCCATGTACACTCAGTGTGCACTGGCTTAATCTAAGATGGGAGCTTCCAACACTGCACTCCCCCCCCCCCTACTTGTCTGCCTCCTGCAGTTGGCCTCAGGCTCTTGCCTGTGGAGAGCCTCCCTTCCAGTTCCCTTGAAGGGTCTGGTGTGAAACAGCCCTGTAAGTTGCTTTCCTTTTGAGTGGAAGAGTGATCACTGCATTGAATAAACACTACTCTGGTTCATGTTTTTATTTTATCCACATGCAGAGTTTAGCTAAGAAACGTAAGGATGACCATAGATGGGCTCCAGGGCCCAGAACTGAGTTGATTTATTTCTGGAGGGCTCTAGGCTAATAATACCTGGTGAGGATGTGGTCAGAAGTTCAGGGAATATTAAGCCAGGGATCAGCAGGATTATAGAGAAGTCCAACTGGTCATCCTAGAGGTGTGTAGAGGAATTTATCCAAAGGGTTATGCGATTTCTTTTAACTATGTTCTTAACTGCTTGCTTTCATAATCAGATTAGTTTTTCAGCCATGATAAGAAGTTCACAACTATTACATAATAATTCCATGGTTCCTAGCACTGTGTGTCCCCGACCAAGTGACTTAATCTCTCTGAGCTTCAGTTTCTCTGGGGGCAGGTATATGTGGGGGCATGTATATGTGGGGGCCAAGGTTGGGGGGAAGAATATATTTTTAGTCCCTATCTCCTAGAGTTGTTCTGAAAATTAATTGAGATAAATAAGTGCGTGAACAAATGAATGTGCATGAGGTAGTGTGAGATCATGAACTCAGCATAGCGGCTGCCTTCTTATATCAGAGTAAACATTTGATAAATGTTAACTGCCATTATTTAAGTTGCTGTGGAACTGTAGTTAAAAATTGGGTAAAATAAGTGTGATCTTTCGTTGTTTTAATACGTAAACGCTGACCGAATACTGAGGATTTTTCTATTGATAGTTTCTAGTACGTGCGCGTGCGTGCACGCACGCACATGTGTACGTCTGCATATCTGTGTATTTAAATTAGGATGGACTAGCTCAGTGAGAGTTCACAATCTGGGATTAAGGGACTTGCCTAGTTTGCGAAAGTCCTGTAGTGTTTTTGGAGGGGAATTAGAACCTCTTCCCATTCCCCACCAAAATAATATGCTGCCTCCTGCAAGCAGTCATTGGTGAGGGGTAGCACAGTGCCAGAGTACCAGTCTTTAGGCAGAGAGGCGGGCAGATGTTGAAGAGCTGGGCCTCTGCATGTGACAGTAAGATACAGGGGAATAAAGAAAGACATTGGGACCAAACAAACACTTAGCAGACTATTCGTTGAACAGGGAACATTTGATGGAGGGTATGATAAAATCATTTTCCAAAGTTTTTTCCTATTTTTATTTGGACTAGCACCCATTCCTCAAGTTACGACTTTTTAGGTATATTTATGTACAAAAAAAAAAGCAATTTGCAGGGGACCTGGGACATTAATTGGTTTTTATCTTTGCTATTACATTTCAGCTTCCAACTCCTACTTCCACCAATTTATCCTTTTCTCTCTAATAAGTCTTGGATTCTGAGATACCTTAAATATAGCTAACATTCCACAGTACTGTGCTTTGTTAGTAGGAAAGAATCTGGGTTATAAAATATTAAGAATGTGTTAACCACTGAATGTTGCATTAGCATAAATAAAATTATTTCTTTTAGATTTTAAAACAGATTATAGTTGATAACACTGCATTGTATAATTGAAATTTACTAAGAGAGTAGAACTTAAAAGTTCTTACACACAAAAAAAGATAAATATGTGGGGTGATGGATGTGTTAATTAACTAGATGGGAGGAATCCTTTTTATAAATTACCACGTATTAAATCATCAGGATGGACACTAAATATTTTACTACTTCACTTGCCAATTAATCTTCAATAAAGCTGGGGACAATATTATTAGTATTTTTATTAGTATTTATATGCTGATATATAAAAAAGGGTTTTTGAATTATACTAAATAATGCATTCTTTTGCCTCTTGCTTAGCTTACATAATTTATAGAAGTTATTTAAGGCATTTGTGTTATTGGCTGAGATTTTTTATCTAGAGATATTTGTTGAACCGAATTATTATAATTGGATTTGGCTTTTAGTCCCCATTAATTCATTCATTTGGCAACTTTTTAAAAAAGAAGAAATAAAATAACAGATAAATGTTTTACTTCCTTTTTATTTTATATTTACTTTTTATTGTGGAAGATTTTACATAACTATGAAAGAACACTATAATGAACAACTATATATTATCACCATCTCTCAATTCCTGGCCATTGTTTAATCTATATACTATCTTCTTCATATCTTATATTAAATATAATCCTAATTATATTTCATCAACAAATATTTAATGTGTATGTGTAAATGATAGTGACTCTTTTAAAAATGTACCAAAACTAACATTACATGTCTAACAAAATAATAAACTCAGATATTTAGACTTGGTAAAATTTATAATTACTTCTGGTTTTTCCTTGGATTGTTTGTAAGGCTCCATATTAAGTTCAGATATCATGATTGGTTATGTTCCATTTTATTTGTTTATTTAATAAACTTTTTTTTGAAGCTGTGCTTTTTATTTTATTTTAAATATCTAGTGCAGATGCCCTCAATGTGAACTGGATTAGTTTCCTAGTTCTTTCAGGAACTTGTATGACCACGAATAAATTACCTCATCCCTTAGTAGGGGTGTCGAACTCAATCAGAGAAGGGGCCAAAATCTAAAATCCAGCCTAAATCGCGGGCCGAATGGTTTACTGAACAGTCATAAACTGACAATGTCATAAACTGACAGCGGAGTGCAGTGATGACATCGCGGTGCGGGCCACATTGCAAGGCCTGGCCGGCCGGATTTGGCCCGCGGGCCTTGTGTTTGACACATGTGCCTTAGAGCCTCAGTTTTATAATTTGTAAAATTACAGTGTTGAGCTAGAAGACCTTTAAAGTCATCTACAGTTCTCATATTTTGTAATGACATAAACCAATATCAAAAAAAGGGATATTTGAACTTTCTTTTTTTTCTTTTATGAGGGTAAATGGCTTTTATAAAGGTCTTAAGTCAGAGCCATGGATAAAATGTTAGGTGATGGGCTGGGAGATTCTTTTTGCGTGTTTTGAGAAAAAAAAAATTACCCTCTCATAGAATTGGTATTTTGCTTATTACCCCTAGAGTACACAGTCTATTCCTTTCACCCTTATTTAACTGAGCATGGTCCAGAGATGAATTGAAATGTGTTATGAAAACAAACTTATTTGGGATATAATTTAAAAACTTGTCAGGCAGGGGAGTTTTCTATTTGCAATGGTAGATTATGTTATTTTAAATCAACTCTCCCACTTAAAGAACTGAAAAATATGTAAAAAATATTAAAAACAAGGAATAGGAGAGCTATTAGGATAGAAAGAAATTATAGGACCAAGATACAGGGGAGAAGTGTCTGATAGCAGTGATTGAGAAGCTAAGAAACTAAGGACGGCTTTTAATACAATTGTCGGGCTGATGGAGGATCAAAATGGGACGAGAGCCTACCTAGGAGTGGGGCTGCTAAAACCTTAGACCTTCATTTAAGGACATGAAGGGCTGCAGCCTAGAATCAAGAGTGAGCAGGAAATAGGCCATTCTCACAAGGACTGAAGCTGTGGTCTGAATCAGATCAATCGCTGGTAAGATTAAGATGATTTTAGAATTATTGGTGCCCTTAGACTAGTTGCCCATAGTGAAATTATTCCTCTCTGGAAGTGTCACCCAGACCTTGCAAATAACTCTACTTTTTAAATTCAAAATGTTCTGTACTTAAGCAGAATAGCCAAGCCTATGAGAAGACAAAATGTAAGTGAAAACATAAAAGAAAAAAAAGGAAAGAGGACAGGAAAAACTCCATCAGGGTCTCTCAGAAAATGGAATTATCAGAGTCTTTACAACTATAATTAATATGTTCAAGAAAAAGACTGAGAATTCAGTAGATAACTGTATTCAGTAGATAACAAAATTATATAGTTAACAAAATGCAACTGAAATTAAGGACTCCGTGAATGGCTTTAACAGATTTGACACAATTAGTGTGAAGTGGTGAACTGATGGAACAGAAGAAACTATTCAGTTGGAAGCACAGAGAGCAAAAAGAAAGGAAAATACAGAAGAAAAGAAAAACAACCACACCAATTCTAAAAAGGACTCCTGATCACTGAAAAATTAAGCTAGAAATTAGTAACAGAACTACTTAGAAAATGCCTAAATATTTTGGAAAAAGTCAATATTTTTCTAAATAATAAGTCAAAAAGAAATTACAAGAGAAACTAGAAAGCATTTTGAACAGAATGATAAAGATACTATAAATTACAGTTAAGAATTGAATAGTGAGAAATTCATAACCTTAAAAATATGTAAATAAAAATTTAAAGAGATGCTGAAAAATCTAAAAAAGTTGGAGAAGAGAATAATAAATGCAATGTAAAAAAGTTATAGAAGGAAGAAAATAATATAGGAGCAGATATTATTGAAATAGAAACAAACATGTGTTAACAACAACAAAAAAACATTGAAACCTGAATTTTTTCATTAGTTTATTTGAGCCAAAACTGTTGACAATTACCGGGAAGCAGAACCTCAAGGGATTGAGATAATGCTCCGAAGAATGGCGGGTTACATTTCTGTATTTATACACTGAAATCAAAGGAGGGACATAGGTGGGTTACATGAAATTCATTGGTGATGGAGTAAGGAGGCGGGAGAAAGCAAAGCGGTGGGAAACTCCTGGGATTGGATAAAAAGTAAAATGATGGATGTGTACTCAGGTGAGTGCAGGAACAATTAACATGATAAAGAAGGAATTTGAGGCATCTGTCCTGGCGCCCACCACATTTGGTTGTTCCCCAGGGGCTCCGAAAAAGGGAAGTTACAAGTTACCCAGACATCTCACAGATATGTTATCTTAGAGGCAAAAAGGCAAATAGGCTCAGTAAAAAGATCAAAGTTGATCTTTGTCTGGGAAAATATCTGGGACATGACTACCTACTATAACCTGTTAGATATTTAATTTTCAAACCATCTTTTGTGGTTATCTTAGGTATCTGGGTTTGCAAGACTGCCAAGCAGGCCTTCCCTGAGCTTGTCAGGTTAGCATGTGGCTTTTTTCTTTCACACATGCAATAAAGAGAATGAACAATATCAAAACTGGTGTTTTTGAAAAGATTAGAAAAACTGATAAAACTCTGATGAGACTATATTCCCAGATTTTGGAGAATTATTGTTTGGGCCAACAAATATATTCCAAAATCAACATTATTGCTTGACCATTATCTGTTCTTTTTCCTCCTACTCCTTTCTTATTCTAAAAAATTATGTATATATTATGTTAAAAATTCCAGTACTTTTGTAGCCCACCAGTATGTTCTTTGCTTAATCAGCTTTAGAAAGAAACAACTATAAAGTGATATATGTTCATTGAACAAAATGCAAATATTCAAAAAGATTTCCTGAGAAATTTTAAATCTTACCTAATTGCTTTTGATACACAGTCTTTGAAACTCATTTCTTTTTTAAAAATATGTTTTTATTGACTTTAGAGAAAGTAAATGAGAGAGAAATATAAACAATGAGGAGAGAGAATCATAAATCAGCTGTCTCTTCTATGCCCCTCACCGGAGATTGAGCTGAATCCTGGACATGTGCCCTGACCGGGAATCAAATCCTGACATCCTGGTTCATAGGTCAATGCTCAACCACTGAGCCACACCTGCTGGGCTGAAACTCATTTATTTGCTTATAGATTCACTCGTATTTAAAAAATGTGCTCACTGTATCTGTTCTATACCTTTCCCCAATACTATATAATGACTATTTTCCATGCCATTAAATGTCTTCCCATTGAGTTTTTTAATGACCACATGACCTAATCTATTCAAGTGTACCAATTGTCTATATTTGGACATTTAGGTTGTTTGCAGTATTTTTGCTATTATTAAGGGTGCTATGATAAACATACTTGTAATTAAATTTTTGTGCAAATTGCTGATCATTTTCATCTGAAAGTGAAATTGATGAGAGGGGAACAATTCATTTTTAAGGCTTCCTCTATTTTTTGTACAATTGCTTTCCAGAAAGATGTGCCAAGTTATAATCTCATTGTAGGGTTTGAGGCGCAGGAAACTGACCACCAAGGAGTTTTAAAGTAAAGTTTATTCCCCAGTAATGAGCGGGACTCATTATGGAGGTAGAGAAATCAGAATTGAAGGAGTTGGGAGGGGAGATGGACCCAGCCCGGCTGCCACCTGGACATGGAGGATCAGCAGCACGTGGCTGGTCTGGGGGTCTTTTAAGGGGAGGAACAGGAGAGGGTTGGACCCAGGGCAGAATAGGAAGGGGTGGGCTCCAGGACACTTTGGCAGGCGCTGATTGATGGCTCAATGTCTTGGAGATGTCTCTGTGACAGGTGCCAGAAATGTCATAACTCCGCCCATCAGTTGGGAGGAGGGAGAACCTTATGCTCATCAACATCAACAGATCCATTTCCAATACTGTCTCTAACATTAAGGCATAAACTTTTTAAGTGAGCTTCACCTAATTATCTGAACCTATTCTGAAAGTGCCGAGTCAGAGTTTCCGAAAGGATGACAGCTGTGGGCATCGGTGCGGGGGAACTTTGCAATATGCCTTACTCTGTGGATAGCTCATGGGAGGGACAGGGATGGAGTAAGGTCGTTTCTGCTCAGTGGTTTCCACAGTTCATTTCTAAGAGTTTTTCAGCAGCCAGGCACCATACACAAACCAGAAGTGAAAGCATGGCTGTTTTTTATTCTCTACCTTTATTTCCATAGTTAATAGTATTAGTATTTTATTTTTTAAAATTATGTTCACATAGATACCAAAAAGTGGCTCACTTGAGGCAGGTGCAGTGGGTGAAGAGAGGATAAGAGAACCTTACGGAGCTATGTGCAGCTCCGTGGGGGTCTGTTCTGTAAGTCAGCAGCCTCAATGAGCTCAGAACCTCCATTTATAAAGTACTTTAAAGTTTACAAAGCTTTTGACACTTGGCGTATCTGAAAATGCCTTTATTCTCAATTAATAATAAAGTTGGCTTTAGAATTCTAGGCTATAAATGGTTTCTCTCAGGATTTTGAAGTTACTCGTATTATTCCACTATCTTCTGTCTTCCAGTGTTATTGGGAAAACTTAAGCCATTGTGATCCTCCACCATTTGTTTTATTCCTGTCCAGAATACTTTAGGATCTTCTTTTTGTCTCTTGTGTTCTGAAATTTCATGATGATGTACTATGATGTGTTGTGTGTGTGTGTGTGTGTGTGTGTATGTGTTTATCTTAGTGCTAAACACACACAGTACTTGCTTTACTATGTGAACTCATACCCTTCGGTTCTGGAAAATATTTGTAAATTACTGCATTGATGACCTCCTGCTCCCTTCCATTCTGTATTGTGCCTCAGTCAGAACACATTTACTTCCTCTCCTCTCTTTCCCTCCCCTTCTCTCCCCTCCCCTCTTCTCCTTGCTCCCTCCTTCTCTGTCATTTCATTTTGGATCTTCCTACAAAGGGAGCTTAGGAGTCAGTATTTCTGGGACACCGGGGGGGGGGGAGGGGGGGGTGGGTGGTCTCCTTGTATACAAGCGTGCACTTACCTCTCCCCTTTCTGTAAGATGCTTCATTCAGTTCTTCTTGGGAATCCTGGGTTCAGAACATTTCTGGTTTAGCCTCTTCCCAGGGTAAATCTGTCTTCTACCAGGGTTGTGGGAGGGGGGTCAGGGGTACCTACATAGCTCTCATTCTCAGCCTTTTCCCCACCCTTAAAGGCACTTAAAGCGGAGAAACCTGAAATGCCAGTTACTGTTTGTCTGTCTGCTTTCTTTCTTTAAATAATTGTGATTGCTATCACTCACTGTCATTGTCTCCTCTGCTCTTTGAAGCTCTGTGTTTGTATACTTTTATCTCTTTCTTTCATTTCAGCGGTGCTTTAAGAAAAACTGGAGATGGACACTTGTTCCATCACCCAGTCTGTTTCAGTGAAGGTGTTTTCAGTACAAAGATTTTTATTTCTGTAGATGACCTTTCTAATGTACTTGATATACAAGGCAGCAGAATGAGAAAGGGGCGGAAAGGAAGAGAGGGGGGAAAGGAGAGGGTGTAGATACGTGGAAGGAGCACTGCTGATCCTTGTGCCATAGATTCCCCATGGGGAACAAAGCCAGGACTGGGTCAGGGCTTGAGTTTGATTCCTGGGATGATGTGTAGGTAGGCTTTGTAAGGTCCCAGCTGAGAGGTTTGCGACGCAGAAGCAAGACACGGAATCCAGGTGATTCAAAGGGAGGAGGTTTTAATCTGCGCTCCCTGGCGAAGCTCGCTGGTGCGAGGGTGGGCCAGGGAAGTTCACGCCAAAAGGCTGCATAGGTACTTCTTTTATACAGCTGTTTAGTGAGGGGAGGGCGGAGGGCATGAGAGGTGTGGAGTTCCTGCCTTGGGCCAGGGGTCTAGGAAGGCCCTAGGAAGGTGCCAGCTAGCCAGCTATCTTTGTCACCATCCACCTTGCAGATGCTTGTATGGGCTCTGGACTTCTCCCCAGCCTCCACCTAACAGGCTTCATCTGGAGAAAGACATTGATATTTGCCAAAGAAGACACCGATGGTCTTTGGCTCAATACAGCTTTTATTTATTACAAAACGATTCCCCAGAGTCATTAATTTCATCTTCTCATTTTATTTTATCAAATAGGGGATTAGATTTCTTTTGATTCCCATGGGGAGGGGAATGGAAGCATTTCCATTTCCATTATGGTTTATTCGGATATAAGTTTCTGATCAATCACCAACTAAAATTTGGGTTCCATAAATGAGTTCATTTATTCACTTACTCTTTCTTTTAATTCCCAGAGCAGGGTAACGTTTTTAGTAGACACTGTGACATAGGGCTTAAGGCTTGCAGGTCTGTGTTCATTGTTAAGTGTTTAAACACAGATTAATTGAGCACTATTATGTGGCACTGTTTTGGGTCCTTGGGACCAAAGTTGAACAAGGTATGACTTTTTTTTTTTTGTCAGCCTGAGATTACAGCCTTGTAAAAATCTGACCCCCATTCTAAAGAAATAAATGTACTGTGAGTTGACACTAATTTGCACGTATGATGAATGAACAGTTTTGGGGCCCAGTTTCTAGCAGGGAGACCATATTCCATAATGGGAAACCACATAAGCTTAGGATCAGTTAGACTTAGCTTTCATTTCGGACTGGGTGTTAGTTATGCCATGTCTCCTCTTTGAGTCTCAGTTTCCCCATCTACAAGATGGGAAGAATGATACCACTTTTCACATGTTGGTTTAAATGTGCTAACACAGGTAAAAGCCTTAGACCTGGCTCTGAGGAAAGAGGATATTAATGGCAAGTAGGAGCTTTAGAAGGACAGCAGAGAATGTCAGACAAAGATATTTAGCTCATGTTCTAGGTTTGCCCCTTTCTAGTTATGTGATGTTTGGTAAAATAATGTCTCTTGGCTTCAGTTTTCTTATGTTTAAAATTGGGATAGGGTGTGTGCCTTATAGAGTTGTTATGTGGATAGTGTTAAATGGGATAATACCAGCCACTCTGGGTCATGCATAAGTGCTATTGTAAGTTTTATTATTAAAATGTTAGGGATCATGGGATGCCCTGTAAGATTATGTCTGAAGAAAACCAAGCATTTGATTGAGATTTGGCCTGCTACTCTGTTTGGTAACTCAGATTTGCTATCCTGAAAACTTAATTTAAATCTAATTGCTCATTGTGAGAATTTTCTTGACATGTTCTGTGGAGGTAGTTCAATCTGGAGGTGACTTAGGGAGTAATAAAAAAGTAGAAGGAGCTACCGTGTGTGTGTATGATGAAAATGCCATTGCCTCACTTTAAATCCCAAGATTTTCTCTTCTGCAAAACATATGAACAGCTTCTAGGAATTAAGTTGTTTGGGATTTTGGGTTTGCTTCTTTAAAAGAGTAAAGAAATTGTGAGCAGTATGCTAATGGGGACTCATAAAGGTGAAAAGTATAGGGTAGTGACCTGATTAAAATTTTCAATTTTTTATTGATGAAGAAATTAAGCTTTAGAAAGCCTGTTACTTGTCTAAGACCACAAAGCTATTAACTAGTGAAGCTCAAGAAAATAGATCTCCACTTAAATTTCAGCTAAAACAACATTGTAATAAAACAACTCAATGCAATATTATAATTGAATACTTTAATGCTATCTCACCAGTCTCAGCCTAGAATAGAAAATATGGACTCCCAAAGGGTTTTCGAAACATTTTGTTGTAAGAAAGTTAAAACAAAAAACTTCATAAGTGAATAGAGATTTAGTAAGCATTTTTGAGTTTCTCAGTTAACACTTCGATTTTCATATGCAACATATTTGTGTTCCTAATTATTTATTTCAAAATGTATCTAAAGCATCAAGTTCCCCTGTGTTAAGAATTCTGGTGATATCACTGCTTATTTGTGGACCATAGTCACTGATACCCAGTAATTTGACCAGATATTCATCTTTTTTTATTCATCTTTACATTGATCCATTCTTTTGTTCTCAGGTGTGTTTATTGTTGCAAGTTATAGTGACCATGAATGCTCAGTGTTTTTGATGACCTTGAAAGTGTAGGAAGACATTCATAAGCAAAGTCCATGTGATTTGTGTTTTATCAAGTGAACATGAGGGTTTTTCATGATTGGCAGAAGTGGTCCAACTCTCCTGTGAATAATATTGTCTTAGTTTGAAATATAGGCTGCAGAAATAGTCTTCGTTTAAAACTCTCAAATAATGTAAATCACACTCTTTTGGAGAGCCATTCTGATGTTGCTGTTTCTTTATGTGCTGAGAAAAGCTCCAGATTTGGAATTTCTTACCCTACTAGAGGCTTGGTACACGAAATTTGTGCACAGGTAGGGTCCCTAGGCATGGCCTGTGATCAGGGCCAATCAGGTTCCTCACTTCTCCACCTCCCCACCTCCTTCCCTCGCCACAAATAATAGTGAACGATTAAACTCCCGGTCTCCTGGTCAAACTCCTGAGGGGACATTTTGCATATTAGCCTTTTGTATATATACAATAGATTGTATTTTGGCTTCCCCTTAAATCCTTTGAGACGGCAGTAGCTGGGAACAGCATGATCCTGGAAAGGGTGGAGTTGGGATAGTGCTGGCAGAGTGACATGTTCTATGGAGATAGTTCAGTCTGGTGGCCGTGAGTGTTTTGTTTTGGTTAATTGACCTCAGGACCTAAGCATTCTTGGCAGCAAATATGCAGTTGGCTTTTGAATATCTGGCTTTGGATTTGTGTTACTGATTCCTTCTCCTCCTGAAATTTTGTTTCTGAGGAGTTAACTTTTCTCAAGCTTCTTCATCTTCACATATATTAAGAAATTATGAGGCCAATATGTGTTTGTAGTAAAAAATTCAAACAGAATTAAAAAATTTGGAGTTTTCTTCTAGACACTAGAGGCCTGATGCATGAATTCGTGCATGGGTGGGGTCTGGTCAGCCTGTCCCAATAGGGGCCAATCGGGCTGGGTTGGCTGGGGGGAGGGGCCATGGGTGGCGGCAGGCCCACCAGCCTCGCCCCCTTGTCGAACTCCTGGTCAAACTCCTGGTTGAAGGGACGATTTGCATATTAGCCTTTTATCATATAGGATTTTCTATGTGAACATACCCACATACATATACATATATACTTTTCTTGAATGGGAGTATAGTACACATACAATTCTCTACCTTGTCTTTTCCCTTAATATAGTTTGGAGATCTTTTTGCATCACCACATAGGGTGAACTCATTCTTTTAAATTGCTAGGTAGCTCTATCAATTTATAGAGATATCCCATTACTTATTAGATTTTTCTCATATCCTTTTCCTCTTCCTCAGACAACATGCCTCGAGACAGGCCTTGAGTTATTCTCACACTCAAGGCATGTGTCTCCTGGAGGGGGCTCAATCTCCAGCCTCAAGAAACAGGCTGGTGGCAGCCTGGAACTGCCATTAGCTGTTACCTTCTGTACTTCCCTTTCACCTTCTGGTACATGAGGATTGGCGTATGTTTGCCAGCCAAAGTCAGAGCTGCCATGTGGCTCTGGGGCATTGGAGTGAGGAAAAGTGAGTGCGAACATCAGTGGCAAAGCTTTAGATTGGATATAATGAAGCAGAAAATCAAGGTATTGTGCTGTCAGAACTTTCAAGGCCAATAATGCTGCTCACTCTCTTCAAGTCCCGTAACTTTGCCTGCTTTCCCAGATGGGAGGAGAGTCTCAGCACTTGTAAAGCCCATCTCAGGAAGAGCCTGCAGATTCCCAGAGGAAATGGAACTATCGGTTTTAGCCTGCCTTCCAGCCAGAGGGCTAAACTTTGGACAGGATAAGTCGTTTTCAAACTTCTTTTAGAAAGGGAACCGATTTTTCTAATGAAATCTCTTTTACCATTCCCAGTGTATAAAAGAGATAAAAGTGCAGTGGCAGGGTTTTGGGTTGGGTTGGGGAATCTGTTGATTTCCCCCCAACAATTTTCATTGTCTGGCAGTTTTGCAGAACACAGTCTAAAAAACACAATGCACTAGATAGCATTTCATGTCAACAAAGATGTTATGATTTTTATCTTTCTTCATTTTTAGAATATTATTTAGACAGGGTTTCTAATAGTATGTAGAAGTAATTATCTGCTTTGCCTATAATTTTGAAGAGGAAACATTTTTTGTGTGTCCTTTTTTGAAGGGCCTGTTTTTACTTCGCTGCATTGAAGGGCAGCCTGCTAGTTGATACTAGTATACCACTTCAGTTAACTTTTAGCTACTAAAGGAAAAGTTAAATAAAAGTATCCAGACTGGAGAAACTAGTTTGTAAAGGCAGCAAGTCTTTACAAACTCCAAAGCCCCTGAGATTGATTGCTTTCAGTGTTTACTGCGGCCAAATGATTAACTAGAACCCTGAAACAGAGCCTCCTGAGAAGTGATTTATGCTGTGAATGCGAAAGGATGTTTGCCTATGACCACTGGGTTCTTGTTGGAGCCTTTTAAACATTGTTTATCTTGGGGCACCCACTGCTTACAGCATTATTTTCTTTTGTATTTTGTCGTCTTATGCCAAAGGCCAAGGCCAGCCTTGTAGTATTTACTGAGTTTGGTTGTTCAGGGCTTTCTAGGGGGCAATGAGTGTGTGGGAGAAAAGCAGGCTTCAGACCCTTTATAAAGTGCAGTGCTCTGAAAATTTTCGCCGTTGCTAACAAGGCGTTTTGTAACTAAAAGAAGCACCGTGTGCACAGACATTGAACCATACTATAATTATTTGGGATTTAAAAGATGAGATGTATGTTCAAGCCAGAGCCAAATTTTATGGAATCTTCTTTTTAACACCTCTCTTATGCCTTGAAGTTTTATTACAGATGAAACATTCCCATTTCCCCATATTGAAATAACATACTTCATTCAAAAGTACTTATTGAGCACCTACTATGTGTGAGTCAGGATTCTAGGTCATTGGGATATAACAGTGAGCAGAACAGACAAAATTCCACCCCTCAGGGGACCCTAATTTTTGTTCTCCTAGCTAGTCATTAAAAAATCTGAAAAGTCATTTGCCTCGCCTTCTGTAAAAGGTATTATTTGAGGAAGACAGTGTGTTTTAGGGTAGTGAAGCCTGTTATTTTGGGAGGGAACTTTCTGTGCACTCAGGGTAGGCTAATGGAAGATGATCATGGACTTGTCCTGATTACAGAAGATAAATAACACGCAGCTTCTCAAAAGGTGCTATTACCTACCTGCATGTGGAAGAGTAAGACATTTTCTTAAAAACACACATTCCTCAAGGTGTAGTGCAGACTTAAAAGAAAAAGCATTCAGTTGCAATTCTCTTCTAATAGGGAGCATCAAGAGAGCTGAAGAATAGCTAAGAGAGAAAGGCTTTTCTTGGCTCCCTAGAGCAAGGGATCTCTAAAGCTTTCATGTTCCTTATCAGTTTTTTTTATAACCAGGAGAGTTTGAAGGCCTACCCACTGACCAGAACTTTCAAGAATTCTTACTCCGCCGAAACCGGTTTGGCTCAATGGATAGAGCGTCAGCTTGGGGACCGAAAGGTCCCGGGTTCGATTCCGGTCAAGGGCATGTACCTTGGTTGCGGGCACATCCCCAGTAGGGGGTGTGCAAGAGGCAGCTGATCGATGACTCTCTCTCATCGATGTTTCTAACTCTCTATTTCTCTCCCTTCCTCTCTGTACAAAATCAATAAAAAAAATATTAAAAAAAAGAATTCTTACTTTTTGTAGGGAAGATACATGAATTTTTAAGATACTGCCTTAGCTTTTTTTTTTTTTTTTTTTTTAAATAAAATTCTTCATCTGGAGATGGAAGAAATCATACTTGGTGAACTACTGTTCTGAAAAGGACTGATTCTAAGTGACAGCCCAGAAACTAAATCAATATTTGCATTGTTTATATCACATTATATGTCACTGTCCTATGATGCTATATTTTAGAGAAATGCATGTTGGTGTTGCCACTGAGAAAGGTTGAAATTTCTGTCCACTCTTGAATTGGTATTGTTCCTTATGGATCTGTGTGAGGGTGTGGAGTGCTGCCCCTTGTGTACCTTCTGGAGAGGCAGGGTACTGCTCAAGGCCTCTCCCCCACCCCTGTCACAGGAGGATTAAGGTACAGGAAGGAGACTGAGTGGATTAAGGTAACTGAACACCTGGGGGGTCAAGTTGAGCTTCTTACCTGCATGCTTTTGTTTAGGGTTCAGGGTTGCTTATACCAGGCTCCAAGGGGCAGTCAAAAACTTGCTGAATTTAAATTGAGAATATGCTTTAATTCAGGCCTAATTGTATAAAGTTGTATACATGTATTTTCTTCTCAACCAGTGGCAAGCATGTTGAATTCAAGATTTTTCCCTTGCACTTTTGTTTGCATATCCCTAATGTCATGCGGACTTATTCTTAGCATATAAACCTTTGGTTAATATTTGTTGATTGACCAAGAGTGGCCCAGGGTCAATATCTTGCAGATAATGACTGATTCAATATCAGAAAATTTATTGATTCACTCAACAGATATTTGTCTCCGGCTGAAGGACCAGTGGGAATAAATAACTTACTCTTTGGTTGGATATGATGCATTACCACTCTCAGTGGTAATGCATTGTAGTTGACATGATTATAAATTGATGAGGCATTTTCCAGGGAAATTGCTCTCAGTGCTTGTAGTCATGTTCCATCGGCCTACTAGTCCTACTCACTTTATTGCCTAAATATAGCACAGAGCACTCCTTTTTTTCTATCGCCAATGACCCAGCATAAACCTGAGCCTTCATCATTGCTTGCCTGGATTGTTGTTGTAGTTGAACAATTCTCCCTGTTTCATTGGTGTTCTTGCCTCCCTCCTATCCATCTTCTAAGTTCTTCCACACTGATGCTACAAGGATCTTTCTAACCAGAAGACCGGTCATATATCCCTAGAAGGTTTTGTCAGTGGCATACAAAATCTTCTGCTAGCCTTCCAGCCTTAATTTCAGCTATGCCTCCGTGCCCATACTCTGTGTTCTAGGAATGTCCAGTGTTAATACCTCCTAGATTGAGAGTTCTGTGAGAATTGGGTCCATGTTTGCATGTTCCTCTCTGAATCTCTGGGACCCAGAATGGTGCCCAGAATAGAGTGGGGTTCTATAAGATTTTGTAGAGTTGAACTGAATCAGGTAACTCTCTGAAATTAACAAGATTTAAACGTGTTAGCAAAGCAGATTACATTGCCTTCTGTCTAATCCTTTAAATTCCTACTGGATGGATTCAGCACTGTTTGTTAAAGCACTTTGTGAAATGAAAAATAGATGGCTCTTTCCTCTCACTGCTCAACAAAACATAGAAATATATTTAGAACATTTAGCACTTGTCTATTGCTGAAGACTATGTGTATTTCACCCAATTGTCTTCTCCTCTGATATGAGGAGGTGGTATTAATTTCTAAAATGATAGAAAAGGAGGGGTAAAGAAATGCAAGGGACTCATACTATGTTCTTCAAAGTATCTTTTGCTTTATGGTTATCTTGAGAAGTAAACATGCAAAAATTTAATAGATTTCTCAGTATTTTAAAATATGCTTTATAATTTATAATTTTCCTTTTTTCATATTCTGCAAAGGAATTTTCTTTATAACATTGATTCTACATTTACCCAGTGATGCTCGACCAAAGTTTATAGATTCAGTGTTATTTCAAGATCTTCCTGGTCCAACTAGATCAAATTATTTACTAAAGAAATCTCTGCAAATTCTATAGTCTTCTTCATTCAGTAGAAATTTACCCATTCTTACAAATTTGAATTGAAGATCATTCACTGGGATTTGCCTTCTTCACAACCACTTTTAATTTATGGGATTTGTTTTCTTACTCCCATTTCATGAGGCTAAGAGACTCATACATATGCATGTAGTTAATATGTGGCATACCCTTTATATTCAAAGATGAAGCCACTTACTATTGGGGTTGGTATCTTGAGCTGGGCTTCATGGAAACACATGGACAATAATTTCATCCACAATTTCTCTTGATCCCCTCATTCTCTTAGAACTAATGATGTCCACGTTAGAGGGAATTGTATGATCTCTGTGTAAAGAAGAGCCAATTCAGACTTAGTGGAGTTAAGTAACATGCTTATCTGGTCTGTTTGCCTAAAACTCACTTAAAATATTTTTCATCATGCAGTTTTATAAAAATCCTGAAAAGGAAAAAGGACATTGTAAGGAATTCTCATGTACCCGTCACTCAGCTTTAAAAGCTGGCAACATCTACCAGTTTGGGAGCCCAGTCTTTAGCACCATTGTGCTTGTTCTACCCTGACATGGGTTCAAATAAATTCAGTTCACATTGGGAGGATCTGGAAATATTACATTTCTTTGTAGGCCTATTTTAATTGCATTTATGTAATTATGCTCATCACCACTTAAAATCATTCTCATTGTTAATATTTGAAAACTCACACAACTAAGAAAATCCATATTTAATCCCTGGAGGGGAAAAAATGCAAAAGTAAGCAAAGTGAAAAATCTTAGCAGATGGGTAATTAAAAGCAAACAAAGCAGAATTATCCCGAGAGTTTAATCACAGTTCCATAGACCGAGAATGTGTGCTTTATCTGGGAGATTAAATGCACTCAGTCCTTGAATATCTGGCAGCAGATAATTGACTTTGTCTTGGCGTTTTCTCCACTCTGGTCTGATGTGCTTCCTTCCACTGACTTCCTGGCTCAGCCAGTCACAGAGGTAGTAGAATAGCCAACATGAGCCTGTGTGATTGTCTTTTTATGATTTGCATTATTTTTGGATGAGGCATTAGATTGTTTTGATTGTTCATATCACTTATCTATGATTTTCACTCACTTAATAAAACATGGATTCAGGGATCTGCATTAAACTATAAAAACTTGAGTCCATGGCCCTTTCATCATCTATCTATATCACGTAGGACAGGGTCTGACTTCTGATAGGCTCTTGGTGCTGGGTCCTAGGCTGGAGGAGACCCACCCTGAGACAATAAGGACATTGGTCAGGAACCTCTATGTGGATTGCTTTATTTTCAAACTGGGTCTCTAGACCCTCAACAAAAGCGTTTTGGCATGTGTTTAAATCTAAGAAAAAGATGGTGTTGTTGAAAACAAACTGAAAAATGAGAAAATTAAACCAGTCTAATTTTACTCAGAGCACGTGACTGAGAATAAAATAAACAGTAAACTGTGCTGCAGTGCAAAGAAAACAACATCTGAGGCAGAGATTATAGTTAGAAAGTAAAGTTATTTTTCAAAACTATTGTTTCTGCTGTGACCTTTTTTCAAGTTAACTGATGATACAGTCCCTTGCTTTTTCTAATAGAGAAACACATGGCATTCAAGGAGCTTATTTATAACCCACTGGGAAGAGCCAGCAGTAAAGAAGAAAGCTCAGTCGCACATTTTAAACACTGTGCTTCGTGTGGTCAGGATGAAATGTTATTCCGCTTGTACTATGGTATCTTTAATATCTGAGCAAACATACCTGGCTTTCTTTCCCCAGCTTCCTCCTCTCTCCTTTCTCTGTTCAGGAAATCATTTTGGTTGAGCTTATTGTATAGGGCGAAACCCATGGACGGGTGTGGAGCTGGTGAGTGGCCCATCAATGGGATCTCTGTTAGCTCATTTTTCATCAGGGAGATACATTTCTTTCCCAAAGCTGTGATCTAGGAGAGTTGCCAAGCAGCTAAAGTTTAAAACACACACACACACACACACACACACACACACACACACACACACACACACAAAACAACGTAATTCTTTCATGTGGCGATCTCTTCCCTTGTGCTCATTATGCTGTCACTGACTGACCAGTTCTCAAATAAGAGTCCACAGTTCCGTTGCCTTCGACAGATCCTGGGCTCTTGGAATCTTAGTTAAAGCTTGATTCTAAATTTTTATTTAAAATTTTTTTTTTTTTTTTTTTTTTTTTTTTTTTTTTTTTTTTTTTTACTGATCTCTCTGACCCAACTAGATCAAATTATTTACTTAAGAAATCTCTGAAAATTCTTTAGTCTTTTGTTCAGTAGAAATGTATCTATCCTTACAAATTTGAATTGCCGATCATTCACTGGGATTTGCCTTCTTCACAGCCACTGTTAATTTATGGGATTTGTTTTCTTATTCCCATTTCACCAGGCTGAGAGATGCATACATATGCATGTAGTTAACATGTGGCATGCCCTTTATATTCAGAGATGAAGCCACTTACCATTGGGATTGGTATGTTGAGCTGTGCTTCATGGAAACACCTGGACAATAATTTCACCCACAATTTCTCTTGATTTTCTCTTTCACAGTTCTGTAGACTGAGAATGTGTGTTTATCTGGGAGATTAAATGTACCCAGTCCTTGAATATCTGGCAGCAGATAATTGACTTTAGGTGGATGTGGAAGACTCTTTTTGTGAGTTGGGACCTAATTGAAAAATGATAAAAATTCATGAGCGATTTCTCAGGTTTACTTTGGCGTGCTCCGCAGGTGTAAAACATTTACAAAGCATTCATGTTCATATCTGACCTTGTGTGTTCTTTGAACCTAAAGTCTTCACCTTTTTTTGATACCGCTGTTTATCTCTTTGACGGGCTCTACAGTGGAGGCTTAAAACTGAGATATGTATTCTTTTCTTTCTGGGTCTTCAGCAGGGCTGGTATGGAAAAAGCCAGTTGACTCAATTTGCTTCCATCTGGTTTGTTTCATGAATGCCTCTGGTGGCCACAGCCAAGCTCCCCTGGCCTGAGGAAACAGTGATGCCCACCCAGTGGGTGGGGATGATTTTTTAAAAATTGTGAGTACTTGAATTTGGCTTCTGTGTAACAGCCTGTAAAGGAGCAGTTGTTCCCCCTTACCTCCGGTAGCTTTAGAAATCCGAATGAAAATGACCTCTGTCTCAAAGGATGCCTTTGAGATGATTGAATTAACTAATTCTAAATGTAGCACCACAGTGAGACATGTCTAACACTCAGTTCCGTGGCCCAACATTGGTTGGACAGAAGTGGTTTTAGCTCAACGGTTTTCCTGGTGGCGACTCTCCCACTGCTTCAGTTCCTGAAGGATGGCGTGGAAGACACACTGCCAGTGTCCACCAATGCAGTGCTCATCTCCTTCTAGCGCCTTCTCCGTTCTGCTGCTGCCACGAGTTCAGGACACCCACTCTCTCTGTCTTCTAACCTTGGAACACCAGCAGCCTCCTCTAGATTGGCCTTTCCAGTGGCTCTCTGCTCTGATTGCTTGGTGGAAGTGCTCCTTTAAACTCTGCTGAGTGAAAAGAGGGATCGCCAGCTATGGTGCTCCAGCCACATGCAATGAATTCAGTTCCCTTGTGTACATTGTAGTCAACAACCAAAATATTTTTATTTCACCTTGAAAATATATCACGTTATGTTTTTAGGCTTGCTGCAATGTATAATGTGTTCCAGGCAGATGGTGCTTGGGTTCTTTGTAATGAAACTAAGACTTGTTTATTGTACCTTACATGTCTCCATTTTCCATATTAGGGTGGTTGTTGGACTCTCTTGTTCATGTAGCTTTGCCATTACTGTTTCATTGTGTGAAGTCTCTTACTGAAGAATGGCTGTTGTGTTGATATGGCATTAAATTTAGGATCACTGTGTTTTGGCCTTGGATACCCAGTAGATGGAGAAGAACCAAATAGTGATAGGAATCTGTAAGCTGTGTCTGGGATAGTGTAACCACAGCCTAGTGAAATAGTAGCAGGAGCTCTTTGATATCTAAGGCAGCACCTTTCAATCAGATGTCATAATGTTTGGTCAGCAGTGCAGTGTGGCACACACATTGGATGCTAGTGTGATGGGGCAAAACTTACCAGTAGGTGGATGTTCAGAGCTTCTTAGAATGCCTGCTTTCTGAGAAAGAAAACATTAAACTCAGTGAATGAATTTTGAGAGGAAAAACAGTCAAGTTGGAATACAAACTAAGTCCTTGCAAGCTTCATTGGCGGGGAACTTGATGTAGTGGGACTATGAAGGCTGGGCTGGGAAAGTTCAGGGAGAAGTGAGCTAGGAAAGCAGATAGGAAATGTGTGATGGTAGATGAGTGACAGTTCTTGTGGAGCGGGCCAGTGAGGGGCTCCTGTGAGTCGTGTGTTGTTTGAGAATAATATAAGGCAGGGCTCTCATGTGGCACTGGACTCTGTTCTGGAACTCCTTTAAATGATTGTGAGGGCTGCAACAATAATTGGAAAATCTTATTTGGCCGATGAGTTTTAATTGTGACATTGTGGTTCATGGCTTTATGTTTGCAATAATGATTACTATTTTGATTTTTTTCTTATATATTTTATTGAAGAGAGAGGGATAGAGAGTTAGAAACATCGATCAGCTGCTTCCTGCACATCCTCCACTGGGGATGTGCCTGCAACCTAAGTACATGCCCTTGACCGGAATCGAATCTGGGACCCTCAGTCCACAGGCCAATGCTCTATCTACTGAGCCAAACCGGTTAGGGCTGATTTTTATTATTATTATTATTTTTATTTTTTTGTATAATAGGCCTTTAAAAATAATTTAGGACTAATTCATGATTATTCCTATATTATTACTTTCTCTCTCATAAGCATTTAAAGCATTCTCTTCACGTTGGGAGAGAAAGAATGCTCTAGGGATTATACCTACTCTCTTACCTATTTTATCTTTGTTACAGTTCAGAGCAAGTATCTGTTGCTATTAATTAGTTTGGGAATTACCACTTATTTATAATACTTGTGATTTGTTATTTTATAGTATTTCATTTACCCCTGGGTAAATTTTTAATAAGGAAGAAGGCGAGGGTAGATGAAGAAAGCCTGCGTAATGTGTCTGCATCTCTGCTGAACATGAAAGAGAAATATGTTTTAAATGTTTTTTTTAGTAAGAACCCAATAGTTCCATGGGTCATAAGTGAAAAGACTGTAGGTCAAATACATCAAATACAGCTTACATTCATGTTTTATTTGTTTCTTTGGTGTTTTAAAAAAGTTGAGCCTACACCAGCCAGTGTAGCTCAGTGGTTGAATGTTGACCCATGCACCAAGAAGTCACTGGTTTGATTCTGGTCAGGGCACATACCAGGTTGGGGGCTAGATCCCTAGTAGGGGCTGTGCAGGAAGCAGCTGATGGATGTTCTCTCACAGCTATATGTCTATCTCTCTCTTCCTCTGCCTTCCTTTCTCTGAAGTCAGTAAAAACATTTTTTTTAAAAAGTTGAGTCTATTGCCAAAATATCAAATAAGGAGATTTAATAGGAAAATCTGACTTTCTAACTTCTCTTGAACAATTGAAAGACTTGGGAACATTGGGCTCATAGTCCCATGGCAAAAACTAGCTGGATGTGTTTAAGAAGTCTTGCTTATTAGGTGGGCACGTGTACTTCAGTTTGCTGATGTCCACATGCTGTTTCCTGAGGCACTGGCTGCTTCCTTTGCTGATGCAGACACTGGGGCATGCCAGTCCTAGCTAATCACTAACTCCAAGGTAGGCAAAATGATGACGTTTTAAAAGTTTGTAGTAATTCTAGTAATATTGATAATGTTAAATACCTGTGTATCCTATCTAATAAAAGAGTAATATGCAAATTAACCATCACTCCGTGACAAAAATGGCAGCACCCACAGACATAAGATGGCGGCGCCCAGTCCTCTCAGGCCTGCTGGAGTCCCCCAGTCCCAGGGAGGGCTGCCACTGAGAGCCGGCAGTGGTAAGTAGCTTGGTGGAATGCTGCCCAGAGGCCCTCCTGATCCTTTATAAAAAACAAAAACAAATTTGCTTTCCCCATGGAGTGATATTCCACCCCCCACACCCCCCGCCCCCCCGACACACACACATACACACACACACACACACACACACACACACACACACACACACCTGCAGCCTCAGGTCTTAGCCTTGGAAGTCCCTGTACTCACACGGAGTGATCCCCTCCCAGCGGCAGCCTGGGGTCTCAGCCTCAAAAGCAGCTAAGCCCCCATGGAGTGATCCGCGCGCCCTCAGGGTCTCAGCCTCAGAAGCGCGTGCGATCCGGTGCGTGGTCCTGCCCCACTGGCAGCCTAGGAGAGTCTGTCTGCTTTGGAACTTTCCTTGCCCCCAGCCAAGTGAATGGAGATGTGGGGGAGGTATCTGGGCGAAGCTGCCCAGCAAACCTCTCCCATTGGGTAGAAACTTCTGACCAGGTTAGGGAGGTAAATGGGTTTTGTTTAAAATCTTTAGAAACCGCAAAGGAAATGTCTGAGGTGGGGTTTCACATTAGAAGTAACTTACAACTAATTTCTGAAGGCAAACGGGGACATTGCAGTTACATGACTGGAGAGTACGCCGAGGTCCGGAGGTTGGCTCTGCAAGGGCAGTGGCGGGTGCTCCCCGCCCTGGCTCCTCAGCACCTCGGCAGGGCCTGAGCCCACCCAGGAAGGCCTTTCCCCCGACAGTTTTCACCAAGGCAGGGAGGTTTTGTAGACATGAATAAGAAGTGCCCACGCACAAGTCCTGAAGATGCCGGGGACTGGCAGAAAAGACAAAAAACTGGGAAAAGAGCAAAACCAGAAACACCACCGATCCCAACATAGATCATCTTTTTCTTTAGACGGTGTGTTTCCTCTTCTTTATCTTCTGGAAGCAAGACAGATTCAAGTACTGATGATTCTACCAACGGAAAATTTAAGAGAAAGAGAGGACAGAAAAGGAGAAAAGAAAGAAAGGACAAAGGATGAAACATCAAGAAAAAGGAAGAGAAGGAAAAAAGAAACAAACACATGATACCACTTTTCCAAGGTTTCATGAAATTCCTGTTTAAGGAGTTTATTTTATGACACTTTTCGTTTGGGTTTACATTTTTACTGGTGGTTTATTAAGACCATGGAAAGTACACGGATCAATATTTTTTTTAAAAAAAGTATATTTTATTGATTTTTTACAGAGAGGAAGGTTAAGGGATAGAGAACTAGAATAATCTATGGCAGAGAAACATCGATTAGCTCCCTCCTGCACATTCCCCACTGGGTATGTGCCCCCAACCAAGGTACATGCCCTTGACTGGAATTGAACCTGGGACCCTTGAGTCTGCAGGCCAATGCTCCATCCACTGAGCCAAACCAGTTATGGCTATCCAACATATTAAAGAAAAAAATCCTATCTAATAAAGAGGGAATATGTAGGGAAGGGCATTTGGGAGTGACTGGGCTTTCAGGGGAGGGCAGTTGGGGATGATCAGGCTGGCAGGGGAGCAGTTAGGCGTTGACCAGGCTGGCAGGAGAGTGGTTAGGAGGTGATCATGCTGGCAGGCAGAAGTGGTTAGGGGCAATCAGGCAGGCAGGTGAGCAGTTGGGAGCCAGCAGTCCCGGATTGTGAAAGATGTCCAAATGCCTATCTTTGTGCAAAGGGATTGGGCCTAAATAGGCAGTCAGACATCCCCTGAGCGGTCCCAGATTGGAGAGGGTGCAGGTTGGGCTGAGGGACAACCCTCCCCTCCCTAGGGGACGAATTTTGTACACCAGGTCTCTAGTTATAATATAAAATTATAAAGTGGAGTTTATTTCTTTTAATTAGAATATTTTATTTTTTAAAATACATATTTATTGATTTCAGAGATGAAGGGAGAGGGAGAGAGAGATCGTAACATCCGTGATGAGAGAGAATTATCAATTGGCTGCCTTCTCTATGCCCCACACTGGGGACTGAGCCTGCAACCCTGGCATGTGCCTTGCTGGGAGGTGAACCATTACTTCCTGGTTCATAGGTTCACGCTCAACCAGTGAGCCACACCTGCCAGGCAAATATCTTATTTTTTATATAGCACCATTTCCAATATCTTTCAATGTCTTATTACCCAGATGCAAACACCACTTAAAGATATAAAAAAAGATGTTTTATAATTCAAGAAATATGATTATTCTAATCCAAAGAACTAATGACAGTTTTTTTTTATGAGAACTTATATTTTTCAGCTCTCTAATCCACAGACTATATTATCAAGTGAGCCAGTATACATAAATAAACTCTATTTTATTATTTTATACTACTATCCACACTCTAGATTTTGTGGGTTTGAATTCTGACTCTGTCACATATAAGCTGTATAACCTGGATGAGCCAGAGCTTCTCTATGTCTTGATCTTCTCACCTGTGATATGGGAATCATTATAGGATTTACCTCAGATGATTTATTTTAATTAAATCAAATTTTAAGGCTGTAGATGAAGATGGAGTGTGATGGGTTACAGTTGGCTCAGAATAAGAATTCAAAAAAATGTTACCTATTATTACTACTTTAAGATAAAGAGTTTTGTGTTATCTTATTTATTTTATTACTTTTTTTTTTTTTTTTTTTTTTTGCCTGAGAAAATCTTGGGGTCATATTGGGTATATGTTAGACATGTCTATATCATATGTCAGAAGTAAGGTTGCAAAATTCTACTCTAGAAAATGTTCTCAACTTTCACAATTTCATCTAGTATCATAGATCCTTATCTGTAAAATAAGGACATCTCTTTGTCATCTACCAAGTTATAAAGTAAAACAAAGCAGGAAATTGTATTGATAATTGAGGCTACAAAGGTGCTGAAAAGACTGTCTGCCATAAATGAATTTGAATATGAATTTCATATTCCAATTCCATGCTTTTTCCAAGCTTTGGTAATCGAATATAGAAAAGCATAAGTATCATGTTGTGTCCAATAGATATGCAAACTACTAATTTATTGATATGGAAATAAACTTTGTCCTTCATGTTTGTGGCCTTGTAATTCTATTTCTTGATGTTGACTTTGAATTTTTGCTAGAAGGAAGAAAAGCAGGTTTTACGCCTCTGCATAAAATGAATTTATAAGAAAAATGTTTTTAATCAGTATATGTGGGACATAGCACTAACTTGGGACAATGATCTGCATCCAGAGAAATGTCTGATCATGTCCGTCCATCTTGTTTTTCACTCTCCCAGAAAAAATTGGGTTTTAAGTGGGACAGGATAGAAGTGGTGCCACAAAAACTATTTAAAAAAATATATATTTTATTAATTTTTTACAGAGAGGAAGAGAGAGTGATAGAGAGTTAGAAACATCAATGAGAGAGATATCGATCAGCTGCCTCTTGCACACCCCCTACTGGGGATGTGCCCGCAACCAAGATATGTGCCCTTGATGGGAATCAAATCCAGGACCCTTCAGTCTGCAGGCTGATGCTCTATCCACTGAGCCAAACTGGTTTCGGCAAAACTATTTTTTTTTAAATTCAAAATGCTGTTTTTTGGCACCCTAGGAAGCCTACACTGCTGACCACCACTGTCCTTCCTGGGGAAAAAGAAGGCAGCATTTTAAGGCTGTAGATGAAGATGGAGTGTGATGGGTTACAATAGACGAAAATGTCCCCATAAATGATTGCAGAAACACAAATCTATTGCAGCTGTAGGGTTTTCAGTGTAGAGGATCTTGTAAATTTTGTCTGGCTGCCATTGTCATTGTGGTTACATGTATTCCCTTTCTGTCACTGCTTGTTAGGCGAATGTTTTGCTTTTATCTGATAACTTTGGAAACCCAAGGTATTTCTCCCGAGGCGACCAGGCAGAAGCATCTCGCAGGAGCTGGTTGATTCTGAAGTGCGAAGCTGCTTTTCCTGAAGGGAAGGTGTATTATTAGACATGGTTTTGGTCCCTTGCGGTGTCAGTGTAAACCATCCTGAATTGGGGAAAACAATAAAGTGGAATTACCTACGAAAGGAAAAAATCCAAGAAGCAGTGTTGTTGTTTTTATAGCTAACTGCTAGGAAACAATTTGTGTTATGAGACCTTGTCCCCCGCTCCAACTTGCTCTCTCACAGAGCATGGGAGCTCTGAGGCCCCACGCTGGAAGTGGAATTAGACAAGAAGCAACAAGCAGAAGACGCACAGCTGTCACCATTCCACTGCCTGCTTGTCTCTAGAAGAACACTCCCAAACCTCAGACGGTAGAAAAGGTGGTAAAAATACCACTAATGGAGACTCTTGGAACATTGCCCAGATCTTACAAGGAGCGTTATATTCACATTTCTCCATTCCATTTTATTCATCTTTTTATGAGTAAATTTAAGGGCATAGACCCTTGTTTATATAGTTGTACTCCTTAACATATATGACTCATTGTACATAAATTACATGTTTTATTTCTCATTCTTTGAAAATTTGGTCTTTTCCTCCCTGTTGTTTTATAAAAATCTATATAGTATTTCCCACTATTAAAAAAAAAAAACCACCTCTATTTTAATTAAAGTTTATGGCCAAAGGTTTTTCACATTCCTGAGACAAGTTAATTGAGTTACTTAATTATTCTAAGAGCGAGTTATGCTTATAATGGTGTTGTTAGCAGAGATCATAATTTAGACCTGGTGTCTAAGCTGTGGGAACTTTCTAAAAGTTATTGGGTGCTCAGATTTCAAACCATCCTCCTCTGCCTTCCATTCCTGCCAAGGGAACAATATTCTAAATTATAATACATGAAGATTAGATTTCCATAGTAACCCAGGAACCTATGCACTCCACACTGGGGCTGATCTCCAGAGCTACAGTTTCTTATTGCTTCTTCGGAAAAATTAGTCCCAAGTCACAGTGTTACATATGACTTCCATAACTCCAGTATTGACAAAAATCATAGTGTGCCTTTCCCTTTGTACTTGGACTTGTTGGAAGTTTTTGTTTCTTCTCCTTCCACTCTAACCTGAGCAGTGTGAAGAGTTCTATTCATTTTCCTCCTTTCGGTGCCGGGATCTGAAAGGAGTTGGATATGGTTACATCTGATGGGGATCGCATTGGCCACCTGACTGGTACAAGTGATGTGCTCCCAGAGGCACTGGGCATAGAAAGCAAAAGGGACAAGGAGGGCAATTCAGGTCAGAGTTCCTAAGCACAGACACTGACTCAATGGTCTGTGATAGGATGTTGCAGAGCAGACAAATGATTTTAGGCAGAAAGGGGGTCCAAGGATGGGCATGCAGAAACACCTTTGTGTGGTACGTTCAGTGTTTTCCATCGGAGAGAGTGCGGCAGCGTGTGATACTTGAAGCATGGAACATCTCAGAGGGGAAGGGGTTGAGGGACAGGAAGCGATTAACCAAAAGCATATACACATATATGGACACAGACAGTGGTCTGGTGAAGGCCTGAGGGGGGTGATGGTGGTGCATCAGGGACCTCTGTAATACTGTCAGCAATAAAATAAATAAAAGTAAATAAGGAGTATTTTTAAAGCAGTGTGTTTGTAACTCTAAGCCACTCATATTGCTTTAGGGAAGTATAATTTTTGAATCCCAGCACAGACTAAGAAATATAACATAAGCAATGGAAACCATATTTATAACCAGTTAATAAAATTAATCCTTTATAAATCCTATGAAATATTAAGAAAGATGTAAGAAGAGATTTTGAAAGGTTTTGATTTTGTAAAAATGCTAATGTAAATTTAATACTTACTAAAAACACTAAAATGGTTCAAAAAGAAAAAAAAAATCTTACCTGAGATAATGCCTTACATAAATGTAAATGATTACTATATAATAACTTTTCTGCAGAAGCAATCTAAAGACTATTTAAAATCTCAATTTTAATTATGAGGAAGTTGAGTATTTTAATGAGGTTGTATTTTAACATGGGCACAACAGAGTTAATATCTGTTTCTTTTTAAAAAGTGTTCTAATATTTTCCTTATTCTTTTTTGTCCTCTTTTTCATGTAGGTCTTTTATAAAGTAACTTTATTTTCCTGCTTTGTCAGACTATAGCCAGCCTAAAGTCCTTTTTCAAAACTCCTATCTTCTTGAATCTATATCTGAAGCCTCCCTGAAGATCAGACTCTGCTTGGAATCTGTTTATTTATTCACTCATTCAGATCCATTGCTAGGCCGTGGTAATACACTAATTAAAAAAATCAAGGTTTCTGCCCTTCTAGCCTTTAGTCCCTTAAGCCAGAATACATGTTAAAAAGGCAAATTTGAGAGTAATTCTCTTGATGCTCTAAAAACTAGTGAGCAATTATGCTGAAATTTCTTCCCCCCATTTTTTTTGAGAATGATGAATGTCTAAGTAAAAATCAGAGCTTTCTGAGCTAACAACATGATAAAGCTGACCCAGTGACCTTTCTTTTTGCAAAGCAAAGGCTTATATAATAAAATACTTTCATCCATGTCTCTGGCATATGGTAGGATATTTTGCCTTTTTTAGTACTTTACAGTGTGTTTCACACGATTTCCTCCTATGAGAAGGCACAACATTCCTACATGTGGCATCCCTCAGTGTCCAGCTCTTATTGGATCCTAATTTTT
Organism: Pipistrellus hanaki; assembly: GCF_964339955.1. Lineage (NCBI taxonomy): Eukaryota > Metazoa > Chordata > Mammalia > Chiroptera > Vespertilionidae > Pipistrellus > Pipistrellus hanaki. Next base: position 164,903,855 of record NC_140503.1, on the reverse strand, counting down.
ATTTTAACTTGAGGAACTCCAAAGATCTTAGAAGTAAATCAAGATAACTTCATGGAAAGCACATCAAACTGCTAAGTTAGAAGACCTGAGTTCTAATCCTTGCTTTACTAGTGTTGGTTTTACTGCTTTCCTTCTCAAGACTTCTGTTTACTCATCAGTAAAAGGAAGGGCTGTGTTAGGGGAAAAGTAAAGGTCTATATTAGGTAGTTTGTGTAATAGACCACCCCGCAACATCTGTGTCAAAACAATAGATATGCATTATTACTCTGGAGGCATCTGTGGGCCATCTGGGCAGTTCTGATCACATGGGTCAGTCTTGCTTGATTTTGACTAGACTTGCTTATGGTTCGAGTTGGCTAGAGGGCTGGCCAGGGCCTGGGTCCTCTGGAATGGCCTCTTGCCCATGGCTGGTTAATAACTGGGCAAAAAGATGAGAGTGCCATCTATTTATCACCAGGCTAGCCTGGGCATATTCTCTCAACCAAAGCATGTATCCCAAGAGTGTGAGCAGACACATATAAGGCCTCTTGAGGATTATTAACTTCACATCCTGTTGGCTGAAGCAAATCTCAAGGTTAGCCCAGATTCTAGAGGTGGGGAAATTGACTCCAAAATCTCATCGAAAGGGCGTGGAAGCAGGGAGCAGGGGAAGAATTATAGTTCTTTTGCAATTAATTGACTATAGGTCCCTTTGAGCCTTAACTTTTTGTTAAGCCTGTAAGTGATCTAATTGGTTATTTAAATACCTACCACTGTGCTTAGGTACTGAAAGAAAGGCAAATTAAAAAAATAACAGTTGACTATACTGAAGGCATTTTATAAAACCATTTTCACTTTCAGAGAAACATAAAGATACCCTTGAGGAGCTGGCTGTGTGGTTAAGCAAATAAGGCTCATATGTTAAAACATAAAACATTTTAAGACCATCTTTTTTTTTTTTTTTTTGAAAGGGCTACAGAACACAGAAAAGCAAATGTGGGCTGGAATTGTGTAGTAAGCCTTGAAGGATGAAGTGTCATTGATTAGATCCAAACTAATTAGACTTTTTTTTCCTTTTGATTATCCCCTTATATTTATACATACAAAGAGAACAAACTGTTTTAATTAGACAAGAGAAACAAACAATTTGCTGGTGGATAGTCAGTCTCAATACTTATTTCTTGCTAATTTAAGGAAGAAGTTACACCTTGACTATAGATTAAATAAGAGTTATTTTCACAAGAATGTTTAGTTTTATCAACATTCACCAAATGAGTGCAGGCAGTGATTCCTTTGAATAAAGCAAATGGGATTAATTTCTACCACTGGCAGAGGTTGATGGCTGTTCACTACATCTCCTTTCTTCATTCCCAGCCTCTCTTGCAGGTAGATGTATCATTAGACTAAGTTCTAGCTTGCAGTATATGAGTGGAAAAACATGTGCCACTTCCTGTTTGTTCTATAAAACCTCCAACAGGTGCTTCTCCATGCAGCCTCCCTTGTCTGGCGACTTTGGAAGCCACAGGTTGGTATTGGAAGAGCTGCTGTCACCTGTGTTCTGAAATGATTGCCTGGAACAGAACCCCTCTTTTAAATAGGAGCATCTGCCCTAAGTTATTAACGGAGCAAAACATGAAATTCTGTTGTGTTCAGCATAATAACACAGTGGACCTATTCCAATGAATAGAGCAAATAATACCTTTCCTTACAAAATCAAGGTAGCTAAAGCCTAATTAAAGAGTTTTATAGCTTATTTTCTCTATCCAAGACCTAAATCTTAATACAAAGTTGAGTTCAATAAATACTGATTGACTCTCTTCCATCTATAAAAGGCTGAGGTCATTGCTATACCAAGAACTGAATGAGACTATTTAGCTTCAGGGAGCACATAGTCTCATAGGATAGAATGATTTTTAACAATGTAGTAAACCTATTTTGTGGTACAGCTGAATTAATGAACCATAGACACCCCATATTTAGTGACTAGAACAAGATATAAAATTCATTTTTTCTGTAATAATGATCATCACTATTGTTATCAATTATTATTATAACTAGAGGCCCAGTGCATGAAAGTTATGCATGAAGATGTGTGTCCCTCAGCCCAGCCTGCACCCTCTCCAATCTGGGACCCCTCAAGGGATGTTCAACTGCCCGTTTAGGCCCGATGCAACTGCTTGCCTGCCTGCCTGCCTGATCACTCCCTAACCATTCCCCTGCCAGCCTGATTGACACCTAAATGCTCCCCTACCAGCCCGATTGTGCCTAACTGTCCTCCCCTGCAGGCCTGGTCACCCGCAACTGTCCTACCCTGAAGGCCTGGTCCCCCTCAACTGCCCTCCCTTGCAGGCCTGGTTTCTCCCAACTGCCCTCCCCTGCTGGTATGGTCTTTCCCAACTGCCCCCCAATCCCTGCTGGCCTGATTGCCCACAACTGCTTTCCCCTGTTCTCCATCTTGTGGTGGTCATCTTGTGTCCAAATTGGGGTGGCCATCTTTGACCACATGGGAGCAGCCATCTTGTGTATTGGAGTGATGGGTTGCATATTACTCTTTTATTAGATAGGATTGCACATACTGTGCTTTAGGATCTTTTCCAAGTCTTTAGGTGTAATGAATAACTATTTTGTTTGTTATAAAACCCACATACATTAGGTGTTTTTTATTTCCCCATTTTACAGATAAGAAAAACTAATGCACAAATTGCTTAAGTAATTTACTCAAGGTCACGTAGGTAGGAAGTGACTTAGCTGAGCTTTGAGCCAGACAATCTGAGCCTATATTGTTAACCACCAGGCTATCGATAATAATAAAGCATAATATGCTAATTAGACCAGACATCCTTCCAGATGACCTTCCGGATGAAGCTGGGGCTAAGAGGGAAGCCCGGGTCCTGGATGTCAGGGGGAAGCCGGTGGTGGCAGCTGGGGGAAGGAAAGCCTACTCTTGCATGAATTTTGTGCATTGGGCCTCTAGTGCTTAGATAAGAAAGTTGATGCAGTTGGTAGTCATTGAAGTATGGGAACATCCACTGATCTGGGTGGACATTTGACTGACACCTTTGCACTTAATTCTTTTAGCACTTACAAGCTCAGGTTGTAAAAGTGTACTTGGTCTTCATGGTTATGCTGCATTACATGGTTCTTATGTGTTTTGTGTTCTAGGTATATCACGATATTTTGAGGCAATTATTTTAATTTTTGTGGGTTTCTATTTTTTTTTTTCTTCTTTTTTGAAAAATATATTTTTATTGATTTTTTTACAATAAGAAAGGGAGGGAGAGAGTTAGAAACATTGATGAGAGAGAAACATCGATCAGCTGCCTCTTGCACACTCCCTACTGGGGACGTGCCCACAACCAAGGTACATGCCCTTGACTGGAATCGAACCGAGGACCCTTCAGTCCCCAGGCCGACGCTCTATCCACTGAGCCAAACCGGTTTCGGCTCTGTTTTCTTATGTAGCAGATTAAGATTGTACCAGTTCAAAGAAGTTAGTAATGACTATTTGCAAGTATTTTCTTCCCAAGCTGACTTTTAAAATTTATTTAAAATATATAATATCAACCTTCACCCACACTGAGTGGCTTCTTGCTGAGCAAATCTGTAATAATAAAAGCGTAATATGCTAATTAGACCAGATGACCTTCCGAATGGCCTTCCTGACAAAGCCAGGGCTGCGAGGGAAGTCCGGGTCCCAGGTGCATTCCAGTGGCCAGAGGGAAGCCCATGTCCCAGATGCCAGAGGGAAGCCAGTGCTGGCAGCTGGGGGAAGGAAGGCCTGCTCTTGCATGAATTTCATGCATCGGGCCTCTAGTATATAATAATACACTATGTAGATTTATCTCTCAAACACTTATCAGAAGCATACTGTACAGGTCTTCCCCGCTCCTGGTCTACTGCATTTGGCCTGTAGCGTTGACTCAGAGGACAGTTTCTGGTCCTTCCTTTCTCTCAGCCACTGCTCAAGGAAGGCTGGGTTTTTAGACAGGATGCAAACTGCTTTTCCATAGCACTTCTGCTTTCCCCCATTGCAATATTTACACAAGATGCTTTGGTGAATGTAAACCTAATCTGGAACCTAAATTCTCTTTTCCTTGAGTAGGCACAGTTGAAATGTGCAAAATGCCACTTATATTACTGTCCATGACATTTTTTTTTCATTTTATGAGGGTGTTGAACTTTTTCTGAGATTTATACTGTATCAGCTCTCTAGTGGGGATAATTTCAGTTTTCCTTAAACTATCGTGACTGCTGTCCTACTTTTTTTGTCCACTTGTGATCATTTTCTCTCGTAGGGGATGCTGGGTACAAGTGTTTTCTGAGCATCCCATCTGTTACACGCTGGAGTCCTCTGGTAATTGAGCCAGCTCCTGAGAAAGAGGCTATACAGGTGCTAAAGGATTCTTAGAAGTGCTTTTTTTTTTTTTTTTTTCCCCTGGGGTCATTGTGTCCGGCTAATTCTGGGCCTTGTTGGATTTTGTGAGGGTGCTTTGTGTGCTAGATGTCTGGCAAGACAGAACAAAAGAAGGAACTGGCAGTGTCCATTGACTAAAGTTGGCAGCTCTTCACTGGGAAATGTAGATGTAAATTATGATCCAGGTTGGGGCTGCTGCGTGTACTACAAGAAGGGCTTTGAAAGTGCAGCAGGTCTAACAAGGGACTTGTGAACTGCAGGCTGCCCTTTTATTCCTTTAATACAATGGACTGGAACCATTCAGGAATGAATGAAGTAATTTCCCCCCCAATAATCATGTATTCATCTTCTTTGCCCAAGATATGCTACTGAAGTCAGGAAGTGAATGGGAAGTCAGGAATTCCGATTTTCACTAGCCAGGTTGCCTTTGACCAATTGTTTTACCTGTGTTCTTTCTCCCTGCAGCAAAGCTGTTTGTGGCTCACAGAATGCATGAGCTGGTGAAGGGAATGACATCGTTAGTGTACTGCATTGGAGTTGGTCTCATGTTGCTTAATGTCTCAACTTCAAAATTTATTTATTTATTGATTAATTATTGTTATTTTTTTGAGAGAGAAAGAAACATTGATCTGCAGTCCCACACATTTATGCATTTGTTTATTGCTTCTTGTATGTGCCTGACCAGAGATTGAAATCACAACCTTGGTGTACTGGGACAACACCAACTGAGCTACCCAGCCAGGGCTAATCTCTCAACTTTAGATGCCATTTCTCAAATTGGGAAAGTAATGCCCACCTCATGTTACAGGACGAAATAAAGCTGTGCCTGGATACTACCAAGCATACATGTCTAGCACATAGTAGGTGCCCATTAAATTTTAGTTATTATACTTAATTATTATTATTAGTTTTTATCAAGTTCTCAAATTAGATGAGATGCTGGCAAAATATCAACAGAGGTGCAAAGATTGTTCTTTTAGAAAAATTCATGCGTATTGCTAGATGAAGGCACGATTTTTCAATGCCTTACTAATTATTACATTACTATTAAAGAGTTTTTCTCCAGAGTCTTATTTTCACAAATAAAAGAGTAGCTTGGGAGTGCATGTGAGTTGAGAGTCAATGGGGCATAGTGGAAAAAGCAGGAGATTCAGGAGTGGCACAGATGTCGCCTTGGATTCTGTCACTACCACTTTACTACCTGTAACCTTGTAAAAGTTAATTAACTTCTGTAAGCTGTGGTTTACTTGTCCATAAGATGGAGATGAGATGATAATGTTGACTTAAACAAGACTCATTTTGAGGCTTGGAGATCATTAATATAGAGTTAACGTCTTGCACATTGCCATGTGTTCGGTCAATAGAAAAACAAAATGTTGCCATGTGCTCTCTTAAGGTGGTTTATAATGCCATCATGAGCTTCCAAGAACATCAATTGTGTAGTCTGTTTTAAAGCATCCTATTCTTTTCCTTCATAGTACTTAATCACAATGTTTATTTCTTCATTTATTCATGGTGTATTTGCATGTTCACCATTATATGGCTAGTATAGTACCTGGCAGAGAGTTAGTGCTCAATCAATCTTTGTTAAATGACTGGATGAAAGGATAATCAACTACTAACAGAGATGTTTCTCTTCTGTAAGCACATAGCATTAATTTGTCACTTCATTTCGTATTGCCTTGTCACATCTACTGTTGCTTTGTTAATTAGCTCTTGAAAAATTGCTAATTATTTTCTTAGACTTTCTGAAAAGTTGCAAACCCCTTAAGGGTTGGAGCCATATATTAGGTCTCCATCCCCCAAAGGCAGTACAGTGCTTTGCACAGTAATTATTTGTTGGACAGATGCAACAAAAAAGGAAAGGAAAAACTCATTCTGCATATTTCACCAAAGATTGAACTTTTGGGAAATGTCAAGAGATCAGTTTGCATTCAGTCTTTTTCTCTAATGCTTCTATCTATCCTATCTAATAAAGAAGGAATGTGCTAGTTGACCATCACACCTTCACAAAAGATGGTGGCACCCACAGCCAATAAGGAGGGAATATGCTAATTGACTGCCATGCCCTCAAAGATGGTGGTGCCCACAGCCACAAGATGGAGGTGCTCCGTCCCCTCAGTCCCGCTGGGGCAGCAGGCATATGGCATGGTTGGGCCCGCCCCCGGGCAGGTCTGGCCATGCTGCATGCCTGCCTCCAGAGTCCCCCAGTCCCCTCAGCTCCCCAGCTGCCCAGGGCTGGCCTGAGGTGCAAGCAAGCCTTGGTTAGTAGCTGCCCAGCCAATGCCCAAGGCACAGGCAGGCAAGCCTCAGATGGTGGCTGCCCAGCCGCCCAGAGCCGCACGAGTCTCAGGCAATGAGGGTCAGCCAAAGCTTGTGCTGCCGGCAGTGGCAGCAGCAGGGGTGTGATGGGGGTGTCACTTTCCCCTGATCACTGGGTTGCCTCCCACCCCAGAGAGCTCCCAGACTGTGAGAGAGGGCAGGTCAGGCTGAGGGACCCTCCTCCAGTGCATGAAATTTCATGCACTGGGCCTCTAGTTGTATTATAATACTGATAATTGATGTTTAGAGATGAGAAACAAGGCATATGCTCAACTAATTCTATGACACTGCCCTAACCGTTCTTTATATGCCCATCTCCATGATTCTTTCCTCATTCCTCTGGTGGTCCTACCCCATGGCCACACAGCATCATCAGTTGAAACTGCTCTGCTTTTTAATTCCTCTCTAAGTTCCTCTCCCTCCCTCTCTCCTGCTGAACTGCCCTTTGTCTTCCTTTTGGCTTCTGGCATCCCAGTCCACTCTCTTCCTCCTGGTTCTCTTTTTCATTTTTAGTATCTGTCTTTACTTTCCTGCCTTAGTCACATTCAAGTTCAGAGTGGACCAGCTACCACTTTAGGGATTAGGAATCTTCCTGTGGGCCTTTATTGCCTTCCATTCTTGGCCCTCTTACTGCTCTGATTTTGGTACTTGAAAACTGTGAAATCTAACTTCAATTAGACACTCACTATTGGCAAACAATATGTTAGTAATTTTTTTAATGTTAGTAATTAAAAAAAAAAAATCCCTACACAACTTCACCTCTCTGCTTTCCGTAAGCTTTCCTGCTTTATTCTTCCCTGGATGTTCAGTGATTTGCCCAGTACCACAGAACTGATAATTGTCAGAACTGGGATTTGAACCCAGGCACTCTGTTCAAAGTCACTTAATTGCTGTTCCCTACTGCTTCTATATGTGCCCATATGTCCCACATAACATATGATAGATGCTTTAAAGATTTTCTTTTATATAGATATATTATACTTAGAATTGGCAACTTGCTCTTTTTCAGTCAACAAAATATTTTGGGGGTTGAAGTGATTATTAACTTCCTCACATTTTTGCCACAATAAATCCTCAAGGACTCACTTTTCGGTTTCTGTTAGCATTCTGACCATGCCCAGAATCACTTTTGTACCCAAGCCATTTTACCTAGGATATCAATGTCACCTTCTGGCTAGGGGGGGGAAAAAAGGATACCTCCTGTCTTATACTGGTTGCTCTCTACAGCACATCACCATAGCCTTTTATGTTTCCTTTGATCCGTGGTTGGCAAACTGCGGCTCTTTGGCCCTTTGAGTGTGGCTCTTCCACAAAATACCACGGCCTGGGAAGTCTATTTTGAAGAAGTGGCATTAGAAGAAGTTTAAGTTAAAAAAAAATTTGGCTCTCAAAAGTAATTTCAATCCTTGTACTGTTGATACTTGGCTCTGTTGACTGAGTTTGCTGACCACTGTCTTACTTAGATCTAACTTGCACCTTACTTCTTCTCTCCTCAAGTACTTCTATGGCTGTTTTCTACCAAAGTAAATAGTGGCTCCTTGACCTGGCCCTTAAAGAGCTCTTAATAGAGCTTCATCCATCTTTCCAGTGGTATCTATGTACAACCTGCAAAATTTTCTATGCTTTCCCATAGCCATTTCCTTTTCATGTGATTTCCTGAAACAAGTCTAGCGCCTTCCGTCTTTACCTGTTAAAACCTTACTCACCCTTCAATCTTAAATGCTGCTCCTCATTTAGGTGCTCTCTTATGCCCTTCCTCCTTCACCTTTTCCCCTCCCCCTCATCCTCCATTGCATGCTACACCTGACTGTTTTTTCTACATTGGCTTCTTCTGTGCACGTGCATTAGGCCCATCCAGTCTGCACACGCCTTGCCCTTCTCTTTACGGCTGTCATTTCCTGGCTCAGTGCATGGATAGTGCAAGAATTCGACACTAGTTATTTGTTTTCTTTGAATAGAACCATCCCCAAAAGTTGTTATATTGATCACCCCATTAAAAACCTCCTATTTTCATTCATGTTATTAGTCTGAAGAACATTAGGCTATTGAGAATCTTCTGTGAAGTCCTTGACTGAAAAGTTCTTTGGGGTCCCACTGTATTTTAAAACTGTACTTTGCCTCAGAGTGTCACCGTTTTGGATTGAATTTAGAGGTGGCCATATGATAAAAATACTGCCTTCGTGGTCTCCTTGTTGGCAGTATTATTTTATCCATGACACCCAACAAAGAGAAGTACATTGTGAAAGGTTAATTTAGGAGATGGGTGCAAATCTTGGTCCATAACTCAGGAGTGCTAGAAACACTGTATGTATCTCTAATCAACTTCTGACATCGAGTCTCTGTGTTGTCAGGTGGGCAGAGCACCATCTTAAGTCTTTCTGCTGTGTCCCTTTGTCTTCCTGGGATTTTGTCAGAGTTTGAGGTCTGACACACCGCCAGTTTTGAAGGAGGTGGTTCATCTCTGTCGTGAACCCAAACTACTAGCTGCCAGGAGATATCTCCAACCCATCTTCACTTCTCCCCAACCTCGTAGGGTGTAGGAGCTTGTGCTGCTTCTGCTCTGGGAAGCATGGGCATCTACCCTGGGACAGTCCCTTCTCCCTGGGACACCATGAACACAAAGCCATTCATCTCTGGAGGAGTCTCGTCACTTCACAGAGGTGAGGTAGACAAGTGGGTTCCAAGCTTTCTCTTTCCCAGGGGACTCCTCCCTCTCCTTACCCTTGATTTCTGTCATTCCATATAATCACCTAGAAACTCCCACACTCCCAATCCCTAAGAGCTACCAAACTCATTGTTTACATAAACTTCAAAAATTTGGTGCTGTGCTTACTGATTCGTGATGAGATCCAACAAATTCTAATTGGGGAAACTATTAGTTTTTTAAAGACCATTTTCATTTCTTATTGGGAAGCTATGGGAAAAAGTGTTCCTCACTTAAAGCACCGCTTTGCAGAACCCTCATGGATAAAAATGGCAGGCTGGTTGAAGTAATAAAAAATTTTATATTTGCATTAGGCTGTTATTGTCAACATGCTTAGTAATTTTTACTGGGGCTTATCACCAATTACTGTGTACACTCAGCTTCATTGTACAGATGGCCTAACTGGGTGCTACGTGACTAACTCTTGGTTATCATGTCCCTTGGTGTCTACTGAATCTCCCGTGTTTCAGCTGAGCACACAACTGCATCTGTGAGGTCAGCATAGCAGTCTCTTTTATTTTTAGAATGAATCTCTGATACTTGGCCTCTCTGAATGTGCCTTGTGTGTCCCAGGAGCTAACTGTAAATTGAATTTTGCTGCATTCACTGCTTCCACTTGGAAATTTGTTGGCTCATGGTCTCAACTACAAGAAATCATGGTCCACTTAGGTCACATAAAATACCTTATTGTTAATTTGGGGCCTGGCAAATATACCTGTGTCCATGCATCTCTTCCATATTTGGTAATGGCCGTGGGACCTGCTTAACAAAGGTTTGAATATCATTTGAGTATAGAGGAGGATTATTGTCTAAAGAGAAGATAATGAAGAGGCAGCTTGATGGATAGTGAACTTTTCTACCAGTAATGGCAGAAAAATTCCAGGCCCCATGCCCACTTTATCCCACCCACACGACCTTTTGCTTTCCTGAAACCAGGAGTTATTATCTGTTTTGGATAGAACCCATACAGAGGGGAAGGGAAAGATAGAGGGGTGTGTTCACTCATCTGTCACAAAAAATGCTGAGCATACAAGTTGTCTAACAATTAAGATGAGCCAGATATTTGGCTGACTAGTACTGGTCGTCTCCAGGCATTAAAGTAGCCTGCAACATAATTTATCTTGGCGGCAAAATGACAGGATTGTAAATCTTTAACCAAGCTCTTTTAAATCTAGGAAAATGAAAGACCGAATTAGGTCAGAAGTCTCAGGCAAGAGAATGCAATCTAACTTCTTGAGGTATTTGCTTGAAGTGGGATTAACTGTGTAGGAATTGTTGTCAGGATGGATATTTTCATTTGGAAACAAAACATAAGTCCTAAATGTAAATCACTGAATTTTCTCCTACTCGCATGCGAATAATGCACTACATTCATGCATAGGCTGTGGTGTTATTGAGGCAGAAAGGCATTACTGTATTCAGTAATGTGCTGTGAAGATTTTCATTATTGGGTCTCAGCAGGCTTGGTTCTAAGCAGAAAGATGAAATGGGTGAAATACATTTTTTTTTAACCTACTGCAAATGCAGGCCGGCTCCTTCCATTGGTCCAACCTGACACAGTAGGCTCCTTGTCTAGGGGATGTTTTTGTTGGGGAGGGCAGGATCTCCCTTTGGGCTCCTACTGTGTGCCTGCCATTGCGTGAGATGCTCTACGTACTTTCTGACTCTAGTATTTGTGCCCTGGTGGAGAGCAGTTCTCTCTCCATTGTTCTTCTCTTGGACTCTGCCTTCCCATGTTCTGCCCTCCTCGGTATCCCACCATTTCTCCTCTCTCCTATGACTTCCCTCAGATGGACATATTTACTACTCAGAAAACAGCCACATTTCCACAAGTTAAAGTTCTTAGAACCTGGGGGAAACTAAGCCAATACATTAGTGTATGATAATAGTTAACATTCATTGAACACAAATCATGTGCCAGATCCTGTGCTAAACATTCTGTCTCCTTTAATCTTCACAACAGCCTCTCATGGTAGGAATAATTATCTCTTTTTAATAAATGAGAAAACTGAGAGGCTAAGTAATGTCTCCAAGGTCATTGGCTAGTAAGTGCTAGAACTAGGATTTGAGTTCGGGGCTGCCTGATGTTTCAAGAGAGTGATAATGAGAGAAGAGCCAGAGCAGAATGAGAGAGAGCAAGAGCAAGAAAGAAAGAAGGTGGGGGGGAGGGAGGGAGGGAGGGAGGGAGGGAGAGAGAGAGAGAGAGAGAGAGAGAGAGAGAGAGAGAGAGAGAGAGATTTGCTCTCCACTCTATCCTCTCTTGTACCTTTATCTTCTTTCTTTCCTTTCAGCATTAAAATAGTGCAATATTAGCTTCTTTAGGCCACACCAGCCTTAAGTGCTCGTAAAAAAGTTATTTTAGGCCAAATAGAGACTAAGAAGAAATGGCAGATAGGATACTGGACATATCAAACTAGGCAGCAGGTATTTATCACTTAAAGCTTAAGTAATCAAGTTTAAAGTATTAAAAGATGGAGACATTTGTGATATCAATCAGAAAATAGTTACATCCTTCTTTTCATGCCACATGGCTTCTTGTCCAAATCTCATAAGAGGGAATGAAGATTATTTTCCTCTGAATTTGGAAAAAAGATGAACTTTTGTCTCTCAGTTCGTTTTTTATACAACTTGTATTTTCTCACGGATTGACTATCATCCTCACTGTAACTGGTTGCTGCTGCTGTTTGCTCCAAGGTTGGACTGGCACTGCTGGAGAGACTCTCGCAGGCAGCTGGCCTGTGTGAGGGTGGCAGCACTCCTGTCTGTGTCCCTGGGGAGGAGGCACACACTTGCTCTGCCTTGGCTCTGCCTTGGGAACCACCCTTCCGTGAATGGATCTTGACTGGTGTCCAGCTGGGATAATCAGGACTCCAGCAGGAAACAGACTACCCACCTCAACCAGGTAATTTGAGGAGGGACTCTTTCAAAGTGGAGAGCAGAGCTTTGTATAAGGAAAGCACAGGATGGTGCAGTGCCTCAGGGTTAGTTGCAGCAAAGGTAGCATTAATCCTATGTCTGAGGGGTCCAGGATGGGAGCAGTTATGGAAACTTGAGGCAGAGCCAGCCTGTGGAGAGGGTTGCTGTAATGGAGCTGGGACCTTCAACATGAAGGATGTGGCCAGACCTTTGGTATTCAGCAGTGAAGGAGGCAGGAGGGTAACAAAACACTTATCCTTTCTCTAATCTTTTGCCAGCCCTCACTTTTGGCCAAACCCTAGTGGAAGCCAGGGGACACACGATCCTGCTGATGTGGTTCAGATTGGCTGCCTGTCTTGGCCAAGAGGAGGCCTAAATGGGAGATATCAGCACATGAGTTCTCAAACATGTGACATAATTACCCCCCTGAGAGATGCTAGATTACTGTCATTTTGCTGGATGTCATTTTGCAAATTAATAGGATTAAGATTTCATCTACTCAGGTATTAGTAAACTGAATATCAAATGCTGCATTGGGCATCAGGAAAATTTTATATTGACTCTAACCATTTACACCTAACAAATATAGTTCAGTTGTACCCAGTTCAGAAACAAAATAATTTTTCTTTTGTAGATATTTTTCTATTGTATGGGAGATGTCAATACTTCATGTATCAACTCTATAAAATTTGGCAATTTAAGAAAAAGACCTGAAAGCTAAAAAGCCTAAAATTTCATTGTGTCTTGGACTTGGAAGAGAGTATCTAATTTATTCTTTTACTTAGACCAGGAATCCTTCCATATGTGCCCTCAGTAATCATCAAAAGGAGGACTCAAAACTCACCCCAGTCCCTTTGCCATCAAATGTAATTGTTAGAAAGAGCTTCCCTACACTGGACAAAAATCAATTCACTATTCCTTTCACCAGTTGTTGGATTTTTTTTCCTCCAGAGCTACATAGCTTAAATCTCATCATCCTTCAGATATGTGAAGACAGCCATCATTTCTCCCTGACACCTTCTCCCTTCCAAGCTGCACATTCCCAATTTCTGCAACCTGCCATAAAATGATAGAGTTTAATTCAATAGACTTTATTGAACCTCCAGTACTTGGGGTTCCAGTATATGCACTTGGTTCCAGGAGAGTATAGCTACAAAGCTTACAATACAGTGAAGATGAGGAATGTAAACACTTACCACTAAACAGGACAGATGAACTGTGTTGAGAAGAAGTTTAACTCACATACTTCTAAGTCTTCATGCAAGTTGTGGTTAAAATGTTACACAGGACAGGAATTAGCAGAAGGCTCTTTGGCATGCCAGTAAAGAGCCATCTCCAGATAGAGATCAATCAGTTAATTGACATTCAACCTGCATCTTCACTCTGGCCATCTTATCTACCCAATCTAGACATCATGGGGCACCTTATCATTAAGTTTGTTCCAACAGTTGTCACTCAGAAGGCTATACACCTCCATGGAGTAGGTAGGTTAAAACTTCAAAGGGGAGGGAGAGACAAGATGAATTTTTTTTTTTAATATTCATCAAAAGAGGGGACATGGTTTAAAATTAAAATTGAGAAAACAAAATAAATGTGCCAAATGTTAAAAGTTGTTGAAGCTCAGGAGTGGTCCATGGTATTTTTATTATCCTACATACTTTTCAAATACTTCAAAATGTATTAAAGGAAGAAATAAGCACTGCCAGTGGCCCATTAGTGGAACCGTAAATGTTGAGTTTGGCCATGGCAGATCCTAAGCCACTAGAGACAAGTGGTTGGGGACACTGGTTCATGCTCATTACTCTCCTGCTGTTCCTGTTTAGTTTCATTGTTAAAATTGTTCTTAGAGTTAAAAACAGAACAAACAACCTCCCCTGGGTGAAGTCAGTTGGGGGTTTCTGGTTCCTGGCTTACTACCGGTGAGCTGTGTGTTTGAGGCGCAGATGTTGGGGGAGAATCTGACAATCGTGCTTGAGGTCTTGCTTCAAGCACTCCTGATCCATCATCACTAAGGCCCAGGAATTCAGCCATCTCCCCATCCCTTACATTTTTGGGAGGGGTGCCTTCCCTGCCCTTTAACCCACCCGCCCCCATGGAGATGGTTATTGGATTGACTCTGGTTTGTTGCCTCCTGTGTGAAAGTTACCCTATGTACTTTATGTGTGTATAGGAATGTAGAAAAGGGGAAGTGTTCTTTTAAAAATTCTTGTTCAGGTTTTCCAGTTATGAATATAGCAAAGGAAAACTTCTTGAGAATGTAGCTTAGAATCAGGACACGGAATGGAGTTGGGAAAACACAGTTGTTAGCACTGTGTGAAAGTGCATTAGCGGTTCAGGCCCCCTTTGGATCATTTGCATTCTTTTCATTTTTTCAGCCTTGGGGCCCTCTCGTGACATCTGCTTCTCCTCAGAAAAAGCACCTGTGGTGGCCTCTCCTTTTTAATATCAAGTGCCAGCAGGTAGTGGGGCATGCTGTGCTGAGACACTGCTCAGTCTCCTCAGGCTTCAGATGAAAGGGAGTGGAATTACCCTAAATGAGCGGGAAGTGTTTTATTAAAAATCTTAGTTGCATAAAACTGTCATAAAGGTTTTATTTCCATGCTCAGAAAATTTATTTAAAATGACATCTCTATAAACTTTGTGTTGTGTGTACAGAAATGCGGAGAAGTAAAATAAACGAGTGATTCCAGATACTCATTTAGTCCAAATAACTTGTATCAGGGAGTTTACTTTCAAGTGAAGGTGGAGTAAAGCTGATGCTATTAAAAGATGCCTTTTATATGTCTCTAGGCATTTAAGGTGTCTAGTTGGCAGCCACTTGTGAGACAAAAGGATGCAAATGTCATTGCTACTGGCCCTTGTAAATAAGAGCCACCCCAGAGAGAGTCCGGGCTGGTGTGAGGATGCTGAGGCCATTGGTGGCATCCTTGGATAGATGTGGCTGAAAGATTTGGTTAAGACATACTCTTACATATATGAAGGTTACTCTTTGACTACTGGTGATACCATTATATTTATATTGACTTATTCAATCAACCAACATTTATCAAGCAATTATTACATGCTAGGCAGTAGGGGTAGAGAAATAAAAGTCAGTTCCTATTCCTAAGGGCCCCCAGTCTAATGGAAGAGATACACAGGTAAATGGTCATTCATTCAACAACTAATTGAGCAAATACAATGTCTCAGGCACTGGGATGTGTAGCTGGGCCTAATGAATAAAATAGATGGTCTCTAATGTTATGGAATCTTCAGCCTCATTCAATAATTGTACACATTATTGTGGAATTATAGTCATAAGAAAATGTGTAAAGCAAAAATTCAGGGTGCTGTGAGAGTATATAACAGGGTCAACCAAATTATTGTTTTTCAATTACAATATGACAAGTGCTGCAATGGAAGTGTACACATAGGACGCACACAGGAGTGGAACTTTGCCCTGACTGAGGCAGTTACGGAAGGGTTGTAGGAGAGGCAGCACCTGGATCTTGACTAAGCGTTGGAAGATGAATAAGAGGAAACCAGGCATAGAAGAGGGTGGATTTCCTCTCAGGTTTCCAACTTATTTTCCCTGAGTGGATGATGATGCTATTTTAGTAAAACAGAATACAGGAGGAAAGTAGGTTTATAGAGAGTGACAGTCAGTTCACTTTTAGTCTAAGATACTTGTGAACATCTAAATTAAGATGCCCAGAAGGCAGAGGACTCTATGGGTCCGGAGCTCAGTGTGGGGATGACCCAGAAATCATTATCAACAACTAAAAATTTGGGAATGGATGATGGAGGAAAACAAGAACTCAGACTGAATTGCAGAGGTCAAGCCAGCTATGGACTTACTTGCTCACTGGGTTGGGCATAAGGAGGCCACTGACATCTTCACTAGGTGTAGTTTCATAGGCAATGAGAGCAGTAGATTGAATGACGAGTTTGGACATGGACACAGGCATCATAGTTTCTGAAGTTCTCATTTGTGTTTTCCTCAAGGCTATTTTTATTCTCAAGGAAGCAAAGCCTTATAGCACAGTTCTTCATAGACTTTTAATAGTCTCAGGTGGCGAGAGCAAGAGCGAGAGCGAAGTTAGTCTCTGCACAGGAGTTATTTTGAAATCACACCACATTCAGATGAGTGGATGAGTGGTCCAAGACTGGTTAGGAATGTACTTACTGCGCCCAGCAAACATATTACGTTATTTCTCTGTTGGTATTTGACTGTGTTCTGCTTTTAGCCCTATAAATAGTGACCATGCTTTACTCTACTGTCAAATGATCTCTTAGGTCTTTGTGTTAAAGTGTCTCCTATCAATTGGGTTGTAACAGTTCAGGCCTGTGAGGGTAGTCTTTAGTTTTGGATATGGGGTATGGGAGGGCATTTTTAGTATTTATTTATTTCTATTTTTTCACTTTTCTTTGTGGCTTTAAAAAAAAATTATAGCCATTCAAAACACTGGGGGAAAGTGGTCAGTGCATTATATATTTCAATTGCACTAATTAATTAAAAATAAAAACAAACCAAAAGAAACTTGAAAATTGTGAGAGCAAAAAGGTGGTATGGGGAAAGCAAACTAGTGTTTATTTAGTGTTTATTATCTTCTAGTATGGCTCTTGTTAGTTGGAATGTGTCCACTGACCAGTGATGTTAGCATCAACTGGGCTCCTGTTAGAAATGCAGGCTCTTGGATCCCACCCCAGACCTGCTGGCTCAGAAGCTGCAACCCAGGTGATTTGTGCTCACAGTAGAGTTTGAGGAATACTGCTTTAGGCACTGTATAAACTATCACATTAAATTCCCATAGCAAATCTGTGAAGTACAGGTAGTTATTCCCTTTATCACATTGGGGCTAAGTGGAAAAAAATAACCAATAGAAGATAATATTAAAGATTTGTTACAATTAATTGGCTTACCTCTAGTTTCAAGTCAACTGATTAGGGACTTTAATTACATCTGCAAAAATCCCTTCACATCAGCACCTGCATTAATGTTTGATTAAATAATTGGGAAAAAGTCTGTATGTGCTACCCATGGCTTTGCCCTCTCACCCTTGTAGTTTAGCCTGGCCTAATTGACAGCAAAAGACATAACATCTGTATAATTCAACAAACAGTGGTCAAGTAAATTATCTTGGATCATATAGTTGGTAAATGGTACTCTGGCATTCAGTCCTAAGACATGGCAAACCATGTTGCCTCTGGAAGGATTATTACTTTTTAAAATGTGTTGCCCACACTAATACTTGTAGCATTAATCCTGCATGTCAGTTGATTAACTATGATCTGCAGAGCTCCTGGTGAGTCTTGTGAAGGCCTGAGGTAGGTGCTGTGTCTGTGGGTCATTTAGTAGAGTGCAGGTAAGGTGAAACAGTCACTGATTGAAGTGGTTTATAGTGTGTAGCTGTTTTTATTGGCCTATGCTTTGTTAAAGTAAACTTGATTTATCAAGATTATTGCTCTGCAGAATCTAGACAGAGTGCAATTGTGTCAGAGATTATAGATTTCAAGTTGGTTGCTAGCCTGTTTGAATAAACTTGGAGTTGATGTTTGGGTATCTATGTTCTTGTTTTTTGTGTTTTTTTTTCCACTCCAAAGGTCTATGTTTTTTAACCTTAGGATGTTAGTTTTAGAGGAGACTTACAAGTGTTTGGGTTTTTCTTTTAGTCTAATAAAGCTATTTGCTTTTCTTAATTGTTAGAAAATGTGCTCCAACAAGTTGTGACCAGGCATCTTACATGCTGACTGATTGATCATCACACAGTTCTAATTTTAGAACATGCATTACTTTGGTTAGCATTTAAAAATATCTACTCTTGAAGCAGATCAGGACAAGCCACTTCTTGGGACCTTAAATAAGTACAATTTGCCCACTTCTTGAAAATCATCAACCCTTGAATTGAACTCTTACCTGTTTTATGATTTCCATTTCTTCATTCTTGGATTCCCTTGTTCTATCCCGTTGACCCACATTTCAAGTCAAGGCCCAATTTTTTGGCAATTTCTATTAGACCTATTTTTGTGGTTCCCTTGAAGCTGCTGTTCTCTTTGCTGACCCTGTCCTATAAACCTGCTGATCCTTGTTATTTTCCATGATTCTCATGGCTCCAAAAGGGTCTTAACCCCAAAGTTGTATATTCTGCAGTTGCCCATGGGAAAGGGTGATATGTGTGAGTCTATATATATATATATCTTCAGTAACATTGGAAGCTTGGGGCTTTCAAAATAAATAGGTCAGGATATTAGTAACTGTGATTCAAGTTGCAGAAGACTCAAATACAGTTGGCCTTGAACAATGCGGGTTTGAATTGCATGGGTCACCTGAACTGAGAGGGTCAATTGAAAAAAATCTGTGCATAAGTGGACCCACACAGTTCCAACACTGAGTTGTTCAGGGGTCAAATGTGTAAAATTTAATTTAACTTTTCTTAAAAAAAAATAGCTTTGATGAATGGCTGACTTACAGAGTGGTGAGAAACAGCTGCTTGACAAACTGCTTGGGAGATTAAGAGCTTGCTCAGACTTTTTTCCTCTTCTAGAATCATGAAACCCTGGTATGAGCCTGGGCCAGAGAATACTAAATGGTGATCAGTTATCAGGGGTATCTATTATAAATGCCATCTGTTCAAGGCTTCACATATATTTAATAGCATTTTTACTGAAGTACTCTATTTATCATAAAACCTGTCACTTGTGAACTATGTAGAAGTCTATATTAATTTGGAGCCAGCATACTACTGAGTTTGAATCACATGAGGCTTATTAGCATTTGCCAGGTCAGGACCTACTTGGGCTCTTGCTCTGATTCTTTATATGCATGTAGCTTTTAAAGAAAACATTATTATTTTTTCATCCCAAATTTGTCAGCTGGAGCAAAGCAGCAATATTCAAAGTGACACAAATTACTATATGAACTGTGTAGCAATTCTGTTCTTTGGTGATTTCCCTGTAGACCACATCAAAATTGTGTTCTGGTTAACTACCTTTCTAGTGGCAACTCAATATATAAATAACAAGATCTTAATGTGGTGCATAAAAGCTCTCATATATCATGGCATTACTTTCCTCTTTTCCTCTTCTTTTCAGTCTGTCACCCACTATGTCGAACTATGTCCAAACTCCTGTAGGATTCTTACATGTATAATTAATGTCAACCTGTATTATAGTAATAGATGTACATACATTCTCTCCAAATCCTGGACTCTAAAATCTGGTCTGATTTATTTTAGTATCTTCCAAAGCACCTGATACATGGTTTGGAGTGAATGAGTGCACAAATGAAAATGTTGGTGAGTTTTAAGAGAAACTGTGATCAACTCTGTATACCAAAGGTGGAAGGAGAACTGTAAGGGACACATTCTTGAGTCCAGCTCCCTTCTTGGTGCTGAAGGGCCAAACAGAGCTGCAAAATGACTTGTTGATCTTTGAAGTGTTCCTTTACTAGAAAAGTGCATCCTTTGACTGAGTAAGATGTTCTAGAATGAACATACCTGTTGAGAGGGGAGCAAACCCCTAATCTTGTTATCTAGACCACCTGGGCATCCAGAGATGACCACCCACCCCTGACCTATTGGGGAGGAGGATGACTCATAGACCTCATATTCAAAGGTGAGTGAGAGTCAGAGGAGAAAACTGAGCATTTTCTCTCTGGAAAAGGAAAGAATCAAACTTTATCCCTGTAGTTCCCGGCTCCAGATTGTCCACTTTCTGCCCAGGTGTTTCTGGGGAGAACTTAAGAGACTCAACTCAAGGAACTAAAGCTAAGATTTAAGTTAGCATCAGCATTAGATTTCATACAGCTGTTTCTGTACATTGGATTTATCAGAGAAGTGCTATTGGCTGTACAATTAAACGAGACCTGAGAACCTGGTATTAAAGCTTAGATTTGCCAAGTGCATGGAGCATGTGATTAATGGGAAGTACAAGTTTTCTGGCTGGATCGTTGTCACCTGTCAATAGCTGTGCTTCCTTTTGCCTCCCAGGAGAAAGGGGATTAACTTTATTCATTTTCCTTCAATGGAAACAAGTTCTCTTTAATTGTAGTAGTATGCATTTACGTACATAAGCTTGGTATCTTTTATCTGTGGAGAAAGGAAGGTGTATAAGTCAGAGTTCCACCAGACAAACAGAGCAAGAAGGAATACACACACACACACACACACACACACACACACACACACACAATAGTCCCTCCCGTCCATGGGAGTTATGTGCCCAGACCCACAGTGGATGCCTGAAACCAATAATACCAAATCCTATATATACTATATTTTTTTCTATGAATACCTATTTATAAAAAGTTTAATTTATAATTTAGGCACAGTAACATATTTATAATAATTAATAGTAAAATAACAATTATAACACTATCCTATAATAAAAGTTATGTGAATATGTTCTCTCTAAGCAAACTAGCATAAATTTATTTTTCTTTTTTTCACACTTTTACTGATAAAAGATTTGTTCTTAACTGTAGATCTTAGCAACCTCAGCATGTGATTTTTTTTTCTTTCCTTATTAAGATGAGAATGTTTAACTTTTAACTTAACAGAAGCAATTTACGGCTTCTATTTGAATATCTAAATTGCCAGCATTACTCCTGTTGTGCTTTGGAGGTACTCTTAAGTAAAGTAAAGATTATAAGCACTAAGATACTGCAACAGTCCATAGGACTTGAGATAGCTACAAGTGACTACCCGGGCAGGTGTACATGTGGATACACTGGACAAAAAAATGATTCATGTCCCAGGTGGGATGAAGTTGGATAGCATGAGATTTCATCCTGGTATTCAGAATGACACACAATTTAAAGCTTATGAGTTGTTTATATCTGGAATCTTCCATTTATTATTTTCATATCATGGCCCTGGGTAAGGTAACAAGCCACGGAAAGCAAAACTGCGGATGGGGAACTACTGTGTGTATATCCCTGAGTATAGTACATATATGTCTTTGTATTTTCACAAGCACTCATATATGTATACACACACACACACACACACACACACACACATTTACGTGTTTACTTTTGTAAGGAATTGGCTTATACAACTGTGAGATCTGGACTCTACAGTCTGCCAGGGCATTGCGTCTCTGGGAAATGTCAGCTCTACTCTTAAGGCCTTTCAACTATTTGGATCAGGTCCAACCAGATTATGGAGCATAATCTTCATTACTTACAGTTGGCTGAGTGTGGATATTAGGGACCTCTTCAAAATATCTTCAGAGTTACACCTAGATTAGTGTATGAATAAATGGGATTGCAGCCTAGCCAAGATGACACAATCAACTGACCGTCATAGGAGAGTTTTGCACGTTAAGACTTCCAGACTACATGTGGATTCTGTGCCATGGAGTTTTCTGCATTGTTACAGTGAAAGGTTACTGATTCTGTGGTCACAAATTCAGTCCCTGCATGGGCAGCTGGCACTACTCTGCCTCCTGCCCTCATGTGGTCAGTGCTCCTCAACAGAAAGAATGGACAGTCTTAAAGCACCATCACAAATGGGAAGTAGCTCAAGGTGCATGCCTTCCAGATGTCGCTTTATTTTTAGCTGTGCACTATTTAGTTCTGCCCAGGTGAAGAGGCACTGTGGCATTAATGCTGAATTCCAAGGGCTCATCCACTCTGTAGGACATAGTAAGTCCCTGGGGACTTGCCTTGATGTAGCCATTATCTGCTTCCAGTTCTGGTGTAAGCTTTTCTTCCCTCGATTTAACTGATCACGTGCATGATTACACCATGTCTCATTAAAATGCACAATTGTGGACATGGTCATTTTCATTGACCTTAGGTTTGACTTTTCAATACAAAAGGATAAAGGCACGCTTCTCACTTAATTGTGTTGGGAATTAGTGGGCAAGTCAGAGCCTCCCACTTGGTTTCCTTCAGTCCATATTGGACAACCTTCATCATTTCCTTTAATATTCCTACAACAGTCTTTCCTGCATTTCTCTGAGTCTTCTCTCATGTTCTTAAAGTACAGAGGTTGAAATACGCTCTCAGTTCTCCAGAGTCAGAGAATAGTGTGAGAAAAGGCAGGGAGGTGGTTTTTATCATCCTGAAGAGGCTTTGATGGCCTCTTCTTTTCTAAAAGTTGGTGTGCTGTTGTAGACCTGCCTCTCTAGCTATATTGGCTCTTCCTAGGTTTTCATTCAGCTCTGTGGTTCAGATGTGTCATCTCTATACTGATTTGCAAATGCATCCCTCCAGCAATGATCTCTCTGTGGCAGACACAGATGGCAAATCTCTATTGTACTTCTCCATTTGCATGTCTAGTGGGTCCTCAGACTTCACAAGTTCAAAAGAGAAACCCTGACTCCATGCATCCTTTCCAACTTGCTTTATCCAATTTCTCTCCACTTCTTATAATTTTTGACATGTTAAATATTTCAATTATTTATAATTCTACCCCCCATATCCAATCCATGACCATGTAGACCCTAAGTTCTTCTCTCTAAACTTCATTACCTCAACCCATTTCCCAAATGCACCATTTTTCTAAGTCTTCTAACCTGATTTTGCTGTTTTTACTCTTGCCAAGCAAGATCCTTTCCTGACTATAGAAAAACCCGACGATAGCAGTGTTGCCAGATCAGGCTCCCGTCCCTGTTTTCCAGTGCATTCCTGTTGCTGTTAGTCTAACTGCGAACTCTTTATCATGGTCTATATCTTCCTATATCCTTTCCAGACCTCATCTCATATTGTTTGCCCCATATTTACTAGAGCCCAGCCACTGTGACCTCTTTTCCTCTCATGTGCCAAGCTCATTATTGCCCCAAGCTTTTGCATTGTCTATTCTTGCTCCCTGGAACGCATTCCCAGAAAACTCATGTGACTGGCGCACTCTCTCCTCCTTCAGATCTCTGTGTAAAAGCACTTTCTCTGAGAGGCCATCCCAGTACCAGCTGTCTGAATTAGTCATCTCTGCCAATTCTCTTCCCCTTCCGCTTTGCCCCCTGAAGGTTCTTCTTCATTTCCTTGTTTGATAATTTATTGTTTATCATCATCTGCTAGAATGTACTATTATGAGGGCCCTCCCACTTTCCCTCCTTCCGTTCTTTCTCCCACAACACAAGATAGTACTTGGTTCAGAGTATTTATTAATATATATTTAAATGGTTGATTAACTACTTATTATTTTTTTGTGCTTTTGGTCTGGAGCAATATACTAGGTTGACTTCAAAGGATGCTGTGGACTGAATTGTGTTCCCCCAAATTCAAATGTTGAAGTCCTAACCCCTATGTGACTGTATTTGGAGATAGGGCTTTTATGGCAGTAATTAAAGTTAAATGTGGTCATAAGGGTTGACTTAATCTGATTAGATTAGTATCCTATAAAATCTTGGACTTCTCATACTGTGAGAAAAAAAAAATTGTTATTTAAACTTCTAGTCGGTATGGCAACCTGAGCAAATTAATTCTAGGGGTGATCCACAGTGACGATTGGGTAGCTTTTGTAGGTCTTAGCACATGTCATCTTCCACAGATAATTCATGTTGAAGTTTACTAATTGCACTAAATTAGATTCTCCTTCATTATTTATTATCTACCAATTTTCTGCCTTATCACCTAGCTTCTGAGATATTCTGTTCGGCTGACATTTTATTACCCAGGGGAGTTAGTGTTATGTGATAAATTAGAAATTTCACAAAAAGGTAAAATATTTTAAAGTAACATTTAAAAATGTTGAAAGAAAGCTATACCTACCTGCCAGGTCTCAGGGAATCTGTGTTTATTTTCAGCTATGGAAATGATCATTTATTCCTATTTTTTAAAAAATCTCAAAGTCATTTATTATTTAAACATGATCATGTCTTATTGATCGTAGTATCTCTAGTATCTCAGGCAGTAGAACATCTATTCTAGAACATAGTGTCAACTCAAAATGTTTATTGAAAGAATAATTAAAGTTTTCAGGACCCATGCTAATTTGTTCTTAGTCTTTGGTATAACACTTTATTAGAAGTCGTTTGAAAGATTTTAAAAAGTATATACCTTAGCATAATCTGTATGTATTCATATTTTACTTTTTATTTTCATTTTTTCAACTTGGTGTTCAAAGTTAAAAGCCTGAGCTAAATTTAGAGAATTACCTTTTCTTCCTGAATTGGTTTCTCTAACTCTGTTTTAATGGTGTCTGTGGACATACATTCGATAGTATTACTGGTAGTGATTGCATATTGCTTTCTCTCCAAGATTCCATATATTCTCTGTCTCCCAGAAATGGTGGAGGAGAAGAAAAGCTATATGAAAAAATTGAAATAATGATCTATTTATCATATAATTTGATACTGGGAAACTTCAACATTCATTCTTAGAGCCTGACGAAGATTCTTTTTCCCTGTAGATTTTAACTAAAAATCATGGAATTTCATGTGTTATTTATAGACCTTTTGAAATGGAAATCAAGAATGAGCACAAATTTGTTGCAATGAACAGGGGTATGAAAAACAGTGATTTGGGTGGGGGATGATTGTGACAAAGTAGAGCAGAAATATGGGTGATATTCGTGGTATTTGCTGGATACTTTAGATGAATTTTGTTTGTTTCTACAAGCAACTCATTTTTTTTTTTTTTTAAAAAAACCCTCTATAATCATGCTAATACTTACTATGATTATTTTGTCTCTCCTCCTACTCCATCTTTCCTTAGCTCTGAAGTCATACTGTCTAGGTCCAAATTCTAGCTTCTTCACTTCATACTTGTGTGATCTTGGTCAAGTTACTAAATGTCTCAATGATTCAGTGAAGTGAAGAAACACTATAAAATGGGGCAGTTAGTTTGAAGAATTGTCATGGGGATTAAATGTGTTCATACATGTAAAGAACTGTCATATAAGACCTCAGTAATTAGTAGTTGTTATTTTAATCATCACCATCATTATCATTGTCATCATCGTGTTTATTTCTCCCAGGGAACCTAGCACATCAATATTTTATTAATTGAAAAACAATTTTCAAATGATACATGGCATTATGAAATTTTTATTATATTTTATTTTAAAAATACATTTTATTGATTTTTTTTTTTTACAGAGAGGAAGATAGAGGGATAGAGAGTTAGAAAAATTGATGAGAGAGAAACATTGATCAGTTGCCTCCTGCACACCCCCTCCTGGAGATGTACCTGCAACCAAGATACATGCCCTTGACCAGAATTGAACCTGGGGCCCTTCAGTCCACAGGCTGATGCTCTATCCACTAAGCCAAACTGGTTAGAGCATTATGAAATAATTTTAAAGTATAAAAGGCAATTTTGGGGGCAAGAAAAAGTAGCTTGTTTCAGGCACATAGAGAAGATTGGGCAAGGAAGGAGGACTAAGACTAGAGAAAAGGTTAATAGTAAAGAGTGGACTAAATACTATATCCTTAAGAGAGCAGAGAATTCACACAATACTTTTAGAGCAGGACTGTGTAGCAGTAGGTGCTTTTGATGCTTCACATCACCTCTCCTCTGCCCACCTCTGAATTAGGTCTTGCAGTGGAGGTTGGAAGAGTGATAGTTCCATGGGAGCTCAGATTCACACTAACCATGCCCCATCTTAACCAGCAGGCAAGGCAGCCTCTTTTCACTTTCTATCTCAGGACCTTTTCAGATCACTAGAATCAGCTTGGCCAGTGGGCAAGTACAGCCTACACATATGGGACAGATAATACCCCTAACAACCCTTAACTAATAAGCCCAGACTCCAGCCCTGCCAATGAACATTCTGAGAGACATCCTCTTTGCCTCTTAGAGGTCTCACTGGCATACAGCCCCAATCAACTCTGATCTTTATAACACACCCTCTTATGGTCTTTCCCTTTGTCTTTATCTCACTCTTCCCTCCTACTCACTCGTACTTTCTGGGACTTCTTCCAAATGAATTATTTTCCCCTCATTCCTTGACCTTGTCTCAAAACCTTCTTTGGGAAGAACCCAATCAAAGAAGAAAATGAAAGAAAGAGGGTAGTAAATTAATAGACCAGCATTCAGTTGGGAGACTTCTTGCCATTCTCTCTGGCACACAACTTGTTGATAAAATATCTTAGCAGTATTTTAACTTTTTTCAACACTATTGAAGCTTTCTTAAGAGCAAGGACAATTTAAAAAATGTATTTAATGTACTTACCTTCTGTCACTCAGAGGTAGGCACATTTGTTGATGGATTGTTTCTAGCTGAATCTCAAATTCCTTTTGGGACTATCATTCAGAGTAATCTAGTTTTATCAGTGGGAAATCAGTGTCAATGATAAACGAGTTCTATTAGTTTGGGGATTTTAGTTTTTAAGAGCAGTGGCTCGTGTGAGCTTCCTAGCTGAAGAATAACTGTAGCTTCTGTGAGTAATTATCTCTCCAGAGATGATTGCCTCCTTAGGTTGCCCCTTCATGTAACAGTGAAGTTTCTTGGCATTTTTTTTTATCTGCTCCTATGAGAAAAAATGAATTTTGGAAAGAGGACACTATTGTAGGCATTTGTCTACAGAGTATGAAAGCAATTTTCTCAAATTGATGTCTGAGCAAATCAGTAAAAAATGAAGTAAAGCTGATCAGTATTTTGAAATATTTAGTACTTGTAAAATGCCAATTTAACTTTTTCAACCTTAACTCACATTCCCTTATAAAGAGATCCATGAGAAGACCTGTGCCCTGGCATGCTACCCAGACTTCCAGCTCCTATAGAATTATGATACCACTGATTGTATTAAGAAAAGAAAGACTTCATTGGGGTGAATGATGGTGCCACATGTGACCAAGCCTGTGAAGTTGGAAAGACAGAAACCATTTCAATGATTTAATACATGTAAAGTGCTTAAAATTATGCCTGGCACATGGTAAGTGCTCAGTAAATATTATCTCTGATGATGATATATGAATAACAAGCACTGAAACAATAGGAAAAGAGCCCTAAAGCCTTCAGTGTGTACTTTTTCCCTTATCATTTGGGATTATACACTGAGTGGCCAGATTATTATGATCTCTGAACCCATAATAATCTGGCCACTCAGTGAATATCCTATATAATAAAAGGCTAATATGCAAATTGTCCCGTTGACCAGGAGTTTTACCAGTAGGCAGGCCAGCTAACTGCCCATGTCCCCTCCCCCTGGCTAGGCTGGCTGGACCCCACCCATGCATGAATTCATGCACCAGGCTTCTAATATATATATATATATATATATATATATATATATATATATATATATATATACACACACACACACACTATACACTGAGTGGCCAGGTTACTATGCATTCAGAGATCATGATAATCTGGCCTCTCAATGTAAGTTAGAGGATGCCTAAAGGATAGTCAAAGAGAGCTCTGTTTATATTTCCATGTTTGGGTTACTATAACAGAATATCATAAACTGAGTAGCTTACAAACAACAGAAATTTATTTCTCACAGTTTTAGAGGCTGCGAAGTCAAAGATTAAGGTGCTAATAGGTTCAGTGTCTGGTGAGGGTTTGCTTCCTGGTTATTGACAATTGTCTCCTCCCTGTGACCTCACAAGACAGAAAGGGTGAGGGAGCTCTCTGGGGTCTTTTCTAAGGGCACTAATTCCACCCATGAGGCTCTACCCTCCTGACCTAATCACCTCCCGGAGGCCCCATCCCACATTGGAGGGTTAGGTTTCAAAATAGGAATTTTGGGGAGATAACAGACATAGAATCTTTAACTCTGCATTTATTAAAGGTAACTTCTTTACAGAAGAAATTCAGGTAGTAAGAACTATTTTAGCTGTCTGCCCATTTAATGTGGAGAAATTGAAAGCTGGTCTTATCTCACGGCTCATGTGATGTGACTTTGACTTGGGAAGATGAGGCAGTTCTGTTGATAGGAGGTTTCTAGCCCTTATAAGAACCTTATTTTTGCTATTGTTGTTACTCCTCTAAATAGATGCCAAGTTAACTAAAAATGAACAGAGCTCTTTTCTTGGACATAACATGTGCTCCACCACAAATAATTCACTGTATACTTCAGGGAGACATGAGTTTGTGCTTCATATTTTAGCACACAAAATATGGAGCTACTGACAGGTAGGGCCATACCCCTATCATACGTTATTGCTGACACTTCTCCCAAAGCAGCACTGCTGATCATTATGAAGACAGAGCAGGTACAAGTGGAGAAAGAGTATGCTGTGTTGAAAGACAACAGAGACTAACTTGTAACTCATACTTGAAGGCTAATATTCAACCAATTCCCTGTGTAATTTTGAATCAAATAAAGGAATTGCTACAATACTGATGTGATCAGGCTATTCAAGAAAGTGATATAACCAACTCAGCTAACTGGGCAGGGCCTCATCTTTTTCTGACCTCATATTTGTCCTTATTGTTTTTGTAATGAGCACATGTTTTTATTTGGTTTTTGGTTATGTGTCTGCCTGTCCTCCTGGAGTCAGAGACCAAGTCTTATCTTTTGGTGTTGGTGGGAAGATTGAAACTCAAGAACTGTTACATTGAAGAAATGTTTATTGAGTAAATGTTAAAATATTGTAGTTATGTCTATATTAAAAGTATGAAATTATTGATGAACTAGAAGCTAGAAATTATTAGTAGTTAGCTGGAATCATAGAATTTTAAAAATATGTGGAATTTTATAGAAACATGACATTTTAATCCAACCTCTTTGTTTCAAAGATAAAGAATTTTTTACTTGCTTTGGGTGACAAATTCATGGTCCATGCACTCCAATCATTTAGTACTATGGCTAGAGAGCCAGGGAGTTGGTCTATGAAAGACCTGTTGTCAAATTAATTCTAAGTCTGTTATAAGGACTCTGAGCTTTCTATATATTATATGAATAGATTCTAAACTTAAAACTCAACCAATTGCTTTGGAAAGTTTGTAATATTAAGAACAAAATACATTTAATTTTGTAGCCTAACAGAGCCAATGTCACTGATGTCACTGTAGCCTAACAGAGCCAATGTCACTAAACAAAGGAAGTATTATAAATACAAAGGGCTTTGAGGACCTTCTTAAAAACTGTCTGTACCTTTCTCCTCTAAGGATTCATTGAATTGAGGGAGAAAAAAGAAAATAAATTTATCGATAGCCTACCACATGTTAGACCCTATCAAATTTTTAGGGCCAACAATCCTTTACGCCAGTAGGTCTCAACCAGCAGTGACTTTGCCTCTCCCCCATACAGGGGACATTTGGAAGTGTCTGGAAATAATTTTGATAAGTCACTATTGGGGTATTGCTCTTGGCATTAGTAGCTCAAATCCATGAATGCAGCCACAGCCTACAATGCACAGGATAGTCCTCACTAAAAATAGTTATCTGGCCCCAAATGTCAGTAGTGTCATGGTAGAGCAACCCTGTCAACTAAGTATTATACTGTCTTCATATGTACAGATGAGAAAATAGAGGCTCCATGTTACCTGGCTAGTAAGTGGATTGGGCTTTGAACCCATATTTCTCAGCAACCAAAACTTGGGACCCTCTCACTACTCCCACTCTAGGTGGAGCAGTGACTCCCAAATGTAGGTTTGCATCAGCATTTAGAGGAAGCTTGATAAGAATTCAGCTGTTTGGATCACACTTCTGTTTTATTCTTACTTTTTTTGTTAATACTCAACCCATTAATTTTTAAAGAGAATGGAAGGGGGGAAGAGGGAGGGACAGGGAAAGAGGGATGGGGGGAGAAGGTAACAGAGAGAATTATTGACCTGGGAGATACACATCAATTGGTTGCCTTTCCCATAGGCCCCAACAGGGGCTAGGAATTGAACCTGAGACCCTGGGTCGGCGCTCTACCATTGTACAATGTGGGCCAGAGATTCTGTTTTATTTGGTCTGCTGTGGAACATGGATTCTGCACATTTTAACAAGCACTGAAGTTTCTCAGATGCATACTTTGAGAAACTCTGCCTCAGGCAAGGGTATCAGTACTTGGGCAATGCTGATTTCATTGTCTCTGTGGCTGGGACCTAGAGAATTGGCTCCTTTTATTTTGTTCTGGTTTCTCACCTCTTTAACATCATACCTTCCCCTCCTTGGATTTTGCCTTAGGCAGTGACAGGGGCTTTCTTAGTTGTATATATGAATGTTCCGGAGACTGGGTGAATGGAGATTGGAAGGCATATCCTTTTGTTTCATCGGGGTATTTTATCTTTTCATTCTAAGCTACTATTTTAGATCAATGATGTTGTTTGGTACCTGGGTATTGGAAATGGTATAGAATGGTTTTGTAACACTAGTTGCAGGGAGAAATGACCAAAAAAAGCTTCCTTTAGGTTCAGCCTGACTGGTGAGATTAACTTAATAAACATTAATGGAGTGCTTCCTCTGTGGCCGCTAGGAATTTTACTGCATGGTTGCTAGGTAAAAATATAAGGTAAAACAGTCTCTGTGTTGCTGGACCTTAGGATCTGGGAGACCTCACAGTGGACTGGATTTTAGGAACTGGGAGACCTCACAGTGGATCACGGAGCGGCTTAGAGGTAAGTAAGGGATAAGAGAGTTGGAAGTGTTTCTTACAACACATGATACAATTAACTCTCATTATTTGTGGATTCTATATTTGAGAATTTACCTATTGCTCACATTTATCTGTAACACCCAGATCAGGCCTCACAGCACTTTTGTTATTTATTGGGTTCGTGAGCGAGTGGCAGAAAATCAAGTCTCTTTGATGAGCATGCTCCCAGCTGCAGTCACCTCTTGTTTCACTTCCCATACTGTACACATGGTCTGTTTACTGCCATGTTTTTCACATTTTTGTGCTTTCCGGTGGTGATTTCACTGTTTCCAATAGCCTCCCAACGTTAGTGTTGAACTGCTACCTAGTGTTTCTAAGCAAGAAGGCTGTGATGCGCATATGAAAAAAGTACATGTTAGGGAAGTTTTGTTCAGACATGGATTATAGTGCTGTGAGCTGAGTTCAATGTTTATGAATCAACAATTTATATTCAATAGGTCTCTTTAAACAAAAACACAAAATAAAGTTACATATTGACTGCTTAATGAAGAATAATATATAAAATTGTGACCTAGGTTTGTAAGAATGTTACCCTGCACATCCCTAGGAGCAACGGTTAAATATTTACTAATTCAGTGATTGTGGAGACTTTGTAGAATGTAACTACCACAAATAATGAGTATCTGCTGTATCTGGATTGTCTTAACATCTATGCAGTAGAGATTTTCTAGTGTTATAGATTTGTCAGAGACTTTCATTTTGTCTGAGACAAATGAGTGTTTTTCTGAATATGGGTAATCTCCATCCATATAGCAACTGCAGTTGTAGATTAAGTTAATTGCTTACTAAAGGAATAAAGTAAATTTAAAATAAAGCTGTCCCATTTAAAGACATAATTGTCCAAGAGATTTAAGGGCCATTTGATTCATTTTCAAGAACCAATATGAGTGTCTGGACTGATTTCTCGGCTCACTATCATGTAGTTTTTTAAATCTTGCCCTGGCTTTTACACTGATTTAAGAAAGAATTTTCATTTACAGTCCACAGAGTGCTCCTTACCAAGAAGGAGAAGGTCCTTTGAGTTAACTACCCTTCACCCATTTAGGTTGTATATTCTCAAAAATTCAGGAAAAAAATTGTTTGATTTAGTTTCTAAGAGAAAAGAATAAGTCATGTATACACTGACAGAAAATTATAGGAAGCCTTTACACACAGACTGATGTTTTGAGCTATTCCTTCTTCATCAAAATTTTCATCTTTTCTGTATTTGAGGATCAGATACTAGTTTTTGGCAGAGCGTGCATATTAAGGACACCTTGCTTAGGAGGTCCAACACATACACAGTTTGCACTTCGTTTTGTACCCAAACTTCAGCAGACTTTTTCTGGATGGTCGATCTGGAGGTAGGAAATTGGTCCCTGATGATGTCCAGATGCACGCTGTTGATTCCATGATTGGGAAGGAGTTAGAATGCCTCTAAAATAAAAATAACATTTAAAAGGGTAGTCTTTGAAGTTTCCAGCCAATTAGATCCTTTGGGATAATAAAACATCTCTATGAGCCTTGGCTGGTGTGGCTCAGTTGATTCGGAATCGTCCTGTGCCTGCCTGTGTTGCAGGCTCATGCACCGTAGGGGTTATGCAGGAGGCAGCCTATCTATGCTTTTCTGCCATCACTGCTGTGTTTTTTTTTTTTCTCTCTCTCTCTCCCTCTCCATTTCTCTCTCTAAAAATCAATAAACTGTTCTTTAAAAACAAAGCCCACATCTCTATGAAAATGAAAAGTTCTTTGAAGTCTGTTTGTAAATTCCTTAAATCAGCAACTCTAACCAACATGTAACCTAGTTGCTCCTGAACTGTCAGGTTGGGAGTAGAAAAGAGAATGTGAAAACAATGCAGTGGCGTGGAGACCTTCTGACCATTGTAACCCAAACCCAAAGAAAACGGAGAGAAGCAGCAGGAAGAGGGTCAGGCCATTGAGGGTAGCGTTTGGAGACTTTGCTATTGTAGGTCCAAACCATGCTACAGTCCAGCCTCTGCAGGTGAGCTTGATTCCTCCCGTTTCCCCAGTTTTCTCTGCACCCCCTCCTGTGCTCAGAGAAGGAAAAGAAACAGAGCAGGTTAGGTCTTTGGATTCCACTGTACGCACAATTCCAACTTTATGTTTTAAAAGTGTCAATCGTACATATGCTACCTGTGGTAGGCTGAGTAATAGCCCTCCAAGTTGTCCACATTCTATTTCCCACTGTGCCATACACTCCTTAGATGGCAACAGGGACTTGGCAGGTGTGATGAAGTTTCGGATTTTGAGATGGGAGATTGATGAGCTTGGATTGTGCAGGTGGGCCCAATCATGTAATCACAAGGGTCCTCGAGATGGGAGGCTTCTACCACTGAAGAAGAGAAGGTGTGATGGTAGAAGCGGTGATTAAGGTAACGTGCTTTCAAAACAGAGGAAGGGACTCTAAGCCAAGGAACACTGTAGCTGCAGCAGGCCATAGATTCTCCCCTCAGAGCCTTAATAAACCAGTCCTGCTGACACCTGGACTTCTACCTCCAGAACTGTAAAGGAAAAGAATGTGTGGTGTTGTAAGCCACTAAATTTGTGCTGGTTACAGCAGCCATAGGAACTAATACTCTTCCGAAAGGGCGGTTTTATGACACTGTTATATTATTTCCTTTTAGAAAAGTAAGATCGTATATTGTGGGAATATGCCTTTTGTGCAAATGGTTCCTCACATTTTATCTTTTCTTTATCAGGAGACTAAACATTTATTTAAGCATTTTGAGATGAATGGCTGGGAGGGTTCATAAAATTATGACATTCAAGGGCATCTGGAGAAATTTTAATCTGTTTTCTTTTTTAAAAACATTTTAAAACTGATTTGAGAGTGAGAGGAAGGAAGAGAGAGAGAGAAAGAGAAAGAGAGAGAGAGAGGGAGGGAGGGAGAGAGAGAGAGAGAGAGAGAGAGAGAGAGAGAGAGAGAGAGAGAGAGAGAGAGAGGGAGAGAGAAACATTGATATGTGAGAGAAGCATCAGTTGCACCCAGACTGGGAGTGAACCCAAAACCTGGGTATGTGCCCTGACCAGAAATGTACCTGTGACCTTCTGGTGTACAAGATGACACTCCAATCTACTGAGCCACATGGACCAGGGCTAGTCTAACTGTTTTCCAGATGAACTGATCTGGACTAAAATCTAATGGGGTAGAAGATGAAGCAAGGTACTCGCTGTCCCTATGACTGGCCATTTGTGATGGTCACATTTCTGAGAACTAGGAGCCCAAGTCACATTGCCCCAACTTTGTTACAGATAGGAAGGGGGTATGAAAAAAACAGGCTCCAGTTGGAATAAAGTTATTTTTAAGAAATTATCCCAAATATAAAGCTATCTTTAAAGAACTGCACTGTACACTCTGATGTTTTCATCCTTCCTTAAGAAATGAAAGGAGTTTTTTCCAAACCACACCTATTCAATCTTGAAATCCACTTTTTGCTCATTGAATGCAACTTCTGGAGAGGAAATAAAATGCCATAAATTACCTTGATTAAAAGTTTTTCTTTTGTTGTGTTGTTTGGAGACTAGTCCAGTGAGAACAAGAATGCATAAGACATCAAACTTCCAACAATGACTATAATACTAAAAAATCGGAGCCTAATTATAGCCATTCTTTACCTTGCAGACTGCTCAGATAAATAAAGGTTCTTGAGTAATATTTAGGACTACAGATATAGGAAAGCTTTTAAAGTATTTTTCCCCACTTAGATGGGAAATAGTAATCCTGATACAGCAATGATGTAGAAATGCCAACCTAAAGTTTCCTGTGTTTGAAGGGGAGGAAGGAGTTGTAGCAATGTTAGATAGTTGCTTCTGGTAGCTTCTGTAATCCTGGCAACAATCTAGGAGCCAAATATTTTTTGTTTTATTTGTCAAGAAATCAAGTTAATTCAGTGAGATAAAGCGATTAGAAAAGTTACAGTGAGCAATTTGAGAATAATTCAGGTCTCAAGACCCCAGAGTGAGAGACCGGGCTGTTATAATTTCTTCTAAATTGGTGCTCTTCCTCACATTTAGGGCCTGTGCAGAGTATAAAGTGCAGGTCCAAGTGCAGAGCCATACCTTCCCGAGTCAGGTTTTTAGGTATGTCTTCATTGATTTATTTATAGATCTGTTATTTACTTATTTATATCATATATATTACTTTTTATTTTATCATTGACAGTATTACAGATGTCTCCCATTTTCTCCCTTTTTGCCCCTTTCCACCCAACCCCCACCCCATCCCAGGCCTTCAATAGGTCCAGAGGTGTGGATACATGGAACAGAATAATAGATTCCAGTGGGGAGAGTCTGGGGGGAAGGGGACAGGAAGAGCTTAACCAAAGATCACCTATGCATATTTATTTATTATTTTAATTTTTTCTTTATTATATATTTTGGCCATCACCATTTATCCCTCTTTCAGCTTCACCCATTTCCTGTAATCACCACCCTGCTGTCCGTGTCCATTTTCTATTTTTCTTATTTATTGCTCAATCCCTCTCCACCTCACCCCACTAGAGCTGTCTGCCTGCTCTCTATGAGTCTATCTCTATTTTGCTTGTTATTCCTTTTGTTCAGTAGAGTCCACAAAAGAGTGAAACCATATGGTACTTGTCTTACTCTGACTGGCTAATATCACTTAGTATAATGCTCCCCTGGTCCATTCATGCTGTCACAAAGGGTAAAACATTTTTCCTTTTTATGGCCAAGTAGTATTCCATGGTATAAATATACTGTAGCATTTTTTCTTCACTCATCTGCTGATGGGCCCTTAGGCTGCTTCCAGATGTTGGCTGTTGTAAAAAAAAAAAAAAATTGCTTATTTATTTATATTAAACTTTTCTACGTTTATAATTTGTTCTGAAAGTAACAGCATGCTCATTGTAAACAAGGTTAAAAGTATGGATATTCTTCCACCACTTTTACCAGATTCATAAATTGGAGAATTGTCATTTTAAAGAAAAGCATTGCCTATTTTAGATTTGACTGAACAAAGAAAAATGAATTGTAGTTTATGTATCTATTATTCACATGTAAATCATTGCCCATAAAACAATGAATAGACTTTGTTCTCTTCAGTAGTTAAAATATTTCCCTGCATTTTGGCTTATCCTCAGCCTCGTCAGGGATACCTCAAGTTCCAATGTCATCACTCATGAATCAATGAGATTTTGATGTGTTACCAGTTCTCTCCACTGTACATCAGGCATGTGTAACTCTACTAACCTGAACATTGGTCCCCTGGGAATGGCTAGTATCTAAGTATCAGAATCCCTGAGGAAGAAGCTCCTTGGACTTTTGGTACAATGTCTCATGATGACATTAGGACTCCTCCACCTATAAGAGGAGCGCTGCCCTAGGGACCAGTGGGCCCACCAAAGCCTGTTGAAATTAGCAGTAACCACTTACTGGAAAGTATTGTGTGCAATAAGTACCATGATCAATACCCAGTTTTCCAAGTGTATCATGGCTTGTGGCTCTAGATTTTGGTTTTCAGGCAACCCCCTAGCAATTGCCCTCAGCCTTCTATGATTTTCTGATTTTTACCCCCTACCCCCTGTTTAGTCTCTTTCTAGAATAACAGGAATAAGACCATCCTTGTTTCCACATTCCTAATGCTGACTCAGTTTGTTTCCCATCTAATCACAGATGGATCACTTCTGCAGAAGGTTGACCATGGTCTACTAATGATCATAGTATATCACTTCTGCCTATCTTAAAATATAGAGCCATAGAGGTCTACTCTGCAGTAGGCAAAGTATTTTGATTGGATATTTTCCATTTACCTTCCCAAGCCTACTGCTCCCTCTGCTCTGCAACCCAGGAGGATTCATGCATTGATGGGCCCTCTCCCTTCTGGCAATGGGAGACCCTGGCGGGAGGTGAGAGGGCTGCAGGAGAGTGAGGTAGGTCTGCTTATTCTACCAGCTCCACCCTCTGAGTTACTTGTGGTTAATTGAGTTTGTCTGCTTCCAAAGGCCAAGCTCTGCTGAGTTCTGGGAACTGTTTATCCCTATGTCCCTTCAGGCCTAGTAGTGGTCATGGCTCCTGGGGTCCCTGCTGGTGCTTGGTGTTCCTTATACTCTGCCTACACTCTGTCAACAGTCTCAGTCTTACCTTTCCCTCAGTGCCTCTGTGGGAGTGAGCCATCTGTTTCTGCCAGGACCAGAGTCTCTGGCTTTCTTTTCCCAAGTCTCTCCCCTCCCCATTTTTTCATGAATGGCTCCTCTTCCCCCTTTATGTGTTAGTACTCTCATCACCATGCCTCTTTCCCCAGGCCCCATGGTTTGAACAAATGTCTATCATTAGATAATTCCTACCTAGTAGGAAATTACCTCAGAAAGCAGCGTCAGAACCAGAAGGCATTTGAGAAATTGTGTGCTCTAATGGGTTTTTATTCAGAAGTGAAGAAAATAGGGCCAGAGAAGATAGGTGTATTATCTGAGATCCCCTGGATACTATTATACTTAGAAGCTGGTCTACTGTTCTTTCCCCTGTACAATACAGAGAGTGGGGATAAATGTCCCAAATAGCAGACATCATAAAAAAATGAAGATCAGTCTATGCCATCTTCTGAACTTAAAACCAGTAAGATCCAATACCAGAGAGATGGAATCATTCCTCTGTAGAAATAAAATGCATTCTATGAGGAGATACTGGTTTTGAAAATGTATTCCTGACAAGTCAATATGTTTCACAGTCTTCAAGGAGAAGACCTAGAGAGATTCCCAGGAAATGAAGATGTGCTTTCATCCATTGGATTTTACATGTATAAAGGAATGCATCATCACAGAAGGAAAAGAGAAATGTGTAAGGCTTTATACATGCATCTCTGGTATTGACTACCTCAACTGTCATCCCAATTGACTGACTCAGATGCTCTGACTCAATTTCCAACATATCCCTTTAATGAATTTAATGTATCCCTGGTAAATTCCACAAACACTGGCCACTTACTACGAGCTCCTCACTGTACTAGAGATTGGCCATGTAAAGATGACCTAGGTGTAGATTTGCCCGTGAGTAGACTACGACGGGGAAAGAGACACAAACCAGGTTTCAATGTAGAGCATTCTAATTCTCCCTGCCACCTTCTCCCTGCCTCTTCTTCTTTCTTCAAAACACCTAGCTTCTAGGAAATGCCTGGAAAATTACCTCTTAGGGTATTTGCTTTCATGCTCCTTTATGGTACCAGCTGCTCTGTGACAAGCAGACTAGGATGTTCTGGACCTTTTGACTGGTTCACGAGAACATGTCCAGGGCCAAGTGTGAGATTCAGCTTCTGGGCGAGACTGAGGCATAGGGAGGAGATAAATTACCACCCTGGGCTGGCACATAGTATTTGCTCAGCAAATTAATTCATTTAATGAGTGTTTACTAACTAGGGACAAATAGGTACATAACTCAGGGGTCAGTAATAGTAAGTCCTTACCTTTTTGGAGTCTATATCCTGAGAAATATCTTGAAAGAAAGATTGTTTCCTGGAGAGAGTGGTGTGTCTGAGAGGAGAGAGAAGCAGGTAAACCAAAAGCTCAAACCTGGAGCAGAAGTAGAAGCAGTGGGAATGCAGAATACTTAATGTGGTCTGGGGTGGAGGGAGGAGTGAGGAGTGAGGAGTGAGGGGACTGGAGAACACTTTATAGAGATTTGAGTCTATGGCCATCCTCAGGGTTACTTTCCCCTGAGGTTTGTGCATTTCTGGGGGTTTTAGGACAGACCTTTAGACTATCAGGATCCCTGTGGATACTTCTTTGTTATGGTTATAGCAGTAGGGTTCATTGAAACTGACCTTTGAAAATAACTGCTCTTAATTCAGAGGAGTATTTGATTCTGTGTAGGTTGTCAAGAAGGCTAATTTCATTTACATTCTTTACTGCTGTGCTGCCTCCCAACCAAGCTGATCAAAGGCCTGCATGTTCCAGAACAGCTCATTGACTCTGCACCTCTAAGCTCCCTGTGCCATTGGTTTAGGGGGTCTCTGACTGGGTCCTGTTTGGATTCACAGAGCAGAGTTCCCAATGCTCTTTACCCTCCTTGACCTGGGCTCTGCTGAGCTCACTCATCTCATCTCTTTAGTCCTGGCCTTTCCCTTTAAGCAGTGCCAGTATAAACCATGTCCGTGTCACTTCACATACCTCTCCTCGAGTTCCCACACTTCTCATTCCTGGAACTGCCTCTCCGCCTCCTTCCTTCCTCCCCAGTTCCCTCATCTCCCTGCTTCTAATATTTAATCCAGGCACCATCTTCTCTGCTTCCCCAGCTGGATTGAAGGCTCTCATCTCAGGCTCTCATTCTAAGCCACTCAAACCTTTATGAGAGCACTCATCACCATGTATGTAAATTACCCACTACAATAAGTTTTGTATCTATATTTACTGTTTATTCTCTCACTGGGCTCTATCAGGCTTGGGTCTATGTCACTTTGGAGCCTCAGCAACAAATACAATGCCTGTCATAGACTAAGTAGGCACTCATCTTAGAAGAAGTAGTTCTGATTTGTAAGAAACAGGTTATATGTTGGGGTTTTCCTGACACCCATAGAGTTTGTCAAGTTTTTACTTTGCTTTTCTCTGTCGCAAGCTCTTGTGTGCCCTGAGAAATTGGGGCTATAGGGATGGTTCCCGTGCCATATCTCGTCCCTGCCTAGGAGAAGGATGACGCAGTTGTGGGAAATAGGTTTGCCTGTTGTGGCAGCCCCAGAGAAAGAGAGAAGAGAAGTGAATTACCTTCTGTCTAAACAATCATTGCAGAGGTAGGGGATTGCAGGTGTCAGAGCTCTTGGCAGGAACCAGCGGTTGTTAGGTTATAAAATCACAGAGACTGTTAGGGAGTAATGCCTCAGGAAAAGCAATCGGCTGCTTTCTTTGTGGGCATGCATTGTGGAGAAGCTGTGGGCATCCTGTGATTACACGAGGACCATGGCTTCAGCTGTATACAGATTCTGAGGACACAGCAGTTTCCTTTCTCTGAGATGGAAGCATTCTCCTCTCCATGTTCAGATGATGGTGGGCATTATGGCTTCCCTATAGGGACTTGTTTATTGTGAAATCAAATTTTATTTTAAATACATTTTTATTTTTCAATTATAGTTGACATACGATATTACATTAGTTTAGGGATACAACATGATGATTAGACATTTATATACCTTACAAAGTGATCACCTGATAAGTCTAATACTCATCTGACACCATACATCGTTATTACAATATTATTGACTATATTCTCTATGTTGTATTTAACATCCCCGTGACTGTTTTTAAATCTGTCAATTTGTACATCTTAATCCTTCCCCCCTTTTTTTTACCCAACCCCCTCCCATCTTCAACCATCAAAATATTCTCTGTCTCTATGAGTTTGTTTGTTTTGTTTGTTTATTTATTTTTTTAAAATATATTTTATTGATTTTGTACAGAGAGGAAGGGAGAGAGATAGTTAGAAACATCGGTGAGAGAGAGAGTCATCAATCAGCTGCCTCTTGCACACCCCCTACTGGGGATATGCCCGCAACCAAGGTACATGCCCCTGTCAGGAATCGAACCCGGGACCTTTCAGTCCCCAAGCAGACGCTCTATCCATTGAGCCAAACCGGTTTCGGCTTATTTTGTTTTTTACATTCCACATATACGTGAAATTCTGTTGTATTTTTCTTTGCCTGTCTTATTTACTTAGCTTAATATCCTCTAGGTCCATCCATATTGTTGCAGATGGCAAGATTTTCTTTTTTTTATCGCTGAGATGTATTCCATTACATATATATATATAGTCTTCTTAATATATAACATACAACATAAAACACATAATATGTAACATGTAATATATAATATATAACATATATAATATATATAATGTCTTCTTTATACATCTGTCCATCAATGGACATTTAGGTTGCCTCCGTATCTTGGCCATTGTAAATAATGCTACAACGAACATAGGGATGCATATGAGATGGGAGTTTTTGGCAAAGAAAGGCAGCTGTGGATGTTTAGATGCTTAGATTATAGTGAGAAGTTTTATTTAAAAAGCAATTGCTGACATAACTAGTTGATATTTAGAGTCGGAATAAAAGTTATTTCAGAAGGAGGTGGATTATAGGTTGGGAAGGAGCATGAAGGAAATTCCTAAGATGCTGGGCAGGCTCTCTAGACCTGCATGGTGGTGCATGGCTGTCTATATATGCGAAAGTACCGCCGAGCCGCACACCGAAGGCCAGCGCACTGCATGCCACCTTACTGTATGAATGTCAACCGTAAGCAAACTTAAAAAAGAAAATATTTCACTTGCAAAAGTTTATAGGCTATCGTCGAAAAAATGGGGAGGCAGGAGGCTGATTCTGACATTTCAAAACAGTGGCCTGTGACAAAAAGGCTGCCTGCAAACTTACATAGTCGATAGATTCACAGAAGGTCTCTGCATGGGGGCCTCTCTCCCAAAACCAAGAGAGAGGGCAGCTCAAGTCAAAGAAGCTTGTGAAAGGGTGAAGCTTCTAAATCTTGTGAAGAAAGGAATCACGGATTTGTTCCAAGGAAACTAGGGAAACTGAAGCAGGATGCCCCTTGACCAGCATTCCCCTTAGAACATTATTATTATACTTTTGTCTGTCTCTGTAAGCCACAAATGAAAGAAACCCAAAGAATGAAACTGGTTACTTTAGTTCTTTTACTTCATATCTTATTTCTCATGTCCTTATTTTATGCCTTATTTTTCTGGAGTGAGCACTTAGAGCTTTTGCAATTAGGATACATATTATTAATGTGTAAAGCAAATGTAATTGATAGCTGGAAGAAAATGAACTTGTAAAGGAGGAACTCTTAATTGGTTTTTATATCAAATATGGAAACCACAGAGAGGAAGAAGTCTGTGAAGAGTTGCCCCCAAATGGCTTTTAATTAATTATTTACTCAATTCTTTAATTCAACAAAACACTGAGCATTCTTCTTTTTCTTTTTCTTTTTTTTAAATCAATCTTTATTGTTCATATTATTACAAAGGTTCCTCATTTCTTCCCCCCTCCACCAGGTTCCCACCCCACCCTCCGCCCCCTCCCCATCCCCCATTGTCCTCATCCATAGGTGCACAGTTTATGTTCAGTCTCTTCCTCCCTCCCTTTCCCCGATAGTAAATCCCTTTTCAGATAGTAAATCAGTTACTTAGCATTTTCTCATATCAATAATACCTCCACATGCCCAATGATACATTTCACACAAAAGACATTTCCAAATCAGTCAACCAGCCTCATCCAGGCCCCACCCAAGGCACTCACAGATCAACACCCCAGCGCTATACTAACTCAACACATCCAGATCTAAGCCTTCATCACTTGATTCAGCAGACCCTCAAGTTCCCGCAAAAGTTTCCAGCCATGTCTGAGAGGCAGCCGTGGGGCAGGGGCAGGCGAGGAGCGA
Organism: Pipistrellus hanaki; assembly: GCF_964339955.1. Taxonomy (NCBI): domain Eukaryota; kingdom Metazoa; phylum Chordata; class Mammalia; order Chiroptera; family Vespertilionidae; genus Pipistrellus; species Pipistrellus hanaki. The sequence continues at coordinate 164,861,668 of NC_140503.1, read as the reverse complement.
GCTGTTCCGGGCCTGGCTGCTTCGGGCCTGGCCTCTGTTGCTCTGGTTTGTTCCACAACCAGCTGCTCCGGGTCTGGTCACTGCCGCTCCCGACCTAGTTGCTCTGGACTTGGCTGCTGCTGCTCCGGGCCTGTCCGCACCCGACCCGGCTGCTCTGGGCCCGGCTGCTCCGGGCCCGGCCGCTCCAGGCCTGGCCGCTCCCAGCCTGGCAGTTGCTGCTCCAGGCCTGGCTGCATGCGACCCGGCTGCTCCGGGCCTGGCCGCTCCCAGCCTGGCAGCCTGAGCATTCTTCTTGACCAGGGGGAAATTCCTTCTGCTACTTTTAGTAAATGTTCATTGGTCATCATCACCTCTACGAACTCCTGAGGTTGAAAGTTAATCATCTACAAAGTGGGATACATTTTCAAGTTGGAGACACTCATTTGTATAATTCTAGCCCAAATGTGCCCAAAAAACTTTGATAGGTGTTGGATTAATTATTTATGATTCCACCGGATGTAGCGTGAAGCTGGAACATTTGCAAAAAGGTCCCTGAACTTTAGGGAAGCCATGGGTTATGGGGAATTTGGTGGAAGGAGCTGACTTCACTGCCATGTCTCTCTTAGACAGGGTGATTTAGCTGAAAAAGGCAGAGGTTAGAAGTCTCCTTTGTTTTTTTTAGTTATTATTATTATTTTTTTAAAATATATTTTATTGATTTTTCACAAAGGAAGAGAGAGGGATAGAGCATTAGAAACATCGATGAGAGAGAATCATCGATCAGCTGCCTCTTGCACACGCCCTACTGGGGATGTGCCCGCAACCAAGGTACATGCCCTTGACTGGAATCGAACCCGGGACGTTTCAGTCCACAGGCCAACGCTCTATCCACTGAGCCAAACTGGTCCCAGCTGTTTTTTTTTTTTTTTAATTATTTTAAAGTATTTTTTAAAAAATTGATTTCAAGGAAGAGAGGAGAAAGAGATAGAAACATCATGATGGGAGAGAATTATTGATCAGCTACCTCTTGCAGGATCTAAACTGGGGACCAATACCACAACCTAGGGGTGTGCCCTGAACTGAAATGAACTGTGACTTCCTAGTTCATAGATCAATGCTCAACCATTGAGCCACACCCGCTGGGCTAGAAGTCTCCTTTGTTATTTCTCACTCACTTTCCCTGCCTGCACACTTGTGTTCCGTGACTCAACTCGGCAAAGGCTCCATAACGTTCTATCAGTAATAAATTTTCCTGCTTAATTTTATAGTCTCTTGATGGGTAGGGAATAATCTGAATTCTGTGTCTGTCTTGAAGTCATCCACAGGACTGTCGTAAATTGTTCTGCCACATGCACATTTAAAAAATAAACTTTTATTACAGAAAATTTCAACTAAACACGAAACGTAGGGAGAATGACATAATGAACCCCAGGTAACCGCCATCTAGCTTCAAGAATTATTAACATCTTGCCCATCTTGCTTTATCTACCTTGCTCATTTTTTCATTTTTTGCAGGAGGATTTGAAAGCGAATCCTTTATTGTGTCTGAACATCCCACACACTTCTTGATAAAAGCAGCACACCCTTCACGGCTTCCTCTCAGCCTTCCTTGAGGGCTGCCTGTGAAAAGCGTTTTTTATTTTACAGCAGAATTTTTCCTCGAGGCAATAAGTTGCTGTGCCAAGAACAATTAATTTACTCATTCGTAAGGGAGAGAAGCAGTCTGTGCTGTGAGCCAGTGAGCCGTGGAGCCCTTACCTGGCTTTTGCTTGCAGTTTATTTTAATTTGTTGGCCCTCACACAGCATTACTAGCCAGTCACATCTTGACATCCTTGAATGAACGGAGGGGCCTTTGTCACAGAATTAGGGGACCAAGAGACAGCTTTCTTCGCACAAAGGCTGTGCTTGCAGCCTTGTGATCTAGGTACAAAGTCCGTGATCCCTAGGATCAATGGCTATGCCAGAGGTGACTTTTTAGTTAGGATTTTGCCCTTTCCCTAAAGCAGTCAATCATTAGCCAGTTTGTAAACCTGCCTTTCTGGATGTTGAGTGTGAAGGTAAGTGCAGAAAGAACTGAGGTTTGGAGCACACCTGATTGCTATCTCAACCATACTGTTGAACTTCACCTTTGTCTAGAAAATGTTTCATTTTGTTTTTATTGTGGTAAAATAGACATAACATAAAATTTACCATCTGAATCATTTTTAAGTGTATAGTTCAGTGGTGTTAAGTATATCCACATACTTGTGCAAGGAATCCACAAAACTTTTCATTTTATGAACTGAAACTCTATACCCATCTATAATAATAAAAGCGTAATATGCTAATTAGACAAAGCCGAGGGAGGTGGGGCGCAGTGGCAGAGGCAGTGCGGGTTGGGGGGGTGGCAGGGACCCAAGGCCCTTGCACGAATTTCATGCATCAGGCCTCTAGTTAAACTATAACCCCCTAATCTACCTACCCCTTCCCCAGCCCCTGGCAGCCATCATTCTACTTTCTGTCTCTAGGAACTTGACTACTCTAGGTGCCTCATATAAGTAGAATCATACAGTATTTGTTTTTGTGATGTATTTATTTCACTTAGCATAGTGTCCTCAGGATTCATCCATGTTGTAGCATGTATCAGAATTACCTTCCTTTTTTTCCCCCCAGGAGGATAGTAAATACTTTATTGATTACATATGATAATGATGATACACAAGCTTCATATCCATCTATAATTTTGTATAGTATCATAATTCAATTTAGATATATTGCATAGGATGTGCCAATAATCATTAAAAACCAAATAAACTCCATGATTATGCGTGGGTGACCCTTTGAGTGGTGAACTCAAGGTCACAACCCAGTAACTGACAATTTAACTACACCGAAGTTTCTGAAGACAATGGCTTCTCCGCCCAAGCAGGTTGTAAATACATTTCAAATGGAACCTGGCATCCCCTCTGAAGGAAATCTAGCTTATCACTGTTGGGGTACTTTACCAAGATAGCTTCCAGGCTAATTAACTTCATACAGTATATTAAAAAAAATTTATTCATTGTCATAACCAGACTATTATATTTAGCAATCAACAGCATGGGTGCAAAAAAAAGAATCTACATTAAAACTCTTTGTTGGAATGCTTTAACTTTCCACAGAACAGAAACTAAAATAACCTGTTATACAATTAGTCACAAATACAGTCCTCGAGGTCTTTTTGTGCATTCACATGAGTATTGTCTAACACATGTCTTCTTTGTAGCAGATAGGCCCTGCCACCACCGGGCTTGGCTGAGTTCACAAATCTGTTGTAACCTGTAGCTTCCCTGTCGCTTCTCTGGCTTTCCTCTCCTGCCCTCTCACAATCGGGGACCCTTTGGGGGATGTCAGAGAGCAAGTTTCTACCTGATTCCACAGGCCAGGCTGAGGGGCCCTACTGGTACACGAATTCGTGCACTGGGCCTCTAGTTATAAATAATGCTGCAATGACTGAAGAATAGTATGATCTAATTTCTGTCTTTAAAAGTTCACCCAGGTTGCTGTGTGGACAATTGTTGAGGGGTGGATCTGGAAGAGGAGTGTGCTGTCAGGGCTGCTACAACAATAACCCAGAGAAACAAGGGTAGCCTGGACTAGAGGTGTTTGGCGATAAGAGATTGCCTTCCTCATCTTGGTATTTGGGCTGCTATTTCTGTATTTATTATGTTACCTCTGAAGGCAATTTCTCAGTATCTGTGGAATGTATTGCTGCTGTTGTCACTGCCATTTTAACAAAATATATATTTTTATTGATTTCGGAGAGGAAGGGAAAGGGAGATAGAGATAGAATTATCAATAATGAGAGAGAATCATTGATTGGCTGCAACCTGGGCATGTGCCCTGACCAGAATTTATTTGTGACCTCCTGGTTCATAGGTTGATATTCAACAACTGAGCCACCGTGATTGGGCATCACTGCCATTTTTATGTGTAACTTCACCTGGTACTTTGTCAGAGTCTCATCAGCATTAGTTCATTGGACAATAGCTATTTCAAGTTCCTATTCCCTCTCACTCAAGAAGCTAAAATACATCTCTCTCTCTTACACACACATCAAAACAAAACAAAAAAATAGTTCTAGGTATTTAAGTTACTGTTTCACTGAATAAAATATAATTCTGTCCATTGATTCCTGAGAAACTGTATTTTATAGAATATTCACAGGGGAAAAGGAACAGTCTTAGAAGGATCTATGTTTAAAAAATATCACACTATGCTATCCTAAAATTCACTTTTTGTTCATAGAAGGTGGTAAGACTTGAGTATATCTGGAAATAAGTTCATATATGCTATGATTTGTTTAACCTTTTCTGAATTGGAGAAGAGTAGACTATATATTTTTCCTAGTATAGTTCAGTTCATTATCTGAATATCTTAGCACCAAACCAGGAGTAATGATTGCAGGAGTGACATCAGGAGATTATGTGGAGACTGAGAGCCAAATGCATGTTGTTTGCCTTGTGTTTACTTGAAATCTGGGTTCTGACTGAAGCCTTAAATATTGTCCAAGGGCAGATCTAAGAGAATTACTCTCTAGAATCCTTAGACCCACTATCATTTTGACCCTGCTCTTGAAATCATAGAGGGTTGGTTAGCTCCAGAATCAATCAAACCAGTCTTCCAAGAGTCTTTGCACAAATGATGCACCCACTTGCCACCCTTGTCCTGCTTGAAGGGATGGGAAGCTAACTGGCTGTTGGGATTGAAGAGATGTGAATATGTGGATTCCTTGCCTCAAAACATTCTGAACTCTGCATTATTTCTGTGTGATTTTCCAAATATAAAATGTGACTTTCTTAGAAAATGATAATTAAAATGAATTTTTATCTTTTTAATTCACAAAATAGGACTGGTGAATTTAAAAAGACACATTCATTTCTTTTAGAGGAAACACTGTGTATTCCAGGATTTATTTTCTCTAATATGGGTTTTCAGCTTCATATATAAGGCAGGAGGTGCTTATAATTGCATTCGTTTGCTGATTTTTCTCTTGGTCATCTTGAAGATGATTTCATTTTCTCAATCTATACACTAAATGCTACTTAGTGTCCTTATTAGGGAAGAACAATTAACGTATCAGTGAATTGTGGCCCTATTTCTACAACTATTATCAGAGAGAATTACTTGTTTGCTTAGGAATGTTCTACCTCATTTAAAACCATTTTTGCCTGTTAGCAATTGAATTCTATTTGAGTTTTATGAGAATGTTTTATTTTGCACATACCAAAGAGCCATTATTTTAGAAAATCAGAACTTAAAACATTTAAGCAAATATAAAATGTATTATCTGCATATAATCTTATATAATAAGAGCCTAATATGTAAGTGTCTAGTTATCTGGTCAGCCATTCAACCAATCAAAGCATAATTTGCTAATGATATGCTAAGGCCACTCAACCACTCACCATGATGTGCGCTTATCACCAGGGGGCAGGCAGTTGACAGGTCGACCAGTCACTATGACGTGCACTGACCACCAGGGGGCAGATGCTCCTACCAGTAGGTTAGCTTACTGCTGGAGTTCAGCTGACTGGGACTGAGTTAGTTGGGCTGGACATACCTGGAGCCCTCTCATAGTCTCTACCCACCTGGCCAACTTCTTGCATCCCTCCCTGAACCCAGTTGTGCACCAGTGGTGTCCCTTGGTCTGGCCTGTGCCCTTTCATAATCCAGGACCCCTTGGGGGATGTTAGAGAGCCCGTTTCGGCCCGATAGCAAGACAACCAGTTGCTATGGTATGCACTGACCACCTGGGGGCAGATGGTCAAGCTAACAGGGTACCAGAGATGGGAGAGAAGCAAGCAGGGTGGCAGCCAGGCTTCGCTCCCTTCTTTGCTTCACTCCGGGCGCAGGAAACCCTATTCTTGCAGGAATAGGCCCGAAGAAGCCCTATTCTTACAGGAATCTTCCTGCAACAGGCCTCTATTATTTCATAATTGTTTTTTCTTTTAGAACTAGCGACAACTGATCATGGATAAAGTTGATATCAGCCAATTTCTTGGATAAACCATATGTACAATTAAATAAAAACATATTTTAAAAGAGCTTTCAAAAGACAACCTGCCAGGTCAAATTGATAAGGCATCTCAATAACATGTTGGATTTAAAATACGTTTGTGTGAGTTCTCTGTTTCATCCTTGAGGAACAATAATGAACCTTGTTGAGAAGGTTGAGCTTTTTGCAGAGTTTATTTGAGATGTCAGGATAAGTAATTGCCTCGCTGCTGCAAATTTGGAGCTTAACATTTTGTTGGATCTATTTTTGCTGCCACTCAATAGATAATAAATTTCATGAAGGGATCGTTCCATTGGCAGAAGTTAGTTCCTTTTGTTTTCTCTGAAGAAAATGAGTTGCTTCATTTTGTGATGGGCAGGTATCCAAACACTAATACTTTTCTTTTCAGTCTGGAATCAGGTAATGACGGCCCATCATTCTCACTGACAGCGGGGAGAACAGTCTTGCTCATCCCATATCTTCTAGTACAGCTCAAGGACAGACACAGTGGCTCGAATTTTATCAGCAGGCTCATGAGTCAAGGGACAGAAGTCATATGGGTTGGAAAGATGATTAACTCTTTGAAGACTCTGTTATCAACTCAGAAGGTGCTATTTTACTGTAGAACCCTGACTTTCTTTCTTCACTCACCCCTCTGGAATGAAACAAACACAATCTATTTTGTTGATTCATCTTTCTCTCTCTCTCTCTCTCTCTCTCTCTCTCTCTCTCTCTCTCTCTCTCTCTCTCAATAGATCACATGTTGACCAACAATAAACCCAATCTATGGCTGGTAAGCTAGTTAGAATGGGTTTTACATTTTTAAATGGTTGAAAAAATGAGAACAATATTTGCAACACACAAAAATGATGTCAATGACCATAAGTAAAATTTGATCGGAACACAGCCTGCTGATTCATTTGCATAATATATGGTTGTTTGTCTGCCATGTTGACAAAGTTGAGTTGAGTAGTTAGAACAGACAGTGAATGGCCCACAAAGTCAAGGTTAAGGCAAGTTGAGATAGTTATTAGGTTTTCTACTATGTGAGTAGTTACAGCTCTATTCTTAACTAGTGGTGATTTTCCTACATTATAGAAAAGATATTTTTTCAGGAGCCAAACAGAGAAAACTTTTGCACATTTCTCATATTTGGTATAATCTAGTTGTATTATGGGAAAAGTCAAAGCAACAGCATAGTAGAACCAGTTTAGACTGTAGACCATTTAATCTGAAGGTATGTGATGAGCACAACCATTGATTTAACATACTCTTTCTTTTTCCAGCCATTGTTTTTAGGAGCTCATCTCAACTTGTTAGGTAAACTATTGAGATATTTCAGGAATACCAGCAGCATTTCTTCCTTCCTTCCTTCCTTCCTTCCTTCCTTCCTTCCTTCCTTCCTTTCTTTCTTTCTTTCTTTCTTTCTTTCTTTCTTTCTTTCTTTCTTCTTTCTTTTTTTCAAGAAATAATACATTTACCATAAAAAATAATATATGACCATCTATTTTAATAAAAAAAGAGATTATGAAATTGATTATGAAGAGTAAAAATAATAAATTTCTTTAGTGATTTCCATTAGTTTTTTAACATTTCTTTCTTTCTCTATAATCCTTGTATATATGCAAAGTTAATGTGATGGTAAACAACTTCTGGGCTGATTAATTGATAGTTGAAATAAAATTACCTGAGGGTTTTTTGCATATGTATTAGAAACTTAAACATTTGCATATATTCTGTCTTCACTTCTACAGATCAGCTAAATAGAATGCTAGTTACATTTACTGCATTTGGAAGAGTTGTCGTTCAGCTCTAACTAATCATTTTGGTATGCCTGGAAAGGACCAATACTGTTATCATTTTCTACAGATATACATTTATCCTTGCCAAACCTCATTTCATTCTTTGCATGGCTTACCATCCCCACCATCCCCCCATGCATAGAATGGAATCCTGGTTGAATGAACCACACAATGTGCACTGAGCAATGTAGTTCATGGACATAGGGTTCTATGGAGAGTTGTGAGACCCTGAGGGTGGCTGATCTGACTTGCAAATGAATGCTTCCTCCTGACTACGCTGGACATTCAGCTTTAGGTCAATGTCACAAAACCCCTTCAGTCCATATTAAGTGTCAATCACAGGGCCAAAAATGGGTAAAGGCTAAAACAGTATATTTTGGATGAAGCCCAGGAAACAAATTATAATGTATGCTCTGTCTTGAATGGAATCGTTCCCGCAAGGGTGCTTGGAAATCCCAGGCTCATCCTCAGCAGCGCCACACAGAACTCTCCCAGGCTGTTTACAAGGGCTGCCATTAGCCTCCTGTAAGCTCTGGATGAATATAGGAGGCCAGGGCAACGCTGTGGAGCCTTGCCTGGGTTCAGTCTGCACTATTGCTGGGGCTGAGGCACTGGCTGACTCTGCTCAGTCCTGGAAGAATCACTGCAGTTACAGTTATCCAGCCAGAACTTGTGAGGATTCCAGTACAACCTATCAGAACCCCTCTGTGAGATTCACCTGGGAGCCTGACACTGGTCAGCAGATCCGAATGTTCATGTATTCAGGGACTCTGTACCTACCACTGTTTGCTGTATGGTCTCCTAGTTTCCTGTGTGCATTTCACCTCACTGACAAGACCAGGAGCTCCCCAAGAAACTCACTGTTTTCTGTTTCTTTAACAGCCCCTCCATGCCTCTGCACTCAGTTCAGTCACTTCTCTGTACATGTTGACCGTGGAGAAGGGTGGGAGAAGTTACACATTATCAAGTCAAGGTGTGCTTTTGCCTGTCTGCTGTGCGATGTCAGTAAGTCCCAGCCAGACCTTGAAGGAGGAAAATGATTCAATGGTGTTGCCATTAGTCAAACAAAGAGTAGGTGGGATGGGTGTTGAGCTTAAATATCTCCGGTGTACCATTTAACCCATACCTCCCACCTGTGGGTTGTCTGTAGCCTGCCCTTTGTTGCAAGGGGTCCCCTAATTCTCCTTTCAGCCCCTTTCCTGTCATCATTGTTCTTGAAGGCATAGCTCTAGGAACCACATAAAGGCCTTTCACTTCCCTTGAATTTTGTTGTATTCAGCCAATTGACTAGCGCTGTCAGCTAATTGGAGTGGAAATGTAAAATGAAAGCTGCATTATTCAGCTGCCAAGTCTCTTCACTTGGCAGGGAGTGGGTGATGCTGGTAATTGTACCAGAAGTGTAATTGCCCTGGGTTCTGCCTCTGGATTTCACAGTGAGCCCTGGGAGGGTCTTCCTCCGAGACACCTGATACCTGCTTCTCTTCAGTGGCTTCCTGGCAAACAGAGAGGCTTGAAACAAATCTAATCAAGCATTCCTATGTTGTCAGGGGGCTCAACCACTGTGGATTTTGCTGACTGCGGGAGTGGATTGCTTGGTCTAAGGACCTAGTCAATATGTCATCCCCATCAGAACTGGCAGCTAATTTCTTCTCGGTTTGGAAGGGGTGAAGATGCTAACCACATATGCCAGTCATGGCCTGAACCCGGCTGTTCTTGGGAACAGTAGCTGATGCAGAACAGAAGCTTCTTTTGTAAACTAGCAATGAATGAGGAAAGGCTTATATGTCTGGAAAGAGTTAAATAGCTTAAAGGAAAAATAAGGAAAGTTATAGTTGGTTTGTTCTCCATTATAATTGATCATCTCAGTGTTTTTGGCCCAGCCAGTTTTCTTCCCCCCCCCCCCCCCCCCCGCCCACACACACACACACTTAAACTTACGAATTAAATGAGAGTAGTAAGCAATATCTCACGGTTGATTGTGTTGGGTCTAGCATGTCAAAACATATGGCACAGGTAACTTCTACTCCTCCCCACAACTTAACCCTGAACCCATGGCTTAGTCTACTTAGAGCTCCAGAACCCTTCTCAGCACAGCATTTTATTTATTTATTTATTTTTAATTTATTTTATCGATTAAGGTTTCACATAATTGTCCTTATTCCCCCATTCCCATCCCAAACCCCTCCCTACATATGCCCCCACCCCCACCCCCGTTGTCCATGGCCACTGGCTAGGCCCATATGTATGCACACAAGTGATTTGGTTGATCTCTTCCCCTTACCCCCATCCTCTCAGCACAGCATTTTAAATAGCTATTTCCATAGCTGGCATATGTGATAAAACCTGTTTACTATCTCTGACTTAGAAATTTAGAAATATTTCCATTGTGAACTTAGGAAATGGAAACAGCAGCAGCTAAGTAATTATTAAACTCTTCTCATTTACCAAACAATCAAGAAAATTGTTTTGAGCAGTGTTGTCTGGTACAGTTTTGTTACTAAATCATTATTTTATTATGCCATGTGGCTTTATAGAAAGCTTTCTCAAACAGAAGAAGAAGTGTTTTTGTTTTCATAGAAGTTTAAGACCTTGAGTAAAGATACTGAGAGTCAGATTGTCCAGGCAGAGCTAGCTACCCTTGTTGGGTCCCAATTCCCTCCTTTCCAGAAATCCTGGAGGGGTGTAGGTGGCAGCAGCAGCCCAAGTCAATCAGGTCTATTGATCAGTTATATTCAAACCTGTTGAGATCTGTTCTCTTTATAACTATGGCTCTAGAAACCCATCAGTCCTGACTTCAAATTCTGGCTTTACCAGTTATAACTGTTAAAATGATTTATTTAAGACTAGTTTCTTTTTCTGTAAAACACGAGTAATAATAACTCACTCATAGGATTTTGGTGAGAATTAAATGTCACATGTGTAATATAGGTATACATATATACATAGATGCACAGATAGTATACATATATAATACATATACATGTAATATATGCATGTATATAGTAGTTGCTCAGTAAATAGTAGTTACAAGTACTATATGTATAATGGGATTTGGGAAGTTGTGTGCAGTATCTCTACAGTATAAAATTTTGAAAAGTAAGCTTTTAACTTGTAACATTAGGAGTGGTTGTATATTGATGAATGTGGTCATGAAATGTACACATGAGAAAAAATCCAGCAGATGATGAACTGCTTTATCAATTCTCCAAATTTGTAAAGAGTTGTAAAACAATGATCCCTCTGGGAGACAGAGGTCATATAGAGGTTTGTCTGGAGTATAGAAGGGGACTGAAGATGGAGAACTGAAGGCCTTTGTTCTAACCTGTAAGTGTGGGTACCATGCTAAGGAATTACAAATGTGTTCTCTAATTTATCCTCCTAATATTCCTCCAGGGTTGGTTTTATTATCTTTGTTCTTTTTACCTAAAAGAATAATTTGGTAATTACCTTGCTTCAGGTTCTATAATGTTAAGGCAAGGAAATATGTTCCACACAAAGCTGTTTGACTCCAACCTCTATATCTAGATTATGGACGATGTGATCTAATCTCTGTATTTTATGGAGGAGGAACCTAAGGCCCAGCAAGTGACTTGTTCAGTGGGCGCAGCTTGGTAAAATCAGGTTCTAAGTCCTAGATTCCTTTTTCATACTATGTTCTCTCTCTAATTATATTCTTTTTCTTTGTTCTCCAATTGCTTCAAAAGTCTTTCTCTTCAACTAATAATTACAATTCAAGGGCAAATATAATGGATTGGGTTGTATTTCTCTGTATCTCCCACAATAATAGATCCTCAATCCTTTTTTTAAAAATTTTTTTTATCAATACAAAAGTTTACTTAACAAAAGTTCAATGTGAAAATGGACAGGACTCTGTTTTTATATTGTAGTAAAACAGGTGCTGTGGGGAGGGGACATGTGGAAGCTGTTGATTTCTCTGGTAACTACAGCCATTCTTTATACTTGTTCCAAGGTTTCTAACATGATGATACTATTTCCTCGTATTACCACCATTCCAATATTGTTCTGTTGCCCATCAGTTGACATCTCCACACATTCATCTATCACAAGATTAATAAAAGGATCAAACCCCCATAATATTCCTTGGACATGTCTGTCACCATTTAATTTAATGATAATTTCTTGTCCATAAATTTTTTTAACTCGGGAGGGTGAGCTTTGCTTATAGTGTCCAAGCGAGCTCAAAGATACTTCCAAACAGAATTCGTGACCTCTCTCGATCCTCAATCCTTGATGAATTGAATTCTTATAAGAATTAGTTTCTGAATCCTATTTTGAATGCAGCAGAGGTATAAATACATATAAATATACAAATATATTTATTGGGTTTTATCTTGGAGAAATTAAGTTGTTACTTTATGATACTGGCTCTCGAATGTTATGGGGTCCACTCCCTATTTTTATGCAGTCTGACAGTTTTTATCTTTTAACATTTTCATTCAGTATAATTAATTATATTTTAAGTTTTCTATCTATTATCTGACTTTTTGTTTTCTGCCTTTCCTATATTACTTTCCTCTCTCTTTTCTTCTTTTGGTTCAATCCAATTATTTTTATTTTCCCACCTATTAGCTTCTCAGTTATACATGCTTTTAATATTTCTTTTGTAATTAATCCTAGAAATTATAGCATGCATTAATTATTTTATTTACCTCCTCCCCACTAGTACTAGGACCTTAAAACACTTTATTTACTCCTCACTGTCTTATGTGTTATTGTTGTTATGAACTTTATATTTACATACATTTTAAATCCCACAATATGTTATTATTTTTGTGTCATATAGTTCTTTATTTAGATTTACCCACATATTTGTCCTTTCCATTACTTTAAATTTTTCCTACATTATTGTGATTCCATCTAGATCCACTTTGTTTTTGCCTAAATAACTTACTTTATTATTATTATTATTATTATTATTATTATTACTTAGTTTTGGTCTGCAGGTGACAAATTCTCACAGGTCTTATTACTTTAAAACATCTTTATTTCACTTTCATTTTTGAAGGCTATCTTGCTGGATATAGAATTCTAAGTTGGTGATTATTTTCATTTACCACTTTAAAGATTTGTTTTCTAACTGCTATAATTTGTGTGTGTGTGTGTGTGTGTGTGTGTGTGTGTGTGTATGTAGAAGTTCGCTGTCAGGTTTAGTGTTCTTCTTTGACAATTCCCTACCCATCTATGGCTTTTAAGATTTTTATTTAGGCAAACAACTAAGTGTCCATTGATGGATGAGTGAATAAAGAAAAAAATGGTATATTATTAAGCTTTACAAGAAAGAAGGGAATCCTGTAATCCATCTGGAGGGTATTATGCTAAGTGAAATAAGCCAGAAAGAGAAAGACCAAATATTGCAGAGTAGCACTTATATGTGAAATCTAAACAACAACAACAACAACAACAACAATTAGTCAAACTCATAGAAACAGAGAGTAGAAAAGTGGTTTCCAGAGGCTGTGGGGTGGGGAGAATACCAGGATATTGGGGAAGAATACTATTCTCTTTGCTATTTATTTTTAGTAGTCTTACTCTGATGTGCTTAGGAATTTATATTTATTCTGCTTGATATTTATCACACTTTTAAATCTATGGCTTGATGTTTTCTTTCATTTTGGAAATATTTTAGCTATTATTTCTTAAAAAATTTGTATCCACCATTTTCTGTTATTTCTCGGTGAGAACTCAGTTGCCCATATGTTAAGCCTTGCAACACATTCCATGTGTTTTCCATGCTCTTTTCTGTTTTTTGTACTTTTTGTTCTTTGTTCTTCAGATCAGATATTTTCCATTGACTTATCTTCTTGTTTACTAATATTCTTTGAGCTATCTAATATGCAGTTCAACAAAATTAATCTCATTTGTTTGTTCCTGAATTTCAAATTAATTATGCTTGTAGCTACTTCTTACCTGATTAAATATTCATAGTTATTTTTAAATCTCCAATATATGGTTTTATTTTCTTCTTTTATCCACAAAGTTAGAAACAAAATAAAGTATAATCTATCTTTAGTTACTGAGTAATTTAGTGTACATTTGTTGCTTCTGAATAAATTCTTTGTGTTAATATGTAAAACAGAGTTGAGATATGTAGTCAATAATGTTAAACAGATTTTTCATCGATATGAATGTTTGGTGGGGCATTAAAGTCATGTGAAAATGGAACAATTTTTCTTTGTGTAGGAGTGTGTTGCCTATTCATGACATCTGGAGTTTATGATTTCTATTCATTAAATATCAGTGGATAAACCCCAACATTCAGTCTTCAGAACAAATTTTCAAATACCTCTTGAGGTGGCATAGCTCCTGTGTATATGCTTGCTTTACATTAAATAGTGAGGCTGGGTCACCAGTCATGAATTCTTTGACCCAGGTCCTTGGCTGGGCCTGAAAACAGGCATTGTAGGATGTGACTTTACCTGGTAGTCATTTACAGGATGGCTGGTTTTACTAAGCCAACTGTCAAGAAGCTGGCTAGCATAAGAGTTAGGGACTGAGGACATGAAGCAGATATTCAAATGATATGACACAACTCTGGCATCAGGCAGATGAGCCTGGTATCCAGTCGGCAATAGAGGGGCTCTTTTAGAGCAAACATCTTGACTGAGACATAAGTCTAGAAAGGAAGATCTCAAACAGTGGGTACTGAAAATGGCTACTGCAGCCACAAGGCAGGTATTATAGGATAGTATGGAGAGTAGAGTGCTGTGGTCTGTATTTGACTTTTAGCAATTACATCACAAAATAGCTAGCAATTATTTAAATTTAAGAATATCCATTCATCCATTTATCCATCTATTTATTCATCCATCCATCCACTCTATAAAAACACTACCAATACCTGTTATGTTTCATTCACTATGGGAATGCAACACCACCTATATATAAAGAAATTGTTCTCACTCTTGGGAATGGAGAGAGGCAGTAAACAACTAATTATAAAATGAATGATAATGATCCAGTGGAGAAGGAAAACAAGAAAATAAATACGTTTAATATAAGAGATAATGGTATAGCTATAATTTAATTTTGTCTACAAGCATTTTGAATGCTTAATTTTTTTCCCTCCATTTGCCTTAGGAATATGAAATGAAGCCTGAGAGCTGAATTGTTAGAGGGGGGGAAAAAGTTAATTACTAGTTTAAGCTCTATTAGTCTCCCTGGTATCTGCATTGCTTAAGTAGAAATATGAGGCAGACTGTTTAATCATTATAGAACTTTTTATATGGTTAATGTCTCTAGGAATTAATTTTGTCATTCAGGTGCTCTTTGCTGGGCTTTCACTGTAGCAGAATTGTGTTAGAACAAATGGAAAAATTAGAAGGGCTACAGAGCTAAACCTGTGTTTCCATTGCTTCAGAATTTGGAATGTGAAGCACATTCACTGGGTAATTAATTTTATTCTACATTTTGAAGAGATTTACCCACCTTCCCTCCTGTATATCACTCTATATTGGAATATTTTATAAACATTTAAGTGGTGGGATAGTTAACTTCTCCTTATTGTGGTAGCTGAAGGGATTTTTCTAAATCTCTAAATGCTACAACTATTCTTATGTCACAGAAAATATCTTGATCAACAGGTTAAGATTGTGGCAAGTGACGACTCCTAGATACCATTTATTGAGTGTTGCCTATGGGCCATCACTGTGCTAAACACATTAGCTTATTTCATCTCTACCATCATCCTGTTGGGTCCTATCTTCTCCTTAGTTTAAATATTGTATTAGGAAATGGGAAACTCAGAAAAACAAAGAGATTTGTCCAAGTCCCCAAAATTGGGAAGTAATTGAATTGATATTTGAACCCAAGTTTACTTACCCTACCGTATTGGCATGGTTACTTGAATTAGTGAGGTATATAGCCTGTGTTCATAGACCAAGGCTGTGGTACAGAGGTGGATATGGTGGGAAAAACAATCTTCAGAATCCAATGGACACTGGTTCAAATATGATTATCCTTACTTATAAGCTTTGGAAACATTATTTAACCTCTCTGAACCTTGTGTTTCTCATTTGTAAATTGAGGGTGATAATCATATCTATCTTAACATATTATATGAAGAAACAAAAGATTTGTGAATGTCAAATAATATGGAACCCAGAGGGCCCTCTTTCTCCTTTTTCTTTTCAATGCAAAATGGAATTTGGAGGAGTAAGTCAGAAGAAGGGTGAGTTTTGGAAACATGAGGCAGGGAAATATGGCTTAGTTAAGGAGGCAGAGAAGGCCTCCCAAGGAAGTGATATTTTAGCTGAGACTCGGAGGATGTTTGGAAGTTAGATTGAGAGGGCGGGCCCGGCTGGCGTGGCTCAGTGGTTGAGTGGTTGAGTGTTGACCTCTGAACCAGGACGTCATGGTTCGATTCCAGTCAGGGCACGGGTCTGGATTGCAGGCCTGATCACCAATGTGGGGCATGCAGGAGGCAGCCAGTCAATGAGTCTCTCTCATCATTGATGTTTCTGTCTTTCTCTCCCTCTTCCTTTCTAAAATTAATCAAAATATATATGTATATTTTTTTAAAAATGAGGGTGGGAGTGTGCTGTTGTAAGCACAGGAAACATCTTAGGCAGGTAAGTCACTCAACCTCATAATTTCTTCCTCTGCAAATTTGGGAGCACTGCCCCAGGGTGTCTCACTCTGTGGTATATTTAAGTGAGAAAGTGGAAGTAAGAATGATCTGAAATGGTAAGACTGCTATACAATATAAGGCACTCTTTTTTTTAAAAAAAAATATATATATATATATATATATTTTATTGATTTTTTTACAGAGAGGAAGGGAGAGAGCTAGAGAGCTAGAAACGTTTATGAGAGAGAAACATCAACCAGCTGCCTCCTGCACACCCCCTACCGGGGATGTGCCCGCAACCAATGTACATGCCCCTGACCGGAATCGAACCCGGGACCCTTCAGTCCACAGATCAATGCTCTACCACTGAGCCAAACCGGTTTCGGCAAGGCACTCTTTATATGATAGTATAGGATAACAATATAGCACAGAAGAAAAAGGATGTGTTTGAAACCCAGATCTACTCATTGCTAGAGGTGCTATGGACAATTCACTTTGCCTTTTTCTTCAACCCTATTCTGTTATTTATAAAATAAGGCACTGATGCCCTGTTCACAGGATGCTGAGAAGAGCAGTGAGGTCATAAGTATGTGGAAGACCAGAAGGACCGGCCCCTGGAGGTAGTTTGTTCCCATTCCTTTCCTGCCACCACCTGTGCTTCCACTCTATTCTAAGAAGACACATGTACAAGAACATGATGTTAACTTGCCATGCTATTCAGGGTCTCTTGTCAGCAACTGAACAAAGACATTTTCAGTTATATATAGCAGCTATCTTTTCATCTGTGATTCATGCTGTTCTTTCTGTAGCCAAATGATATTCTTATAGCTGATGTCTTCGGATTTATCATTTTAAGACAGCAACAGGAGGAGAACAGGTACAAGCTAATCTCTCTAGGATGCTGACATGGGAAACTACTTAGGTCCTTGGTATGGGAAACAAGAAACTCCATAAGAGGATGTTCTGTGGAGCAAGCCTTTGAAATAGGCTTCAGACAGGAAGTGGTTTGTCATTTTCGCTTTTATTTGACATTAAAATGTGTTTTCTCCCCCTGAAAGGAGAGAATGTAAACACAAGGACTCGTATCTTTTTTTTTTTAACAATAAGTATCCTCTGCTCCTGTTTACTGGGTCTAATTGAGGAGCTTTACAGGAACTTTAAAATGAGACCAAATGAAAAAGGTATTGTTTATCTAAGCTGTCTGAGGAAGGGCACTTGGGGAAAGAATTGAACTCTAAAATGACCTTATGAAAGTTATTGATTTGTTTCTTTATGGTGCCTTTCCAAATAAGAGCCATTATTTCCATGCCTGAACTGGAGCTGGGTCAAGGAACCCTTTTTTATGGATTATCTTTCCTGAAAACCAGACTTGTCAGGAATAATGAACCCCCTGAAATGAATACACGAGGTCCCGTTGAATGGTATGGCCCTTTTATTGCTTTGAAGGACAAGTAGGGAGCACAGTTAATTTTTAAAACCTCACTGAGTGCAAGAAAGTTATGGAATAGGTTGGGTGTGATCAATGGCTCCCTGTTATGTATTGGTAGGTGGTTGTAAATAACTCCATTCCCCCCATGCCTGCTGGACTCCAAAGCTCAGTTCTACTGACTCTTTTGAACCTTATATTAAAAAATTAACTTTAATTAAGCAGTCACATAAGTTTCATCTACTATGTGTGAGAACTGTTCTAGGCATTAGGGACATAGTAGTGAATGAACATAACAAACAAAATTTCTGCTTTCCTAGAGAGAGACCATAAATAAGCAACTGTCTAATGTAATATCAGTTGGCGAATGCTCAGAAGAAAACAGAGTAAAGGATTTGGTTGATAGCAAAATAACATCTGAGGAGGTGGTATTTGAGCAGCCACTTGAATACAGTGAAGAATAAGCCATGTTGATACTTAGGGGAAGAGCACTCCAGGCAGAGAGAATGGCACGGTCTAAGACCCTGAGCTGGGAACATACTAGTACTTGGTAGTTCCAGGAACTGCAATAAAACCAGTGTAGCTAGATCCTGGTAGAAAAGTCTGGGAAAGAGGGTAGGAAATGAGGTCAGAGAGAGAAATAAGTGGCCACTGGAACTTTTTAAGCAGTAGAGAAGATGCCATGAGCTATGACAATTCTTTCCTGAAGCCATCTCCGCATTCTAAATCCCACCTTGGAGCCTGGCTTGCTCTACGTAACAAGCTAGGCTCCCCAGAAGATGCGTGGGGAGACTTAGCATCCACTTTCTCCAAGGTGGTTCCAAACTTGTACCCTCAACACATTATCTCCAGCTGGATCCTCCCATTTGATTCAAGGAATCTGGGTCTACTAAAAGTCTAACATAAGAAAAGGAGATTTAGTAATTCCTGATGTCAGAAGATCCATGAGAACTAAGGGAAAAAAACAAACAAACACACACTAACATTTTTTTTTTAAATAGAAGAAGGGTATTGTACTATCTTTCAAGATACTAGTATGCAGGCATCTGAGGCCCAAAGCTGCCCACAACTATCCCTACCCACCCACCTAGGGAAGTCAGGGGTCCTGGTGGTCAAACTCCTCTTACCTGTGAGGTTCTCATCAGCTCTGTATCCCAACATGAAGTTACTTAGAGATGGCTTTGAGAATATGAGATTTTTGTGAAAATACTTTATTTAAAGAAATAGATTTTATAAGTACATATACCCGTTATTACTAGTCTTGCTATTCTGGGAAATTTTAATATGCAAAAAATCACATTAAGTTTTGTATTTTTGTTGCTAGGAAATAGAAAATATGGATAAGAGTAAAGGAAAAAACAAACAAATAAAAAAATCACCTAGATTCCATGCCTAGGGATGACTGCCCTTCAATTACTGGTTTTCATAATTCCATACTTTGTTCTTATGCATGGATTTTTTTAAAGAGGAATATTTTAATACTGTTTTATAACTTGAAAGCACTGCTTTGGGGGAACTTTGTTCCCTCTTTCTCATTTTTGGTCTAAGAACCAAGGGAATTTAAAATGAGATGAATTCATCAATAGTTGAAGTGGGATTAGTATATCATTTAGATGAAAGAAAATTTATGTGAACAGTTTATATACTGCTCTTATAGAATATTATAAATAATTTCCCCCAGAAATTGAGGACTGGTGAGGGATGTAGTTCTTGTTTCTTTTTAGCACTAATTAAATGTTTAGTAAATACTTAACCAGGTGAAATACGTGCATATTTTTAATTGAAGCATCTTGCTATTACTTAAGAATAAATATTTCTTTTTGTGACAGCATGGATGAACCTGGAATTGTTATGCTACATGAAATAAGTCATTCAGAGAAAGACAAATACCATATGCTTTCACTTATATGTGGAGTCTAATGAATAAAATAAACTCATGAACAAAATAGAAAGAGAGGCATGGATGCATGGAACAGACAGACAGCTTTTAGAAGGGAGGGTGTTGGGGATAGTGGAAGAAAGAACGTGAAGGGGTTAGCCAGAGAACATATATGCATAACCCATAAGCACAGACAGCAGTGTGGTGTTGTCCAGAGGGAAGGGGAGCCCAGGGCGGGGGGAGGTGGGCAAAGAAGGACATCTATAATAGTGTCAACAATAAAAATAAAATTAAGTAAAAAAAAGAAATATTTAAGGATGGAGACACTATATTATTTGCAAGAACATTTCATTAACATATTTTAAATACTATATAAAAATCTGTTTAAATAGGTCATGCTTTGATTGCTTTGTGGTTTTGTCAAAATCTAATCCTTTAATTTATATTCTAGAGAAAAACGATTTTAAGACTATTTCTTTTGCAGGGTGTGTTAGATTGGGAGAGAGAATTGCAATAGTAACACAGAAAACCTGTAAACTTATTTTACAATGTTATTTCTTTGGTCTTTATGACTTTATCCAAAGTTTCAACTATTGAGGAACTCTGGTATCCCTACTGTCATAAAGCAATTTTATGGGACCATAGAAATTGATTCTTAAAGTTTTAGAGCTAAAAAAAAAAAATATGGCCATCTGTCCAGGTTTTACTTTATTTAAAATTAACCATAGCCCTGGCTAGTGTGACTCGATTAGGTATAGTCCCATGCACCAAAAGGTTGCTGGTTCGATTCCCTGTCAGGGCACATGCCTGGATTGTGGGCTTGATCCCTGGTAGGGGGCATGCAGGAGGCAGCCAATCGATGTTTATTTCTCTCCCTCCCTTCCTTTCTCTCTAAAAATCAATTTAAGAAATCTTTAAAAATAAAGTTAACCATAAATTATTTACTCCATGAGGACATTATTATAAGTACTTCTTTGACAAATCCGATGCCTTAGGAAATTTTTCTTCAAACATAACCTTGTACATTATGGGGATTTTATAGTGACATCACTTAGACATTGCATTATCCATGTCTTGCATTCTAACTGGGGTATCTCAGTTCACATGGACAGGTATTATCCTGAGGGTAAGCACGTACTCAGGGTCATTCTTTAATGAATTCATCCAACACTCAGGAACTGTGTTAGGTAATGAGGACAAAGAGGAAGTGATTTCTCTCCTTGAAGAGTCATAGTCTGGTGGAAAGACAGACATGTAAACAAATTCAGGAAGGCTTCCTGGGCCCAGATAACTTTAACTTTGAATTAACATAGAGGAAAATTGTGGTTCTATGAACACAAGTGGGAAATTATTCCATGTTTTTAGAACTCTACTGTGTAGAGTGCAGTAAGCCAAGTCCAGTGACTGGGAGCTGCTGAAAAGAGTCATGGGCTGTTTTGGAGTCTGGGGTCACTGAAGAAATAACTGAAGGGCAAAGAACTTGATGCTGAGTATGAGAATGCTGCATCTGGGGTGAATGTGCAGCACCTTAGAGCCATCCTGACCGGAAGGGAGCACACGGAGCTGGCGTAGCCCTTGCCTTCTGCGTGAAATGAAGATGTGGATTCATGGCCTCGTCAGCTTAGTGGGACAGAGGCTCTTCCAGTTACCTGAGTGGTCTTGCAAACACCACCTGTGGATTCATGCCTCCTTTCAACTGCAGAGCCCTGGGTCATCTCAGGGTGAGGGTGGTAATTCAGTCATAATCTTACTATTTTACCTGAGTAGGCTGGAATAGGACTATGTGAAAGTCAAGAAACTCATGGGACTATTTTCCCTATGAAAAAAGGAAAAAAAATTAAAGATATTTGCTAAATGCCTGTGACATTGTACAAAATATTTGGATTAAAAGTAAATTACAGTTAGCTCTAACCAGTTTGGCTTAGTGGATAGAGCATCGGCCTGTGGACTGAAGGATCCTGAGTTTGATTCTAGTCAAGGGCACATGCCCAGGTTGTGGACTCGACCCCCAGTGGGCGGGGTGTAGGAGACAGCCAATCAATGATTCTCTCTTATCATTGATGTTTTTAGCTCTCTCTCCCTCTCTCTTCCCCTCTGAAATCAATAAAAAAATATTTAAAAAAAAAAGTAAATTACATTTAATGAGCCCTTAGTAACTTGTAGGCACTGTTCAGACCTCTTTAAATACATCCTTTAAATAACCCAGTGAGTTAAATACTTTGTCATTCCTATTTTACAGATAAAGAACCTGGGACACAGACATCTTAACTTGATAAGGGCCTCACCAGTAATAAATGGTGACACCAGGATTCAGCGCAGGGAGCCTGAGTTCTTAGAGCCCATTGAGCTTTGTGAACTGGGGTAAATTGCTCAATCTCTTGAGTATTTATCTGTAAAATGGGAATAGTCATCATAAGGATAATGCCAGGTCCTAAGGTTATCATGCAGGTAAGTGCTTTGCACAGGTAGCATCCAAGTGCACTTTTGTCCCTCTCTGCTGGGCCCCGCCCCCCGGCATGAAGGCAGAGGCTGGGAAAGCAAACCAGGCCCCCTCCTCCAGGACCATAAGTGCCTCCTTCCATCAGTGTTTACTATTCCATTATCTTAGTCAGTGTAAGATAATGCTCAATAAGTGGTAGCTGCTGCCTTTGTGTAGTTGTCATTTTATTTAATCTGTATCCTGAAACTGATATCGTTTTCTTGAAATCAGCAGGAAAGATACAGTATATTACATGTGCTTGGGGATGGAATTTGCTTTTCCTCACCCACTTGCCATTGCTCTTTGGGTGAAGAGTCAACATAGTTGGCACACTATTGCCAATTTCAGAGGAATGAGCTATAACAATAAAGAGAAAGAGATTCAGAGGTTTTGTAAGTCAGGTTCCAGTACTCATTTGCTTCGATTCCGATTTTTGTGTGAATTGGCTACTGTGAATGTAATCTCACTTCAGAGGCACTTTGTATTTCTTAAATGACTTTGTTTCTGAAGCATATTCCCCTAAGAGGTTATGTAGGCATTTAACATTTCTCAGCCTAAAAGGATGACTTCATTTTGCGTGGGAATGTTGTGCACATCCGGGTAAGTCAGTACATGATATGTCAGATACGGTCCTGCAGAGAAACGGAACCAAGAAAAGACATGTATATCTTGGCTTATACAGTAATTGTGGGGACTGGCAAGTTCCAAGCCTGTAGGCTGGAAGAGTTGAAAATACAGTCTTGAGTCTGAAATTTTAAAATCTGTAGGGCAGGCTGGTAGTCTGGAAATTCCAACAGAATTCCTGTGTTCCAGTTTTCAGGCCGAATTCTTTCCTCTCCAGGAAACCCCAGGTTTGATTTGGTAAGCCTTCAACGGATTGGATGAGGCTCACCCAGGTTATCAAGGGTAATCTCTTTACTTAATCAACTGATGGTCAGTTAACTACAGTTACAAAACCTTCACAGCAACATCGAGGTTGATGTTTGACCAAACAGTAGGGTGCCATATCCTAGCCAAGTTGACACACAACATTAACCATTGCATTTGATTTTAGCCTTACAGAGTGAAAGTATCTATTGCTAGCATCTGCCAGCTTCCCAGCTTATCCAGTTAAAGTTGAATGCTAGTGTTCTAAAGACTCTGTCATGAGCATGGACACTGCTCTGACTCTGTCCCAAAGAATTCTAATAACACTTCATTTGCTTGACTAAGGAATACAGGATGAGAATCTTTAGAAAGAAGGAAAATGTCCTTACCAAGCAACTTATGAACTGTGCACCTTGGTTTATAAAGAACCTACAGAGGCCAGCCAAGGACTGTGCCTGTGTTGAGGGCTTACATTCTGGTCTAGCAGCTAACAGGAATGTAGATGAATGCAGGAAACAGTGAAGAGCCATATCTGAGTGTGTGTGTGTGTGTGTGTGTGTGTGTGTGTGTATGTATGTATGAGATGTGCAGGGTGAAGAGATAGGAAATATTTATTCTTGAGGTTGAGGCTTCAAAGAAGCATGCTGATTTGCAAACTGTCCCTGGGGAAGTGAAGGAGGAGTGGGGACAGATAAGGGAGGCTGGGGCTGTCCAATGGTTTGGCCAATTTAAGTGAGGGATGAAAGTCTCAGGACTGGGAGATTGGCCGAAGCCCAGGAGAGAGGTGAGTGCCTGATCATGGCGTCTGTACTTTATCCCATCAGAGGTAAAGATGAGAGACATCATAGTTTTGAACCAGAGAATAACACTGACAGCCCTCTTAAAAGAGGCTGAGTGTGTAAAACCCAGCCAACAGTATGGCTGTTTTTAACCCACACAAAATAGGAAATGAGGTTAGGAAATCTCTGAGCAAATATATTTCAGTATGGTCTATTTGAAGCCTACCGAGCAGCCTTGCAAAGGACAGAGACTGGTTTTGTGCTATAGTTGGGCTCAGAGGTGCCACAATGGACACAATGAAATATGGATTCAGCAGGACAGGAGGTGAGAAATAGGAAGGACATTTCTAAGGCCTTTTTGCACTGAGCCCAGTTTTACTTTTCTGGTCTGATATTTACTTTGCTTTTCAATTTGATGAGAACTAACATAATGTAAATTTTTTGTTTATTTAATACCCATGTGCATAATCCAAAATAATTTGTGAAGTCCTATGGATGGTGCTTTATTTATATCCCCCTATGCCTGGCCTACAGTGTGTTGGTTGATCTGCCTTAAAAACATTGAAATGCATCCTAAGATCCTTCTTGATTCCGATGAGCATTCAAGTGTGTAGTAGGCAAAGAGCTGGAAAATGCTGATTAGTGCTTGTCCAAGTGTCGTTTTCCTTTAAACAGGGTCTGATGGTTTCTGCTGCTTAATAGCTAAGAGAAACTTCTAGTCAGGGAGCAGCTTGTCCCCCCGACGTTTCAGGTCAATCGATGGTTTTTACTCTGGGTATCGACAGCTCTCTGCTGCATGCCCTTGTCGTGGGCTACGTGGGTTGACTGTGGTGAAATGGATTATACGGCTTTTATTGCCTCTCGAGATTTAATCAGTACCCAGTGAGCACGGCGCGGGCCTGTGACTTTTCCTCTGCCTTTTAATTGTTCAGGCTATAGGGCCTCTGAAGATGCTGCTGTTGTGTGTTCATACCTTGACTGATCAGTTTTTAACTCGGAGCCTATGCTTCTTTGCAGGATGCCACAATTTGGAAGCCCGATTCGTGCCAGCATTGCCGTTGCCATGGTGATATTGTTATCTGCAAACCTGCTGTTTGCAGAAACCCTCAGTGTGCCTTCGAGAAGGTATGATGTGCTAAATGTGCCCTAAACGTATTGGTAAAGTCAGTGAACTGGTAGGGTTTTGGCACTTTTTCTCAGCCATCTAGTTTGTTTTTTTTTAATTTTTTTTTTTTATCCTAAACTAATTGGAAACTTTATGAAACACAGAAGATAATCTTTGCATATCCTATTTAAGAATATCTTAATTTCTCTTTATTGAGCATTTAGTACTCTGGGCCAGGCACTCATTTAAAGGTTTTACAAATATTCTTCCATTTACTTTTATGTGGGGTAGATATCTTTATTCCCACTTTACAGGTGAGGAAAGTGAAGCCTAGAGATTGTAAGCAACTCAACCATGACTATGCAGTTAATAAACCAACTGCCACCCAAGACTTTTCCTGGGCTCGACAGTTGCCACAGCTGCTTGATACTAACCACAGCATTTATAAGCCATCTAATGGATTGAAAGTCAGAATCAACTTCTTAAAGATGGTTTTCTGAAAACATTGTTTGTTCTGATTGTAAAATTGTGCTGCCTTTGGGCTTCCTAGAATATGAGAGGCTTTGACACAAAATTTTCTGATACTTGACTATGAAGAATATTTAATCTTATTCCTCTGTTAAATTTTTTCAGTTTTTTTTCTCTACGCTGTTAGAATATTTTTTTTTTCAGGTGCTGACTCTTTTGTTTTTAAAGTGAGTCTATTAAAATAAAAAGAGCTTAAGTTTCAAATTTGAACATTTGAAACTCCCTGGAGAAGACCAATTATTTGCTCTGAAAAAGCATTCTGTCAGTTTCACAGTTTATTTTTTCTAGTTTTCTTGCTCCCCCACAATAATTAATCTTGAGCTTTCATACCTTCTAGTGCTAATAAATTTCTGTTTCTAACTTTGGTGTGAAGGTTCTGTATACCTTTAAGGTATTATTCAATTTCTCTGTGTATATATTCCTGAGAAGTTGGTTGTACATCAAGCTCTGGTAAATCTGATAATGTTTTGTTGTATATTATAGAGCTTTCTACTTTATGGAGTAAACACTCTTAAAATATCATTGTTTAGCTTGCTGAGTAATTCATGTCAAAATCTGAGCTGATTGTGTAATAGCCATGAAAACATGTAATTGTGGTATCACAGCAAAAGCCCTGAACTCACTGTTACAAGACACTGATTGTATCACTGATAGCTAAATGTGTTCTATACAACAGAATCAAGCCTCTATGACTTCAAACAAACAATAATTTTTGCATTTTGACATGGTTGGAAAAGATCAACAGAGAACAGCATTTCACAATGTGAAAATTATATGAAATCAACTTTCAGTGTCCATGAATAAAGTTTTATTGAAACACACACAGACACATCTCTTGCCATGACTGCATTATAGTGACGAGTTGTGTAGTTGTGACGCAAATCAAAGGAAAAAATATCTTGTAGAAAAAGGTTCTGACCTTTGTTTTATACCAAACATAATGTTATGCCTTCTTCGTTTGTTCCTCTTCTAATCTTTCCCATCTCAGAAAAGGGCAGCTCCCTTTTCCCACTTCCTCAGGCCAGCAAACAGCACCTTCCTCAGCTCCCTACTTTCTCCCACATCCCACATCATGAGCAAATTTGCCACTCTTCATGAAACAGTACATTCCACATGGGGCTTCTCTGCTCTTACTGTTATCATCTTTTGCTTCATTCTCACACTAACCTCTTAACTTGTTTCACTGTTTCTGTACTTGCCTATTTCGCTGCAATCTTGATAGAGTAGCCAAGATGATCCTACTAAAATTGAAGGCAGATCATGTTGCTTCTTTCCTGAGATCCCTCCAGTGGCTTCCAAGGGCTTCTTTTCTCATAGTAACTCTTCACAGTGTCCTTTAAGGTGCTATTGCACCCTATTAATTAACCAACTGTTCTCTCCCTTGCTCTCTCTGCTTTAGACATCATGCCTGCTTGCTGTTGAGTGGTTATGCCAAGCACATTTATGCCAAAGGGCCTCTGCTCTGTTGTTTCCACAGAGATATTTTTGCTGTGTGTGTGTGAGTGTGTGTGTGTGTCCCCTACCCAATAAAATAGTAATATGCAAATTAACAATCACTCTGCTC
Source organism: Pipistrellus hanaki (assembly GCF_964339955.1). Taxonomy (NCBI): domain Eukaryota; kingdom Metazoa; phylum Chordata; class Mammalia; order Chiroptera; family Vespertilionidae; genus Pipistrellus; species Pipistrellus hanaki. Next base: position 164,834,656 of record NC_140503.1, on the reverse strand, counting down.
CACAAACCACACCCACAAGCCACACCCATAAGCCAATCAGAATGAGTATGCAAATAAACCCAACCAAAATGGTTACAGCCACAGAGAGCAGGAGGGAGGCATTTTCCTGGCAACGGAGGAAGCCAAGCTTTCCGCCTGCTCTTGCCGGCCTAAGCCTCCACTCAAGGCTACAAAGTTACAATTGTAGAAGGTAAATAAATTCCAGATACCAGGGCCTCGGCTTGGGTCGCTGGGGGGCATGGCCAGCCTGCAAACCATCACAGGCCCCTCTCTCAAGGCACCCCATGCCCCAAAGGAACCCCCACCCTGATCCAGGACACCCTTCAGGGCAAACCAGCTGGCCCCCACTCGTGCATCAAGTCTCTATCCTATATAATAAAAGAGTAATATGCAGATTGACCATCACTCTAACACATAACATGGCTGCCCCTATGTGGTCAAAGATCCTGCCCCTATGTGGACACAAGTTGGCCAGCAGGGGAGGACAGTTGAGAGGGACCAGGCCTGCAAGGGAGGGCAGTTGTCGGTGATCAGGCAAGTAGGGGAGGGCAGTTGGGAGGCACCAGGCCTGCAAGGATGGCATTTAAAGATGATCAACCCTGCAGGAGAGGGCAGTTAGCGTGACCAGACTGGCAGAGGAGGGAAGTTGGTGGCAAACTGGCTGGCAGAGGAGCAGTTAGACATCAATCAGGCTGGCATAGGAGTGGTTAGGGGATGATCAGGCTGGTAGGCAGAAATGGTTAGGGTTAATCAGGAAGGCAGGCAGGCGGGCAGTTGGAAGTCAGCAGTCCTGGATTGTGAGTGGGATGTCCCAGATTGGAGAGGGTGCAGGCTAGGCTGAGGTGCACAAATTTCATGCACCGGGCCTCTAAATATATATATGCCTTGATCTTTTTTGTTTTCTTTATGTTTTGCCTGAATATCTTTTCATTTAAAATTGCAAACCTCCATCCCATATCACACCTTTCTTATCCCTTTTCTATGCTTTTGTTTTCTTCTTGTCATTCACTACTCTCTGACATACTCTATATTTTACTTACCATTCTTGTTACTGTCTCTTTTGTTTACTGTATATCCTCAACACCTACAATGACAACTGACACATGGTAGGCATCAGTAAATATTATTTGACTGACTATATGAATGAATGAGAGATAGGGCCAGAGAGTTGGTAAGTTAAGGTTATGGAGAGCCTTGTATGGTATACTACGATGCTTAGAATTTTATTTTTAAGATGATTGAATACTAATAAAGTTTCAGGCATATGGGTAAATAGCGAGCTTTTCTTTTAGAAATCTCTCTCTGGTTTTTAGAAGATAATACATAATGCTAGATATGAGGAGATGAGTTCAGAGGCTGTGATATTAATCCAGATGAGAGGGAAAGTACTTAAATCGGCAACACTGGTAGTGTTGGAGCCAGAGGAAAGGGAAGGCTCAAGAAATATTTAGGGGATAAATCAACAGGACTGGGTGAAAGTAGGAGGGCAAGGGAAAGGAAACAGAGAGATGACTCCCGTATTTATGACTTGATGACTAGTTGGTTAGCTGAGCCATCAACTGATATTGAGAATATAGGGGAGTGAAGGAAAGCATCCCATCTGGGAGGGAAATGATGATTTCAGTTTTGGGCACACTGAGTTTGAAGTGTCCATGGCAACCCCACATGGATATTTCATAAAGACAGCTGGGCATAAGTCTAAATTTCAGAGGAGAAGATAGGGTTGGAGGTAGTATGTGGATATGATTAGTATATAGATAGTAGTGCAAACTTTTAGAATTAATGAGATCACCCTAAGAGATTGTGTGAGGAAAAAAAAGTACAAGGCCAAACAGGGCTGGATCAGGGCTGGTCCAGCTGGGGGAAGGGGCCTTGGGCAATTGGTCTGTGGATGGTGTCCCTGATTGGAGTTGGGGGGCTTACTGGGGGTGGGGCTGGCCATGGGGAGGGGCTGTGGATGGTGGGCCAGTTGGCCCCACTCCCAAATGGGATGGGGTGTCGATCAGGGCCAGTGGTCTGGGGGAGGGACCATGGGTAGTTGGCTGGCCAGCCCTGCTCCTGATTGGGTGATGGAGCTGATCTGGGCTGGCCCTGCCCCCTATTGATGTAGGGGGGTGGGGGGCAATCAGAGACAGGGCAAGCAGAAAGGGCTGTAGGTTGATCAGGGTAGTGGGGACCCATTGGGGGCCCAGCCAGCTGGGAAGAGGGGCTGCAGGGGGTTGGCCGCCCAGCCCCACCTCCTATTGGGAAGAGGGAGGGGGTGTCTGGCTGGCAGGCAGCTCTTGATTGGCCCGAGGGGAAGGGCCGTGAGGTTAGCCTGCCCCACCCCCTGATCCCTGGCTTGCTGGCTATAGTGGGCATCATAGCAACTGATCGTTATCATTGTTATGGCCATTATGGTCACTGGCTTAATAATAATAATAATAATAATAATAATAATTATTATTATTATTATTATTTACTAGAGACCCAGTGCACAAAATTTGTGTCCCTAGGCCTGGCTGGTGATCAGGGCTGATCTGTGGGCCCTCACTGGCACCCGCCTTGGCTGGTCTGGTGCTGCCCACTCACTGGCCCTACCCCCTTCCCCCTGCTGCCTCCAGTCGCCTCCCTCTGCGAGGCAAATGGCAGTGCAATCGGGGCCTCTGCTGGTACCTACCTGAGCTGGCCTGAAGCCTGTGGCTGGGGCATCTCCCACATTGAGCATCTGCCCCCCAGTGGTCAGTACACATCATAGTGACCAGTTGTTCAGCCAGTAGTTCCACCATTTGGTTGATTTGCATATTAAGTTTTTATTATATAGGATTCTTGTATTATATATTTTTCTGCATGAACAACTGTAAATGTCCTTTTACATATATATAATATTAGAGGCCCAGTGCATGAATTTGTGCATGGGTGGGGTTCAGCCAGTCTGGCCAGGGGGAGGGGACATGGTGCTTGGCCAGCCTGCCTGGTGGTCGAACTCCTGGTCGAGGGGACAATTTGCATATTAGCCTTTTATTATATAGGATATACACTGAGTGGCCAGAATATTATGTGTTCAGAGATCATAATAATCTGGCCACTCAGTGTATATATACACTATATGCTGGTATGTATACTAGTACGTATGTTTGTATGTATATATGTATATATTCTTGGAAGAGTACCTGGCTATTTTAAGTGCTCAATTAGCATTAACTATAATTATCAAATTATCATCATAATTGTTGTTAGTTGGTTCTTCTAGATCCTATGCAAGTAATCTTGCCCAGCTTCCTTAGTGATCTTCATTGATGTCTCTTGCCCTCGTGGCCACTTCCAGTGCTCCCCAGTGCAAAGCCTGGAGGGCAATAGGCTTATGTTTCATGTAGCCCATAGCTCACACAGCTGTGCAAGGTTACATGGTTATATAGCAAGAACTTCCTGTCTCTCCTTCTCTAAGCACCCAAATTATATTCCTCTTCCATTAGCTCCAAATCACTTTTCATGTTCAATCAGAAATTCAACAGATAGACTCAAGATGGAAACCCCTCACTGCCATTCATAAATACGGGATATTATATTTATGACATGAGGTTTGAGGGCCATATCTGAAAATTAGTTTTTATATAAAACAAAGAAAACTAACATGGGGGCATATAATAGCCCTTGAAATCTCCCATTCTACCTGCTTTCTCCACTTGCTGTTTGTTTCCATATTAGAATATAAACACTTGGTTTATCTCATTTTCTATTTATATGGAATTCTTAGTGTAAATTAGGCTAATGTAGTTTCCACATTTTACTATCTTAGTGGGAATTATACAAGTGTTGTTTCTCTTGGGGTTCAGAGGACACTTCTGAAAAGTCATTAACATTCCATAGTATGTAGAATTTTATAAAATCCCATATCTTATGTTTATCTTTTATCAAGCAAGTAGGAAGAATTTGGTGATTACTGTTACTGGTGTATTTATCTGCTTTATGGATTGATAGTTGTAAAATCTTAGTCCCATTGCTCACCCACTCTTATGAATGTAGTTATATAAAATTACAATTTTCTTGTATGTTCAATATTTTTAATAGAAGCAGCCCCAAATAACAAGGAAACATGAACACACACACACACACACACACACACACACGCATACACACACACACACTTTTTTTTTTTCATTCTAGCAGTTGAATTCTTTGTAGACTTTTATTCTGTGAATAAGTTATGACTTCCCGGCTAATGTAGGGTTTACTACCATTTTTGACCGAAATCACTCATTGCCTGCTTTGCCACATCTCAAGACTTGAGGAAACACTAACATATATGTAGTAGAGGAACAAGAGAAAGCAGAGAGTCACTGGCTGCAAAGACAAACATAAGCTCTTTGCTCCATAGCTTTAATAACTCTTAGATAAATGGATTACTCACAGTGGCAAATGGATGGTTAGTTCATGTGATAACTTCCCAATAAATTCTGGAGTGTCTCATGGTAGCACATTCCCTTGATAGTATCACATCTTGTTAGGAAACAAAATTGCCGTTAATGGAAGTCTTGAAAAGCAATGTAGGTCTTTCCTGGAGCCCATGAATTCTACCAGCTCTCCACAGTACACACGATACCTCAACAATGCTGTTTCATCTCCCAGCTTTGTCTTTCAATATTGCCTTGCTTTCCAAGTTCCTGGTAAAAGGGAACCTCAAATCTCAGCCTCCCCACTCCTCCGCTAGAGGCTAACTGCATCTGACCTCTCTAGGAGATCTGGAAGGCCTGGGGCCACCAGTTCTGTGGCCACCCCTCACCCCTATCCAAGTCAAGATGACAGTTCTTCTCTCACCCTTTTTATCCTTTATCAAGCACAAAGAATGTGACACTCAGATGAAGCATTGCTAGTGAAAAAATTCTTCACTTCATTAGATGTGAAAAGATGTAGACAATTTCCAAGGAAATTGCTTCCACCCGGGGGTTCATTGTATCTTTGAAGAAGCTCATCTTGACAGAGAGAATCCCTTTTGTTCATTTATTTGGTTGATCCTGTCTATTATTGTCACCGATGGAAACATATGTAGAGGTGTAGTGCATCCAAGGTGGCTAAGGTGCAAAGCACCACGGTGACTGCCGCCACTGCTTAACACTGAGCTGCTTTTCAATGCACAGGGAGAAGTGCTTCAAATAGCCGCCAACCAGTGCTGCCCCGAGTGTGTGTCCACGACTCGCGGATCTTGCCATCACGAAAAGAAAATCTATGCGGTAAGTGTTTTCTGACCCAGGGGTGATTCTCTGTCTGTAGATCATTGAGAAGGGGAGGCTGAAGGCTAACCTTATGTTGACAAAAGAGGTGTTTTTTCCCTTTGTCTGGGCTCTGGAGGACCGGAAGCTCATTTGACTTTCCACGGGCATTTGGCTTTCTTGAATAAGATTAACACTGCCCCATTTATTCCTTAGGCCCTCTGTAAATATGCATAGATTGAATTTGTGTCTGTGTAAAGGGTAGTCTGAGAATGTTGTTGTTGAAGAAGTTGTGATGCTAAATAATAAAAGTGCCGACTCGGCTTTAGATACATACAAGTTTTTCATTTGAGTGGTGAGTGGAGCAGATGTTATTATTCCTGTGTTAAAGATGAAACACTTGAATTGCAAAGAGCTTGAAGTACTTGCCCAATGTAGTATTGCTAATAAGTGGGATAACCGGACCTAGAACCCTGGTCTTCTTTCTCTTAGGGGAGAGTTTCTAAACCTGAGGACTATTGATATTTTCAGCTTTCTTGTGGGGGCTGTCCTATGCATTGTAAGAAATTTAGCAACATCCCTGGCCTCTACCCACTCAATGGTAGCAGTACCCCACCGCCCTCGCCCAGTCTACTGATCAGAAAAGTCTGCATGCATGGCCAAATTTCCCCAACAGCTACCCCCTTTTAGAATCACAGTACTAGAAATTGGTCCTAAAATCTCTTTATTACACTTTCTCATTTCAGACCATTTGGGATTAATTTTGAGATACTAAATACTGATTTAAAAGCACATTTCCAGGTTTATAATAGAAGTTATGAAAATGGAATGGTTACAGTTCGTTCATCTTTACTCATACCCAAACGTTACCCGGAGGCAGCAGGGCAAGTTGAATGTGATGGAAAGAAGCTCTTTGCTTTAATCCTCATCTTCCACCTGACACAAAACTTTCTCCGCGTCAGGGCCTCTCCCCATTCAGGAGAGAGCAGAGGTTAGCAGGATTTGATAATATCCGCTCTCGGCTGCTATTCAGTGTGTGGGCCTAAAGCTCGGCAAGTACAATGCACTGTCCCTGTGGGACGGGATCATCTCCCCTGAGCCACTGTCTCCGACTTACCCGAGGAAGCCACTCTTTCACTTCTGCACAATGTGCTGCTGGAAGGCGGCCAGGCAGGATCTATGTTGGGGATGTCTTCGTAGCACGTATCCTCTGTGCTGCTCGATTCAGCCCGTTATGCTGGGTGATGTAAGGTTTACCCTCCACGGAAGAGGATCCCTGTGAAACGGAAGGTGCTGCAGGACAGACCGGTGATGGGAATAATGCCCGTGCGTAACGATTGCATTAGGTAGGTGGTTCAAGGTCAAAAACAGCAAGCTGAATTATTCAAGGGAAGGAGCACGTAGGGTCAAAATAAGATCAGGAACGGGGGAACATCAGACATCTCGAATAAGAGCTGGTACCAGGGACACGGAAAATTGGAGTTCATTAACTCTTTGCATGGACCTCTCTACTGACCCTTGCCATTTTGCTCTCTCGTGTTATGTTTGTGCACATGCACAGTCTTCCTATCTGGATATAAGAGGCCTGAGAACACTGATATTTCCTATATCTTTAGAGTGATCTTCCTTGCACCCCACCTAACCAGGCACTCAGCACCGAACTGTTCCCAGAGTAGGTGCTCAGTAAACATTGATGACAGGAGGACTCGGACCATGGGCATGTCTCTTTTCAGCTCATCCACGGACTTGTCCCAGGGCACATTGGTTGTTGGACTGCAGACCTGCCAATTGGTTAGTTGGAGATCCGCTTGGCCTACTTTTTCTGGGAGAGTTCAGAAAGTCTTCCTTCTGCCCACCTCCCTGCAGTTCACCCCTTCCACTGTAACACATCACAAGGAGAGCTCTAAACTGGGTCAGAACGGATCCACATGCCCTTTTCCATATGCAAGCTTCAAAATACACTCCCTCAGAAGATGCTATAATTATACTTCTGGTATGGAGGTAGCTGAGAGAAGGGCTGCATTTAAGGAACTGTAGTATAAGGGGGGGGAAAAGCCTCTACTTCTTCAAATAGAGATGGAAGAACGATTTATTTTTAAGTCAAGACAGAGTATTCTAATTTTAGTCTTAATAGAGTTAAAATGCTCATGTTTTCAGTCTTCCTGTTCTTCCTTCTTCTCTTTCTTTCTCCACTTCCTCTAGATGGTTTCTACTTCCCTCTTAATAGTGTGTATCTTCTTGAGTGGATTAAATGCTTTTCTGGGTTTGCTCTGAGTCTCACCTTATCACCTGCATCACAGGTGACTTCCCCCCCCCCCCACCCGAATTTTGGAGCCTTTTCCCCTCCCTTCCCTCCCCCTTCCCCATTCCTCATCCCCCATCCCCCATCCCATTTAGCTTGTTTGGTAAGCAGTGTCCAGAGCACTTTCCTCTCTTGCCTCTGGCTTGCATCTCATGGAGCAGGCTATGGAGACTCGCTCCCAGGAGCTATAAAATAGCCTGGTGTTTTAGGAACTTTGGAACTGTGATCTGCGGTGAAAGCTTCCCCTTAAGAGGGATTTAGAAGAAGCTTTAGGATAGAGTGTGGCAGGAAGGGAACCAGTGGAAATGCCCCAGAGAACAGGGTTGAAACAAAGGAACATCAGGGTTGGTAGAGCTCAGGGCAGCAACAGGCCCTGCCCTGAGTGAGCAGCCTGGCCTCCTGCTGGAGAACCTCCTCTGCCTGCAGGGCAGCAGCATCTTCTACAGCTGGCATCCCAGCCAGTCAAGACAAGCCCCAGCGTTTTCCCTGGAGGGAGGAAAACACTTGAGCCTGTTGGCTGACTGCAGGTGATTTGACAGTTTTACTCGGGCTTATTACCGCCAGCATTTGGGGGACCGTTTCATCCATGACCTCCCCAAAGCTATCCCTCCAAATTAGCATTTGGATCTCTGCCCAGCCTTGCCAACCAGACAGGGAGACAAGCCTGAAATATGTTTTCTTAAAGAGTGCCGGAGCGCTTCCCCCCTGTTCTTTCCCCCACAAATTAGCCTGTGAAAGAGAGGGGAAAGGACCATTAGTCCCCTTTCTTCTCCTCTGTACTAATTTTTACCAGCACCAGATACAATCCTGTCAGAGAAAAAGGATGCTGGAGATTCACTAAGAAAGGAAGTGGCAGGTGGTAACGCCCTGGTGCCCACATAGGACGGAATAGAGGAGCGTGGAGAGAGAGGTTTGCTCACGTTGTCTGTTCTGAGGCTAAGAGGAGAACTAATTTATGTGTGTGGGGGAAGAAGTGAGTATTGAATTCGGCAGCCTCATTCTTCTCAACCTAGAGGATGTGATTATAATATGCACTGAACATTGCCAGATAGTTAGTATTCTACCTCTATAACTTCATGATGGGAACAAATTATATGAAGAAAAATTATTTCGTTGCTCTGACAGTAAGTGAGGCAAATGCTTTATGACCTTATCTTTCCTTTGGAATTATATCAATAGCCAAGCTGACTTGTTGGTTAGCTGTGCATAAGAATACATTTAAGCCCTGGCCATTTGCACAGTGGATAGAGCATCAGCCTGTGGACCAAAGGGTTTCAGGTTCGATTCCCGGTCAAGGACATGTATATTGGTTGCAGGTTCCCCAGCTCCAGTAGGGGCCCTTGAGGGAGGCAACCAATTAATGTGTGTCTCTCATGTCCCTGTTTCTCTCTGCACCTCCCATTACACACCCCCCCCCCCCCCCCCCCCCCCCCCGCTTCAACTCTCTCTTGAAATCAACGGAAAAATATCCACGGGTGAGGATTTACAAAAGAATATATTTAAGATGTCTGCAGAATGCTTTCCTCACAGTGTCTAAAACTCATGTTTTCTATAAATATTAATGAGGTTAAGATGGCACAGATAAACCTGGGTCTTTTGGGTGGGCGGCTGTTACTCCTTGATTTTACAAAGCTCTCTTTGCTGCTACAGTGTCTATAAAATAAATAAGGCTTTTCTATATAAGTATATAGAGCACTGAAATTATATCTGTCTACAGTATCTATCTATCTGTCTGTCTATCTATCTATCTATCTATCTATCTATCTATCATCTATCTATCTATCTGTCTATCTATCTATCAGCACGTGATGAACCACTTGATCCCTAATCTCCCTTTGGTGAGAGAGATATTGCCTTAGGGACAGGCATAGGCAGTGGAAAGGAAGGGACTTCTGTGCCTCCACCCTGAGTGAGAGATGGGAGCAATTCCTTTACTTGTGCACTTTGAGTCACCGTCTGGTGCTTACTTATTCTGTGGCTTTAACATTTCCTGCCGAATGTTCCATCTTATGGCCATAGTTCTCCCGCTTATTGTGAAAAAGGAACCCCCTGCTTAATTTTATGTCTCTTGAGCTAGATAATAGATTTACATCATTAGGGAGTTTGAAGGTACGGGAGAGATTAGAGAACACAGCCCTCTCATTTTACAGATGAAACTCTTTTGGTGATTGACAGCTTGTTGTTATAATTAATTTTTGTGGTCTCTGTCTGAAAGGTGGTGTGATTGCAAATGTTTCAGAAATGGTAGTGTTTCTGAGTATTAAAAAAAAAAAATCATGCCCTTGTTTTAATGAAGTGGCTAGATGTTTAGGAGCAATCTCCTAATTTGTAATAAAGAAGTTCACTTCAAGTTGTTTTATATGTAGTCTTCAAATTTTACTTTACTTAAGGTATATAAATGACTCATTATATATTTTAAATAGGAATTTGCTGTCTGATGACAGAAGTAAAAATATGCTTATTGATGAAAATTTGGAAAATAGAGAGAAGTATACAAAACCAGAGGGGGGGAAAACCACTAGTAATCCCCAAACTCTTAAAAACTGCTGTTACTGTTCTTTCAGTTTTTTGGAGGGGGGGGGGGTGTTGCAGTGGTGATGGGTAGATACAGAGATAGATGGATAGATAGAGCCATAGAGTTTACATAGTTGTAATTATGCTGTGTATACAGTTTATATATATTTTTAAAATATGTATTTTTTTATTATTGATTTTTTTACAGAGAGAAAGGGTATGGGGAGAGAGAGTTAGAAACGTCAATGAAAGAGAAACATCAATCAGCTGCCTACTGCACACCCACTACTGGGGATGTGCCGAAACTAAGGTATATGCCCTTGACTGGAATCAAACCTGGGACCCTTCCATCCGTCCGCAGGCTGATGCTCTATCCACTGAGCCAGACCGGTTAGGGCTATATATCTTGCCTTTTTATTTAATATTATGTTTAAATAGTTCCCTAGCATATTCTTAGAGAACATGATTTCCTATTATTAGGCATTTGGGTAGCTTCCAGTTTTCACTAAAATGTTTCTAATTTTATTATAAAGAACAGTGACATGGAATTTCTTGTATTTAAACTTTTATGTGTTTCATTGATCATTTTTTTTCACATAACTTCTTAAAAGTGAAATTAATAGGTCAAAGCATCTAAAGGTGTTGAGTATTGAGGCTGTGACATCTACGGTCGTTATGAAATGCATTTTAAATCCTCTGTGTCTAATGATAAACCCCGTGGGGCTATCATGGAGCGCACAGGTCCCGGCTGGCTGAATCATTCCGATCCTACAGGGAGGAAGGCTTTGGGCAGGAGAAACTCCCTCCCCTGCAGTTTCCAGCACTAACTGCTGTGAATTTTAACTCCTCCCTTACCTGACTTTACATAATATCCAAATTTTATTTTAATTAACATTTCTCTGCAATCAAGAACGTTGAATCTTCTAATAAGCTTATTGCCATTTTTTCCCATTGAGATTTTTTCTTATTGTTTGCCAGTACTTTTAGATATCAATTTTGTTTGAATTAATGTAATTTGCAATCTTTGAATCAGTTTGTCATTTGCCTTTTAAGTTTGTTTATAATGTATTTTTGACAGACTTTTAAAATTCTATCTCACCAGGACTTGTGAATTTTTCTCTTGAAATGTCTTGCTTTGCTTGTGTGCTCAGGCCTATCAGCAAGTTGTGGGCTTGCCCGTTTAGGTGCTGTTCAGTCTTCAAATTTTACTTTACTTAAGATATATAAATGACTAAAGTTTGTGTTTCATTATGGCAGAAGTGAACATTGATGGGAGAGGACTTGGTCTTGGCACACATGTCCTTCCCCACAATCACAGCTGGCAGGTCTGTGTGGGAACGGGGAGGAAGGCAGGAACTCATGTGGGGGAAATTGGGGAGAGAATTGAGCACCTTCTATCTGCCACCCCCTCTTGTTGGCTCTCTAATCAGCTACCTTGAAACTGAGATTTAGAAAGATCAAGTCACTGAGCCATAGTCCCCAAAGCAGACTGGGCAGTGAGCTGGGATTCCAGAACATGCAAGCATCCCAGGAAATCCTTGGTTTGTCAGACTGGGCACATGACTTGCATTGCTGCCCCTTGTGCTCCCAGTCAGTCAACCTAGAGGACAGAAACCTTCATGACAGCAAAGTGAGGACTTGATTCCCAAATAATTAAATGACTATGACTACCTATTATTATCATTGCTACAACAATAGCACAGGTTATTAGTAATTCCAAAATGAAAGGTTTGCAGTGCTTGCAATGTTGCAGCCATTTGTGGAATAAAGAGGTACTGGCTTGCTTAGGCAAGACAGAGTTCTTTTGTGTTTGAGAGAGATGAATAATGATGCTGGATGCTGGCTTGTGGAGAAGCATTTTCTATGCTTCTCAGTGACACAGTTGTAATCCCCAGATTACCTTAGGTGATTGAGCACCGGGAATGTATGATTTTTTAAAAAAAAATAGAAGTCTATACTACATTAACAGAGCCAAAGGAAAGGAGGTTCCAGTATTAAAGAAAATCTTATAGGAGGAAAACTTCATTCATTAAGCTAATTTTCCCCCTACATCTCGTAAAAGGCCACCATTATGTCATTCTGCCGTTGAGGACATATTTTGACAGCTACTTCCCTGAGCAATCAACATATCTGTAGCTTTTTACCTTTAGGGTTCACCTCCTCCTAGTCTGCATCACACCTGGGAGTGGCTCATTTAGATACTTTGGGGACTCGGTAAATCATATGGCAACTCAAAACGGGGCTCTGCTAGACCATTGGGGCAGCGTTAGCTTTGGGAATGCTGTACCCCAGTCCAAAGCAGATTAGGAGCATTCTCTAAGTGTCGATGGGCATTCTCCCGGGAATGAGTTGATACTGCAGTTTGCGTGAGAACTGGATGGAGCAGGTGCCTCCTGCTGGCGGTCACACTTCCCCCAGGACATGAGGTCATTGGGAGAAAGGAGGGAGGAAGAAAGGGGAGGGGAGCTGAGGGACAAAAAGAATTGAGAAAGCTATTGAAAACAACATCATCGTTATAAAATATTAAGTAGCTGTATGTATAAGTGTGTGCAATTTACTCTGGGCTTTATAGAATTTTTAATGATGGGATTGGGGTGATTGTGTGTGTGTGTGTGTGTGTGTGTGTGTGCTTTTCTGAAAATTTCAAATATAATCTTAGGGATAATAAAAATAAAATAAAAGCTGGTTTTTAGACTTGGGACATTGCAAACCCTGGTCTTAATCTTGCAAGCTTAGAGCCTCCTTCTATTTTTCCTGGGCACCATCCTTCATTTGAAAAGGTTGGTTTGTGTTTGGCCAAATGAAAACCTGTATTCTAGCAATAACCTTCTTTTTCTCCCCTCCCCTATTCCACCCCCCGATACTCAGCATGGGACAGAGTGGGCCTCCTCTGTGTGTAGTGTGTGCGCCTGCTCTCACGGAGAAGTCCGCTGTAGCCCCCAACCATGCCCTCCGCTGCTGTGTGGACACCAGGAGCTGGAGTTCATCCCTGAAGGAAGCTGCTGCCCCATCTGTGTGGGCCGTGGGAGTGAGTATGAGCTTGTAAAAATAACCTCTTTGCCTTTGAGGTTCACCCGGTGACATCCCTAGTCTTCTCTTTCACGTTCAATGTGGTTCAAAGATTCCCAACCCCATTTCCTATTGGAACAAGACAGAGCCTTGCACTTGGCAGGAAGGGGTGTTGCAAAGAGTGAGGCTGGAATGAATTTTAAAGCTTCATCCCAAACTTAGGATTCTGCAAGTTGCTGACTTACCTATTTTGCCCTGGCTGGATGCATCCCTCTGCCTTCATAGCTTCTGGGAAGGAAAGGAAGGAGGGACAAGATCCTTTGATGTGATTTCATAAGGTAGTTCCTCCGGCCTCCTGGCAGAGAGGAGAATGAACAAATCTCTCTGAGTGTGGTATCCCTGGCACTAATTCTGCTGGCTGGTCTTTGAGATGGCATAACATTTTTCTCCAAGACACACTGAGCAGGAAGCAGGTATTTCATCTGTCTTTATTGCATCTTCACTGTGGGGATCCTGCTGCCTCCAAACCAAGGCGCCGTTCAGCAGGCCAGCAGCACACTGCCAGGCCCTCTCCTTGGAATTCACTCTTGGACGAGGTACCACGTTTAGTACATTTAAGGATATATGTCCCCTTCCTTCACAATAAATGTGAATTGTTGTCATGGCTGCATTATGCTCTCTCCTGGCAAGTAATAGCTAATTAAAAAAAAAAAAAAAAAAAAACTTAATGGCACCTGGAAGCTCTACTCTTCTTGCCTTTTCCCTTTAAAAAGACCCCTGGTTTCTTTCCGATCCCCAATTAGTCCATCTCTGGCCAGCTCTTCCCCTGGAGAACCATTCCAGGGGTTAAATAGCATGTGAGGAAAGGATGGAAGTAGCATGCATGCCTCCTGCCTTTCTCATGTCACTCACCAGAAAGGGGCTGGCGGCTGCGTTAAGTCAAATTACCCTGTAGGTAAAAATGCTCGAACACAGGGTGCAGGGGTGGAGCGGAGAGTGGGCAGGGTGGAGTCTGTGAAGTCCTGGCTCATGTTTGAGGAGGCTTTCTTGCTGGCCTCCATGAGAAAGACTCATTGGAAGCATTTTGTGTGGAGAGGCTGGAGGGTCAGCCAGGGCCAACTCCATCATTTGCTGGGTGGTGTGCAAAATGAAAAAGTGCCGGGCGCCTTGTGCAGAAAGCCAGGCGTGCGGAGGATTTTTTTTCTTTCCTTCTGTGGGTTTGTTCAACCTGTCCTGTTTTCAGTTTGCTATTTTATATCATACTAGAGGCCCAGTGCACAAGGGCGGAGAGGGGTGTCCCTCAGCCCAGTCTGCACCCTCTCCAATCTGGGACCCCTCGAGGACAGTCAGACATTCTTCTTATAATCCAGGACTGCTGGCTCCCAGTTGCTTGCCTGCCTGCCTGCCTGATTGCCCCTAACTACTTCTGCATGCAAGCCTGATCACCTCCTGACCACTCCCCTGTTAGCCTGATCAATGCCTAACTGCTCCCTTGCCTGCCTGATTGTCTCTAACTGTCCTCCCCTGCTGGCCCAGTCACCCCTAACTACCCTCCATTACCAGCCTGGTCACCCCTAACTGCCCTCTCCTGCCATCCTGGTTGCCCCCTAACTGCCCTGTTGGCCTGGTCACCCTAATTGCTCTACCATGCTGACCTGGTTACCCCCAATTGCCCTTCCCTAAGGCCTGGTCATCCCTAACTGCCATCTCCTGTCTTTCTTGCAGGCCTGGTCCTCCCAACTGCCCTCCCCTGTAGGCCTGGTTGCCCCCAACTGCCCTCCTCTGCCAGTCTGGTCACCCCTTACTGCCCTCTCTTGCAGGCCTGGTCCCTCCCACTGCCTTCCCCTGCTGGCCTAATCACCCACAACTGCCCTCCCCTGATGGCCATCTTGAGGCAGCCATATTGTGTCCACATGGGGGTGGCCATCTTTGACCATATGGGAGTGGCCATCTTGTGTGTTGGAGTGACAGTCAATTTTCATATTACTTCTTTATTGTATAGGATTCCCTCCAGTGTGGAGATACTTGCTGGTGGGTGGAGTCCTCCACATTTTCCCAGGACCCCGCCCTGCTACTTGGTGCTTAGCACTGCATCCAGGCCCCAGGCCCCCTGTGGTGGAGGGTGAGGTTTTGGAGCGGGAGGTGGAGAGCCCATCCCAGAAAGACAGAGGAAGCAGGAGATGGGACTGTGCACCAGCTGAGACCCTGAACCCCAGTACATGCTCATTGGACTTTCCTTACAAAATGGAGAGTTATTAAGAACTCCATACATGACTGCAAAGCATTAAACCCTAAGAATGGGGCCCCCTTCTTTGTACTGGGACCCAACATGGGACCTTATGTGATTGCACTGGCCACATACCCATGCATCAGCCCTGGAATCAGCAAGTGCAGTCACCCCAGTAATTTTTCTTTCTCTGACCTTGCAGAGTCCTGTTCCTACGAAGGCCGTGTGTTTCAGGATGGGGAGGACTGGCCATTGAGTTCGTGTGCCAGATGCACGTGTAGAAATGGAGTCACCCAGTGCTTCACGGCTCAGTGTCAGCCTCTGTTTTGTAACAAGGTAAGCGAGACAGCCTCAGAATGGATCTTTCCCAGGCTGTTAACTTCACTGTCCAGGACTTGGAGTCCCTTCGGAGATTGTGTCAGGCCACCACGGAAGTTTCAGAACAAGGAGCCAAGGCTGTTTTGTTTCCCGTATACTTTTGGAGACCACTGCTGAGACCTTGATTTTACCCTGAGAGGCTAAAGTTAGTCTAATTACCAGCCATTTAGGCTAATTGTTACATTATGAAACTGAGCCTTGAGGGTGAGCAAAAGGAAGCTGCCCACCCCAGTTGCAGATGTTCCAAAAATGTCAAGCTCAACATCTGGAAAATTCAGTAGTACTGATTGGATTTGTTACTGTCGGACAATGCAGAGGTATAGCTTCTTTTTGAAGACACATGATTATTCATGTCTAAACACAGATAGCCGCCCACTATTTAATTCTTATAAGATAGTGCTTCAAATTATCAAAGGATCTCTGGAGTGGTTTAAAATAGTGGGATCTTATTGTACTTTTAAAGCTGATCTGATTTTCAAAACATTAGGCTCTTCACACAAATTTAAAACAGAAAATCAATTGCAAATAAATGTAGTACACATGGTATTTTATAGTTTTTTACTCTTCCAGAGGCTCCTACGGAGGTATGTTGGCAGTTGACTGATAACCATGAGAAGAGTTTGCTTCCAGTGAAAAAAAAATAGCTCATTTTTTGATCCAGGGAAAAGCTAGAAGCCAACATTCAGTTGATACAGAGCAGTACTTTGTGTCAAATAAAACAAAATCAATAACATGGCATATTGTGACAATTGGGCAATAATTTTAAAGGCAGACAAAAGGCAATTAGACAAGAAATACTAAATGCCAAATAAAAGGAAAAAGTATCTAATTGAAAGACTCGATTGTATTACCCACATTACACCCAACTACACTCATGACACATCTCTTAATTTACCACAAAGTCTGCTCTAGCTTTAAGATTACAAATGAGCTTCTTGGAAGAGATGTACAATATCTTACATTCAGAGGACACTGTAGTGTTGAGGCATTTTGATTTGCACATTCCGGGTCTCATTCCCCTCCTGAATAAAGGATAATTAAGCAGTTTGCCGCCATTGCAATTAAGGAGGTGGGAGGAGGGATGGAGGAAACACCCATTGGGACCCTTTTCTTTAAATCTTTAAAAACTTAGCCAGGGACTGTGTATTAGGGGGTTGGATATTATAATAATTGAAATTAATATTTCCCATTAAATATAAATTCTGGCTTAAAGTGGTAGCTTCCAAACACATATAGCCTGCATTGTTTAAAAAAATGGAATTTGGTAGCACACTTTAGAGTTAATTGATACGCAAGCATTCTGAAGTATTGGAAATAGGTTGATTTTAACCACTGTTGCATTATTAAGTCTACATTTTTGTCATGACATAATTAAAAAAAACTATCAGATTATTTAGAACCATGTTTTATTTAATATCAATATTAAATAATGGTGTTCTGATGATGTAAAGAAACTGGAGTAGTTTAAAATAACTACTTCTTCTCCTGTATTGTTCTGCTATTCCCTCTGAGCTTTTCTCCTCTTTCTTTGAATGAGAAGTTTCCTTCCCTTCATTCTGTAAGTATGTACCTTTTGCTACTTTCAGTTCCCTTGTCTTATGGAAATGTACCCTTCTGTAGCCCTGTGTTTTTATCCATGGATCCCTTATTGTTTTAAATTTTCCTAAACCTGCCTATTTCACCCCTAAAAATTCCTTTCAGTAACTCATTTCAATTTTTGGTAGGCAAATGTGGATACATTTCTTTGTTTGCATAGTTATGATTACATTTTAGAAGTTGATGAAAATCCTGTTGAAAGGAGAAATATCTTTTTTCTTTCTTTCTTTTTTATTAAATTATTATCTGTGTACATATTTTAACATTACCCCCCCTCCCATACATACCCTCCCTCCCCAGAGTTTTGTGTCCATTGGTTGTACTTATATGCATGTATACAAGTCCTTTGGTTGATCTCTTATCTCCCCCAGATCTCCCTACCCTACCTGCTGTAATTTGACAGTCTGCTTGTTGCTTTACTGTCTCTATATCTATCTTTTGGTTCATCAGTTTATAATGTTCTTTATTATCCATAAATGAGTGAGGTCATGTGGTGTTTCTCTTTCATTGACTGGCTTATTTCACTCAGCATGATGTTCTCCAATTCTATCCAGGTTGCTGCAAATGATGAGAATTCCTTCTTTTTAATGGCAGCATAGTATTCCATTGTGTAGATGTACCATAGTTTTTTGATCCAATCATCTGCTGACGGGCACCAAGGTTTTTTCCAAATTCTAGCTATTGTAGATTGTGCTGCTATGAACATAGGGGTACATATATTCTTTCTGATTGGTGTTTCTAGTTTCTTGGGATATATTCCTAGGAGTGGGATTACTGGGTCAAATGGGAGTTCCATTTTCAGTTTTTTTAAGGCAACTCTACACTGTTCTCCACAGTGGTTGCACCAGTCTACATTCCCACCAGCAGTGCACGAGGGTTCCTTTTTCTCCGCAACCTCACCAACACTTGTCGTTTGTTGATTTGTTGATGTTGGCCATTCTGACAGGTGTGAGATGGTACCGCATTGTTGTTTTGATTAGCATCTTTCGCATAATTGGTGACTTTGAGCATGTTTTCATGTGCCTTTTGGCCTTCCTTCTGTCTTCTTTTGAAAATATTCTATTTAGGTCCATTGCCCATTTTTTATTTATTTATTTATTTATTTATTTATTTATTTATTTAAAATATATTTTATTGATTTTGTACAGAGAGGAAGGGAGAGAGATAGAGAGTTAGAAATGTCGATGAGAGAGAGTCATCGATCTGCTGTCTCTTGCACACCCCTACTGGGGATATGCCCGCAACCAAGGTACATGCCCTTGACCGGAATCGAACCCGGGTCCCTTCAGTCCCCAAGCCAACGCTCTATCCATTGAGCCAAACCGGTCTCGGCCATTGCCCATTTTTTAATTGGATCATTCATCTTCCTTTTATTTAGTTGTATAAGCTGTCTGTAGATGTTGGAGATTAAACCTTTATCAGTGGTAACATTTGCAAATGTTCTCGCACACAGTGGGCTTTCTTGTTGATTTGTTGATGGTTTCTTTTGCTGTAAAAAAGCTTTTTATTTTGATGTAGTCCCATTTGTTTATTTTCTCTTTAGCTTCCATTGCCCTAGGGGCAGTGAAGAAGTTCTTTTGGCATATGTCTGAGATTTTACTGCCTGTGGATGCTTCTAGTATTTTTATGGTTTCCCTTCTGATGTTTAAGTCCTGTATCCATTTTGAGTTTATTTTTGTGTATGGTGTAAGTTGGTGATCTAGTTTCATTCTTTTGCATGTATCTGTCCAATTTTCCCAACACCATTTATTGAAGAGACTGTGTTGACTCCATTGTATATTCGTGCCCCCTTTGTCAAATATTAATTGAGCATAGTGAT
This sequence comes from Pipistrellus hanaki, assembly GCF_964339955.1. Taxonomy (NCBI): domain Eukaryota; kingdom Metazoa; phylum Chordata; class Mammalia; order Chiroptera; family Vespertilionidae; genus Pipistrellus; species Pipistrellus hanaki. Next base: position 164,815,622 of record NC_140503.1, on the reverse strand, counting down.
TTGGGTTGATATCTGGGTTCTCGATTCAGTTCCATTGATCTATATGTCTGTACTTGTGCCAGTACCAGGCTGTTTTGAAAACAGTGGCTTTGTAATACAGCTTGAAGTCTGGTATTGAGATCCCTCCTACTTTACTCTTCTTTCTCAGGATTGCTATGGCTATTCGAGGTCTTTCATTGTTCCAAATGAACTTTTGGAGAGTTCTTTCTAGGTCAGTGAAATATGCTGTTGGTATTTTAATGGGAAGTGCATTGAACCTATAAATTGCTTTAGGAAGTATGGACATTTTGATGATGTTGATTCTACCAATCCATGAACATGGTATGCTCTTCTATCTGTTTACATCTTCCTCTATCTCTTTTTTCAGTGTCATGTAGTTTTCCGCATATAGGTCCTTTACTTCCTTAGTTAAATTTATTCCTAGGTATCTTAATTTTTTTGGTGCGATGGTAAATGGAATTGCTTTTTTAGTCTCTGTTTCTGTAATTTCACTGTTGGTGTATAGAAATGCCATGGATTTCATGGCCTTAATTTTGTGTCCTGCTACATTGCCAAATTCATTTATTAAGTCAATTAGTTTTTTAATGGAGTCTTTTGGGTTTTTTATGTACAATATCATGTCATCTGCAAATAAGGATAACTTTACTTCTTCTTTTCCAATTTGAATGCCTTTTATTTCCTCTTCTTGTCTAATTGCAATGGCTAGTATTTCCAGTACTATGTCAAACAGGAGTGGTGAGAATGGGCATCCCTGTCTTGTTCCTGTTCTTAGAGGGAATGGTTTTAGTTTTGCCCATTGAGTATGATGTTGGCTGTGGGTTTATCATATATAGCTTTTATTATGTTGAGGTATGATCCTTGTACTCCCACCTTGTTGAGAGTTTTTATCAGGAAAAGGTGTTGGATTTTATCAAGTGCTTTTTCTGCATCAATTGATATGACTATATGATTTTTATCTTTCATTTTGTTTATGTGATTTATCACGTTTATTGATTTGTGGATATTGTACCATCCTTGCATTCCTGGAATAAATCCTACTTGGTCGTGGTGTATGATCTTTGTGATGTTCTGCTGGAGCCGATTTGCTAGAATTTTGTTGAGGATTTTGGCATCTATGTTCATAAGGGATATTGGCCTGTAATTCTCTTTCATTGAGTTGTCTTTATCTGGTTTTGGTATTAGGGTGATGCTGGATTCATAGAAGGAGTTTGGTAGTGTTCCTTCCTCTTGGATTTTTAGGAATAGTCTGAGGAGGATAGGTTTTAGTTCTTCCTTGAATGTTTGGTAAAACTTTCCTGTGAAGCCATCTGGCCTTGGGCTTTTGTTTGCTGGAAGCTTTTTGATGACTGTTTCAATTTCTTCCCAAGTCACTGGTCTATTGAGATTTTTAGATTCTTCCTGATTGAGTTTTGGAAGGTTGTATTTTTCTAGGAATATGTCCATTTCCTCCAGGTTGTTCAGTTTGTTGGAATAGAGTTGTTCGTAGTATTTTGTAACAATCCGTTGTATTTCGGTGGGGTCTGTTGTTATTTCACCTCTTTCATTTCTGATTTTGTCTATTTGAGACCTGTCTCTTTGTTTTTGGTTAGCCTGGCTAGAGTTTCATCTATCTTGTTTATCCTTTCAAAGAACCAGTTCTTGGTTTTGTTGATCTTATGTATTGTTTCTTTGGTGTCTATGTCGTTTATCTGTGCTCTGATTTTTGTTATTTCCTTCCTTCTGCTTACACTGGGCTTTTCTTGTTGCTCTTTTTATAACTCTTTGAGTTGTAGAGTTAGATCATTTGTTACCCTTTTTTCTAGTTTTTTGCAATAGGCTTGTAAGGATATGAACTTCCCTCTCAAAACTGCTTTTGCTGTGTCCCATAGATTTTGGATTGTTGTGTTTTCATTGTCATTTGTTTCCAGGATGTTTTTAATTTCTTCCTTGATTTCTCTGGTAACCCAGACCTTGTTTAATAACATGCTGTTTAGTCTCCATGTGTTTGATTTCTTTGGGTTATTTTTATTGTAGTTAATTTCCAGTTTTATGCCACTATGATCTGAGAAGATGCTCGATATGATTTATATCTTCTTGAATTTGAAGAGACTTTGCCTATGTCCCAAAATGTGGTCTGTCTTTGAGAATGTCCCATGTGCATTTGAGAAGAATGTACATTCTGTGGCTTTGGAGTGGAATGTTCTGAAGATGTCGATTAATTCTATCTGGTGTAGTGAGTCATTTAGGATTGATATTTCTTTGCTGATTTTTTGTTTAGATGATTTTTCCAAGGGTGACCTTGGGGTATTAAAATCTCCTACTATTATTGTATTGCTATTAATCTCTCCCTTAATGTCCTCCAGCAGTTTTTTTTTTATGTATTTGGGTGCTCCCGTATTGGGTGCATATATATTAATATTTACCAGGGCTATTTCTTCTTGTTGGATTGCTCCCGTTAGTATTATGAAGTGGCCTTCATTATCTCTTGTTATGTCCTTCACTCTGAGATCTAATTTGTCAGATATAAGTATTGCTACCCCAGCTTTTTTTTCATTTCCATTCGCCTGGAAAACCTTTTTCCATCCCTTCACCCTCAGTCTGTGTGCACCTTTTTTTCTGAAGTGGGTTTCTTGTAGACAACAGATATATGGGTCTTGTTTTCTTATCCAATCTGTTACCCTATGTCTTTTGATTGGAGCATTTAATCCATTTATATTTAAAGATATTATTGATAGGTACTCATTTGATGCCATTTTTATTCTATACCCCTATATTCCTTCTTTGCTTCCTATTTCTTTATTTTTACAATAGACCCTTTAGCATTTCTTGCATTGCTGGTTTGGTGGAGATACATTCCTTTAATCTTTTTTTGTCTGTGAAGCTCCTGATTACACCTTAAATTTTGATTGATAGCCTTGCTGGGTACAGTATTCTTGGATTCAGACCCTTCCTTTGCATGACTTTGTATATTTCATCCCATTCTCTTCTTACCTGATGAGTTTCTGTTGAGAAATCAGTTGCTAGTCTGATGGGGGTTCTTTTATATAAGTTCTGTCTCTCTCTGGCTGCTTTTAAGATTCTTACTTTGTCATTGTATTTGCCAATTTAATTATATGTGCCTTGGCGTCAGTCTTCTGGGATTCATTTTGCTTGGGACTCTGCGAGCATCTTGGATTTGTGTGGGTTTTTTCTTCTCTATCTCAGGAAAGTTTTCTCTCATTATTTCTTGAAAACTTTTTCCATTCTTCCTCAGTTTCCTTTCCTTCTGGAACCCCTATTTTTCTAATATTGTTTTGTTTTGTACTGTGCCAAAGTTCCCTTAGGCTCTCCTCCAGCTTTTTATTCTTTTTTTTTTCTTTTCTCCAGAAGCTGCTCTAATTGGGTATTTTTTCCCCATTTTATCTTCTATCTCACTAATGCGGTCCTCTGCTTCTTCTAATCTACTCTTGATGCTTTCTATTGAGTTCTTCATAGTAGCGATGTCATTTTTTATTTCTTCTTGGTTCATCTTCATTTCCTCTTGGTTCTTCTTCAATTCCTCTTGGTTCTTCTTCATTTCCTCTTGTTTCTTATTCATATCGCCAAATTTCTCTTCCATTCCTTTTAGCCATCCTATGATCATTACTCTGAATTCTTGCTCTGGTAGGTTGCTTGCCTCTAACTTATTTACTTCCTTTTCTGGTGATGCCTGCTTTTCTTTCATGTGCGGGCTATTTCTTTGTCTTCCCATGGTCTCTCTGTTCAGGATGTCTGGTTATGTGGTATTCCTTCTCCTTTCTGTGGGTGACTTAAGATCTCCCTTGAATCCATGTGTTTGCACCGATTGTGGCGTCACAGCTGCTCGATGGTATCCTCTGCTGTGGGTTTTCCATGTCTCAGAGAAGATCCTCCTTTCCTGGTCGCAAAAATTTTTTTCTGATATATCTCCTTTCTCTAGGCCCTCTCTCTCTCAACAGCATCGGTCTCTATCTCTTAAGGGGTTCTTGCATCAGCTCGTTGAAGCCCTCCTGCAAGACGTCCAGAAAGTTCCCCTGGGCCAGGCACATTAGCATAGTTCCCACCGGGGCTCCCGGGTGGGGCTGAAGGCGGCGCTGCTCCTCCCCTGCACACAAAGGCTCTGGCCCGCTCGCAGGGATTCCACCGGGGTCCCGCACACTCCTCACGGGGAGCCGGCCCTGAGCCAAACTGGAGAAATGTCTTATGTATAAATAAGGAGTGGTTTCCTTAGTGAGGAATATAAATACTAAAATTACTTGCTCTGAGCTGTTCAGATGCCTTATGAAAAGAGCTCTAACCCAGCCACATTTTTTGTGGATTCATTAAAATTGCCTCTTTGGTCTGATCAGAGTTGTTCCTAATGATGTTACCACCAGTTTTTAATACTATCTTTTTCTCGTTCCCAAAATTGGTTAATCTGAGTAGGCTACACTTCATCTTCAGATATGTTGTTTTCTGAGACACTAAGTATTTGTGAATCAATTTCTTGTTGTCTATATGAGTGAAAGATAATTGGTGAAGTCTAAAATTTGGGATGATTATGTTCTCTTTCCATCTCAGTCCTTTTGTCTTCTTTCTATTGAATTCTGTAATTAATGCCATGGAGGTCTGTTGGCTTTCTATTCCATTCTATTTAGCTTGTTTCACTCTGTTGGATTCTTAAGGGATTTTTTTAAATCTTTATAATTTAAACATTTTCCCAGACATTTGTTTTCACATATTTCACCTAGAATACTGTGAATCCCTCTCAGTCTGTATTCTAGTTTTTGAAATGTTTTCTTTGGTTACAGCTCTGATTAATCATAATCTTTCCAGTTATCCCTATTTCTCCAGAAACACCTATGATTCTTAGAGTCCTCCTTATCTTCCCCCTCCTTATCAGTCATATTCTTTCTCATCATTTTTCATTCGGTGTCTTTCCCCTGCATTATAGAGAGAGCCACCTGAGTTTGTATTTACTACCTGTAGTATTGATTTTAATTTGAAGATTTCACATCAATTTTCTTTTGATTCTTCCTTATTTCTCCTATAGTTGGTTCATCTAATTTTTTTATCCCAATGCTTATTCTTTTTTTATTGCTTCCCAGTTATATTTAATAAAGACTGTATTTTCTTACGTCTCACTAAAGTTGCAAAACTGCTTTTAAATATTTTCTTTTGGATCTTATCGTATATAGTGTTTAGAAATCTGCTCTTTCTCTGAATCTTTAGAATGTTATTCCTTTCACTTTTTTATTCAAGATTCCCCTCCACCCCCCAAGTTCCTTTCTTTCTGTTTACTCATCCTGGATCAAGAGTAATCTACCCATACCCACTGCTTGAAAGCTGCAAGGATAAGAGGCCTGCCCCTGGCTAATTCCCTTTCCTAGAGCCTTAGTCAGATGCTAAGACATGTGCACGTCCTCCTGGTCCAGGGGTCTGCCAACTTTCATGTAGTGTAGCTCTATTGTACTGACATCAAATATTTTCCTAACCCCACTGTCCAACCCTCTTACATGAATGCATGAAACAAAAACCATAATCCCCAGTTTGAACTGTTGCAAAGGGCTCTTTCCATCTCTCTCAGAAACGGTATATTTTACATGTGGGGTGTCCTCCTCCCCCCCACCCCTGCTTTTTATCGCTCCCTCCACCTTCCCAAACACACATAATTTCACTCTTTTTTATACTTATGGGGCTCTGACCAGGTGTAGAAAGGAAGATCCTGAGGTTCCCTGATTGCCTCACACAGCAGCATCCACACACCGGAGGGATGAAGGCCATGCTGTGTTTGATATAGGAAGGCAGAAAGTTGGGAAAACGTGATAGTTCTTATTCCTATTTAGGTTTACAAACCAAAGGAAGGCCGCGGAGTGCCTTGTGTTAGATGGGATTTCCTCTTGGCAATGTCAGGAGGTAGGCTCTTTTACTTTTTGTTGATGGAAGTTACATCTCTTTCTAAATCTTCAGAAGTGTCATAGTGGGAAAATACTTTTTCAAGAGCTGCTAGGCATATGACACTATACACTTCTTTATCTTAGGTATTTTTATTTAGAGAATACAATGGATTGTATCCTAAATGGTAGTCGAGCCAAAGTTGTAAGGATATTAATTATATACACATATATTTTCATTGAACTCCTGTGAAAACTGAGGGTAATGTATTAGACCTGGGGTTAGCACACTTTTGCAGATGGCGAAGAATTTCAGCTTTGAATGCCATACAGTTGGAACAACTACTCAGGTCTGCCATTGTATCACAAAATGTGCTGCAGATAAAGGGTAAATGAATGGATGTCATTGTGTTGCAATGAAACTGAACTTATAGAACAGGTGGTGGGCTGGATTTGGCTAAGGTCCATAGTTTTCTGGCCCCATATTAAACTGTACATTCGGAAGAGCAAATCTACGAAGGCCAGAATGATAGGATCCAGGTGTGTGATAGAAACAAAAGGCATGTTAAAAAGCCGTTCTCATTTCTCTGACCCACTTCTCTGCTCACCTTCCTACTTGCCTCTGCTGTTGTCCAGCTTGGATCTCACCTCTGAATCATAGAGTTCTCTGGTATCCCGGTATATTTTCTCCTGAAATATTTTTCCTTTCTGCCCTAGTTGGTCTGTATTTGTGAAGGAAGCTTCTGTTTCTGGCAACAAATTACATAATTAGGTACTGCCAATAAGAATCAGAAAGCTTGATTTTCCCTGTGCCAGCCTCCATATCAGCAACTCCTCCCTCCCCTACTCTCCTGCTGACTCTGCTGCTATACTTGGGCTTAGTCCAGGTTGGTGAAGATAGATTGATACTAACACAATTTCTCCTCAAGATTTGTGATCATGACATTTGTCCCCTGTTTACTTAGCGTTGTGTAAGTTCATTTGTTTACTTCAATGAAGACATTGAAGACTATGATATCAGATGAACCTTTATTTTACTCCTCACTGCAATGTCATTAAACTAAAGAGTTCTGAAGTCAAGAAATGCTCAGTGATTTCAATCCATACCCAGTTTTTGCAGGCTCTGTTAAACATCAATGGTCATAATATTTTGCACATAGAATTGAAAGAAATAAAATAACCTAAAGCATAGAAAACAGTTGTCAGTTTAATTACAGTGATTCAGGTGTTTGAAATAGATCCCATTATATAGTAACATGTTAATCTAACTCATCGTATATAATTGGGGTAAAGGAACTACAGAAGTATGACTGGAATTTCCCAAGAAAAATTAAGGTTATTTGGCAGCTTTGCCCCCCTCTTCCCTTAGTACATTGACCTTGTTTTTCCTACTCTGAACACCAGAGTAGCCATGGTAATAAAATCTCATTTTCTGCTGCTAATAAGAGAAGGAAGAGAACTGTTAGGAAGTACTCTCTATCCAAGATCTACCACTTTCTAGTCATTGAAACTTGGTTTGTTCGAATCCTCCTTCCCCTGCCTTTAATTGGTCTACCTTCCTGCCCATCAATAAGACTGTAGTGATGGCCAAAACCGGGTTGGCTCAGTGGATAGAGCATCGGCCTGCGGACTGAAAGGTCTTGGGTTCGATTCCGGTCAAGGGCATGTACGGTACCTTGGATGCGGGCACATCCCCAATAGGGGGTGTGCAAGAAGCAGCTGATCGATGACTCTCTCTCATCAATGTTTCTAACTCTATCCCTCTCTCTTCTTCTCTGTAAAAAATCAATAATATGTATATATATATATATATATATATTTTTTAAAAAGACTGTAGTGATAAGTCAGAGTGAGAAGCTGGCTTTGGGGCATTCAGGAGGAGACACGGTTGCTGTGAAAATTCTTAGGGCAGCAGAGACAGAATGGTCTCATATTCTGGGGTTGATGTAGGGTGTTAGAGGTACAAAGTGTTGACATAGTCCCAGATATCTAGAGCTAGCATTAATTTTTTTTTTCATGTTAAGGACCTCCCTAATGCACATATGTAGGTGTATGGGTTCACATAAAGATGCGAAAAAGTAGTGAAGTAGTCTATGAGGGATACCTTCTCTTTGAATTTAAAGGCAACTCAGCAGGGCTGTGAATGCTGCTAGGTGTTGATATGGTTAGTGTTCTAAGTTTCCACTACTGACCATTTACTACTCCCAGGTCAGCTGTATGACCGAGGGTGAGTCACATGACCTCTCTGTGTCTTCTTTTCTTGTTTGTAAAGCAGCAATAAGAGCATCTATTTCAGAGGTCCATGGCAAGCACTTAAAACAATGCCTGGCAAACACTAAGTACTATTATTATTGTTATGGTTATCATTTGTGCTTTTGTTTGTTTTTAAAAGAGGCTGGGACTTAATGGATGTGCAACCTTCTTAATAGTCACACTGACCTTGGAGTTGCTAATTTTTATCAAAGCACTGGGTTACTAATAGATACCAAATTCCTCAAATGTGAGGAATTGCTGTTTGTGGATGCTTGAGGAACATGCTTCAGTTGGCTAGGAATAAAAATTTCCTACTTATATGGTTCTTATTAATGCTTCCTTTTGATGGATTATCCTTTTTGGGTATTCAGGATGAAACTGTGGTTCGAGTTCCTAGAAAATGCTGCCCCCAGTGCTCTTCCGGATCCTGCTCTGCTGCTGGCCAAGTATACCAGGTAACCTCTGCTGTGCCCCATGCAGGTGTTCGACATACATTTTCACACATCTGCCCTCCGTCCTTCCAACCACTGAACCTCCTGCCCTCATGTCTGACTCTTTGCCAGGATTAGTAACTCAGTACATGAGCATCTTTTTTCTTCTGTACATGGAAGGCCTTTATGAAAAAAATTAAACGGGAGGAGATTAGAAATAAAAGGAATGTGCTGGCAAGCAGCCTCCAGCTCATGAACCTTGGTGAACTTACTGTTCATACATCTTGAAGAGAAAAAAGGGCTGTCATTGGTTATATCACTTTATACTTAGGTTGTCTGCTTTGGTTGGATTTGATGTACTGATATTTAGAGATAATGCCCCCTTACCTTACACTTAGCTGGAGTCCTGGAGGTGGTAGGTGAGAGCAGGAAGGGAGGCAGGAGTTTGGTGGTAGTGGATCATCTAAACTTCAAAGTACTATTGGGCAGCCTGGATAGCCGCTTAATAGATAGTAGGCATCAAGTACAGACCAGTCCAACAAAGGGAATAAATCAATGAATATTCTGTCTCAGGAGTGCCCAACTGAGCCAAAAGAAGGTTTCATTATTCAAAAGCAAAAAACTTATTAAGAATGAACCCAAGTACTTCTCTTGCTTGTCAACTACTGTAAGGAAGACTAAATAGAAATTGGGATTATGACTCTCAGTAGAGAATCTGGGGTGGAAAGGGGTGGAGTGTCACAAATTACAGGTGGATCACATTAAATCTGAAAGCAAATAACTATCGGGGAAAGGATTTTTGTGTGCACTAGATCTGTGCTGCCCAGTACAGTAGCCGTATATATGCTAGATTAATTTCTCATGGAAGAGATAGCCTCTGTGTCTGTTATGAGATTTTTGGCTGCAAGGAACAGAAACACTACTCTAAAGTAGCTAAAGTGAAGACATTTATTATCTTGTCTAACAGAAAGTTCAAAGGTAGGGCAATTCCAGGGTTGCTCAGTTTGGGTCTCAGTGATGTCGTCAAGGATCTAAGCTCTTTCGATCTCCCCACCCTGCCATGCCCAGCATGTAGCATTTGCCCTCTGTCCTGTCTCCTCCAGACCCCAGGGTGGCCTCAACTCAGGCAGCTTATCCTCACATAACCACCACTAAAGGCTGGTGGGACAAAAGAGTGTCCTTTTCAACATGGGGAGACGAGTTTCCCTTTTGACCTCTGCCTCTCTAGCAAACTTCCCCTCGGTCCCCTCCGTTAGGATTGGGACAATGCTGTGCCCTGCCACAGGGGAAGCTGGGAAAATAAATATGTGGCAGAGAGAGTTGGGTTGCCTGGCAAAGAAGAACTAACGAATGACCATGGTCTAGCCAACAAACAAGCTCTTTCTTTGCGACCTCTGTGTGCCTGGCATGGGGCAGGCCCTCCACACATCGGTGGGGTGAAGAGAGTGGAATGACAGTTAATCCAGAGTTCCCTCTGGACACTTACTGACTTTGTTCTGAGAGGCTGTTGCTACCCAAATGGCATCATTTCTCATGAGTGCATTCAGTGTGGCTCCATTAAAAACTGAAATAAAAAAAATCATTCGTCTTACGCGCCTGTGTTTCTACCTGATATGTGAGACATTGGATTTTCCCCTTTCTCCTTCCCCTTCTTCACTCAGCATGGTGAACAGTGGAGCGAAAACGCCTGCACCACGTGCCTGTGTGACCGGGGTGAGGTCCGGTGCCACACGCAAGCCTGCCCCCCTCTGAGATGTGAAAAGGTACTGAGAGAGCGTGTGGCGTGAAGTTTCATTCTGGGCCACTTCAGAGATGGGTTTCTTAGTCCAGTGTGTCCTTCTAGGCTAGGGGTGTCGAACTCAATCAGAGAAGGGGCCAAAATCTAAAATCCAGCCTAAATCGCGGGCCGAATGGTTTACTGAACAGTCATAAACTGACAATGTCATAAACTGACAGCGGAGTGCAGTGATGACAGCGCGGTGCGGGCCACATTGCAAGGCCTCGCGGGCTGGATTTGGCCCGCGGGCCTTGTGTTTGACACATGTGTTCTAGGCAATCATAAGTTTATAATGTTTAGTATATTAGATAAAGACCTGGAAGGTCTGCTTCTAGGAAGGAGGGCTGAGGGGAGGGAGCCTTGCCCAGCTGGGTGAGAGGCGGGGGGAGTGGGGAAGGGAGAGAAGAAGAGAGTGGGGTGGTGCCTTATGGCCTCCTGTCCCACTGGCTGGGATGTCTCCTAAGAACCCTTCTTCACTCCCCTTCTCACTGTCTCCTCAGGGTCAGAGAAGGGCTCAGCGCCTGGGGGAGTGCTGTGAGGAATGTGTGTCTTCTGCCAGCAGCTGCTCCCACCACGGGAGGGTGCGGTACCAGGATGAGATGTGGAAGAGCTCAGCCTGTGAGTTCTGTGTGTGTGACCGCGGCCGCGTCACCTGCCACACGGGAGCGTGTGCCAGGGTGGAGTGTGCCCAGGTGAGAAGCAAGGGCATTTCCCCCTGGACTGTGGGAGCGCTCTCCCATAGGATTGGGGGGGGGGTTATCCCTCCCCGGGTCCCTACTTCTTGGCAGCGGAGGGGCCCACCAGGCCACCAGGTGGACTGCTTCCAGCACAGGGATGCTGTGGTTGAAAGAAACGCCCCTGTTTGCTCAGACAGGCTCCGGACAATCCCCTGGAGCCTTCAGTGCTTCATCACTCAGGGCATCTGGTCAACAGGAAGGCCTGGGACAGACACCGGAAGGGAAGGACACGATTAGACTTTAATAGATGAAATAGAGTGGGCCGAAGACAGGGATGCCAGGACACAGGCTTTATTGAAGAGAAGAGTAACCCTGCCAGCTGCAGAGAGAGGGAGAGAGAGAGAGAGAGAGAGAGAGAGAGAGAGAAAGAGAGAGAGAGAGAGAGAGAGAGAGAGAGAGAGAGAGAGAGAGAGAGAGAAAGAGAGAGAGAGAGAGGGAGGGCTGGGATACAAGCACCTTTAAGGGGAGGAAAGAGAGGGGATGGGGCTTAGGGCACTCAGCACATGCTGATTGGTGATTAGGGACCTAGGGACTTAGGAATGGGAGCTTAGGGTATTAGGCAGGTGCTGATTGGTGGTTCAGTGCTCAGGAATGTCTGGCCACAGGTGGGGTTTAAGTCTGTCCATCAACTGGAGGAAGGGAGGATCTATCAGACATGAGCCTCTCAGCCAGAGCGCTGAACCCCATTGCTGGCGCCTGCCCAGCTGGGGGACAGAGGCCCTCGGGGGCTCCAGGCTCAGCCTCTGCTGCAGGCCCCACAGGCAGCGTTTATGCAGGGAGGAGGGCTGCTCCTGGTGCCCAGGAAAGAGAATAAAATGTTTTTATGTTTTTGTTCTAAGTGGGGAGATGGGGGTGGGGTGGGGGGAGTAATTAACTCCCTTGACCCTCTTTTAACTTCTCTGTCTGCTGAATTTCTAGAAGCCTCTCACAAAGTAGCCTCTGTTTGCACTAGAGTATATTGTAGGGAAATTGCTTTTTTCTTTCTTTCTCTTTGAACTCAATTTTTACCCACTGAAAAACAAATTGCTTTTAAAGTTGTGTCTTTCTCCCCTACCGCTCCCTTCGCCCCACCAGTTCCCCGCGGGACTGTGAACTTGAATAGAAGAGGGAAACTCGGGGGATCAGAGACACTGGGTGTCTGTAAAGCCATTTTTCTTTCTAATTCGTCCTCTCCACATCTCAGCTCCTCCTCACACTGAGCCTAAGGAGGAACAACCTCTCAAACAAGCCTGTCTTGACAGGGTTATTTTTCATTTGCCTCCTACGTCGGAGTCCTGGCAGACCTGAGACGTGTTTAAGTAAAAAGGGTCTTGCTTCTTGCAGGTTTACTTCCCCCGCCAACACCTTTTCATTTCTTCTCTTTGATTATGTCAGGGCATCCGAATGGTTGGATGAAGATGAGAAAAACCCTAATCAGGGCCCTTGTCTTTCTCCCTCTCTCAGGCTGAGGCAGGGCTTCCTGGCCTCGGCAGTCTGCCCAGAGGATGCTGGGTTATTTCCCAAGCTTTTAACTTGTCTCAGATCTTTGGGTTTATGGAAAACATGGAAGAGATGATCCTGGTAGGGTGAGTCCTTCCGCTGTCTATTTTGTCTGAACAAGGAGTTGCTCTCAGAGAAAATCATTTGACCTACTACAATGTCGGTGAGTTTCCAAGTGCTTCCTGTGACACCTACATATGGCAGCATAAGCCGGGTTTCTCTGTTTTTAGGGAAAATGAGGAGCAACTGCGGCAGAAAGTGGAGAGGGCCTCGATAGCCTTCAATAGCACTGCCTCACCTCTTTCCACCTTCACCTCCCACCCCATCTTCTCTTCTATTTCTTCAGGTGGTTAATCAACTAAATTGCTTTTTTCCACATTACTTTTATGTTCCTAAATTTCATTTAAGGTGCAGGGTTCTACATTGGAAACTCTATCAGAAGTGAAATTTGCCTGACCGGAGTGGCTCAGTAGTTGAGCATCGGCCTATGAACCAGGAGGTCATGGTTTGATTCCGGGTATATGCCTGGGTTGTGGGCTTGATCCCCAGTAGGGTGCATGCAGGAGGCAGCCCGTCAATGATTATTTCTCATCATTGATGTTTCTATCTCTTTCTCCCTCTTGCCTTCTCTCTGAAATAAATAAAAATGTAATTTTAAAAAGAAGTGAAATTTTAACTAAATTTGAATCTTACAGAGAATATTCCTTAGCGTTCTTTCTATGCCATACATCTGTAAATAATGACCTTGGTTGATGGCCTTGTGTAAACCTGGGCATGTTAACCTTGGTTAGTATGATTAATGACCTTGGAAAAGCCTGGATGTACTAAATTCCCAACCTCTGTTTAGTTGCATATAGAAAGATGAACAAGACACATTGATCTAAGAGTTCCTAACCTTTGGGGAAGTCAGATACATAGACAGAAATTATAATAGGTGGTGACACCAACAATTATGGAAGTAAGAATTAAACGCATTAGGAACACCTGGAGAAAATGATTATGTCTGCTCAAGGGAGCAGTGAAAATATGCTACTGGTATTTTTATTCAATTCTCACCTACTTGCTGCCTTTTCTAGAATATCAAGGTCATTAGATTTCTAATCTTGGATACCAAGGGTGGATGAAGTCTAAGTGTTTGCATATCCACAAATATGAGGAAGACAATTGTGCAGCTTCACAATTGTAATGATTATCTCACTGGTTATCAACAGCAGTCTTCTGAAGAGCATTGAAATCAGCACACAATTTTTCTTTAAAAAGGAGAACGTGGTGCCCTGACAGGTGTTGCTCGGTGGTCAGAGCATTGGCCCACACACTGAGGGTCTCAGGTTTGATTCCTGGCCAAGGGAATATACCTGGGTTGCAGGTTTGATCCCTGGCTCCAGTGGGGGCACGTGAAGGAGGCAACCAATTGATGTGTCTCTCTCACATTGATGTTTCTCTCTCCCTCCTTCCCATTCTCTCTAAAAATCAATGGAAAAAATATCTTCCAGTGAGGATTAACAAAAAACAAACAAAGGAGAACTTGTCTTTGGTATAGTAAACCAAATTCCTAGACATAGAAACATAAATAAATCAACAATAGAATAGCACAATATAATGATTTTCATTTTCTTATATTTTGTGTTATCTTTAAAGATGAATTCAGATAAAAAAAGTCAAATACCTTTTTTTTTTTTTTTTAAAGGGACCTAGCATTCATTCATACAGGGGTGGGCAAAGTAGGTGTATGGTTGTAAATACGTGAAACAGAGTTTATTACTGTATTATGTGTATTAATCATTTTTATGTTATTTTTCATGTGAACTACTATAAGCCTTCTTTGCCCCACCCTGTATATGAGACATAAACTTATGGGGACTTGATGGGTGATTGTAGCAAAGTGCATGGGAGAGGGTAGGCATGCTATAAAGGTGAGGTTCCTCCCCCTTCTCCAGGAGAGGCAAACCTCTCCGAAGAGTGTTTCCTTTGCCAGCGGGCAGGTGCGCGGAGCCTTTTGCCTGATGGGTGGATACAGGTGTGATTCAGTGGGGAGGGGTGAGCAGATTTAATCTGGCCTATGCAGCAGAATCTTCTCAAAAGAAAAAGAATTAGTTTTGTTTCACAAAGCAATTTTTCCTCAAAGCAAAAGTCAAAAGCTAATTGGAGTGAGTTCCCCACCGCAGTGAACTGACACAGCTTGGGGCATTCAGGCTTCTTCTATAAAAAACAAATCCATTGAGAACGAACCACCTCACCCAAACAGAACCCTTGCTGCCCCGGAGCAGGGCTTGTTGTTATTCACAGGAGAAAGGAAGACTCCCCCCTTTGCTTTGTTGGGGTGATGCAGGCTCCATCTTCAGTGTTGTCTCTGTGATGTGGTAGGCACTCAAGAATGTCATGCGTTTTGTCTTTAATAGAAATACACATACTCTGTCTTGTTTTAAAACATTGTTTTAAGCAACCTAGATTACATGCCTATAAACTCCTTTTTACACTTTCAAATCAAATTTCACTGTGTTTCTGGGTTATGCCTTCACTACTAGCTCATTTGTCAGATTTCTGCAAAACAATTTATATGTAAATAGTCTCCTCTCTGTAGCACCCATTAGCCTCTGGTTGTCATTGGATTTTGATAGGCAGCCATCTATACAGAACTCTCTTCCTATTGACATAACTTCTTAGACACTAAAAAGTTCATACGTGTGCTTTTTATTTGTTTCTTTCTTTTAAAAGTTTATGTTTTCCTTTTTTAAAATGATACATTTTCATCTTAGGAAATTAAAGGCAAGAAAAGTGGAAGAGACTTTAAAATCTATTCATAATGCTACAATTCAAAGCAACCAATGCTATTTTAAAAATATATATATATATATATTTTATTGATCTTTTACAGAGAGGAGGAGAGAGGGATAGAGAGCTAGAAACGTCAATGAAAGAGAAACATTGACCAGCTGCCTCTTGCATACCCCCTATCGGGGATGTGCCCGCAACCAATGTACATGCCCTTGACTGGAATCGAACATGAGACCCTTCAGTCTGCAGACCGACGCTCTACCACTGAGCCAAACCGGTTTTGGCAACCAATGCTATTTTTAAATATATATTTTTTATTCACAGTGTTTTAAACATAAAATATCATTGTGATTATTCTGTTTAAGCTATCTTGCATGATTTAATTTTTTGCCTAACATGGTCTCTGCACTTTAGATATAATATAGTTCCCAAATTAAATAATGTCTTCATTTAGAGACATCACCATTTTTTAGAAAATAGACATATCTTTTTAAAGTGAAAAGTGCTTTCAAGACTACTTTTTAGCTCATAGATATTCAATATTAGTGTATGCATACAAAAATTATAAACGGAGATTGTATTTTTAACAGGAGATTCCCTGGGAGATAGAGCTCCAGTGGAATTGTACTTTCTAAATTACAAAATTCAGAATTATTTAATTTTTATAGTAAGCATTTATTATTATTTTATAATTAAAAACAAATTTTGAAGTTGCTGATAATGGGAAGTTAAAATAATAACAATTTGAAAGTCAAACTTCTACTTTCCTAGTGTGGCATTTCTTTCCTTCCTCATAATTAAAAAAATATTAATTATGCAAGTTAGATAACAGTTTCAAAATACTGAATAGCCATTGTTCTATGTTTAACTTATGCCTGAGACTACATCTGTGCACAATGGACATGTCTGGTTTTGTTTTCAAGGGAAAACATTGGTTTGACTTGAGCACCATAAATGAAACTGAACCACAAGTTCAAAGCTTATATATCAAAGAACGCTTGATCCTTTTCTGAAGCTCATTGCTTTCTAAGACTGTAACATTAACCTTGGCCATGCTTGTTATTCTCATGAGCTCCTGATCCGGGGTAGGAAATTATGGAGGGTTCTGTGCACAAGTATCACCAGAACTAGAAAGAAAAAGGTTTTGGGGATGACTAGTGACTGTAACTGAGCAGACTTTCTGTAGGAAGACAATGTGGGGGTGCGGTGTGTGTTATGGGGGGGGTGAGGAGGGAGAAAGAGGGGAGTTGGGGGAGAGATTCGATGAGTCCTGGGCCAAGGCAAAGGAGAACGCTCAACGTCTTTCATTCCAGTCAGGGAATACAGCTGCTTCGAAATTTAGCACTGCTACCCGGGGATGTTAATTTGATAAGTCTCTCTGCAACCCTTATTTCTATAGGGTGAAGAATTAATTCACTTAGATGGAAAATGCTGTCCTGAATGCATTTCAAAGAGTGGCTATTGTGTTTATGAAGAAAACGCAGAATTTGTGAGTATAACTAAAGGCCATTAAGAATTAATAATTCAAAATTAATTTAATGAGGGGGTATTACCTTCTCATTTCTTTCACCTATTCATTTGTTCAACAAATTAATTATGGACCTACTGTGTGACAGGTACTGGGGATGAAGATGCAGACACAGTAGGTGCAGTCCATACTCTCATGGAGCTTATGTTGTAGTGTGGGGATAGAGGACAAAGTTCTGCCTGGAGTATAAAGCAGCTTAATGGGGCTAGGGAGTATCTGGGATGGAGGCAGGTGCTCTTTTACATAAGGTGGTCGGGGAAGTCCTCTCAGGCAGAGAAATTTGGGCACAATTTCTCAGCAATTGCAAAAGCCTGAAGGAGAAATATGTTTGGCACGTTCAAGAAACTGCAAGAGGGAGTATTGCCGCCCTACTGGTGTGGCTCAGTGAATGTCAACCAAAGAACCAGAAGGTCACCATTCGATTCTGGTCAGGGTTGCAGGTTTGATCCCCCTGTGGGGGGTGCAGGAGGCAGCTGATCAATGATACTCTCTCATCATTGATGTTTCTATCTCTTCCTCTCCCTTCTTCTCTGGAGTTAATGAAGAAATAGATATTTTAAAAAGTGAGTTTGACTGAGGGGAAAGGAGTCGGAGATGAGGTTCAGTAGTGGCCTGGATGCAATGATAAAGATGTGTTTACCCTGATGCAGATGGCAGCTGCTGGGCAGTGCTAAGTAGATCAGTGTCTGGGATCTGACTTACTTGCGAGAGGATCATTTGGGCTGCTGCTTGGGCGAGGGGTAGGAGACGAGACTGGAAGTAGGTAGTTCAGTTCAAAGGTTTTGCCATAGCCCAGAGAAAGGGTGAGCATGTCTTGGCCTAGGGCGGAAGTGGTGAAAAGTGACCAGATAGGATCGAAAGAATTTTGATGGATTGGATGTTTTAAAACTCTATTTGCTAAGGTTTTATTTCTCCCTATACTTTTTTACTGTGTAGCCAAAAGAAAAAAAATATTTATCTTAATCTTTTTAAATGCACTCTATTCATATAGCTCATATTTTTTCACATAAGGTTGTAGAATGTTAATATGTTCACCAAGTTCTTATAAAACATGCCCGTTGATCATAAATACAACTGCTTCATTGACCAACCAGAGGAGCATTGTAAGAATTAGGATTAGGTCCTATGATTTGTGAACTGATCCCTATATACTTTTTCTTTGTGATCTGGGTAGATTGCATCTATCTACCCACCAGTGTTCTGTACATGCTGTGGAGGCAGTATTGTTTGTGTCGTGTTAATGTGCAGGCACCAGGTTGAGATCCCTACTTTGCCACGTACTGTGATATTGGGCAAGTTACGTAATCCTCAGCTGTAGAGATAAAAATGGTACTCATCTCATGGGTCTATTGAGATGATATGTACAAAGCACTTAGCCTGGCACACACAAAACACAGTTTTAAAATGATATTACTGTTACTATGGCATTGGTATTGTTTGTTTAATAGCAGTGTTTCATAGTTCAGTCATTCTTGTTTCTTGAGAATTTAAGAGATTAAAGGTTCCCTAAAAACGTTGAATCTGTATTTTCTCAATCATAGTATTAACTTTTATGCTCATTTTTGGAGGTCAATTAAGCTCATTGGAATTAAACAAAGCAAATTATTTTAAATAAGCTCCAATCACCATAATGCTTTATCTAGTTCGGCTCAAGATTCAAGAGTGTTCTTACAAGCTTAGATCACTTGACTGTGAAGTTCTTCCTGTTGAGGGGAATGGAAACCAAGTGCTCAAACACAAAGTGAGAATGAGAATTTAAAACTATTTCCTGGGCATCTTGTCTCTACCTCATATTGGTATGCTTTTCTTGTTTTATATAAAGATAGATTTTATTCCTATTCATAACTGATGAATGTTGTTGCTTGTCACTTGGGAGAAAATGGATGGTTCCTAATGAAAAAAGAGATAGATCAGCCTAATGGAGTTTTTAGTGGTATAATAAAAACATTTCTCTTTGTTCCTAGATGTCCTCAAATGCAAGTGAAGTTAAACATATTCCAGTAAGTATAGATTTTTAACTTTATATAGATATTTATAAAATTGTTTTAAACGATGATCTGCATAAACTGTTCTGTGGAACCTTACTGCTTAGGATTTTTAAGTCATATTTGATGGCCATGGCCTCAGATTAAGAATCTTAATGATAACTAAGACTTTGATTCATTGAACTTTCCCTCCTTTCTTTAGCTTGTTCTTCTCCCCACAGTTGGCAATTAATAATTCAACTACAAGCTCCTACATGGATCCTTTTCCATTCTTGTGATGATTTTCTCCTCCTGAATTTTCTGGCCTAAAATAACTCTGTTTAGCCATTAGTGCAATTTCATGTACTGCAAAGCATTCAAGAGAGAGCTTTTTGGGTCTTAAGAGTGTTCACTCCCCAGGCAATACCACGTGAGAGAGAGAGAGAGAGTGTTCACTCTCTCTATAGTGTTTGCAGGGCAGTTTTGTATGGTTTCTTTTTAAGGGAAAATGTAAGCGTGTTTGTTCACCTAAGCAACCTTACACTGTTGGAGGTTATAGAATCTGGTCTGCCTTGAAATGGAAGAAAAGCACTTCTGCTTTCTCAAGATAATCTTTCTCATTTTTGTGATATTGTCATTCATTGTTGCTAAATACTGCCACATTGATATTTTAACATGGTTTGGCTTAATAAATATTTTATCAAATCTTTGTCTTAAAATATGTTCTCCTATTCTTACCTGTTTTACCTCCTTCATTACCCCAAAATATTCTCGTGGGAACCTCTGTCTCTTTCCTATACTCTGGGCAAGTGAGATAGCAATAAACAAATGAATAAATAAATACTCTTGATGTTTCACCGTAGATTCTCTGTCAAAGTACTAATGTTTATTACCATAATTTGCTTGGAAGAAAAGAATATTTTAGTGTGAGGTTGCCTGTGGCACATCTGCAGCCTGCTAAAAAGGTACCTGCCAAAACTTCCACTTTAAGAATACAATGACACTACTGTTACTCTTACCGTAGCAACCATAAGAAAACTCAGGGCTTCCACCGGCTTCCCACTGTTATCATAAAAATTGTAGGTAATGTACCTGTTAGTCACTGGGTACCACGTAAACCCCTCTGCTGTTTTCTCCATGAGATGGGATGCGAAACAAGTGCTCAATGCTTCTTGCTTATTGTGGGAGCCCCAGGATGCTTTCACAAAGTATCTGTCTGGCTGGGTTCTATATTAAAATAACCCAGTCAAAAACAAAGAATTAGAAATACTGTCCTTTTAAATTTAGGACACCTCTACTAATGTCCTATTTCAGGGTTAAGTTTGACATGGCACTGATCAGGAGCCTTCACTTTGTCCCATATGGAAATGATAAATTCTCCAGCAGCAAACTGTCTTCAGGATCTCTGCACTCTGCTAACAACACTTTTACTATGTCATGCAGGAGAGAGAGAAGTGGGAGGAAGGCCCTTGCAAGCTGTGTGAGTGCCGAGGGGCTGAGGTAACTTGCTATGAGCCCTCATGTCCACCGTGTCCAGTGGCCACACTAGCCCAGGTGGTGAAGGGACAGTGCTGCCCAGAATGCACGGCAGGTGGGTCCATGTCTAATTGATTTCTACTGAGATGTTTTCTACTGTCAAAATAACTCAGAGGTCCTCTCCCTCTGCCCTTGATTTTTTTTTCAGACCACCCATTGATTTTTTAATTTTTTTATTCTTTGTTGTTTTTTTCCTTCCGAATATTTTAACAAATGATGTTAATTAATCTTTGTCCAGGTATTTGCCAAATTCAATGGATGATGAGTATATGACCTCTGGCCAAGTCATTGACCATCTCTATATCTTAATTTTCTTATTGATAATATGTGTTTTTATCTACCTCACAAAATTATTGTGAAAAATCAAATAACATAATTTTTGAAAACTTGTAAAGGCAACTATTTGGTAGGACTGTTTCATTTTTTAAGCTACAAGGACAATTGCTAAAAGTGTTTGTTATGGATGTCCGCTTTTTTTTTTTAAAGGTGAGCTATTAAACAGATGGTTCCTTTTTCAATTCTCAAAAGGGTTTTTGAAGTTTAAAGACTCATTAATTTCTTCCAAAAGAAAATTTTACCTACTTGTTCTGCATCTCTGCTTTCAAATCACCTGGGGTTGAATTAGTTCCAGTTAGTAATTGTTGGCAAAGCACTGGAGTTACTCTGGCTGAGCAGTAATTTGCCTATGAGCTTTGTCTCTCAGAGAAGTGGCATTTTCTTCCATTCATATTTCACAATTAATTGTTTTCATCCATGGGTTGCAATTTTTTCAAATTGGCAGTTGTAGCACTCAACTTGTTTTGGCTAATCACAGTGTTCCGTGAAGAGTGTATTATGGGAAGAGCAAAGCAACGTTATGTTTTAATTACATTACCTTCACCAAAGTGGCTCTCTGGGTTTTCCAAAGCAAACATTTAGCACATTATAATGTAGCGTACCTTGAAAATCAGGTCCTTGACAACTTTAAAACCTGAAAGAAATTCTTTGCTGACAATTATCGTTAAATTCAGTGATAATTTCAGTTACTGGGAATGAGATTTGAAATTTTAGAGAAAAAGAAGAAAACTGGCTGTATTTTTTTTTTAAAGAAAATACAATTAAAAAAAAATGTCGGTTTTATGTCTTAACATTTTATGCACATCAAAGCTTAAGAACAATGAAAAGCCATAATTTATTGAATCTGTTTAAATCATATATTGTAGAGCTAGTCATTCCCGTCTTAAGTGGAGTTCCTGCAGGTAGAAGCATTAATAGGCTGGTTTGGTAATGTTCTTAGCATCTTTAATTTGAAGCTCTAGGAGATAATGATGTCATTTCAGATAAGGAGAGATTTTAGGAAAGCTTGCATTAAAAGATATATGTATTTTTTCTATTTGGGAGCCTTTTTCATACTTAAGTTCTAGAGTTTTCTGTTCTTTATTTTCTATACAGCTTTTTTTGGTGGGGATGATGTCAGAGAAATAAATTAACTGGTCTCTACTGTGTTTTCTTCTTTGTCTTTGATTGTAGTTTACTGCCACCCCGACTGCTTGACCTGCTCTCAATCTCCAGACCACTGTGTCCTCTGCCAGGACCCCACCAAGCTGCTGCGGAACGGGCGGTGTGTGCACAGCTGCGGCCCGGGATTTTACCAAGCTGGGGCCCTCTGTTTAGGTATGGCTCCAGGCAGTGCATCCAGAGGTGGACAGAGGCTGACTGCTGTCCAGGAGGGGGTCCTGGATGCAGGACATGCACATTATTAGATAGTAAAGCCATCCATAGGTTACTTGCTTCTTTACCTGCAGGTCTCTTTCTTCTAATATTTTACAGGCATTTCTAGACTTACCGGCAGATAGGTGATGTGGGAGGGCAGATGCTTGCTATGTAGTCATGGCTGGATTTTTCCTTTTTTGAAGGATAGCAATATCAGGATGCTTGGTGTCATTTATTAAAATATGCAGTAAATCCAAGATAGAAATTTAGTATTGACACGGAACTTTGAGATCACTTACTAGAACTTTCTCATTTTGCAAATGTGGAACCTGTGGGGCAGAGGTTTTCTCAACACCACACAAGTAATCAGTAATAAAGCTCATCTCTCATGGGTTCTTACCAGAGGATCCAGAATGTGTCCATATATATTTTTGAATTTTTATATAAAGTGAAAAGGAGAACTTACCTGGAAAAATTTAGTATGGTTAGGGTCAAATCATAGTTACTTTTTTTTTTTTCTATTTCTGAATCATAAGGTTAACTATGAATTTAGAGTGTGTAGGTTCATTCCCTGGCTGTGAGTATTTAACTTCTCTGTGCCTCAGTATTCTCATCTGTAAAGTGGGGTAATGCTGGTGCCTTCCTCAAAGGGTTCTTGTGAAAATTAAGTGTGTCAATACATGTGAAGTGTCTAGGATATAGTCATGGATTACTATAGGTTAACTGCTTTTATTATTTTTGCACTTATTAATTTACTCTTACTTTCCTGATTTATAATCTATAGACTATTTGAAATTTATTTATATCTCTGCCATAGGTTGTGGAGGAAAAGAGGCAAGGGGTATTTTTGTGAAATGGTTGAGTGAGAAAGATATTGGGGTCTATTGAATAAAAAGAAAGTAACTCAGATCCCTGAACCTAACTGTCTGGCTTTAAAGGCCAGCTTCATGTGACCTTGGTCAGCCCAGCCTGCGCCCTCTCCTATCTGGGATTCCTCTCGCAATCCGGAACCACTGGCTCCTAACTGCTTACCTGCCTGCTTGCCTGATGCCCCTAATTGCTCCCCTACAGGCCTGATCCTTCTAACTACTCTCCCCTGCCAGCCTGATCCCCCTAACTGCCCTCCCTTCCTGGCCTGATCGCCCTCCT
The DNA here is from genome assembly GCF_964339955.1 of Pipistrellus hanaki. NCBI lineage: Eukaryota > Metazoa > Chordata > Mammalia > Chiroptera > Vespertilionidae > Pipistrellus > Pipistrellus hanaki. The sequence continues at coordinate 164,792,452 of NC_140503.1, read as the reverse complement.
AACTGCTCTCCCCTCCTGGCCTGATCGCCCTCCTAACTGCTCTCCCCTCCTGGCCTGATCCCCTCCTAACTGTTCTTCCCTCCTGGCCTGATCCCCCTAACTGCCTAATTGCCACCTTCTTCCTTCTGCCTTTTCTCGTGGCACCAGCCTTCTCACCTTCTCCATTCTACCTCTCGTGCACGGCACCAGCCTTCTCACCTTTCCCCACAGCACAGCCTTCTCCCTTCTGCCTTCTGCTGCAGTGCTGGCCTTCTCCCTTCTCCTGCGGTGCTAGTCTTCTCACTTTCTCCCTCTGTCTTCTTCCTCTGCCTTCTCCCTCTGCCTTCTCCCTCTGCCTTCTCCCTCTGCCTTCCTCTGCCTTCCCCCTTCTGGCTTCTCCCTCTGCCTTCTCATCTCCTGCCTTCTGCTGCAGTGCTGGCCTTCTCCCTTCTCCTGCGGTGCTAGTCTTCTCACTTTCTCCCTCTGTCTTCTTCCTCTGCCTTCTCCCTCTGCCTTCTTCCTCTGCCTTCCCCCTTCTGGCTTCTCCCTCTGCCTTCTCCCTCCTGCCTTCTCCTGCAGTGCTGGCCTTCTCACCTTCTGCCTTCATGCAATGTGCTGGCCTTCTCCCTTCTCAAGAGGCTCAGCTTTCTTCCTTTTGCCTTGTCCCATGGCCTGCTGATCAGTCGGTTCTTACTGTGACAACATCCTGACTAATTTGCATATTACCCTATTATAAGTATAGATGGGGTTAATAATATCTATCCCATATGGTTGTCATAAAGATGAAATGCATTTGTATATGTCAAGCACTTTGTACAGTGCTTGGCATGAAACATGATTGAAGGCTAAGATATTTTGTTGTGTGTGTGTTTTTGTTGTTGTTTGTTGTTTGCTTTTTTATTCCCTCTGACCCCAGAGCCTCAGAATTGAGCTGTGCAGGAAATGACTCTGCAGTGGTGTCTTTGAGCTAATTAGAGCTTCCCTTTTTTTTTCTCCTAACCCTGCCTGGAGCAGCCTGCAAACCTCAGTGTTCCACTTGTTCCAGTGGCCTGGAGTGCTCCTCTTGCCAGCCGCCCCTGCTGATGCGGCACGGGCAGTGTGTGTCCACCTGTGGGGATGGCTTCTACCAAGATCGCCACTCCTGTGCAGGTAACCACTGGCCAGACCAACAGCTGGCTGGGCCATTGAGAAAGCCACTCCCTACTCCTAAGCCATCTGGGGTCACTAGGAGATGTAAACAGCTTCCCAGAAATTCTGAACAGACTCCTCATGGGATGACAACAGTGGATAAGAGAGAGGACATACATTGTTTTTATAACCTCATTAGTGCTGTAGTGATGTGCATATGTGATGTAATTTTTATAAGTCCTTCTGCACACATTTGGGGGCACTGGGATAGTATTTAGTTAACCCCATTCTTGTGGTTCAGGATTTTCACTATGTTATAAGTTAGATTCCATCATAGTATAATCACAAAGGGCTTAAATGAAAATAAAGGAGAAAATACATCTACATATTTTTTAAACTTCATTTCCACCTAAAGAGAGGGGGAGGAACAGAAATAAGAAAGTGAAGTCATAATAATGAACTTGGACAAAAAAAAGAAGGCATTTAAATGTGTGCTTGCCTTATTATCTATGTATTTTATTAGCTTTATATGCCTACTTTTATTCTAAATTAATATCTAATTGAAATTCTTATATTGTAACAGTCCCTGGAGGTGGGAGTAGTCTTAATATCGTATAATTTGTTGTTTATACTTGAATCACTTTTTCAGTAGTGTTATGATCTTAGGTATAAGGAAAAAAGTAAATATATGAAGAATTTTTAAGTGCAGAAATGGGAGAAGGGGGTAACAGTGAAAGGAAAGACAGGCCAAGTCCTAAAGGCAGAGTCCTCTTCCAGAGGAGACAGGTAACCAGGTGTGCTCAGAGGCTAAGGCAGGTCTGCAGTGGCAAGTAAATTTGAAAAGATCGGCCAGAAGGAGCTTCTGGAATGTCACCCAGGTATTATGGTAACTACACTATCAGCTCAGCAGAAAATGGGCAGATCCATGATGAGAATCGGAAGATTGGCCAGTCTAAAGGTCAGCTGATAGGCTCCTCTCTTTCATGCCCTTGGTTAGATTTTCAGGGAAATCATATGAAGGAAAAAAATTAAAAAAGAATCCTACCTAATAAAAGAGTAATATGCAAATTGACCATACCTCCACTACACCACAAGCCACAGCCACCCGCCATGCCCACCAGCCAATCAGAGCAAGTATGCAAATTAGCCCCAACCAAGATGGCTGCGGCCACAGAGAACAAGAGGGAGGCTTGGGTTTCCCAGGCAATGGAAGAAGCTGTCTGTGCATGCACATGTGAGGATGGTGGGGCCAGTCCCACCATAGAATATGGTAGCCACACTAGCTTCAGAGCCTGGCTTGAGGGCTACAAGAATATCTTCTGTGTCTCTGCATCCCCGACATCAATGGCAGCACAAAGCATTCAGCATTTGTTGAACAAGTGTTTGATGGAACATACTACCCGTTGGTGATCCTTGAAGGACCGTGTTTCAATACAAGTTTCAACCATAAAAGAGAAAGGAACCCTTAATGTTTATTACTTGTCATCTTCTATTTACCTGTTATTTTAGAACAGGTTCAAAGTGGGGACATACAAATGGCTTTGTATGTGTCTAATGTTTGGGCAATTTAGGTAAACTGCTGAAATTTCAATTTGATGAAATTACTAGATGTATTCTTCACTCCTTTCTTCTATCCCATCAAAGAGACCTCCTATGAGCACTGCTGTCACAAATTTGCTTTTAAGAGGGAATTAATTTCCCTTAGATTTTATTCTACCCTCCCTACTGCTTCCACCCGCCTGCCACATATCCCACATATATATTTACTTTTTAATTTTTTTCCTGTTTCTTTTAGAGGAAGCATTCTTCTTTCTCTTGTGCCCACTGTTTTAATTGGTGATGTTAATGCTGTTTTAGGGCACTTTAGAATAGGTAATGTTTCACTTGATTATTGGTTTATGTAGCTGACTCTTTCACATTCCATCCACAAAGCCATACACAAATGCCTCTAGTAGAGAGTTGCTGGGAAAATTTAATTCCTTCCAGGGAATTAAACCAATTTGCTTTAGTTCAGCTTGGTTGCATTTTTATGCATAAAATGAGAAGAAAGGAGAGAGCAAGAGAAGAGAGGGAGAGCAAAGAAGAGAGAGAAAATGGTTTTAAAAATTAAAGCTAAATGTGTGATCAATTTCTATATGCTGTCTCGATGCTGCAACTACTACACAAATAATCTTTTTTTTAATTGAATGTTTTAGGGTTATATTGGTTCTCAAAACCATATAGGTTTCAAGTGTACAACTCAATAAAACATTATCTTCAGACTATATTGTGTACCCATCTCTCCAAGCAAAGTCTCTTTCCGTCCCCATTCCTTCCTTTTGACTACCTCCATCTCCCCCACTACCCCCTTTTCCCTCTGGCTATCACCATACTGTGTCATGTCTTTTTGTTTAATCCCTTCTCATTATTGGAATTTTTCCCCAATATTTCTGCTTGTGTCACTTTGGGTGACTTTTCACCATTGACCTTGAAAGCCAGTCGGTCAACCAGTGCTCTTTCAGTATGTGTTAAACTTTTCAAAAAGAAGCCTATGGTTACAGCAGGTTTTTTTTTCTTTCTGGATTCATTCCTCTTGGCAGGGTCATTTGTGTCATTTTGGCATAATTCCCCACGTTATTGACCCATCAAAACCAAAAGAAAGTGAACATTGTGCTGAGAAAACTAATTACCAGGAATTACCTCTGATTAATATTCATGCTCACTGTGTGAGGTAAAGGCAGAGTGAAAAATGTGGGGCAGAGCCCAGCAGCGCATAAGCATGGCTCTTCAACAAAAGAGTTCAAGCAGGTGAGCCAGGGGGGAGTGAAAGAAGACAGGAGTCCTGCCAGAAACCGCATCCCTGGGAGTCCTTATCATGTTCCCTTTCCCTCGGTCCTGTGGCATATACACACATATACCATGCTGTATGCATACAGACCTAGGCATATGTGTACATATGTTAATATTATTGTTATATTCTCCTGCTTGACTACACCGAAGAACGTTGTACATATAGATCATACCATGTGCCCCATACCAGTCCCTGCTTCATTTCCCTTGCCTTCTCCAACTTTGGAGTTTGATGCTTTATCATTAACACTCAGAGCCACCCAGTTTTTATACTAGTCTCAATCAGAGACAGGTAACGTGTAAGTTGCCTCTTTCCTACAACTGGTAAGGCCAAGGCATAATCACCCTCTGAGTACCCACGTCTCACCTTTTAGGCCTGGAGTTTGGGCTTCTGCCTTAACCTCCTGGCTAACCTGGATCCAACATTCCTGTTGCCTACCCTGTCCTGTTCTGGATGCCATGGACTTCAGGCCCTAGGATTGGGCTTCTACTTTGCTTCCTGCTACCTTTCCCTGTTGTGACCCATTTTCAGGAAGGAATAGCCCATCTCATGTTCGCCTCCAGCCTGATGGGCAGGCTTGAGGCACGTGTGGATGCTCCTTGCCCCACCCCTCACCCCCATCACGCCACATAACCTGCATCCTTTTTGCATGGCTCTTGGATACCACTGAAGGTATGGTATTCTCCTATCAGAGTGGTGGTTCCACTGCCTCTTCTTAGAAATCAGGGATTAAATCTAAGTCTGGATTCAGGCTGAGCTCACCAGGACATTCTTTCTTGCTTGTCTTGCTCCTCTTTTCAGTCGAACTCTGTTCCAATCTGGCGGGACCATTGAATTGTAAGGATGAGGCTGAATGTACCCCATGGCAAAAGCATGGAGCAAGGGGGTGCAACATGGCACTTAAGACTGTGGACTCTGGAGCCAAACAGCCTGGATTCCAGCCCTGGCTCTGCCCTTTACAACGAGCACCTCTTGAACTCTGTGCTTTAGTTGCCTTATGGGTAAAGCAGAGACAATAAATCGGCTACATAGCGTTCTTTAAAAAAAAAAAAATTATATATATATATATATATATATATATATATATATATATATATATATATATATTATTGCTGAAACTGGTTTGGCTCAGCAGTAGAGCATCAGTCTGTGGACTGAAAAGCCCCAGGTTCGATTCCGGTTAAGGGCATATACATTGGTTGCGGGCACATCCCCGGTAGGGGGTGTGCAAGAGGCATCTGGTCAATGTTTCTCTCTCATCAATGTTTTTAGCTCTCTATCTCTCTCCCTTCCTCTCTGTAAGAAAATCAATAAAATATATTATATATATATATATATATATATATATATATATATATATATATATATTATTGATTTTTTTTTTCCAGAGAGTAAGAGAGAGGGACAGAGAGTTAGAAACATCGATGAGAGAGAATCATCAATCAGCTGCCTCTTGCACACCCCCCACTAGGGATGTGCCCGCAACCGAGGCACATGCCCCTGACCGGAATCGAACCTGTAAACCTTTCAGTCTGCAGGCCGACGCTCTATCCACTGAGCCAAACCAGTTTCGGCACACATAGCGTTCTTGTGAGGATTAGATGAGTAATAAATGCACGCATGTCCTTAAGGATGGTGCCTGGTACCTAGAAGCCCTCCATATATGTTAGGAGATTTGAAATGTGCTTTCCATTACCCCTCTTCCCTGTCCCCTTTCTCTCACTCCTCCATTCATTCCCTTTTGACCTCTCTAGGTCCTGAGGATCTGAAGATAAATAAGACTCTGTCTTTACCTATAGTGAGCTTCACTCAAGGCAGGGTTAGCCGCTGCTTACAGAGTAACACAACAAATATAAAAACACAAAGACCTATGAAGTTTATCCTATATCTGATTGCCATGTGGTCTTAGCTTTTGCAACCTAAAGAATCAAACAGTTGAACTCTACCACTTGATGCTATAGGGTTTGGAGCAAGTCACTTAATCTCTTTGAGTTTCAATTTCTTCAACTAGAAAATGGGGATAGTATTATCTACTTCAAACCACCAATATGAAGTTAGAAAAGATGTTTGAAAATGTAAATATGTTATGCCTTGCACACAGTGTATGTCTGACAAAGGGCAGCTATTGTCATTATCAAATTTGTTCCTTTATTCTTCAATTTACAGCAATAAAAACCAAATAGCCTACATTCATAAACAAAGAGTCATGCCATTAGTGTCTGAACTAAAGCAAAATCTACTTTTATGTGTTATGGGAATGTAAATATAATACAGAGAACAGATTACTGTATTCATTAGTCACAACAAGTAAAAATCCTTCTATTTTCTTTAAATGCTCAGATTAAATGAGAATCTGTAATTATTTGTTTCTCAGCCAATATTATGGCCTATTGAGAAAGAAGCCGTATTAAGAAAACCCATAAAAATTTACATATAGGTTGCTAGCCCAGCCGAGATGTCAAAGCTGTGGTGTGAACAGAGGAACTCCTCAAGTTAATTATTTGTTGGATCCATGGTTGACTAGCACAGCCCCGCTCTTGTGGAAATGAAGCACTAACCCCGGGAGCCAGGTCTACAGCAGTGAGGACCGGATGGGTCTTGGCATTGTGCTCCAGCATGTGGCTTAGCCCAGCCAGCGAGCTCGGGGCACACCTCTTAGCAAAGGCATCTAGGAAACTGTTTTTCTGAAATCTCCAAGAAGACAGGAGCCCTCCTTGCTCTGTTGGGATAGTCATGGTTATGCAGGTATTCTCCGTGGCCCGTCCCCCACACCCCAGAATCAGAGGGTCAGTCCCAGTTTTATTGCCAAATCACATATTCACTTAGGGGGCCTGGCACATCCTAGCACTTGGTCATCACTCATTTTGTTCTGGCCTTTTAAGTCTTGAATGTTCAAACATTCTCTGGTGTTCTAGAGCAGTTATGGTCTGTCAGTTGCTGAATGCCTGGTAAAGGGGACTTACTGCTTCCAGTGATATTCCTGTCTTCTGCATTCTGTTTAACAAATATCTGTTGAGCCTCTTCATTGTGGTACCAGGCACCAGGGATAGGGCAGTGAACCGACCCACAACTGCCCAGTGGTTAAGGAACTTCCCTTTCCCACCCAGAGAAGAGTGTCCTTAAACAAGTAAGATAATCAGAGAGTTACCGCTCTCTGAATTCATTGCTATCAGTGCTATAAAGACAGCTTTAAAGGTAGGTTAATATGAAGTGACTGATTACTGAGGCAGAGATAGGTCTTAAGACCTTTGAATTCCTCACATTGCTAAGTACGTATAAGGCCTCTGGAATCATTTTTGTTTGGAAAAGTGTGATAAACCATTGCGTGGAGGAGAAAGAACAGGAATGTACAGGCATGCCTAGGCGTTGGCGTTCTGGTGATCTGTCTTCCATTAGCTTCTACTGTTTCCTCCCTGTCAGCATTCCTGCCTAGGTGTGGCCTGAGGAAAACTGCAGAATCTCTACTTTTTCCCCAGCTCTCTTTTTCTTCTCTTAATTTCCCTCTTAAGGTAGTGGGGTGATTCTTTGAAACCACTGTCGCTGGAACTTGGGGAGTGACCATGGACTGTGTTAAGCTGTGCAGAAGGAAGTGCCAGCACATCCTACCACTTCCTTATATGTACGTTTCTAGAGTAAACGGAACCCAAAGCAGCAGGTGGCAGTGGCATTCCAAGTCCCCTTCCTCTTTGGACACTCACGCCAAGGATACTTGAAGAGAAGGTGGAAGCAGCTGGTGGAGTTTTGCGCGGGACCTCTCCTGTGGCAGGAGAGTGGCTGTGTTTGGCATTCGTCTGCCTGGCTTGTAGACCCCAGCTGTGCATGGACCCAGGCTGTGTATGCTGAGAGACAAATGACAGAACAAAAGGACCACATTCCAGCAGAGGAAGCCCACCACAAATGCAAGGGAGTTTATCCTCCAGACAGATCCCATTCTTCCTGACAAATCTGAACCCCCAACTATTTCAGCAACAGATTACAAACTGGTGACAAGTCTTCTGGCTTTCTGCCCAGTGCCTAGTGTTCTGTTATTTTAGCTAGACTGGGTGACATACATGCTTTCTCTTTCCTGTATCAAACCCCAACACTCTTGCTGTTCCTCCCTCCCCTTCTGCTTCCTGCTGCCTACAGCGCTCACAGTGCCTCTGTGCTATCACTGCCCAGATCTGAGTGGACTATGCTAGAGCAGCCAGGAAGTCTGAGAACTCCGCCCATCAAAAGTTGGTGGTCCCTCCTTTGGCTCTTCAGATTCTGTAGACAAAGAGACTCAATGTGTCCCTGGAGAAATCAACAGCCATTTAATTAACAGGTGCTGAGGAAATACCCAGGGAGTCCTAGCAGCTGTGGGTGGTCACAGGGGAGCGTGGAATCTGAGGGTCCCTTGTGGCTCATCAAGCTGGGCCTAGCTAGTCACTGCACTGATAATCCTTGGAGTGTACTGGTATTGTAGAGTTAGCAGTATAGGTAGAAGGGCAGGAGGTAGAAAGGATGAACATGTTTCTGCTAAGCTGGCCTGGCTGCCTCTATCCCCTGACTTGCATACCAATGAAAAGCTGGCCGCTGGCACATCTCTCTCCATAGGACCTGCCAAAGTCTCCCTCAGTTCAAGCTCCAGAAGACCCTGCAAAAGATTCAAATAGGTTACCCAAGATGAGTAAATGACTCAGCTATATCACAAATGTGGTTACCAGATTAACTAGCTGTTTCCCCAGTATATGCCTTAGGGAAAGGGCCACTGGCTTTTTCTTTTTCTCCTTCAGTAATTTTTCCCCTAAGTACTAAATGAATTAATGTTTATTCAAAAAAAATAATTTGATAAAGTTAACAAAATTCAAGGCACAATACAAAAAAAAAAAAAAAAAAAAAAAAAATCAGTGAAAATTCCTGACTCAAGCTCTCCCAAATCATTACTGATAGTATTTTGGTGAATGTCTTTCTAGTTTTTGCATTTTCTGTGTGTGTTGTATACAAGACATATGTGTACACATTGACTGTGTGTAAGAATTCATTAGCCAAACCTCTTTTGCTTGGTGTTTCTTCCTAAATTTTTCATTATCATAAATAAGCATGATGTGAAAAATTTTAATAGAAATTTTGGTGAATTTATTTGATTAGGGTAAATTCTTAGATGTGATTTCTGAGTTCTATATATATATATATGTGTGTGTTGTCATGTGCACGTCTAATCCATGGCACATAGTTGCCACTCTCCTGTTTAGTTTGCTTTTCTCTGGCTCTTCATGAGACTAGAGATTTTTACACATGTCTACATTTTTTCTACTATAAACTTCCTAAGTCCACATGGGTTTTCAGAACACATGGAGACCGGACATCCCTGTTGCAGGGGACAAAAGCGTCAGTTAGCACAGGGAGGGAGGAGGAGGGCAGAGACCCAGCCTGATAGGGGACAGAAGTAAAAGGACTGGAGTAAAAGGATCCGAAATGATGACTACTCAGATGAACTTCTCCTTTTCAATAGGTCTGGCATTTGAGCTTCTTAGGCAAGTAGCATTGACCTCATGTGAGTCTGAGATAGGCGGAGGGGAGAGTAGTCTGCCCAGCATCTGGGCTTCTCCAGGAGCCTCACCAAGCTTGCTTGATCTTTGTAGAGATTGCCAGGAAAGAGCTTTAGAGTGGGAGGCCTCTGCTAGAATAATCCATGAGGGCTCTGTCACTTCCTTTCACTCCCTTTGGAAGTCAGCCTGCCTCTCCCATAGTCTTTTATGCCCTTTCCTCTTCTGTCTGTGTTGCACTTTAATATGCTCCCTTTATAATTCCTCTGCCTCTGACACCAGTGGAAACAAATGTGCTGGATTTCCTGGGATATGCCACTCATATGATCACATATAACATTCTCTGTTTTCTCAAGCATGCCATCTCATCATATCCCTGCGAACAATGTACAACAAAAAACAGTTGACTCTTGGAAAACAAGGGCTTGAAATGAGCAGGTTCACTTATACACAGATTTTTTTCAATGAATATACAGTTGGCCCTCCATATCCCTGGGTTTTGCATCCACAGATTCAACCAATCATGAACTGAGAATAGTATTTTTGATCTGCAATTAGGAATCCAAGGATGCAGAAGGCTGACTTTATCCATTGATCTTTCCCATTTTATATAGGAGACTTGAGCATCCTCAGAATTAGATATCTCTGGGGATCCTAGAACCAGTCCTTTGTGGATACAAAGGGATTCCTTGAGTTTGGGAGGGGTCAAAACTTATACACAGACTTACTGCATGGGGGTTGGTACCCAAACCTCCGTATGGCTCAAGGGTCAACTGTATTACTACTCCCACTTTGCAGAGTAGGAAAGCACGGAACAGTGAGGTTGAGTTGAAGACAGAAACATTTCCCATCCACCAAGAGCTTCTTATTGGAAACTGACCCGCTAAAACTTGGCAAGGGCTTCCTGGTCATTGGTGAGGTGAGAAGGAAAGGAAGCCATTGCCACAAAATGGGTAAAGAACAGAATGAAGGCATCTGTGTCTGGCATATCTGCCTGTGCCTGGAATTTTGGCTGTTTCTGTGGAGGGGTTGGGAGTGAATACTTCTTGGCGCTTTGGAAATCTGAACTGCAGCCCCAACTGATGCCTGAAAGGGGCTGCTGATCAAGTGTGTGAGTTCCCTGGTAGTGGCAGAGCAACTTGGCCAGGAGAGCATGGAAGAGGTGTGAAACCCAGGCTTCTTTTCCTGAGGGGCAGTCCCGGCCATGCAGAGCTCTCTGTGCCTACTGCCTGGGTCTGGGTAGGCTTCCTGGAGCATCAGCGGCCTCTAGGAAGTGCTTGTGTTTAGCATTTCCATGGAAAGGCTGCCTTTTGTTCTTAGAGAAGCACAGGCTAGACAATTTTTAAAGCAATCTTCTATGTCAGAATTATCACGTACAAAAAGTGTTTCTTATTTTGAGAGTAGGGTTTCCATATGTCATTGCCCCCAAAGTAATGTGTTCCTTTTCATTAGAAACACATTGCTCAGCAAGCCAATACATGTCGTGTTAGGCTCCAGCAGAGTCAGGGGCTTTCCCAAAGAAATGATCGACTGCATGCAAGATCAGAAGATAGCTAGCTTTCCCTCATTCTTCCTCTTTGAATTTATTTGCCACAATTTTCACAGCGTATTACTCAAACCCTGGGTGATCTGAAATGTATCACAAAGAGGACTTACGATGAAAAGTCAGGGAATGACCTTTTATTTTCCATAATAACCCCAATGTAATAAAAGTCACATATAAAATAAGTCTGCAAGAAGAGATTATCTGCAATAGCATATGTTCAGTTAGAAATTAGAAATCAATGGCAGAACACAGTGGGAGTATGTCATAAGAAATGACAGCTAAAAAAAAGGAAACTGACAGCTCAGCATAGTCCTGGGTAGAAATAAAAATTCCTTCTGCTGTTCTATCTGGCCGTGGAACATGGCTTTTGTCTGATATGGAAAAGAGAGAGAGAGAGAGAGAGAGAGAGAGAGAGAGAGAGAGAGAGAGAGAGAGAGAGAGAAGGCCTGGCATCACATTTGGTTACTTTGTATGAATATGGCAGCAGTATTCGTCATCATAAGCAGATCTGGGCTCTAACACTTACCAGGTTAATTTTATAGCCTTAAGTTTATCTATCTTAAGGTATCATATTTTTAGACTATGACCTGATGGTTACAACTCATCATGTAGGCATTACTATATAGAAGATAACTGATAGGATGAATTCCCGGTAGAAAAAAAAAAGTCATTAATTAATTCCTTTAACATACATTTAAGGAGTCTTGACTGTGCACCAGGCATCGATCCTGACACAGGGGTTAAGATGACTGAAACATGGCCCCTGTTTTGGAGGATATTACATTCCATTGAAGGGGATTGATCTGTAGCTGAGTAATTAGTACAGTAGGATAAATAGAACAAGATAGGCATGTACAAAGGGCCGCAGAAACATAAAGGAAGGTGCGACCAACTTTGTTTGGACATGTTCAGCAAAGCTTCGCAGAAGTAGTGACAACTTAGGAGACCTTCTGAAGTGTCAACAGGATTTCAGGAGCTGGTGAATCCCCGGTGGGGCATCCAAAACCTATGAGAGGCACATGGCATTCTTTAGGTACCCAGTTTCATGGAACTGGCAAGCATGAGGGAGGCTGCAGAAGGCAGGTCTGAAGAGTTCCGTAGGGCTCAGTGTGTGATGGGCCTGAGTGCATCCCTGAGTCTGTGGCCTCTCTCCTGCTCACCCTTGGCCCCTCTCTCCTGCAATGCCAGGGGTAATATTAAAGATATTTAACACAGTATGGCACAAATCAGATCAGTCAGGAGGAGGGAGGACCTGAGAACCTCTTCTGTCTTCAGCCTCTCAGTTTGCTGAAGGATGGTGCCAGCCAGGTTCCATGAACAAAGCCAGAGTGTCATGGAGGGACAGGACAGTGACCAATTACCAACCAGATTGAAAGTTTTTGTACTATTTTAACAGCCAGGGCAGTTGAGTGTATACTCTGCCATCAGCCAGTCCATGGATAGAGCTAGTTGTTCTTTCTCATCTCAGCTACACCCGCTGGACTAAGATGATTTCATCTCTCACAGATTTCTTAATCACCCTCTCCTCTCTCCACTGCAGAGCAAACTATCTAGAAAGCAAAAACGGTCACTTCCACTGCCCTGATTAAAATTCTTACAGGATGAAGTTCAAGGTCCTTGCCCAGTCCTGCCAACATTTGTGATCTGGCCCCTGTTGTTTTTTTAGCCTCAATTCCCATCATCCCCTGGGGTACATATTCCCTGAGCAGTTTGCACAGTACCTCCAGTGTGCTCAAGTGAGAGGTGGTTTCATCGTTTCTTCTATAGGCATCAGGTATTCAGCTTACCTGCGGCTCTGGGAAGGCCCCACAGGCTAGCGCAGCATCTTGCACAGAGTAGGTGCTTCTGAGCACTGATAGGTCAACTGGGTGGCCCTTCTTAGATGTGAGGTTGGGCTTCTTTTGTTTATTTGTTTAGGACAATACTTTGTGTCAACTCCTGAGTCAGTGTGACAGAGGCATGAACAGTGTTAGACACTTCAGACAATGACTATGGCCCCAGATTGAAGGGCAGTTGAATAAATAAATGACAGTCAGATTTCATGTGTATTGAGGGGTAGTAGAATTTGTTACTGGGATCTTTGCATCCATGTCTTTAGTTATAATGTAGTGTTAGTAGTTATCCTAATATGAAAAGAATTCTTGTGTATCACTTGTAAAGTACCAATGAGATGTGAAATGTAAATTTACTCTCCAGAGATGTTTGTAGAACACCAAACAGTATGCTTGGTGAGGAATTAACCAAATAGTAATGGGCTCTGCCCTCATAAAGTTTATGGTCTCATGAAACCAAATAATAAGTAAAGGTTCCTCCATTTCTGCTTCCTACCTGCCATCGGTATCTCTCACCTGGAGGACAGCATTGTCTCCACATTGGTCTCCCTACCTTCACGGAAGCCCTTAAATCCTCTCTTCATGGCAACCAGAGAGAGCCTTTAAAAATCTAAATCAGGCCGAAACCGGTGTGGCTCAGTGGTAGAGCGTCGGTCTGCAGACTGAAATGTCCCAGATTCGATTCCGGTCAGGGGCATGTACATTGGTTGTGGGCACATCCCCGGTAGGGGGTGTGCAAGAGGCAGCTGGTCAATGTTTCTTCTCATTGACGTTTCTAGCTCTCTATCTCTCTCCCTTCCTCTCTGTAAAAAAATCAATAAAATATATTTTAAAAAAATAAAAAATAAAAATAAAAATCTAAATCAGGGCTTGTGTCTATCCTACTTATGCCTGTTCATGACTTCACATTGCAATTAGGATGGAATCCTAATTTCTTTACATGGACTCCAAGGTCAAGTTTGATAGGGCCTCTGCCTTTCCTCCAGTAATGAATCAGGCCATCCTGCCCTGCTTTGCCCCACCTGCACCCTAGCAGCTCCAGCTCCAGCCAGGAGGTCAGCCTTCGGTTTCTAGAATACCCAAGCTCCTTCCCTTCTCAGTACCTCTGTATTGTTCTTTGCTCTGACCATGTTGGCTTCTTCTCATCCTTTAGATCCACTTAAAGCCAGTCCTTTCCATCATCACCACTGTTATTCTTTATCAGAGTCCTGCTAGCATTTAACACAAATTGTCATTTTCTCTAAATTCATTGGGAGAAAAATTGTCTGAGGTTGTGCTTTCAGTTTAGAACAGAGAGGAGAGGATTGGGTCTTGAGATTTGCAATGTAGGTGTCCTTTCTTCTGTTTCCAAACAGACACCTAATTAAATTACCGAAGTGAAATCCCCAAGTCACTTGCGATCAGCTAAGGTATTCTTCCCACCAGTTTTGGTCTGGCTGAGTAAGTCTGCAAAACAGGTTGTGTTCCATTATGAAGCAAACATTTTGAAAATTAGAATGCATAACAAAAGCAAAGGTGGGGTTGGCCATACAGAGAGTTACGTCTGAATATACTCAGTCTAGAATAGGCCTCTCTAAGGCGAAGAGCAAGCCGAAAGAGTAATAAAAAATTAAATGCTGGGATAGGTGGACATTTTGGAGTCTTAAAGGACAAACAACACAGGTCAGGGAACAACAAAGAGTTAAAAACCTAAAGTGTAAGGAAAAAGCAGGCTCTGTGAATCCTCAGGGGGCATGCTGAGAGCCGATGCTACTGGGGGTAACCAGAGACTGGGGGAGATTGAAGGAGTTGTGAGGGAGAGCAGGGGAAGGTATGCTGAGGGATGGAGAGAGAGGAGATGGAAAGGGAGGGGAAAAGCCACATGGTCAAGCGATACTAGGTCCTTCAAGGGTCTAATCAAGAACTGAAGGACATGGTGTCCTTCCTTAGCTGATTGTAGGTGGCATTGGAGACAGAAGTGTCTTCAGCTGCGTGGCTTTCACTTTGCTGTGTGGCTGCAAAGGCAACATGACAGTGCGCCGTCTGGTCTAGTCAAACAGTCCATAGAACATTATGGTCTCCTTCCCTGTGATTTCCATTTCTCAAAAGCTCCTGATTTCTTATTCCAATTTTTTTTTCCAGCAGTAATTTATTGGAATTGTAGTTCTGGCCAAGAGAAATCTTTTTTTTTTAATTTTTGTGGGGTGTCTTCTGGGGTGTACACATGTGCAGAGTGATTTAGGGATGAAGGGGCCAACATCCTCCTTATACTAAATTTCAGAACTTTTCCAGGAGAAACTGACCAGTCCTTTCTGCTATGGCTTGTTCACTGACTCTGCTGTTTGCCTGCAGCCTGCCACGAGTCCTGTGAGGCCTGCTGGGGTCCCGCGGAGAAGCACTGCCTGGCCTGCAGGGACCCGCTCCACGTGCTGAGAGAGGGCGCCTGTGTGAGCAGCTGTGGCCCTGGGTTTTACAACAAGCAGGGCACCTGCAGTGGTAGGTACCACACTCTGCATCTTTCCCTCTCCCAGCGGTCCCACGTCTAATTCAAATCATAGCACCAGTAACTAATGTTTCTTTTACTCAATGAATATGCAATATGCTGACATTGCTGGTGCTTTAGTAGTTTAGAAAACATGTGTTTTTTTTACTTGGGGGGAGGGAATCTCCTGTAATATCTCCCCTCCCCTCAGGGTGTTTAGCTTCTTCTACAAATAAAGACAGTGAGGACTGGGCTGCTTGGTCCAGACCCACAGCCGTAGGTTCAGGAGCAGGGCTTCCTTCCTCTAATTCTCAGACGGCCTTCCAAGTATACGTGGAGACAAGGACACTTTCAGGCCAGCCAAGGGCAGACCTGCCTTTGTTATTTGGTGCCATTGACTTAGAACTAAAGCAGTTCTTATTTATTCTACCTTTAATACCACTGCACAATAGTAAGCGTTAACCCGGCTTCCTGTGTCCTTGTGCCTGTCACTCTTCCAAGTACGTTATAAACATGCACCCACTGAAAAGCAGGAAAGTACGGTGGGGAAACTGTGACCTTGGGCAAGTTACATAATCTCTCCATGTGCAGTTTGCCAGATGGAGATAAGACAGCACAGCACCTTGGGTAGACAGAATAATGGCCCCTCAAAGATGTCCACATCCTAATCACTGAAACTTGTGATTATGCCACCTTAAAGGGCAGAAGGGGTTGGGAGGTATGATTAAGTTAAGGATCTTGAGTTGTGAGATTATCCTGGATTAACCTGCCTGGGCCAGTGTTATCACAAGGATCCTTACGGGAGGGAGGCTTGAAAAGAAGATGGGAGATGAAAGCAGGGGTTAGAGAGATGCCAGGAAGGGGCTCATAGCTGCCAGGCAGCCTCCAGAACCTGGAAAAAGACAGGAAATGACCCCCCCCCCCCTTGCACACACACCCCCTCAGGACTTCCAGAAGGAATGCAGCTCTGCAAACATATTGATTTTAGGACTTCTGATCTCTAGAGTGATTATGAATTTGTGTTATTTTAAACCACTGAGTTGGTGGCAATTTGTTAGGGCAGCAATGGGAAATTAATACACACCCACCTTGGAAGGCTGTTGAGAGGAATGAGTTAATAGCATTGCATTTAGCACAGTGCCCAGCAGAGAGTAAGTGCTGTGTAAGTGTTTGGTGCTCAATCCTCACAACAATTTTATAAGATAGTTATTATCATCATGCTCATTTTCCTGATGAAAAACATAACTCGTAAGGGGTAGCGTTGGGCAGGAGCCTTGGTCTCTGGCTCTAGGTGTTAACTGCCTCT
Organism: Pipistrellus hanaki; assembly: GCF_964339955.1. Taxonomy (NCBI): domain Eukaryota; kingdom Metazoa; phylum Chordata; class Mammalia; order Chiroptera; family Vespertilionidae; genus Pipistrellus; species Pipistrellus hanaki. The sequence goes on along the minus strand of NC_140503.1, from coordinate 164,775,860 downwards.
TCACCAGTCTGCTGCTCACTACAGTGTGATCCACCATACACACCTCTGCCTGTTTTTCCCTCTCTTCTTTTTCTATTTTCCTCTCCCCTCTTTCTCTTCTCCTCCTTCCTCCTGCCCTCCTGTCCATCTTCAGATCATTCCCCTGCCCTGTAGGCGTTAACAAATAGACAGGTAGCCACCTGACAGTGAGTGATGGCATTTGCTTTGGGCATACCAATAGGAAGGCCAGTAGCAATGGATGAGATGTTCTTTGGGAGCTGACAAATCCACTAGCCTTAGCAGCTGCTTGCTTAAAGCTGTGCAGACATTCCTCAGCATCACTAACGTGAAAAATCTCACTTGATTTGGAGGAGTCATAGGTGGCCAAGGTGTGGATTTGGAAGCGAAAAGGAAGGAAAGGCCAGGCTGCCATTCATCTAAGCATTTCCAACTTTTTCTGCCAGCATCACTTTCCTTCTCAATTAAGCCAGAATACATCTAAAGGTCAGCGGGTGTCAAATTTGCACTAATCCAAAGGCCTAACGGTGTTTACCCAAGTCCCAAAGGAGCTGTCTCCTGTCACTGACAGGAGCCATGACAGTATCCGGCTACTGAGAAGGTATTGTCTGGATTGAGAATCAGCTTTTGCTGGGAAGTGTGCATTTAAAAGGAGAGATGGTTAGTGTACTCCTGGAGGTGAAGAGGTTCTGCATACACACAGGCTCCGAGGTTGGGTGAAAAACACTGGAGTTCCTTGGGGACAGACAGTAGGACTGGGATGGGGTGGGAACCAGGTGAAGGGGGACAATGGGGGAAAGGAAGGGGGGGCATCTGTAATACTCTCAATACTGAATATATTGAAAACAAGACTGCTTAACAGATAGTTGAGGAAAAGAGTATACATCTGAAGTACTATCTTTATACATTTTGAAACAAAGCACCAGGAAGAAAACTTCCAAACAGAAGATGGGCCATTTCTGACAGCCAACCAATCAGTTGATCAACAAGTAATCAGTGGAACACCTGCTCTGTCGCTTAGCACTGTGGTTGGCAAACTACTGTTTGCTAGCTACCTGCGACTCTTTGGCCCCTTGAGTGTGGCTCTTCCACAAAATACGATGGCCTGGGCAAGTCTATTTTGAAGAAGTGGCGTTAAAAGAAGTTTAAGTTTAAAAAATGTGGCTCTCCAAAGAAATCTCAATCGTTGTACTGTTGATATTTGGCTCTGTTGACTAATAAGTTTGCCAACCACTGGCTTAGCACATGCAAGACTCCATAAAGCAACTGGTATTCACCAACATACCTTTTGATAGACAAGATTAGAATTTACACTTTTTAGAATTTTCTAAGTTTTCATCAAGTGCTTTCAGAAATGTTCAAATAATATTTCCTGAACAGCGGTGAACCAAGTCACTGATTGGTATCAGAATGTTAATTATGATGTCTGATGCTGATAATGCTGACTCATTTCCAATTCAGATTAGTGCTATTCAAGATAAAGACCGCTGGTGTTGGTTTAATAATTTATAACCAAGCAGCTCCTATCTGTAGCAATCTCAAGGTCAAGTGCTGAAAAAATCCAGAATAACTTGTTATGATCAGTGGTATGCTCTGGTTGAAAAAACTTACAGTAACCATGTTCATCTGTGGTACATGCTTTGAGTTTTACAAATATTAGATATAAAGGGTAGGGAAACTCAAAGGACAAACCTCCCCATTCTTTAGTCATTTAAATACTTGTGTTATTAAGAAGGCTTTCATGACTCTAGCTAACATAAATTAAAGCAAGTTCAGAGGTTTCTGTTAACTGTTCTCTCCATTTTTCTGCCATTTTCCCCTTCTATTCTCATTTCCCTTCTTTACCTGGACAACTATTTTATTTTATTTTTTAATCTTTTTGTTTTTATATAAAAAAGACAAGGAAGGGAAAATTTCCTTTTGAGTACAGTTGACCCTCAAACAACACAGGCTTGAACTGTGTGAGTCCACTTATATGCGGATTTTTTTCAATAAATACCAGTACTGTTTTCAACTCATGGTTGGGTTGCTGAGGAATAAGTGTCACATTGATCCTTGCTAGTGTGTATAGGGAACCTGAGCATTTGCAGATTTTGGTGTTTGTGAAGGTCCTGAAACCAATTCCCCACAGGTACCTAGGGTAGTTAAATTTTGGAAGAGTCAAACATTGCATGTGGATTTTGACCGCCTGGGGAGAATTGATACCCCAAAGAGTAACTGTGTGTGTATGTATATTTAATAATATCATATTATGGAAGTCATGTTGTTCTCTTCTTTTTTTCTCAGCATTAGGTTTTTAAGATTCATCCATGTTACTATATCATCTAGCCCTTTGCTTCTTGCTGCTGCATAGTCTTCCCTGATCTCTATCCCCATAGCTCATGCATCTACCCTAGTGACGGCCTCCCTGGGTTTCTTCCATCTATGTGCCATCAATAGAGAGCACTAGCAAATAGCTGCAAAAATGTCGCTTCATGAACTGTGTGGGAGGTTATCTGGAATGGCTAACCCAGGAGTAGAATTGTTGGTTTCTAATAATTATAACATTATATAAAAATATAACTTTATTTTATTGTTGACACTATTACTTCTTGAATCTGCATATTCCCTATGACTAAATAGTGCCAGGTAGCTCTCCACCATCTATCGATATAACCGAAAGCATGAGATCTCCCATTGCCATATCCTTGCCACCACTTGGCATTATCAAGCTTTAGATTTTCCTCTGGTCAATAGATATACAGGGACATCCCATTTTAATTTGATTATTAATGAGCTTGAAAATATCTTCAACTCCATTTGGACTTTTGTGTTTCCTCTCTATAAATTGTATTGTATGATGTTTTCCCCATTGTTTCATGGAGGGCCTTTCTGCCTTTTAGTTATTGATTTTATGGAATTATTTGTTTGTTACAGGTATTAACTCTTATCAGTCTCAAATATGCAAATATTCACCAATTTTGTACCTTTTAGCTGTTACTATGGTGCCCTTTGTTGAACAGAAAATTTTAATTCATCATTTTTTACTTTAAGATTTTGATTTTGAATTTTTAAAAAGAATTTTGCCCATTTTGAACTTGAATTATCTTTTTTTTCCTGCTCAAGTTCACAAAGAAATTATTCTACATTTTCTCCTATTAATGGAACAGTTTTATCTTAACTTACTTTTTTGAACCACTTGGAGTCCACTTGTGGATATCGGTTTAAGTAGTGATCCAGTTTTATTTTTCTTCATTTTATGATCCAGTTTTCCCAAGATCACCTAATAATTCAATCTAACCATCTCCATTGATCTTTATTGTATATTAAATTTCTGTGTGCACATAGGTCTGTCTTTGAGCTATTCCAGAAGTCTAGATTTCTGTCCTGTATGCGATCACATTGTTTTGTTTTATGTTTTCATTAATTTTTGTTGCTTTCAGTATGTCTTAATATCTGATTGGGTAAATTTTCCCTTTCTTGTCTCTTCAGTTTCAAGGTTGACTTAGTTATTCTGGGTTTTAGAACATGTTTATTAAATTCCTAATAAAATACAGCTGAAATTTTTATTAATACTAAGTTGAAGTTATAGACTAGTTTGGGAAGAAATCACATCTTCCTAATAATTTTACTTAAGTTTACAAATTATACTCTAAGTATTACATTAGATGGGTGTTAAAAATGTTTGACTGCTGGAACCGGTTTGGCTCAGTGGATAGAGCGTCGGCCTGCGGACTGAGAGGTCCCGGGTTCGATTCCAGTCAAGGGCATGTACCTTGGTTGCGGGCACATCCCCAGTGTTTCTGACTCTCTATCCCTCTCTCTTCCTCTCTGTAAAAAAATCAATAAAATATATTTATTAAAAAAAATGTTTGACTTACATTGTTTTTTATTGTTGGTCAATTCTACATTAAAAAATTTCTTTTCTGCTATTTATTTCTGGGGAAATCCACTTAGCTTAAAGATTGTTCTGTTCTGTTGAGATGTCAGTTCCAGAGTTAGAAATTGTGGAGATTTTTATGGAGGCTGGGTGGAAAGGTGCTTTTCAGATTTATTTTTACTTCTTTGTTCCAGGTATGAGTTGAGGGGATGATTTTCTTTTTCTTTGGTATAGAGATCATTGTCTTTGACCATTTACTGAATATTATCTTGCCTTACACAGTTGCTTCTGGAGAGATGCTGAATCCTCCAGGATGCAGGATGGAACATTTGGCCCTATTATTCGCATCTTATTTCCCTAGGTCTTAAAATATTTTTCAGGAAGTTAGCATGGTGGATGAAAAGAACAGATAGAATATATCTCAGCATTGATTCTCTAATAGTGAGAAGGTCTGTTTTGTTTTTAAAGTATTTAACCAATGGGTATAGAGTAGATCGAGTCCCAGACTTACCTGCCGGTGCATTCACCCTCACCTGCCTTCTTTTGCTTTCAGGAAAGAAGGCCTTCTTCGGAACTGTCCAAGGCTAATCTCTCCTTCTGTACTTTTGAATGTACAGCCCCCTTTTCTCCTTGGCATTCTTTGAAGAATTATTTAAACTATTCTCTTTTAAAAACCTTTCCTGGGGTCTATATTTGCCTTGAGCTTTTACAATATCAGAGAGACAAAACATCCTCTTTCCCTTTTAATTATTTCTCTCTCAGTTCCCATCCATTCACAGCCAGGAGCCTTTAAGGGAACAGTTAATAACCATGGCCTTCACTTTCATTCTAATGACTCCACTTAAAAAGTAGTGGTACAGGTTACCCATATCTCAATGTCTTCGTGTAGTGAGCCATGTTCAGATTTTATTTGTCCTTTCTGTACTTTAATCACCCCCTTCTTGAAACATTTTTTCCCTCATCTTCTCAGCTGTCACACGCCTGTTTTCTCTTCTACCTTTGTGTCATTTCTTCTTGGTCACATTTGCTAGTTTTTTTTACGTTAAATGTTGGCGCTCTCAGATCCCTGACTACTGCTGCCTTATTCTTTATGCTTTTCCTGAATAAATCAACTAACTTCTGATTTCAACAACCACCTGTATGTGATGACCCCCCCGTCTCCCCCAAAGCTCCAGAACTATAAATCGGGCTGTTTCCTGGACTGCACCAATCCAAAACAGCCCATGAGAATCCTTTCGGCCATTCTCCTTCTTGCATTCCGTGAGGGCATCACTCATCCCCCAAGCCATTCCCCTGGAACGCATCTGAGACACTTTCTCCTACACAGGTCTCCAATCTACCATCTTCTCCACAGCCTTGATTCAATCCCTGATTGTCTTGTTCTGTGAGCATAGCCATGGTCTTCCAGCTAGACCCCCAACTCTCCTTTTTCACCTCTCCAAACTACCCTCCAAACTGAAGCCAAAGTAATCTTTCTTATACCCAACATAGCAATGTTTCTATTGTAATTAAAATTTTGCAAGGGCTCCTGCTGCCTTCCTTTCATAAAGATGAGAATCTAGATGGTAGAGTATGGCATACTAGTTTATATAGTCTGGCCCGGTCCACTTTTCTAGCCGAATGGAGCTGCTCTTTTCCTGGGCATCCCAAACTTTTGCCAGGCCCTGGACCTTCCCTTGCCTTGCTGCTGAAGCTATTCTCATTAGCTAAGCACATAGTGACATACTGCCCAAGACAATATTCAAGAGTTGCTCTTATACAAATCCTTTCCTGACCTTTTATATCTCCTATATCACACAGATATTTTGAGGAATTTTTCTTGTACCTATACAAACTGATCTGAGTAATATCTGTAGTATTTCTCATATTGATTGTCTATCTTCCTTTATAAAACTCTTCAAACAAAGACCAATTTGATTTGATTTTTGTGTCTCTATCACCTGGAATAGTACCTGACACACAGAGCATAAGAATTGTTTTATGGACTAAATGAATGTATACGTGAATGAGTAGATCCTGAAGATTGGGAGACTTCAACAACTTAACATTTTTATAGTATGACCTTGCTTAGTAGAACTCCGAGTTTCTGAATTCTCTCCCCAACTAGGGTTGCCAGATAAAAGATGAAATATTTGGGACAAACTTAAACTAACCATTCATTATTTATCTGAAGTTCAAATTTAACTGGGCATTTGGTATTTTTATGTGCTAAATCTGGCAACTCTATCTCTGAGGCCACTTTAACTTTAAATCCTATATTAAATTGGATATACTGGAGGAGGGTGGAATGCCCCAGAGTATTTGTTATGCTTAGTCTAATGAATAATTCTTTGGTTCTTCAGCTGTGAAGGCAGAAAGTGCAGGTCCTTTGAAATATTGGAATCAAGGAAACAGAACTCAGTTGAGCAGTCAGAGAATGAGATTACTATGTCGATACCGACTGTGGACGTTGTAATGAATAGACTTTTCTGCTCCATTGGCTCACTATTGACTTTCTCTGATGGGTTTTCCTCTCCCTTAGCTTGTGACCAATCCTGTGAAAGTTGTGGCCCCAATAGTCCCAGATGCCTTACCTGTGCAGAGAAGGCAGTGTTGCATGATGGCAAGTGCATTTCTGAGTGTCCTGCTGGATACTATGCTGATGCCACTGGCAGATGCAAAGGTAAGACATGGGCCATCATCATCATGATCACCATTGACTGGACTGGGGGCTGCATGCTGCTCACTTGGGAAACTATGTGCCTGATGGGAAAATGTCAAAGGGAATAGCTTTTTCATTAGAGAATCTATATGCATGTGGTTTGGGAATGGGAGACATGGGTGGATGCTGAGATACTAGAGTGATTAAATAAAAAGAACTTACATATATATTAATCACCATTAGAGATCATTTGGTCTTTCTGAAATGCCAAGAATATCTTTAAGACCTTCATAGAGTTCTTGTTACTTGTAAACCATCACCAACTTAGATCAGAGGTATGACAGAATCATTCCTTAGATGGCATTTATAAATACTACAGGGTGATAAAAAGTAGGTTAATAATAATAAATGATAATATAATAATTAATACATAAATAATAGTATAATAATAAACTCTGTGTTTTGCATATTCACAACTGTAGACCTATGTTTTGCCCACCACCCAGGACCCAAGAAGAGGTGTGTGTGCCTGACATTGTCATAGGCAGTGGGCAGATTCTTAAATGTAATTCTTACTTAGAGTCTCAGAATATCCAAGTTGAAAGTACCTTAAATAATCATTTAGTCCAACTTCCCTCAGTGTGTAAACCAACCAGGCCTGGAAATACTCATGGTGAAGGACATAAATAAATTCAGGGACATAACAGTCAAAATTCCACTTCTCCCAACACTCAAGCCTCTGAACTTTCTACTCGCCCCTATTCAGGTGGGTAATTTTAGATTCAGACAGACCCAGGGCTAAATTCCAGACCTGATTACTTCTGTGATCATAGGTAAAATTTTTAACTTCGCAAGACCAGTTTCTTCATCTTTAAAATGATGTTAATAATGCCTATCTCATAATATTACTGTGAAGATTAAAAGTGGCAATGTGTATAACACACTTAATACAAATACTAAATGAAGGATAACTAGTAATAAGTAATAGATATAAGTAGATATAACATGGATAAAAGTGGGTAATTGGGCAATGTGGACAGTTCTAGAGATATAATTACCCCCTAACACATCTTTTCTTTTGATTTGGTGCGAGAGCTGAAAAGAGATTGAGAGCAATGGAGGAGAGGGCTTCCCAGCACGTATGGAACCCAGCCAAGAAATGGGCTTTTTAGTCACTTGGGTCCCTTTGTGTTCATCTCTCACTCTCTTCCTCAGCATGTCATAACTCGTGTGCCAGCTGCTCTGGACCCAGGGCCTCTCACTGTACAGCCTGCATCCACTCCCAGGCTTTGCGCCAAGGCCACTGTCTGCCCAACTGTGGAGAGGGCTTCTACCCTGACCTCGGGATCTGCAAAGGTATCATTGGTGTCAACCATATTCTTAAGAGACTTTATCATCATAAGGACATAGATTTTAAGTTACTATGTTTTTTTATTGATTTTTTTTAGAGAGAGAAAGGGAGAGAGAGAAACATTGATTTGTTGTTTCACTTACTCACGCATTCATTGGTTGATTTTTGTATGTGCCCTGACTGGGAATCTTACACACAAATCCAGGGCTCTAACCAACTGAACTATCCTTCCGGGACCTGAGTTACTTTTCAGTTCAGCTTTTCCTCTGGTATATCTTATTGGCAATACATACAGTATATGCTTTTTTTCTTACCAAGAGATCATCTGAAAAATTACATTTAAATATCTGTGAAGACACCCACAAGTTCATGACTTTTTTTTTGGCCATTCTTCAGAGGAATGCCATTTCCTTTGCCATACATTAGAACCACTCTCATTTTCCTCCCTTTTCTATTCTTCCAGCATTGCTAATGTCTTTCTTAGTCTTCATTTTGTTTTTCCCCGAAGAAGCTCTTTTTGTTAATGATACTGCCGAGCACACTGAGCGTCACCAGCGATGCCTGTGGGCTGAGGAAAATGGAAAATCTGAAATAGCTGTTTGCCAAGAAAGGCTTTGGGCTGCTTTAGAAGGCAGCATCATTCCAGCTTTTTAGAGCTAGAGCATTGGGAGCAAACGCTTCAAGTGAAATTAACTTATATTTATTTATGCACAGGGCACCTTAGAAAGAGCTTCAGCATAGTTACAAGCAAAACGTTTTTAAAACAGGCAGCTGCAATAAACATTATGAAAAGGAAAATGCAGCGAGTCTTTTAAAGAACAGGCAAGCTAATTGTATAAAACGCGGGCCTGAGAGAACTCGTGTACTCCATTTGGCTCTGATTTCCACCGGTAGCCAGGGAAAACAAGGAGCTGTGATGGATTATGAAATTATTGTGGCTGCTCAAAAGAGGCTTCTTCCTTGTTTAGAAGAGCAGCCTTTCCTCTCATAAATTCTAAAGGGAATTTGTTGCCTGGACCCCAGATAGACTGGGTGATGAATAACATAATGGACAATATCACAATGACCGTGTTTGCAAAAAACACAGCAATAGCCTTTATGTGAATGCTTCTTAAAAATCTTCAGTAAAAGCTGAAGACATAATGTTAAATCGCCATTCAGTGAATGTGTTTCTCTGGAGAACCCAGCCAATATAGTCCATTTTGCTGTTATTTTTGTGTTGTGTTTGGTTGTTGTTGTTCTTTTTAAATCTAGCTAGGCAGCTCTTATGGGACCTGAGAGATATGACTAGTTAGCCTCACCCTCATTTTACCCTTCACAAGTATTATTATTATTACCTTGTGCTTTGGTATAGCACACTAGAAAAACAATATTCTGGAAGGATGTATCTAATGAACTTCTCTTAGAATGGTTTTGATTTAATGATAGCTCCACATTGGTAGCAACCTATATATGACCCTGGGATTGTTTTCTGTGTTCTCTTCCTGTTGGCAGCCTGTCATTCCTCTTGTCTGACTTGTGTGGGTCCAGAGCGCTCTCACTGTACCCAGTGCAAGAAGCCGGAGGAAGGACTGCAAGCCGAGCAGCTGTCTGGTGTGAACATCAGCTCGGGCGAGTGTCTGTCTCCCTGTAGAGCCCAGTTTTACCTGGAGAACACTGGGCTGTGTGAAGGTGAGTGATCGTGATTTGAGAAAATGTTAGGACCTTCTGGCCTTACTACTTCAGAGAGCCCGTGAGGTGAAGCCACAGCCAGGAAGGTCTGTGTTTTCATATAAGTCTGGTTCTGGGGTGCTCGTGGATGAAGCAGAAGACGGACATGCCAAAGAGGACCCCGCTGATGAGCTCCTTCCCTTGTGAGGAATAGGTGATCTGAAGGCGCTGTTCCTTTCACTCCACACTGTCCCCAAAGTTATACGCAGAAGCTCCAGGCAGGAATTCTTTCAGAGGCCAGCATGAGGAGCTAAGAAAGACTCAGTGCTCATGTAGAATTCTGTTTATTATTTCTTCTAATTTGCTGCTCGGAATATGAATTTGTTCCTTCAGGGCAAAATCTGGAATTCTGTCAAAATTTAGAAATGATTCCTGTCATTGTCTTGGCATATCTATGGGAAATTGATGTCATCCTGAATAATTTGACTTAATAGCTAGGTCAACTATGAGTGGTTGAGGAGAAAAGGGGTATATACACACATACACACATACACACATACACACATACACACCGTGTGTGTGTGTGTGTGTGTGTGTGTGTATTCCTACAAGGAGCTGCCTTACTGTTGGAGAATTATTTGACTCTCAAGCTACCTGAAAAAATTTTATTACTCATATTTCCCATTGTAAGCATAACATGTGTATCATTAAATAAATTTTTGAGTGTAAAAAAATATATAAAAACAATCTTCCCATCACCTTCCACCTAAGCCCACTTGCCTTTACTATTTTGCTGTAATATACATGAGGGTTTTTTTCCTCTGCATTGCTTCGAGTTTTTATTTTTGCAACATAACTCTAAACATGCTGCAGATGCAATTTTGTATCCTACAGGCCCATTTATTACAGTGGCTTCCCTTTCACATTGGAATGCACTCTCACATGGCAATGCTGGATTTCAAGGTTAGGCTAAAAGATCTTGGATGCAGTGAGTCACAGTCAGAGTAGGAAGTATGCAGATTGGAATATAGAGACCCCAGGCAAGACACTTAAGCTCCATGAGCCTTGGCATTCACTGCATTCGAAGAGGGATAATTTCCTTTCACACTGGCTTTTTACCAGGGCCGGAGGAGGTTAGGAGTATGAAAGCGCTTGGTAAACTGGTAAAGCCCCCATGCTCAAATGGTGCAAACCTCAGCCATATACTCAGGTGTTCAGGAACGCTGTAGGGGTAACTTCCTGCTCCCTGGGAAGCATCGGGACCCCAGGGTGTTTACATTGATATCTAACAATCGGAGGAAGGATTACTACTCTCCGAACGTCCGGGTTACTGCCCATGTATACGTTGCCCAAATTCTCCGTGGTCCCTTACGCTCCCCTGGCTCTGTTTCCACGGCACTTGAGAAACAGGAGGATCTTTGTTGCTGCCGAGAGAGCCAATGCCTTCCAAAGCAAGTCACACAGCCTTCCCCTTGCATCCCAGGAGCAATGGAGAAGAAATCTCCCCAAGCTGCTTCGCACAGTTAGCTTCTTTCTACAGTTTTAAGCACTGTCATAAAAACGAAATGATTAAGATCTTAAGTTATGCTGTAAATAAAAATTATAGGGACTAGGGTTATTCAGCCAGAAAATCATGTTACTGGTGATTTGGTACACAAATCATGAGCCAGGCACTGTGAAACATGCCATAGTTGTTTACTCACTTGTCCTGATGCCAGCCTAATGGGGTCAGTGATACAACTAGAGAAGTAACGGAGGCTTGAGGAAGTTAAGGCTGTAACTTGCTCAAAGTTATGTAGGCAGCACAGACCGGACTCTAGTGGGACATAAGTCTGCCTGTCTCCAATTCCCATGCTCTAAACCAGGATGCTACTGTGTTGGTGGCTGAAGGGCAGAAGCACCGAGTGCTGAGGGTGCAGGATTGAATCATTATACATTGACAGAGGGGTGTTTTCTGGGAATTTCTTTATACAGACAGTTTTTTTTAAAAGAGGATTAGATCTAATCCCTCTGGAATGGCTTCATTGTGGTCCTGAGTGAAAGGATTAGATTGACCTCTTGAGTCCTTGTAGCCCCGTGATTTCATGCTAGTTAATATAATATTATTAGGTATCGCACATAGAGCTGTCTACTCTCATTTATTACCAAATCCCTGTGCAATCTCCGCTAGATAGATAGATTGTTGTACTCAATTTATAAGTGATGAGAATGTGGCAGAAAGAGGTTAATTGAGTTGCCTAAGATTTCATTGGGAAACTGAGTGCAAACACCAATTGTTTCGAACCCTGCCTGATGTTGATTGATGTACTTCCTGTCACTCATCCTGTATCTTTGGAAACTGTTCTGCCTTCCCCAAATCTGTTCCATTTTCCATTCTGCCGGAGTGTGTCTGTGAAATCAGGCCCTGGGAGTGCTAAGAGATTGCAAGGGACTCTCCTCACACAGTCCCAGAAATGTCCTTGCCTCTTTGCAGAACGTTTAGAAAGGCTGGAGGTGTGTGTGTGTGTGTGTGTGTGTGTGTGTGTGTGTGTGTGTGTGTGTTTGCCATTAAGATTTTATTTTACAGTGCCTTTGATCTCAAATGCTTTTCTATAAAGAAGAGAAAAACAACTCTTTCCGGAACTCTTCCTCTTCCTTTTTCTGAGACTACAGCATGGGGTGATCAGAATATAACTGCAACTAATGAGGGTGAGAAGCAAGTTACTTAGCCTTTGATACGGTATCAGAGTTATTATTATAAAAGTTTCTCTCTGAGCTACAAGACAAAAGCAGGCATTACCTACTGAAAAATGAAGCAAAAATGTATTCAAGATATTAGACTAAACTCCAAGTCATTGATTAATGAATGAAAAAATATAAAATTAACAAGCAATGACCAGAGAGAACACTGTGTATTCCTAGCTATAGGACATCTTTATTCATTTCTTCTACAAATATTTACAGAGTGCCTTATGGGTACTGGGCATTTTCTAGGTACTGGGATACACTCGTGAATGAGTCAGATGAAAATCCTGTTCTCATGAAATTTATATTCTGGTGAGAGAAATGGATAATAAAGAAATAAATGAATAACAAGAGCAGTAACAAAATCCATGGCTCACACTTGGTTAGCAATCTATGCTCTGATGCCCACACAGGATAATGGGGGAAGGAGGCACGGAATTGAGATGGCCTCTGAGGTGGAGATGCTCTGGCAAGATGGGGACAGACAGCCACCTGTTGGTCCTGTGTCTTTGGCTCATTCTCTGAAAGTTGGATACCTCAGAAGATGGGCTTTGACATCATGCTTCTTTTTCATGTGACCTCTAGTTTTCCAGCAAGTGGCTGGCTATGCTAGTACAAAGGGGAGTCCATTACTAATTGTGAGATAATTTGGAGACATTTGGTGATTGATCAAATTTGTTCATATTTATTAAATACTAGAGGCCTGGTGCACTGATTTGTGCACAGGTGGGAGGCATGGCTTGCAGGATCAGCCTACTATAAGAACACTGCTCATCCTGGTCAGCCAAGTGGTGCTCCACTGTGGGAGTGAACTGACCAGGGGCAGCTCCTGTGTTGAGCATTTGCCCACTGGAGGTCAGTGTGCATCATAAGTACTGGACAGCAGATCATCCTGGTCATTCCGCCATTTGGTTGCTGGACTTTTATATATATATAGATGAGCATTTATAATTCATTAAAAGAAAAATTGTACTAATCTTACCTAGAATAAATCTCACCCATTTTAACTTATTATTCATTGGTATTAACAAATTCAAGTTGAAAGAAAAAAAGTTGAAAGGAAAAAAAAATACATCACCCCTCTTGCCCTAACATAACAAATTACAAATCAATAAAATCCCATGTTCTCCAAAACAACATAAAAAAATCCATCCCCATCAGTTTTCCATGCCTGTAGGCACTAGGCCGGGGTCTCTCTACTGCACAGCTCCGGGGCCACCATGCTCCCAGTCACTTGTTTGAGGCATTAGTGACTGCAGCCCTGAGCACATAGCAGCCGTGGGGGATGGACAGGACTGAGCACCTGGGGCTCCTGACCCGGGAGGCCTCTCCTCTCTCGATGATACTCTTGGCTTCAGGTCAGATTGCTCAACTCAGTCTCAGATTCTCCTTTCACGCTTGTTGAGGATTTTTTTTTCTCTCTCAAAAAGGATTCAGTTATTTTGAAGATAGCTTTTCGTTGAGCTTGTAGAGTGGAGGCTCTGGTATGAGTCTCCTGGGATTGTGTTAAGATGTGACTCAGATTTAGTAGGTCTGGGTGCATCTGTGTCTGCATTTGTGATGTGCTGCTCCCAGGTGAGGCTGCTGTTCCTGGTCCAGTGACCAGAGTTTGAGGAAGGAAAGCCTCTAGTGAAAGAAAATAAGCACACCACTTATCTCTGGCATGTTTCTAACGAAAACTGTGTTTGTTTTCTTTATTCCAACTGTTATTTCTTCTCATTGCCAGAAATATACATGCCACTGAAACTCTAAAAAATACAGATAAGGAAATAATCTATTACCAAGTTACTCAGATTTAGCACATAAAAATACAGAATTGGGAAATAAAAATGCAGGAGGAGGCAAAAGTATGTTTATAGTTGTTCGTATGGAAAAGGATACGATAAATAAATAAATAAATAATACAAGTATAAACTCTGTTTCATGTACTTACAGCCATCAACCTACTTTTCCCCACTGTGTATTTTGAAAATAAAAAAATAATTTTTTTAGTATAAGTATTTTGTAAATATTGCCTGAGATATTCCAAAATATTATTTGTTGTTTACTTGGAATTCAAATTTAATTAAGTATTTTTATTTTATCTGTAAACCATACCTATGACCATTCTATCTTGAGATAACCTCTTTTAATCTTTTGGCATAGAGTCATACAGTTATTTATTATACACACACACACACACACACACACACACACAAATACCTTTGTAGTTTATCAATTCCACAAGTTTATTGGAGATCCTGTGAATGTATGTTTACTTCCATTTTATAGATGAAGAAAGTGAGGCATAGAAGGAACCAACTAAAGGATAATTTAGCAATGGGATAATTTAGATCCTGGGATCTAAGGGAGGACATAGTTGCTTACAAAATATTTTCTTCTTTCCAAACCCAGATACCTTGTTCTTCATTTCACACTATAGTTTTACAACCTAATTTCAGGCCAGGCCATCTTAATTAACAATGCAGTTCAATCACCATGTCCACAATTGGCAGTGGTGACCAGGAAGGGATATGAACATGATCAGGATGATTAGTTTAGCATGTAATTGCCTCGATTCTGTGACAAATTAATGATGGATTCTTTCAATTCCCAAACAGTTCAGCAAGAGATTGAAAATGATATACTTTTAAATTCCAAGCTTTATGTTAAAAATGAACTCTGTACTACGATAATGAATTCAACTTACACGTTTTCTAATGTATTATGTCAGGAGAAACTGCTTTAAAGAAAAATGCAGAGGCAGCCAACATCCCAGTGGCCACCATTCCCCACACCAGCAGCCTTTCCATTATACTCACAGCACATTGGTCAGGTAAACGTCAGGGAAGTTTTAGCAACTAGTATCACCTTCTTAAGCTCGATGTTAATGCATGGTGCAAAATTGCACAAAATTAATACTGGTTTGATTAAAGTTTTTCAACTTTATTGAGATATAATTGACACATGACATTGTTTTAGTGTAAGGTGTACAACATAATGATTTGATATATGGACATATTGGGAAGTAATCCCCACAATAAGTTCAGGTGATATTCATTACCCTATAGTTACACTTTTTTTTGGGGGGGGGGGGGGTGTGATGAGAACTTTTAAGATTTATTCTCTAAACTTTTTCATAAACAATATGGTATTTTTAGCTATTGTCACCATGCTGTACATTACATCCCCACATCCCCAGGACTTATTTACCTTATGATTGGAAGTTTGTGCTTTTGGACTACCTTCACTCATTTTCCCTGCCCCCATCTCCACCCCTTCCTCACCCCTGTCCCAATCACTAGTTTGTTCTCTGAACCTTATCATTCAGCCGCCATAGCTCTTGCTTGACTCTCAAACATTTGTGATCGTCCAAGCTACTTTCTTTGTTCTTATTGGCTCCCGGTAGTTGAGAGTATGCTAAGACCTGTCAGTGTCTCAAAGGAGAGAAAGCTAGGCAGCCCCTAGATGCAGGCTGATTGAAAGCCGGATCACCAGGCAGCAGCTTATAAGTATGTAAAAACCTCTTTTGGGGGAACACTGAGAGAAGGGTGTTTATGTTCACTCTTTGGGGGGAACACTGAGAGATGGGTGTTTATGCTCGCTCTTTTTGGGGAACACCGAGAGATGTTTATGTTCACTCCCTCTGAGCCCAGGAGGGTAGCTGGTTTGCTACTGTCCTGTTGAACCCAGGAACTCCAAGCCCTGCTGGCCACCAGAGCCAGGCTATCAAGGGTGTGCCTTTGGGTGGCAGCGGCAGAAGTCAGGCATCGGACATATGTATAAGCTCTTTCCGGGGAGACATCAGTGATCTGGAGCAGGCTAGAGGGAGAGGGTGAATCAGTGTTTGCCAGCCTCCCAGGTCTCAGAAGACATCACAGACAGTCTTGTTAAATTAGAAGTATGACCTTCAGGCTACCGCTTTTAAGAAATGCACACATGTCTCAGGGTAAGTCTGGGAGATGGGCGTTTCTGACTGCTGCCTCTGTTCTGAGCTTAGGGAACAACTTCCATGAGCCTTTGCAAGCCATTAAGGACTGCTTCTTTATTCTCTATAGTCTGATGGATCTTGTGGGAGCAAGGCTTTCAACCCTGTAGTTTTGGGGACCCATCCCTTAGATAGAAATCCTAAAAGTTGGGGCACTAGATGTTGGGTCCAAACCCTTCACTCCTCAGAGAGAAGCTGGGTGCGGGGAGTTCCTTGGCATTATTCGTTGCTGTTCTGGGGGTAGGGTAGATGGCACCAACAGTGCCTCAGCCTTTCCTACCCAGGTTGATAGGTGTTTTATTTTATTTTATTTTATTTTATTTTATTTATTTTTTCTTTTTCCTTTGCTGATATGTGGTAGGATTTGCCCTGCTAGTTGCTGGATTCTTTCAGAGGAAATTGTCTCATTTGTATCTGTGGGAGGAAGTGAGTCAGGAGCCTGCTGTCACCATCTTGGATGGGAACACCAATTTTCTTTTAAATAACAAATTCGCCAGTTGTTTTAGTCAATTAATTAACTTGCTTTAGATAAATGGGAAGAAACAAAGTGTACTGTGAGTATTTTGATCTATTTAGTTGTTGCTAAGATTCACCCAAGGCCTCAAGGCAAAGAGTTTTAATTAAAGAAATAAATGGGCAAGTCTGCCTGCTCAGTTTAAGAGCATGTTACTATTTATGAAGTTGGGGTTCCCTTGAATTAATTGAATAAAAGACGTGGCTTCTGCAGTAAGCAGTACTCTTTAATGTAGGCCCCAGAGGGCTGACATAAGCTCTCCAAACATATGCCTTCTGGTAATGTTCAGTCCTCTTCACTTCCTCCTCCTTGCTTCTGTAGCTTGGGTGTACTCGCTTTAGGGATAGAAAGATGAAAAGGATACAGACCATGCCTTAAGGAAGCAAGATCAAGTAGGGGAGACTGACATCTGAACAAGACATTAAAAGAACATGCAGCATGCTGGAATGGCAGTAGGCTTAGGCTACAGAAAGAGCCCAAACAAAGGAGACTGACTCTGTCGGGGGTACAGTATATCATCAGGCTGTCTGTGGAAGGATTGATGGGAGCTCACCAGGGGAAAAGGAAGGAAAGGCTGTTTGAGGCCAAGGAAATAGCGAGGGCACAGGCATTGTGTGTTGGGAGAAGGGCAGTGAATTTGGTATTCCTGCAGTGTAAAGGCCAGAGCGGTGAATTGTGGGGACTAGCACTGGAAACATGGGATGAGTCATGTTATGAAGTGCTTAAAGTGCTGGGCTAAGGAGCTTAGAGTTGACACTATTGGCATTGGAGAATCATGAAAAGATGTTAAGGGGAATAATTCAGTCAATTGGCATTTTATAAAGATCTATCTGAGAGTTGTATGGCAGGAAAGTGTGAAAACAGAGGGGGGCTGGTTGGGAAGCTTCGGCACTTACCAAAGTGAGGGACTAGGGGATGGTGAGGTTGAGACTGATGTAACAGAGATTTAAGAAGTAAAAACCAATGTATCCTGGATGCGTTGTAGTGATGGGAAAGTAGAAGTCTACAGTTTTCAGCACGAGTGTCTTGGTGAATGGGGAGGCTACCAAGTGAGGCAGAGAATACAAAAGAGAGACCAGGTAAAGGAGAGGATGTGGGGTTGGGGTGGCAGATAAGTACAGTTTTTGAGGGAAGGAATGTGATGTAATTTACACTAAGTAGGTATGGACCGAGCTTAGAAGTGGTAATGAGTTGTATTTTAGAAGTTTGGAGTATCAGATACTGATGAAACACCATGTAAAAATATCCCTTAGGCGGTTTAGATTTATGTGATTGGAGTTCAGAGTAAAAGTCAGAGCTATACACATAAATTCAGGACTCACCGCATGTAGGGCATCATTAAAGCTGTGGATTAGTTTGCCAGAGAAGGAGAAGAAAAAGGGCAGAGGGTACAATTTTTGGAATCTCTAATATTCGTGACATAAATAGAGAAAGGCTAAAAAGAAATGATCAGAGAAATAGGATAATTAGAAGAGTTTGCTGCCAATATTTCCATGGAAAATATGTTATTTTTACTCTTAAGGCATTCCCAATATACTTAAGTGAAATCATGTTCATTAATAAAAGAAAAAAAGAGAGAGAATAAGGAATAGGAGGGTGAAGGGAAGAGGGAAACCGATTTTATTTGACTTCACTCATTTCAGTTTTTATTTTTTATGGTAGTACTCATACTGCCTATCATAGAGGATTTTCATATTTACATCATAATTTGGGAGATGTCTACCTCAAAAATTGTTTTGACATGAAAAGCCAGGAAATTTCGTATGATATGAAAATAGGCATGCTGGACTACTCTTTATAATATAAAGTAGTTTTTCCCATTTGATGATATAATAGTTTATATCATCAAATGGGAAAAAAATAAGTGTTGTTTGTGTCCCTCATTCAGGAACCAGTTGTTGGAGCCCCTCGTTGGGGCATTAATTGCCGGGGTTCTTTTTCCCCAGCCTTACAAAGGGTTCAGCATTTTGGAAAGAGGGCTGCGCGTAAATGATTAAGAAGGAGTCCATGGGCGAAAGATAGTTTTGAAAGGCATTGGGGGTCAGAGGAGCTTCCAGCTGAAGGAGCTAGCAGACTCTCCTTGTCTCAGGACCCCATCCTTTTATTAAACACAATTTGTCCCAAGGCTAGGTGGAAATATACACTTCAAAGGGTAAGGTATCAAAGGATACAGAAGCATTATCAGTTTCAGGAATAGCCTACAGCTGTTCATGTGTTTGGCAAACAGGAGGCAATAAAATGCCCTGAACTGCCTAGTGGCTAACAATCCCATTCAGGTTTGGGAGAGATGCTTTGTAGCTGTTTCCAACAGATAAACTACATGTGACTCAACCCTGCTGAGCTCCCCAAGCTTCACCAACCTTTTGGTAAAACTCTTGTAATTATTACATGCTGGAATCGGTTCTCGGCAATTATATAAAAATAGGCATGCTGGACTACTTTTATATCACAAAAGGGGAAAAAATAAGTGGTGTTCACTGTCTGAAATTTAAATAGAAAATTGAGCAAATCAAAATTGATAATATTTTAATTGTCTTAGATAATTTTTTTTTTTATTAGAGTCAAGTCAACTGGAATTTACAACCATCTAAGGGACACTTTTAATATTTAAGCAGCTCAGTTCTGCTTCTTCAGAAATATACTTAGACATCAACTGGAAAGTTACTCTCTAAAAATGTAGTACTATGTGGAGAAATAATTCATAGACCTTTCCAATCTCTTCCATATATACCCCTTAATGAAGTTACTCTGCCTTGAAGGATCTCAGACTTCACATCAGAACGCTGGCTATGAAATCAGCGTCCGAGGAATGATCAGACCTCATAAAAGTCAGTTAGATGGTGTGGACATTTCCACCTTCAGCACAGAATTCAAGTTTTGTGAGATTGTGGTAAAGATGCAGATGCAGATGCCTGTCCTTACAGAAAGAGGGCATGATAGAGAAAAAGGAGCTTTGAGAGGATGATCACCTCAGTGCCACATGGCAGCTTAAGTAGCTAATTGCCTACTTGGCTCTTGAGCATTTCCAGTGAAGGCAGTTCCGAAGGCTGCCATGGTGATGTTCATTGGGGCGTATTTCTTTAAGGTCTAGATTCCCCTGGAATTTTTGGTGCTTGGCCCTCTTTGCTTTCCTTATATAATTCTGTAATATCTTTATTCACACTGAGTCAGATTATCACATTGACTTTGTGACCAAATGGAATGATGTAAAATATGCTGTGTGCTCATAATGCATCGATTCATATTTCCCTAGTTTTCAATTCCACAATGAGATGCTTTGATTTACTATTTATTCGGGGAGTATTACAGGAAGAACTGAGGAATTTAACAATCTTATGAAGCCTAGTACAAACATATTGGCATTATTGAAGGAATATTTAAGTAGAAAATATTATATTGCTTCTAATTGCTTCCTCCAGATCATCCTGGAAACTCAGTGTCAACAATATAATTTTGCTGTTACTGAAATATTGCCACCTGACTTTTCACTGCATGCTGCTTCATTTGTGTTAAACATGTCTTAAATAATGGGCTATGTGTAGCCTTTTAAATAATATTTGCTTAAATGTCAGTTTACCTGTTTGTCTTATTTTAAATATGTTTTTATTGATTTCTGAGAGGAAAGGAGAGGAAGAGAGAGATAGAATTATTAATGTTAAGAGAGAATCATTGATATGCTGCCTCGTGCATGCCCTCCACTGGGGATCAAGCCCACAATCTGGCATATGCCCTGACAGGGAATCAAAAAGTGACCTCCTAGTTCATAGGTCAATGCTCAAGTACTGAGCCACCCCAGACGGGCTACCTTTGGGGGATCTGCGAGGAAAGTTTCCATCACCGTTCTGTCTTTTAATGAAGAAATATTTTTATAATGATTCTGAAAATACTTAGAAAATTTCTAGTTGTGACTTGTGTTAATAGAGCTATTAACAAGGTCATCTAGAAAAAATAAAGAAGTTACTTTAAACTGTGGTTCTAGTTCTGTTTTCATATAATAATAAAAACTGCTAAATAAATATTAAGCTCTTCAGCATATTCGGGGATAATAATTAAAATATTTATCAAACAGGAGGTAAGGTTACTGCCCTGTGGGAATGGGCCCTGGCCTTGGGTCAGGAGCAAGGCCCTGAGGGCTCCTGGTACAGGTGTTAACACTTTAGGTGCTGGGTTATCAGTCAGTCAGGGTGCTAGGATGGAGCCACAGCTTCACGGGAGCATTGGAAGGCTCAGGACAGCAGCATAGTGCAGTCATATAATAGTAGTTTAATACTGTAACAGCGTACTGCTGGGCCAGACAGCCCATCTTATTTCAGCCCCAGGTACATCGAAGATTGTAGGTGACATTTTTGTTGGGGGTTTGTTGAGACTGCAGTAGTATAAAATCACATCCCACTCTTCCAAGCTGTTCATCTGTAAGTCTTCTGGGTATTTCATCGAGGACTCAGAGTGGTGTCGCTGAGTCAGTGGATCTTGTCCATTGGACAGAACGTGCCCTGAAATGCATGGGGTCATCTATATGGGCCAGCTCTTTTGTATCCCCATACTATTGTATCCCCAGCACCTAGACTTTCTTGACAGATAATCCCCCCCCCCCTCTCTCTCTCTCTCTCTCTCTCTCTCTCTCTCTCTCTCTCTATATATATATATATATATATATATATATATATATATATATATGTGTGTGTGTGTGTGTGTGTGTAATGATGTGTCAGACTCTCAACACAGGAGCTATCCCCAGCCCTCTGGCCCTGATAGATCACCTACCTGATGGGCCCTGCCTGCCAACTTCTTGTCCCTGGCCCTGGCCAGCAGGCTCCAATCACCTGATGGGGACCAGGGACCAGGGGTGAGTGGTGGTGGAATCAGGTGGCGTCAGGGCCCTGATCACCCCATTGGTCGTCCCCCACACAGAGGGCAACCGTGGTGGCAGTGTCAGGGGGTGGGGCCGGCTGCTGGCAGCTGGGGAAGATCAGCCCTGATCACAGGCCAGGCCTAGGGACCCTACCCAAGCATAAATTTGTGCGCCATGCCTCTAGTAAGGAATGAATGAATGATTGGAGGCAAATATCAGGCTATTTCAAGATGTAAGTTTTCTTATTCAGATTTGGTAAGGCCAACAGATTAGCAGACAATTTCTATTGGAAATACAGTTCGTTAGTCACATTCCCCAGAGGAGAGGGCACCTTACTCCATGGAGGGGCCACACAGGGAAGCACCTGAGCCTTCGGGAGGTGAGGGAGGGAGGAGGAAACAGGCAAGAGCCTTTATTTTGGTTTCACTGGGAAAGAGTAAGTGAGGCAGCGTGAACAGGCTTCGAATTGGCTGGTCTGAGTAATTCCAGGGGCTCCAGGTGCAGAGGCTGTCTGGCACCCAGCAATGGAGTGCTTAGGGCCAAGGGACAGTTATGATCCTCAGGAGAGGTATGGGGGTATGGACTTTGGACTGAGCAGTAGGCAGAAGAAAGACGTGCTCACAGGCTAGTCACCCACCATCTCTAGAAACTGGTTAACCCTAAAAGGGGCAATTTCTCCAGGACCACCAGGGCACCTGATGTCAAAGCATGAGAAACACCGAAAATTTTTTTTAAAAAAGCATCATTAAGACACTGGCCACACTTGGGAAATGGTGTGAATATTCCTTTCATCCTTAAAAGTCTCATGTAGGCAAGCAGATATGTTTTCTTTCTCTTTGCTTTCCACATTTACTCTACCTAGCAAAGCTATCATTCAGAATAGAAGGGCAGATAAAAAGCTTCACAGATCAGAAAAAGCTAAAGGGAGTACATCACCACCAAACCAGTATTATATGAAATGCTAAAAGGTGTTCTTTAAAAAGAAGAAAAAAGTAAAGATAAAAATTATGAACAACAAATACATATCTATCAACAAGTGAATCTAAAAGTCAAGTGAATTAAAAATCTGAGGAACAGAATAAACTGGTGAATATAATAGAATCAGGAGCATAGAATGGGAAGGGATTGATAATTCTCAGGGGAAAAGGAGTTTCTGTGTGCGGGATATGGGAAGAGAGTGGACAAAAATCATATACCTATGGATGAGGATGGGAGTGGGGGGAGGTAAGGGCAGAGGGTGGAGTGGGGTCTCGGTGGGGGGGAACAATGAGGGAAGGGAGGAAAAACAATTGTAATAATCTGAACAATAAAGATTTATTAGAAAAATAAAAACCTATGAGTACTTGTGTAACAGTATTTACTGATAATAGTTATAACTAAGATGTATTAAACCCTTATTCTGTGTTTTGCACTAGCATAAGAACTTTACATGCATCAACCCAATTAGTGTCCACAGCATCCCATGCAGAGTGTATAGTTCATATTCTCATTGTGTACATGAGGAATTAGGAGCCTTGAGAAATTACATAACTTATCAAGGTCACATAGAGTGGCTATGTGACACTCTTATTCTCTGTGTTATTCTCTGTCTCACATTCATTTTATTCCAGATATTTGCTTGTGCGTCTGTTGATGCGGCTAGTTTCAGCAGTGTGATGGGCATTTGGCATAACTCATTCTTCTCACCTGTATGGTGCCATCAGAGAGCAGGCACCATATAAACCTTTGGGGGATCTGCAAAGAAAGCTTCCATCACCATTCTCTTTAATTTTTGAGTAGCCTGATCAGCAGCCCATAGTCTGGTGGTGGTGGAGGAGCTGTTCTGGGGGAAGGAAGTCCTTTTTTATGACTTCCTGATCTTTACTTGACATTCTCTGAGAATGGGAACTTGGGAAGGAAGAAATGTGTGACTCTGCAAATAGTTATTTCTGCTTTGTGGCATTTGTGCCTTATTTAAGCTGAGTGCTACAGATGCTTGCTTTGTAGGACATGGCCTTTAGAAAGAAGTATGTGAGATGTGTCCTTGGGAAACTGAAATGAATGTGCAGAATGTGTTTCAACCCAGGGATGCTAATGGGAGAGACAAAGCACCCACACTTGTCATATGGTGACTTTCCTGATTGTCTGTTCTGCTTTGTCTTCCCAGCCTGTCACCAATCCTGTTTCGGGTGTGCAGGGCAGAGCCCGCATAACTGCACAGCCTGCTGGCCTTCCCATGTGCTGATGGAGGGGCAGTGCCTCTCCCAGTGCCCAGATGGCTACTTTAACCAGGAAGGCGGCTGTACAGGTGAGTGTGTGATATGCTGGGGCATGTTCTCTGTACCCCTGTTTTGTTTTCATAATGTGGCCAGATACTGTAATTAGAAACATTGTCATATCCATGGGACTAAGGGCTGGGTTGTAAATCCCTATCTTGAACTCGTAGGAGTAAAGGGAACAAGAGAAAATTCAGTTCTTCCAATAAGGAAGCATGGAGGAAGTGATGAATTTGAACCAGCTTACCCTGTGCATATAGTGAGGGATGGGTGTGATAGCAGGCATCCCGTAGACAAAGTACTCAGGCTCGAAGGCATCTTTGTAGGATTGGGCATTTGGTGTGACCTCTGCAGTTCTCAGCCCCACTTTCCCTGGCTACAGCCTAATAAAGCAAAGGCAAGAGGAGGGCGGGGAGGTGCAAGGGAGCATCTGTATAGTCTCAACAATAAAGATTTTAAAAAAAAAAAATCTATATATATAAAGAGCCAGGGTCTGTAACGACCAAGGCTGGACTGAATACTGGCACAGTGACCCATCACTGACTGCTGAGGGGGCTGCGGATCAGGCCCAGAAAGAAGCCCAGAGATTCTGACTGGCATAGAAACCAACCAGTCAGAACCAAATCTGGGTGAAGTGTGAGGAGCCAATGGTTGCCTAGGAGGTGGAGCTTTTGATGCTGACTGGCATAGAAACTGACCAATTAGAACCTAATCTGGGTGAACTTCGAAGTCAGAACCTAAAGTGGGGGCTGAGGAGGGGTTTTAAGGGCAAAAGCTCTTTGAGGTAAGGTGTAAGACAGCTTCAATTTTTTTCATGACTGGTTTGGTAATATAATGCATATGGCTGGCTATTAGTCTAAATATAGGGATTATGTGTTTTGTCTGCCAAGAGCATCTCCTGCTGAAAAAGGCTTCTCACCCCCCCGCTCCCCATTTTAGCAATCCTATCCTATATAATCTATCTATACTACTAAAAGGGTAATATGCTAATTAGACTGGGTTCTACTGGCCATCTTCCAGATGAGATGTCCAACTTCCTTCCAGACAAAGCCATGGTGGTGGGGGCTGAGGCAGAGGCAGTTAGTGGTGATCAGGCCAGCAGGGGAAGACAGTTGGGGGCAAGATCAAGCTGGCAGGGGGGTAGGGGCAAATCAGGTCAGCAGGGGAAGACAGTTGTGGGGGAGATCAGGTTGGCAGGGGAAGGCCTTTGGGGGCGAGATCAGGCCAGCAGGGAGGGCAGTTGGGGGCAACCAGGCCAGCAGGGGAGGGCACTTGAGGGCAGTTAGGGGTGATCAGGCAGGCAGAGACAGTTGGGGACAAAGAGGCAGGCAGGCAGGTGAGTGGTTAGAAGCCAGCAGTCCCAGATTGCAAGAGAGATGTCCCACCACTAGTTTAGGCCCTATCCCAGCAGTCAGCCATCTCATGAGGGGTTCAAGATTGGAGAGGGTGTGGGCTGTGCACTGGGCCCCTAGTAAAATAAAACAAAGCAAAGGGGGAGAGAGGTATTTGTTTTTTTCCTTGACAGGTCAGTCCCATATGTTTTTTAGAGCACTTTCATGTCTCAGTGACAGAGTGTCTAGACATTACTAGTTGAGATTAGTGCAGGAATTTTATTGGAATTGACAAAATGCTAAAATGGAAGCACCTCATTGTAGCACTGTGTTTTCTTGTATCTACAGGGGGAAAAGAAAGCTAAACACATTCTATCATGATGACTGTTTTATTTCTAATAATACACTTGTTGGCACCAGCTTATAGGAAAAAGCCCACTGTTATGAAATCTTATTACATGTATTTCTAGAGTCAGAAAACATGTAGTAGATTTGTAAAATATTTTTAAAATAAATTAATACTTGTTAGATTCCTCTAGCCTCAAACTCCAAAGAGAAAATTTAATGTGAACACAGATTTAGATGATTGAAGATCAATATGATATTTCTTCTGAAATTTTCTTCTACCAAGTACCTTTTTAATCTCTCCAGACCCCTGATGGGTTGCTTTCCTTTAAACCCTCTATCACGCTCAGAGGGGAGTGTTTCTGGTTTGTCATTGGTGGTGTCCTTGAAAACCAGTCTGTCCTGCGCTTTCACACTAGCCCAGTGGTTTGTGTGCGAGAAGTGGTCTGGGGAGTAAAGTCTGAGTAGCTCTAACTCCTCTCTGCCTATGCCTCTTCCTACTTGAAGCCAGTGGGTGGATGGTACCACAAGCACCAGGGCCACCAGGTCACTGAAAATATTCTGGTGGGGAGGCAACTCGGCAGGTGGAAACCATCTTGAGAACACCAGTATCTCGGGGATGGGCGTTTTCAAAGTTCATAGCCTCAGGAATGTAGAAGGGGTGCTGTTTAATGCAAGCCTTTTAATCAGCAGTTCATTTTCTTGCTTGCTTGCCTTTTTAAAATATATATATTTATAACTCCTTATCTTCATTTGGTCTCTTGCCAGAAGAAGCGAGAAGCAGGTGATTTTATTTAAAGTCTGTGCCTTTGCTTTTCACCAGCTGTGTGCCAGGAGGGAATTCTTTGTCATCAGTTCCAGCAAGTGCTACCCAGTTCCCCTCCTCTTGGAACCAGACATGCTTAGACCTCCTGGTCCTTGGCAGAGAGATCCTCGCATCTCCTTCTCTGTGCTCAGTCCTGCTGCTGCCTTGGCAGTGCACACGCAGCTGCAGCTGCAACCTGCTTTTATTTCTTGCCATCCTTATCTTTATTGCCCACACCTACTGTGATTCACTTGGTTTTCTTCCACTGTGGTGCTTTTGTTAATTTGGTGGTTTTTCTGGGGAAAACATAGCTTTGATATGATTTTGTCTAAGGAATTGAACTTCAAACACAGCTCATGATAACCTCCAGGAAGAGGGCTTTTTCTGTTCTCTGTTCTTTAATGGAGTCTTGCTACCACAACAGGCATCCAAGTTGTGCCATCGGACTCTAGTGAGATGGCTCAGTATCCATTGTTGTGAAAGATTTCCCCTTTGTCTGGAGTTTGTGAGAAGCAAAGTCTCCCTCTCTTCCCGCACCTTGCTGCCTTTGAATCCGGATGTTTTGGGGGCTGGGGAGTCTTACCACTCACTTTTTTTTGTTTGGTCACTTTGATCTTCACTTCCTTATTTCCATAGATAGGGATTGTCGTGCTGGCCCCCTTAGAATGTGTGGCCAGTTACTCAAATTTTTATGGTTCTAGATTTCATGTTCTATTCATGGGTGACATTTTCATTGACTCAAAAAATGCACTCCCTTGGTCAGTCTTAAGGATACACCAGGCTTGATCATGAATCTTCAAGAGATGAGTAGTGTTGCCTGACGAGTGTTGCTCAGTGGTTGAGCATCAACCTATGAACCGGGAGGTCCCAGTCAGGGCACATTCCTGGTTTCTGTCTTGATCTCCAGTAGTGGGGTGCAGGAGGCATCCAATGAATGATTCTCATCATTGATGTTTTTCTCTCTCTCTCTCTCTCTCTCTTTCTCTCTCTCTCTTCTCTCTCTTCCCCTTCTTCTCTCTGAAATTAGTAAATATATATATATATATATATATATATATATATATATATATGAAGAAAGTAAAGATGAGTAGTATTTGAGTTCTATTCTGAATATAATTTGTGGAGTTCATAAAATATTTCATATATTTACATGCTGAGCTGCTAAATTCCCATCCTGGTTCTTGTTTTTCCCCCTTAGAATGCCACCCCACCTGCAGGCAGTGCCATGGCCCATCCGAATCTGACTGCATTTCCTGTCACCCTCGTGTCACTATTAATGGTGGAAACTGCAGGACCAGCTGCAAGGACAAGCAGTTCCTCAACCTCGTGGGGTACTGTGCTGGTGAGTGATACTCCTCAGAGTCTCAGACCCCTGCCAAAGGCTGGCGAGTCTTCATTCTAGGCTTTAAAGGCTCTTGTACCTGTTTATCGGCTGAGGAAAAGCTCTTTTCTCAGGAGACACTTATTTCACGTCTGGGAACTCATTTCACTGCTACCTAGCAGGTGTTTAGTAAATAATAGTGGATTCAAATAGAATCTTCTAATAATGTTCTTGCAATTTCTGAAAGAACTTAAAATCTCATATGAATGAAGATTGAAGTCATGATAATAGTATCATCTATGCACATGGCACACTTTGGCTTACAATAGCAGGACGTATTTTCAACACAATCTCTCTGAAGACTGTCTCCCTCTTGTTTACACTATCTCCTGGCTCTCACTATGGAGAACCTTTGCCATCAGCCCCAGCACCAAAATTTAAATAAATTAACCCAAAAGTAAATCAGTTGCCTCAGGAGTTGGGATTATTCCTCCTCATTTAGAACACAGATCTCAAAAAGAAATAAGTTAGGAGAGCAGCATGGAGTTTGGATAATGATGAAGGAGCCATACAGTGTTTGTGGTCATCCATTCATTCATATGGCAAGTATCTTTGAAAGTCTACTAATGGCCAGAACACACACACACACACACACACACAAAAAAAAAAAAAAAAAAAAAAAAAAAAAAAAAAAAAAAAAAAAAACCTTTAAAAAACAACAACAACAAAAAAAGCCAAATAAGTCAAGGACTCTGTCCCCAAAGAGGTAATAGTCTGGAAAGAGTAAATTATAGGCTAGTGGGTCATTATTTATTTCCTGACCCATTTTTCTCAATTTAGGAGAAATGTGAAGAGATTTGCTTGTGCAGCTGTTGAAGGGCTTGCCTGAGAGGCATTCTGGGATGCCACTGGGCAAGTGGGAAAGATGAGAAAGCCAGAATCTGGTTGGATGCAAGCTAGAGGGATTGACTTGGCTGTAGAGCTTATCCCTGTACAGTAGGAAGTATAGCTGAGTGTCTAGAGATCATAGCATGAACAGGCACATTCAGTCTGGGATAGCATTGACATTTCAGCTGTCAAGTTTGATGGTGGGGACATAGCAAGTCAAGGGTAGTGCTCCAATATATCCAATGGTGCCAGCGTCCTGGGGATTCCTTCCCTTTTGCACACGACCTTGGGGTCCAAAACCCATAGAAGGACTGAATTGTCAAGAGCAAATTTGCAACCAAAAATGCTGGAATTAAGGGCAAAAACCAGTTATTGTATGAGTTCAGAGAAGAGAGAAGAAAAAGATAGGGAAGGCATTGTGAAGGAGGTGGGACCTAAAATTCTTCCTGAAGAATAGCTAGGATTGCATTAGACAGAGGGAAGTCAGGCAGACTTTCTGAGTGTGGTTCCACCAGGAGGCAGGCAGAGTGGAAGAGCATGTGGGCCGTTCATGGCCAGTGAGATCCAACTTGGCTGAAGAGCATGGTTTGTAGTAAGGCAAAGTAGATGAAACAGTTGGGAAATTTAAGTTGGAACCGAGGAATAGCAAACCCAGAATTTCAGGCCAAAAACATTAGATGGAATTTTGTGGGCAATGCAGTCATGAGAGTTTTGGAGAGGTCAGTGACTTGACTAAAATGGTGTGTTTTGGGCAGGAAACGTGCACGCTGTGTGGGAGATAGCCTGGAGCAAGGCAAGATGAGAGTCAGAGAGAGGAGTTAGAAGGTAGAATCTTCATTATGCCTTTCTATTTCCAACCTATTCAGTGTGTGCACCTTGAAATTTTATGCTGGGGAAATATAAAAATAAATGTTTATATAAGGATATTGGAAATGTTTAATTTTTAATGACCTTTGTTCTCTCCAATGTCCAGAGCTCTCTTTGAGAGTAAATTAAGTGATTAGGAGTACATTATTTTTTTAAGGTTAATAGGGGACCATTAGAATAAAGAATCATAACCTTCGCCAGCTTGCTCAGTGGTTAGAGCATTGGCCTGTGAACTGAAGGGTCTCGGGTTCGATTCCAGTCATGGGCATGTATCTGGGTTGCAGATTCCCCACCCCAGTTGGGGTCATGCGGGAAGAAACAAATTGATATGGCTCTCTCACATCTATGTGTCTCTCTCTTTCCCCCTTCCCTTCCACTTTCTCTAAAATCAATGGGGGGAAAAATACCCCCTACAGAGTATTAAAAAAACAAATGAACCAGCAATGAATAAAAAATTATGGGACTAGGATATATAATTCTAAAAAGTCCTAGACCTAGAAGAGCAGGTCCATTAAAATAGCTTGACTGTCCAACAGTCAAGAGACAAACCTTGACTGTCCTTGGCATTAGGTATATTGAGTATTGGTTTTAAATAAGATAACCATTGTCCAGTGCTTGGGTATTCTTTGTTGAATAGAGACAGGTATATGAGTGTCTAGTATAGAAAAATTTGATCAGTAATTTTCAATTGTTGATCCTTCAGAGAAGTGTATTGATCTCAAAGTTTACTTTTTCAATGAATATGTATCATTTCCAAAACAGCTCTCACTTCTCTCTGTAGCATTTTAATGCATTTGTTCATTTACTGTTTAATCAAATATTTATGAAGCACATGCTTCATGCTAAGCACAGTGCTTGGCTCTAGGGATACAGATATGAATAAGATATAATGCTTGCATTCAAGAAACATAGAGTGTAAGAACGAAGGGGATATGTGTTGAATATGATATTGCTGTGGATATGAGATAAGCCTGTGGGACAGGACTCCAACTCAGACCAGAGGGTGTGTGTGTGTGTGTGTGTGTGTGTGTGTGTGTGTGTGTGTGGTGTGTGTGTGTGTGTAGAGCGGATATAAAAGGCTTCTAGAACATTTCATAACTGAGATGATTTTTAAATATTGAGAGGGGTTTGGAGATTTAGAAGGAAGAGCATTCCAGAAAATGGTCCAAAGAATATTATCTCTTCAGGTACCAACAAAGAGTTAAGTAGAATGCCAGGCCCTAGCTTGAGCAGAACCAGTTCAGGAGACCATTGTATTTTCTGTGTAAGGAGGACATACTTTGTTATCAAGGCTGTGGGGATCTCTTGAAGGTTTTAAGACATTATGGAGGCTGCTGTTTTGTGGGCACAAATGGTCAAATAGTGGCGATTTCATATGGTTCAACCTAATACAGTGCCCCCTCCCCCGCCCCCCTTATCTGTGGGGAAGGCATTCTAAGACCCCCAGTGGATTGTACTAAACCATGGATAGTACTGAACCCTATACATATATACACTTTATTTTTTCCTTCATTTAAAGACAGTGCTATAAGGCTTCTCTTTGGCATATCTCAATTGCCAGCATCGCTACTCGTGCTCTTTGGAGCCATCATTAAGTAAATTTCAAGTTACTTGAACACAAGGCACTGCAATACCACAACCGTCAATATGATAACCCAGATGGCTACTAAGTGACTATGCTGCAGGTCACATATAGAGTACGGGTATGCTAGACAAAAGGATGGTTCACATTCTCAAAGGGACCCTGTGGAATGGGTGAGACGGTGTTGAATGGCACAAGATTTCACCATGTTACTTAGAAAGTCATGCTATTTATAATTTATAAATTGTTTATTTCTGGATTTTCCATTTAATATTTTTGAACAGGGGTTGACCAAAGGTAACTGAAACTATGGAAAGCATAATTGTGAATAAGGGGAGCTTACTGGAGAAGCAATGGAAATTACTGATCTCTTAACCCTGAGGGCTAAGGGAGAAGGAGTTTGGGGGATGATTTCCCGATTTCTGATCAAGTAAATTCAAGAAATGAGAGTGCCATCTACCAATGGCCAGAATAGGAAGATAAGATGTTTGAATTTAGTCACATTGAATATGGGGTGACTGCTGGACATCCATGAAGAGCTGTCCAGGAGGAGGTTAAAGATCCAAGTTAACAGGTGTTTTACTGGAACCACCAGGAGCTCATCTGCTATCTTTCTTTTACCCTGAACCTAATGTGCTAGAATGTTTCTTTCTTTTTTTAGTCAGGTCAGAGTTAACCTCATGGAACATTTCAATGACTTTTATCTGAACTCAGGAATTTGTTAGGAAGAGTCCGGCGATGATCGACAAAGCAGAAGAAAATCCTCCCCGGACAGTGCCATCCGGGGAATATATTTTCATCATCCTTGGGGAGTTCTGGCACAGTGAACGCCCCGGGGAAAGCCCTGGCTGCTCCCTCTATCATGTGTGAGATTTGCACGGTGGTGGGATTTACTCACAGGATTTATATCTATCTGAGCTGTACCTGTGATCATCATCACAGACCTCTTAATTGCACTTGGCTGTGTAAGAAAGAAAATTACATCTAATCTATCACACAGACAAGAATAAACATATCCTGGGAACAGGTCCAATAACCTTAATGTGGTTATCAGATACAGAGATGTCATATGTGTGGGGATTTTTTTTTTCCCTTTAAGTCTATCAAAGCAAATATACAGTTTGTGAGATTTACTAGTAGACCAGGACTGAAGGTTTTCAATAGAGATAAATGCACTGGGGTGAGAGGCAGGAGTGGATAAGATTACAGTAGACATAGATAAGCATTGCGGAAAGCCAGGTTTTTTCTTCATCGATTTTTTCCTTAGAATTTTGCACACATCTCAGCAACATTATCTAAAAATTCCAAAGTCTTAGGTACTTCCTCCTTCTGTTTTTTTTTTTTCATCTAAATCTTTTCTTCTACTTATAGAAAATGATAGAAATTAAAAAGAAAGCATGAGTGAGAAATATGTAAATGCAAGTGCAAAATAGAAGAGTCTTGGACTTTAAGGCATGGCCTAGTGGAATGGCCATACTTTGAGTTCTTATGTAGAAAAGGAGATAACACTGAGACTAATACTGTAGAGAGGACGAATGAAAAATTATAA
This sequence comes from Pipistrellus hanaki, assembly GCF_964339955.1. Taxonomy (NCBI): domain Eukaryota; kingdom Metazoa; phylum Chordata; class Mammalia; order Chiroptera; family Vespertilionidae; genus Pipistrellus; species Pipistrellus hanaki. The sequence goes on along the minus strand of NC_140503.1, from coordinate 164,743,362 downwards.
ACAGCTGATTTATTAGGGTGGTGGAATCCTGGGGGATTAAAATTTGTTTGCTTATGCAGTGATTTTTTAAATACTGATTCATTTTCTTCATAAATCTGAGCCAGAATTTAAGCAAAAGGAGACTTGTCAGTAAAGAACTTCTACTCTGGGCATTTCCATATTGTAATTCCATGGTACTCAAGTCCTAGGCAATGGTTAGTAGGTGTTACATGCAAAACAGATTCCTGGCTACATAAATTTGGGGACCTCTGAGTTGAATAACTTAAGCAAATTTTTTTATTGCAGGATATCTCAGAACTTTAAATAAACAGATGTGCACTGTGAATCTCTAAGATGAAGGAGGCTGGACATCATTTCCCAAACATTTAATTGCATATCCCTCCCTTCATTTATTATAGCCTCTCACAGAGTTAACCAGTGGTTTGCAGAAAAAAACTTTGGAAATCTCTAAGTGATGTTAACATGTTGAACAAATTATTGGCACTCCCTAAAGGTAAAATGAAATAATGAACCAGTCCTCAAATTGTGTACTTCCTTCCTCCCTTCCTCCCTTCCTTCCTCCTTCTCTCCCTTCCCTCCTCTTTGGTGGGCAAGCAGAGGATTTACAGAGGAGACTCTTTTGCTTACCAAAGAGCACTGAGGAATAATCAGTAATTATCCTCCAGTGTTGGGTCTGAGAAATGTTTGCTCTCTGAACCTGCATGAAGCCATTTGTTGACTGGTGAGAAAAACCTGTTAACATTTTTCTTCCAAATCATAAAAAAAAATAAAAATAAAAAATAAGCCTTTGGAGCCCTTTCCATGATTTTCTTCATTTATTTTCATCATTTCTGAAAGAGAGCCCTAAAAAAGGTAGTGCAAAAGTTGAAATGCAGATTAAAGAGTAACAAATCCTTATTTTGGAATAAGCTGCCATAACTACAATACTAAGTAATGAAAAAAATAAAAATAAAAAACCAGCTCAAGTTGAACGTAATTAAGGACCTGGGAAGGAGCCCTGTGCCAGCCAGTATGCCAGGTCTCTGCTTCCAGACACAGTGACTTGCAGCCAGAGAGGTGAAAGCCAATTCTGTTTTACAATTCTATGTGCAGGGGAGGCGGTTGGCACTGCCCTACATCTTGCTATAACTGCTCTGGGGGCTGGAACTGGAAGACTACAAATGTGTAGCACTTACTGCCTCATTCTGATTCAACACCCTACCCATCCATCTCTCAGGGCCTGGCTCAGATTCCTTCCCTAAGAGGACCAGCTTCCTCTTGGTCTCTCCCTGGTGTGCGGATCATTTCTACCACTTACCTTGCACTTGTCACTGGCGAGCTCCTGTTCTCTGTCAGGGATTGCTTCCCGGGGTCTAATAATAGGTGACTGTTCTGAGGGCTCCTTATGTAACAAGCGCTGTGCTAATTGCTTTGCATGCATTTTCCCATTTAATAGTAGCAATAATCCTCCAAGATAGATACTAATTTGGTCTCCATTTTCTATATGAAGAAACTGACATATGGAAAGGTTGAGTAACTTGCTCAAAATGACAGAAGTTGGAAGATAGAACCAAGATTTGAACTAGAGAATTCCACACAACAGAAATTTGTGATTTTACACTATAGAGACTTAAGAACAATTTTTTGATTGGTGGATTAAAAGATGAATTGATACAGACTGGTATGAAGGTGGCTAGGAGAAGCACTGTTGGGAAAAGTTGCAAGAACTCTGCTTTAAATGCTCAGGGAACTAATGTCTAATGTAATCACCTTCTAATACATTATCGGTAATTATAACAAGGTTCTTTCTCCCTCGTGTGACTCATTTATTTGATTCTTATATCTTCTGTTTCACCTCCTACTTTATTCCAACTGGTCCTATTCTTCTATCTCTATTTTTTTTTTCAATTTTTCTTGTGTCTTCTATGTTTTTTTTTAACACTTGCTTGTTTATTTTCTTCTCCTTCTTCTTCTCCTTCTTCTTCTTATTCTCCTTCTTCTCCTTCTTCTCCTTCTCCTTCTTCTCCTTCTTCTCCTTCTTCTCCTTCTCCCCCTCCTCCTCCTCCTCCTCCTCCTCCCCCTCCTCCTCCTCCTCCTCCTCCTCCTCCTCCTCCTCCTCCTCCTCCTCCTTCTCTTCCTCCTCCTTCTTCTCCTTCTCCTCCTTCTCCTCCTCCTCCTCCTCCTCCCCCTTCTCTTCCTCCTCCTTCTTCTCCTTCTCCTCCTTCTCCTCCTCCTCCTCCCCCTCCTCCTCCTCCTCCTCCTCCTCCTCCTCCTCCTCCTCCTTCTTCTTCTTCTTCTTTTCAATGCACTCTCTTTTCTTATTTCTCATTTTGTCACCCTATCTCCTTTTGCTTGAACTCTGAATTGCATATCCAATCTCTCTCTCCAGGACTTTCAATGACTGTCTCTTCCTTGTGCTCCTTATTTATGTTTTATAATATTTAAGAGGCCACCCTGACTGCTGAAGGATGATCAATATTTCAAGGCGTTTTTTTTTCCTTTGAACTTTCCCTTTCAGAATAAAAGAACACGACATGATTAAATTGGGCCTTCCTAAATTAAAAAGATCTTGTATTTTCTTCTTCATGTGACTTTCACTAAACACTGTCTTTCCTAGCTTTGGTAATGACAGAAAGATCTTAACGTATAAACTCAACTTGGCAGAGCTCCCCATGAAGTCAGGATTGCTGTTATCTTCCTAAGCACTGCAGGTCAGGGCTTGCATTGCAGAGAAGGCCTTTGAGGGTCTGTGCCTAAAGAACACAGCTGAATTTAGATTCCTACGTAATTCTTTCAGTACTGAAGAGAGCAAAACTGCGGAGGCTATATTTACCTACTTTCCTATCTGTCAATCTCTGTGGTTTTCATGGGTAAAATAATGATTAGATGGATGCATGATCATCACTATCAATGTCAGTTCTAATCAGATCTATTGCAGATAATGTTTATCGAGCACTTAATATGTTCCAGCTCCTAACATACATGATCTCAATTAGTCCTGACTGCAACCCCAGGAGGTTGGTCCTGTGATTAATAGCATCTCCATTTTATAGCCCAAGAGGCAGATAGATGGCATTAGTCAACTTACCAATGTTTCACAGCTAGTGAGCAGTAGTGCTAGGTTTTGAAGTGATGCCACTTCAGAGGACACGCGTGGGTCACTGTGTCATCAGCCTTCATCACCTGATCTAGTTCCAGTATGACCTTCTCTGCTTCTCTGGAGGGCAGTGATACTCTTTACAGCTCTTTGAGATGTTTTGTCATCTTGTCCACCATGCCCTTCCCCTATGCACCCTCCTCTCTTTCCCAACTCACATTTTACTCAGTTTGCATCTTTGCTTTCTTTATTGTTCAGAATATTAACATAATCTGATTAAAACAACAATAAATTCACCATTTCTGCTCAAATGTCTGGTATTTTCTTCTAGATGCCTCTTTTCCCTCATGATTTCTCTTCCTTCTCGTCCTTCTCCTTCTTCTTTTGGATATGTTTGCTGTTGTTGTTTTGTTTGTTTGTTTTTTGAGAAAGAGAGCGAAACATCAATGTGAGAGAGAAACATGAATCAGTTATCTCCTGTAAACGCCGACAGGGGATCGAACCCACAACCTAGGTATGTGCCCTGACCAGGAATCAAACCCATAACCTTTTGGTGTATGGAATGACACTCCAACGAACTGAGCCACCCATCTGGGGCTCCTCACTTCTTCCTTTGAGAAAGGAGCTCCTTTATCCTGGCCCATGGGGCCCCTCATCTGTGACCCAGAAGCTATCTGCCCCTCACCTCCATAAGCTGGTCTTTCCAGTCAGTTATTTCCTCTTCTGGTTACTCAATCATCTCCCTCTTTTTCTCTCCCTCCCATCCCCTTTCTTCTAGGACCTTAGTGTCTTTCACAACCTTAAAGAGACCCTCATTTCTGTTTCCTCCTTCAAATCTGTCCCAGGTACACACATGATGATCATCTGCAGGCCCTCGTTTTTATCTACTTGCTGGACAACTGACCCACGGCAATATCATACTCAAAAACCTTCAAAGAAAACCTACCCCATCTTCCTTTCCTCGATCCACCCATCCACAATGTCTTTTTCTCTCTTTGTCTGTCTTTCTTGTCCATCTGCTGCTGATTTTTTCAATCAGCACAATTCAAACAGTTGAGTTACATATATTTCCCTCCTACCCTTACCCCATGCCACATTCTAATCACTGCATATTCTGCAAACTCTCCTTCCCAATGCCTCTTAAATGCATTCCCCTTTCTCTGCTAATAAAGAGAAACCTAAGCTCATCTTTCTCCTGAAGGCTCTGCCCACTCCTTCCTAAGAGAGGGTGACTCTTTTGGAAGATCTGCTTTGGCTTAGAAAACACTTTGATGGTGGGAACTTGTTGATCGTTTCCCATGGCCCACACAGTCAGTATACATTTGTCACCCTGAGTTTTAAGCCCTCCTGGTCTCCCTTGGTTCCTGAGTGAATATCTGAAGCCCTGTCTCTGCTGGGTGCTCCCCACTCCCCACTGTCCCTCCTGTGTGCCTGTGCATGTTGTTCTTGCCTTCTAATGAGGATGCCTCAGCCAGCACCATTTATAAACATCACATAAGCATACAAGTTTAAGTCTGTCTTACCCCCATTAGATAAATATTCTCTGGTCCTCCTTTGACACCTATTGCATTTTAGATGTGGCTTTGTTCTGACATTAGACCTTGTCATGACCATCTCAAAGGAATGTTCTGAGCCTGGCTTACTCCTCTGTCTCCCACAGTACATAGTAGCTGTATGTTGTCACACGCACACTTCCATAGTACCTCACACCCAATTGATGCTCCAAGCATGTTAATAGAAATGGGTATTTTTCTATCGTGGGTGTAAACTGAGAGTAAAATATAAACTGATGGGAGGCTGGTTACATGGGCAGGAGTGGGGCTCATGTCTCCTTGTTGGCAGCAAGAACTGCCACCAAAAATGAGGCAAGAGCTTTGCTCGTATATCTGAGAGTGCCTCTTGCCCCTCCTTTTTCAAACTGTGGCTCCCCAGGTCTTGCTGCAGCCTTCTCTACACGCTTGTGAGTTTGCTCACACTGGGTGGAGGCAGAACCTGCAGGTCTATTGCAGTGGGGTATGTTTTTTTATGGGGCCGGGGGGTGTGAATTTTTTTAGGATGAGACAATAGCCACAGACCCTGAAAAAGGGGGCAAGTTTTGTTTTGTTTTATGGTCTCTGTACTAATCCAGAGCCCCTAACAAAAAGAACACGATTCATAAGAGCTCAGGGCTGGGCTAGGAACAAAGTCATGATCCAAAAGGGAAGAGAGGATGCTTCTTTCTACTCCGCCATCCTGGTGCTTTCCTGGAACCCATCTGTAGTTATCTCATGAGTAACACCTTTTGGTTTCAAAAGTGGCGTCAGAATTCAAATTCCATGCACACTTTCTGGGCCCTGACTTTTGGTATGAAATCATTTCTTTTGCTCCTGATGAGGAATAACTATGAGTGCTGAGTATTGTAACCGCTTCCAAACACATTTAAGAACCTAAATCCACTGACAGATGATTATTAAAAATCTCACTGTGTGTCTAAATTTGTCTTTATAGGTCATTATTTATTAGCTAAGGAGTCACTGCCCCATAAAACCAACATCCAAAGCCATTGCTTCGACAGTACACATTTACTTTAATATCTTCAAGCTTTTTTGACTTTGTTCCAAAGATGCGAAATAAGTCATTTCGCTGCCGTGTGCTTCCATCCATCATGATTGTGGGTAATCCTTGCTGATCCTCGAAGCAGAGCCTTTGTGATGTGAAGAAAGAACCACGCAGCGATGACCACCTGTCATTTCCTCACAGCTGCAGCGTGGCACATTACAGGGTTTTGCAGCTGCCGAGTCAAAATGTTAATTTTTTTAGCTATTTCAATTTCTAGCACATCTGCATGCTATGCATATTTAGAAAATGAATAGAATCCTTTGCTTGCTCAAAACCAAGAAATGTATTCGTTTCAGCTCAAGCTAATACTCCCTTCCCAGGCTTCCTTGTAATGTGTTCATTAATTTGTTTGTTTAAAGTGCTAATTCCCTGGGTTTGTTAGCGAGCAGGCACATAGATAAACAACTGGAATTCCATCTGCCCTCCCCCATTCCCACCACATGCTTACGCTACACCAGGAAGCTGAAACAGGCCATCCATAAATGTACCCTGGGCCTCTAGTCTTCCCTTGTCACCCTTAATGAGGTTTATATTTAAAGACTTTTCACTGTAATTGAAATAGTGACAAATAAGGATTTACTTACTGAGTAGCAACGGAGTGACGGCCTCCGGAATGGCTCTGTTTTTAGGCATTTAATGGATATCCACTGGCCATTTAGACACATTTGAGGTTAGCCTCCTCTTTTGATTATAGGCAGGGGGGTGAGAGGCAAATGCCTCACTGCACAGATGGGGCTTTTAGGACGGGATGTTAATCTTGCCGAGGCTGCTGGGCTGGCGGGTTGGGCACTCAGCTCCCCTATTTTAGCAGCCGCAGTCCTGGTGCAGATGAAGCGGCGACGGTATACACTTCCTGTCGTGCATCCTGTGAAACTGTTCCAAATATCACCTGTGGGGAGGAATGAGCATGGAAGGTGGTTCTGGGGAAATTCACTCTGCGGTGCATTGGCCTCTCCGGGAATACTGCCAATTGCGGGACTCGCTTTCTGACAGCTGTGCTCCTCCAGCGCGGGTCCAGCAAGAATATGAATTAGACTTTGTCAGGTGGTCAACGCCTACCAAGAGGAATTCAAGACTTGCCTCCAAATCAGCTTAGTCTTTAGAAAATGTGTCCACAGATTTTACAGTGCCTGAAGCAACCGGTGCCTTAGCAGCTCCCCAGGACACAGCATGACCTCCTGCCGGGCCTGGAGATGGCTCCTGCCACCTCTTAGTTATGTGTGGATTATATAATTAATGCAGTTGACCGACCACAGAGATATTTCTCTTCATTATGTCCAATGGCACTGACAAGGCAGCTGTATGTTGTCACACGCACAGCCGAGGAGCAGTGCCCTTCCTGCTTGGCCTGAAGTAGCTTTTGAAAACCTTTTTCAAGGGCCTCCAAGTTCCCCATTTCCCAGTGTTATTACTCCAGTAAATTTTTTTCTTTCATTCAACGAATAGGGAGCGGCCACTTTCTAGGTACAACTGCTGTGGCCAAATTCTACTCTTGTTTTCATTTTCAAAGATGCTTTAGAAACTGGAAATTTGTGAAAAGATCTTCCTCGGTCATTATCTGGGACACAAACCAGTGGTATGTTTATGTTATTCTTCTTTTTCCTAAGGGACACCCCAGATTTCCGTGCCTGGTCATGATAGCTTTCATGTACCTATGTTCTAGTATTCTTAATATACCTAAGCTAGCATAAGCCCCTGGAGAGCAATTCAGCTGGGGGATGTTATCGACAGAGAAGGGCCTTCTATATTCCTAATGGAGAGAACTGGAGAGGTCCTCCCGCCCCCAGTTTCGTATTGAGAGCTGTTGGATGTTCTCTTGGATTGTTGGTTGTCTGCAGTAGTTCTAATGTCTTCTCCCATCACTAATTACCTTTCACACAATAATTTCCCATTCATGTCTGTATTAAAAGCAGATAGCTCAGTAAATAGACTGGTAAAGGACAAACACACTCACAAACTGACCCCCAATTGCCTATAGGATAAAATCTACACCCTTTTTCATGATTTACAGGCTATTCCAAAACTGACTCACTCAGGTCCTGAATGGCTCCTGCGGCTGAGCCACACAGTGCTCCTGTCTCGGCCTCCTCTAGCAATCCTTCTGGACTGAGTGATACCCCTTTTATTGGCTTTCATTTTATGGAACAGTCTCCTGGCAGTCCTGTGTCTCAGTGTCTCTTCTTGCTTGTCCTGCTGTGCCACCGTCTCCCTTGCCCTGTGACACAGGACTCCATTTGGAGACAGACCTATTTAAGTCAAGAAGCACAGCCCAAGTCCACTCTACTCTTGGATTTTTAGATATCCCACTGGGCTGCCACCAACCTATTCTGCAAGGGGGTGGGGCAGGGGCAAAGCAGATGGTCTCTCTGCTCCTTCTTCCTCTCCAGAGTGAAGGGTTTTTCTAGGCTGGGGAACGGAGATGGAGAGTATAGGGGTTATGTTGATGGGGAGGGGACTGCATCTATTAGCTCCAGTGCACATTCAAGTCTGTGTTTTCTTCTTTCACCTGTGCTGGGCTTTTGAATTTGATGTCTTCAAAGGCCTAATTCTGAAACCTTTCTTACTGGCCCAATGGAGGGTAGTTACAGTGGATGAGGAGAGAGCTGACTGGTTGATATTTCAGATTATTGTGTTGTGTGTTTTTTTGTTTGTTTGTTTGTTTGTTTTTTACATATTTTATACATCCAGGGTCACTGTTCTCCACCATTCTGAGCTCTGTGAGTATACTAAATGTTAAACATTTTTGTTGTTTGAAAGAAAATATTTTTAAAGTGTTTAATCTCATGATGTAACACCAGTTTTCACCAGCCAAATTAGCCAAGGTTGTTTTACTATTTTTAAAATCTCAGTGCAGGCAAAAATATAATGAAACAGTCTCATGAATGGCCGTTTGAAATGTAAATTGATACAAGCTTTCTGGAAAGAAAATTTTAATACTTATTAAGTATTTTATATTTTTTCATGTCTTTAGTGGTTAAAAGTGTATGCTCTGGAGTCAGTGTGGATATGGTGTGTGCTAGCAAAAGATTTAACTTCTAAGTCTCAGTTTCTTTATCTTTCAAATAGGGATAATAATGCCTACTTCATCTTCTTAATGTGATTATGTATTTATAATAATTAGCATAGTGCTTATATACATTCAGAGCTCAATAAATATCTGCTATAATAATATGAATTGTACTCTTTGACATTGTCTTTTAGGAAATACAGTTGACCCTTGAATAACATGATTTTAGAACCATCTTAGTCCACTTATACATGGATATTTTTTCAGTAAATACACAGTCAATCCTCAATGTCTCTGGACTTTACAGATTCAACCACCACATAGCAAAAATAATATTTTTAAAATATGTTTTTATTTATTTATTTTTTTTTTAGAGAGAGAGGAAGTAAAAGGGAAATAGAGATAGAAACATCAATGTGAGAGAGAAACATCAATGGGCTGTCTCTTGCACACCCACTACTGGGGATCAAGCCCACAACCTGGGCATGTGCCCTGACTAGGGATCCAACTGGTGGCCTCTTGTTGCATGGGATGATGCTCAGTCCACTGAGCCACAACTACCAGGGGAAAATAGTATTTTTGATCCATGGTTAAGAATCTAACAATATAGAAAGCCAACTGTATACCTTGTTCTACATTATTTTACATAAGGGACTGAGCATCCTCAGATTTTAGTATCCACAGGAGGTCCTGGACACAATCCTCCACAGATACCCAGGGATGACTGTAATAACATTTTAGGGAAGTAATGATTATATGCAATTTTTTTTACTGCACATGGGGTTGGTACCCTTAACCCCCTGTGTTGTTCAAGGGTCAACTGTAATTCAAAACACTCAAAGTTGTTATCATTGCTTTACTGAATATCATGGAGCCCCTAACAATTATGTTTACAATGAGTATCTAATGACACATGGAAATGCTGATGTTATTGAGTAAAAATAAAGATATTGCATAACAATGTTTAATATAATCTAATTTATTAAAAATGTATCTAAAGTGCCGGAACCGGTTTGGCTCAATGGATAGAGCGTCGGCCTGTGGACTGAAAGGTCCCAGGTTCGATTCCTGTCAAGGGCATGTATATTGGTTGTGGGCACACCCTCAGTAGGGAGTGTGCAAGAGGCAGCTGATCGATGATTCTCTCTCATCGATGTTTCTAACTCTCTATCGCTCTCTCTTCCTCTCTGTAAAAAAAAAAAAAAAAAAAAAAAAAAAAAAAATCAATAAAATATATCTTTTAAAAAAATGTATCTAAACTAATAAAAGAGAAACATGCAAATTGACCTCCGCTACTCCCACCAGTCAATCAGAGCGAGTATGCAAATTAACCCAACAAAGATGGTGGTTAATTTGCATACTCAGATGTGGAGTGAAGACTGAAGATAGCATAGAAGGAAGAAGGAAGAAAAGCAGAAAGTGGGGTAGTGATGGCAGCCGGAGGGAAAGCACAGGGCAGCAGCAGTGGCAGCAGTGGCTGCGGGAGGGAAAGTGGAGGAAAGCACAGGGTGATCGCGGTGGGAGGGAAGCCCACAGGAAGCCCTGTTCTTGCAACAGGCTTCTAATATATATATAGTATAGAAAACTAAGAAAAATGTCAATGTTAGTATTTCATCTGAAAGGCCTACATAGGGTGATTTTTATGCTTATTTAAACTTTGTGAAAATGTTCTTAATATTTACAATCATAGTTCATTTTGTAGTCAGAAAAATAAAACCTCAAGATCCTCATTCGAGTCCCACTCAGCCCCTGTCCTGGGAGAAGGTCACAGTGGTGCTCTGGGCTTGAGCCTGAAGCTTGCTGCTGGTGGTGTCCGGTGGGACTGGCCACTTCAGCCTGCCGTGCCTGAGTTCTGCAGGCTGCCCTCGGGAGCCATACTTCTCTGACTACAAGTCAGAACACTGGTATTAATCCTCAAGTCCTTGTTGCTCTGATTTTTGGCTTTTTTCCATGCACATCATCATTCATTTTGAGCTCTCCCGAGATACTCTCCCCTACAAAGCGATTTTGATGTCAAGCTTCTTAAGACAAAGGTGTTTCTTGGGTTTTAGGATTTTTTTTTTCTGGTTGGTTTAATAAAAGTCAGTCAATTTTCAGATTGACTTTGGAGCATATTTACTTAAGTGCTCTTCTGTCGGGGACTTGTGTATGATAGCGTTGGGAATGGAGGTTTGCATGAGTGTGTTATCAGGGGACCCATCACATTGTTGTTTTGGAATGAATCGATTCATGGGATTGGGTGTTTAGAAGACTTTTTAAATTGTGGGTGAATGAATAAAGAATGAATACAGGTAGTGTACCAAAACAGTTAGAGAGTTCAACTTTCCAGACTCGGGTAGTTATGTGCGTGAGGTAAAACTATAACCCAACTTGGGTTAATGTGATGCATTGGGCAGCCTGCAGTTGATTGTTTTATATTTTCAGTTGTCAGTTATTGGTTTCTCTTTGCCTCTGGGTACTCATTCCATCATGCAAGTGATGTGTCATAAGACTTAACATGAAACCATGGAGAGAATCAGTGGCCTGAGATTTGGAAGTTGAGGTCAAGGAAAGCAAATAGAGACGAAGGAAAGTATGAAATAATGCTGAATTTCAAATAATGTTGAAAATTGGTCCAGCCTCGCCAGTTTGACTCAATGGCATCAGCCCCAGGACTAAAGGGTCCTGGGTTCGATTCCAGTCAAGGGCATGCGCCTTGGTTGCAGCCTCGATCCACAGCTCCATCTGGGGCTTGTGTAGGAGGCAACCAGTTGATGTATTTCTCTCACATTGATGTTTCTCTCTATGTGTCTCTTCCCTTTCCTTCTACTTTCTCTAAAAATCAATGAAAAAATGTCCCCGGGTGAGGATTAATAACACCAAAAAAAGAATGTAGGTGGAAGAATTGGCTATTTTGTTCTGTGAGAGAAGGACTGAAATAAAAATGGGTAAATACAGATGTGCTGAGGTTGACAGGGAGGAACTGAAGGTGCTCATGCTTGAAAAGCTGAAATAGGTAGAAGATGAAATAACGTGGGAAGGGAGGAGGTGGGCAGGTGGGGGGTAGTGACTAGACTAGAGTAATAAAGGTTTAAAAGCAGCTGCCATGAGGTGTGAAGGAGCGTCCATAACCCAGCTCTATCTGCCTTAAAAAATAACACTACACATTATGCTCCTTTTTTTTTAACAGCGTCTAGAGATCCTTAAGATAAGTCAAATCCGTAAATATTTATTTATCGTACCCACTAAACACTCCCGAGACCTGCTTACTTTCTCTTCAAAGCATCCCCTGAGAGGTTACTCTTTTTCGTTTCTCTAATTGCACACTAGAGAAAGCTGCAGTTAGTTGCAACTAGTGTTTAGATCTCTGCACACCTGCAGATCTTGTGGATGCATGCCCGAGCCCAGAACACCCTGCAAGTACTTGCTTTAAAGAGGAAGAGGCCATGACCTTTCCAGTGATCGCACCTTGAGTCAGTAATGTGCCCAATCCAAACATGCATCCACGCATTTAGGTAACCACAAAGCACGGTCTCCTCCATTGGCTCCAGCAACTTTTAAAGCTTGTTTGAGTCTCCCCTTTGTACATGTAGGATTGTGCTCCTGGCACTGTGAGTAGGGCACAGGGAAAAAAGATTTTAAAAAGGTTGGCATTGTGTGGAAACCATACATTAAATCAAGGAACATTGCCTCCTTATCATATTTCTCTCCATACAGTCATAATTTCCTTTATGAATCTCTGAAGGGCTGTCATGAGGCTTAATTTGGCTCTTAGGATACTCAGAATTGTTCCTAAGACTAGCAAAGGCTGCCTGTAACTTGAAACTCCCAAAGTTCAGAGCAAGGTCAGGGCTGTTAGTTTGCTTTGCTTCAGGAGGGTCAGCATTTTTGAGGAGGGTTCTTGTGCTTCAACTGCTGGAGTCGCTATAAAGGTCCTAGCAAGGCTTCTCATGCAGATGAGTGGGTGCTGGGTATGGGACTCAGATCTGCTTCTTGCACAGGAAACACATCTCGGATGATCAGCAGTTAAGAAAATTTATCACTGAAGGTAGAGAGAGAAAGACCTGTTCTAGCAGAGTTTGGGGTCAGCAATCTGTTCCGACAGGATTGTTTTTAGTCTAAGCATCAGTAGAAATTCCAATCTATATCTACAAGACTTTGAGATGAAACAAGACATATCTGGTCCCTGTGTGAGACATTAGCAAGTACGAACAGTGCTTTGAATCCTAAAGGGGAAGATGGAAAGGCCCTATAACCAGAGCTCTCTCTTCTTTTTCCTAGGTCTTTTACTCCGCTTTTATTTTGGTGGGTAATTATGGATTTGGGTATTTTCTCCCACCTTTGGAATGGAGGATGGTAAATGGGATGTAAAGAGTAATTAACAGAACAGATGTTTTCACCTAAATGGGAGATGAACACTATCAAGTTCTTTAATTAAAGGGTGTCCATTATATGGGCGAGAACAAGAGTCAGCACTCGCCATACCAGATAATTTATCTTACAGCTTCAATCCTAACTGGTACAACAGAGCTTCTGAGAGCTATGTTTTGCGTCATGAAAATGAATTTTCAACTCATAACTCTTTGTCATAAATTTTCCTTTAGTTAAAAATTAAAGTTTTCCACTAACTGAACCGGATGGTTTACTAACTCCAATCCCTCCGTACCAATGCCTGAGACTGGCATACTGCCTCTGGAAGACCGAATCTGGGGACAGGAGGGAGGTACTGAGCATAGCTCAGAAGCACGGGGAAGGGGGAGCATGCTGTCCTCGAGTTCTCGGAGTTCTTGGGGAAATGGTGAGAGTATCGGTGGTACTGTTTCTGTGAGTCTGACAGCTCTCTGTATACCTCTCGCAAGTATCTTTCGCATGCTGCCCTAGAACTTGAAGGTCGTTCAATTGGAAAGGGATGAAAACTCAGTTGCTGTGCTGGGCTTGGCCATTTGCTAAAAACCTCAAACAACGCAATTTGTGCAGATCCCTCACTTCGGCTTTACTGCCAGATATACCGCCTTTGGGCGCTCAAGCTGTCCGTGCGGCAACGGTGGTAATTGCAGTTCCATCTGCCCTTTGGTGTAGTGATGAGTCTTGGTGCTTCCATCATCTGCTTTCTCTGTGCTCCCCTGCCCTCTCCAGACTGCCATCCTCTGTGCCAGCAATGTGCAGCTGATCTCCACAACACCGGGAGCATCTGCCTGAGATGTCAGAACACCCAGTACCTGCTGCTGGGGGACCACTGTGTGCCCGATTGCCCTTCTGGATATTACGCAGAGAAAGGAGCTTGTAAAAGTAAGTAAGTGCTGGACACAGGAGCTGGTGGTGCCCGTTGAGCTTCTCTTTTGGGTAATAGCTGAGAAGATGAGAGCCGGGGGGGGGGGGGGGGGAAGAGCAGGAAGTAACAAGAAGGGAGGGGGGGAGGAAGGTGGAAGGGAGGAGTAGGAATGGGAGCAGAGGGATAATACATCAGACCAGCTAATGCTCTCAGCATTGGGACTTAAAAAAAAAAATTTATCCTTATTGTTGAAAGTATCACAGATATCCCTCTTTCTCCTCCATTGACCCCCTCTTTCCCACACCCACCTCAGCATTGGGCTTTCATGAACAGTTCTTGGGCTACTACTTTGAAAGGAGTCTGGCTTCATAGGTTCTCTTTGTGTCTCCGCAGGATGTCACTTCTCCTGTAGAACCTGCCAGGGCGGAGGACCCTTCTCCTGCTCCTCCTGTGACACCGGCCTCGTTCTGTCCCACCTTGGCACCTGCAGCACCACCTGCTTCCCAGGGCACTATCTCGATGACAGCCATTCTTGTCAACGTAGGTCTGAAAAAATGAGCTTTCTCTCCTTTCCTGTTGCTTCCTTGTTCTTACCTGTAGCCTTTGTTTTTATAAGAGGAAGAACATTAATCTAAAAAGGCATATAGATGCCATTAGCAGATTCAATCAGATATCACCCTAATTCAAAGGGCTGGGCGTGTACTCTTCTCTGCCAGTACCAGATGTGTGAGCTTGGGTCAGTCATTTATTTACTCTCTCTGTTCCATAGTTATTTTATTAAAAAATAAAAACATTAGTCTATTTCCTTTTATTGTTTCCCTCAGCGTTTGAATTCCAAGATCCTGAGTAGAGCTCATTCTAGCACGCAACCAGTGACCTAACCACTTCTCTGGATTCAATTTGTTTTTGACATGTATTTGTTGAATATTGACAATATGCAAGGCTTGACGTGCACAGAGTATTTAGTTTCTGCCCAAACAGTGGTTATTTTGTCTTGCATGAGAGTTACTTGTATAGATGTCTTATTTTTGAAATAAGTCAAAATATGATTAATTACTGAGTCAGGCAAAACAAAGAATTAGGATAAATTAGGGAAAGGGCAAATCTGAGGGGAACAAATTAGGAAATCCTTCACAGATGACAGAACACTTTTAAAAATGGACTGAGACGGCTGACTCTATTTCAATCACTAAAGTGTCATTTGCAAAATATATATATTGTTATACTTTCTCATTTGAAAATGAAAGTTAACAGTGCTGATATTTCAATGTTATGGTCTAGGGTTAGGAGAGTTGGCTCTAGAGTCAGGAGTTCAAATCCTACCTACCACTCACTAGCTTTGTTACCTTGAGCAAGTTATTAATCACTAGTTCACTCAGCTCCTTCTTCACTGTCCACTATCCATGAAGTCAGTGACCTTAGAAAACTGTACCTGCTACTCCAGATGTGCTCATCCCAGCATGACTGCAATAGGACTAATACCTCATAGGTTACAGAAATGCCCCTTATCCACATCCCTCTGAAAATGGAAACTGAGGACCAAAGCGGGTCTGGTACATGCAGAACTGTCATGAGTGAGACAAGCACATTTGCAGATTGCCTTGGAGAAGGATGAGGGGATAGATGAGAGAGGAAGAATGGTTCAGACAGAAACAGTGGAAGCCTGTGCTTCTCAGTGTGACACTAGTGCATCCCTCCAAATCCTCTTAACGTTTCAAGATGCTCAATGTGAATCCATATTTTTTGGAAGTCAATGACGGGACTGAGTATTACATTGAGATGGCAAGGGGAAATGACTGAATAACAGGATTCAAGAGCATGGAGCAGACAGAGGCTTGAGGAAGTATTACAGGAAACTCAGCTGTGTATTGACCTGTGACCTAGTCCAAGGAACTAGCATTTAGGCCTCTTTTTGCAGCTCCCTGTTAAGTAGGGGGTTCCAGGTGACATTTAGTTTACATCTAGGCTCTTCAGCTCAAAAGTGTATTCATTTCCTTAGTAACCATATTACACTTGTAATAAGCTTTTAATCAACCAAACTTTCAGATCCTTTTTTATAGGAATTGCTGTCTAAGGCCTTTTGTATCCTCTATTTGTGTTAATTTGTTATGGAACATAAATGTAAGGCTTATAGTTTTGTTTATTTTATCTGATTACTTTTAGTTTATTGCATCAACTGGCAAAATACATTTGAGTTGTTATTCTTTCAGCTAGTAAAACTTAACTACTGTGTTTCCACTCTCTCTCTCTTTCTCTCTCTTCTTTCTTTCTCTCTCTCTCTCTCTCTCTCTCTCTCTCTCTCTCTCTCTCTAAATATATATATATATATATATATATATATATATAATAGTTCTATATGGCATATTTCAATATCATTAGCATGACATCATTGTTTTCATTACAGTTATTAATAAAAATACTGATCAAGTAAAAAACAATGACTTGGTCATATTACTCTATTAGACATTTCTTTTACCAATTACAGAGATTTCCTGACCACTTTTGAGTATACATTTCAACCATCTTCAAAACCACCTACAACTACTAGACCCCTTTATTTGTGTATTCACAAGTTTATCTTTGGGATCATTGTCAAACACTTTGCCAAAATTAAGATGCACTATGTGTTGGAATCTTGTTAAAACAAAGAAAAAAAGGATAAAAGTTTACTATCATGTAAGTTTCCCACATTTAAAATATTATTTCCTAACTACTCCCAAATTATCTGAAATTCCCATCTAGAATTTTTATGGGAACTTTAATTCCAAATCTCCATACTCTAATGCAGGGGTCTTCAAACTATGGCCCGTGGGCCACATGCGACCCGCAGAGGAGTCTGATCCGGCCCGCCAGGTTTTTTGGGCAGTGAGCGCAGCTGAGGTGTTACAGTAGGAATTAGTAGTTCATATAGTCTGGCCCTCCAGCTCTCTGAGGGACCGTGATCTGGCCCCCACTTTAAAAAGTTTGAAGACCCCTGCTAATGAATATGTTATATCATTGCTTTTTCTTATAGGTAAAACAAGAGGGTTTTTTTTTTCTTTTTATTTCACAGGGAGATAATTTCCTGCAGTGTGCCTCATGCTTTGATATCCCATAGATTTAAAATTCCCATGATCACTCTCTAGACTTTTCCTGTGACCTATACTTAGAGAAGATTTCAGAATGAGGCAGAGATGCTAGTGCTTGAGTATGTATAATTAAAATATCTGTCTTCTTTCATTTATGCAACAGGTGTTTACTAAACACCTACAAGATGATAGATAACAAGTTATGTGCTGGGATTCTTGCAAGGAACAAAGCAACCTGGCCTTTACTTTTATGAAGCTTTTAGCTTAAAGGATACAGATGCTAAATAATCACTTAAGTGAAAATGGTTATATATGGCATGAAAGAAATGTATAGAACATTATAGAACTAGTAACTGGGAGACCTATTCTAGACTGGAGAATCAGGGAAAGCCTTCTTGAAGAAGAGACTGGAGAATGAGTACAAGTTAAAGACAAGAGACTTGGAGATTATGTTGAGAGGATTCAAATATGTGAGTTAAGATTTATAGATGGGACGAATAAAGGGAATGATGGAGGAGCAATATTTGTAGAAATGAAAGCTGAAAATTAATTTTTCAGGATTCAGGAAAAATATAAATGTATAGATGAAGTTGACCTCTGGAGCTTGAGCAATATGAATGAAAATATTACTCTGGTGGAAACATGGACAATAGATTGCAAAGGGGTCAGATTAGATTTAGGGAAACTAATTAGGAGACTATGGTAGCAATCCAACAGGAAATGATGATGGTTTGGATCTATTGGTGGCATGTGTGGATATGAAGAATGAAAGATGAAATAGAGAGGGGCTGGAGACGGGGATGCCAGGACACAGACTTTATTGAAGAGAAGAGTACCACTGCCGGCTGCTTCCAGAGAAAGAGAGAGAAAGAGAGCGAGGGCCGGGGTTCATGCACTTTTTAAGGGGAGGAGACGGAGTGGGGCTTAGGGCACTTGGCACACGCTGATTGGTGGTTTCATGTAAGGCCTATGATTAGGGACCTAGGGACTTAGGAATGGGGGCTTAGGGTATTTGGCAGGTGCTGATTGGTGGTTCAGAGCTCAGAAATGTCGGGCTGCAGGTAGAGTTTACATCATTCTCCGTCCATCAGTGGAGGAAGGGAGGATCTATCAGAGAAAAGCAAAAAGTTCTGAGAATTACATAGGAGAGTTCCAATAAACAGGATCCAGTGAGTGATTGGGAGTGAGAAAAAAAGGCTGTCAAAATAGACTCCCAGGTTTCTAGCATGAACAGTTGAGTAGATGGAGAAATGTCAGTTGCTCAGTTAGGGAAGATGAAAGTATGATCAGATTTAGGGATCATCCCTGAATGCCTAAATTAAGTAAATGGCTGCTAAGAATCACAACTGGGCAAATCAATAAGCAAAGTAACCTTTACATCTGTTGTATCTTAAAGTTGATGCCTAATTTTAATCTTGGCATCACATAAAATCTGAATCTATGTCATTAACTAAGGGGGCTTGATTCCTTAAGAAGGAAGGTTCAAATAAAACTCTGGACAATCTATCATTTCAGAGATCATGGGCTAAGTAGAAGTTCTATTGCTGAATCACATGGCAATTTGAATGTGGGATTTCCATTCGTGGGTTTATAATTTTTCTGGAAAATAAGATTATCTCTTTTTTATTTTGGAAAATAAGACTAACATTCTCTGTTTCTGTTGATCACAGGGGAGGGCTATGAGCCATAATTAAAGAACAGGTTGGTGCTGGGCTTTGTTTCTTTGCAGCATCTGTCTGGGTTTGATCAGTATGTCAGTATTTGCAATTGTAATCATCTGGTCATTTTCTTTTCCTATCTGCTCAGCATGCAAGCCGCACTGTGGGAGCTGTGATTCACAGGCCAGCTGTACCTCCTGCCGAGATCCAAGCAAGGTCCTGCTCTTTGGGGACTGTCAGAATGAGAGCTGTGCCCCACAGTACTATCTTGACTTCTCCACCAAGATGTGCAAAGGTGAGGCTCAACCTGAACTGTACAGTTCTTTTACCAGCGATGCCCCTTTGCTATCGATGTTCACCCCCCACCTTGGGAAAATACTGTCATCATCCATTTAGACTTTCTCTGATGATAGCAAGAAGTCATTAAGTATGTATGTATTCATATATTCACTCACTAATTTATGTGTTAAAGGTTCAAGCAGGTATTGTTAAATCTTTCTGAGCACCTACTATGTACGAGCATTGTGCAAGTTACTGGTAAGGAGACCAGGGGTGGCAAACTGGAAACCCTCTGGTTGTATTTGGCCCACCTAATCTTCCAGTGTTTCAAAATGTTTAATATTTGACTTTTAAAAATTGGAAAGCATGCCATACAAAAATTGAGATTTTTCTAAGTCAGAAGATCTGGCAAAACTGGATTTGCATTCCCAGAATGCAACAGGAGGTTGGCATGAGTGGCTGTTGTCTCTGTTGGACAAAGCATGATCTCAGATGGTCACCACACTCCTCACTGTTCCCTATTCCATCACCCCAGGCCTATTTAAAAGTTTTATACTACCTTCCTGAGCCCCTTAGGCACTTGCATTTATAAATCTAGAATGCTAGTCTCTATGCTTAATGAGGACAGGAGTTGTGTCTGATTTGTTCATCTCTGCTTAACATACTAAAATGAGTGAAGACACAGTCCTTGCCCTCAAGGAGTTAATTATGTCAAAAACCAGTTGCCTTTTTTGTTGTTGTTCTCCAGTGGTGGTTGGAATTCTAGGGGATTTTGCTCTTTGAATGGCAGTGCTCAGCCAGAGGAAAAGCAGAGTTCAAGGGTGATTTTCCTTGCTCTTGTTCTTTCCCTTCTCCATTCCACACTTCCCTCTATATCTCCAGTTCTGCCAGGGAAGCTAGGGCTCAGATCTGGAGGTCAAACATGTGTCCAGTAAACTTGGGATGCTTGAAGCCTTTAAAACATTGCACTTTAGCCATTCCAGGAAATTCTCCTTGGTTGTCAACTTAGGTGGTCTGCCGTGCTCAAGACCAAAGAAGCTTTTCTGTTTCTTCCCACCTAACCACTGGTGTTAGTTTGCGGTGAAAAACAAGATTATCACAAATCCTCCCTGCTGTAAATTATTCCATAACTGCGCTGGCAGTTTTCAAGGCTCTATTTTAGTCATTTTCCCTCGGGACTGATTCAGCCAAATAAATGAGTGAGATTAACTTTATAAATCTTCTTGGAAGCACATGTACTGTCTTGCACATTTACGTGCTTCCTTGAGACTTAGAAATATTGCATCAAGGAAGAGGGAAAGTGACTAATGAGAGGTTTCCCCAGCTTCTTCTCAGGGAGGGAAGGTGGGCTGAAGCAGCCTTGAGTAGAGATATTTCTCCAAGATAAATAGTTCAGCAGCAAAGCTTTAGGAAGCTGCTGCCATATGTCAGGCTCTATGCTGAGTTCTTTACATTCATTATTTCCGTCTTCACAGAAGCCTTATGCAATAGGAACGATTCTTTTCTTTCCAGTTAAAATATATTAAAATTTATTTCAAAATGGATACAATATTATTCTGTTATACTGATTTGACTTAAGCTCCAAAAATGCTCAAATATTCCTGTTGAAATTAGAATAGTTCAATTATAGAGAAGAAGCATCAGACATTTCGAATCTATAAGTACTCTTCAAGGATGAGGATTTCCATAGTTAGAGAACATCATGTCCCTAATTGCTTATTGTGGCTCAAGTCTAACTCATCCATGCTGTATTTTAATTCTGCTCAAATATTTTTAAAATTCTGAAGTATCTTTAGCACCAGTTCCCTGACAATGTTAGCTATTTAAATTAAACTAAATATATCTCCATACCCTGGATTAGATAGATGATAAAAATGCAAACACACACTCACACAAACAAACAAACAAAAAACACCTGTTTTTTGCACCGTTAATAGTTCCTTTTTCATAAATATTATTTTAAATATCTGAGCACCTTACCCACAACAGACAATGTATTTATACCCCACAAATCTTCCCATGCAAAGATTTTGCATACTACTAACTCCTCTTCTGAGGGCGACAACCCGTTCTACTGTAGGCATTAGTTATAATTAAAGGATGAGCCGGGACCGGTTTGGCTCAGTGGATAGAGCGTTGACCTGTGGACTGAAAGGTCCCGGGTTCGATTCTGGTCAAGGGCATGTATAATACCTTGGTTGAGGGCACATCCCCAGTGGGGGGTGTGCAAGAGACAGCTGGTCGGTGTTTCTCTCTCATCGACGTTTCTAACTCTCTGTCCCTCTCAATTCCTCTCTGTGTAAAATCAATAAAATATATTTTAAATAAAATAAATAAATAAATAAATAAATAATAAAGGATGAACAGGTATGATTCTCATTTCTGTTTTACAGACAAGGAAACTGAGGCTTAAAACGTTTAAGGGAGGCATGTGAGATATGCAGATAAAAAGCAGGAAAGCCATGACTTGCATAAAGACTTACCTAACTTCAAACCTAGTCCTTAACCATGCTGCTGTCCCATCTCCCATGCATGAAGGATACCTTGCTAGCAAGCACTTTGTTTTCAAACATGAGTTTTCTGACTGCATAGCAACAATAGCTATAGTAATCACAATAACAAAACAATAGCAGCAGCCACATGTTTTTCTTGCCTCAACCTCTGAGATTGACTGTAGTTCTGATCACCTGTGTTTCTTTTATTTCTTTAAATATATTTTTATTGGCTTCAGAGAGGAAGGGGGAGGGAGAGAGAGAGAGAAACATCAATGATGAGAAAAGCGTTGATCCACTGCCTCCTGCACATTCTCTACTGGGGATGGAGCCCACAACTTGGGCCTGTGCCCTGATCAGGAATTGAACCATGATCCTGCTTCAGAGGTCAACACTCAACCACTGAGCCATACCAGCTGGGCCTCCTGTGTTTCTAACAACCCCACTGGATTATTTGGGTCACACCTAGGGCTGGGACCCACTAGAACATAAGCTCCTTGAGGGCAGGGTCTACACCTCTCACTTTACACCCTCACTCACTCAGTGCTGAGTAACTCGCAGGTGCTTGTTGAGTGAATGAACCTGTAAATGAATCAGTTCTGCTCTACATGAGATCATCTATTCCTTCAATAAGCCCTTTATTTCTAGGCATGTCCTTCATGCCCTGTTTAACTCTACCATAGTTGGTTTTTTCTGTTGTGTTGGTCAGCATCTGAGTTTTGAGAAGTAGAGAGTTGTGGGCAGGTCATGGAGATAGCAGATGCATTCTTAGTTGACTCTCTGACATCCTTTCTCTCTCAAGCATTTGGAGAGGGTCTGCAAATTGGCCACTCCCTACAGCGGGCTTTGCATGAAGATGTGTGATTCAGCGATAAGGAACGTGGGGCTTGTGAAATAAGACTGAGTTGATTTGACTTCTCAGCAGCCCCACTGACAAGCAGGCTCAGGAGCAGGAGCGATCCATGCACACGCTCATGTCTAACATAATTAGGAAACACTAACCCTCAGAAAAGTGCTCAGACTACTATAAGTAGAGTCACTAGAGCTCACTTATCTGACATCTCTTACGTGGTACTCCCTTTCCTCCTTGCAGTTGTAGGCAGCATCCTCATAAATTAGGTGCTGGACAGAAAGGAAGCTGGTCTAATGTGGCCTTTCTTTCTAGAGTGCGATTGGAGTTGCAATGCGTGCACCGGGCCTCTGAGGACAGACTGCCTGCAGTGCCTGGATGGCTACGTTCTCCAGGACGGCACCTGCGTGGAGCAGTGCTCACCATCATTCTACCGGGACTCGGGCCTCTGCAAGAGTAAGTGTCTGGAGCCCATCCTCTGTGCTCATCCAATTGTCAGCCTCTTCTCATTGTGCTCTTCTGAGGAGGAGCCTGTGGCTGGTTCCCATCCTGGCTTTGTATCTAATTTCTGGTTTCTTTTCTAAGAACTTTTCTTTGCTATAATGAAAATGTCCTTTTCCTTTCATGCCCAAATACATTTCTTAAAATTTGAGGGCACTATGGAAATAATGGGAGTATATGGCTACGGAAACAGGTATGTTTGGGCCATTACGTTTGGGTTTCCTTAAATATTGAATAGGCCTGCGCTCCAGAAGGAAAGGTCTGTGTCCTCTGGTCCATTGAGTATGTGGAAAGACCTCGTTCGTTGCCATCTGTTTCCCACAGCCCTTCACACATTTTTAAATATATATATTTTATTGATTTTTCACAGAGAGGAAGAGAGAGGGATAGAGAGTTAGAAACATCGATGAGAGAGAATCATCCATCGGCTGCCTCTTGCACACCCCCTACTGGGGATGTTCCCGCAACCAAGGTACATGCCCTTTACTGGAATCAAAGCGGGGACTTTTCAGTCCACAGGCCAACACTCTATCCACTGAGCCAAACTGGTTTCAGCCCTCCATACATCTTATGTCTCACCATCACCTTTCTCTGGCTCAGGACCCCTGTCAGCCTCAATTTAGCACCACAAAGTCTTCAGACCCTGAAATGCCCGCCCAAAGTGCCCAGAAAACGTTCTTAGGAGCATTGCTGAGAGACTCTGATAACTGACGGGGTGAATCAGGCAAAGATTGACATTTTGGCCGAAACCGGTTTGGCTCAATGGATAGAGCATCAGCTTGGGGACCGAAGGGACCCGGGTTCGATTCCGGTCAAGGGCATGTACCTTGATTGCGGGCATATCCCCAGTGGGGGGTGTGCAGGAGGCAGCTGATCGATGACTCTCTCTCATCGATGTTTCTAGCTCTCTATCTCTCTCCCTTCCTCTCTGTACAAAAATCAATAAAATATATATTTAAAAAAAAAAAAAAAAGATTGACATTTTGGTGAAAATGGTACAGAGAGCCAAGACTTGTTAATAACAATAATGGCGAATACCTGTTCATTTCCGGTTTGCCTAGTATTTTCCATTATTTAATTTGATCTTCACCCAGGGAGCTGGGGGGATAGCGCATCCACTCCCATTTTGTAGGAGAGACCACTGAGGCTCAGAGAAGTGGGGTAACTACTTCTGTCCCCCAACTGGTAAGTACCACAGTCTCAACCAGGAGCCCAGCTCCTTGACTCCTGTCGGCAGCTTTGCCCAGCCACCAGATTATATTGCCTCACTGTCAGGCCCAGGAGCCCCTGGGAAAGCCATACACATTCCTGTCAACTTGTCTTTCAGGCTGTGACAGCCACTGTCTCCAGTGCCAAGGGCCCCAGGAGTGTGCCCGCTGTGAGGAACCGTTTCTCCTCTTGGGAGCCCAGTGTGTCCAGGAATGCGGGAAGGGATACTTTGCAGATCATGCCAGTCGCAAATGCACAGGTAACTTGGAGACCAGGCTGAATTCTCTGGAGAGACATGAGGGAGCAAGCTATTCATTTTCAGATCACAGTGTATAAGGCTAGAGTGCCCCTCCCTATCACCTTCCTTCCGAGGGTCGACCAGGTGTGCTGATCCTCAGGTTACCAAGGAGAATCGGAACCAGAAGCAGCATGAAAACCCAGGGAGCTTGGCCTAAGCAATCAATGACTTCCCATGCACTCCGCCAATTGCTGGTTAAATGGAATATATTGTAGAAGAGCAGGCCAATGATTCTCTTGCACAAATCAATATTGGCCCTAACAGTCTTTATGGAAATGAAGCCAGTATTTTATGGAATGGAAAGCTTATATATATCCATTAAGAGTGGGTCAGCCCTGTTGAAATGAGCATAGAATTTTCAGTGAGTAAGGCTAAATAACCAGTGATCCTGATATTTGCCATAATATCCTTGAAGAGTAGAATTTCTGGAGGTACGTTAGTGAGACACATGAATCTTTTATTATGAAACTGAAGTTAAACCCACAGTCTAAATTACCTTGTCTAGTGAGTGTTTGAGGAGAGTTTCCTTAGTGTGTTCTCATCATTTCTGTCAGAACTTAGCGATGTTTGCCCCACTTTAATGAGTACCTGACATTTAATAGTAATGCCATTACCCAAGCCTAGCATTTCATACTTCACCAAGTTCCCTTCATCAGCATTATATCATTTGATATTTACAATGGCCTGGTAAAATATGGCAGGCACTATGAATCCTGATTTACAAGTGAAAAAAAAAAACACACACAAAAAAAACAAAGGCTAAGAGCAACATAAAATAAAATATTAAACACATGTTTTGTTCTAAACCAGTGCCTTTTAGACTGTACTGTGCTGCATTTCTCTAGCAAAGTCTTATTTACTGAAGCAGAAAAATAATTCTAGATTATTAACTTGACCCAAAGAAATAATCTATGGTCCTTCAAATAGCTTGCTCGCCTGTTGTATTTAAAATAATAATAATAATAATAATAATAATAATAATAATAATAATAATATAATAATAATAGAGTAGCAGTGCTAGTTGTAGTGCGATTGTACCCTTTTGTTGGCCAGGCACTGTTCTAGTCATGACATATGTAGCACATGTATTCCTCCCAACAGTCATCTGTATGAGGTCCTATCAATTTCCCCATTTTTTCAAAAAGAAACTTGTCCCACAGATAGAACTGCCCGTGTTTGGCAGCTGGTTAAGTGGGAGAGGAGGAACAGTACCCAGAAAGAGCCTGTGCGCCTAATTACTATAAACTGCCTCTCTTATAACTCAGTATGGCTAACTTCCTAAACAATTCATTTATATGAAACATTTTCAGATCACAGTGTATAAGGCTAGAGTGCCCCTCCCTATCACCTTCCTTCCGAGGGTCGACCAGCTCTCTGTGAAATTCTGTAAGAAACTGTTAGAATTCTCTTTTGCTGCAGTTGGCGGCCATGTGTGCTTGTGTGCTCACTCTTCTTTGCTTTATCACCGGGGCCCTGGCTGGGTGCCCATGCCTCTGTGGTGGATCATTTAGCATGTCCTCTCTTCCACAGCCTGCCCTCAGAGGTGCGTGCAGTGCAGCCACGGAAGCCGGTGTCACCGCTGTGACCATGGCTTCTCTCTGAAGAGTGGCCTTTGCGTTTCCAACTGTGTTCCTGGCTTCTCTGCCCACTCACCTAACGAAACATGTGCTGGTAAGTGCTTCTCCACTGGTGGCTGATGGGATCCCCTGCAGGTTCTACATGCAAAGGCTGTGTCTGCACATGCAGTTGACTCATGTGGTATAAAATGCAGGATTCCCATTCCCGGGGAAAACACCGGTGCCGCTAAGGAATAAGGAAATCTTTATAGAACATGAAAGCTTGGGGAAACTCAACTTCTAAACATTTTAGAGAAGAAAAAAGAAGCAAACTTTTAAAAGAGTTAATTGTGCCCTTGCCAATTGCTCAGTGGTCAGAGCATCACCCCGCAGACCAAGAGTCCCCTGGTTCAATTCCTGGTCCAGGCATGTACTTTAAGTTGCAAGTTCAATCCCCAGCCCCTATTGGGGCATATGTGGTAGGCAACTAATTGATGTGTCTCTCTCACATTCATGTTTCTCTCTCTCCTCCTCTCTCCCTTCTACTCTCTCTAAATATCAATGGAAAAATGTCCTCGGGTGAGGATAAATAAGTAAATAGAAAGTCAACTGTCAGATCAGAAATTTGGCATAAAACTTGTTTCTGAATTACAACTATGTTGTAGAAAATTACTTATATACTTATATAGATATAATTTATTTATATTTATATAAACTTGTAGAGCTGATAATGCCAGGATGCAATGGTGCATCCTTTGTGCATATGCTGGAGATAATTTATAAATAAATAATGAATAGTGTGAGGAGCTTGCCTCATTAGTCTCATACATTTGAAGTAAATGGATTTCAAGCCATATTGTTTGCCATTAAGAATGAGGTAATAGCCCTAGCTAGTTTTGCTCAGTGGATAGAGCATCAGCCTGTGGGCTGAGGGGTCCCAGGTTCAATTCCAGTCAACGGCACATGCTCAGGTTACGGGCTCAATCCCCAGTGTGGGGTGTGCAGGAGGCAGCCAACCAGTGATTGTTTGAAACATCTCATCAGTGATATTTCTATCTCTCACTCCCTCTCCCTTCCTCTCTGAAATTAATAAAAATATATATTTAAAAAAAAAAAAAAAAAAAGAATGAGGTAACAAAGGGTGGAGCTAGTCTTGTCCAAAACATCAATGAACACTTTATACGACAAAGAGAAGCAAATTTAAATTCTTACTTTTTAACTTCAAAAGTTTCAGAGGTGAATAAAATGGGAGTTCTGTTAGCTGAGCATTCCTTGGCTTTGGGTATCTTTTATCAATAGCATGAGGCATATTTTAATGCATGCAGTCAGTCATATTTTCCATCTCTGTATTTGTGACCTCTAAAGATATTAAAACTTCATATGAGAAAAAGTATCTTTTGCTTATTTTATTGGGATCCTTCTAGAAACCCCAAGTACTTGAGAGTCAGCTTGTTCCTCATGGGATGTAATACAGGTCAATGTGTGAATGTGAATTACTCTTACCTTGTTAGAGTAATCTTACAGTAGAAGTCTCCCTGAAAATTGACATCCCTGACTGTCCTGTTTGACCTACCTTCAAGTCCAGGCAAAACAACTCGCAGGAGACAGAATGGTCAGAAATTTTAATTCATCCATCAGATGTTTTCTGTGGACAAAGATTGTAAAACGTTCAAACGAAGTGTGTATATTTCACATGAATTCTGAATATAAGCCAATGATAATCCTGCTCTATTGGATATTAAGTGGTACTATTCTAGCATTGGCATTAAACGCCTTTTTTTCATGTCCTTGGTGGGTCTGATGGTCAGATATGACAGATGCCTTAGGACTGTGGTTCTCAACCCTATTGGGATTGCCTGGGAGTTTGTAAAATCATGAAGGTCCCACCCCAGAACATGTAAGGCAGGATCTTTGGTGGTGGAGCCCAAGTATCAGTATTGTTTTAAAGATCCATATGTAATTCTTTATTGTAGTTATTATTGAATATAATTCCCATACTATAAAATTCACCCTTTAAAGTATACAATGCAGTGATATTTAATATATTTTTAATATGTTCACAAATTTATTCATCCATCACCATTATCTAATTCTAAGACACTTTAGTTACCCTAAAGAGAAATTCAGTAACCATTGGATGTCTTTCCCCATTACCCCCTCACTACAGCACTGGCTACCACAGATCTACTTTTTGTCTGTACGAATTTGCCTATTTTGGACATTTCACATAAATGAAGTCATACACTACATAGCCTTTTATGTCTGCTTTATTTCACTTGGCATAACATTTTCAAAGTTCTTCCATTTGTAACATGTCTTAGTATGTCATTTCTTTTTTATGCTTGAATAATATTCCATTGTGTGGATATACCACCTTTTTATTCCTTCATCGGTTGAACATTTGGCTTGCTTCTACGTTTTAGCTATTATGAATAATGCTGCTATGAATATTTGTGTAGAAGTTTTTGTGTGGAGATATGTTTTTAATTCTCTTGAGTATATGGCCAAGAGCGAAATTGGTGGGTCATATGATAGTAGCTCAATTCTTAATAATTTGAGGCACTATCAGACTGCTTTACATTCCTATCAGCAATGTATGAGGGTTCTAATTTCTCCACATCTTCAGGAACAGGTTTTACCATTGCTCCTAATGGGTGTGAAATGCCATCATTTTGTGGTTTTAATTTGCATTTTCCTGATTGCTAATGATCTTGAGCACCTTTTCGTGTGCTTATTGGCCTTTTTATACATTCTTTGGGGAAATGTTTATTCAAATTCTTTGCCTATTTTAAAATTGGGTTGTCTTTACTGTATTGGAAGAGTTCTTTATATATTCTGGATTCAAGTTCAGTTTCAGGTATATCTGATTTGTAAATATTTTATCTCATTCTGTGGGCTGTCTTTTCACTTCCTTGCTGGTGTCCTGGTGAAGCTCATTTTTTTAGTTTTAATTATGTCTGATTTATCTATTTTTTCTTTTGTCCCATTTTTTATTTTTGTGTTATAGCTAAGAAAGCATTGTCTAATCCAAGTTCACAAAGATTTACTCCTTATTTTCTTCTAGGAGTTTTACAGTGTATAGGGATGGGGAACCATTTTTTCTGCCAAGGACCATTTGGATATTTATAACATCATTCATGGGCCATACAAAATTATCAACTTAAAAATTAGCCTGCTATATCTGGTCAAACATTTAATTAACTCACTCCTAATGCCTGGGACTTATATGGTCCTAGAGCTGGACATTTCCCACCCCTGTAAAAGAGCCCGTGTTCTTTTCCTGTACATCCACAGTGAGAACCACTGGAGTAGAAGGACGTTTATGGTGGACAATAACGTAGAGTCTCATCTTTGTAGCTTTCTGAATGAACATTACAAGCCTATTTTTTTAAAATGCCCCCCCACCCCTGACATGTGAATTACCAAGCCTGACCTTTGGACCCATGTTTTCCAGGCAGAACACACACTCCTGGTCTTCATGTGAATGGTTCTCTCACACTGGCCATTGGTTTCATGAAGCCACTGGATTTTTCCCTCCTGAACGTCCAAGACCAAGATGGCAGGGTTGAAGACTTGCTGTTCCATGTTGTGAGCACGCCCACCAACGGGCAGCTGGTGCTCTCGAGGAATGGGAAAGAGGTGCAACTCGACAAGGCTGGCCATTTCAGCTGGAAAGATGTGAAGGAGAAAAGAGTGCGCTTTGTGCACAGCAAAGAAAAGCCCAGGTGACTCTGTGTTCCATTGTTTTCCTCCTGCCTCCTTTCCACCAGTGCTTTGCACCTCCCTCATTCCCTATTCCCCCCCCCCCCAACTCCCTTTTCTCCACAGTTATCCCTTCTCCTCTGAGAAAGATCCATACTCCATAAATGCCAAATGCTTTCAGCTGCCTGTTATCATTTCACTGTAATTGCTCAGAGAGTGTGCTTCTGTTAGAGGCATTTTCATTTTATCACATAATTATGGGTAATTCTCTGGTGTGACAGGAAAGTTCCTGGTACAATTACCCAGCTTTCTGGCCCAGCAGAGACAAAATTGGTTACACACCCAGATGCTCCAGCTGCTTCTTCAATGCTAGTGTAATATACTGGGAAGAGGGAGTGGCTGAAGGATAGAGTGCATGCTTTTCAAGATGTTGTATGGGTCTTAGAATTTCAGAGTTGGAAGGAAACAAAGAGTCACAGTTAACTTTCCATTATCCACTTTATGGGATTAATTGTGGTTAATAGCTAAGCCTGATCCAGTTTTCCTCTGATGCCTAGCACACTCCTGGCTGTCTTCCCCGCCCCAGCTGACATATGCTTCAGGAATGCAATTGAATGTTAACACTTAACACTAACCCAAGCAAATATAGCCATGTAATTAGCAGAGTAATTCTACTAAGCAGAAATCAGGGAATGCACCCCAAAGATTAGCCTTTTGGATTATCCTTCACCCTCCTCTGCTTCATTAGTGCAGGTAATTCAAACGAGTTTATTTGTAAACAACGAGTTGATACCCAAGGAATAGTGATAAGGAAACAGTGAATATTTTCTACTGTCATGACTAAACTTGAGATTTTTTTTTTTAAGGTTTGGGCTAGGACATAGGTGGGGAAAAAAGTAAATGGCACTTTCTCCATTTGCAGTTGAGAGCTGGTGAGCAAAGAACCTCTTAGAGAAATAAGAGCAAGTAACATTCACTGAACACTAGCTGTTAGCCAGGCATTGTGTTAACTACTTTATATAAACTCTGTATATTTATATCCCCAGTCTCCAGGCCTTCAGAGTATAAAGTAATCTTACCCAGTGCCTTGCATCCTATGAGGCACAGCTGAGGCTCCAACCCAA
This sequence comes from Pipistrellus hanaki, assembly GCF_964339955.1. Classification (NCBI taxonomy): domain Eukaryota; kingdom Metazoa; phylum Chordata; class Mammalia; order Chiroptera; family Vespertilionidae; genus Pipistrellus; species Pipistrellus hanaki. The sequence goes on along the minus strand of NC_140503.1, from coordinate 164,712,693 downwards.
GGCTCTCTGATTCCACAGCCCGTGCCTTTAGCCACTTATGATTTCTGTCTTACTAATAGTAGGAATAATCGGCATGTTTCCATTTCCGGGGGCATGAAGAAGTATTGCTATAAATGGTGCTTAGAACTGTAGTACTTGATACTATAGAATCACTCATCAAACTCATGCTCCATCTCCTGCATTCCTTTTGCTGCAAGTATAGTTAAATGTTTGCATATCTCATATACACACACACACACACACACACACACACACACCTATAGTTGTTTGTCTTGGAGTCACTTGTGAAATGTGTATAAAGTACTTAAAGCTTCGAAGACAATCAAATCGAAAAGCCTCTTGTTTCTCTAATCTTAACTTTTTAATCTCTCATCATCTATTTCCTCAGCTTTGTACCCATAAACGGGCAAAGAATGGCAACTATTTTTTAGGGAATTTTTAGTACTTTTTGGGGGTACACATTTAACATTGGATTTCCTTTACCTAAACATTTAAACAAAAGAAAGAATGAGAGGCATAGTAAAAGAAACAGGCTTGGAAGAAACTCATGAGAAAAGGAAACGGTATGTCTCTGAATGATACAAAAACAAAAGACACAACCTGCCACTCAGGTTTGTGGTTTTGTTTCCCCCCATGCAAACACTGACCCTGATTCTTTAGGACTAGAATTCTTTAGGATTGCATTCCTCTGGGGTTGGAATGCTCCTGTGGAGTATGAGACAGATTGTAAATATAGTCATAGGAGACGAGATAAGCTCCATTGCTGAGATGCTGAGCACAGTTATTGGAAGCTCACTGCCAACAAAACATCATCTCCCCCCAGTAGGTTGGGAGTAGCTAGTCCTTCACTGTTCATTGTTGCTCCCATCATTGGTATTCTCTAGAAGGCTGCAAGTGGGGATGGAGAGGACCAGGGTTTCAATGGGGCAGAAAATGGAGGGAATACAGCAAACTTTTTTAAATTAAGTTTTCTGAGGAACAGTTTGCATGTGATAAAATTTCCTATTTTAAATTACTGTTCTATGAGTATTAACAAATGTATATGTCTTTCAGTCTTGAAAACACAACCACATTCAAGGTATAAATCCCCCCAAACTCCATTTATAGTCACTACCTTCCCCAGTCCCTGGTAAACACTGATCTATTTTTACCCTTGTAGTTTTGCCCTTTCTGAAATGTCATGTGAATGAAAATCAGCAAGTATATAATCTTTTGTTTCTGGCTTTTGCCATAATGCTTTTGAGATCCATCCACATTCTTCCATGTATTGGTAATTAATACCTTTTAAAGAACTTTGAAAACAGTGGTCCCACCATAGACCAGAATTCAAACCCTCTCATATACATAAATTATGCCTTATCAGCCCACAGTGAGTTCTGTGCTTGGTTTGGCTTTGATGGGGGCACCTCCTACCTTTCCTTCTAGTAGTCTCTGAAGCTGTTGAAACAACACACTTTATGAGAAGTACAAACCACAGCAAAGAGTGAGCCTTAAATTTTGTTTTCTTCATTAGAATTCTTTGGTTGTAAGTAAGGAAAGTCAACTTGAAGTAGATTAAGGAAATAGTAAGGTTTGCTGTAACATTGCAGGTGTGGCCTAGATCTCAAACACATCAAGGGCAACTGGGCCCCAGGGCAAGCCTGGAAGCTAGAACCAGCACCAGGAAGCAGGAGGTTCTTTCTCTTGTCTCTGTGTCTTGGCTCTTAGGCTTTATTGACCTCTCTCCTACAAACTGGCTTTCTCCACACTATGGTTTCCCAACAGTCAATAATCAGACATCCTTCCCTAGTCAAGTCTACATTAAATGTTGCATTTGTGTGGCTGGACAGGGAGGTGGATAGAGTTATGTAATGAAAGCATTGCAAATATTGTTATTTGGGACCCATTCATATGAATTGGGTAGGACTTGGCAAGAGGGTTTGCAGGGAATAGGGACTCCCTGAGATCTACTCAAAGATTATGAAAGATTCCTTTTTCATCCTTTAGTTTTACCATTAGCCTACAATATATCACTAACTTTTCTTGGCCCCAAACTGATTTTCAACCTTTTATAGATTCAACTTAGGAAGATAGGAAAAGAATTTATATAATTGTTACAGTGAGATCTAAGAACACACAGTAGTTTTGTCTGCATTTCACTAAATTCATATTTACCTGGTCATTTTTATTTATAGTATGAATGTTATATTACCGTGGTGGTTTGATCCAAATTCATCCATGCATATTGCCTGGAAATATTTTTAATCATTGTCATTCTAATGACTAATTTAATGATTGCATTTTCTCATTTCTTTCTTTGGGATTTCTTTTAGGAAAGGTTACTTTTCCCTGAAAATTAGTGACCTGCAGTTCTTCTCTGAGCCACAGCTGATCAACATACAAGCATTTTCAGCACAGGTAATACAAATGCCACACTATTACTAATTTTATGTGCCTACCAATTCTCAAGCACAAATGAAGATTTCTTGTAGTTGTAAACAAATGAATGAGCTGAATTAGTCTTACCTCAGTTTTCTCTTGAAATAATTTTTCAATGCTTCTAGGCAATAACAATAGCAGCAACCATTACTAATACATCTGTAGTACTCTTTTTGTGTTTCTCATTTAATCCTCATGCCATTCCCATGGGAAATTATTATCCCCAATTTACAAGTGAGTAT